>NC_044562.1:131440348-132640348 GCF_007565055.1 Rhinopithecus roxellana | reverse complement strand
TGCGAGTCGGTGCCGCGGGAGCGCTGGCGGCGCGCGCGTGCGGCTGGGGATGGGCAGACTCCGCGCGGGACGCGGGCGAACGGTGGGGCTCCGGGACACGGTGGGCAGCGGCGTGCCGGCCCTCCCCCGGTTGTGGGAAACTAAGGACTCAGACGCCCTCCCACAGAAGCGTCGGAGCCAGGGCGCCTCCCAGGATGCCTCGCTGTCCGTCCGGCCTTCGTAGCGTCGGCTCGCCCCGCTGGCACCGCCCGTCCTGCTCTCCGGGGGCCCTGGCACCTCGGCCCCGCACGGGCCTGTCCCGGGACCCCACCGGCCGCGGGCCGCTCGCAGGCGCTTTTGGCTGCAGCCCTCCCCGGCCACATTACATTTAAAATCGCCAAAGGGGCCCTGTTCTGATAGCTTTAGAGATAAATAATCACCTTATATAAATGGAATAGTCCCGAATTTTTCAGAAGTTGGGGAAATGTAACTTCTAATGCTGTTAATGGTCAAAAAGGAAAAGAAAGTTATTTTCATAAAAGCTAACTCAGAAATGTTTTAAGAATTCAAAATATTTTTATTTAGACAAATGTGACTGGGTTAATATTTTTGGTTTAATAAAAACAGCTATGGGCCGGGCGCAGTGACTCACGCCTGTAATCCCAGCATTTTGGGAGGCTGAAGCCAGCGGATCATGAGCCCAGGAGTTCGAGACCATCCTGGCCAACATGATGAAATCTGTCTCTACAAAAATACAAGAAATTAGCTGGGCACGGTGGCGCGAGCCTGTGGTCCCAGCTTCTGCGGAGGCTGAGGCGGGAAGGTTTCTTGAGCTGGGGAAGTCAAGCCTGCAGTGAGCCTAGATCTTACCACTGCACTCCAGCCTGGGTGACAGTGAGACCCTAACAAAAAAAAAAAAAAAAAAGAAAGGAAAGAAAACTCATTTTGGAAGGGCTAATTTCTTTACAATTATTTTCCTTCTCTGTTGAGTTTAAACAAACATTTAAATACTTTATTGTCATGGCCAGGCACAGTGGCTCACGCATGTAATCCCAGCACTTTGGGAGGCGGAGGTGGGCGGATCACAAGGTCAAGAGATCAAGACCATCCTGGCCAACATGGGGAAACCCTGTCTCTACCAAAAATACAAAAATTAGCTGGGTGTGGTGGTGCACACCTGTAGTCCCAGCTACTCAGGAGGCTGAGGCAGGAGAATCCCTTGAACCAAAGAGATGGAGGCTGCAGTGAGCTGAGATCACGCCACTGCACTCCAGCCTGGCGACAGAGCGAGACTCGGTCTAAAAAAAAAAAAAAAAAAAATTATTTTCAGTTTGAAATGAATAGCCAAATAGTTTCTCATGACTTGACTTCATTCTTAAGTGGTTAAATCTTGATAACTTTGCTTTCTCCCTTCCCTATATTGAGTCCTAATGTAAAATAAAGTAAGATAAAATTCCCCAGGTTTTGCCTGGAATGTCATTTTTGAGAATGGCATTCATTTGGGATAGCTTTGATGTCTAAACTGTCTTTGAATTTCCCAGAGAGTCCTTGAAAGCACATGTTGTCTTGTCTACTTTTTGAAAATGAGGTTAATAAGGGCCGGGCGCAGTGACTCCCGCCTGTAATCCCAGCACTTTGGGAGGCCGAGGTGGGTGGATCACAAGGTCAGGAGTTTGAGACCAGCCTGGCAAATATGGTGAAATCCCGTCTCTACTAAAAATACAAAAAAATTGGCTGGGCGCCGTGGCGCATGCCTCTAATCCCAGTTACTCGGGAGGCTGAGGCAGGAGAATTGTTTGAATCCAGGAGGCAGAGGCTGCAGTGAGCTGAGATCACACCACTGCACTCCAGCCTGGGCAACAGAGCGAGATTCTATCTCAAAAAAATAATAATAAAAAATAAAAATGGGGTTAATCATGTTTACAATTATTTTGTCGAAAAATTTTGACTTTATTATCTCATTTTGCAGGATGCAGAAACCACCACATTTCCTTGTCAGATGCACTGTTGTTGTAAGGAACTGTCATCTAGTCTTTTGTATTTGAAAATTATCTGGCTAGATAAGGAATTCCCCCTTTCTATTTTTCTCATAAGTTATCTATAATTCATAACAATTTAGTTGAGTATACTTTTGTAAACAGAAATGAACTGTTTGTAAAATGATTTCTTCCTGCCTGACCCCTCTAGAATTCAGAATGCTTACTGAGTATTCTTATTTTCACGGAAATGTGAGTCATTGTCGTAAATGCAGTAAGAATATGTCCTTCTTGTTAATGGGAAATAGTTGGAAACATTGGTGATACAACCAAGGCCTTGTCTAGAATATCATATTTGAGGACGACGCTCGTTTAATCAGATATGACCAGACACTTTTAAGGAGCTAAGGTTGACTTTATGGAGCCAACACGTACAAAGCCCTCTTGAAAAAACCAGCCTGTTATCTGGCTTACAGTGTTCCCAGAATTATAAGTGAGGAAGGAAGGTCGACCTTCCTTGCTTTCCTTTCCCGGCCGACCCAGGAAACTTAGGATATTTTGGGAACTTAGAGAAGAGAGGAATGTGCCCAAATCTACAGGTACTGCCAGGGAGATCTGGTGGTGAGTTCTTAGGTTGGCTTCTTGGCCTCAGTGGTTTTTAAAAGTTCACTCCTTATGCAAAATTCTAATAAACCAAACTCAGAAGGCCTATGGTAAATGAGCATTCTTGCTGTACCTATAAAAATAACCAGGCCAAATCTAATCAGACCAATTTTGTCTGATGTGGTGTGTGTATGGTGGCAGGGGACTGGAGGCAGGGGGTCGATAATAAGCTTTCTTTGAGGTTATTCCTATCAAAATGAGGGAGAATGAAGAAAAATACTTGTGTTTCAATGGAAAGCTATGCACACTTCATAGCACATTTTTCTAGGTTACAGGTTCTAGCCTTGTTCATAGTATTTAATCTACTTTACCTCTTTGTAAATCGCAAGTAACTGATGGATATGTAAATGCTCTCTTGCCTGGTAGAGATTCTTCCTCAATGTAGCAGAATAGATTTTGACACCTAGCTGCTAATTGGACTGGGTCCTGCTACTTTGCCCATACTGTCAATCATTACCAAATTTTAAATTCTTCCTGTTTCCATTAACATCTGGTTATGGCTGAGTGTGGCAGCTCATGCCTGTAATCCCAGCACTTCAGGAGGCAGAGGTGAGAGGATTGCTTGAGGCCTGTAGTTTGGGAACAGACTGGGAGACACAGTGAGACCCTGTCTTTACAAAAAAATGGAATTAGCCAGGTGTGGTGGTACACACCTGTAGCCCTCGCTACTTGGTAGGCTAAGGTGGAAGGATTGCTTGAGTCCAGGAGTTCAAGACTTCAGTGAGCTATGATTGCACCACTGCACTCTAACCTGAGCAATAGAATGAAACCATGTCTCTTAAAAAACAAACAAACAAACAAACAAACAAAAAAAAAACTAAATGAAGGTGAAATGACAGTGTCTCATTGGAGAGTATCAATAAAGGAGTAGAAATTATAAAAATGAAACAAATAAAAAATTTTGGAGATGAAAAGTACAATAAACAAAATGAAAAGTCCAGAAGTGGTAGCTCACATCTGTAATCCTGGCACTCTGGGAGGCCAAGGCAGGAGGATTGCTTGAATCCAGAAGTTTGAGACCAGCCTGGGCAACATAGTGTGACCTCGCCTCTAAAACAAAACAAAACAAAAACAGAATAAAAAAATTCACTGGATAGGATAAACAGTCGATTTGAGTTGGCAGAAAAAAGAATCAGTGAACTTGAAGACACATCAGTAGAAATAATGCAATCTGAAAAACAGAAAAATATAAAATGAGCAGAGCATCAGAGCAATATGGGACACCGCTAAGTGCACCAACATATTGATATGGTTTAGCTCTGTGTCCCACCCAAATCTTATGTCAAATTGTAATCCACAATGTTGGAAGTGGGGCCTGGTGGGAAGTGATTGGATCATGGGGGTGGTTTCCAATGATTTAACATCCCCCTTGGCTGCAGTAGTGAGTGTGTTCTTGTGAGATGCAGTCATTTAAAAGTGTGTAGCACCTCCCCCCTCCCTCTTTCTTCCTCCTGCTCTGGCCATGTAAGACATGCCTGTTCCCCCTTTGCCCTCTGCCATGGTTGTAAGTTTTCTGAGGCTTCCCCAGAAGCTGAACAGATGCTGCCATGCTTCCTGTACAGCCTGCAGGACCATGAGCCAATTAAACCTCTTTTCTTTATAAATTACCCAGTCTCTGGGATTTCTTTATAGCTATGCAAGAATGGACTAATATAGAAAATTGGTACTGAGGAGTGGGACATTGCTATAAAGATACCTGAAAATGTGGAAGCGACTTTGGAACTGGGTAATGCACAGAGGTTGGAAGAGTTTGGAGGGCTCAGAAGAAGACAGGAAGATGAGGGGAAATTTGGAACTCCCTGGAGACTAGTTAAATGGTTGTGACCAAAATGCTGATAGTAATATGGACAGTGAAGGCCAGGGTGAGGAGGTCTCAGATGGAGATAAGGAACTTATTGAGAACTGGAGCAAAGATAACCTTTGTTATGTATTAGCAAAAGAACCTGGTGGTGGTGTGCCCTTGCCCTAGGGATCTGTGGAACTCCGAACTTGAGAGTGATGATTTAGGGTATCTGGTGGAAGAAATTTCTAAGCCGCAAAGTGTTTAAGGACTGGCTTGGTTGCTTCTAACAATCTATGCTCATATGTGTGAGCAAAGGAATGATCTGAACCTGGAACTTATATTTAAAAGGGAAGCAGAGTGTAAAAGTTTAGAAAATTTGTAGCCTGGCCATGTGATAGAAAAGAAAAGCTGATTTTTGGGGGAGGAATTCAAGCAGGCTGCAGAAATTTGCATAAGTAAAGAGGAGCCAAGTGCTAATAGCCAAGACAATGGGGAAAAGGTCTAGAAGGCATTTCAGAGACCTTCATGGCAGCCCCTCCCAGCACAAACCTGGAGGCTTCAGAGGACTGAATGGTTTTCTAGGTCAGGCCCAGGGCCCTGCTGCCCTGCACAGCCTTGAGATTCTGCTCCCTGCATCCCAGCTGCTCCATCTCCAGCTGTGGCTGAAAGGGGCCCTGGCCACTGTTTCAGAGGGTGCAAGCCATTAAATTTGGTGGCTTTCCTGTGGTGTTAAGCCTGCAGGTGCACAGAATGCAAGAGTTTAGAATAGAGAGCCTCTGCCTAGATTTCAGAGGATGTATGGAAATTCCTGGATATCCAGGCAGAAACCTGCTGCAGCGGCAGAGCCCTCATACAGAACCTCTACTAGAGCAGTGTGGAAATGTGGGGTTGGAGCCCCCACACAGAGTCCCCACTGGGGGACTACCTAGTGGAGCTGTGAGATGAGGACCACTGTCCTCGAGACCTCAAAATGGTCGATCCACTGGCTGCTTGCATCCTGCACCTGGAAAAACCACAGGCACTTAAGGCCATCCCTTGAGAGCAGCCATGGGGGCTGAACCCTGCAAAGTCACAGGGGGAGAGCTTCCCAAGGCCTTGGGAGCCAAGCTTTCATACCAGTGTCCCCTGGATGTGGGACATGGTGTCAAATGAGATTATTTTGGATCTTTAAGATTGAACAACTACCCTGCTGGGTTTTGAACTTGCATAGGGCCTGAAGCCCCTTTCTTTTGGCTGATTCCTCCCTTTTGGAATGGGAGTATTTAACCAATGCCTGTACCCATGTGGTATCTTGGAAGTAACTAACTTGTTTTTGATTTTACAGGCTCATAGGTGGAAGGAACTTGCCTTGCCTCAGATAAGACTTTTGACTTTTGAGTTAATGCTGGAATAAGCTAACACTTTGTGGGACTGCATCATTATATTTTGAAATATCAGAAGGACATGAGATTTGGGAGGGGCCAGGGGCAAAAATGATATGGTTTGTGTCCCCACCCAAATCTCATGTTAAATTATAATTCCCAGTGTTAGAGGTGGAGCCTAGTGGGAGGTGACTGGATCATGGGGGCAGTTTCTAGTGGTTTAGCACCATCCTCCTTAGTCATAATAGTGATTTCTCATAAAATCTGGTTATTTACAAGTCTGGGCTGGGTGCAGTGGCTCATGCCTGTAATCCCAGCACTTTGGGAGGCCAAGGGGGGCAGATCACCTGAGGTCAGGAGTTCAAGACCAACCTGGCCAACATGGTGAAACCCTCCACTAAAAACACAAAAATTAGTTGAGTGTGGTGGTGGGTGCCTGTAATCCCAACTACTCGGAAGGCTGAGGCAGGAGAATCACTTGAACCTGGGAGGCGGAGGTTGCAGTGAGCAGAGATTGCACTACTGCATTCCAGCCTGGGCCAGAGTGAGACTCCAGCTCCAAAAAAAAAAAAAAAAAAAAAAAAGTCTGTAGCAGCTCCCTGCTCCCTCTCTTTTCCTTCTGCTCTGGCCATGTAAGGTGTGCCTGTTTCTCCTTCACCTTCTGCCATGAGTATAAGTTTCCTGAGGCCTCCCCAGAAGCCAAGTAGATGCTGCCATGCTTCCTGTACAGCCTGCAGAACTGTGAGCCAATTAAATCTCTTTTCTTTATAAATTACCCAGTTTCAGACATTTCTTTATAGCAATGCAAAAATGGACTAATACACATAAGAATAATAGAGAGAAGTGAGAGAAAGGGACATAAAAATTATTAGAAGACACAATGGCTGAAAATTTCCCCAAATTTATTTGCTTATTTATTTAAAATTTATTAATATTATTATTTTTATAGAGAGAGTCTTGCTCTGTCACCCAGCCTGGAAGGCAGTGGCACAAGCACAGCTCACTGTAACTTTGACTCCCTGGGCTCAAGCATTCTTCCTGCCTCAACCTCCCAAGTAGCTAGGACTACAGGCATGCACCCCAATGGTCAGTAAATTTTCAAGTTTTTTGTAAAGACAGGGTCTTGCTGTATTTCCTAGGCTGTATTTCCTTGAACTCCTAGCCTCAAATGATCATCCCACCTCAGCCTCTAAGTGCTGAGCTTACAGGCAAGAGCCACTGTGCCTGACCAATTTCCCCAACTTTGATGAAAAACATTCTAAACATCTGAGAAACAATGAATTTCAAGTAGGATAATCACAAAGACATTCACACTCAGACATATTATAGTCAAATTTCGAAAGCCAAAGATAAAGATAAAATCTTAAATGCAGCAAAGGGAATACAATTCATTGTGTACCAGGGAAGTACAATAAGATTGACAGATGACGTCCTATCCAAAGCAGTGGGGGCTAGAAAGCAGTGGTATGACATATTCAAAGTGCTTAACAGTAAAAACAAAACAATGACAACAAACCTGTTAACTAATAATTTCATACCCAACAAAACTATCTTTCAACAATAATGGCCAAATAAAAAGCACTCCAAAATAAATAAAATCTGACTGAACTTATTGCTACCAGGCCTGAGTAACAAGAAATATTTAAGGTTTTCAGACAGAAACCAAGTGACACCAGATACTAATTTGAATCTACATGAAAAACAAAAGTGTTGGTAAAAGTAGATAATTACAAAAGAAAGTATAATTGCATATTTCTTTTCCTTTCTTCTCTTAACTGATCTAAAAAGTAATTGCATAAGAAAATATGCATGTAATTTGTTATGAGCTATGTACATATAGGAATGTAATATGTGTTAACATTTTGTCAAAATGTTGTTTAACAGTAAGAGCACAAAGGAGATAGATGAAAAATTACAGCCAACATCTCTTATGAATATATACAAAAATCCTCAACTAATTACTAGCAACTAAATCCAGCAACATATACAAAGGATTATATACCACATCTAAGTGGGATTTATCCCAGGAATAGCAAGGCTGGTATAACATATTAACATCAATCACTGTAATACACTACATTAATATACTGAAGGACAAAACTCATATGAACATTTCAATAGACATAGAAAAGGCATTTGACAAAATCCACCACTCATTTTTTTTTTTTTTTTTGAGGTGGAGTCTCACTCTGTAACCCAGGCTGGAGTGCAATGGCATGATCTTGGCTCACTGCAATCTCTGCCTCCCAGGTTCAAGCGATCCTCTTGCCTCAGCCTACCGAGTAGCTGGGACTACAAGCATGCACCACCATGCCAAGCTAATTTTTGTATTTTTAGTAGAATTGGGGTTTCTCCGTGTTGGCCAGGCTGGTCTCAAACTCTTGACCTTGTGATCTGCCTGCCTTGGCCTCCCAAAGTGCTGGGATTACAGGCATGAGCCACCATGCCCAGCCTACTACTCTTTCATGATAAAACAAACAAATGAACACAAGAACAGAAGAGGACTTCTACCAACAATAGAAGAGAGCTTCCTCCTCAACACAGTAAAGGGGTTTATGAAAAACCCACAGAAAAATCTTATATATATAAAAAATCATATATATAAAATCATATATATACATAAAATCATATATATATATATACATTTTTTTTTAGACAAAGTCTCACTCTGTAGCCCAGGCTTGGAGTGCAGTGTTGCTATCCTGGCTCACTGCAGCCTTGACTTCCTGGCCCAAGTGATCCTCCCACCTCAGCCTCGGAAGTAGCTGGGACTAGAGGCGCATGCCACCATGCTTTGCTGATTTTTTTTTTTTTTTTTTTTTTTTTTTTAATTTTTGTAGAGACAGGATCTCCTTATGTTGCCTACGCTGGTCTTGAACTCCTGGGCTCAAGTAATCCTTCTGCCTCAGCTTCCAAAAGTGCCGAGATTATAGGTGTGAGTCACCATGTGCGTCCTAAAATCATGTTTGATGGTGAAAGACTGTAGGCTTCAGCCTATGATCAGGAACATGACAAGGATGTCTGCTCTTTTGACTTCTATTCAACAGTTTCTAGCCAGGGACAATAGGCAAGAAAAAGAAAAGGCATCAAGATTGGAAGAAATGAAGTAGCACCACCCTCTATTTGCAGATGACATGGTCTTGTGTATAGAATAGTCTAAGGAATTTCCAAGAAAGCACTGGAATTAACAAGTACAGCAGGATTTTAGGATACAAGATTAATATGCAAAATTTATTTGTGTTTCTATATGCCAGCAGTCATAATCTGAAAAGGAAATTAAGAGAACAATTGCATTTGTAATCATATCAAAAAGAGTAAAATACTTAGGACTAATTTATCTAAAGGAGTACAAAACTTACACACACTGAATACCACAAAACATTGTTCAGTGGAATTAAGGAAAATCTAAATAAATGGAAAGACATCCTATGTTAATGGATAAAAACACTCCTTTATAGTCACACTCACTCCTATACTGCAACCATTCCCAGTCTCTGGCAACCACTAAGCTATTTGTCATCTCTATAATTTTGTCATTTGAAGGCTACTATCTGAGTAGACTCATACAGTATGTGATCTTTGCAGGCTGCCTTTTTTCACTCAGCATAACGCCCTTGAGATATATCCGAGTCATTGTGTGTATCTTACCCTGCCTTGTTATGTGAGCCTTGAACATTTTTTAGAATCCCATTTTTACTTATCTATACTGTTTTGGGGGTATATCTCTTTGTATAGATTTTTTTGTGGTTGTTCTAAAAAGCCACACATACGTAACTTATGCACAGCCTACTGGTGGCAACACTTTACCAGTTCAAATAAAGTGTAGAAAATTTACCTCCTGTTAATTCCCTGTATTAGTCAGGAGTCTCCAGAGAAATGGAACCAATAAGATATGCATATATACAAATATAAAAGGAGATTTATCATGAGGAATTGGCTTGTATGACTATGGAGGCCAAGATGTCCCATGATCTGCCACCTGCAAGGGGAAAATTCGAGAAAGATGGTATAATTCAGGCTGAGTCAGCAGGGCTGAGAACCATGGGAGCTGATGGTATAAACCCCAACGCAAGGGCAGGAAAAGATGAGATGAGACATCCCAGCTCAAGCAGGCAAGAAGGAAAAAGGGTGAATTCCTTCTCCTCTACCTTTTGCTCTGTACAAGTCCTCAGTGGATTGGATGGTGCCCACCCACACTGGGGAGGGCAGTGTGCTTTGCCGAGTGAGTCCACAGATTCAAATTCTGACCTCACCCGGAAACACAGCCGCAGACACAGCAGAAACAATGTTTAATCTGGGCAGACCATGGCCTGTCAAGTTGACACATAAAATTAGCCAGCACAGTTAATCCGCTTCCCTCCCCCATTTATAATCCTCTGAAATATTTCTTTCCTGGCCCACCATGGTTTCATCACACACATGTGCGTATCAGCATTCAATGGAATACTTGGGGGAACGCTTGAGATCTGTGTCCACTCTCTGTGCAGCCTCCTCCGGTCTGGTATCTAGTCCTGTGGCGTCTGGCTGTCTTGGTCTCCCTGTGCTCTCAGCTCCACAACTCAAGCAGTCTTCTCAGCCCCTCCTGGCTTTCCCCTCCCTGGGCGAGGTCTTAGAAGTACTCTCACAGCAGAGAGCTGGGGCAATCATGGCTTCCTTTGTTTCCCATCTCTTACAGATCACTGTCCCTTGCTGCCTGGTGTTCAGTATCTTGGAAACAATTGTTTCATGCATTTTGTCTGGTTCCTGCTACTCCATCTTGGCTGGGTACAGAAGTCTTAGTAATTATTTCTTGTTTTAGAAAATATAGTTAGTTTTTTAATAAAGATAAGTCATTGTATTCATATTGCATGCATATGTAATAGTTTTCTTATTGATTTGTAAACTACTAATGAAATATTCTTGACTGGGCATGGTGGCTCACGTCTGCTATCCCAGCATTTTGGGAGGCTGAGGCGGGCGGATCACCTGAGGTCAGGAGTTCGAGACCAGCCTGGCCAATACGGTGAAACCCTGTCTTTACTAAAAATACAAAAATTAGCTGGGTGTGGTGGCACATGCCTGTAATCCCAGCTACTCAGGAGGTTGAGGCAGGAGAATTGCTTGAACCCAGGAGGCAGAAGTTGCAGTGAGCTGAGGCTGCTATTGCACTCCAGCCCGGGCGACAAGAGTGAAACTCTGCCTCAAAAGAAAAAAAAAAAGAAATATTTTATTTTATTTATTGTTTTTGAGACACAGAGTCTCTCTCTGTTGTCCAAGCTGGAGTGCAGGGGCGCCATCTTGGCTCACCGCAACCTCCGCTTCCAGGGTTCAAAAAATTCTCCTGCCTCAGCCTCCTGAGTAGCTGGGACTACAGGTGTCCACCACCATGCCCAACTAATTTTTGTATTTTTAGTAGAGATGGAGTTCTGCCATATAGGCCAGGTTGGTCTTGAACTCCTGACCTTAGATGATCCACCTACCTCAGCCTCCCAAAGTGCTGGGATTACAGACATTAGCCACCGTGCCCGGCCATAAATTAATAATGAAATATTCTTTTTTTTTTTAGACAGAGTCTCGTTCTATTGTCCAGGCTGGAGTGCAGTGGTGCAATCTCGGCTCACTGCAAGCTCCGCCTCCCGGGTTCACGCCATTCTCCTGCCTCAACCTCCTGAGTAGCTGGGACTACAGGCGCCCACCGCCACGCCCGGCTATTTTTTTGTATTTTTAGTAGAGACGGGGTTTCACTGTGTTAGCCAGGATGGTCTCGATCTCCTGACTTTGTGATCCGCCCTCCTCGGCCTCCCAAAGTGCTGGGATTACAAGCGTGAGCGCCCGGCCATGAAATATTCTTAAAATGTATCATTTAAATTTTTATTATGGTAAATATTGATAGAGATAGCCCACATAAATAAATACTCTTTGATATACTCAACACTCCTTAAGAGTATAAGACAGGGGTCTTGAGACCAAAAAGTTTTGAGAACCACTTTCACATTTGAGTTTTCTTACCCCTTACAGCATTCTTACGAGGGAGGTACTGTTGTTATCAACCTTATTTTACAGATGAGGAACCTGAAGCCGAGAGAAGTGAAGGACTTATCCAAGATCATACAGTGAGTGTGAGACAGAATCTGAACCCAAGTAGCCCGGCTCTGTAGTCTACGTTCTGGGACCCACCGTGCCACGCTGCCTCCATTAGCATGTGTTTTCAGACTGTTACCACACTTTTAAGCTTCACAAAGTAAACATCAGATGCAGGCCCAGGCCTGTTCTTCCCCAGCACCTGCACCCACTTCTTGTCCAGCAGGGGCCGTGTCTGCATTGCCCACATCTGGCAGCAGGTGTGCGGTTGATCTCCCTCACCCTTGGACCTCACACCAATGGGCTGGATCTGCATGGACAGAAGTGCAGTGGGGTTGCCGCTTCTCTCGGGGGTACTCGGCAGAGGCGGTGGGACTGCCCATAGCTGGTCAGCCCTGTGCACATGCATATTCGGCAGAACAATGTTAGTGCCAACTTACTGTGCTGTGGGTTCTCAGGCTGCCTCTCCTGGGGCAGATCTCAGGCTAGTGTGCAGCCATAACATCTGGAATAGGAAAAATGGGTTTGAGAGTGAACTGGTTTACAGAGTCTATTATTATTTTTCTTTCTTTTTAAAACAGTATTTGTATGAGAGACGGGGTGTCGCCCCGTCACTCAGGCTGGAGTGCAGTGATGCAATCACAGCTCACTGCAGCCTAAATCTCCTGGGCTCAGGCGATCCTTCTGCCTTGGCCTGCCAAGTAGTTAGAGCTACAGGTCCTGGTAAAACTGTTTTTTATTTATACAAATCCCGTTCAGGAATAGATACGTTGAGTAAAGTGATATTTGAGATTCTTTGAGCGAAACAGGATAGACACTCTATATTTAGGCAGCTCTTCATACGAGTGTAAAACTTACCAAGAATGTTTATAACAACATGCCGTAAATATTTAGTGAGCAGTTTATACTCTGGTGTATAGCATATTTATAACATGCGGGTAGGTTATTTTTTAAAATGTAACGATACATGGGGCTGGGCATTGTGGCTCACACCTGTGGTCCCAACTACCCAGGAAGCTGAGGCAGGAGGATTGCTTGAGCCCAGGCTTGTTTGAGGCTGCAGTGAGCTATCCTCACACCAGTTTACTCCAGCATGGGAAACAGAGTGAGACCCTGTCTCTAAAAAAAACAAAGTGGCTATAAAATAATACCTCACTGGTTTCAACACATCTTTGAGTGCCTGCTTTATCTCTAGCTGGCTCTCCGTTGGGCTCCGTGTTGTGTAAAAGCAAACAGTCCTATCCTGGAGGGGTGTAAAATTTGACTGAAAATGCAAACCAGTTGTGCTCATAAAAGTTGGACACAGAAATCATGTACACGGTGTCCATAAATCCCAGCACTCCTTCTTCCAAATAGCACAAGACCAGAGAGATCCTGGGGCGCAGCACATTGTGAGGTGCCTCTCAGCTACAAGACCCAGGGCAGCCCTGATGCGGACTGAGATGGTGCAGAGGCAGACAGCTGCCATTTATTTATGAAGAAATTGATATGAAATTGCAAACACAAACACAGGGCAAGTGCTGCCCAGTGGCTCTCACCCATCACCCCAGCACTTTGGGAAGCCAAGGCGGGAAGATAGCTTGAGCTTGGGAAGTCAAGGCTGCAGTGAGCTGTGATCCTGCCACTGCATTCCAGCCTGGGTGACAAGAGTAAGAGTCTGTCTCAAAAAAAAAAAGAAAGAAAGGGTGAGGGTGAGGGAGAGGGAGAAAGAAAGAAAAGAAAAGAAAGAAAGAAAGAGAAAGAAAGAAAGAAAGAAAGAAAGAAAGAAAGAAAGAAAGAAAGAAAGAAAGAAAGAAAGAAAGAAAGAAAGAAAGAAAGAAAGAAAAGAAAAGAAAAAAGAAAAAAGGAAAAGGAAAAAGATTGCAAACCATAAAATGATCACAATCAGGCAAAAAATAAATGTACCTGATTAAAAGTGAATAAAGTGTAGCAGTACCTGCCTTTGGAGGTGATTTTTCTTTTTTCTACTTCTGGGCATTTCTAATACAATGAAAGTTTTATTGCAGAAAATTATAAAACAATTCATTTATGTTATTTTAATATAAATAATCCTGAGATGTTCCTCTTTTCAGGGAAAATAATACTTGGCAAGACAGCATCCTAGTACCTGTTCTCGGGTTATTCCCCTAGTTAGTTGCCTGGATTCTTTTCACTGTGGGGCTTCTTTTGCCGTCTGTCCGTGGATGATGTGAACATCTACTGCCTGGCGGGGCTCCTGCGCTCGGAGCTTCGGGAAGTGCTCATTTGGGGGCTGCCCCTCTGCCGGCCTCTCTGGATTCAGAGGGCAGCCGCTGCTCCTTTTGTTCTGTGGGCCTGGCTCTGGGCCCTGAGCACTTCCCCGGGGAGGCCGCCTTTCCTTCCGCGGCTTCTTCCGTCCCCTCCTGACCCCAAGGTGCCTCCGGCCTCTGCCTCCAGCTAAGGACCTCTGGCCAAGCCTCCTGCCCAGGGAGAGGCGAAGCTGGAGTGCCTGGGTGCCCTGTGGCGGCCGGACACTCCTGGCAGCTGCCCAGTCTTGCACGTGGCTGTGCCAAGTGGGCCAGGCAGCTGCTATTTCCCTCAGAGAAGTTGCTGGCAGCACTCGGGGAAGGAAGCACCGAGGAGGCGGAGCGGCGTCTCAGTCACGGAGGTAGAGACCCTGTGATGGGCACGGGGCCCCGGGAGGGCCTTTCCACCTGCCAGTCGCTGAGCTGCCCCTGCAATTCCCTGTACCTCTGAGTGGTTGTGCTAGTGCTGCTAATTTGGGGTCAAGGAACAGCCCTGGAGCGGCTGCCCTCAGTCAGGCGGCATGGGGACGGTGAAGGTTCAGCCCACCGTGGCCACACACCAGGCCTTCTGCAGGCGAGGCCACGCCTGGACAGGCTGGGCTTGGGATGAGCAGCTGCTCTTTCCCCTGGACAGAGTGGGAGAAGCTGCAGTGGGAAGGTCACAATGGGAAAAAAGAAGCAAAGGGACCCTCAGTATGTGGAAGAGATACTCTAAGAGGCAGGGAGGCAGGTGCCCCGCAGGTGAGGAACTCTGCGCCCCGAGGCTTCTTGCTGGATACTCCAGGGTGTGATGTATTGAGGCGTAATAATGTGGCGTTCCTGGATATGCGGTGGGGGCTGCCCTCTGGTAGCCAAACCCGTGAGTTGAATGGAGTCTGTCCCAGAGCAAAGGCGAGAGGAAGATGGCCTTTTCCTTCCAAACTCCAAGGCCAGATCATCTTTGGAAAATTGTGAAGCTCGATGGTCCACCTCCACTCCTGAGCAAATCAGACTTTTTTTTTTTTTTTTTTTTTTTTTTTTGAGACGGAGTCTCGCTCTGTCGCCCAGGCTGGAGTGCAGTGGCCAGATCTCAGCTCACTGCAAGCTCTGCCTCCCGGGTATACACCATTCTCCTGCCTCAGCCTCCCGAGTAGCTGGGACTACAGGCGCCCGCCACCACGCCTGGCTAGTTTTCTGTATTTTTTTTTTTTTAGTAGAGACGGGGTTTCACCGCCTTAGCCAGGATGGTCTCGATCTCCTGACCTCGTGATCCGCCCATCTCGGCCTCCCAAAGTGCTGGGATTACAGGCAAATCAGACTTTTAAGAAGGGCACACTGTGTTCCCCTCAGACTGAAAAGAATCCCTGGGTCTCTTACGTGTTCTGCAAATGTTGAGAGAATTGTGGATCAACATTCTGCCAGATTCTCTCACTGAGCTGCTGCATGGCGCAGGGAGAAGTAAGGCCATTTCGTGCTGATCAGAGGGTGTGTCTAACTACAGTTCTGAGGGCAGGCTCATATTTTTATTTTTATTTATTATGATTATTTCTAGAGACAGGAGATTGCTCTGCTGCCCATCCTAGAGTGCAGTGACACAGTCATAGCTCACTGTAACCTCGAAATCCTGGGTGTAAGTGATCCTCCCACCTCAGCCTCATGAAGAGGTAGGCCCACAGGCACGCACCATCGTGCCCAGCTAGTTTTATGCTCATATTTTTAAAAAGAGACATTTACTTTTCAATGTGTTGTGAAGCCTGTGGGTGCCAGGGGCGGCGTGCTGCTCACTATTCTTCCTTTGGCCCAGGGAGCCACTATGCAGGTGCTTCCCCGCTTCCCCCCTGGGAGGGACTCACAGCCACTTCCCGAGTTAACTTTGGTCTCGCAGGAGGCTGCTGACGGCTTTGAGCTTTGTGTTGATATTCGGCAGGCCTCTGTGTTTTGCCAGTTCCCGGTGCCCTGAAAGGGACAGGCCTTAACCAATTTGGGGCAGAGGCCTTGTAAAGTGGCTGTCTGGGCGGCCTTGCATCACACGGGGCCACCCGGAAACAGACAGGATTCACAGCCCACCTGCTGGGAAGGCATGCTGGCTCCTGCCCCAGGACCTGGGCTGTGGCAGGAGACCCTGAGGCCTCTTGAGAGCTGCAAGGCCTTCTCCATTCCCTGCTGTCACGTGGGGACAAGGCTGTGGCTCTGGATACTGGAGGAGGCTCCTTGAGGCACTTGAGAACCCCGGGTTCCCCTCAGCCTCCTACTGCTGATTAGCCACGCTGGCCAAGCCCGGCCCCTCTCTTGGCCCTGTCTCCCAGCTCTCATGAGCCCTGGGCCCCGGGCTGGCTCAGGTAGCTCCACCACCAACAGAGTGGAGTAGGGAAGGGAGAAGGTGGGGGGTGGAGAAACTCGGGTACCTGCCCTGCAAAGGGGGTGCCCATCTGCCCTGAGACCCAGAGGGTAGAGGGCTCATGCCCAGGGAGATGCTGCACCTCATTCCCCTTCTAGGACTGTCCCACTGCCACCAACATCTAGGAAAGCAAGGCCACCTGCAAGTCCTTGACTCCCACGCCTGTACACTCACACCTGCCATACACACACCTGCCCCACAACCACCATGCCTGTGCTGGCCACGCCCTGCCGGCCACACCCACACATCGATTCCCAGCAAATGCAGTTGGCTGCAAAATAGACCCTGTATCTGATGCCTTCTCACCGTCCCTACTGTCGCGTGGCCCAAGGCCCTCCTGAATGCTCACCATAGCCTCTAATCAGACTGTCCCTACGACCACTCTGTCCCTCACACAGTGGCCACACAGCAGCTGGGGACACTTCCCCCTTTTGTTATGAAAAACTTCAAGCACTCATCAAAGTTGAAAACCCAGATACCCACCACCTAGATTCTCCCATTAATATCGTGGTGGACTCACTGTACCACCTCTCTGTCCATCCCTTTATCCATCTCCCCATCTTGAGTTCATTTTTTAGAGGCAGAGTCATGCTATGTTGCCCAAGCTGGTCTTGAATTCCTGGCCTCAAGCAATCCTCCCTCCTCAGCCTCCCCGTAGCTAGGGACTAGCTGGGACTACAGGGATCCACCACACCTGCTCATCTTGATTTAAACAATGTATTTCAAAGTAAATTGCAGACATCAGTACCTTTCTACCTAAACACTTCAGCATTGTACATCATTAACTAGAGTTCAGTATCGTTTACAGTATTTTTGTTTTGAGGTAAAATTTACATATAATGAAATGTGCAAATCCTGGCCATATATTCCATGAGTTTTAACAAAGGCGTATACACTTGTGTGACCCAAACTCCTACTAAAACATTGCACGTTACCCCAGAAGCTCCCTCACATTCCTTCCTCGTCAACCCCTGTCCTCCCGCCCCCGGGCAGTCTGGGGTGCAACAGACCAGCCTGGGGCAGCCACCATTCTGGATTCTTCTACCACAGACAAATGTTGCCTATTCTAGAACTTGATACAGATGGAGAAAGTGCTCTTTCTTCATTCAGTCAGTATTGCTGAGATTCTCCCCTGCTGATGCTAGAGTGTTGCGTCTGTCTTTGCTTAGAACTCTCCATCTAAGGGTGGAATCCTACTTCTGCTGTGGCCCTGTCGCTCTGCCCCAGGCCCTCTCCTTTATTTCCCGTGCCCCTCCACCCGCCACCTCCCTGTTTTCCAGACCTGCTGGTCTTCTTTCTGACCTTGCACACCCCAAGCTCATGCCACCTCAGGGCTGTTGCACTTGCTGTTCTACTGCCGGAATGCTTTTCCTGCAGATGGTTGAGGGCTGGCTTTTTCCCTCATTCCGGTTTAGCTCGAACATCACCTGCTCAGAAAGCTTCCCTCACTCTTCACTCTAAAGCAGCCACCACCATGGTCCTTTTCTTCGCAGCACTTACCCTTGTCTAAAATCTAGTTTGTGTATTTATTTGTTTATCGCCCATCCTCCACCCCCTGCTAAACTCCATGAGAGCCAGGTCCATGTCTTCTTGCTCCCCGCAGTACTTCCAGTGCCCGTGCAGTATAAATACTCTTGAACAAGTGGGTAAGTGTGTGAATGTGTGAGTGCCAGCTCTTTCCTGCAACTCTGCCCTCTTGGCTGAACTGTGGGAGGCTGGCCCTGGCTCTTTGGAGCCTCTGCATCTCCAGCAGGGCTAAGCCATGCCCACAGCCCCTACCAGCTGTCACTGAGCTTGCCCTGGCCCAGGGATGAGGCACGCTGGGAGCTGCACAGGGTCCTGGTTTGGTCACATACAGATCCATGTGTGCTCAGCTATCATAAGCAGGGAGGCTTTGGGGCTAAAAGGCAGGAATGAGGTCTCCTCTGTGGACAGCATGGGCCTCTGTTGTAATGCTTTCAACTGTTCATCCTCTTTGGTTTCCACAGGACCCCAATATTCAATGAACTGTCCAGCAGTGGCTTTCAGGTGCACGGCCCCAGCATGCCTCTACCTCTGTGTCAGTAATGGTGGAAAGCCTTTCTCCCTTTATGGGCAGGCGAGCCAAGAAATTATCCATACTTAGGTTTAATCAACCATCAAATTACAGTTAAGCAGAATCAGCTGAGACACACTCGAAACAAGAAGTAATCACTTGAGGCTGTCGGACCACCTGAGGCCAGGAGTTTGCCACCAGCCTCACCAACATGGTGAAACCCATCTCTATCAAAAATACAAAATTAGCCGGGCGTGGTGGCATATGCCTGTAATCTCAGCTACTTGAGAGGCTGAGGCAGGCGGATCACTTGAACATGGGAGGCGGAGGTTGCCCTAAGTCGAGATTGTGCCATTGCACTCCAGCCTGGGCAAAAAGAGTGAAACTCCCTTTCCCCTCCCCCCCACACACAAAAAAGTAACAGCTGCAAACGCACTCCGCAAAACCAGCTACTTAGGAACAGGTGTCTTTTACCGGCTTATTTCTGCAGCTGGAACTGCAGGATACATCAACTCATCTTTCTGAACGGCACCGTTTATTTGTGGGTTGCTAATTCACACCATCATTTCTAGATCACCTTTCTCTGCTGCCAGGACTGGAGTAGACCACATTTACACATCAGGCTGCCCAGCTCCCAACCCTCAGTGTGACATCTGGGCAGCTTCCAAAGATGAGCTGCACGCCACTGTCCAGCTAGAAATATCTGTCTTTAGGCAGCGCGAGGGTTTTCTGTTTTGTTTTGTTTTGTTTGTTTCCAAATTTCCTCCGAAGAGATTCCCTAAATAGTTTATATCACCCCTTCCTCTTAACGCCTCTAATGGTAGCTTGTCAACAGCGCTTCATTATACAGAGGGTACCTGGTTCCCCCGGAAACATGGGAGCTGGGCATTTGGTTTTGTCGTTGAAGAAGTACCTTTCGCCAAGTTAGGGCAATGGCCCGCATCGGGGGATGAAATGGGAATTTCCCAGGGAAACTGAAGAGGGACGCCTCCCTTGGGGCGGGACTGCGTGGACTCGGGGGTCCCGGGTGCCCCGGGAGGGAGTCAGTGCCCAGATCCGCCGTGGGAACTCGGAGCTTGGAAAGCCCGGGAGGGAGGTGGTCTCAGCATCGCCCCCATGCCTACCATCTCCTGCAGGCGTTTGCAGTCTGGACTGCCCAGGGACTGCAGAGGGGGCGCCGGGCGGGGCGTCCCGGCGGGGCTGTGGGGGTGGGGGTGCTTGTTCGCGTTTATTATAACTGCACTCCCTTTAAAAGGAAAACTATGCCCGGAATCCGGGAGGTGGTGAGCAGAGCCCGGGTGGGAAGGAACCCGCGCCCGCCGCTGGCCCGCTGGCCGCGCTCCGTGTTCCTAGAGCTGGCGCTGTGCGGGTGGCGGGACCCACCCCCAACCTTTACTCCGACTTTTACTCCCACTCTCAGCCCCTCACTCTCACCTCTCCAACCCCACCGCCACCCCCACCTAGACGCCCGCAACCTCCCACCCTCACCTCCCCAACACTCCCCCACCCTCAGCCTTGACCTCCCCACCCCACCCCGCCCCGCGGGCCCCACCCCGCCACCCCCGCCTACCCCTCTCGCGGGCTGAGCGGCTCTTGGCCTTTTTTGGGCGTCTCCCTGCTCCGCGGCCCGGGCTGGCGGGCGGGTGCTCGGCTGGCGGCAGAGGGAGACCCGCGGCTACCCCAAGCTCGGCGTCGCTGCCACCATGACGGGAAGGTAACGGCCCCCACCCACGTCCCCGGGCCGGGGAGGTGGGACTGAGGGACCCCTGGCCGAGGCGCGGCTCTCTCCCGTACAGCCCCGCGGCGCCACGGTCCCCGCTCCGCCCTGGAGCGTCGGATTCTCGCAGCTCCCGGGGCGGCAGCGCCCGTCGGGGCCGGGGTCCCCCAGCCCCCGCGCCTCTTCCTCTGGGCGAGCGCCCGCAGCGGAAGGTGGAGCTCCTGCCCGCCCGCCCGCCACCCCTGCAAGATGGGACAACCATCTGCTCACAACCGACGCCCAGGGCTGCGGGAGGGGGTCTTGTCCAAGGTCAGACACCCACCAGGGGCAAAGGGCTCAAGAGCTGTGTGCCGCCCCCGACTTCCCCGACCCCCGCTGTGCGATCTCGGATCCCCGGTGAGTGACATCTCTGGAGCCTTCCGTTTCCTCCTCTGTAAACCTGGGGTGGTAAAAATGTTTAAAATGATGAAGGGTACGTGGGGACTCGGCCAGAGCTGCGCCCAAGCACCAGCTGTGCAGGGGTTGGCTGGGGACAGGGCACTCCCCTGGGCCTGGCTCACCCTCTGCTCTCAGGCCCCTCGTTGCCATTTCACAGATGAGGTCACCAGAGGCCACAGAAGCTGGGGCACTCAGGAGGCCACAGGTCCACCAGTGTCCCGCCAGTGTCTGTCCCTGCAGCTCTTTCTGGAACCTAGCTGGGTACAAGTGCAGGACTCAGGGCTGGGTGGGAGGGGCTGTCCCTGAGGCCCTGGGCCCCCCTAGCCAAGTCCTGGCAGGGGGATTCTCTTCTTCAGGATCCCATGACCTGGGGCTCTGGGGGAGCTCCAGCCCCGAGAGTGACCTGTGGCTTTGCTGGGAAAAGGGGCTTGGAGAGTGCAGGGCAGTGTCCAGGGTTGCGGTCCCAAATCCCAGGCCCACAGGGGAGCTGCCTGGGATTGCCATTAAGGCTGTGGCCTGGGGTCTCAGGGCAGCCCCAGGAACCAAAAATAGCCTGTAACTTGTCACTTTGTAAGTCCTGCCCTCCAGACACACTTCCCTTTCTTCTCCCCAAGCCTCTCTTCCCAGTCAGCTCCCCTGACTTGGAGTCACCCTAAGCCTTGGCCCAGGCCCCTCTGCAGTGAGATGGAGGGACCCTAACCCAGGAGAGTGGCATCTGCAGGCCCTCTGGCTGCCTGTGGTCACCCCCCAGGGTTCGGCGGGGTTGCCTCCCATTTTCCTCAGCCTGTCCCTGCCAGTTGCCGGGTTCTCACCCTCCATTTTCTAGGAAAAGAAAGTGGGGAGAGACAGGAACAGGGTCAGGAGCAGCCCAGCAGCAGCGCTGAGGTGGAGGTGGGTGAGAGGTGGTTCCTTCAGGCACGGGAGGGATGGCGAGGAGGACAGAGCCATGAAGGGAGTGGGGCTGGAATGGGAGGCCCCGAGGTGCCACTGCTCCCTGGCAAGGGTCCTCTTGCCCCTGAGTCTCCTTGGGCCTTTCCCTGGAGGCGGAGGTGGTCAGGTGAGCCCAGCTGGAACCACTGGGAAGGCAGGTGGTGGCTAGCAGGGGTCAGCCTGCCCTTGCTGCTGTGGGCTCCAAGGGCCCGAGAAACTCTTATCCTCAAATGACACTGGGATGACAGTCAGCCTTTGGCGGACACTGTGTAGGGCGTTCCTCGTCCAGGCCATACTGCTTGTCTTAGAGAATAAGGAGAAACCCAGAAACATAAAAGATAACAGAAACATAAAGAGAAGCAAACGGCAACAGTCCCACTCCCGAGAGCCTCCCTTTACGCAGTTTGGGTGGCTCCCCGCAATTCTGTTCTCCTGGAGTGTTTGTTTGATGCAGCTGTGAGTGATCTGAGTATAATGCACCTGCTCCTTCAAAGGTGGCCCTGCTGCCCACAGTGCTGGTGCCCCACCAGCTTCCCTGGCCTCCATACACAGGGATTCGGCTGGGCCAGACTGAGGAACGGACATCCAACCCGGCCTTCGGAGTGGGCGAGAGTTTTCCTGTCTCAGAAGCAGTGGAGTTTCATTTCCACCGTTTCATGCTGGGTGCCCTTCCCCATGTCCACTGTCCCCATGTGATCCCAGGCAGCTCCTCGTGCCTGGATCCCGGTTCTTTCAGGATCCCCCAGGCTGCCCAGAGTCAGGCTGCTTTTGGGAAACACCTCTCTGCTCCCATACCTTCAGGGCTTCTCCCCGCCAGCTCTCCCCAGGACCTCACCAGCCAAGAGCAGAGGGAGGGCGGTGGGGAGCCACCAAAGGGACCTGGGGTGGCATACGTGGCCATGCTCTCTGCAGATGAACCCATGGGTGCTGTGTGGAGAAAGGGCTGCTGGGAAGGAGATGGGGAAAGAGACAGAAGGCAGACACTAGGGAGGCCTCTCCTGGGTGGCTGAGGGGGTGGAGGAGAGGAAGCTGACTTAGGGTTCTGGGAGGTGGAGTGGACATGACCCAACTGACTGGCTGTGAGGGGCGCCACAGAGGGTGGGGCTTGGGAGGATGCCCCCTGTGATGGCAGGTGGGGGAGGCTGGCATGCTTGGTGTGGTCGTGGAGTGCTTGAAGAGCTGTGGCAAGTCTGAGGGGGAGCCGTGGGAGGCACCTGGGCATGGAGGGGCTGAAGCCCAGGAGCAAGCCGAGCTGGGCGGGGAGTGAAGGCAGCCTGGAGCGTGGGGTGGCATGCCGTGGGAAGAGAGGGGGCTCGGCCTCAGCGGCAACCCAGGGGCTTTGGAACTTACAACCGCAAGATCTTGGACTATCACAGCTGAAGGGACTTCTGGCATCACCATTGTTCTACAGAGGTGGACATGGGGAAGGCCACCTACCAGGGACTCAGCTGTCCCTGACATTCCTGGAAATGGAGGCTGGGATGGTGACACCCATGGCCGTGTGAGCTCAGTGGCTTGGCTACATAAAGTGGAGTCCCACCCACCATGTAACCATCATGTGTGTTATGTGTGAGGCTGTCATATGCCTGATTGTGTTCTGAGTCCATGCTTAGTACAGCGCAGAGCAGGCTGCTAGATCCCTGCCCTCCTATCCACCAATCTTGCCCCTCCTGTGGGTGGAGTATGCCCAGTGTTCCCCTAGGCAGAAGGAGTCAGCCATGGGGCAGCTGAGTGCAGCCAGAGCCCTCAGCACAGCACAGGAGTCTGCAGTGGCATCAGGGGCTTAAGCAAAGTGTGAAGTGGGTAACAAGTGATGTGGCTTGTGATGTGGCACCACTGAGCCCTGAGCCCCAGACTGGGCCAGGTGGGCACTGCCATGGCCCCTCACCTCCTTCCCTTTTCTTCCACTTCTGGTGCTGACTGGCCCCTTCTAGCTGGCCAGTGGCATAATAGGATGGAGGGACTGATCTGCAGGGTGTCCAGTCCCATGGTGTGAATACCCCCACCTGGGTTCATTTCAAACCGCCAACGCTTGAATTGGCATTAACGCTTTACAGAATTCCTGAATAGTTAACAGTCAGCACTTGTGAGCTGGCAAGGGACTGCCCAGGCAGCCACTGTGGAGAGGAGCCTGGGTTTCCCACCCAGAGTGGGTCATCCTTCTCTGTGTCCCTATCTGTGCTGTGCCACGTGCAGGCTTGCTTTCTCTTTTTTTTTTTTTTTTTTTTTTTTTTTGAGGCGGAGTCTCGCTCTGTCGCCCAGGCTGGAGTACAGTGGCCGGATCTCAGCTCACTGCAAGCTCCGCCTCCCGGGTTTACGCCATTCTCCTGCCTCAGCCTCCCGAGTAGCTGGGACTACAGGCGCCTGCCACCTCGCCCGGCTAGTTTTTTGTATTTTTTAGTAGAGACGGGGTTTCACCGTGTTAGCCAGGATGGTCTCGATCTCCTGACCTCGTGATCCGCCCGTCTCGGCCTCCCAAAGTGCTGGGATTACAGGCTTGAGCCACCGCGCCCGGCCTCTTTCTCTTTTTTTGAGATGGAGTCTTGCTCTGTCACCCAGGCTGGAGTGCAGTAGTGCGATCTCAGCTCACTGCAACCTCTGCCTCCCAGGTTCAAGCAATTCTCCTGCCTCAGCCTCTCGAGTAGCTGGGACTACAGGTGCATACCACCACGACTGGCTAATTTTTTTTGTAGTTTTAGTAAAGACAGGGTTTTACCGTGGTCTCTACCAAAAAAACAGGTTTTTACTATGTTGGCCAGGGTGGTCTTGATCTTCTGACCTCGTGATCCACCTGCCTCGGCCTCCCAAAGTGCTGTGATTACAGGCGTAAGCCACTGTGCCCAACCTGCATGCAGGCTTAACCATCCCTTAGGTCTTCATTTCCAGGTGGGGAAGGGAAGCACTGTCATTGTCCTCCTTGTTCTGTTTAGGTGTAGCATGTACATTTCTGAAGGTGAATATTTACTTAGATGACTTAGCAGGATAACCACCCTAATGAGATACTTCCATGGGTGAATGCATGTCTTGCTGAGATGAGGTGACTGAATACACATATGAACGTAAAACCTACTGTGTCCTCACCCATGTCCTTGGAGGAATACACGGGAAACTCATGGAGTTGTTTTCAGCCTCCCGGTGAGGAGTCTGGTGGGGGAGCTGGCTCTGGGGGACAGCCTGTTTGTGGCATCTCTGCCTCTGCCCACTGGGCTGAGGGCACATGCCCCAGGGCCTTGGGGAGGCAGCCCTGCCTCACAGCTTGGGGCCTCAGTTCCAGCCTCTAGGAAACCATGTAGTTGCATTCTTCATTACTCATGTGTTTTTTAAAATTTGAGACATAGTTCACGTATTATTAAATTCACCATTTTAGATGGTACAGGTCAGTGGTTTTTAGTACATTCACAAGGTTGTGCAACCATCACCGTTAATTCCAGAACATTTTAATCATTCCTAAAAGAAACCTTGCACCGATTTGCAGACAATCCCCATTTCCCCCTCCTCCCAGCCCTGGCCACCAGTAACCTGCCTTCTGTCTCTACAGATTTGCCTGTTCTGGACATTTCACATAAATGGAACCATATATTATATGGCCTTTTGTGCCTGACTTCTTTCATTTATTAAGAACATATTTCCAAGGTTCATCCATATATTGTAGCATGAATCAGTACTTCATTCCTTTTTTCTGGGTAAATAATATTCCATTGTGCCACAGTTTGTTTCTCCATTCACCCGTGGTGGACATTTGAATTGTTGCCACTTTTTGGCTACCGTGAATAATACTGCTATGAACATTCCTATACAAGTTTTTGTGTGAACATACATTTTCTCCTTGAATATATACCCAGGACTGGACTTGCTGGGCATATGGAAACTCTTATGTTATACTTTTTGAGGAATTGCCAAGCTGTTTTCCAAATAATTGAACAATTTTACATTTATTAAATTTTACACCAGGAATGTATGAAGGTTCCAATTTCCCGACATCCTTGCTGATGCTTGTTATTGTTGTCTGGTTTAGTGGGTGTGAAGAGGTGTCATATTGTGGTTTTGATTTCCACTTCTCTAATGACTGATAATGACCGATAATGTTGAGCATCTTTTCATGCGTCCGTCGGCCACTTGTAAATCCTCTTGGGAGAAATGTCCATTCAAACTCTTGGCCCATTTTTAAATTGGGTTGTCTTTTTATTGTTGAATTATAAGAGTTCCTTATTTATTTGGATACTAGACACTTCTCAGACATATGATTTGCAATTTTTTTAAGATGGAATCTCACTCTGTCACCCAGGCTGGAGTGCAGTGGTGTAATCTCAGCTCACTGCAACCTCCGCCTCCCAGGTTCAAGCGATTCTTCTGCCTCAGCCTCCCCAGTAGCTGGGACTACAGGCGTGTGCCACCATGCCCGGCTGTTTTTTTTTTTTTTTTTGTATTTTTAGTAGAGGGGGTTTCACCATTTTGGCCAGGCTGGTCTTGAACTCCTGACCTCAGGTGATCCTCCCACCTCTGCCTCCCAAAGTGCTGGGATTACAGGCATGAGCCACCGTGCCCAGCCAATTTGCAAATATTTTTTCCTTTGCTGTGGATAATCTTTTTCATTTTCTTGATTGTGTCATTTGATATACACAAGTATTAAATTTTAACGAAATCCAATTTATTTCCTTATTCTTTAGTTGCTTGAGTTTTTGTTGTCATGTTTAGGAAACTATTGCCTAATCCTAGCTCATGAAATGAAACCATCTCTTTTCTTCTAGGAGTTTTATACTTTAACATTTAGGTTTTTGATCTATTGTGAGTCAATTTTTTTTTCCTATATGGCATGAAGTAAGGGTTTAAACTAAATCTTTTGCATGTAGCTATCCAGTTGTCCTAGCATCATTTGTTGATAAGATTACTCATTCCCCCATTGAATGGTCTTGCCACTCTTGTCAAAATTCAGTTGACCACAAATATATGGGATTATTTTTGGACTCTCTTCTGAGACAGGGTTTCACTCTTTCACTCAGGCTGGAGTGCAGTGGCAAGATCTTGGTACACTGCAGTCTCAACCTCCCTGGCTCAGGTGATCTTCCTACCCGAGCCTCCCGAGTAGCTGGAACCACAGGTACGCACCACCACACCTGGCTACTTTCTGTATTTTTTGTAGAGACGAGATTCTGCCATGTTGCCCAGGCTGGTCTTGAACTCCTGGGCTCTGCCTGCCTCAGCCTTCCAAAGTACTGGGAATACAGGCATAAACCACTGCACCCAGCCTATTTCTGGGCTCTTGGTTCTGTTCTATGGGTGTATATGTCTCCTTACACCAGTGCCACACTTGTAATTTTTAGTAAGTAAATTGTAATTTTTAAGTAAGTTTTGAAATTGGAAAGCATGAGTCTTCTTTCTTTTTTTTTTTTTTTTTTTTTTTTGTTGTTGTTGTTGTTTTGAGATGGAGTCTCACTCTGTCACCCAGGGTGGAATGCAGTGGCCTGATCTCAGCTCACCACAACCTCCGCCTCCTGGGTTCAAGCAATTCTCCTGCCTCAGCCTTCCGAGTAGCTGGGACTACAGGTGTGTGCCACCACGCCTGGCTAATTTTTGTATTTTTAGAAGAGATGGGGTTTTGCCATGTTGGCCAGGATAGTCTTGAACTACTGACGTCAAGTGATCCACCTGCCTTGGCCTCCCAAAATGCTAGGATTGCAGGTGTATGCCACTGCACCTGGCCCTTTTTTTTTAAGTTTTTTTTTTTTTTTTTTTTTATTCTGTATCACCTGCATTTTCATATAAATTTTAGGAATGCCTTGTCTATTACTTTTAAAAAGGCAGGAATTTTAATGGAGATTGCATTGAATCTATAGGTCAATTTGATGTAGTGTTGTATTGCCATCTTAACAATATTAAGTTTTCCAATCCATGAATATGGGATATCTTTATCTTTATTTAGGTCTTCTTTAATTTCTTTCAATAATGTTTTATAGTTTTCAGTGAATAAGAAGTATTGCACTTATTTTGTCAAACTTACTCCTAAGTATTTTCCTCGTTTTGATGCTGTCCCAAATGGGGTTGTTTTATTTCATATTCAGATTTCTCATTGCTAGTGATTCTTGTATAATGATCTTATACCTTGCAGACTTATTGAACTCATTTCTTAGCTGTAAATAGGGTTTCTTTTTTTGAGGGGGGATTCTTCAGGGTTTTCTATATATGAGTATGTAATATGTAAATAAAAATAGTTTTACTCTTCCTCCTCAAACTAGATGTCTTTTATTTCTTTTTCTTGTCTAACTGTCCTTGATAGAATCTCCAGTGCAATGCTGAAAATAGCAAGACTGGAAATCCCCCTGACCTTAGGAGGAAAGCATTCATTTTCTCATCACTAGGTATGATATTAGCTATGGGTTTTTGGTAGATGCTCCTTATCAAATTGAAGAAGTTCCCTTCTATTCCTAGTTTGTTGGGTGCTTTTATTATGAAAGGGTGTTGGATTTTGCCAAATGTGTTTTCTGCATCTATTGAGATGGTCATAGAGTGTCCTCCCTTTATTCTATTGATATGGTATGTTACATTGAATTTTGGATGTGAAACAAACCCTATATTCTTGGGATAAATCCCATTTGGTCATGTTGTATAATACCTGATATATAGAGTGTTAGATTTAGTTTATTGTATTTTATCAAGGACATTTGCATCTATGTGACCTTCGTGTTTTATTTTGATATCAAGGTAACACTTATAGAATGAGTTGTGAAGTGTTCCCTCCAGTCTTTCTTTTTTTGGAAAGATTTTGTGAAGGTTTGGTGGTTTTTTTTTTTTTTTTCTCTTTTTGAGATAAGATCTCACGCTATCACCCAGGCTGGAGTGCAGTGGTGTGATCTCAGCTCACTGCAACCTCTGCCTTCTGGGTCCAAGTGATTCTCCTGCCTGCCTCAGCCTCCTGAGTAGCTGGGATTATAGGCATGTGCCACCACACTGGTGTTTTTTTTGTGTGTGTGTGTGTGTGTGTGTGAAGATTTGGTGTTAATTCTAGTTAAACCTTTGATATAATTCACCAATGAAACCATGTAGCTCTGGCTTTACTTTGTGGGAAGTTTTTTGGTTACTCTGTCTCTTTACGTGTTATTGGCCTTATTTGGTGATTTGGTTAGGCTTTGTGTTCCCACCTAAATCTCATCTTGAATTGTAATCCCTATAATCCCCACGGGTCAAAGGAGAGACCAGGTGGAGATAATTGTAATCCCTATAATCCCCACGGGTCAAAGGAGAGACCAGGTGGAGATAATTGTAATCCCTATAATCCCCACGGGTCAAAGGAGAGACCAGGTGGAGATAATTGAATCATGGGGGTGTTTCCCCTCATGCTGTTCTTGTGATAGTGAGTTCTCACAAGAACTGCTGGTTTTATAAGGGGCTCATCCCCCTTCGCTTCGTATTTCTTCCTGCCACCTTGTGAAGAAGATGCCTTGATTCCCCTTTGCCTTCTGCCATGACTGTAAGTTTCCTGAGTCCTCCCCAGCCCTGTTAAACTGTGAGTTGATTAAACCTCTTTCCTTTATAATTTACTGAGTCTCATGCAGTTCTTAATAGCAGTATGAAAACAGACTGATACATTTGGATTTTCTATTTCTTTTTGAGTATGTTTTGGTAGTGTCCTTCTAGGAATTTCTCCATTTCAGATAGGTTATTTCATTTATTGGCATACAGTTGTTCATAATATTCCATTCTGTTACTTCCTTACTGGGAACACAGGCTATTATCGTTTTTCAAGGCAGGCATGGAGTTAGGGAGCAGGAATAAGGGACTAGGATAAGTTAAAACAACACAAACCTCACTGTTGTTGTTGTGTTTTGTTTGTTTGTTTTTTACCATGATTCATCTGTTTTTCTTGACCAAACGTTCCTAGGGTTACTGAAAACCTTTGGTGGATTTGCAGAGTTCTGAAAGAGTAGATTCTGATCATTTTTGCTGGATTTTTCATTGCTTTTATGGAGGGTTGAACTTCTGGAGGTCCTTACTCCACCACTTTTTGCTGACATCACTCTCGGTGTGTTTGCAAATGTCTAGAGCCAGAGCACTGACCCAAATCCCATTTGGTCATGGTGTATAATACTTTGTATAGAGTTCTAGATTGAGTTTTCAGTATCTGTGGCCCCCAATCCCATCCCTGCAGTAGGACAGGCTGCAGAATGGGCGGTAAGGTTGTGCAGAGATTTGGAATTTGGGCTCAGACTCTAAGCCTCTCTCAATTTCTAGCCTTCGATGTCCACTTTTATAGTAAATATTTGTTGAATTGATTAGTACTTGGTAAACTTGTGCTTGAACTTCATTTACAAATTATGTTGTACAAAACACTTGTGGCTGTAGCCTCCTTTCCAGCATTATATGTGACCCTTGGAGCCCTAAATAAATGTTTCCTCCTTACAGAAAACCGTGGGTCTGCCTGAGAGTCCCGGATTCTAGTGTTGAGGATTTCCACATGGATGGGCTGAGTCGGGAGTGGTGAGAGGAGCCTAGGCCCTATCACATTGACTTGTAGCTGCTGTAAGAACATTTTCTGTATAAGTTTTCTTAAGCATTCAGCTACCTACATCAGAGAGTCAGCGGTATTCCTTACTCATTTTGGCTCCTCTGGGCTCACCTTCTCCATGACCTTTAGCTCCTAGGGCCACATTTAAAATCTATTTGTTGAATTGATCAGTGTTGGGCAACTTTGGAATTGGGCTGCATTTACAAATTATACTGTACCCAATGCTTGTTGCCACTTGACTGCCAGGGTGCTTAATGAGTACCTCCTCCTGTTGGGACTTGCTGGGTGAGTGTGTTCCTCGGTGGCGTGTAGGCCTGGTATCTGAGAGCCAGTGAGCCCCTCCAAGGCTTTCTCCCACTCTAGTTTGGGAGGATCAGTCCCCTGCTGTCTTTAGTGACAGCTGCCAGCTCTTGCTTTCGGGAGGCAGAAGAAGATACTGCTCAAGCTTTCTGACCTTTCTAGAAAGGTCTTTCAGGGAAACGGAATCAATGTTAAAGATTTCCATGAGTGCTCTGGATCTTTATTGTATTGCTGACCAGGGTCACCTTGGCCACAGTTTGGATGCCGACCGTGGGTGCTTATGAATCACAAGGAACTTTGCCAGTCTCTCTGGGTAAAAATGCGGGGGACATGGTGCCTTCCTGGTGGTTTCCACCAGGTCCCTCTGCGTCTGTTCCCCTGGAAGCTGGAGGATTGCCTTTTCTCTAAACCTCTTTTGGGGTGCCTGACCATTTGTTGGCCAGATCCAGATGATCGGCTCTGCCCTGGTCTGGGTGCTCCAGGGTGATGTTTGTGGCAGAGGGTCTCAGAGAAGGGAGCAAAGCAGAATGTGGGCCTGTGTGGCTCCGGTCCTCGGTTTCTTAACGGTTGGCAGGGATCCTAAAGGCGCCAGGTCCTCCCCGTCCTCCTCAGCTGACTCTGCCCTCCTCAGTGTGTCCACGGGCACAGGCTTTCCTCCTGGCAGGTGGCAGCTGGAGACGTCCTGGGTGTCCTACCGCCACTGGACCTCACCTCAGTGCTGTCTGGGGCCTTCCCAGACCAGTTCCCTCCCAGCGGGACCCAACCCTGCCAGCCTCAGCTTTCAGGAGCTGCCCCCACGGCGCAAACAATATCCTTTCTATTTGGAGTTGACTCCGCTGCCCTTTGGAGATCCCAGCGCGTAACGTGAGCTGGCGACCAGCGCGGGGGAGGCGCCCACACGCCCGTCCCGTCGCGGTGTCTGGCCCGAGGCGGCCGCGCCGCCCCTCCGAGGTGATCCCTCGGCCCCTGCACCAGGCGGCCCGCGCCCGCGACCTCGAGGCGGCTGCCCTGCGCCATGGCGGCCCGGCTGGGTGCGCTGGCCGCGTCGGGGCTGTACCGGCGGCGCCAGCACCGGCAGAGCCCGACGCCTGCAGCGGGGTAGGTGGCCAGGGGCGGGGCAGGTGGCGGGGACAATGGCCGGAAAGCTGCCGCGGCTGGGCAGGCCTTCCCTCGGAAACCCGGCCGGGCCCTCCTACACCGTGGGCGCTCTCCCCGGGCGTCGGAGGGGCCCTGGGTTGGCGACAGGGTGGGCGCGTGCGACTTTAACTGGGTTGGATGTCACCTGTGATCAGCTCTCTTGGCAGGGTGTGCCCAGGGACCTGTGTTAGAGAGCAGGGAGCCTGCGTAGCCCCCAGCACTGCTTTCAGACTGGGATGCTGCTGCTGCACTTTGTAAATGAGCAGACACTCTCTGAGCAGAGCAGGCACCTGCTGGACTCACCCACCCCAAACATGGCGCTGTGATTTGAACCCAGGTTAGACTGACTCTAAAGCCTGCCCTGCTTCATTCCATGGAGGCCTGCCAGTGTAGACAGGCTCCTTTTGGGCTGGGAGGAGGGGGAAGTGGAGTTGAGGATGGTCCTCAGGGCATCTCAGAGGATGAGTTGGTTCTGGATGGGGAGGTTGGGAGGGGCACGGGGATGGTGGTGGAGCCACCTCCCCTCACTCTTGGGGTCAGGGGCACGAGGAGGAGCTCCTGGACATGTTGCCTTTGCAGTGCCCAAGGGCCAGTGGGGGAGAGAGAGTAATAGGGCTGTGAGCTTGGGATCCTTGATCAAAGTGACCGATGGGGACCCTGGGGAGGAGGCCAAGGCTGGGCAGAAGGGCTGGGGGGCCAGGAAGGGAGCCAGGAGCATAAGTCACAGACACAGGGGAGGGCCTGGAGGACCCAGGAGCAGAGGAAGGCCAATGCCACCCAGGGCAAGCACAGCCCCCTCTGAGCTCCTCGTATGTGGTCAGGGAAGGCTCCCAGAGGGGCAGTTAGAGGACTGAGCCATCGAAGATACCTTCTGCTGAGAACAGAGGAGGAAGGAGGGCACCGAATGGAGGGCAGAAACTGCAGGCCGGCAGCACAGCCATCTGTGGAGTCCCTGCTGCACGCTGGGCTCCCACATGTGCTGGCACAGCAGGTGTGGTGCAGCCTGCTGTTCAGGTGGGGACTCAGGAGGCCAAGTCACCCACCTGAGTGTGGCAGAGCTGGAGCAGGCATCCTCACTGGCCAGCCTCTGGACAGCCCTGGATGCGTGCGGCATAACTGGTACCAGGCTGTGGGTGGCCAGGGCACTGATGGCCCCAAAGCTGTCCTGGAGAGTGATTTTCACAGTACTGGCACCACAGCTGAGATGCAGGCAGGACAGGCACGATGATGACAGGCCTGGGGCAGCCCTGAGCATGCACACACACGTGACTATTCACACTGTTTTTCTCTGAACTTCTGGTTCATGTCCTCTGTTAGTTCTCTGTTGTCAGTGTGACGTTTCAGGTGTACCTACTTAAAAGTAAAGCCGCTAGAGCAAAGAGGTATGGCAAGGGCTTCAGAAAAAGCTTTAATTTCAGACAGGTTTCATACCGATTTGGAGTCTGTTTCTGATGGTGTCAATGCATCCTGTGTATGGCAGCCCAAGGCAGGATGTTAATTTTTAGCGTCCCTATGGTGGACTGGCTTTGTGTACATTTTTGTTGACCTCATGTAGCCAGGTGACCCCTGACACTGGCCTCTGGCTGGCTTCGTGGAGGCAGGGCAGGGAGGAGGCCCAGGCAGTGCTGAGGGACTGAAGGTGCTCCCTGGGCTGTGCTGCAGTGGGGTCCCTCCCCGAAGCTCTCTGCACCTGGAATAGTGCCTATCAGCACGGGTGCTAGGTGAAGACTTATTGGATGAAAGACGAAAGCATGGGCTGTGCTTGCAGGACTCACCTCACTTCCTCCCTCCCTGGAGGTAGCTACTCCTGGCCAATTTTATAGATGAGGAAGTTGAGGTTCAGAGTCCTCTGCTGCAGGTCACACAGGCAGGGGTTGTCCGGGCCTGGGTTGCAGCCTGGTGTGCGTGGTTATAGAGGACACACCCCTGGCCTGACTGCTGCTCAGGCTGACGTGGCCTCAGCAACACTGGCTCATCTTGGGTGTGACCAGACCCCTTGTGGCTGGCCCCTGACTCTTCCCAGATCCTTACACTTTCTTCCTAGACTCAGGTATCGGAGAGGCTGGGATGGAAGGAGGTCTGGGGTTGCTGAAGAAACAGAATCGGGAATGGGGGATGCCAGGAGGAGATGGGGGGAGCATGAGTCTAATCCTGTGTGACCCTCAGCTCATTACTAACCCTCTCTGTGCTTCAATCTCCTTATCTGGAACCAGCCTCCTCCCCTTACAAGGCCTGAACAGAGCAGGCTCCTCTGATCCCACCCCAGACTCAGACATCTTGCAACAAATTGGCTTGTGTTGGCTGTCAAGACTGAGAGCATTCTGGGGTGCTGGAGGGCACGAGATGGTGTGCTGTACCCCAGATCTGGGGTTTGGCTTCCATGTTGGGCATGCCCTGGGCAGTATGTTCTATGTAGTCCAGCTGGGGGCAGGTAGTGGTGTCTCCTGGGGGATAACTGGGCAGACTGTGTTCCCTATCCTGAAGGAATGTGCAAAGGAGGACATGGAATGTCCACAACTCTGACCCTTTGCTCTCTCGCAGCCTGCAGGCCTTCCCCTGGGCTGAGCCGTGCAGAGGGACTCTGGAAGGCTCCCAGAGTTGCTGGAAAACAACAGTTCTTTTTATCCAGCGCTTTGCCCGCCTGGCCTGGTGCTCTGTGCTGGACATGTGGGTGTCATTCATTCTTCACTTTGGCTCCTCGAGGTGGCTACTGTTTCTCTGGTGCACCTCTTTATAGAAGAGGAAATGAGGCCTGGAGAAGCCAGCACCTTTCTTGAGGTTCCAGGCTGGTGGCTGGGGCTATCAGGTGTAAAGCTGGGCGCGTGGGCCCAGGCCTCTTCCTCCCCTGCAGGAGCCAGCAAACGTGTACTCTCACGGTGCTGAATCTCCATTGTCTCTGCATGCTGTTTGTCTTTGCCCTTGGATCGGAATGTTCCTGTGCTCCTCGGTGGGCGTGGTGGGGATGCAGCCCCAGAGCCTTTCACAGAGCTACTGTTAGGGGCTGTGGTGCCTGTGACTTGGCCTGGGGCAGCCCCTGGGCATAGGAGGGAGGTGGCCACCCCCACACCCCACCTGCTTATGCCAGGCTTTGTGTAGGGCCTGCCGGGCACTGGCGGCAATGATCTCACTGGAGGCGTCCGGGAACCAGCTGGGGAACTGGTTAGGGACTGGTTTCCAGGTTCGACTGGAAGATGAGCGGGAAAATGGAGAGAGGGTGTGGCCAGGCTGCTGTTAGGACCCTGGTGGTGTGTCCAGAATTGGTTCCTTTTGGTGGGTTCTTGGTCTCGCTGACTTCAAGAATGAAGCTGCAGACCCTCACGATGAGTGTTAACAGTTCTTAAAGATGGCGTGTCTGGAGTCTGTTCCTTCGGATATTCAGGTATGTCCGGAGTTTCTTCCTTCTGGTGGGTTCATGGTCTTACTGACTTCAGTAATGAAGCCACAGACCCTGGCAGTAAGTGTTACAGCTTTTAAAAATGGTGCGTCTCGAGTTGTTCGTTCTTCCAGGTGGGTTCATGGTCTCGCTGGCTTCAGGAGTGAAGCTGAAAACCTTTGTGGAGAATGTTATAGCCCACAAAGGTGGCATTACGGATCCAAAGAGTGATCGCACTAAAGACCTATTGCAAAAAGAAATAAAACCCCTTCCACAAGGTACACAAGGACCCCGCCACTCCCGGGCTCGCTGTGGTGCCCTGCTTTTATTCCCTTATTTGGCCCCACCCACATCCTGCTGATTGGTCCATTTTACAGAGAGCTGATTGGTCCGTTTTACAGAGAGCTGATTGGTCTGTTTTATATAGCATGGTCAGTTTTTACTGGGTGCTGGTGGGTGTGTTTACAAACCTTTAGGTAGACACAGAGCACTGATTGGTGCATTTACAATCCTTAGCTAGACAGAGAAGTTCTCCAAGTCCCCGCCAGACCCAGAAGCCCGGCCGGATTCACCTGTCAGTGGGAAGCATGGTAGCTGGGGAGTGCTAACTGAGGGTCTGTTTATGAAACGGGGAGGGAGGAAGGGTGGTAAAGCAGCTGCGCTAGCGGTGCAGGAGGGCCGGTAACCACAAGGAGAGGCACGGGTCCCAGCAGCACCTGGCTCGTGGGAGGAGGGTCAGCCCACCTGGAAGCCAGAGGGGGCAGGCCTGTGGGTGCAGGCCCTAAACAGCAGCCCCTGGGGCAGAGAACAGGAGCCTGGAAAGGGTGCGAGGGGTGTGTGCTTAGTCACTGGGGTCTACAGGTCTGGCTTTAAGGCGGAATCCGAAATGCTGGGGCTGGAAGTCCTTAATTTGGCTTCGTTTTCTGGGTCCTTGGAGTGAGGAATTCCAGGCCCCGAGGCATGGGATTTCCTGTTGATTTCCGACTTAAGACTCCCAAGGTCTGGCTCATGGTCAGGCACTGGAACATCCTCCCTGTCACCTTGGGTGTGTGTTTCAGGAGAGGAGGTTCATAGTGTTCTCCGGGAAGGAAACCAAGCCTATCCTAGTGAAGCCCAGCCTAGCCCTCGAGGGTGGCTTGGGGCGGCCATGCTCCACCCTGGTGGCCTGCCTGGCCTGCCCTGTGAAGACCAGCAGGGAGCTGGGAGGACTGAGGAGCAGCCGCTGGGTGCCGAGGCCTCCTTTCTTCTTGGGTTCTTCCCAACTCTTGTTGCCACCATCTCTGCTTCCTTGCCCCTCTGGCCTGAATGTGGGCTCGCATGGTGGCTTTGGTCTCCTAAGCATCCCAGGGGCAGGCCAAGGTGGAAGCCCAGCATGCCCAGAAAGCCTCGCTGAACAGCCTTCCAGCCAGCCTCTGCCACATGGGGCCCTAAGCAGAAAAGAAAGAGACATCAGCCTGGGTTCCCCTTCCCAGTTTCCAGTCCATCTCCATATGGCAGCAGCCTCCTGTGAGACCCTCTGCCCACAGCCCATGCCCAGACCCTGAGCGCAGCCCTGTCCTCCAACCCTGGGCTCATCCTGTCTAAGGCCCCTCTTCTCTGTGGCTGACACGCTTCAGGCTAGCCCTGCCCAGATAGCAGGCTGCAGAACAGCCCGACAGGAGCCTCACTCACCAGGCATTTCTCTCATGATGCTGCGGCAGTGAGTGACTGCTGGGTGGGATTCATCCTGGGAGGCAGGGCAGGTGGAGAGGTGTTCCCAAAGGCACTGCACTTGCGTCCTGCCACACCACAGCTGCACCCAGACGAACATTACCAGCTGGTTGCATCACTTCCCTGTGAGCCTGACGATCCCTCTCTGCCCAGCCTTCCAGGAATCCACGGGAGTTGACACTTGAGACAGAACCCATGTTCTCCCTTCCTAGCAAAAGGTGTTGGGTATCTGGTTCTCTGAAGGCCGTAGAGGCAGTTGGGTGTTTAGGACTACATCCTTACCATGTTTTTGAGTCTAAAAGACCCCTCCTGGCCGTGCCGAAGGACTCTGGGGCTGGAATGACTGTGGGCCTGGCTCACTGTGGGCTTTTCCCCTGTAGTTTGCATTTCACCCCTTCCAGAAGGAAACCCACTGCTGACTCTGGACAGGCAGTGCCCAGCATGGATGAGCTTTGCTCCCCTCACCGCACTCCCGTCTTGTCTCAAAGATTCATACTCTTGCCTTTTTTTTTTGAGATAGGGTCTCTCTCTGTTGCCCAGGTTGGAATGCAGTGGCGTGGTCACAGCTCACTGCAGTCTCAGCCTCCCAGGCTCAAGCCATCCTTCCGCCTCAGCCTCCAGAGTGGGGCTGGGTCTACAGGCTTGCACCACCACATTTGGCTAATTTTTTTGGGGTTTTTTTTGTGTTTTTATTAGAGATGGGTTCTTGCCATATTGCCCAGCTGGTCTCAAACTCCTGGGCTCAAGGGATCCACCCACCTTGGCCTCCCACAGTGCTCTGGATGACAGGCTTGAGCCCCTGCACCCGGCTACCCCCTTGCGTTCTCCGTGGTTGGGTGGTTATGTGTTTATTGGAGGCAGTCGGTTTGAAACTAACTCATGGTGCAGAGGATGGAACCATGGAAGACTGAGCAGTCTGGGTTCAGGTGTTTACCCCGCTCTGTTGTGTGAGCTTGGGCAAGTTACTCAACTTCTCTGAGGCTTTGGTCCCTCCGCTGGAAGAAGCCATAATAATAGTAGCTGCAGGATTGCCTTGGGGATTAAATAAGAGTGCAAATACAGAGCCACCCGCCTGCGCTGGGTGGTGTTCTGTGCGTGAGACTCTGTGGTCCCTGAAGAAGTGGTAATAGTGGCCCAAGTGGGAGTTGACTGGGCCCCTGACACCCCAAGGGGTGGGCACTGCAAGCACTGAGCAGCCTGGACCCTGGGTTAGAGCGATTTTCCTGATCCCGTAGAGTGTCTTCACTTTTTAATATGAGGTGTGTCTGTCGGGCGCAGGCCTCTGCATGTGCCCCGTCCGCGCCCCTGACCAGCTCTGACTCACCCATCCTGTCTCCCGCCCCCAGCAACATGTCGGACGCCTTGGCCAATGCCGTGTGCCAGCGTTGCCAGGCCCGCTTCGCCCCCGCTGAGCGCATTGTCAACAGCAATGGGGAGCTGTACCATGAGCACTGCTTCGTGTGTGCCCAGTGCTTCCGGCCCTTCCCCGAGGGGCTCTTCTATGAGGTGAGGACACTACTGAGGGCCTTCTCAGACCCAGCTCAGAGTCTGCCCTCAAGGAGTGGGTGGGCTGGGCTCCATGCAGTGGTCCTGACTGGTGACGGGGCCGGGTCTGGAGCCAGCCCACAGCCAGGCTTGAGCTCCTACACGGGCCCATCCTTCCCCTGTGAGATGTGAACAGCGCCCCGGATGCTCTGGGTGCTAACGGAGAGCCACCTTTCACCAGCCTCCTCTGGGCAGATGCTGGGCAGGCCCTGGGGGCAGGAAGAGCCTGCCCTGGTGGTGCTTGCCCTCTGTGGGGACCAGACAGTGAGCACAGCAACTGCACGGCCCACCAGCTGGTGCTGATGCCCTGGGGGTCAGGGCTCACAGGGGTGGGGTGGGGTGGGGTGTGGGGTAGTGCTCAGGGAAGGTGAGGTTTGGGCAGACCTGAGGGGAGGGAGCCACACACACCTCTGCAGGAAGCGCATTGGGCAGAGGGCACAGCACATGCACAGACCCTGTGGTGGGAGAACATGGGGTGTATGGAGAGCAGTAGGGAGGCTGGTGTGATGGAAGTCAAGGGCATGAGAGGAAGAGGGCCAGGAGCTGAGGACAGGGAGGTGGATTTTTTTTGGCCCCATGGGCTTCTACAGAGCCATAGACAGGAGCCACCTCGGGGTGTGAAGCAGAGGAGTCGCACTGTGTGCTGATATTTGAAAAGGTGCCCTGGTCAGGCACTGTGACTCATGCCTGTAATCCCAGTACTTTGGGAGGCAGAGGCGGGTGAATCACCTGAGGTCAGGAGTTCAAGACCAGCCTGACCAACATGGTGAAACCCTGTCTGTACTAAAAATACAAAAAATTAGCCTGGCGTGGTGGCAGGTGCCTGTAATCGCAGCTACTCAGGAGGCTGAGGCAGGAGGATCACTTGAACCTGGGAGGTTCGAGTGATCTCGGCTTGAGATTTGCAGTGAGCCGAGATTGCGCCATTGTACTCCAGCCTGGGTGACAGAGCAAGACCCTATCTAAATAAAAAAGAAAAAAGAAGGAGGCTTCTGGCCGCTGATGGGAGGGTATAAGGCGGGGCCGGAACAGGGGCTGGGCTGGGAGGCCGGCAGGACCAGGAGCTGAATTAGTACAGTCACCCAGATGAAAGTGAAGGGGCCTTCACCAGCTCACAAAAGCAGTCGTTAAATCATCAACAGCCTTGCAAGCTGGTTATGCAACAAAGTTATTGTTTAAAAATTAAATTACATAAACATACAATGGGATACAATTTTATTAAAAACAGAGGTAACAAATACTCAAAGCATACCACTTGCCTAGTGATTTTGTTCCATTTGACTATTGTCTATGCTGCTGGGGTTATTTCTGTTCATTGTGCTGGTGTGGCCACGCACACCTCCCTTCAAGTCCACATCGATGTCCTGTCGGCAACCGTAAGTTGGCCATGACGGGAATATTCACACCATGGACATTGGCAAACACCCCACAGCAGGGCCTGCCTCTGTGCCCCAGAGAGCTGGCTGTTTAACATTTACCAGCATGCCACTGGTGGTTGTGGTGGCGGTGGTGGCCAGGGTTCAGATGCTGGCTCTGTTTCGAGGTAGAGCTGATGGGATTGGCTGGTGGATGGATGTGGGGCGTGTGGTCCACCTGGCAGAGCAGGAGCCGCTGTTCCTCACGGTGCCTTCAGCCTCCTGAGAAATGCTGGCTAAGTGTAGAGGCAGCAGGAGGAGTGGGCAAAATTCTGGGAGGGGTGGCCATGTGCCCAGAACAAAGCCTGTCACACAGTAGGTGCCCAGATGATTTTCGTTGCTGAAAGAGTTTAAGCCCTTCCTGCCTCTACAGGTCCCTGGGTAGGGCTATATCCAGTTCAGTCTAGTAAGACACTCATTTTAGAGAACAGGGAAAAACCAAATTAAAAAATAGAAAATACAATTGTTAGAGGAAAGCAGAGGCAGGCTTTGGCCCCACTTGTGGCTAGCACAGGGGCCCTCGCTGGCAGCTGCTGCCTGGAGGGTGTGCACGCCGGCTCCTGCTGGCCTCAGCCCTGAGCTCTCCACACTCCCCCGTGCCCAGGTCCTTCCTGCCTTCCCTTCCTTCTGTCTCCTGTCCCTGGGTCTTCATGGCCTCTGGGGAAGCTGGACTACTCCCACAAAGAAGGTATAGGAAATAGGGCCAAGTGGCACTACATTTCAAACTGGATCTCATCCCTCCTGGCATAAAACCCCCTTGCCCCCAGCCTGTTCTCCTGACCCACAGGGTCCAGATCCTTAGTAGACACCGGCGGCCCTTTGACAAGTGGCCTTGCCGACCTTTCCAGCTTCCACGGGGCCCCTCCCTTTGCACCCCACCATCCCAAAAGGAAAGGGCCAGTGTCCTCTGCTGGCCAGGCCTGGGACCTGCTGCTCTAGCCTCAGCCCGGCATGCGCCTGTCTCAGTGCCTCATCCCCTGCTGTCAGGTCCTGACTTGACAAGGGCCTGGGCAGCTGGTGGGGATGATAGGTGGTTTTCTTGTCCTCTCTCTGTGACCCCTTTGCAGTTTGAAGGCCGGAAGTACTGTGAACATGACTTCCAAATGCTGTTTGCTCCGTGCTGCGGATCCTGTGGTAAGGCCGGTGACAGTGCACATCCTGGGCTGCCTGGGAAGTGGGCAGCAGGCGGGGTGGGGGGGCGGGGGCCCAAAGGGGCACACAGAACTGGCCTAGCTTTTCCCTAATTGCCCACCTTGCCTCTCTGAGCGGCAGCCCTCAGGCCCCCTATAGGCACCACCATCTCACGAGGGAGCCCATGGGCCAGGCAGAGAGCAGGTGGAGTGTTAGGTGGACCGGGCTTTGGAGGGTCTGAAGAGGGGATGGGCACGCGCCCCCTGGCCAGCAGGGACCTGTCCTTTTCCAGGCGAGTTCATCATTGGCCGTGTCATCAAGGCCATGAACAACAATTGGCACCCGGGCTGCTTCCGCTGCGAGCTATGTGATGTGGAGCTGGCTGATCTGGGCTTCGTGAAGAATGCCGGCCGGTGAGGTGACCACATCGGGCCAGAGTGGACGGGCCACAGCCCTTCCCAGCACACCTGCCCACCCCTCCCTTGTGCTACCCACTTGCTGAGGGCCCAGCAGGGTCCCGGTGCTGCAGCCTGCACTGACGTGGCTGCCCTCCCTCCGGTTTACCCCGGGGCAGATAGTCCAGCTCCCAGTTTGCGGGGCCCCATGCTTGGCATGCTCCTGGCAGCCTCTCGGGAGCCATGAGAAATCCCCACAGTCCCCCACCCCCCCGGCCACCCCACCTGCTGACCCCACCTGTCCACCTTCCCCTGCCTGTACCTGTGCAGCTCAGTGTGGCTGGAGGGAAATGCCCACATTTACTCTTAAATTCAGGGCCACCGACCTCATGGGTACTCCAGAAGTTCCCACCTCCTGTGAAGCCTTGGTCTCTTGTTCCCCCTCCCTGAGCACTGTCTCTATAGCAGGTGGCCTTGTCTCCCACCTCCCCTGGCGCTAGCTCTGGGATCCTGTGCAGCCCTGCCTCTGTCTGAGCCCTGTTCATTCCCACAGTTTCTCCAGGGCTCCCTTCTCCACGCCACTCTCTTGTCCTTTCTGAAGGACCAGGCTGGGGAGCTGGGTTAAAAACACTGCCTGGCCTTCCTCCCCAGCCTCTCCCAGCACACCTGCCTCCCCTCATGTGTGCTACCCTGGTCTCATCTGCCCAGGGACCCACATCTCCTCTTGACCCCTCAGCAGCTCTCACCACAGCTGCTGAGGTGCAGAAACGCCCCCCTTCTGGCACCCGGGACCCTGAGTTCCTGTGGTTCTGCCCGCCCCCGACAGCGGCGCCTGCTCACTCCCTCCTCTGAACCACCTTCCTCCCGGTCTCTCCATGGGGGGTTGTCTGGGACTCCGTGCCCCGCCCTCATGGCTGCCGTTGCAGACAGAATCCTAGAGCCCTAAATGGCTCGTGTGTCTGGACAATTCTGGGGTCCACTTCGGGTCTCTCTCTCTCTCGCTGTCCTCAGCTGCCCACATACCACCTTCACTTGGTGTCCACCAGGCATCCCAAACGCAGTGGGGCACAAGCAGTTTGGGATTCTCCTCCACCAACCACCAAGGCTGCCCCTGCATGCACCCCGTGTCAGTGAGAGGCAGCGCCGCCCTCCAGAGGCCCCAGCCGTGCCTCCCCTGCCACACCCTCTCTGTCTGGGCACTCTGCTCCCTCCCGCAGCTCCTCTGAGATGCTTCCCCGACACTACCAAGCCCTTGTCCATGCGCTGCCCACGAGAGAGGCGCATGGCCTGGTGCCTGGCGTCCAGCCCCCTGTCCTCGGAGCTGGGCGGTGCCTGGCATGGAGCAGGTTGTCTAAATGAAGGGCTGAGCGGGCAGACGGTGCAGTGCAGGGGCCGAGGGACAGCACCAGGGTCTCATGCTGACCAGCAATGTCACCGATGGTGTGTGCGGCGAGCCCAGTCTCCTTCCTGAGGCAAGGTTTGCACAGGGCCATTGCCCCAAGGGCTGGTTGGGGAAATCTGAAAGATGCTGGAAGTGTTTTGGAAAGTCAGATGTGCTACAGAAGCATATTGCTGTAAGGACGGGGCAGGGCGGCAGTTACAGTGAGGAATGAGGGCTGCTTGGCCCTCCCAGCCCCATAGTGCAGAACCTCAGAATCTGGGCAGACGTGCTGTGAGCTGCCAGAGCCCCAGCAAGAGAGCCCACGAGGCTGCCTCTGCCGCTGTGCCACCACTTCGCCATTCCTGGGTCAAAGAGAGAAGTTCTGGGAAATCCTTCATGTTGACCAAACACAATAACCTGTGTAGTCTTAAAGCTACAGTTGTGTTTATGGTCTGTACAAACAAATACAAAGGACATGTTAGGGAAATATCTGCACGTGAGCAAGGGAAATAGCTTAGGCAGACAGGCCTCTCTGGAGGAAGGGGGTCTGGGTCAGTGGGAGGCAGGTGCGCAGCACAGCCCTGGCCTGAGCTGAGCTCCCATGACTACAGAGGACATGCTTGTCCAGGACTGGGAGGCCCGGGAGCCTGCCGAAGAGCTCTGGGGGTTGCAGGCCTGTGCGTGGGGTTACAGCAGCAGAGATTCAGAATCCAGAGCTGTGCTCAGTCCCTGCAGGCCATGAGTGCTGAGGTCCCCTGGCAACCAGCCTGAAATGTGTGGCTTGTGTCCCTTCAACTCAGGCGGTGTGTGTCTGGCAGAGGCACCACAGAGGGGGCTCAGGGTACCTTGTACTGCAAAGGAATATTGAGGCTCCCTCCCTGCCCCCACCAGGACTCCCAGGTCCCTCTTCTGGGTCATTTGCAGCCTGCCTTCCGGGTCTTTCTGCAGAGCCTGGTTGCTGAGCGATTCTGTAGCAGGAAGGAGGCTGGGAGCCTAGTGGGAAAGAAAGGTGTCCATTGTTCAGGGGTTGTTCTTCCGGCCTCTTCTCTCCCGACCACGGATGAAGTCGTTGAGTGTCTAGGAGCTGTTGTAAGCATCACAAGCCCCGGCAGAGGGGTGGCCGATGGATCCCCTTCGTCAGTTCTCCCTTTTCAGGGATTGAGACTAGGTGGTCTAGAGAAACGGTGGGCATCTGCTGAGATTTCAGGTTGCCTGCTGGGGAGGTGGCTGGGGAAATGGCAGATGCCTCTTGCTGAGTCTGCTGAGTCCTAAACAGTCTGCGCTCGGCCTGGACAGCGCCTCCCGCTCACAGCTCTGACTTGGCACTCAGCGAACTTTCGTTGGTTTTCCCTTCGAAGCTGGGGGGCGGGCCCTTGAGCCTTTTGCCACAGAGCAAGTTGCACAGGGCGTGGCGGAACTTCTCAGCCACGAAGAAATACATGATGGGGTCGAGCGCCCCGTTGAGGCTGGTGAGGCAGGAGGTGATGCGGTTTCCCAGGGCCAGGACCCGCTGGGTGGCACAGGAGGTCCCACCGCTGCGGTAGTGCAGCACATAGACGGAGCGGTTGACGTGGTAGGGCACGAAGCAGACCAGGAAGATGGCCAGCACGATGGCGATCATGCGCACCGCCTTGCTCTTGAGGCGCTTCTCCACACGCAGGCCCTGCCGCAGGCTGCGAATGATCAGCAGGTAGCAGGTGACCGTGGTGACGAACGGGAAGGTGAAGGCCACGGCCAGGGACACCAGGGCATGGTGGGAGGCCTTCTCCCGGTACAGCTGCAGGCACACCACCGTGTGGTTGGTCTGCACGGTCTGCTGGCTCACCAGCAGCGGGGCCATGGCCACGGCCACCACCACCCACAGGAAGGCACAGGCCAGGTGTGCGTAGAGGGGCCTGCGGAGCTTGAGGGACTTGACCGGGTGCACGATGGCCAGAAAGCGGTCGGCGCTGATGCAGGTGAGGAAGTAGATGCTGGCGTACATGTTGAGGTAGAAGAGGAAGCCGGTGAGACGGCATGCGATTTCTCCAAACGGCCAGTGGTTCCCAGAGAAGTGGTAGACCAGGCGGGTGGGCAGGACCAGCACGCACGACAAGTCGGCCACGGCCAGATGCATCAGGAACACGTTGGCTGGGGTCCCGGACTTGTGGTCTCGGATGAAAAGCCACAGAGCCAGGGTATTGCCAACGAAAGCCAGGATAAAATCCAGGAGGTAGAAGGAGGCGAACAGCATGTTCTCCAGTGGCGTCTCCTGGCCACATTGCTCTGCCGTGGCCAGGGAGAAGTTGGTGATCAGACCTGGGGGGGCCACTTCAAGGCCATTCATGCTTTGGCTGGAGTCAGAACCTGGGTATGAGCCTGGAGGGAACAAGCGAACAGTTCACAATGAGCTTGCGACCCGGGCAGCTTCACGCTCTCCGAAGTCCAGAAGTCAGGCCTCCGATGCCTTCAGAACCTCCCACTTCCAAGCTCAGCACTGCCCACGGGGCTGCTGAGGGGACCTCGTCCATTTGGGGTGCGTGAGCGTCAGAGGCATTCTGAACTTCAGCACAAGGCAAACGCAGAGCCAGGGCTTGGAATTTCGCCACTAGGCAGCTGCACCCCTGCCACCCGGGAGATCTGAGGCTCCTCAGAGCTGGGAGGATGGGGTCAGCACCATGACGGGGAATGGGATGTGAGCCCTGCCTGGGTGAGGCTCTGGGTTTTCTGTTCTGCTCCTAAAGTGTGATGTCTGAGTGACAGGGGTGGTGCGGGATGGGGGCAGTGTGTCTCTGGGATTCTAGCTCCTCCTCAGCCCCAGCCTTGGCAGGTGAGTTCTGCTCATCCTGAATGCCTGGACCCTCCCTGACCCGCCGGCCCACAGGTGCACTGGCCGGGGGGTGTCTACTTTCTGCTTCCCCTGCTGGCCTCTGACCATGGCTTCCCTGGCACCTGACTCGCAGGAGGATGCCCCAGGATGGCAGCAAGGACTGTGCCCTGGGAGGTCAGAGGTCTGCTCTTTTTACCCGCCTGAGAGTTTCAGCGTCTCTCTTGGTGGCTTTCTGGACCCAGCCCACCAACTCCGTTTGGACATCCTGACAGGTGGGGAGACCTGTGTTTAGGAGAAGCCTGTGCCTGGGCATCAGGCCAGCTGGGAGTATTTTCTCTCCCAGAGTAGATCCACCACCAGGGGGCAGCATCTCTTCCAGGAGGGGAAGACCTATTTTACCTGGAGTCAGAGACACTGGCCAAGGCTGTCCAGGTCAGATCTGCAGCCCCAGAGAGGCCTGGAGGCCCCCTGGCTTGCCCACGTTCGAAGGCCAAGTGCAGAGCCCCGTGACAGGCCTAGGTAACAAGTCATGTCCATCTCGTGAACCCTGAGTCTGGATAGGGTGCTCCCTACCCTCAGCAGACAGAGAAACCCACTCCTGTTTTGCTTTTAGTCAACTCAGAAGATTCAGGAAGGAGAGTGAGGGTCCCAAACACCCTGCCTCCCCAACCTAGGCCTGTGAGTGGGGGTGTGGGCAGGTGGTGGGGCCGGAGCAGCTCAGATCCAGGGCAGGACAGCGGGCCTGGCCTGCCTTTGAATTGGGGTCACCAGCGGGCTTTGGCCAGGTGGATGCTGATGATGGCACAGCTTCTGGGGTTCCTCTGGGCACCTGGCTTCCCAGTACCCACAGTCCCCACCCTGCACAGTCAGGCTGAAGCAGAGGCTGGAGAGGGGTTTGCAGAAGAGAAGCTGGCATCTTGTCTGCACCCATTGCAGGATGGCAGCAGGAGGGGAGGAGGCACGAGCCACAGACCTGGCAGGGTCCTTATCCTGGGCGAGCCTGGCTCTGCACCAAGCAGCTGGAGACCTACCTGTAGCAAATTCACTCTGCACATTTCTCCCTGCCTGTTTCCCTCCCTCCCTCCTTCCCTCCTTCCCTCCCTCCTTCCCTCCCTCTTCCCTCCCTCCCTCCTTCCCTCCTTCCCTCCTTCCCTCCCTCCTTCCCTCCCTCCTTCCCTCCCTCCTTCCCTCCCTCCTTCCCTCCCTCCTTCCTTCCTTCTTTCCTTCCCTCCTTCCTTCCTTCTTTCCTTCTTTCCTTCCTTCTTTCCTTCCTTCTTTCCTTCCTTCTTTCCTTCTTTCCTTCCTTCCTTTTCTTTCTTTTTTTTTTTTTTTTTCCGGGGTCTCGCTCTGTCACCCAGGCTGGAGTGCAGTGGTGCAATCAACTCACTGCAGCCTCAACCTCCAGGGCTCAAGTGATCCTCCCACCTCAGCCTCCTGAGTAGCTGGAACCACAGGCACACACCACCACGCCCGGCTAATTTTTGAATTTTTTGGTAGAGATGGGGTTTTGCCATGTTGCCCAGGCTGATCTCAAACTCCTGGGCTCAAGTGATCCTCCCTCCTTGGCCTCCCAAAGTGTTCAGATTACAGGCATGAGTCACTGCGCCCAGCTCCTCTCCTCTCAACTGACTCCACAGGGCTGTCTCAGGATGCTGGTGGCATGGGGCAGAGAGGGCATGGTGACTGTTCATGGGCACAGCAGCCCCTCGAGGAGGAGGCTGGAGCCATCCTCACGTGGAGGAGAAGCAGGCATGGTAGGGGCCCTAGCCCTAGGGCAGGGCAGGCCACACCCTTCCTTCAGGAGAGTGAGCGGCCAGCTGCTGTGGCCCTCACATGGAGAGTGAGGGCTGGCCCAAGCACCTGGCCATCAATGTCCTTAAGCAAAGGGGAAGGCAGCTACCTAATATTACCTTTTAGCTATTTCTCTAGGCAGGTTCCCCTACCTGAAAAGATTGCCCCCGGCTTCAGAGTGAAGATGCCTGAAGTTCTAACACCAGAGATGGTTTCCTGCTACTTCCAGGAACAGGGTCTGTTCTTAGTCCCATGTGGAGTTCCTTACGGGGACCCCATTCCCCAGGAATCCAGGTTTCACAGTCCTCTGACTTGGGCTGGATGGTCTCGGCTGGCACTTTCCCTAGTGTGGTCTAGGACTGCTAAAACCACAGTGCGGTGCGGGCGGAGAGCTGAGGGCCGAAGAAGGCGGGGTGAGTGATCCTTGGGAGAGGGAGACAGGCTTGACTGGAGTCCTGGGGAAGGGCTGAGGGCTCTGAAGGGGGCTGTGGAGGAGAGGTAAAAGGAGGGAGGGACACAGCCCTTCACAGGGCCTGTGAGGCAGGGGAGGACAGGGAGCAGGTGCCAGTGGGATGGCGGGGGCCGGGGGGCTGTGACTTTGAGGGTGTCGTGTTGCATGTGCTGGGGGTGAGGACCCAGAGACTGGAGGAACAGGGCTCCAGGGCAGGTGCATGGGCAAGCAGAGAGGACAGCCCATGGTAGATGGGAAGAGCACACAGGTGTGCTGTTTTCAGGTTGGCAGGAGAGGAAGAAGGTGTGTGCGGGGAGGCCCTGGAGACTGGAAGAGGAGAGGGGGCTCAGGGGTCCTTGTTAGAACCTGGGGGCGGGAAGGGGCCAAGGTGGGTGCCCTCCACCCTAGACTGTCCCTCGGGCCTGTACTGTGCCCCACTGTGCAGGCATCACCTGGCCCCAGGAGAGAGCAGCTCATAGGTACGACTGACCACTCTGCCTGGCATGGTGGGGGCCTGCCTGTGCTGGCTCAAACCAGTTTTAGCCGCATTTTACAGATTAGGGAATCAAGGCTGAGTGTCTGCTAACTTGTCCTAGGTCACTTGACCAGGGGACATTGGCCCTGGAGCTGGAAGTGAGACCAGGGAAACCCTGGGCCCCCAGGGACTGCCTTGCCTCTGGAGACTGCCAGGGTGCCTTGGCCAGGGCAGGGAGTGTGACTCAGTCTCAGAGCTTGCCATGGAGTTGTCTCCCAGGCTCAGCACCTCCTCCTGGCCCTGGGACCACTCCCTAATTTTAGGGGCCCATGTGTGGAATGAGAATGTGCAGCCCCTTGCTCAAAAAGTGACAGTGACACTCAAGACAGTGACAGCAGAGTGTTACTGGGCTTGGGGCCCTGAGTGACAGCAGGGGTAGCATAGCTCATGGCACTAGGTGGGCCTGTGGTGCCTCCTGCCTCCAGCCCAGGGGTCTCAGCCTGGGCACTGCCCTCTGCTTCCTGCCCCGGCCGAAGGGCAGGCACCTCGCTCTCTCTGGGACTGAGACTCACTGCGTCTTAAACAGCTTCCTGGTTTGTTTCAGGTTTGCTGAGGTTTCTCCTCCCTTTCTGTCCCTCGTTTGAGGAGTTCTGTTACTGGTTGTTGCAGTTTGATCTGAGATGGGCCCCGCTTCACTCTCCATTGCCCTTTAGAAACGAACTTCAGCCTAGACTCACTGGTTCCTCACGGCTCACTGCTCAGGTGGCCACTGAGCGGGTGTTCCTAGGAGGGAGGGGCGTGGAATGGGACGGGGCCGGGGCCTGGGCAGTGTTGGGTCCCATGGCTGTGGGTGAGCTGAGCATCTAGGACAGGTCTTAGGCCTCTGTGGAGGTGGCAGGTGGGCATGCGTGGCCTCAGGGAGGGCCTGTGGTAGCAGCAGCCATGGCCAGGTGGTGGCAGTTGCCTTTGCATTAGCACCAGTCCATCCCTGGCCTGAACCCTCTCCCAGGCATCTGGCTCCTGTATGGGTCAAGGCTGCCTAATGGTTAGGGGCAGGGGTGCTGTCATTGCAGCCTGGACTGTGGGCAAGCCACTTCCCCTCTGCAAGCCCCCATCAGAGGGACAAAACATCGCTTTGTGGGCTGCTGTGAATTCAGACTGGTCAGCCTTCAATGCACAGGTCAGACCATCACCAAAGACATGGGACGAGACAGGCTGCTGCCTGTCTCCCTGGGCAGGGTTCCCCGCTGAGTGTTTCCTCTGCTTAGCCCTGGGCTCCCAGCCCGCCACACCCGGCCTGCCCCTTACCTCTAGCTGCTGGTCCAGGAGGAAGGGGCAGGGGTCTGTGGGGCAGCAGGTGATCTCCGCCCGTGGGTGTCGGTGGCAGAGGGCTCTGTGCCGCTGTGGTTCGTGGAACGCTGGCTATTTAAGGAGAAGAAGAGAGACCACAGCCCCTCTGGCCCTGAAAGGCTGTTTCATTCCTGAGGGGTCCCTTGTGTGGCGGGCTGCTCCTCTGGCTGCGGCTGCTGCCACCAGAGCGTGAATATTCTAGTGTGTCCCTAGCCCGTGCCCCCCGCCCCCAGCTTGGCCACAGAGGCTGAGTGTGTGACTGTCTCAGAGACTCAGAGCAGGCGGGGGCTGGCTGGGGGGCTTAGGCTGGAGCTGAGGGACACAACAGGACGTTTCAGAAGGGGATGATTTCCTACTGATGGGGGGCAGGGAGGGGCCGGCTGCCATGGCAACAGGCGGCGCTCTCAGGCCTGCGCCCGCAGACAGTGGAGGGGGCCTGTGAACGGAGGGTGGGAGGCCGAGAAGTATTGCTCACTGAGTGAGAGGCGACTCTTTGAGGACACTTGCTGTGGGGTCCTTGTGTCCTGCCCTGTATAATGAGGCCCCATTTGGGCATGCCGAATAAATCATGGCCTTTATCTGGAGCGAGGCACAGCTGCAGACACCTCATAATGGGGCGCTGTCCTGCCCGTGGGGATGCGGCTCAGCTCAGAGGCCGGGTGTCTGCCGGTGCAGCTCCCCTTCGCACAGGAGCCTGTGGATCCGACCGCTGGCCCCGGGGCTCCTCCCTGGGGTGGCTCCGGGCTGGGGTGCCTTTGAGTGCTGCCGGCAGCCACCTCTGAGACTGAGTGAACAAAGTTCGTTTCTGTCTTTCTAAAAATGATACATCCAGCAACACAGGAAGCCAAATCACCTTTCCTGATTTCAAAAGACTTTACGTTTTGTTGTTTAAACATTGAAAACTGTGTGTATGTGGCTAGCATTTAAGGGCAGGATCTTAAATTTGTCTCTTCACGTCACCCCGTGCAGCTGGGATTATTGCCCCATTTCACAGACAAGGAAACTGAGGCTCAGGCACATGAAGAAACTCACCCATCAGCCAACAGTAGGAAGCGACAGAGCCAGAATTTGAACCCAAGCTCGTGTCCCTCCGGAACTTAGGCTTCGTGTGTGTGTGTGTTTTGTTTTTCTGCTGCATTTTGAGTTTAGAATTCTTAGATTCGATCCTAATTCAACCTGAAAAATAATTCTGAAGGTCACCTTTAGATCTGGTGCTGTGACGTGGTCTGTTGAGAAGCTGTTTTCCATCTGGACTTCCTACGAGAGAGATGGGCTTCCCAGTCTGTCTGGCCTGAGAACCAGCCGGGTGTGAGGTGTCTGAGCCAGGACACAGGTCCCTTTCCTGTTGTGCCTGCAGGCGGCTGTCTGGAAGAATTGGCCCAGGCTGGTTGGAACGGTGGTGGCTTGAAGCTGACCACCCTGAGCAGGGCATTTCTGGGCTCACAGACCTTCTGTTATTGGGATGATCACTGTCGATGGCTTCAAGGGCATTGACCGTGGCGATGGAGTTTTCAGGCATTGAGCTGATTTCTGTATCTTTGACACAGAAGTAATTCCTCGTGGGTTGAGTGTTGTTCTGATGCTCTGGAGGAGTCACCAGCATGTGGAGTGGGGTCATGGGGCCGAGTCTGGGACAGAGGCACTGCAGGGGGCATAGACTGGCTGCCACAGGCTCCAGGTGGGGCAGCTCAGCCCCAGACCTGCTGAGGAGGTGGCCTGGGGCTGGGGCACAGGTGTCTGGGCAAGGGTGGGCTTCAGGGATTGTGGTGATGAAGACTGAAGCCACAGGCCACAACTGCTTCCCATTCCTGGGGCGTAAGAGCCAGGGCCCTGGCCAGTGTGGAGGGGAGACTGGGCCGTAAGAGCCAGGGCCCTGGCCAGTGTGGAGGGGAGACTGGGTCGTAAGAGCCAGGGCCCTGGCCAGTGTGGAGGGGAGACTGGGGCGTAAGAGCCAGGGCCCTGGCCAGTGTGGAGGGGAGACTGGGGCGTAAGAGCCAGGGCCCTGGCCAGTGTGGAGGGGAGATGATGCCCACCTTGGCTCCCTTCCTCTCTTGCACAATCATTCATTCGCCCAGGCATTCCATCAACTGACCCTGAGCTGCTGCCCCTGCTGGGCACACAGGCTCTCAGGGAGGCACAGCGAGCCAGTCAGCAGCTTAGTGAGTGGAGGCTAGGTCTTTGCTTGGGTCCCTTGCCCTTCACACAGCTGATGAGGAGATACCCCAGGGCAGATGGAGCACAGTGCTGTGCAGGATGGAGTCCAGACCCAGTAGTAGCAGGCCCTGGGGTCCAGGGAGGGATGCTGAATGGGTGGCCCTGGCATCTGGGGTCTGCCCACCATAACCTGGGTGGGGATCTTGAGTCTGAGATTGGATTTCTTCAGTATCCTCCCTGACCAGCTTGTCAGAGGGGCCAGCACGGCGTTGGCAGCCGTGGAGGCTGATGAGGGGTGGAGAGGGCCCCTGGGGCTGGGGAGCCTGGGAAGGGAGGCCTGGATGCAGCAGGAGCGCCAGAGAGAGATTCGGGTGGCAGGTGGGAATGGGGGCCGGGGTGTTGGATTGGGGCCTCTGTGTATCTTTATCTGGGGACTCTGAATCTAGATTCCTGCCACCTTTGAGGTCCAAGGAAACAGAAACCATGTTGATTTGTCTCCTCGTTGAGAACACAGCTGTTGTCCAACACAGCAAGTAGCATCAGAAATTATTCTGAGGTCTTCACAAAAAGACTCTGTAATGATAGTTGCTGGGTTTGGGGACCTCCGCCTGACATAGCTGTGCTTGTCTTTGGAGACAGAAATCGCCTGTACGAGTTTGGGCCCTTCTTCATCTGGCAAATCCTGAAGGAAGGGGGTGAGTGGGCCTCCCAGGACCCTCACTGGCCACTCTGCTGGGCACAGTGACACTCACTCTATCTCGTGTGTGTTAAATACATTGGGAAAATAAGTGTTTTCAGCAGATATCCATTAAGTGTCTGCTGTATTCTGCAGCACGCCCTAGGCTTAGAGAAAGCAGAAAGAGGAAAAATACGATCCAGAGGCAGTGAACTCGAGCGTCCTGGCGTCTTCCCTGCTGAGCGTGGGTCGCATTTCCAGGACACTTTTGTGGCCCTCTGGGCCTTGTGACTGGGCAGCCTGCTTTTCTGTACCCTGGGCTGAGCCCCATGGAAGCCCGCAGCTGCTCAGCGAAGCGGCAGGGGTCCCGGCTCTCTTCTCCTGGAGGTGGCCGGGGTGTGTGGGAGTGGGAGGTCTGCCCCTAATGCCCTTGCCTCCCGCAGGCATCTTTGCCGGCCTTGCCACAACCGTGAGAAGGCCAAGGGCCTGGGCAAGTACGTCTGCCAGCGGTGCCGCCTGGTCATTGACGAGCAGCCCCTCATGTTCAGGAGCGACGCCTACCACCCTGACCACTTCAGCTGTACCCACTGTGGGTAGGTGCATGGCCCGGCCCTGCAGTGCAGGCGGGCGGGGGGCCAGGGCTGGCCCAGGGTCAGGGCGGTGGGGTCTCCCCCCGGGGAAGTGTTGAGGCGGGAGAGGTGAGCAGGGTGGGCAGAGAGAGGGGTCCCGAGAGGGGGGCCGCAGGGCAGAAGTGGGCCAGGGGCCGGGAAGCGGCCATGGCAGGAAGCTTCTCTCTCCAGGGCTCGGTTCAGGGGGCACTTGAGACTCCGGAGGCAGGCGGGCTGGCCCCTAGACTGCAGGCGAGAGTTGAGGTGGAGCAGCAGAAGGGACTGAGGGGTAGAAGGGCGGGCAAGAGAGTGGGAGTGGGCTTGGTGCTGGTGTTAGAGACAGGAGTTGCACAGGCAGCCCCTCAGCCCCTGTCCTCACCCACCCCCTGTCCTCACCCACCCCCACCGTCCACTCCAGTCCTCTCCGTGCCTATCCAGACACCCAGTCTGGCTTGGAGGAGGAGGAGGGGGGCTGGAGAACAGACCTGCTTCTCAGAGGCCTGGGTGCAGAGCACAGGCCACTCTTCTGGGCTATGCGGGGAGTGTGTGCTCCAGGGCCTGTCTGGGGCACAGGAAGTCTTCAAAGAGCCCAGAGATCAGAGGGAGCTGCCGCCTCAGCTCTGCAGGCGCCCCGGGGTGGAGGCGCTGCTGGCATGACCCTGCAGAAGGGCATGGACCGCACCTGGGGGCTGCACGCTGTCTTCCAGGAAGGAGCTGACGGCTGAGGCCCGTGAGCTGAAAGGCGAGCTCTACTGCCTGCCCTGCCATGACAAGATGGGCGTCCCCATCTGCGGTGCCTGCCGCCGGCCCATTGAGGGCCGAGTGGTCAACGCGCTGGGCAAGCAGTGGCACGTGGAGGTGAGCCAGGCTGGCGGGCACGTGGCCTCAGGTTGGGGGTGCCCCAGCTCAGGGTCACAGTGAGAGCCCTGAAACCCCTCCACACTCCCAGCCCAGGCCGTGTGGCTGGCTCCCGGCGAGGCCCTTCCTCTGGGGTACTGCCCCTCCCTGTGGTCAGTCAGGGACACCAGCCTGCCCATGGGAGCCAGGAGACCTGAGTGCACACACATGGTTGGGTAGCTGTGCCCACTTCTCCTCTTCCCCCTGCTGGCATTCTAAAAGACTCCAAAGTCAGGAGAAAACCTTGGGGGCAGTTTGCCCAGGGTGCCCGGGGGTTGTGGTTGACAGAACCCACTATGTGGACAGCCCTGTGCAAACACGGAGTTGAAGAGTTCCTCAGGTGTGAGCATGGGGTCACCTGGAGTGTCCCCGCTGGGTGGTGGGCTCTCATGTTCTCATGGGTACACTGGGATTAGCGAGCCCACCACCTTCCCTGATGACCTGGCCTGCGCTGTGTCCAGAAACTGTGTGATGGGTGGCAGCTGGGGTGGGAGGCCATGCTGTCCTGCCCTGACGCAGGCCCCAGCCCCCAGCCCTCATCCTTACAAGCAGATCCCTGGGGGAATGCAAGGTGCTGCTCAGTGACCCCAGGCTTGCAGGGGGTGCCTGCAGAGGCGCGACGTGGACAGGCTGGGCTGCCTCTGCCAGCGAGGGCCCCCCATGCCACAGCACGGGGCTGGCACCTGACTCCTGGGGCTGAGGCTGCTGAGGGGGAGGCCAGACTGGGAAGGGATGGTGACCGGTGTCTTAGAGGAGGGGTGGGGTCTGCTGACCCCAGGGCGTTCACAGAGGCGTCAGCCCTCTGCCCAGTGTGAATCCTGAAAGGCCTCCCCTGCCCAGACTCTGCTTCCTGTCCCCTTCTGCCACTGCTGCCTCCTGGGGCCACTGCTGTCCCCTGGAGTCACCACTGGCTCCTGGGGTCACTGTTGTCCCCGGGTCACCACTGTCCCTTGGGGTCACCGCTCTAGCCCTGATGCCGCCCGGCCCGCCCTCTGTCCTCGCAGCACTTTGTCTGCGCCAAGTGTGAGAAGCCATTTCTGGGGCACCGGCACTATGAGAAGAAGGGCCTGGCCTACTGTGAGACTCACTACAACCAGGTGAGCCCGGGTGCAGAGCCCTGAGGGACGCAGATCTGGAGGGGTGGCCAGGAGAGCTGCCGTGAGCAGGGGAGGCTGTGGACACCCCCTCAGGAGCTCTGCCAGGTGCTGAGCCCAGGCCTGCACCCTCAGCCCTGGTTCCTGGCCTGGGGTCTCGAGACCCAGGCAGCTCTCTCAGCCTCAGTGTCTTCCTTTGAAGAATGTTCTGGGGCTGGTGTGAGGTCCTGGGCACACGGGGCTGATAGTGCCAGCAACCCCCTCCCTCCCTCCCTTGCTCTGGTACAGAAGGTGGGGGCGCTGATGGGACGCGGTCACCACCTGGGTCCACCTCCTCGCAGGACAGCAGCAGCCAGAGCAAAGGGGACTTCTGGGGAGCAATGTCCCGGCCTGCTGTCCTTCCCGGGGCGGGGGGGGGGGGGGGGGGGGGTGGTTCTAAGGCGTTGCAGTGCCCTCAACCCAGCCTTGCAGCTGGGCCCTGGGAGGCAGGGCCTGGGAGATGCCTGTGAGGGGCCGTGTTGGAGGGCCAGGCCGGCTGCATGATGGCCCTGGGCTAGGGTGTGACTGTCTGCAGCCGCTCTGACAGCCTGCTCGGCCCACAGCTCTTCGGGGACGTCTGCTACAACTGCAGCCATGTGATTGAAGGCGATGGTGAGGCCCTGTGTTCCCTCCCCCACCCCACCTACTCTCCTGGGGCCTGGGTGCTGCAGCTGTGAGCCCAGCTGGGCCTGCGGCAGCCTAGCCAGCCCTGCTGAGTCCCGCGCCTCCCTCACAGTGGTGTCGGCCCTCAACAAGGCCTGGTGTGTGAGTTGCTTCTCCTGTTCCACCTGCAACAGCAAGCTCACCCTGAAGTGAGTCCCTGTGATCGTGGGATGGGGCTCAGGGTGGAGGGGGCTCCTGTGGGTCCTTCCTCTTAGCAGCCCTCCTGCACACCAGCTGGGTCTGGCCTGGGGATATGGTGGGGACAAGGGGCATCCCAGCCCCATGCCGCCCAGTGAGGGGGGGCAGGTCCAGGGACCCCAGGGCACAGTGAGAGGAGGAGGAACACTCGTGCCTCCAACACACCTGCCAGAACCCTGGACTCTGGGGAGGGAAGGGCGTTCCAGCCCAGGGAACAGCATATGCAAAAGCAGCAGTGTCAGCTGCTCATCCAGGAAGCCCCAAGGGGTGTGGGATGGCTGGAGTTGGGAGAGGAGAAATGGCGTCCAGGTTTCCAAGGGCCGTGGGGAGGCATAGAGGGTTCTGGGGTGTCAGAACCTGAGAGAAGCCTCTGTGAGGGAAGGGACGCCTCAAGGCCCTTCTCATCCCTATGCTCTCTGGTCAGGTCACCCTAGGGCCTGGCCTGCTGGCTAGGGGAGGCTGGGGGTTGGGGGAAGCCCACTCCACGGTCACCTGGCTGGGTTGAAAGGGGTGGGCGTGGGGCTCTGCTGACAGCCCGGCTTCCTCCCCAGGAACAAGTTTGTGGAGTTCGACATGAAGCCCGTGTGTAAGAGGTGCTACGAGAAGTTCCCGCTGGAGCTGAAGAAGCGGCTGAAGAAGCTGTCGGAGCTGACCTCCCGCAAGGCCCAGCCCAAGGCCGCGGACCTCAACTCTGCCTGAAGGCCCTCTTGCGCGGCTGCCTCTCGGCCCCTCCGCCTTCTCCCCTCCCGCTGTCCATGCTCGGCCCCCTCAGCCCCGTCCACCTGCGCCCTCCGCACCTTACCCTCCCCTTCTCATTCCTCATTGCCTCCTCCCTCCCTGTTCCCTCATCTCTGCCTTCCCCATGTCTCTCCTCTCCTTGGCTGTGGCTTCTCTCTGTGAGGAGGCAGGAGCTAGGGAGTGGGAGCCTGTGACCCCACGTCTGACAGCTATGTCCGCCTGTGCCCACAGCTTCCGCCCACCGACCTCCAGGGACAGGAGCAAATTGCACCACAGTTCCCAGCCTGGCCCTCCCCACGTGGCTCGTGCTGTCCTGTGACAGCCCCTGCCCCAGAGCAGCCCCACTAAGTGCATGGGGCTCCTGGGCCACCCACAGCCAGGGCAGCCTGCTGGAGCCACAGGGCCACGCAGAGGCCTCTAGGAGCCACCTGCAATCCCTCACCACTCATTCAACCAGTGGCACAGTGTCCCTGTGCCCACCCTGAGCCAGCAAGTCCTGCTGTCCACACCCACAAGCTCCCTGGAGGGACAGGACCCACCTCCATCCCTCGGAAGGCCTTCCTGGAATCCCACCTTGGCCACCCCCCTACCGACCTTGGGGCTCGTGTTGAGCCTTTGGGTTGGGCCAGGGCCCAGGAGGTGGTGGGGTCAGAGGTGGCTTGTTACCACCTCCAGGGAGGATGCTTCCTCTGCGGCCAGCGCAGACCTGGTGCTGGGCTCACGCTTGCACAATGAAGGCTTGTTCACACGACCACAGCAGGCTGCGTGGTTTGTGGCAGGGGTTGGGAGTGGAGGGGATGGCAGTGGCTGTGGACACACTGCTGCTGGGGCAGTTGAACAGAGGGACAGACATCAGACAGGCATGAGTTCAGGGGGCCCTAGCCTCTATCCCAGGCCAGGCTGCCATAAGGGGTTGAAAACTAGCCCTGCCAGGACCTCACAAGCTTGGGTGGCCAGGTCCACATAAGCTGTCCCAGGGGGCAGAGTAGGGGGTGGGAAGGGACAGGACATGCCAGGGAGGTGGGGGAATCCAGGCCTCCAAGGTGCTATATCCAGCTCTGGCCACTGGGCACAAGCTGGCCTTAGCACGAAGCCAGCAGCCAGAGAGCCGCACCTCCACCCAGGCCTCCTGGGTGCCCCGGGCGGCGGGCGGGGACGACAGAAGGTGTGAGGAGGGGCCTGGGAGGAGGACTCTCCCATGAGTGTCCCTCCCGAGTCTGAGAAACAGGAAGGAAGGGAGGGGGAGGAAGGAAGCAGAGGGAGGGATGAAGTCATTCCTGGAGAATGCAGCTGCCCTCCCAGTTCCCTGGGAAAGTCGCAGGCATTTTGCTTTTTCTGCGGCTCTCTGCGGGCCAGAGCCTCCCAGGCCCCATGTCCACCTTGTGCCACACCCTGCTCCCTCAGACACACTCGCTTCTCCTGCTCCAGGGATTTTTACTGGACATTCTGGTGGGGTGGGGTTGCTGGGGGGGGGGGGGGGGTCCTCTCAGCCATCCACCAACAGCCTGAGGGGCCAAGACTCCTGACCCACTCTGGGTCTTTTCACCTCCATATGCAGCGCCCAGGACAGAGGGGGGCCACCTGTAGGGCTGAGTGGGCTTGTATGGGGGGCGGCATGGAAGGCTGCCTGCCGAGGACAGGCCCTGGGCTGAGAGGGCCTGGGAAGGTGCCTGAGCAGACACGCCAGCATCCGCTGCTAGGTACTGGCCAGGGCTGGGGCCTTGGAGCCCCACTGCTTGTTCATGGCACTCAGGAGCTGCTGCACATATGAGGTCAGTAGGTCGTCCATCTTGTAGCCCTGGACAGGGGACAGGGTGGGTCAGAGGCTGTGGGTGCAGAGGGCAGGTGGGGGTCCTGGACTCAGGGACCACCTTCTCTTCCTCAGCACCCAGCGGTGCAGGGCATGGAGAAAGGGAAGGCAGGTTCCTGCCGTTGGGACCGTCATTTCTGCCTGCCCTGCTGGGGTTAGGTCTCCCTCCCTCCTCAGAACGGGCCAAGGGCGCAAGGGCTCCTGCCTGGCCTTGCCACCTTGGCTGCTGGTCCTGGGGATGCACCCAGTCCCCCTGCTGGCCCCGCCTGGTCCCTGTGACTGAGCCCTCTTAATGAGCCACTTGAAAGGGGTGAGGGTGGGGAACCCAGTCAACAGCCGCTCCATCCTGTGCATCCTGGCTGGGAGAAGGGACCAGAGCTCACCAGGGAGGTCTCGCACAGCAGGCGGCTGCCACGGCCCAGGCTCCCCAGCACCATGTGGAAGTAGGTGCTGCCGCTGCTCCAGCTGGAAATCTTGGTGAAGGGATAGGTGGTGAGCAGGTCCTGGGGGCAGAGGGTGGGTGGGCAGGGTGCCTCCAGAGCCCGTGGGCTGTGTGTTAGGGGACAGGAGAGAGGCAGGACACACCGCAGAGGTGACTGCAGCCCCACCTGCACGGGTCCCTGGACTTGGTGGCCCCCAGCCCCTCCGGAGGCCCAGCAGCTACCTTGGTCTTGGGGTGGATGAGCAGAACCCCATGTCGGTTGATGGCGATGAGGATGATGTCCGGGTAGGAGGGCTCTGAGGTTTGCTGGGAGGGAGGGACACAGCGGTCATAGTCCAGCCCAGGAGGCCAGGCTGCAGCTCCCAGGAGCTCACCTAGGCCACGTGCACATACACACACATGCCCACGCCCTCCAGCCTCGTGGCCAGTCCCACCCAAGATATGTGCTGGTTGATGCTGGGCCTGCCGGGGCAGAGCTGAGCAGAACCTGCTTGGGCAGGAGGCCCGGGCGTGGGGCAAGGTCTACCTTCACCTCGAAGAAGGCAGACCCGAAGGTGGGCCAGCGGCAGATCCACTTCAGGAAGGCCACCTTGGCCTCCTCCACTGTCTTGTCCTTGTGCTTGTCATAGGCCAGAAGGATGCTCTGGGGTAACAGGAGGGCCAGTGAGGGCCTGGGTGCTGAGACCCCGCAAAGCCCTGGTGGGGGCAGCACCTGCCTGCCCCAGGCCAGTACGGCGGGGAGGGGAGGGGAGGAATGCGGCATGGGACAGAGTCTCGGTGGTGCTGTAGACAGCGTGGGAAGGCGTGGTGTGTGCAGAGCCAGCCCACCCTCCACACCACCCGTGTGCACCCATGTGGTCTTGGAGCCCAGGCAGGGCATGGCACTGGGGCAGGATCCCAGGGAGGAGCAGCAGCCCAAGAACCCTTCCCCAGCCCCGTGAGGGACCTTTTTCCACTCCTCCGAGGACATCAGGCGTGTGAGGTCCTTGGGCACCAGTTCCCTCAGGATCTTGGGGACACTAGCCAGCTGGGACCGGTCGTTGTTGAACTGGGCCTTGTAGATGAGGCCCGCCAGGTGGATGGCGTCCTCCCGCGAACACTTGTGGAACCCGCGCAGGTACTTGGGCAGCTCCTGGGTGGTGGACACACTGGGCATGCTGGGTCTCCGGCCACGACCCGCATGCCCCCAACCTCTTTCCCGCTCAGATGGTGGGGACCTGGGACTTAGCCCACCCCATCCAGGATGGACTGAGCAGGGTAGAGCTTCAGGCCAGGGGAATGACCCTGAGTCAGGGCAGGGCCCCCTGACATCTGCGTGGAGGTGATGGCCTACTCCACCCATGTGGTTGGCCCTGCAGGCCATGGCCACTGTTCCATGAGCCACAGGACCCTCTGTCCCACCCTCCCCAAGTCATGCTGCAGGTGCTAGTGCAGTCACTGTCCCCAAACACTGTTGCCCTCTGCTCCTGGTTCCAGAGCCCTCAGGGGCTTGGTCTGCCTACCACATGGGCTGGCACCCAAGGCTGAGGCTGGTCCTGCCCTGGCCTGCTGGCTTCTACAGCCTCAGAACAGGTGTGGGAGGATGGGGGTGGCCCCAATGCCCACCAGGGCAGCCTGCCCAGTACCTGGTGGTAATGGAGTATGGTGTCCGCATTCACATCCTTCCCCGGAGTTATGTTGAGCCACAATTTCCGCATGAAGTACACCTGGTAGGAGAGTGTCACGGGGGCCCCTGGGCGAGGGCCAGCAGTGGGCACCAAGCCTGGCCCAGCAGATGCACCAGCCCTGACCCCCTGGCACCCCCACACTGCGCCTGCCACCTCCCTGCCTGGAAAGCCTCCACCCTTCTTCCTCCCCAGTCCCCCACGTTTTCCTCAGCCTCCAAGATGAGTGTAGAGGCTGCCTTCTCCAGGGATGTTCCTGGTCTCCCACCCCCAGCCCATGGGGGTCATGCCCCTCAGCCCTGGGGCATCCTTCATCACCCCGTGGTGCAGCCACCAGTTCCTGCCTGAGCTGGACGCCCTCACCGCCGGGCCCCAGGGCCTGGTTGTCCCCACAACCCAGGGACACGGGAAGGAATGGATGGATGAATGGGCATGGGCCACACGGAGGCCGACGGTGCCCCCTCACCCCACCCAGCCGCACCCTCGCCCAGCTCCACAGAGGCCTCCTCACCTTCTTTCTGGGGCTTGTTCTTCTTCACCCAGTCAGACACCTGCCTCAGGGAATCAAAGAAGAAGTCTCCCTCCTTCTGGCTGATGACCTGAGGAAGGGGAAGGTGCAGGGACGGTGGGTGGCTTCCAGAGGACTGTCCTCCTGAGAGGGCCCTGCCGGGCTCTGGTCCACTGGCCACCTACGGCCTGGGTGCTGCGCTGGAGTCGGCTGTGCGTGGGCTTTCGGCGTGTGGAGCTGGCTCTGCCCCGGGACCCCACCTACCTCCGTCCCGGCAGCCCTGGCTGTGCAGCCTGGTCCAGCATGGGTGCCCCTGGCCGAGGCCCCCACCAGGCAGCACCTAGGATCCCGTTCACCGCCCACCCGCCCGCCCACCATCTGCCCAGCCCCAGCCCAGCCCAGCCCACCTTGTCTGCAATCTTGATGAAGAGACTGCAGCCCTCCCAGGAGGCCAGCTGCAGCCTGGTGGCAATGCTGTCACACACATCCCGCACCCGTGTGTTGGCAACCACCTCCAGCATCTGAACAGAGAGGCGGCTGGTGAGGCCCGGGGCCTGGCTAGGGGCCAGCACAGCCCAGGATGAGCCTTCCTAGCCTGGCACCTTTGCTCCTTCATGAAACCTGGGTTGGATGTGGTCTGCCCTGAGCAGAACAAGCCTCCCTTCCAGAACCCTGGCCAGAGGCTCACATTGTTTAGTCCCAGCATTCGTTGCCCTGGGGCCCTGGAGGCCTGGCCTTTTGACTTGCCTTCAGAGCCCAGCAGCCAGACTGTGGGAACTTCCTGTTACTGGGATCTGAAGGTCCCCAAGACCAAAAAGACCACCCTGCTGTTGGAGAGGGTGTGAGGCGACACTGCCCACCTTTGGCCTCTCAGCCGGCTTCTCTTTGCTGCCCCTGGTGAAGGCCTCTGTGTCACGGCTGGGTCCTGGTGGTCTCCCACCTGTCCCCTGTCCCCTTTCTCCCCCAGCAGCCATGGCAGGCTCTGTGCACAAGGCACATACAGTGGGGACACCTGCTCTCCCGCACCCCAGCTGCTCAGAAGCCCCTAGGAGCCCCCAGATCCTGGGACTCACCCTTGCTGCCCACCCCTCTGTCCTCTCTCCTGTGTCCTGGGCCTGGATCCCCCAACTCATACCTTGGGACTGGCCTGACTTCCAAAGGGCAGGCAGGGCCTGCGTCCCATGGGGAGGGGCAGGAGACTGGTGAGGATGGGACAGCCCTAGAAAAGGCTCTCCGGGGTTCCCAAGGAGCAGGCTGGGCCAGGAGGGAGGGTGCCCGCTGGCCTTTGGAGGCCTGAGATTTGCCGTGCAGGCCAGAGCAGTGCCTCACCTCGCTGGTGTCATTGGGGAAGTAGACCTTGTGGCAGATGCGGGAGATGTTCTGCTCCGCGGCCTCCACCTCCACCTGGTGCGGGGGCTGCTTCCGGGGCCCTGTCCTGAGGGGGAAGCGTGTGCTGCAGGTGCCACCCCCACCCTCATCCTCACCCATGCCCCAACCCCAACGCGGGCCCTAAACCATGTGCCAGAAACAAAAGAAAAATAACCCCAGTGACCATCACCGGGGTGGTTCCAGCCCCTTGCACATTCCCAGGGGCTGCCCCTGGCTCGCGTGCAGCCTCAGAGGCAGTGACGCTGCAGCTGTGCCCGAAAGCCTGGGCCACACATGGGAAGGGCCAGGCCAGGGGCTCCCGGGGAGGCGCCGGTGAGTGAGGCTGGCCGTGTTCTTGTTCTCACACAATAGGAGCATCGGGCAGGGGCCAGGGACTCTGGCAGGGCCTCTGTGGGGCGCCCACCTCCCTCTGTGACCATGGCTGCCACTGAAATCAGCCACTGCCACAGTCAACCTGCCCTCCTCACGGCCACAGGAGGCCAAGCAGAGGAAGCAGGAGCGGTGGGGGAGAGCAAAGACGTCCAAGGAGGCGCTTCCCGGCTGTGGGCGGATGAGGGAGGCCGCATGGACTTGGAAGGACGGGCCTCTGACCTCAGCCTTGAAGGCCTGGGCTGGGGCATCCAGGTCCCCCTCTATCCCCCAGGCAGTGCCTCTGTGCCACCGCCGGGCAGTGGTGGGGCAGGGGAGCTGGTGGCTATGACTGAGCCTTCTCTCGACCCTCCTGGGCCTCACCCCCCACCCTCTTCTCTGGCAGCTTAGGGCCTGATCCTGCCTCCCAAGCTGACACTGGCTTCTGGAGAGTCCTTCTGGGACCATGAGCTCCTGGAGGGCTGGCCAGGCCCACGACATCCCAGGTCTGTGGGCCCAGGGTCAATGCTGGGGGCTGGAGGCACTCGGCTCACCTGAGGACCCTCTGGATGCGGCGGCTGCAGTCGGGGGCCAGCAGCTTCCCCCTCCGGGTGTCTATGAACTTTTGGGCATGGGGCAGCAGCCCCTTGCTGGGCGGGAAGAGGCCAGTGCAGAGCCACAGCAGCTGCCAGCCCCGCTCCTCGCTGTGCCTGGAAGATGGCGTTTGTCAGTGGGGAAGGGCTCCTCAGGGGGCCCAGGCCAGGCAGGCACCCTGGGGAGCAGGGACGGATATGAGAACTACTGATGTCTAGAGGGCCCGAGGGGAAGGGCACCAGCCAAGCTGCACCATGCCAGCTGTGCCCAGCTGCCTGATGCCACGGGCTTTTGCACCCTCAAAACGGGGGTGGGTGGGCATTGCACCCATTTTGTGGAAAAAGACACTGAAGCCCACAGAGGCCATGACCTGCCAGGTCACACGCACGGGGTGGGAGCGGGCAGGGCCATCCTCTCCTGCTCTGACCGCCCCTAGGACATCAGCAGAGCAGACCAAGGGCCTCAGCCCTTCCCACTGCTGATGCAGGCGCCCAGGCGGAGGTTCTGCCGCCACGAGCTGCGGTGTCCCCTCTGAGCCTCGGTCTGGCCTCAGGGGCTGGGATAAGGGCTGAGGGTGACAGCACGGGCCGGCCACCGCCCCAGCAGACCTGTTGGAGTTGTGCGTCAGCTGCTTCAGGATCTGGCAGTAGACCTCGTCCTGCAGGGCCGGGTGCTGCAGGGCCAGCATGAAGATCTGGTCAGTGAGCTCCAGGCTGGGCCAGGCCTGCCGAGAGGGGTAGTCACCCATGTACCGGAGGATGGGTGTGGCTGTCAAGGAGCATGGTGCTGGGGCGGCCCCACGCTGACCACAGACTGGGGATCGATGCTGACCCCGACCTAGGCCCCTTGCTGACCCCTGACCCCAGCCCTGCGGTGAGCCACGTGTGGGCTCTGTCCCGCCACTCTGGGTTTCTCAGACCTCCTGGGCTCTTCTGCCCTAGAGCACAGCTGTAGGGCCAGGAGCTGCTGGGTGCCTCTGCCCTGGGGTTGACAAGGCGCAGGCAGGCTGGCGGGGAAGGATATCGACAAAGATCTGGCAGGCGATGTCCCAGAGGTCAATGTTGGCGTGGACTCGCTTGAGCAGCGGCTGTCGCAGCGGCTCAGAGGAATAGGCCCACAGGTGGCCGCGGGCACGGGCCAGGGGCAGCACGGCCATGCTCACTGTATCCTTCTCTGGAGCCCTGTGAGGTCAGAGGCTGGCATGAGGCCTGCCCTGTGGCCTTCTCTGTCCCACGCCTCTCTGTCCTCTGTCTGACACCCCTGGGTGGCTGTGGGAGGGCCAGAGCACCCCACCTTGCTGCAAGCCCCTCCTGACTCCCCTGGCCTGGGGAGGCCAGGCAGGCTCCACATGGGTGGCGTGGCCTCTCTGCAGCCCTCAGTGGGTGCAATGAGGTGGAGCAGGGCTGGGAGCGGGGGTGCAACGGGGTGGGGTGGGGCTGGGAGAGGGGGTGCAACAGGGCAGGGCGGGGCTGAAAGTGGGGGTGCAACGGGGCGGGGCTGGGAGTGGGGGTGCAACAGGGCGGGGCTGGGAGCGGGGGTGCAATGAGGCGAGGTGGGTCTGGGAGGTGGGGACGCAATGAGACGGAGCGGGGCTTGGGGGGCACCTGAAGAACTCGAAGGAGAACTCCTCCAGGGTGTGCGGCTTTTCCTTGGGTGGCTCCTCGGGACGTGGCTCTGCGAGCTGCCCCTCCTGAGCCGCCAGCTTCCTCTTCTCTGGTGACATGGCGAGCAGGCTCTGGAGGGGGCACAGGCCTGTGGGTGCCCAGGAGCCACTGCCCATGAGGCCCTTTCTGCAGGCTCCTCCCAGTCCGGCGGCCTCAGTGACTTGGGAGGGGTCAGGCCCAGGGCTGGACAGGCCAGGGCTCACCCATACCCGTCACCTGCCGTGTGACCCAGGACCGTGACTTTGCCTCTCGGCGCCTCTCTCCTTTCCCTCGGGAGGATGAGTGCCAATGGCTGTGGCACCCACATCACATGTTCTGGGGGCCCCGCACTCTGGGTTTCTCAGACCCTCAGCTCCCCTTCTCTATGGGGCCCCTCTCACCCCAGCCCTACCTGCCTGGTCTGCCACCAACTTCAGGCCTCAGCACAAACGTCCCTCCCTCAGGGATGCCTTCCCAGACAGGGGGAGCTCCCCACCCTATTATTGGTCCCTCTCCTTGGTGGCACTTTACACAGTTGCCATCCATGCATCATTATCTGCCCAAATGTCTGCCCTGAGGGTGGAGCTACTATTGTGCCCAGACTCATACCACAGGCACAGGGCACATACTTGGCACTCAGTGCGTCCATGTTGCAATGCCTGCCATTCCTGTCTCCCGAGAGCCTGGTCTTGGCTGGGGTGGGTGGTTCCCTTGTGCGGGCAGAGACTTGGGCCCCCTTGGGTCAGAGTGTAAATGAGGCAGAGGAAGATTGGGTTTGTCCCCAGGACACACCCGTGATGGAAGAGGGAGGGAACACCCATTTATTGAGCGCCTACTAAGTACCACGAGCTGGGCTGGCACTGCACACACACCTTGCCACAAGAATGGTGGGGGCTGCCCAGGTGGCCCTCCTGGCCTCTGCTAGGTGGGCTGCAGGGCCTGAACTAGGCCTCCCGACTAGGCATCCCAGGACTGCTCCACCCTGCCCTCGGGTACCCAGGCTGAGGACAAGGGAGCGTGCCAGTTACCAGCAGCTGTGCCGAGGGCTTAGTGACCGTGGGGATGGTGTAGAGGCAGGCCATGGGCACCAGCCCCGTCTTGCCTGTCCTGTCGTTCTGGCTGAGGGTCCAGTTCTCAGAGGCCAGCAGCCCCTGCTTCTTTGTCAGGACCAACAGGTCCCCCTTCTTGAAGGCCAGGAGGGTGGCATCATCTGTAAGGGTAGGGAGGCTGCCATTTGCTAAGGGCTCTGCAGGGGCCAGAGGCTGTGCTGGCATTTTGTGGGTCATCTCCCTTGACGGATGAAACAGAGGCACAGAGTGGTGGGCAGAAGACCACTCCAAGAGTGAGCAATGGTGGGACTGGAACCTCGGGGGCCTCAGACGGCTGTCACCTGCTGCAGCCACACAGGCACAGAGCCCAGGGTGGGTGGGGGCTCGAGAGCTCTGACTGCAGCCCTAGCCCTGGGAGACCCTCGGAAGGCTGACCAGGAGCCAGGGATGAGGGAGGGGAGGATGCACAGGCTGGCAGTCCCCACGCCTGGCCTGAGTGCTGCCTGCCTCTCTAGCCCGCTTCCTCATCTGGAATTTGGAGATGGCAATCCTCTTTCCCTCATGCGGTGGCCATGAGTACTGAATGGGGCAACAGGGCAGCACATCTCAGCTGACATTTCTCACTGCCCAAAGACCCCACGCACAGCCTCTTCTGCTGCATCCCAACCAGCACCCCCTTGTGAAGTCCCTGCACTAACTGTACCACCCACTGCCCATGACTGCCCCGCCAGCAGCCTGGGCCAGCAGGGGTCCTGGGGCTTTGTTATGCTCGCCTATAGCCCACAGACACAGCCCAGCTCTCGCTGGAGTGCCGGCTTGCAGGAGAGCTGCGGCCAAGAACTAGGCTCCCATCCCCTTGAGCTGTGTGACCTGGGCGAGCTACTTCCATCTCTGGGCCTCTGGCCTCGTGTCTGTAAAATGGGATAATGGGGTGCTTCTGCAGCAGTGCACTGTGGGGATGGTGTTCAAAGCTTCCCTGGGCTGGAGGCTGGCCCTTCTCGGTGCTTCTGTAGCAGTGCAGTGCTGAGCGTGGCTGGCCTTGCGGGGCTGGAGACCACCTCCTTTAGCCCCTAATTTTGTAGAAGAGGAAGCAGTGGCTGAGAGAAGGTAGGGCCTGGTCTAAAGCTGCCCCCACAGAGCTTTGGGGCCCTCCCTCTCTCTGCTTGCCTTGCGGCTGCTGTGTGTGGAGATGAGCACGCCACCTCCCTACAGACCCCCTGCGCAGCCCTCCCCCCACCCCACCCAGTCTGGCACCTGTGGCCTTCCTGTCCTGCAGGGCCATGGCGAACACGGACCTCTCCTTCAGGCCCTCCAGGAACAGGGCCACCAGCTCAGCGACGGCCACACTGCTGGGCGACGCAAACTCGTATTCCTCATGCATGGTGGAGAGCAGCAGCCTCTGCCTGCCCTGGGCCTCCCTGGAGACAGAGGGCAGCGTGACCAGGAGCCCCCTCCACCTCCCCCTGATCCAGCCCCTAAACAGCCTCAGGAGGTGGGACTGGGGGTCCTGAGTCACAGATGAGGACATAGAGCTGCTCTACCAGGGCCAGGACCAGGCCAGACACCACTGTGGGTCTGGACAAATGAAGGATGGCGGGGCACAGGGTCCCTCAGAGGCTGCAAGTGGTGCAGCCCATGTGTGGGGTCGGCTCTGGGCAGATAATGAGGTGGCCGGTGTGCAGGGACACCACAGGGACGCTGCAAAGATCAGAGCTGAGCTGAGTCGGCGGCTGTGCCATGTGCTTACTCTGAGCCACCGAGCCTCGGCATGCCACAGTTGACTCATCTGCAGAATGGGTGATGCTGTCAGGACTTCGTGGCATACAGGAAAGTGCCCAGCATGGACAGCCTCAGTGAGAGGTGGCCAGTGGGGAGTGGTGAGCACTGTATGCCTGGCACAGCCCAGAGATGCGTGTGCCACTCTGTCGTGTGCTTTAACCAAGGGGTACTCTGGCAGGGCTTGGGTGGGGCTTCCCAAAAGGCATGAAAAAGTTCCCCTGGGAGTGGGGGTCAGCCCCTGCCCTGCCTCGTGCCCCGGGACACACCAGGCACTGTCCCTTGCCACTCTCCCAGACAATCTGTACTCTCTAGGCCACCAGTTCTCATCCATGACAAAGAAAGGAGCCTTCTAAATAAGTGCATGGCAGAGGCTGCACGCTTCTGTGCCCTTTCCGGGTGGATCTGGGTTTCAAAGAGAAGCTGCGAGTGCAACCGTGATGCCCCAACGGAGCACTTCGTGGGCAGTGCAGCCTGGTGCGGGAGGGTGGGACTCCCAAGTACAGAGGGCATCATATACGTTGATTCTTGTCCCACCACCCCGGCCTGTCACCCGGGAGCGCACGCCGCCCCTCTCCCCATCTCTCCCTGAGCCCCCAGATGCATCAATCCAAGGACTCAGGGTGTGAGATCTTCCCTCAGGGCCCCCACCTCTTGGCAACCAGACCCATGACCTCTGGGAAAGAGAGCTCCAGCAGTGTCTTCTCCCGCTGGTCCAGGAAGCAAAGCCCCTTCCAGTTAACAGCCAAGATCAGCTGCGTCTTGGGCAGGCGGGGGCCTGGCCAGGAGAGACGGCAATGTGAAGGCTGCATGGGATCCCTGGGTGCCCAGCCCCTACCCGCTCCCCGCCCCCCGTCAGATGCCATTACCTGAGAGTGTGATGACTTCAAAGAGCCGGGAGAAGAGCAGCGGCCACTGCAGGCGGGCAGCGTCCACCACCTGCTCTTGCACGGCCAGCGGTGTGGCTTGCCTCTGAGTGTATGGGGCCTGAGAGGGGGATCCTGGATGTCACCTCCGTCACCTGCCTCCCTAGTGAATCCCTCACCCAGTGCTCAGGGTAAAAGAGTTGGTGGATCCTTCTGAGAAGCCTCTACTTAAAGCGAGGCCAGTGCCTGGAGACAGAGCCTGCAGGGAGGGACCTGGGACGTCCCCAGGGACTGGTGCAACCCTATTCCTTTTTTTTTTTTTTTGCTTTTTTGAGACAGAGTCTCGCTCTGTCACCCAGGCTGAGTGCAGTGGTGCGATCTCGGCTCACTGCAAGCTCCGCCTCCCGAGTTCAAGCAATTCTCCTGCCTCAGCCTCCCGAGTAGCTGGGACTACAGGGGCATGCCACTGCGCCCAGCTAATTTCTGTAGTTTTAGTAGAGATGGAGTTTTGCCATGTTGGCCAGACTGCTCTCAAACTCCTGACCTCAGGTGATCCACCTGTCTTGGCTTCCCAAAATGCTGGGATTACTGGTGTGAGCCACCGTGCCCGGCCTGGCGCTGCCCTATTCTACCTGGGAGGGGTGTGGGGACCCATTAGGAGGAGGGAGGAAAGCTGTTCCCTATCCCCTCATTAGCATCTGTAGGGCGGGGCTGTGCTAGCTGTGGAAGGCGCTGTCTGTGTGCCCCAGCCCAGGCTCGCTCTTGCCAGCCTATGCCTTGTGGGTCTGTGACTCGCTCCGTGCAGGAGGGTATCTTGCTCCGAATCTGTGTCCCGGTGCTTCTCTCTTCTTTCTTCTCTGGAGCTCTGCTTTGTCTCTGGGGGCCTCTCTTGGGGACCACCTCTAGTTCCTTGTCTTCCAGTTTCCTTCCTTCCTCTTTCCTGACTCCCCACCTTCACCCGTTCCTCTCCCCAGCACCACTGTGCTGTGTCCATCAGCGACCATAATATCCAACCGAACTTTCTTTTCACTGTTTGCTGAATACAGTGTTATTTCTTTAAAAAGTGGCTACTATTCATATACTGGTTTTGGGAATGTAATAAATGCATCAAATCTGAAGGGTGATCTGAAAATATTCGACATGTATCAAATGTTTAGAATGTCCATACATTCTGGCCCGGGGGATTCCCATGCACCCAGCGAGGGGATGCTGAGGCTCAGGGGCAGGCAGAGGGGCCCCCAAGGCCATGGTATGGTCAGCAGTCAGCCGCTGCGGGTGCCCTCTCATGCCGAGAGGCCAGGGCCTGGCCAGACACTGCAGTGCAGACCAGCACAGGGACCCATCCAAGATGCCGGCTTGGAAGGAAGAAGGTGGCATGGGCCTGTGACAGAGAGCTGAACTGAGTGGACTGCTTAAACCTGAAGGAACAAGGCTCTACATAACTGCCAAGCTGAAGCTTGTTGTCCCCCCGGGGGGTGGGGATTGTAGGGAGGGAGTCCATCCATGAGCCCCCCACCACCTGAAGGAGAGCCGTCGGCTGGGTGCTTGAGCGGCATGCAAGCTGACCTTGGCGCAGGCGGCAGTGACGAGGCTCGCCCACCTGTCTGGGGGCTTGGTCCTGTACAGCCTGTGGGGGATGCAGCTGGGCAGCAGCTCCTGGACAGCCTGGCTCTCCGCTGAGGCGCCGAGCTGCACGTAGCAGTGCCGGGCCAGCAGCTCCACCAGCTCTTCCTCCTGCACAGCCCAGGGCACCCACGGGGACGAGTGAGAGAAGTAAGGGCTCACCCTTCCCCAGGATGCCCCTGACCCATGGCAGAGCTCCTGCCCCAGCACAGGGGAGCTAACCTGCAGCTCACGCAGGACCTTCCCCCTCCCTGCATGCCCTGACTGGGTCACCACGCAGGCCGGGAATCCCAGAGGCCTCGGCCTGAGCCCCACAGGCCCTCTGCCTGAGGACGACGGCTGCTCTCTAGTTCTGGGATGAACCCCGGTAGGGCTGCGCTGAGCGGCAAGCTCCTTCCCCATCAGGGCTCCAGTCCTTGCTGGTCAAGAGAGACCAGTGGCCACCCCGTGGAGTTTCTGCCGGGGCTCAGCTGGGCGGGACCCAAGAAGCCCGTTCCCTCTGGAAGACCAAAGCCTCGTGGAGCCTGGTGTCCCGTCACTCCCTGCCCATGCCTCTTCCAGGTGGGCTTCCTGCACTGCTGTGGCCGCCTCCAGTGGGTCCCTGAACAGCATCTTACTGACTCGGCACAAGGAGGGTTGTGCCTGCTGCCCCCAGAACTTCAGGGACACAATCGCTGCTTTCTCACAATCACCCTACAAAAGAGCTCCCAGTACGAGCTGCACAGTCCAGGTGAGAGCCCCTCCTGAGCCCCCCAGTCAGATGAGGGCCCGAGGCTCAGCTGTGACAGGACTTTCCAAGGTCACAATGCCAAGAAGAGGGGGAGGTGGGACTCAGGCATTAGGGCTCCAAGGCCACGTTCTTGACCACCAGGTCTCACTGCCCCATAAACAGAGCAGGAGAGGTGAGGCCAGGCAGGCCTGGGTCCTCTGGGACCTGCTGCCGGAACCACGGACCCCGGAGGCTTGGACAAACCTGTGGCCTAAGGGAGGAGGAAACAGAGGCTGGGCCTGGAAGGGACCTGCACCCTTGTGACCCCCTTGCCTGGCCCCCGTTCCTCTGCCCTTGGCCTCCTGCCCCTCCACCCTCTACCTGGCCTCAGAAGCCAGTTGGGTGCCTCCTCTATGGGATGCTTCCTGATGGCAAAGCCCAGGGTGGCTTTGGCTCTAAGGCCCCTCACCTTCTCGAAGCTGTATTCGCCAGACCAGACTCCGTGCAGGACTTGGCGGTAAATGAGCTCAGTGCTAACGGGGTCCTCCCGGGAGTCGTGCCAGGGGGTGAAGAATTCCTTCCGGAAGTAGATGCGCCAGGGTGACTGGCGCTGGCTCTCACCCCTCTCCTGGGCCAGCTGCTCACACTGGGCGATGGCATCCATTACGTGGTCACGCCCGCTGCCCAGGGACCAGAACTGAGGCCAGAGTCGGGGAGCGGGGGTTAGCAGCTGTTGCATGCCCCACCCCACGGGGATGCCCACCGTCAGCATGTGCAAGTGGAGGACAGGGCCTGGGGCCCTTGGAGCCCAGCGCGGGCTGAGTAGACACTGCTGAGTCCGTGTAGACAACTGAAGGGCTTCTCCACACAGCAATGGCCTCTCTGCCACTCCCCGTTACTCTCCCTGCAGCCCCTTCCCTAAGGAGGCAGACATGAGTCCGGCCAATGTGACTCGGCCTCCGGTGCCTTGGTTGGCAGACTGGTGTGTGTCTGAGTCTGAGGGTGTGGAATTGGGGGTGCCTGTGTGGGCGGTGAGGGTCTGTGCTGGTGTGACCCTCCATGTTTGCTGCAAGGGTGTCCACAGCTCCTGGGCATGAGGGAGTTTGGATCGGGAGACTGGTGTGAGTGCCTGATGTCTGTGCGTGGCAGCTGGGTGGGGACCAGGTGTGCACGTGGCACTGCTGGGGCTAAGGTGCAGCTGCGAGGTGACCATATGAGTGTGGGAGGACAGGCTGCTTACCGTGTGTGTATGTGTGCACCTGCCTGTGCCTCGCGGCTGGGAGGGCAGGTGGTGGCCAGGCTGGAAAGGTGAGAGGGCTTGAGCCTCGGGGTGCCCTCCCTGGGTGTATGAGGGAGGCGGGTGACGGGCAGGGTGCCTGGTCAGTACCTTGTCGTACACGGCGACCTGGAGGGAGAAGCCCAGGTGGTCGCTGAGGCCCTGCTTGTGAGCGATGTGCACGCACATTTCCTGAGATGTGGAGGCTGAGTCCACAGAGACGGTCAGGCTCTCTCCAGTGGCCAGGATGACTTGGAGGGGGATGTGCTTCTTGGACTTGACAGCCTGGGGACAGATGAGATTCAGTTCCCCGGCCTCTCGGAACCTATGGACAAGAGGCCAGCCCCCCATCCACCACCTCCCTCCTCTCCCCAGTCCATGGGCCCTGCTTGCCATCCCGTGGGTTCCCGGGGGTGGGCCCTCTGAAGCCCCAGGCCACGGGCTTGGCATGGAAAACAAAATTCAGGCCAACAGGTGTTTGCTGCTGGGAGCACAGCCACCAGGCAAGAGCAATGTTAGCCACAGGCGTCCAGGTCCTCCTGGACCTCCAGCGGGGGCAGCCTCGGGCCATAGTGGCTGCTTTTATGAGAATCTTGAGTTTGGTGTGGTTCAGTGACTTCACCTCACAAAAGACCCGGAGCTCTTGGGAATCTGAGTCCAGGACTCAGGAACATTTTGGGGCCTTTATGTATCGTCCCCTTGTGTCAACATGCACAGCTACTGCAAGTTCACCTACAATTCCAGGGCTCATGGCAGGGAGCCCCTGTGGGCTCGGGGGCAGGGTGAAAACAGAAAGAAGGTGCAGCAGAAGTGACCCGCAGCTCCTGGTCTAGGGCACCTCAGGCCACAGGGCAAGCACCTGCCAGGGTTAGGCTGCAGCCAGAGCTTTGTGTAGAGCCAGGTGCAGGGGTGCCTTCGCCACCCTGGCTGGCTGTTCTGAATGACCCTTCCTGAGAAAACAGCGAGAACTCACAGATGACACAGTTGCCAAAGCAGGTTGAGGTGGCACATGTGCCCAACAGCAATGCCACCAAGGATGCCAACCATGGTGTGACCACTGCCCTTGTCACCAAGTGAAATGCCCTTGGAGGGGAGAGCTGGAAGCAACTGGCGCACTGTAATGCTAATGAATGGGTCCGGTGATCTTCCCCTTAGCTAGTGGGGCCGCAAAGGAATATGGATTCAGAGATGGGGGCCACGCCTGGGGAGGCTGAGCCCCAGGGGCACTCACAGGGACCACTAGCATGGGAGGTACCGCAGAGGAGATGGCAGGGCTCGGAGGACAAAGTTCTCTCCTAGAGGAAGGCATCCCATGAGCTATGTGGGGGTCCCTGGGGGCCTGCACCACCCCACCCTGCCAGCTCCCACCCCTGCCGGCCCCTACCTGCAGTTCCAGCCAGGTGGGGGGCTCTGCACGCACCCCATTGGCATAGGTGCGTCTCAGGCGCTCGGCACAGAAGGGGCCATAGGTCGCCGGCCCTTGGCCAATGAAGTTCAGTAGATACTGGTAGGTGAGGAGGGGAGAAGGGAGGAAGACACTCAGAAAGGAGGCCAGTTTCTACTCACTGCCCAAGTGGACTTAAAAATTATAATACTCAACGTGTAAGGTACATTGAGGGGGCACCCTCACACCTGTGAGAAGGAACATGGATTAGTGTGTTTCTGAGGAACAGCAGCAACACGTTTCAAACGGCGCATAGTCTGGACGTGTGCACTCTTTGCTGCAACAATGCAGGCCTATCCTAAAGGTGGATGTGTGGTTTTTGATCATGGTGGCATCTATGGAGATGAATGACTGGAAGGTGAACTCTAAGTGCCCACTCACAACTCCAGTGCCTTCTGGAACAGAGAGGTACCACGCTGGCATCTGGGGGGCTGATACCATGAGAAAACATAATGAAGACAGTAAATGAAAAGTGCAGGGCCAGGCACAGCGGCTCACGCCTATAATCCCAGCACTTTGGGAGGCCAAGGTGGGAGGATCACCTGAGGTCAGGAGTTTGAGGCCAGCCTGGCCAACATGGTGAAACCCTGTCTCTACTAAAAATACAAAAATTAGCCTGGTGCGGTAATGCGCACCTGTAGTCCCAGCTACTCTCGAGGCTGAGGCAGGAGAATTGCTTGAACCCGGGAGGCAGAGCTTGCAGTGAGCCAAGATGGCACCACTGCACTCCCACCTGGGTGACAGAGCGAGATTCCACCTCAAAAAAAAAAAAAAAAAAAAAAGGTGGAAGAATCCATGTCCCAGACATGTTCGAGAAAACGCGTTGAAGCTCTTTTTGTGTCACAGAAAGATGTTGTTTCTTCTGCCTTGGGGTGGGGAGGGACAGCCTGGAAGGGTTTACTGGTGTCAGGAGCAGCCTGAGTGCCATGTACAGATGGCCTCAGTGACCGTGGCTCCTGCTGTCCCCAAGGGGACATGTGAGAAACTGTTTTCTGTTTGATCATAAGAACCCTGTAGAACCAGGAAAGACCAGAAGAAAATATTAATGGAAGTTACCTCTGAGTGTGGGGATGACTTTTATTTTGGCTTTAGATGTTCTGGATTTTCACATTTTAATTTTATAATCAGAATTTAAAGGTATATGAAATCAGTGAAGCTTGGGGCTACTAACACTCGGCCAACCCACCTCCATTTTCAGTCCCAAGAACTAGAAAGAGGCGCCGCGGCCCATCTCCAGGCAGGGCCCACTCCTGGACACCTGTCTTTTCAAGGCCCGTGTCATCTACCTTCTCATTTTAGTCTTGAAGCGCCATCCTGGCACCTGAGCCAAAGTGAAATGACCCTGCAGACCCTGCATTAGGGGCTGGAAGGAGCCAGGAGCAGGGTCCTCTTTTTCATCTGGGGAAACTGAGGCCTGTAGAAACACAGGCACGGCTGCCCATCTGGCCTGCAGGAGCAGGAGAAACGGGCCACGGACTGGGATTTGTGGACCTGCTCCAGGGCCAAGGGCTACCTATGCTCCCACCGTAACCTGCCCCCTGCCCGCCCTCCCGGGCCCTCTCACCTTCATGAACCTCTCTGAGGGGGGGAAGCAGCCGAGGCAGAGGCTGAGCAGGATCCAGCCCCGGACCAGGCTGCTTGTTTTGAAGTTCTCCGAGAGCTGCTTGCAGATTTGGCAGTAAATCTCATCCCTGAAAGACACAGACCATTGGGAGAGTAGGCTGGGGGCTGGAGAAGGAGAGGAGACAGGGGTACCTGGGCACACAGCTCTTCTGCACCTGTGGGGGGTCCCATATGCAGGGCACCTCTCCAGCACTGGGGCCCTGCCCAGCCTCCTCTTCTCTCAGGACAGTGCCACCAGGCTCTGCATCCCTACTCCATTCCTCTCCCGTGGCCTGTGCTCTCGGTCCTTTAGCGTGGGGCTCAGCTTCAGGAAGGAGTGGGTTCTCCAGCCACGGCCCTGTCCTCAGCAGCTGCACCCTTTTTACAGCCCATCTGCTCCCAGATGTGTGGGATCCCCAGCCTCACGGTGAGATCTAGCCTCATAATGATTACGTTCATTTCTCCCTCTGCCTTGAGGCCCCACCTCCCTCCCTGAATGCAGCCCCTCCCCTCCACAGCAGAGAGAAAAGTGAGGACTTCATGGGAACCACTCAACCCCATCTCCTGACCCTTTCTACTCCCACAGTCTATGGAGCTTCCCCACTCCTGGAAGGGCTGTTTTGGGGGCGGTTCTCTCCTGCGTCCTTCCTCATGGACTCAAGCCTCTATCATGCTATCAAAGTGGCCCATTAGCGCCTCAAATCCCACGTCTCCAGAGGCCAGCATCTTTCCCCTAATACTCCGTGGTGTGCTGGTAAATGTTTATCAACCAGCTCCCCAGGAAGGAAAGCATAGCATTGGCTTATTTCTGTGGTGTAAATGTTCCCACCAAAGCCAATGTCAACTGTGACACGATGTCACCGAACAGAGTTGGGAAGCAATGTGCATGGCTGCCTCTCTGAGTTCCTGCATCCCTTCTCTTTCTGTACTCTACAGGCATCGCCATTAGCCATTCACTCAAATGGGAAATTTGGGGGTCATCCTAGAGCCCTTTCATCCCTCCATTCCCCCAATCCAACCAGCCCCCACCATCCATCCAGCTCCCACAATCCAACCAGCCCCCAAAACCCAACCTGCCCCCATAATCCAACCGGCCCTCACCATCCAACTGGCCCCCACCATCCAACCGGCCCCCATAACCCAACCAGCCCCCACTATCCAACCAGCTCCCACAATCCAACTGGCCCCCATCACCCAACTGGCCGCCACCATCCAACCGGCCCCCACCAGCCAACCGGCCCCCACCAGCCAACTGGCCCCCACAATCCAACCGGCCCCCACTATCCAACCGGCCCCTACCATCCAACCAGCCCCCACCATCCAACCAGCTCCCACCATCCAACCAGCCCCTACCATCCAACCAGCCCCAATAATCCAACCGGCCCCCACAACCCAACCGGCCCCCACAACCCAACCAGCCCCCACCATCCAGCCAGCTCCCACCATCCAACCAGCCCCCATCACCCAACCGGCCCCCACCTCCAACCAACCCCCACCAACCGGCCCCCATCACACAACCGCCCCCCACCGTTCAACCGGCCCCCACAACCCAACCAGCCCTGACCATCCAACCAGCTCCCACAATCCAACCGGCCCCTATCACCCAACCGGCCCCCAGCACCCAACCGGCCCCCACAACCCAACTGGCCCCTACCATCCAACCAGCCCCCACCATCCAACCAGCCCCCACATGCTGCCATCTGTCTCCTGCATGTTTCCTCTGTCCCCTCCTCTTGGCTCCTGTTCCTTGGGCAATTCCTCATCAGCTCTCTCTGGATCTCTGTAGCAGCCCTGCCTGGCCTCCCAGCCCCAGGCTCCATCCTGCCACATTGCCAGGGAGGTCTTTCTGGAAGTCAAATATGATCAAGATCCTCTCTTGCTTAAAACTTTCCCCACTTCCCTTAGGATAGAATCGAAGCTCCATGCTCCAACTATGGCAAACCACTCAGAAATTCCAGACCCTATGGGGCTGTCTCAAGGGTGACTATTGCAGGCCAAAAGAGTGAGGGTGGTGATCAACTCAGTATACCACTGGAGGCTATATGAGTAAACAGCAAACTGTTCTCATAAAAGCAGAATGTTGGCAAACTGACAAACTGTGCCGCCCAGAAGGATTGCTGAGGGCAGGCTACGACCCAGGCACAGGTGTTTCTTGTGATTATCTACAGGGCACATCTGAAGCCTGTTAGTGATAATATGAACCTGTGATCAATTAAGCAGCTGACCAATTGTTACCTCCTCCTCCCTGCTCATGCTACCCAATAAATACTAAGAGCTGAATCAGCTCAGGGTGGGCGTCGTCTTTGCGCACTAGGAGTGGGGAGCCCTTCTTCCCCTGGCCTGTTCCTTTAATACTGCTTCTTTTGTCTTAAGTTTTCATTTCTACATTCATCCCCCTTCGTTCAGTCTCGTAATTATGGTCTCAAGTAGTGACAGTAGTAACTCTCGTAATGACGGTCTCAAGTAGTAACAGTGGCAAACTGTGGCAAATGGTGCCTGGACAGGGACACAACAGGGACAATCAGACCTGAAGGGACCTGCAGGGACACACAGAGATAAGTAGGGATAAATAGAAATAGAGATAAATAGAGACAAATAGAGGTAAGTAGGGAAAGACGGACTTGCAGGAACTAACAGGAACTATAGGGACAGACAGGGATAGATAAGGACTAGCAAAGACTAGCAGAAATTTACAGGAACGGATAAAGACAGATAGGGTCCTACAGGGACTTGAGTGAGGAAGGTCTGCTGGAGCAAGAAAAAAAAAAAACCCAGAAAAAACTAAAAACCAGGCGAACAAGAACCCCGTTTCAAGTCTGCTGGCAGCATAAGGTTAGTGCTCTAAAAAGGTACTGGTCAGTGTCCCAGAGGTACAAAGAACGGGAAGTTTTTGAATCAGGGTAACATGGGGAAGAGCTTGTCAAGATGTGGGAACTGAACTTCATTGCTGTGCAAATGTTGATTCGGGCAATGGCTAATTGGGTAGCTGACAGATGTAAAAGAAGCCGACAGGTTAAGCCCTGAAGTGGGAAAATGTTGTAAGTGTAGGAAAATTGGACATTTCAAAAAAGAACACTGCCAGACCTCTGGGCAGATCCTATAACACAGTTCCCCTCTCAACAGAAAAAACGCCAAGACTGCCCTCATTACAACGAAGGAAATCATTGGGCTCATCAGCACCACTACAATTTCATCAAAATGGCACTCATTTCTCATCTGGAAATGAGAAGGGGGCCTGGACCCAGGCACCTCAAACAATGAGGGCATTCCCCGTCCAGGCCACAGCTCCGTTTCAGGGCTGGGTCTCCAGAGGTACACTGATTCCCTCTTCCCAGGACTGCCTGGAAACGCAGGATTGGATCTCCCAGTCAGTGTGTGTTACGTTAACTGGAGGAGACAAACTCACCACGATTCCCACTGGTATTTGGGGACCTTTGCCAACAGGATACGTGGGATTAATGTGAGGTAAAAGCTGTATTAACTTACAGAGCATTATTGTAACCCCAGGAGTTGTTGATTGGGATTGTGAAGGAGAAATTCAGGTGGTGGTGATGTCACAAGGCCTTTGGGTTTTCGAACCGGGAGACTATTTACTTAACTGTTGCTTGTTCCCTGTAAATTGTACCCTTCTCTACGTAAGAAGAAGTGAGGAGGACAGGGATTTGGAAGTACAACTAGGAGAAAGATGTGTCTATCACAACCCACAGCATCTAGTAGATCCACTTGTGCAGTGTGAATTGAAGAAAGTTTTGTGGGCTTATGGATACGGTCTCTCAAGGTAATAGAGCTTGAGGAATTTTTTTTTAACTGAGTTATTGCACGAGAAGGATAAACTCTTGATTTGTTTTCTCTGTGTCTTCCGTTAATCAGAAAGAGCCTGGCTCTTGCTATCAATGGAGTTTTACCCCGCAGTAATTAACCAAAGAGGCAGAAGCTGAGTTGCAACTTGTGCAGTGGATGCTTCAGCAACAGCATGCCTCTCGGCTGCAGCCACAAAAGCCTTTGCTTCTGTTTCAGTAGATTCACTAACGGGAACGACGGTATGCTTGTGTTTTCACAGGAAATGAACAAACCATGTGGGTACCCTCAGGTGTGTGTGACCACGCAACGGGAGACTGGAGGGACCCATGGATCCCAACCATGGGCCTGGTTCCCCCAGTACCAGCTGAAGGGCGAAGACGGAACACACCACCGACCGGCAATTAAGGGCTGCACAGCCTGCAATTGCCTTTCTCAATTCAAAAACAAAAAGGGAGGGAGGTTGCAGGCTGAAAGAGGGTCGTGATCAACTCAGTATACCACTAGAGGCTATATGAGCAAACAGCAAACTGTTCTCATAAAAGCAGAATGTTGGCAAGCTGACAAACTGTGTCTACTGCCTAGAAGGAATGCCAAGGGCAGTCATGATCCAGGCACAAGTGTTCTGATTATCTACAGGGCACATCTGAAGCCTGTTAGTAATAACATGAACCTGTGATCAGTTAAGCAGCTGACCAATCGTTACCTCCTCCTCCTCCCTGCTCATTCTACCCAATAAATACTAAGGGCAGAAGCAGCTCAGGGCGGGGGCTGTCTTTACTGACTAGGAGCAGGGACTCCTTCTTCCCCTGGCCCCTTCCTTTAATACAGCTTCTTTTGTCTTAAGTTTTCATTTCTACGTTTGTCCCCCTTCCACCTCATGATAACAGTCTCAAGTAGTGACAGTAGTAACTGTAGTCGTGACGGTCTCAGTAATCATGGCAGTCTGTCACAGGTGACCTGTTACCCTTTTCCTCTGGCAAACACCCCTCCTCCTTCCTGGCCCAGGTAGGCACTAAGGTCACTCCTCCTTGGTGTCCCTATGGAGCCCTGAACAGACCTCCATCTTAGCCCATACTGGTGTTGTGAATTTCCTGGTCCTCTCGTGCCCCCCAACTAAAGGGTGAGCTCCTCCAGGACAGACCCATGTCTTCATCTCTGTCCCCAGCCCTCAGGCTAGGGCCTGACCCAGAGTGGGTAATGAGCCAGTGTGTATGGAATGTGTGACAGATGTGGAACGGGGCAACTGCTTTGGGAATTTCACCAAGCCCCCACAGCCAAGGACAAATGGATGCTCACATCCAACATTCTAAAGAGACACATTCTTGTAGGATTTACTAAAAGGTGGCAGAACTAGTGCAGCAACCAAGCCACCTCCAGCCTGCATAAGGGAAGATAAGAAATTTGGAATGTGATCCTGGAAGGGACATCATGGGGGTAGAGAGATCGGTGGCCCATTTCTACTCCCTGTAAGTGACGAGGGTGGTGGGGGGACCCCAGGAGAACTGCCAAGAGAGATGGGGGCTGCCAGAGAAGAGACCCATGTCACTCCCCATCTGATGCCTGCTGAGCTTCAGAAGCCCATTTGCCACCTCCCAGGGTACTAGAATAGAGCCTGTTGACTGAGTTCTTGCCAGTGCTTGACTTTTGTACCCTGGAGTTAGAGACCTCCATGAACAAAGAGATTAGTGCCTGCTTGCTCCTGGAGAATTCTGAGCCCATCCTGATGGGCCAGGAGAGAGGACAGGAGACAGGAGCTACACAGGTACCGTATGGTTGGGCAGGCATGAGCTTCCTGCTGACCAAAAGACGTCATGGAAGGAGCTGAGCTTCAGGCATCTAGATGGGATCCCGCACAAGCAGGCAGCCCATTTTCTAGAAGACCCCAGCAAGAAGAGGCTGTGGGATGTTCCACTTCAGCCTAGAGTCAGTAGGAAGTCTCAAGGGGTCAGTGTTGGACACTATCACTGCTGGACACCAGCACTGTATGGCAGTGCCTACAGGGGGTGTCTGAAGAACCCAAAGTACACATCATTCAAACACAACTTTTATGTGTCTGCCATATTGGAGGGTGTGGTGGCCAGTGAGGATTTACCATGAGAGAATTAGAACCAGCTAAGTCAAAAGACTTGGCCAGCTAGTGTCAGGCAGGCAGCTAAAACTTGAGTAGGAGCCCTGTAGTCTTACTGGCTTGAAGAACCAGAGGAGAGAGTTTAGGGTACCCACAGCAGCTTGAAAGTGAGAAAGGAAATCTTGGAATAAAGAGAATCAGAGGAGTCCTAAACTTTGCACATAAAATCTTCCCAAATCTCTGGTTGGCCCCTGACATGCATGGTGGGGCAGACTCCAGGTACTCTAGCCAAGGTTAAAATAATGAAACAGGGATTCTAGCTTCTGCTCATCTTGGTGGAGACAGAGTTTGAGTCCAGCCAAAGTAGTTGCTTCCTAAACTAAAAAGTCAATGCTCTTTGAAAGAGTATAACAGAATCCAGAGTCTCTAACATATCATCCTCAATGTCCAGGATACAACCCAAAAGTACTAGACTTATGAGGAAAAAACAGTCAAGTACCACATATGTGAGGAAACAAACACACCACCATTCTCAACAGAAAAGACAGTTAATAGAGACTGACCCTGAGATGACCCAGGTATTGGATTTGCAGAAAAGATTTAAAAACTACTGTAACTCTGCTCACGGATATAAAGGAAACAATGCTCATAGTGAATGAACAAATAGGAAATCTTGGCACAGAAATATAAAAAAGACCCAAGTACAGATTCTAGAACTGAAAAATACAATATCTGAAATAAAAAATTTGTTGGATGGATATGACAGCAGACTGGGGAAGACAAAAGATCAGTAAATTTGAAGACAGGTCAATAGAAACTATTCAATCTAAAGAACACAGAGAAAAAAGAAAAGATAAGCGGACCCCTAGGTACCCAAAGAACAATATAAAATAATCTTACAGAGGCTTAAGTAGATTTTGAAGGAACAGAGACAGAATGAGGTAGACAAAATATGTGAAGAAATAATGACCAACAGTTTCCCAAATTTTGTTTAAAGTATTAACCTAAAGTAAGTGAACCCCTACAACACAGTAGTCTGTCCCTTAAAGCAGTGAACAATCAGCCTCTGTATCTTCGAATTCTGCTTCTATGCATTCAGCCAACACGGAGGGGAACTGCAGTGTTTGCAGGCTGACTATACATGTTTCTTCTAATTGGTATAGAAACCCATTCCTATAAAGCAAATTGTATATAAAGTACAAAATATATCATATAAATGAGGAAGCCATTCATTGACGGGGCCCTGCACTACAGCCTGTTCTAAAAGGAATCGCTGGTCCATGATGACTCTTTTCCTAGAACCGGGTTTTACTCATGGCTTTTTTAAAGGCAGAGCACATAGAGAACCCTCGGTGGCTATGACATCTGCTGTCCCGAGACCCAGCCTGCAGGCTGTAGGACAGGGAGGTGTCACAGGGGTGGTGGGGGAGGCTGTGGCCATGGGCTGAGAGCCAGCAAGGGGATCTGATGCTCTGAATGGGGCTGGGATGCGAGTGGGCACTGACCTGAGGCTGGGCCGCAGGATGGCGTAGCCCACAATGAAGTGCACCTTCTCCAGGTTGGACATGGGCCGGTCTGCACCAAGGCCATCGGGCTCCAATGCCTCCCCTCCAATGTTCAGCTGGCTGGCCACCTTGAAACCCAAAGGCAGCCATCAGGACAGCTATAATTCTCCCCATCTGCCAAGTAGGAAACTGGTGCACAGGGAGGGAAGCAACAGACTGGAACCCTGCAGCAGGCCAGCAGCAGAGCTGGGAGCAGAGATTCTGTGCCCTGGGCTCACCTGGCCCGTGATCCGGGAGGACCGCTTCAGCTTCATGGAGGAGATATCCTTGGTTCCTTTGTCCTTGAGGCCAGATCTCTGTGGAGGGAGACAGTTCCCTCAGGAAGGTGAGCCTGGGCTCACCTCAGTGATGCTGACCCCACAGCCCCCTGGGGTGGAGCACACGTCCCTCTTACCCAGCCATTTCTTGGCCCGATTTATAAAGCACCATGCAGTCCCTCAGCTCGGTGGAGCTTTGCCACACACACAGGTGCATGTCCCATCCTCACTTCCAGGTGTGGAATCAGAGGCTCAGGGAAGGCAAGAGACTGGATAAAAGCTGCTCAGTGGGTCACCAGTCCCCAGGGAGGGGCTCAGGGCTGTTCTGATCCCAAAGCTTGTGCCTCTCCCCAGTAAACCCCTGGGAGGTGGGACTGGGTCTGCACACAAGTGCTTAGGAGAGCCCCAGGCCATCGTCATTCTCAGTAAAGATGGCAGATGAAGCAGGATGTCCTGCCACTGCAAGGTGCTCTGCAGGGGGTCCGAAGAGCCGGGGTTGAGAGGCCGGGTGGGAGGGAGGGACTGGCTGTCAGCCACTACGATCTGTTGCTCTCCTTAGGCAGAGGCCACCCCTTCTCATGATGGTGTCATGAGAAGAATTTGCTGCCAAACTTGGAGCTCAGTGTGGGACTGAGCTTCCGTGGGGGTCAGCCTGGTCCAGGGCCAGGCACTAGCTCCTGGGTGCATCAAAGCTGGTTTACCATGCAGGGGCTGGCCATGAAACACATGAACTGGCAAAGTCCGTGAGGGCAGCGAGGCTTGCTGGGCTCACTGCTCTGCGCCTGGGGCACATCATGGGTACTTAACAAACAGGTGCAGGACAGAAAACCTAAGATCTGACCTCTGGGAAGCCAGTCCTGCTTCCCCCCATGTTCACCCTCCAGAGGTGCTGGTTGGCTGGACTGCCTCCCAGAGTCTTTACTCTGAGTGGCTGCCAGCCTCCAAGGTGGCCCCCGTGATCCCTGTGTCCTGAAATTCCCGCCCTGTGTGGGCCCCTCCCACAGCCACAGGTATGTGACTTCCAAGACTGGACATTTGCACCTTCCTTCTTGCTTTCCTTCTTGGGTCGCTCATGTTGGGGGAAGCCACGTTGTGAGGATGCCCAGGCAGCTTTGTGGAAAGGCCCACGTGACAAGGAACTGAGGCCTCCCACTAACAGCCATGTGGGTGAGCCCTCTTGGGAGCGGCTTCTCTAGCTGTCAAGCTTTCAGATGACACCATCCCTAGGGGACAGCTTGACAGCAACCTCATGAGGGACCCTGAGCTGGAACTATGCAGCTAAGCTGCTCCTGACCCTCAGAAACTGTGTGAGATCATGAACATGTGCTATTTTAAGCAGTGAGGTTTGGAGGGGTAATTTGTTACACAGCTACAGATATCCGACACACTCTGGCAGAGCCCATACCTCCAGAGATCAAGGAGTCAGGGCTTGGACCTGGGCAGCTTCTCTGTAATCCCAGACAAGGTTGGCCATGTGATGGGGCTGCAGGCTCCTTTAGATTCCCATGCAGTTAGTCTGCACACAGGACCCCACAGGTATTGAGCTAAGTCCCAGCTGGTCACCTGGCACATGGGGCAGTCATGGGCTCCTGCCACTGGTGGGCCACTGAGTGCTGTCACTGCTGTGTAATTCCTTTGGACAGTTCTTGGTTAGTTCCACTAAGATTACAGCATGGAAATGGACCTTAGGAAGGATTTTGATCAAAAATGGATGTGAATTAACTTTCATTAGAGGGCAGGGTAGACCATGGGTCAGGAGCTCGGTTTTTGAATTCAGCAGAATGCAGTCAAAGCCCAGGTCCCATACACATGTCCACTGCAACTGGGGGCAGGTCATTTCAGCTCTTCATTTCTTTAGCTATAAACATAGTCATCCCTACCTTATAGGGTTGGCCCACCTGGGAACTGAATTAAGAGACGCAGCTGGCACATAGCAGGCTGTCAGTCAATAACACCTGTTATTATTATTGTTATGTGCATCTGAATCTGGCTCAAGTCACACCCAATGCTCAGAGTCCAGGGCACACTCTCCGTTAATGAATGTATAATTCAAACAGCCCGGGGTGGGGGTTCATGAGCTCCTGAGCATGACTCAAGAGTGAAAGCACCCGCGCCATGGCCTGGGGGATGGGTTCAGTGGGTGACGCTAAGGAGAGGGCTCCAGGTCTTGTCTCTCCGTGTTGTCCAGCTGCCCCAGGGACTGGGCCCCGGTAGGCACCTGGCAGGTGTCGCCCTCCTCTGCCCGCTGCTGCCCCCCCCGCACTTGCCTGTGCAAATCTACTGTGCTGTGGAGCCTGGGCACCGTGCCCCCTGCTCAGCGTGTCATGGATCTGCCGCATCATGGAGCTGCCCTGCTGGCTGCTCCTGGCATACAGCACTGGCTCTGGGAGGTCGCCCATGAACCTCAGGATGACATTCCACACAGTCAGGGCGGCCTGGGGAAACAAGACAGAAGGCCCAGTGGGAACCCATCGGTGACTCCAGCCCCTCCCTTCTTCCCCTGAGCCATAGCTCAGACCCCAGGCTCGGGGCTGGCCTGAGCCACTAGAAGCCAGTGAACCCTGGTACCAAGCAGTCAGCGTCATCTTCGTGGTAAAGCAGCGGGTATCGGAGGGGCCGCTGGATGTGCGTGTGGCTGGCTGATTTCTGGAAGTAAGTCACAGCGAACTTGGGGAAGGTGTACTCAGCCAGGCCATCCACATCCTCCTCAGGCTCCTCCACCATGGGGACTGTGTCCAGGTCAACCTCAGGCAGCTTCTGGGTCTTTGATTCCAGATCCTGGGGCCAGTAAGGGAGAACACGGGTCAGCAGGGCTTTCAGATACCAACCAACCTATCAGCTGGCTGTCCAGCAGGCCGGGCAACACGGGGGCTGTGGCGTTACCCTGCTCCCTCAGGTGCTGGAGACCACCCATCCCCACATTCAGTGGGCTCAGGCGGGCTGCTGTGTGCCAGCACAGGGCTCTCTACACACCCTGCCAGGCAGGGGCAGGGCTCCTCCTGCCCTCTCCTCTCCTGGCCCCATGCTCGGACACTGTCCTTTACCGCATGCACCATCCTCACCGCAGCTTCCCCAGCCACACTGCAGAGCAGCGGCCTCAAAGGTGCTCTGGGGGTGCCCGGGTGGGGTCAAATATACACGGGGAATGCTGTGTGACGGAGAGCCCAGTAGCACTGGTAGAGTAGGCTGTAGGAAGTCTTGCAGGTGGGAAGCCTGCCTGACTCGAGACTCTGACCACAGAACCCACGCACGCTCCCCTCTTCCGTGCAGGACCAGCAGGGCTGCAGCACACACTCGGCCACTGCTCTGGCTTCTCAGGGAACCGAGAGGTGGGCTGAGTTCACGGACAGGGCAGGTTTCCCGGGGCCGATTGTGGACACCAGGCTTGTGTTACCTCAAAGCACGGTGGGGCCTGGCCCTCCTGGCCCCCAATCATGGCAGGGAGGAAGCCGAACACCTTCTCCACCATCTCCGTGTCAGTGACGGTGTCGTAGATGGATTTGCGCTTCTTGGCAGGGAGAGCGCCTTGGCTCTTCTGCCCCTCGGCCGGGATGACCAGCGGCGCCTGCACACCCTGTGGGGGAAGTTTACCAAGCAGGGCTCAGGGGGCCCAGCTCTGCCTACCCCACAGGGCAAGCACCTCCCAGAAGCCAAGTAAGCCTCATCCTGCCATCATTTGTCCAAATCAGTATTCTGCTCTGAAACAAAAGATTTTAACAGCCAGGGTGGTTAGAGATCAACCAGTCAGGGCTTTCCCTTTCCCAGTGATAATCAGAGCTCCGGAGAGGGGAGGTTGCTGGCTTGTCCCTACCCTCAGATGGTCCTTAAGGCACCCCTTCAAACTCCAGGGACTCCCTAGGAACCCAGCTGCACAACCACTGCTCAGGACCACTTGGTCCCTTCATTCAAAGGCATCAAGGGTCCACCAGGACAGGTCCCCAGGGGCTGAAGTAATGAAGTCACAGATCAGACGGCTTTGCCGCCAGCTGGGGGCATGCGGGTGCAGAAGCATGCTGCTGACATGTCTGTGGGTACATTCTCTCACCTGCCCTGTTCACTGTATTAGCAGTGTGCTCCGTAGACCAGGTTTACATCCATGGAGCAGAAGTCAATGTCATCCTGGCCCCTTTGCCTTATCACAACTTACAAAGAGCCAAGTATGAAGGTTGAGTCTCAAGTACTCGATGGAGGAAATGGGGTTATTTTCTTGGTGCTGTCCCCCTGCTCCCTGTCCTCCAAGCCCCCCAGACACTCAGCAACTCCCCTTGGTATTAATATTTCTGTGTCCCCCGAGCTGTCATACACAGCCCAGTAGCCAGGGCTCTCTTCCATGGAACTGGGCCTTTCTCACCTTGTCTGGCTCAGGTTTGTTGCACCTTCCAGGGGACCAACAACCCCTGTCCCAAAACTCATCTCCAAGGTGAAAGGGAGGGGCCTGAGCTCATCTTCCAGGTTCAAGGCTAAGACTATCCCATTGACCTGCTGCCTCTCCCACCCTATACCCTGCGTGCTCCTGGGTGGTGGCCACGGCTCCCCAGCTGTTGCAGAGCCACGTAGAACTGACTGTGAACAGGGAGGGGGGGCGTGTCTCTTGTGATATCTACATCTCAGCCCAGGTGCCTGCTAACTTGCCTCTTGTGTCCTGTATCCTCGCTGTGCTCTTAAGTAATTGAACAGATTTTACATCTTGGCTTGTGGCAGGGGATTTTCCAAAGCGCTTCTGGTGAGCTGTCTACACAGCTGCTCGCTCCTTCTTCTTGGCCCTCACCCACCAGGGCCCCAGTCAGCCCCACCTGCCCAAGAGGCCAGGTGACCACCTACATTGGCCTTCCTTTGCTGGAAGTTGCGCCTGGCAGCCATGCCCCTGGCATGGGCCTGAATGACCACCACTGCCCTCCTCTTGGCCTGGACTTGCTGGCGCACCAGGTATCCCCTGCACAGGGCCTGCAGCTGGACCGTCCTCTGCCGCATGGCCTGGTACTGCCTCACCAGCTGCTGGCTCCGGGCAATAGCCTGCAGGCGCTCAAAGCCCACAAGGATCTGTGGAGGCAAGAGGGAGGTGGGCTCAGGGGCGAGAAGAGGGAGGTGGGCTCAGGGGCGAGAAGAGGGAGGTGGGCTCAGGGGTGAGAAGGCCTTCCCCAGGGAACAGAGAGGGGTGCTCCTCAGGAGATAGTGCAAGATAGATTTACAGTTAGTTTTGTTTTGGCAAAGGGCTGGTGCTAGAATGGTACACACATATGAACACAAGAATAGTGAGTTATTGCTTGTAAAGTACTTAGACCAGAGCCTGACGTGCAAATAAGTGCTAAATAAGCATGTGTGAAATAGCATAAATAATAAAGTGGCCCCCTTGGGGCCGTGGAGGGAGAGAACTGGTGTGGATTTCACGTGGGTGAAATGGGAGAGTGGATTCCTGAGGCCCTGCTGTCCACATCTGCCAGCCAAATTCAGTTGACTTGTCCACAGGCTAGCGTGCCTGTGCGGAGGCCTGTGGCCACGCAAATCCCTCAGGGCATCTTTAAAGTAAAAGTGCAGTAAGAAATGGATGAACACCATGTCAGTGCCGCAAACATCCCCTGGGCCACAGCAGTCCCTGAGCTTCCTAAAGACCCACCCAACGGGTTGGTTTAAGAGCTTGGAAGTCACAGTCCCTCATCTGAACCCCAGCTCTGCAGTTCACTAGCCTCATGCTCTTGGTGAAACCACTCAGCCTCTCTATGTCTCAGTTCCTTGACGTGCAGAGTTGGTTTAATATTAAATAAAATGATGTATGCGAAGCAATAGGCCCCAAGGAACTGCTCCACACAGGCCAGCTACTATCATGCCCTTGGTGAGCATGGAATGCAGGCGGGCTGGGCCAGTCTTGCTGATGTGATCATTTCACGTCACCACCAGTCACATCCACGACAAAAGCAGCCAAGTGACACAGGCACAGCCATAGTTACTCTAGTTCATTGCTTTGAGCAGATACTCATTAGCAAATGCCCGTGGTTAAGAGAAAAATCAGGAAAAAGTACTCAAAACAAATCAATCCTTTGCTTATTTTGTTGCCTGCAAGTTGGGAAAAGACAGGAGTTATTCAATTCCAGAGCAGGACACCTAGTCTAGCTCTGAAGATATCCCATGTTCTGCAAAACATTTTGAAGCCTACAGACCATGGGGCTGGAGATGATGCCAAGAAGAGACTGTATGGGATGCTGAGGGCTAATCATTTTAAATTTGCATGCCACGTCTATAAGTGATTTGATCCTTCCTGCCTGAGGTCTCTCACTCAGAGAAACAAACTTTGCAAATCTGTCTTTTACTGGACAGTTACCCGCGGGCCCAGCTGCCCCAGCGAGTTCTCTCACCAGCTTGAAATTCCTCCTGTTGCAGTAGCCTCTCCACCAGGCCTGCAGGGTCACAGCTGCCCGCCTCTGCCTCAGGAACTCCTTCCTAGAAGGGCAACACAAGCCACACACATGTAACAACCCCAGATGGCTGAAAGCCTCTGGGGCAGAAAAACTGGTTTGCTGCTTTGGAAGGGAAAAAGGATAGTAAAATATTGGGGAAAATGAATATGTACAATCCTTTCTCAAAAGGTGTTACAGACCAAAAGATGCACAGGCAAGTTAGGAACAAAAAAATCTGCTATCAGCAACCCAAATTTGTGGAAGATGACAGTCCAGTTTTTTTTTTTTTTTTTTTTTAGACGGAGTTTCACTCTTGTTGCTCAGGCTGCAGTGCAATGCCACGATCTCGGCTCACTGCAGCCTCTGCCTCCCGGGTTCAAGCAATTCTCCTGCCTCAATCTCCCAAGTAACGGGGATTACAGGTGTCTGCCACCTTGCCTGGCTAATTTTTGTATTTTTAGTAGAGACGGGGTTTCACCATGTTGACCAGTCTGGTCTCAAACTTCTGACCTTAAGTGATCCACCCACCTCGACCTCCCAAAGTGCTGGATTACAGGAGTGAGCCACTGTGTCCTGCCGACAGTCCAGTTTTTTTAAGTTATCAGAAAATTCTCTCTCATTCTCTCTACCCCCAAAGAGCTACAAAAGGATAAAACTTACTTCTGCATTTTTGTTGCAGACGCCCCTCCTCTGGCCACTAGCCCAGGGCTGGACACGGAGAAGAAAATCTGAAAGCTGGGCTCTGGCAAGGCGGAGTCACTCCCAGGCAAGCTCAGTGCATACAGAGCTGCAGGCATGCCTCAGTTTATTATGATGTTACTTTGCTTGATTGCACTTCGCAGATACTATGTTTTTAGAAATTGAAAGTCTGTGGTAGCCGTGTGTTGAGTTAGTCTATTGTTACCATTTTTTCAATAGCATGTGGTCACTTCATGTCTGTATGGCGTTTTGGTAATTCTTGCAATCTTTCAAATTTTTCATTATTATTACATCTGCTATAATGATCTGTGATCTTTAATGTTACAATTGGAATTATTTTGGGGCATCACAAACTGCACCCATATAAGATGGGAAACTTAATAAATGTATGTGTTCTGACTGCTTCACCAGTAGTGCCCCCATCTCTCTCTGTCTTTTCTCTGTTTCCCTGTTCCCTGAGACACAGCGATATTAAAATTAGGCCAGTTAATAACCCTATTATGGCCTCTAAGTGTTCATGTGAAAGGAAGCATCTCATGTCTCTCACTTTAAATCAAACGTGAGAAATGATTAAGCTTTGTGAGGAAGGCCCGTCCAAAGCTGAGACAGGCCAAAAGCTAGGTCTCTTGCACGAAACAGCCACGTTGTGAAAACAAAGGAAAAGTTCCTGAAGGAAGTTGAAGGTGCTCCTCCAGTGAACACATGAATGATGAGAAAGTGAAACAGCCTTCTTGCTGATATGGAGACAGTTTTCATGGGCTGGATAGAAGATCAAACCAGCCACAACATTTCCTTAAGCCAAAGCCCAATCCAGAGCAAGATCCTAACTATCTTCAATTCTGTGAAGACTGAGAGAGGTGAGGAAGCTGCAGAAGAAAAGTATGAAGCTAGCAAAGTTTGGGTCATGAAGTTTAAGGAAAGAAGCCACCTCCATAACATAAAAATGCAAGGTGAAGCAGCAAGTGCTGATGGAGAAGCTGCGGCAAATTATCCAAACAACAGATTTTCTTTTTTTTTTTTTTTTTTTTGAGATGGAGTCTCAATCTGTCGCCCAGGCTGGAGTGCAGTGGCACGATCTCAGCTCACTGCAACCTCTGCTTCCTGGGTTCAAGCAATTGTCCTGCCTCAGCCTCCCAAGTAGCTGGGACAACAGGCCCCCACTACCATGCCTGGCTAATTTTTTGTATTTTTAGTAGAGACGGGGTTTCAGCATATTGGCCAGGCTGGTCTCGAACTCCTGACCTTGCGATCCACCGGCCTTGGCTTCCCAAAGTGCTGGGATTACAGGCGTGAGCCACCGCGCCCTGGCCAACAGATTTTCAGTGTTGACGAAACAGCCTTATATTGGAACAAGATGCCACTAGCACTTTCATAGGTAACAGAGAGGTATAGAGAGGTCAGTGCCTGACTGCAAATCTTTAAAGGACAGGCTGACTCTCTTATTAGTGGATTATGAAGCTGGTGACTTTGCTAATTGCTGAAGCCAATGCTAATTGACCACTCTGAAAATCCTAGGGCCCTTAGCAATCATGTTAAAGCTACTCTGCCTGTAATCTAGAAATGAAACAAAAAGCCTGGGTGACAGCACATCTCTTTATAGCATGGTTTACTGAATATTTTAAGGCCACCATTGAGACCTACTGCTCAGAAAAAAAGATTTCTTTCAAAATATTACCACTCATTGACAATTTACCCGGCCACCCAAGAACTCTGATGAAGACATACAAGGAGATTAATGTTTTTATGCCTGTGAACAAAGCATCCATTCTGCAGTCCATGGATCAAAGGGCAATTCAGACTGTCAAGTCTTATTTAAGAAATAAATGCCATAATGCTATAGCTGTCATAGATAGTAATTCTTCTAATAGATCTGGGCAAAGTCCATTGAAAATCTTCTGGAAAGCTTTCACCATTCTAGATGCCACTAAGAACATTCATGATTCAGGAGAGGAGGTCAAACTATCAACATTAACAGGAATTTAGAAGTTGATTCCAATCCTCATGAATGACTTTGAGGGGTTAAGAATTCAGTGGAGGAAGAAACAGCATATGTAGTGGGAATAGCAAGAGAATTAGAATTAGAAGTGGAGCCTGAAGATGTGGCTGATTTGCTGCAATCTCGCAATCTCATGACAAAACTTGAATGGATTAGGAGTTGCTTTTTTTTTTTTTTGAGACAAGGTCTCACTCCGTCGCCTAGGCTGGAGTACAGTGGTGCAATCTCGGCTCACTGTAACCTTCACCTCCCAGGCTCAAGTAATCCTCCCACCTCAACCTCCTGAGTAGCTGGAACTACAGGCGCACGTCACCATGCCTGGCTAATTTTTTGCATTTTTAGTAGAGATGAGGTTTCACCATGTTGCTCAGGCTGGTCTTGAACTCCTGGGCTCAAGTGATCCACCTGCCTCCGCCTCTCACAGTGCTGGGATTACAGGCGTGAATCATCTTGCCCAGCCAGGAGTTTCTTCTTACAGATGATCAAAGAAAGTGGTGTTGTTGTTGTTTCCTTTCTATGTTTTCTTTTTTGGAGACAGGGTCTCACTCTGTAATCTGGGCTGCAGTGCAGTGGCGCCATCAGAGCTCACCATAACTTTGAACTCCTAGCCTCAAGGATCCTTCCACCTCAGCCTCCCAAAATAGCTGACTATAGGCATGCACCACCATGCCCAGATATTTTTGTATTTTTCTTTTGTAGAGACGAGTTCTCACTACATTGACCAGGCTGGTTTTGAACTGCTGGCCTCAAGTGATCCTCCTGCCTTGGCCTCCCCAAATGCTGGGATTACAGGTATGAGCCACTGTGCCTGGCCAACACTTTTTGATGTCACTCTACATGTATGTAGAGAAAATATTTAAGAAAATTGTATTACACACGAGAGAAGGTAAATGGACATAAAAGGGGGTAAAGTTTCTATACTTCACTGGAAGTGGTAAAATGATGACAGCAGTAGATACCTTCTCTCTGTCTGTATGTGTATAATATGTGTATGATACCTAATGCAACCACGTTACAAAGCTATAAAAAAGACATATACTCTAACACATTGCAGATAAATCAAAATGAAATACTTAAAAATTTTTAAATAAGTCATAGAAAGGCAGGAAAAAGAAAACATACAAATGCAAAGGAGAGAGGAAAAAAAAAGCAAACAAAAAATAAAATGGCAGACTTGAGCTCTAACATGAATAATTACCTTAAATGTAAAAGGCCTAAATACAGTAGGTCCTCAATGTTGTTGATACCTTCTTAGAAACAGGCTTTGAGTGAGACGATATGTGATGGAACCAACTGTTTTCTCATCAACATTATAATGAAACCACACTGAAGGGAACAATGATATTCGAACACCTGCTGTATACTCTTAGAAAGTCATAGCTTCCAAGAATCTGTTGATGATGTTAAGGGAGAATTTAATGTATGCCAGTGACATACCTTGGCAGAAATTGGCAGAATGGATTGAAAAACATGACCCAATTACATACTGTCTATGGGAAACTCACTTAACACATAGTTATAAAGGTAGGCTGAAAGTAAAAGGATGAAAAATACAGATCATGTAAACAGTAATCAAAACAGGAGTGGCTATATTAATACCAGATAAAGTAGACTTCAGAGCAAAGGAGATAACCACAGACAGAGAAGGATATCACATGATAATAAAAAGCACATCCACCAAGACATAGCAATCCTAATCGTGTATTCACCAAACAACAGAGCTGCAAAATATGTGAAGCAAAAATGATAAAACTGAAATGGAAAACACAAGTCCACAATCATAATTAGAGACTCTCTCAACAACTGATAAAACACATAGACAGAAAATCAGCAATAATATAGACTTCAACACCACTATCAACCAACAAGATCTAATTGACTACTTTTCAGAGCACACTACCGAATTAACAGCAAAATATATGTTCTTTCCAAGTGCCCTTAGAATATATACCAGGAGAGGAGACATATCTTGGGCCACAAAGGAAACTTCAACATACTTAATAGAACTTAATTCATACAGAGTGTGTCTCTTACCATAGTGAAATCAAACTAGAAGTCAAAGACAAAATGATAACAGGAAACTCTCTAAACACTGAAAACTAAACAACATACTTCTAAATTTTCGCAGAGGAAATTTCAAGGAAATTTTAATTTTTTTCTGAATGAAAGTCAATGAAATTGAATGAACTAAATGAAAGCATAACATGTGAACATTTGTGAAACACAGCTAAGGCAGTGATAAGACGGAGATTTATATCACTCCACATTAGAAAAGAGGAAAAGCCTTGAATTAATAATCTAATCTCCTGCCTCAAGAATCTAGAGGAAGAAGGGTAAAATACACTTAAAGTTGGAAGGATGAAAATAATAAAAGAGCAGAAATTAAGGAAATTAAAAATAAAAAATTAGAGAAGAAGTAATGAAACTAAAGCCTGATTCTTTGAAAAGGACAAGAATTTTTTTTCTTTTTGAGACAAAAATCTTACTCTTGTTGCCCAGGCTGAAGTGCAATGGCATGATCTCGGCCCACCACTACCTTCACCTCCCAGGTTCAAGCAATTCTCCTGCCTCAGCCTCCCGAGTAGCTGAGATTACAGGCACCTGCCACCACGCCCAGCTAATTTTTGTATTTTTAGTAGAGACGGGGTTTCGCCATGTTGGCCAGGCTGTCTCAATCTCCTGACCTCAAGTGATCTGCCTGCCTCGGCCTCCAAAGTGCTGGGATTACAGGTGTGAGCCACCGTGCGTGGCCAGGACAAGAATATTGACAAATCTTTAGCAAGACTGACAAAGAAAAAAAGGGGAAGACATAAATTGCAAATATCAGGAATGACACAGGGGATATCATTACAGAGTCTGCAGCTATCAAGAGGATAATAACGGAACACTATGAACAAATTGACGTACGCACATTTGACAACTTAGATAACATGGACTAGTTCCTCAGCAAGCACAAATTACCACAACTCGCTCAATATAAAATAATTTGAATCATTCCTATAACTATTAAATAAATTGAATTTATAATTAAAAACTCCCTATAAAAAAATTCCCAGGCCAAGATATTTTCACTGGAGATTTCTGCCATTTAAAGAAAAATTCACATCAATTCTACATAATTTCTTCCAGAAAACAGAAGAGGAAACACTTCCTAATTCATTTTATGAAGCTAGTGTTACTCTGATACTAAAACCAGACTAAGACAAAAGAAAAAAAATCCTCAGACCTCATGAATACAGATGCAAAACTCCTTAATGAAACATTAACAAACAGCATTCAGCAACATCAAAAAGAATTATACACTAGGACCGAGTGGAGTTTCCTCCAGGGATGCGAAGCTGGTTCAATATTTAAAAATCAGGAAACGTAACTCACCACATTAAAAGGCTAAATGAGAAAGATCACATATCATTATCAACTGATGCAGAAAAAAAATTGACATTCAACACTTGTTCGTGATAAAAACTCCCAGAAAACTAGGAATATGGGAAGCTTCCTTGACTTGAGAAAGGGCATCAATGAAAAACCTACAGCTAACATTACACACACACACACACATACTTTTTTTTTCAGAGTCTCACTCTGTCGCCCAGGCTGGGGTGCAGTGGTGCAATCTCGGCTCACCGCAAGCTCCGCCTGCTGGGTTCACACCATTCTCCTGCCTCAGCCTCCTGAGTAGCTGGGACCACAGGTGCCCGCCATCACGCCTGGCTAATTTTTTCTTTTTTTAGTAGAGATGGGGTTTCACAGTGCTAGCCAGATGGTCTTAATCTCCTGACCTCGTGATCTGCCCGCCTCAGCCTTAACATTATATTTAATGGTTAAAGTCTGAGTGTTTTCCCCCTAAGATAAAGGACTAAGCAAATATATCTGTTCTCACCACCCGAATAATACTGGATGTTCTGGCCACTGCAATAGGCAAGAAAAGGAAATAAAAGGCACATGGATTGGGGGAAAAAAAAAAAAGATAGAAAGCTGCCCCTATTTGCAGATGACAAGATGATCTACATCGAAAATTCTAAAGAATTTATAAAAAGTGAGCTCAGCAAGGCTGCAGGATATGAAGTCAACACACAAAAATCCAACATATTTCTATTTGCTAGCAATGAATATGCCAATGTCAAAATTAAAAATACAGTACCATTTACAATTACTAAAAATAATGTAAATCTAATAAAACATGTACAGGATTTGTATGCTAAAAACTACAAAACACGGATGCATGAAATCAAATAATATCTAAACTAAATGGAGCTACATATCATGTTTATGGATTGGAAGATGGATTTAGTAGAGATATTAATTTTCAAATTGCTATACAAGCCTATTACTATCTATAATCCCAGCAAAGTTTTGTTTGTAGATATAGACAAGATTATTTTTATATGTACATGGAAATGCAAAGGAACTAGAATAACTAAAACACTTTTGAAGAAGAAAAGTGGGAAGAATTAGTCTACACAGCTTTAAGACTTATTATATAACTATGATAAACAAGATGCTGTGGCATTGTGGAGGGATAGAGTCATCGACCAATGGAATGGGATACAGAACCTAGAAATAGACCCACACGACTATGTTTTGATAAAGATGTAAAAGCAATTCACTGACGGAAGGATAGACTTTTTTAAATGAATAATACTGGGGAGACAACCATAGGAAAAAAATTTAAAAGAACGTTGACCTAAGTGTCAGGCTGTATACAAAAATTAATTCAAAATGGGCATGTATCATGGACCTACATGTAACATATTTAAAACTATAAAAACTTTTAGAAAAACACAAAAGAAAATCTTGACAAAGAGTTCTTAGACTCAACACTAAAAGCAAGATCCATGAAAGAGAACTTTGACAATTAGACTTTACCAAAATTAAAAAACTTTCGCTCTGCAAAGCTCTCTTAAGAGGATGAAGAGACAACCTACAGACTGGGAGAAAATATTCACAAACCATATAGCTGACAGAGGACTAGTATCTAGAATATATAAAGAACTCTCAAAACTCATCAAAGACTCCAATTAGAAAACAGGCAAGCAACATGCAGAGACAGGTCATCAAAGAGGGGACACATACATGACAAGCACACACAAAGGTGTTCCACATCGGGAAATGTTAAGGACAGCCACAATGAGAGATCATCGCAGACCTATCAGAAGGGCTAAAATAAACAATGACAACATCAAATACTGGTGAGGATGCAGGGGCACCGAGTCAGCCAGGCATTGCTGGTGGGAATGTAAAACGGTACAGCCACTCTTGAAAACAGTTTGGCAGTTTCTTTTTTTTTTTTTTTTGAGACAGAGTCTCGCTGTGTCGCCCAGGCTGGAGTGCAGTGGCGCGATCTCGGCTCACTGCAAGCTCCGCCTCCCGGGTTCCCGCCATTCTCCCGCCTCAGCCTCCGAATAGCTGGGACTACAGGCGCCCGCCACCTCGCCCGGCTACTTTTTTGTATTTTTTAGTAGAGACGGGGTTTCACCATGTTAGCCAGGAGGGTCTTGATATCCTGACCTTGTGATCCACCCACCTCGGCCTCCCAAAGTGCTGGGATTACAGGCTTGAGCCACCGCGCCCGGCCGGCAGTTTCTTAAAAAACAAAACTTGTAACCACCGTATGACTCAGTAACTGCACTCCTGGGCATACATCCCAGAGAAATGGCAACTGATGTTCTCACAAAAACCTCATAAATGCTCATAACAGCTTTATTCATCAAAGCCAAAAACTGGAAACAGCCCAGATGTCCTTCTGCAGGTGAATGGTTAAACAAACTGTGGTGTATCCATCCCATAGAACACTACCCAGCAATAAAAAGTAACAAAATATTGGCTGGGCGCAGTGGCTCACACCTGTAATCCCAGCACTTTGAGAGACTGAGGCGGGCGGATCACTTGAGGCCAGGAGTTTGAGACCAGTCTGTGTAACATAGGAAAACCCCGTCTCTACAAAAAATACAATAATTAGCCGGGCATGGTGGCAGGCACCTGTAGTCCCAGCTACTTTGGAGGCTGAGGTCGGAGGATAGCTTGAGCCTGGAAAGCAGAGGTTGCAGTGAGCCAAGATTGTGCCACTGTACTCCAGCCTGGTTGACTGAGCGAGACTTTGTCTCAAATAAATAAATAAATAAAAATAAATAAATAAATATTAATGCAAGCAATAACCTGGATGAAATCTCCAGGGAAACATGCCAAGTGAAAAAAGCCCACCCTAGGCTGCATGTTGTATAATTCCATGTATATAACATTTGTGCAATGGCAACATTCTAGAAATGTAGAACAGGTTAGAGGTTGCCGGGGTTAAGCAGGGCTGGGGATGGGGGGCACGGGTGGTAAGACGTTTTCACTGGGGGAAATGGGTGAAGAGTATATGGCGATATCTCATATTGTTTCTTACGACTGCATGTAAATCTACAATAATCTCAAAACAAAAAGCTTAATTTAAAATGTCAAATGTAAAATGTTAAAATGTTGGGAGTCAGTGGGGGCAGCCTGCCTGGCCTCCGACCACGTGGGTCTGTTTGGTCAGATGCGGTCTGTTGTCCTGAGATCAGCAGCACCAGTGGCTGGCCCTGAGCTGGCCTCCGGCTTCGCAGCAGCAGAGCTGCCTCTCTAGCTGTGGGCCCTAGCTCCCGGCTCCCTGCCCTTCTCTGTGCCCCCTCATTCTCTGTTTCTGGGGCTGGCTGTCTTCTCCCACGTTCTCATGCCTGGGTTTCCAGCCCTTGCTATGGTGGCTCAGGAACCCAGGTGAGGGTGGGGCAAGGCAGCAGCACTGCTGATCCACTGATCCTGGATTACAACTCAGGTGGTACCCTCTTACTGAGCAGGGAACGCAGGCAAGCCATGCGTTCTTTTCCCTCCAAAAGCAAATTGCCTTACAACCCAAACCCATACACTTTGACATAATTGAAGTGGAACGTCAAACCCTGGTTGAGAGCAGGGCTGGCCCTTCATTCGGCTCCCGTCTCTTGCATATGGAGTGTTTTTTGTTTTTTCCAAACATTCCAATAATGTATCCAAATTCTCTGGCCAACACAGGTTACAGTGTCCCTGGTTGGAAGACATTGGAAGATCTCAGTTCCCCAGGGAGGGCCCAGCAGGAACATGCGATCCTGGTTTGTGGGCTGCAGGTCTGTGTGGGGACACTGTGGGCAGGAGTGGGCTGGATGGGCCTTGGGGCAGGGCCGGCACCTGTATCTGTAGCCCCGCAGGACTCTCTGGATGCTGAGCGCCGCTCTGTCCAGCACCTGGCTTCTCTGTACCTCCAGCAGAGTGTCCTGATGATCCTGGAACGGGAGAGACGCTGTCACCAGGCTGCTCACCCTCACCCCACAGCCCCTGCCTGGGGCCTGGGCTCTGTCTCCCAAAGGTAGCATCTCTCAGACTTCTCCCAGGAGGGCAGGCCAAAGAAGGGGGCCTTCAAAGTGACCTTCATGTTGCTCAGAGACAGGAGCTGCAACCGTACCTCCCACCCCAATCCAAGAACTTCCCACATTAGCTCTTTCTTCTTGCTAATTCAATCTGGCATCCTTCATTTCTGCTCTGAAGAATTCAAGAGGGGGCACAAAATTTTCCTAAAGTTGTGTTTTATCTCCCAAAATTCATGTGACATTTGCATTCAACTGTGTAAAAGCCCCATGCTTGTTTCAATATAAAAATGTTTCCCTCAATAATAGTGGGAGATTTTAACACCCCACTGTTAATATTAGACAGATCATCGAGACAGAAAATTAACAAAGATATTTAGGACTTGAACTCAGCTCTGGATCAAGTGGACCTGATAGATATCTACAGAACTCTCCACCCCAAAACAGAGTACACATTCTTCTCGGTGCCACATGGCACTTACTCTAAAATTGATCACATAATCAGAAGTAAAACACCCTCAGCAAATGCAAAAGAACTGAAATCACAACAAACAGTCTCTCAGACCACAGTGCAATCAAATTAGAACTCAGGATTAAGAAACTCACTCAAAACCACACAACTACATAGAAATTGAACAACCTGCTCCTGAATGACTCCTGGGTAAATAATGAAATTAAGGCAGAAATCAAGAAGTTCTTTGAAACCAAGTAGAACAAAGAGACAACGTACCAGAATCTCTGGGACACAGTTAAAGCAGTGTTAAGAGGGAAATTATAGCACTAAATGCCCACCTTGGAAAGCTAGAAAGATCTCAAATCGACACCCTGACATCACAACTAAAATAACTAGAGAACAAAGCAAACAAATTTCAAAACTAGCAGAAGACAAGAAATAACCAAGATCAGAGCAGAACTGAAGGAGACAGAGATACGAAAAACTCTTCAAAAAATCACTGAGTCCAGGAGCTGGTTTTTTTTGAAAAAATTAATAAAATAGATAGACCACTACCTAGACTAAAAAAGAAGAAAAGAGAGAAGAATCCAATAGACATAATAAAAAATGATAAAGGGGATATCACTACTGAGCCCATGGAAATACAAACCACCAGAGAATAGTATAAAAACCTCTATGCAAATAAACTAGAAAATCTAGAAGAAATGGATAAATTCCTGGACACATACACCCTCCCAAGACTGAACCAGGAAGAAGTGGAATCCCTGAATAGATCAGTAACAAGTTCTGAAATTAAGGCAATAATAAATAGCCTACCAACCAAAAAACGCCCAGGACCAGATGGATTTACAGCTGAATTCTACCAGAAGTACAAAGAGGAGCTGATACCTTTTTTTGGAAACTATTCCAAACAATTGAAAAGGAGGGACTCCTCCCTGACTCATTCTATGAGGCCAGCATCATCCTGATACCAAAACCTGGCAGAGACACAACAAAAGAAGAAAACTTCAGGCCAATATTCCTGATGAACATCGATGCAAAAATTCTCCATAAAATACTGGCAAACTGAATCCAGCAGCACATCAAAAAGCTTATCCACCACGATCAAGTTGGTTTCATCCCCACGATGCAAGGCTGGTTCAACATACGCAAATCAATAAACATAATTCACCACATAAACAAATCTAAAGACAAAAACCACATGATTATCTCAATAGATGCAGAAAAGGCCTTTGATAAAATTCAACATCGCTTTATGTTAAAAAAAAAAATCTCAATAAACTAGGTATTGAAGGAACACACCTCAAAATAATAAGAGCCATTTATGACAAACCCACAGAGCCCTGAGATGGTCCCTCTGCTGGCCTTGCCTCCCCCACTAAATTGGAAGCCACTCGGTCTCTTCCTGCGCATCTTAGCCTCTGAGCCCCAGCACAGCCTGACTATTGCACAGTCAAATGGACAGACAGACTGATTGGAGGGCTGGGGCCAGGAGGTCCCTCTGAGGATGCATGTGGGCAGGTGGGCAGGCACTATGGGGGAAGAGGAAGGGGCAGCAGGGATGGGTGGGGGCTCGGGCGAGCTGGCAAAGTGTCCTCCCAGCTCTTCCTCTTCCCTCTCACTGTGCTGGCCCACCGAGGCTTAGAAGGCTAGGGGACATGGAGGTTCCTTCCTCAGTGGTTGTGACCCAAATGGCACTTCTGGAGGGCCCCGAAGCTTCCTTTGTGTGACTTCAGCTCCCTGTGAGTTTTGGGGGAGGCAGGTGGTGGTGGTGATGCTCGCACAAGTCTCCTAAGGACAAGTCACTTTGTGGAGAGTTGACACACAGCACTCTTCCACGAAAGCAGTAGCCCTCCAGGCTCTGCAGAGGCTGGGCCTCCCCAGTGTGGGGAAGCCTGCATGGCAGGATGTGGCTCCCAGCATGATGGAGGCAGGTCTCAGGACACCAGCAGACCGCCCTGAGCTCCTGGGTGCTGCTCTGTGGCTGAAGGCGCCTCCTCTGCACCCTCAGGCCTTGCCCTAGGTGCCCCTCTGAGAAGCCTCCTGGGCTTCCACAGGCTGGGCTGGCCCTCCCCAGTCCCCTCACCACTACCTCATTGTCCCCTAGTGTGATGTTCTACATCCAGGGGTGCCCTGAGGGTGGGGACCACGCTTTGAGTTGCTGCCCAGTGCCACTGGCTCAGGGCACATGGACCACGGACCCCGGGCCTGGTGCAAGAGCTGACAAGCCCACGAGCTGCAGGAGGCCGAAGGCCGGCTGGTTCCTGGGGGGGTCTCACCTTCAGGAAAATTTTGGTCTTCCCCACTTTCCAGTCTTTGTCTGTCCGCAGCCACATGTCAGCGATGCCCAGGGTCATCTGGCAGAACTTGCCTCGCAGCTGCCAAGACCAAACGGGGGTGTAGGTGGGATAGAGGGCAGAGACCCCTCGGCGGCTCTCTGGGGGTGGAGTCTCCCTCCTCCTCCCACAGGCTCCCCTATCAGGGGCTGCCCGTGCCCCAGCCCAAGCACAGGCACAACCGGAACCTCGAACACGGGTTGGGGTGAGGAGGGAACTCGGGGCCTGGGGCCTCCATGTGTTGTGGGACGCTCGGCCCAAGCCAGGCCCAGCCTCAGGATGGCTGAGAGTTCCAGATCAGACAGGAACCAGTAGCTTTCTAGCCACACCTCGGCTCGCCCACGCGGTAGGAGAGAACGTGTCTACTGTACAACCACAGACATGGTCCAGAAGGAACCGCTGCGGCCGCCAGCTCTCCCGGACCCCAGGGAAAGCCCCTCACTTCCGTGGCGCTGGGAGAGGGACAGGGCAGGGCGGGAGGAGGAGAGAGGGAGGAAGGACAGGGCTCATCGCAAGGCTGGGGCCGGGGAGGGCAGCGGGAGGCCGAGGGGAAGGCCGTGGATGGACAGCGGTGGCCGTCCCCGAGGGGCGCTGACCTGCATCCGCACGGCACTGGGCAGCAGCACGCCGAACCTCTGCGAGAACTCCTCGAACGCGTAGCGGATGGGGAAGCCGGACTTGCGGATGTGCACGGTCTCCATCATGCCCGAGTACCGCAGCTGCCGCAGACCCAGCTCCCGGTCGAACAGCTGTGGACGGACGCGGGGCGCTGACCCGGCGCAAGCCCCCCTTTGCAGGCACCCCCCTTCCCGGCACCCCGCCATCGGGCACGGGCCCACAGCCAGAGGTCACCTCGCCCCGCCCGCCCCCACTGTCCTCCAGAGATGGAAAAACTAAGCAAATGCGACTTCAGTAAGGCTACCTTTTGAAGAGAGTAGTGCAAGTAGCTGAAAACCCCGTAGAGTTGTCAAGTAGATAAAAGTCGATAGCATTGGAAACTGTGGCACCCACGGAAACACAACACTCCCATCACTCTCAACTACCCGAAGCGCTGTGAGTGTAAACGTCCTCTGCACATGGCCAGTTTAAAATGCTCCTTTTTTTTTTTAAGTTTTATTTATTTACTTTTTTGAGATGGAGTCTCGTTCTGTCTCCCAGGCTGGAGTGCAGTGACATGATCTCAGCTCACTGCAACCTCTGCCTCCTGGGTGCAGGCGATTCTCCTGCCTCAGCCTCCCGAGTAGCTGGGATTACAGGCGTGTGGCACCACGCCGGGATGTTTTATATTTTTAGTTAAAGACGGAGTTTCACCATGTTGGCCAGGCTGGTCTCCAACTCCTGAGCTTAAATGGTCCACCCACCTTGGCGTCCCGGAGTGTTAGGATTACAGGCCTGAGCCACTGCGCCCGGCCCAGTTAAAAACGTTTTTAAGCGCCCCTTGCCTACACAGGTCAGGGTGGAAACCTGCCCCGTAGGCACTTAGAGTTTCATGGTGCCTCCCGCACAATAGTTAAATGAAAAAATAAATCTACTCAGAGGCAGAAAATATCCTCATCACCTTAGGCTCTCCCTCCCAGGAGATGGAGGTCAGAGTGAGACCTGGAGTGGGGGCCGGGAGGGGGTGTGCAGGGCAGTGGAGGCCCCTTGGCCCCAGGGAGCTGAGCCGTCTTTTGCTTGGAGGCTAGTGTGACCGGCAGAGAAATGGCATGATGTCCTTCCCTGGGGTGTCAGGCTTCAGCAGGCGTTCCAAGACTCTGCCATGGCTTGGATTCTAGAGACCCCCCTCCACCTACAAGCCAGGAGTCTCTGAGGGACCCTGGGGAACGCCCTCTGATCCCGCAAGCCCACCAGCGGGCACTGTTACCCTACCTGCAGGGCCACAGCTGCCAACTGCTGGTGGGGTCCAGGCCACACTGCGCTTAGCCTCGGGTAAGTGTTCAGCTGCGGTTCACTGACGATTTCCTAAGGGCCTGGCGTTTCACTCTGAATCTTTACAACAGCCCTACCTGGTGTGGGTGATTGGCTCCAATTTAAAGATGAGGTGCCTGAGGCACAGGGTCACGCTTCTAAGGGGCTGAACCTGGGTTTGAACCCTGAGCCTATCTGGGCTTCCTGGAATACCACACAGCAGGGCAGCTGCCACCAATGAGAGATGTCCCAGCCAGAGGCACTCTCAATCCCCGAGCTTCAGCCTCAGGCCTGCCTGCCTGTCCTGCAGCTCCCAGCTCCCAAGGTAGGCAGGGTGGGAACGAGCCAGGGGTCTCTGGGAGCCCAGCTACTTCTCCCAGCAGTTAAGGAACAAGACAGGTTATCTCACATCTGCCTATTGTGCCTTCAAGGAAGATGTAACCTAGATTTCATAAGGCAAGCCCCATTTAATTTTTTTAGAGACAGGGTCTTGCTTTGTCACCCAGGCTGAAGTGTAGTGGTGTGATCATAGCTCACTGCAGCCTCGACCTCCTGGGCTCAAGTGATCCTCCTCCCTTAGCCTCCTGAGTAACTGAGACTACAGGTACATACCACCATACCTAGCTAATTTTTATACTTTTAAATTTTTTTGCAGAGATAAGGTCTTGCTGTAGGCAGGAGCAAGTCTGACTTTACAAAAGGGAAAACCGAGGCTCACAGCAGCAAAGAGCCAGGCCAAGAACACACAGAAGATGCATGGTGGAGCTAAGGGAACTGAGGTCTCAGCAACCCAAAGCCCTGCAGGTCACTGACCTTCACATGACCTAGACTGGTCGCCTTACCTCAGTGTACTTATCTGTAAGGTAGGGGCAGTAACAGCTCTAACACTAGCCAGGCCCTGGCAGAGGGAGTGACCACAACCCTAGAGGCCATCAGCCTCCTCCTCCTCCTCCTCCCTCCTTTACTGTGCCCCAGCCTCCTGTCATTACCAGCGGCTTCTTATATTCATTAGGTTTGATGCAGCGGATGAAGTAAGGCTGGCAGTTGGTCAGAATTTTCATCAGCTGGTCCAGAGACTGTTTGAACTGGCCTGCTAAGGTGGAGGGCCGTTTATTTGAGTCTGCAGACTGTGAATGGAAGCACAAAGCACAGGTGGGTCTCAGGAACCATGTCCTGGGACAGCTGACCCCATAGTCCAGCAAGGGCTGCTGCCAAGGCCCCGCAGGTGGAGTGGTGCCTCCACCTGGTCAAGAACCCACCCACCCACCCATCTATCCATCCACCCACTCATTCACCCATCCAGTCACACACCCATCCTCTCACCCATCCATCCACCTGCCTACCACCCATCCACCCACCTACCCAGCACCCATCCACCCACTCACCCATTCATCTACCCACCCACCCATGCATCCATCCATTCACCCATCCACCCACCCATCCATCCATCCACTCACCCATCCACACAGCCACCCACCCATCCATCTACCCATCCACCCACCCATCCACCCACCTGTCCATCCATCCATCCACTCACCCACCCACACAGCCACCTGCCCATCCATCTGTCCATCCATCCACTCACCCATCCATCCACCCACCCACCCACCCATGCACCTATCCATTTACCCATCCACCCACCCATCCATCCATCCACTCACCCATCCACACAGCCACCCACCCATCCATCTATCCATCCACCCACCCACCCTATCCATCCATCCACTCACCCACCCACACAGCCACCTGCCCATCTGTCTATCCATCCACCCACTCACCCATCCACCCACCCATCCACCCACCCATCCACCCATCCCACCTGCCCATCCAACTATCCTTCCACCCATCCATCCATCCATCCATCCACCCACCCATCCATCCATCCACTCACCCATCCACACAGCCACCCCCCCATCCATCCATCCACTCATCCATCCATCCATCCACCCCACCATCCACACAGCCATTCACTCATCCACTCACCCACCCATCCATCCACCCACCCACTCACCCATCCACCCACTCACCCATCCATCCACCCACCCACTACCCATCCACCCACTCACCCATCTATCCACCTACCCACCCATTCACCCATCCATTTACCTATCCACCCACGCATCCATCCATCCTTCCATCCATCCATTGCAGGTTTCCCAAGGGCCTACTGAATGCTGGAGACCCACAGGTGATTAAAACAGACTTTCCTGTACATGTCTGTCTGGCCTTGTAGCCATCAGGGGTGAGAGACCCAGGAGGGTGGCTGGGAGCCCACCTTGAAGAGATGGTTTCCTGCCTTTGCCTGGCGGATGGTCCCACGGCCCAGCCTGGTCTCTGCTGACTCCAGGTTGAATATCTCCCTCAGAAACTTGTTTTTGGAGGAGTAAACCACGGTGAGGATATCTGTGCTCAGCACATCTCGGTTTTTCTCCAGGAAGCCTATGGGGACACAGGGCCCACCCAGCATCCCAGCTCAGCCATCACTGCCCACCCTTGGGGAAGAAAAGGGCAGTTGGGGGGAATACAGGATGCCTAGAGGACCCCCTCCTACACAGGCCCCACTAAGGCTATGCTCTCCACCCCTCTAGCCAGGCATGGCCCCCACCATCTACCCAGCACAAAGTAACTCCTCCCATCTAAACTCTGGACCCCCAAAATTCCCATTCCTACTCCAGCCCCCTCGTCTAAGCTGCCACCGTCCTCCTGTCTCTGGGCAGATCTTGCTAGGGCTAAGGCTCCTTCAGGCTGAAAATAGATGAAGTCTCCAATAATAGGAGAAAGGCAGTGTCATGGGCTAAATTGTGTCCTCTAAAATTCATATGTTGGTGTCCTAACACCCTATACATCAGAACATGACTGTGTTTGGACATAGGGCCTTTAAAGAGGGGATTAAAGTAAAATGAGGTCATTAGGATGGGCCCTAATCTGGTATGACTAGTGTCATTATAAGAAGGGAGATGAGGCCAGGCGCGGTGGCTCACACTTGTAATCCCAGCGCTTTGGGAGGCTGAGGCAGGTGGATCATGAGGTCAGGAGTTTGAGACCAGCCTGACCAACATGGTGAAACCCTGTCTCTACTAAAAATACAAAAATTAGCCAGGCGTGGTGGTGCATGCCTATAATCTCAGCTACTCAGGAGCCTGGAGCAGGAGTATCACTTGAATCTGGGAGGCAGAGGTTGCAGTGAGCTGAGATCACACTATTGCACTCCAGCTCAGGTGACACAGTGAGACTCCATCTCAAAAAAAAAGAAGAAAAAGAAAGAAAAGAAGGGGAGATGAGGACACAGACACACACAGAGGGAAGGAAGGTCATATGAAGACACAGGGAGAAGATGGCCATCTGCATACAAAGGAGAGAGGCCTCATAAGGGATCAAACCTGCCAACACCTTGATCTTGGACTTCCAGCCTCTAGAACCCCGAGACAGTAATTGCTGTTGTTTAAGCCACTCAATCTGTGGTGTTTGTTACTCTTGCCCTAGTGACTAATACAGGCATGGCTCCAGGGGGTGAGAAGATCCCACATCTCCCCTTCAGCCATAATTCAGAATGGCTTAGTCCTGCAGTAGGGACAGAACCGCACTGAGAAGATGAGCTGCTCCTTAAAGCCAGGCTCCATGAGGCCAGGGGCGGCACTGCTAAGGACCAACTCCCAAGGGCACGACCCTGACTTTCCTCTTTCACTTTGCTCCCCTTAAGTCAGCCCAGCTTTTAGTGGTATGTCCTGTGTACACCTGCACAGCCTGCTGTGGATCTGGAGAGGCACAGTCAAGCGTGGGAGAGGGAAGGGAGCCTGTTTCCCACCTCTTCCTGCAGGTGTCTGTGAGGGGAGCAGCACCAGGGGGGCTGCACTGGGTGCTGGGCGGGGGGTAGACACTCAGTGACACCCTGCGTTCCTGAGGCTCAGGCAGAGTTCCCCACCAGGGGCAGGGAGCTCCCTGGATGTTTTCGGGGTGGGGAGGGTTGAGACACTCCTGGGTTCGGTATTCCAATAGGCAGAGTAAGTGAAGCCGAGGTTATTAGCACAACAGGGTATCCAAAATAAAAAGAAGGCTTAGCTTTAATTAATATTTCTAGAATTCTGCAACCAGAAAATCTAGAAAGAATCCACCTTAATCTTAGCATTATGTAAGTTTCCTATCACTTCAAAAAATAAAGCTCAGCCTTGAATTGCCCCATGGAGGATGGGCTGGGTATCTTCTTTGTGTCCCAGGACCCTGCAGGTCCGACTGGCTCCAGCCTCTTCCTTTTCCAAGAGCCCAAAGCCAGGATCTGGCAGGAACTATGAAGGAGCCACGGCACCTTTCCCTTTCTCCCCTGGCCTCCCAATGCCTAGCCTGTTCTGAGTAAATGACCACCCTCTACTCAAAAGAATCATCCCTGGATTCCTATCCCCAGTTTAAATAGACCAGAACACCTCTTCACTTCTCCACATGAGGTGCAGAGAGTGACCCTCTGGCCGCCCCACTTTCCTGACCACAGCAACCCATGGTCACCTTCCTCGTTTTTCTTAGCCCACCCATAGGGTGACCACCCCAGGCCTTCACTTCTTCAATCAAGACCATTACTGACCCTCTCTCAACATATCCTAAAAATGGATCAAAGACCTAATGTAAAAACTAACACTAAAAAAATCTTAGAAGAAAACATAGGGATAAATCTTCATGACCTTATATTTGACCCTGGACTCTTAGATATGACACAAGTAAAGAAAGGAAAATAGGTAAGTTGGACTTCTTCAAAATGAAAGCTTTTTGGGCCTCACAGGACGCCATCAAGCAGATGAAAAGACAATCCACAGAATGAGAAAATAATTTACCAATCACATATTAGGTACTTGTATCCAGAATAATAAAGAACTCTTACAACTCAACAATAAAAAGATAACCCAATGAAAACACGGGCAGAACGTTTAAATAGACATCCCTCCAAAGAAGATGTGCAAATGGCCAACAAGCATATGAAAAGGCGATCAACATCATCAGCCATTGGGGGGTGCAGATGCAAATTACATTGAGACTTCAAACCCACTAGGGTAGCTATAATAAAAAAGACAATCATATGTGTAGGCGAGGATGCAGAGGTACTGGAGCCCTCATACAATGCTAGTGGGAATGTAAAATGGTACAGCTGCTTTGGAAAACAGTTTGGCGGTTCCTCGAACAGTTAAACATAGAGTTATTATATGATACAGCAATTCTGCTGCTAGGTAGATACCCAGGGGAAATGAAAACATGCCCACACAAACACTTGTACATGGGTGTTCATAGCTGTGTTATTCATCATAGGCAAAAAGTGGAAAAAACCCAAATGTCTATCCACTGATGACGAGATAAACAAACATTCCAGATAATGGAATGTTTTTCTGCAGTGAAAAGACGTGGAGCACTGACACGTGCTACAACATAGATGAACGTTGAAAACATGATGCTGGCCGGGCGCGGTGGCTCACGCCTGTAATCCCAGCACTTTGGGAGGCCGAGGCAGGCGGATCACGAGGTCAGGAGATCGAGACCAACCTGGTTAACACGGTGAAACCCCGTCTGTACTAAAAAATATGAAAAATTAGCCGGGCGTAGTGGCGGGCGCCTGTAGTCTCAGCTACTTGGGAGGCTGAGGCAGGAGAATGGCGTGAACCTGGGAGGCAGAGCTTGCAGTGAGCAGAGATCGCACCACTGCACTCCAGCCTGGGCGACAGAGCGAGACTCCGTCTCAAAAAAAAGAAAACATGTGCTAAGTGAAGGAAACCAGCCACAAAAGACCATGTATTGTATGGTTCCATTTATGCAAAAAGTCAGAATAGGCAAATCCATAGAGACAGAATATAGTTGTTGCCCAGGATTGGGGGGAAATGGGAGTGATTGCTCATGAGGGGTTTCTTTTACGGGTGGTGAAAAAGTTCTAAAATGGTGGCAATCATTAATATACTCTGGATATGCTACAGTCAAGTTGTACACTTAAAACAGGTAAATAACATGGTATGTGAATTCTATCTCAATAGAGTTATTACCAAAAACAAAGAAAAACATGCCTGGTCCATTCCATTTTCTTTCTCCAGTAGAAGCCATACTACTCATCCCTCTGCCCCACTGCTAGAGCTGCAAAATAGCCTCGTCCTCTGAGCCTGCTTTCCATGGTCTCCCTGGAACCCGGTCCAGATTTGGAAGGGGCAGGAGAGGAGCTGCACCCACCTTCTACTTGGTAGTACACCTCGCCGGCAAAATGGGCAATGCCAAATCTTGCATCGTACATGTTCTTGGGCTGTAGGAAGGCCTGGTTGTTGGCGTGGACACTGTTCAGTTTTTGCAGCATGGTGAGATCTGTCCCCTGGAAGAACCCAGACACCCTATGTGCTGAGGTCCCAGAGTCCAGCCATGGGGAGGTCAGGCTCCAGGGCTTCCTCATGGAGGCAAAGCAATCTGGGCTCAGAATGATTGAGGGCCTCTGTATAGACAGGAAACTAATGGCCAGGGATCAGTGATTTGTTGCAGAGTGAGGGCTGAGCTGGGAGCAGAGGCTGGGTCTGCCACCCTCCATGAGCAGCTCTTCTGCTCCACTCTCTGAACTATTGTCTGAGGACCCCAGCAGTCGGAGAAGTGGGCCTTGGAGAGGAGGGTCTGTCTGGTTAGGCTGGGGCTCTTTTGCTTATTGCTGGCAGAGGTTTCAGTAACTCTCAGAACAAGCGGCCCACCCAAGTGGAGTTTCCCAGCCTCCAACAGGAGACCCATCGCAGGGCCTCCACCAGAAGGTCGGCAGAACACACACCTGTGGGAAGCGGCTCTCTTCGTCCAGGAGGGAGATGATGCTCATGGGCTTGAGGGCCAGCAGGTCCAGGGTGGGCCGATTGTCGGTGTAGTGGATATAATCCCAGGAGATGTTCTCCGAGCGGTACTCCTCCTGCTCCATGGTGAACACGTGCTGCACAAAGAACTGCTGCAGGTGCTCGTTGGCGAAGTTGATGCAGAGTTGCTCGAAGCTGTGAAGGCAAGGTCACTGCCCAGGGGTGGAGCGGGGCCAGCTGAGTCCCCGCTGCAGCAGGCTGGAGCCATAGGATCACCAGCCATCTGCACACAGCCGCATACAGATATGTCCACAGATGCACACTCATTCCTGCACACCCTGTCTCCTCTGACTGCCTCCATCACCGTCACTTTCTCCACCCCACGGCAAAAAGAGAAACGAGGAGGCTCAGCATATCATCAAGTCCTCGCCTTTGGCTTCTCACAGCCGCCTGCCGGGTCCTCTGCCAGGCCTCCCCACCTGACACTGAAACAATTCTTGCGGTCTGAGTGCACACTAGCAGCCCCACCCATGAGCCTTGGTATGGAGATGAGCTTCCGGAGACCCAGCATTGACTGCCGGGCCCCCCTGCATCAACCAGGCATACGCCCTACTGCCTCCGTTCCCAGATCCTCCAACCTGCACTTCCTCCTGCATTCCCTGCCTTGGGAAATGGCCCCTCCACCTACCACCGCCGGCTCAAGTCAGAAACTGAGGAGTTTCCATCTCTGTCCCTCCTGTCCAGTTCCCATCAGTTGCCAAAGTCTGGCCCATGCTATCTTCAACACCTGTCCCTCCCAGGGCCAGATGCCAATGATCTGACTCATACTTGAGCTCTCTATGCGTTAGAGAGGGCATTGGGCTAAGTTCTGCCAGCCCTGCCTCTCCCACGTGACTGCAGTGAGCAAGTCCCTGCCTTGCACCCCCGGCTGGCCCTGGGAGGGCTGAGATCCCAGCGTGCTTGTATGTGGAATGGCTTGTGTCTTGACAATCCTGGCTGTCCAAGGGGGGCCTTCTAAATCACTCCCAGATCAGACCTCACTTGGAGACAAGCCTTGGGCAGGGGCATGCAAGGTCAGGCTAGCCCCCTGGCTCCTCAGACAGGGCGCAGAGGCCTCTGCTTCCTGGAGCCAGTGGCCCGGTCTCTGTCTCATCAAGCCCTTTCAATGAGCTGGCTCAGGTAAGCTAAATTGCAAAGCCAGTGTTGCCAGCCTGCTTATCCCAGTCTTCATGGGACTCCTCTTGCTGGTGATAGTACCGCTGAGCATCACCTGGCCTGGCCTGGCCTGGCTCTGTCGCCTGGTCCCCTCACCACCTTTGTCTATCCGACCCCCAGCCTTCATCACAGTCACACCTGGCAGCTATTTTCTGACCTGCCTCCTGGTTACAGCTCTCCAGCTTCTAGTCTGGGGTGCCAGGACACTGGGACACCAGGTCAGAGGAGTCCTGCCTTGCCTTACCCCACAAACTAAAAAGTCAGGGATGGTCTACAAATGCATCTAGCTTCCCCCACTACCTAAGATGATAAACCAGCCAGATGCAGATGAATCCATGTTACTGATTTCTGTTTCAACCCCGACCTCGTGTGGTAATCCACTGTGGCTCATGAGGAGAGCAGGTGGTCCAAGAGGCGTGACAAATGCCGGGCGTCAGCCTGGCTCTCAGGGACAGCTTTTAGCTGTACAGCCTTCTCTAGATGGCAGGGCACAGCAGCCACCCCATGCAGAGCATGCAGACCTGTTGGGACTTGCCAGGCCTGGGTGCAGGGTGATGGCTCCCCTCCAACTTGCCCCCTTCGAGAGGAACTGGCTTATCTTCTGTTTTCTGGAAGCAGTGGGGCTGGGATCTGAGATCTTCATACCTATTGTTCTGGAAATTTTCAAAGCCAAATATGTCCAGGAGGCCGATGGCCCTCCGCACATTTTTGGGGTCCTGAGCTGGTGGTGTGAAGATGGCGGCATTGATCTTCTTGACAATCCACAGGAAGAGGTGCCTATAGATGCCCTGGAGAGACACAGGGGTGGGAGAATCCTGGGCTTGGAGGCTCAGGAGGAGGTCAACTCCAAGTTCACCTGGAGAGGCCAAATGTCTTGGACCTACTGCAGATGTTATCCCTCCTTCAAAGGCAGGAAACCCGGGCCCAAGAGGCTGAGGAGTCCGTGGTCACCAGGCAGGTGACTGGCAGAGTGGGGACCTGCCCAGGGCCCTCTGCTTCATCCTGCCCTCCACCAGCACAGCAAGGAGCAGAGCCATGGTCAACAGATGGCCATGTGAGCCCTGCTGTCTCAGCTCTGTACCTTGACAAAGGCGTCCCTCCGGTCAGCAGCCTGGACGATGTTCAGGGGCCTGGTGACGAACTCCCCTCGGATGAGGATGGTGTGCTTGGTCAGACAGTCCCGGAGCTCCTGGTGCTGCACCTGGGGAGGCAGGTGGGGGCTGTGTCGCACCCGTGGAGCAGTCCCTGGCCCAGCACTCTGACCTGCTTCTGCCAAGTCTTGTTCCCTCTCATGATCAAGCGCCTATGCCCACCTGAGGGTGGGCGGTGCCCGAGACCAGGGCCAGGGCCCTGGGAGCTGTTAGGGAAGGATTCTCCAGCTTGGTGGGCCAAGCCCTTAGTGGGTCTCCCGGGTGCTGAGAAAGGGGCTGGCTCCCCCAGGCTGGCCTTGGAAAACCAGGGTGAGGGAGGGCTTTGAGGCCAGACCTCAGGCATGTCCCTGCTGAAATCAATCCTGCCTGAAGGCTGAGAGTCTAAAGGAGCACGTCAGTGTGCTGGGCCAGCCCTCCACTGGAGCTGACAAAACTCAGAGTTTCTGAGTGCCCTCGAACCAAAAGAAGACTGTTAATAGCGAAATGTACCTAATGTGATTGCTTGCTTTATGTATTTATTTCTTGCTCCTGATTCTATTAATTTTCCACCAGAACTGTCAGTGGGGGTGACATGGGGCGCTGCCATGTCCCCATTGCAGAGGTAGCCCCTCACTCAGGGCCTGCTGCCCTTCCTTTAAGCTGAGGCTGCATTTGGCCTGGGAAACAACCAGGAAGGCTAAACGGATGGACCCCGGACTCACATTCCAGTCTCCCAGAATAGTGGAAGCCCGGGAGAAGCCCTGCGGGGTGAGGGCACAGGGCAGGGCTGGTCTGATGGGTACGTTGGGGTCTGAGTGGGGAGCCTAGGGACTGGACAGGGCGGAGGGCGAGGACGCTGAGACAGGGCCATCGACAACCAGGAGGGGATGTGGGGAAAGGGAGGGAACATTCGTTAAAGCCAAACTGGCCAATCCGCTGCTCTGTGTGGCACTGCCCCACTCTGCGCCCGCCCTCAGGCACCTGCAGCATACAGAAGGGAGGGGTTTTTGGGAGAGGGGTGGGGGCCTGGGTAGGGTTATGAGAATCAGGTGTCAGGGGTCTGTCTACCCAGACCTCTGGGGCCACCCACCAAAATGGAAGCTGTGGACATAGCAGCCCTACCTCCAGTAACTTCATCACAGTGGGAAAGGCAGGCGTCTCCATCACCTCTGAGGCATCCAGGTTCTCGAAGACCGAAGCTAGAGAGAGAATCAGGAGTCCTGAGTGGGAAAGCAGCCTGGAGCGATGGAGCCAGGTCCCAACAGGCCCGGGCCCACGGTAGCCCCAGATCCACTCAGGAGAACAGCTGCCCCGGCGTGAGCCACAGCCTGTCCCAGGGTCCTCTCTTTTAGGGAGCCAACGGCCCCGTGACCATGGGTCATTCACACCTTAGCTGTTGGTGAACCTGGCAGACCACTTCCTCTTGAGGGGACCAGGGCCCTGTGTCGAAGGGAAGTTTGAAGAAAGGTGGGCCTATTTGGAGGGAGAAGTCTGACTTGGGAAACACAGCAGACACTGGCGCTGAAGAGATGAGCCATCAGGCCCCTCAATCCATGCTGCTGGGTGTAGAAACCCGAACATTTCATCACTCATTCAGTCACAGGAAGCAAAGCACTAATGGAGCTCCAGCTGTAAGCCAGGCCCTGCTCTACTGCAACCGTCCCCTGACTGGCCTCCCAGCTTCCGGTTCCTCCTCTTCAACCATTTCCAGCTTAGGACATGCCAGGCTGGTGGGGGATGGAAACTTTGGGTCTCTTTGTTTTTGCTTTTTTTCTTTTTTAAACTGAAAAAAATTGTGACATAAAATATACAGATAAAGAAGTGCATAAAACACAAAGCTGTGTTGTAAAGAATAAAGTCAGCACCATGGAACCACTGCTAAAGCCAAGTCTAGGCTCTGCCAGCACCCACAGCCCTCCGAGGTCCTCGCAGGCTGAGACTGTGTCCCTCTCCTCCGGAGGCAAGCACCCTCCCAACTTCAACCTTTCTAGCTTTTTATTTATCTTTTTATTCCCTACATAGAGTCCCTAAACAGCGTTTAATGTGCCTGCTTGTAAATGTTATGTTAGTGGGCCTGTTGTGGTGGTTCACGCCTGTAATCCCAGCACTCTGGGAGGCCAAGACAGGAGGATCACCTGAGGTCAGGAGTTCAAGACCAGCCTGACCAATATGGTGAAACCCCATCTCTACTAAAAATACAAAAATTAGCCAGGCTGTGGTGACGGGTCCCTGTAATCCCAGCTACTCAGGAGGCTGAGTTGAAAGAATCACTTGAACCCGGGAGGCGGAGGTTCCAGTGAGCTGAGGTCCCACCACTGCACTCCAGCCTGGACAACAAAGCAAGACCCTGTCTCAAAAACAAGCAAACAAACAAATGTTATGTTAGTGGATCTGTCTGCGTTCTCTTGTGCCTGCTTCACTTCCTCAGTGTCGTGTTTCTGATGCTGTCCCATGCCCCGGTGCCCACCGCTGGTTAGCACCCACCTTTCCCTGGCTGAAATGTACAGTCTGGCTGATAGATGACAGATCAGCCCAGCTGCAGCTCGCCTGGAGCCAGTGTTCTCACCTGGTGTGAGATGGTGGCCCAAGCTCTTGTTTTCTATACAGGACACCCCATTGCTCCAGAACAGATTCTGGAAAAGTCTTTCCCTTCCCATTGCTTTGTGAATGGTCTCTCCTTAATTCTAGAACCAGCCCTAATCTCTTCAAATATTGCCTGTGCCCCTTTCTCTCTCCTTTCCTTTAGGACTCCGATGAAAGGTGTGCTCCCTCTGCCCACAGCGTCCTCCCAGTCTCCACCTTCTCTCTGACATTTCCCGCCTTTGTTCTCTCCATGCCATACTCACAGTTTCTCTTGACTTTCCCTCCAGCTCACACATTTCCTCTCCTAGACAGGCACAGAATCCCTTAAACCATCCGTTGGGTTCTTCATTTTGGTTATCGTATTTTTTTATTTTAGAACAGAATTTCTATGTGGTTCGTTTACAAATCTGTAATGTCTTCAAAGTTTCTCATTTGCTGTCTAAATTTTCAAGCTTGGCTGCTCCTTTTCTTGAGCAAAGTAAGCAGAACTTCTCTAGTCTGTGTCTAATAATTCCAACTTTGAAACCTTTGTGGATCGATTTCTACTGTTTATTATTTCTGCCGGTTCTTGTTCATAGGATCTCATTTCCTTGTTCCTATCTCTTCCTGGCTTCATGCTGGATGTTGTGTTTGAAAAACTACCTGCAGGAATCATTTGTAATCTAACCTGCTGGTGTTTTCTTCCAGCGAGGACTGTCAGTAACTTCCGTTAGGTGCTTGGGGGTGTTCACGGGTCAGGACACCTTAATCCCCAGACCGCCCCATGCTCACAACCTGGTTTGCAAGTTCATGCATGGATTTGTTTACTCTGGCTTACCTGAACCTTAAGGGGGAAGCCCTTTGGGGTCCCAGCTAACAGTGGGGGATGATTGGCCACAGTCTCCACCTGTGGAGAACCTTAAGCTTTGACATTTTCCCCTTCACCTCACGAGGCCTCCAAAATCACAGCTGAATTTTTTAGATGTATTTTTCCAGGCCTTGGTTGGACCACAGGACCCTTCCTGTGAGAACCCCTAGAGATGCCTTCCTGCTCCTGTCCCCTGCCCCCTCCCTTCCCAAGGGTGCAGTTGGGGCAGAACCGGCATTACCCATGAACCCCACGTTCCCCAGGTGGAGAATGGCAGCCAGCAGCTTGCTGAGGTCCCAGCTCTCGGAGTCGGAGAAATGGAGGATCTTCATGGCCGAGCGGATGTGGGCATAGTCCTTGGCGTCGTTGAGCCTCTCACAGGAAGTGCAGTTCCCCTGCGGGACAGGGAGCCTCAGCTAATGGGGCCACCCCCTGCCCCACCGCCTCCATCCTGGGGCCAGGCAAGGCTGAGACACTTGCACTTCACAGGCACTGGGTGGACCGGGCAGGGTCCACGCTCAGAAACCACATACAATTCTTTTCAGAGGGAGAATCATGACACAGTAGCCACAGCATGATCGGGCCTTGCAGCCAGCACCAGCATCTGGCCACTGCGTGACCTTGGCCAACTCACACTTCTTCCTCTATTTGTCGTTCGTCCCTACTCAAGCCTGCCTTGTCTCTCTGGGGGACACTGTGGGTTTGTGCCTTTAAGAAACGCTTTCCAAGGCTCGCCATGGGCCAGGCCCTGTGCTGGGCATCCAGGGGAGCAGGCAGGGAGCCAGTGACCGTGCCATGGCCATTTGCCTGTTATAGGTGCCCAGACCACAGGGGCTGGGGCCAGCCTTATCAAGAGGTGGAGAAAGGCTTCCTGGAGGAGGTGCAAAGCTGGCCCCACTGACTCTGAGGAAGAGGGCAGTTTAGGTAGAGTATGATGGGAGCAAGGCCACGAGGTGGGGAGGTAGGGACAGGGCTGCAGGGAGGCTGGGGTGGGTGTTGAGAAGGGAGAGGTCGGCAGAGGGGCAGATCCTGGAGGGACTTGGAAACCACGCCGAGGAGTTTGGACTTCTACCCTACAGGTCACAGGGGTCACTGCAGCAGTGCCATCCAAAGCATGGTGCAAACCTTCCTACAGGAAGAGTGCCTTGGCTGCAGGGTGGGTGACAGATTAGAGGTCAAGATTGGTAAGGGGGGCCCATGAAGTCCAGGCAAGGGCTGGTGAAGGCATTGGAGCAGTGGACCCAGGAGAAAGGGTTGCATGGGAGAGATCCCAGAGGCAGAATGCTTCTGAGTCCACTCCGTGGTCAATAAACCAGGAGGTGCAGTTCCCCTGATGGCCAGGGCACCTCAGCTAATGAGCGATGGCTGTGGTGCTGCCCTGTCCTAGGTGGCAGGTGCAGCTGCGAGCACAAGAAGGGCTTTGCTTTCCTGGGGCTCGGGGCTTGCGTTTTAGGGGGCCTGCAAGGACAGACCATTGGAGTGAAATCAGGAACAGGAGGCATGTGGGCAACTCCCTGTGGCCCACTGGGCACCGGGAGCCTGTCATCCAGTGGGGACCAAAGGAAGATGAGGTCCAGCCTGGGGCATGGGGTACATGTGATGGGAAGCGGGAGACACGCAGACAAGGTGATTCCCAGCACAGAGGAGCTGGCGAGGAGAGGGAAAGAGAACCAGCCCTGCCTCAGGGGCCTGGCCAGCATTGGGCTTCTCTGCAGCTGTCACGGAGGGTGAAGCAGCACCAGCTCTTTTTCCTCCCTTCCATTGGCTACTGGGAGGCGGCAGGTGGGCAGCTCACCATGGTCAGGTAGTGGTACTCGGAGGGCGTGCCCAGGCTCAGCAGCTGCTTGTCTTCAACACTCATCCCCATGAGCATGCAGTAGAAGATATGGTAGTTTCGCTCCTCAGGGGCCTGGGAGGGAGAGAGGGCGTTCCAGACAGATCCGTGGGCCATTCCCCTGAGGCCTCAGGGCCTTAGACTGCCTCTGTCCAGCCCAGCCCTGGCCTCCGCTCCAAGTCTCTCAGCCAGGAGCAGCTCTGGCACTGACCCAGGTCCAGCCTGGCTTGGTTGCTGTCCCTATCCTGGGCCTCCGCAGCTGTCTCATCCCTGCCCTGAGAACTCCTCTCTGCCAGGCATTTCCCTGCATTTTGACTTCTCCTCGAAGCCCTGACACTGCTGTGTCCAAAGTTCCCAGGCCAGGAGTGATGGCACAGAGTCAGGGCTCTCTTATAGTCCCACAGTCTTCACAGGCACTTAGTGGCCCATGAGAGATCTGACAGCCACAGGGCTCCCTAGGCCTTCGGCATTTTTTTTTGTTTTTTTCCGAGAGAAAGTCTTGCCCTGTTACCCAAGCTAGAGTGCAGTGGTGCAATCTCAGCCCACTGCAGCCTCGAAATCCTGGATTCAAGCCATCCTCCCACCTCAGCCTACCAAGTAGCTAAGATCACAGGCACACACCACCACGCCCAGCTAAGTTTTGTATTTTTTGTAGGGATGGGGTTTTGCCATGTTGCCTAGGGTGCCTTCCATATTTTTTGAAACACTATTTATAAATGCATTCTCATAAAAATCAAACAATCTGAAGCATATACAATAGTGTTAAAAGATGGGAGTTTCATTTGGGCTGTAATCCCAGCAGTTTTGGGAGGCCAAGGCGGGAGGATTACTTGAGCTCAGGAGTTTGAGAGCAGCCTGGGCAATATAGTGAGACCTCATCTCTACATAAAATAAGAAAATTAGCTGGACATGGTGGCGAACACCTCTAGTCTCAGCTGCTCAAAAGGCTGAGATGGGAGGATCACATGAGCCCAGGAGACAGAGGCGGGGGTGAGCTGAGATTGTACCCCTGCACTCCAACCTGGGTGACAGAGTGAGACCCTGTCTCAAAAAACAAAAAGATGAGAGCTCCTTTCCACCCTGCCTTCCCCTTCCTTAAATCCCCTCCTCCCCACCCCAGAACCTAGACATTTTTTAAAAAACATTTACTTATAGCATATCTATAAATAGTTGTCTTCTCTTTCTTTCTTTCTTTCTTTCTTTCTTTCTTTCTTTCTTTCTTTCTTTCTTTCTTTCTTTCTTTCTTTCTTTCTTTTTTTCTTTCTTTCTTTCTCTTTCTTTCTTTTTTCTCTCTCTCTTTCTCTCTTTCTTTCTTTCTTTCCTTCTTTCTTTCTTTTTTACACAAAACATATTTATGGTTCTGCAACTTCCTTTTTTTTCACCTAAACATATCTCTTGGTGATCCTTCACATCAACGCAGACAGACCGCTTCCTCTGTAGTATAGATATGCCATAATTTTTAAATCTCTCTCTTTTCTTGGGCAGGGCTTGTTTCTCACCTGCTTTAGAAATTTCCTGCCCATTTTGGGGTACCATTTTGGGTGACAAGTTCTATGAATTCAGCAACCACTGTATCAAGAGGTAGGGGATTCTGGACAGGGCAGGGAGACTCTGCCATGTGCTGGCTCTGTGGCCCTGGACAAGGGACCTAACTTATCTGGACTCAGTTTTCTCATCTGTACAATAGGGATAAAGAGTCCTATCTCTCATGGTTGTAAAGGTCAAATGAGATAAAAGAGGAAAAGTATAGCACCAGGTTGGGGGGGGTCACTAAATGTGACCTTCCTTCTCAGCTTGCCACAGTGCTGAGGCATGTGTCCCTCTCACACAGTCACAGCCCCTCTGTTGGTGGCCTTCTCCCCTCTGGACCCCCTCTTTGTATGTGTGCTCATTTGCACACATGTATGTGTTAGGGGTTATGCCGTCATACGAGAGCACCTCCCCACACACACACACAGGTGCATTAATTCTTCTGTTGTGGGTGCCACGTGTTGGGATCCCTGCCATCGGGACTGGCTCCATGATCACCCAGTGTAAAAGGAAGCCAGGGGCCCTCTTGCTCAAAAGCTAGTAACAATTTCAAGGAGGCAATAGCAGAGCCTGAAACCAAGCAAGGGGCCCCCTGAGCACAGGGCCTGGTGTAACAACACAGGACACGTGCCTCTGTACTTCCTGGCCACGTGGCATTTGGGATACTGTCACCTGTGTCTTTCCGCCATGGCCCCTAACACATCTGAAGATACAGCCCACCTAACTAGCCTAGTCTCAGAATTAATTCTAGTAGAGATGAGGAATGGTAGGCACCAAAGAAAGAATAAATTTATATGAATGGAAAATTCAAAATGGAGAAAATTCTTTTTTTTTTTTTTTTGAGACAGAGTCTCGCTCTGTTGCCCAGGTGGGAGTGCAGTGGTGCAATCTCAGCTCACTGCAACTTTTGCCTCCTAGGCTCAAGCAGTTCTCATGGCTCAGCCTCCCAAGTAGCTGGGATTACAGGTGTGTGCCACTGCCTAGCTAATTTTTTTTTTTCGTATTTTTTTGTAGAGACAGGGTTTTGCCACGTTGGCCAGGCTGATCTCGAACTCCTGGCCTCAAGTAATCCACCTGCCTTGGCCTACCATAAGTGCTGGGATTAGAGGCATGTGCCACTGAGGCCCCGCTCAAAATGGAAAAATTTCTATCATTTGCTGTCCTGAAATACTGGGGAAGAGCCCTCATTATCCAGTGAGGCCTGTGGGTTCTGGGAGGGCCCCTGGGGAAGAGGGGAGGAGAGGTGAGAGTGGTGAAAGGGGGCCCCTCTTGGAAACCTCCCCCATTCCCTCAGCTCCCGACCTGGGCAGGTGGAGGCCTCACCTGCCGGCAGACCCGGGACTTCTCCAGGAGAAACTGCTCGATGCGTGCGCCCTCGATCACCCCGCTGGGGTTAAAATAGATGTCAATGTACTTCCCAAAGCGGCTTGAGTTGTCATTGCGGATTGTCTTGGCGTTTCCAAAGGCTGAAGGTAAGCAGGCGATGGCCATGATGACATCAGACAGCAGAAAATGTAATTTCAGTGGGATCATCTAAGAGGGCTTCTCAGAGGAGGTGGCCAAGCTCGAACTGAAGAATGTGCACGGCTGCACCAGACAGTGATGGCAGCCAAGTGCCCGCTAAGAGGAAGACAAAAACCTCGGGGAAAACCTCGGCGGTCAGAAAGCATGAAGTGCACTTGCAGACGCAGAATTTTTGTCGGAGTGTGGGATACAGGAGGAAAGCAGTGGAAGGTAGACAGAACTAGTTAGTAGGTAGGGCCAGGTGGCACAGAGCCTTAAATGCCAGTCTCAGAAGTTGGGCAATCATTCTGCAGTGATAAGGGAGGCAGTAAAGCTTCTGAGAGAGTGTGGGAGCAGATTCGCAGCTTAGAAAGATGGCTCAGGCTGCGGGGCTGAGGCTGATATGGAGAGGCCAAGCTGGCATGGGGAGTAGCAACAGTATGTCAAGGCCAGGACACACGGAGGCAGTCAGATCAGGACAAAGTGTTTTTTGTAAAGCTGTTTCTGCAAGCTCTTCTGATGTGATCCACAGTAAGGAAGATATTTTGCATTACATCCTAGTATATACACATGTCCACTTGCACACACAAAGTTAGAACAAAATACTCAGTCCTAGTTCTTATGAAGAGTGATGTGCTGGGGTGTTTCTATTCTATGATAATTTGATTTGTTCTAGAAGACTGATTTTATGGCCCATTAATGGTTAGGATGCAGTTTCAGAATACCAGCATCTAGCATAGTCCCATGAAACAGAGGAAGACGGTTCCTTGGGGAAGTAGGTTTAAGAAACACAGCACCCTGTCTCTCTTTCTCAAGGAATCTCAATGCATGGCAGAGCCTCTGAGAAGTGCCACAGTTATGAAACCTATTTAGCTTATTGAGCCCAGTGTGGCCATTGTGGGGGTGACTGGTCGGGTGTCTCTTCAAGAAAGAATCTGATGCAGGCAGTTTTTTCTTTTTTTGTGCTAACTGACAGGCCGATCTTAAAATGTACTATATATGGAAAGGTAAATGATCTAGAATAGCCAAGTTTGAAAAAGAAGAACAAAATTGGAGGGCACATGCTATCTGCTTGCACCAATTCCTATAAAGCTACAGAAATCAAGACACTGTAGCACTGGTGAAAGGATAGACAGAGAGAGGAATTGAAGGGAATAGAGAATCCAGGAACAGTCCCTTACACAGATGGTCAATTGATTTTAGACAGGGGTGCAAAGGTAAGTCGATAGAGAAAAAATAGTCTTTTTGACAAATAAGACTGGAACAATAGAGTATCTACATGCAAAACAAAAAAAAAAGAGAGAGAAAGAGAAAAAGAAAGGAAGGAAGGTGAAAAGAAGGTGAGAAAGAAAGAAGGAAGGAAAGACAGAAAAGTCTTTTTTTCTTTTATCTTTTGAGACAGTCTCACTCTGTCGCCCAGGCTGGAGTGCAGTGGTGCCATCTCGGCTCCCTGCAAACTTTGCCTCTGGGGTTCAAGCAATTCTCCTGCCGCAGCCCCCCGAGTAGCTGGGATTACAGGCGCACGCCACCATGCTCAGCTAATTTTTGTATTTTTAGTAGAGACGGGGTTTCCCCATGTTGGCCAGGCTGGTCTTGAACTCCTGAGCTCAAGCGATCTGACTGCCTCAGCCCCCCAAAGTTCTGGGATTACTGGCGTAAGCCATCACGCCCAGCCAAAAGTCTTTTTTTCTGTGCTGTGTACTTTGCACCACAGAAAAATATCAGATCACAAATGTAAATCATAAACTGGATCATCAACCTAAATATAAGATCTAAAACTGCAAAACATATAGGAAAAACATGGGAGAAAATCTCTGGGTTAAGCAAAGATTTCTTAGATACAACACAAAAAAAATGACCCATAGGAGAAAAAAGAGGACAAATTGAACTTTAAAAATTTAAAACTTCTGCCCTGCAAAAGACACTGTCTAGAGAATGAAAAGACAGGCCACAAACTCGGACACAATACAAGATGTAACACCTGTCTTAGAAAGGACTTGTATCCAGAACACATAAAGAACTCTTAAAACTCACTAGTGGCCAGGCACGGTGGCTCACGCCTGTAATCCCAGCACTTTGGGAGGCCGAGGCAGGCAGATCACCTGAGGTCGGGAGTTCAAGACCAGCCTGACTAACATGGAGAAACCCCGTCTCTACTAAAAATACAAAATTAGCCGGGCGTGGTGTCTCATGCCTATAATTCCAGCTACTCGGGAGGCTGAGGCAGGAGAATTGCTTGAACCCAGTAGGCGGAGGTTGCAGTGAGCCGAGATCGTGCTATTGTATTCCAGCCTGGGCAACAAGAGCGAAACTCTGTCTCAAAAAAACAGAAAACAAACAAGCAAAAATAACTCATTAGTAAGAAAATAGACCAATTAGGCCGGGCGTGGTGGCTCAAGCCTGTAATCCCAGCACTTTGGGAGGCCAAGGCGGGCGGATCACGAGGTCAGGAGATCGAGACCATCCTGGCTAACATGGTGAAACCCCGTCTCTACTAAAAAATACAAAAAACTAGCCGGGCGAGGTGGCGAGCGCCTGTAGTCCCAGCTAATCAGGAGGCTGAGGCAGGAGAATGGCGTGAACCCGGGAGGCGGAGCTTGCAGTGAGCTGAGATCCGGCCACTGCACTCCAGCCTGGGCGACAGAGCGAGACTCCGTCTCAAAAAAAAAAAAAAAAAGAAAATAGACCAATTAAAGAATATGAAAGAATAGGCAAAAGATCTGAACCGACACTTCACCCAAGCAGATATACAGAGGGGAGGTAAGCATGCGGAAAGACGCTAACATCCTTTGTCGTCAGGGCCATGGGAGTTACAAGCGTGCTCCACACATATCAGAGGGCAGACCATGTCCTTCACCGTGCCAGGTGCTGGTGGGGTCACAGGACAACCAGAATGTTCCTGCTCTGCTGGTGAGAGAGCAAAATGCTGCGACCACTTTGGAAAACATTTCGGAAGTTTCTGACAAAGTAAAATGGCCCACTTGCCTTTTGAGCCAACAGTTTCACTCCTGCATATTTATCCAAGGGAAAGACCTATGTGCACCCAAAAACCTGTATGTGAATGTTTATGCAGGTTTTCCTCCTAGTAGCTGAAAACGATAAACAACCCAGATGTCCTAAACCAGTGGAGAAGCTGTGGTACCTCCACGCAATGGAATTCTACTCAGTATTAAAAAGGAACGAATCACTGATGCAGGCAGCAACAAGGAAGAATCCCAAATAGCCAAGGTAACCAGACACAAAAGGCTACAAACCCTGTGATTTTACTTCTATGACATTCTGGAAAAGACAAAACTGTGAAGGGGGCCAGGGGAAAGACAAATCAGGTAGTTGCCAGGGAAGGGGTCGGGAAGACGGGGTGACTACGAATGGGCGTGAGGGAAGATCTGGGGGGTGATGGGAACATTCTACTTCACGATGATGATGGGAGCCATAGGCCTGTATGAGTTTGTGAAAACTCACGAAACTGTACATGAAAAAGGTGAATACTTACTAAGTGTAAAGCAAACTTCAATTCTAAAGAAACGAGAGAGACTGTGCTATCCAGCAGCTGACAGCCTTGGGGCCGAGGCCACCGGCTTCCGGGCAGCCCTGACAAGACTGAGGCCGGGGTCACCCGGGTGAAGGCAGGAGGCTTTTGAGGAGGAGTTTGCTCCAGAGCCCCCTGCTGGGTTGGCCAAGACTTAGATCTGCAACACAGCATGAGCCGCTCCCGACCCAAGCTGCTTCCTCTCCTTTTCCCTTTCCTAAGGGTCTGAGCAGCATCCATTTTTGAAAACTCATCCTGCCCACTCCTGCTTCCTCCCACCTTGTCTTCCACAGGTTTACCCCTCGATAAACCTGTTGCAGTCCTCACCCTAGCCCAGCACCTGCTTTCCAGTTCAGTTCCAGCAACTGAACACGCACATCTAGCATTTCCCAGATTGATTTGATCCCTTTTTAAAAAGAATACTCCTGGGCCGGGCGCGGTGGCTCAGGCCTGTAATCCCAGCACTTTGGGAGGCCGAGACGGGCGGATCACGAGGTCAGGAGATCGAGACCATCCTGGCTAACCCGGTGAAACCCCGTCTCTACTAAAACATACAAAAAACTAGCCGGGCGAGGTGGTGGGCGCCTGTAGTCCCAGCTACTCTGGAGGCTGAGACAGGAGAATGGCCTGAACCCGGGAGGCGGAGCTTGCAATGAGCCGAGATCCGGCCACCGCACTCCAGCCTCGGCGACAGAGCAAGACTCCGCCTCAAAGAAAAAAAAAAATACTCCTTACGATCCCGTGGAAAACACACCTGTTGAAAGTTTATTACGTACTCAGTCTTTCCCCTTTGTGCTGCCTGGCCCCCCTATCCCTACCATGCACCCAACCCTTGTGTTTTGTGTCCCAAGGGTCTGGAGGAGTCGCTGAAGGTTTGTGGCCTATCCTGTCCCTCCCCATGGATCCCACCTGGCAGGAAGGCTCTAGCGGGGCTGGGGGAGAAGGGCGGGTCCCAGAGTGATGCTTACCCTCCAGGATAGGATTGGCTTCCAGGACCTGCTGCTCAATCCACGAATGCTGGCCACTGACGGTGGCCATGAACTGCAGGATGAGCTTGGTGGTCTCCGTCTTGCCAGCCCCAGACTCGCCACTGCAAAAAGGGTGTGCAGGGACATGAGACCACACAACAACTATTGTTTCAACACCTCTCAACTCTCCTACAAACCTCAGTCCTGCTTTCTGAGGCCAGTCTGACAAGGATGGCCTCTCCCCTGCACATATCCCACTGCACTGAAGCCCTGAAGTCCCCTGTGGGCCTCAGGCTGCCTGTGTTGTACACACTGTTGTGTTTATCTTTTCCTCTCTGCTCAGCTGCAAGCTCCTTGGCACACTCGGATCTGATTCATTCCAGGGTCAGCACCACAGTGCCCAGGACATACCGAAGGCTGAGTGAGATGACTCAATGTCTTCCTAATGAACGCGTGGCACACAGGCCAGCAGCAGGCTCAGAATGCAGAGGCCCAGGTCACACAGGCTCTGTTGATCAGAATCTGCATTTTCACAGGATCCCCAGAGGATTCCTACACTTTAGAGTTTGCATAACAGACTCCCACAGTCCCATTATCCAGCTTCAACTCCTGGCCAATTTTGTTTCCCCTCCTGTACTATTTTTTTTTTTTTTTTTTGAGACGGAGTTTCACTCTGTCGTCCAGGCTGGAGTGCAGTGGCGTGATCTCAGCTCACCACAAACTCCACCTCCCGGGTTCCTGTCATTCTCCTGCCTCAGCCTCCTGATTAGCTGGGACTACAGGCGCCCGCCACCTCGCCCGGCTAGCTTTTTTGTATTTTTTAGTAGAGATGGGATTTCACTGTGTTAGCCAGGATGGTCTCGATCTCCTGACCTCATGATCTGCCCTGTCTCGGCCTCCCAAAGTGCTGGGATTACAGGCTTGAGCCACCGTGCCTGGCCCCCTCCTGTACTACTTTAAAGCAAATCCCAGATATTGCTTCATCTGAAAATATTACCTTTTTTTTTTTTTTTTTTTGAGATGGAGTCTCACTCTGTCACCCAGGCTGGAGTACAGTGGCAGTGATTTAGGCTCACTGCAACCTCCACCTCCTGGGCTCAAGTGATTCTCATGCCTTAGCTTCCCAAGTAGCTGGGATTACTGGTGCCTGCCATCATGCCCAGGTAATTTTTATATTTTTAGTAGAGATAAGGGTTTCACCATCTTTACCAGGCTGGTCTCAAACTCCTGACCTCAGCTGATCTGCCCTCTTTGGCCTCCCAAAGTGCTAGGATTACAGGCATAAGCCACCATGCTTGGCCTGAAAATATTGTCTTTTTTTTTTTCTTTATTTGAGACAGAGTCTTGCTGTTGTTGGCCTGGGCTGGAGTGCAATGGCACCATCTCGGCTAACTGAAACTTCTGCCCCCTCCAGTTCCAGCAATTCTCCTGCCTCAGCCTCCCAAGTAGCTGAGATTACAGGCGCTAGGCCACCCCGCCCAGGTAATTTTTATATTTTTAGTAGAGATGGGGTTTCACCATGTTGGCCAGGCTGGTCTTGAACTCCTGACCTCAGGTGATCCACCTGCCTCAGCCTCCCAAAGTGCTGGGATTACAGGCGTGAGCTACCGCACCCGGCCAAAATATTACCTTTTTAAAAAAGTTATGATCAAAATACCCACAATCACTATGCCAGCAAAGCAGAGTGAGATCAACAAACCTCCAGTGATAGCTGTGGACTCCCCTGAGTGCCTGTCAAGCGCCAGGCGTGTTTGTAAACAAGCTCATCAAACAACCTGCCATTGTAGAGATGCGGCTTAAGGGGACTTGCCCACAGCCCTGGGGGAGGAAAGGGCAGGAGGAGAATGCAATTTGACTCAAAGTGACAAGTGACGTTCTGCTCACTACAAGGAACCAAACGTCAGGGGGCTCTTTCCTCTCCTTGCTCACACTGGGCTAAGCCCTGCCAGCCTCCAGGGGGCGCCACCCTGTCAGCTCCTGGCCAGCCAGCCTGCGGCCCAGCTCTGCTGAGAGGCTTCTTGCCCTGCCTCCGGGGGCAGGTTGGGAGTTCCAGCTCTCTCCCAGGGCACCTGTCTGCTGTCTTCTCCAGAGCCCTGGGTTTGAATTCCCCACTTCACCGCTGTGTGCCACTGGAACAGGATCTCAGCCCCTCTGACTGTAGGTCTCTCCAGCAGTAAGATGGGGCCATATCAGGGGAATAAGAGCATCTCCTTCAGTGGGTTGCTGAGGACATGAAATGTGATCACCTGTGCCTTAGGACTTCATTCTGGTCTCTGTTCAACATCCCTCCTCAGAGAGGCCATGCCTGGCCTGCCCCCTACCTAACGCAGAGGCTGACATCACCCTTTCCTCTCCCCTGCCGTGTTTTACTTCAAAGCTGTTAGGACCTGCATAAAAACACACTTATTTGTTGCCTGTCTGTCTCCGCTTCTAGAATGTAAGCTCCCTGAAGAAGGGATTCTGGTCCCTTTTGTTAGCTGCTGCCTCCCCATGTTAGGACGGTGGGTGGCACACAGTTGGGGCATGACAAAACCTCAAATGATTGAGTGAAGGAAGGAATGAATGAATGACTCTACTGGAGCACCAAGCAAGGTGCTTGGGAGCCAAATTCCCACTCCACCTCCCATTCCCTTGAACACTCCTCCTCCCGACACCAGGAGGGTCTGTGGTCACTGGTAGAGAGGCCAGGCCAGACAGGGAGTCTCTGAAGCAGTCAGGACCTGGACTGGAGGGGACACTTTCCTTCTGGTCCCCTGGTGACCTGAGAGCTGCCCCCTGGAGCTGCTGCTCTTCTGTCCTCACCTGGGGCCTGCCCTGAGATTTTTTTGAGTGGGTCCTCAGCTGTTGAACTCCTGCATCTTCAAGTGCCTAACCTGGGTCCCGTATCTTTTTCTTTTTTTATTTTTACAGAGATAGGGTCTCACTACTGTTGTCCAGGCTGGTCTCAAATTTCCAGCCTCAAGGAATCCTCCTGCTTTGACCTCCCAAGTCACTGGGATTATAGGCATGAGCTACCATGCCCGACACCTGGGGCCCATTTCTAAAGGAACCCAGCCCAACTTCCTTCCTTGACTCAGTAAACCGTTACTAGAGGCTGGGCAGTCCAGTCCCTGGTGACACGATGAAAGCCTAGGTTCTGAAGGAAGGAAGCTTTGGAGGAACTGCTCGGGGTGCAGGGTAGCTGGGGCCGTTGTGTGCTGTGGAGAAGGGTGTGTGCCATGGAGTAGGAAGAGCTCCTGCCTTGCCCAACTTTGCAGGCATGCTGGTGGGGAGCAGTTCAGGGAGATGCCTGGAGGCAGTGCCTGACCTCTCTGCTCACCTGATGATGCAGCACTGGTCCCTCTTGTTCCTCTTCATGTTGAAGTAGCAGTTGTTGGCCGACGGCAAAGACATGCGGGGGCAGCTCCCCCATGTGGCGGCTGTAGTAGAGCTGTACCTGCTCCAGGGTGTAGAGCGGCAGCACCTGGAACGGGTTCACGGCCACCAGGATGGAACCTGTGTACGTCTGGGAAGGGAGCAGGTGGTCAGTGCCCTCTGCCCCTGGCAGAGATACTCGGCCTTGGCCCTGCCCTCAGGGAGTTATCAGGGCTGCTGACTTTGGTGGGGAAGTAGAGTCTGATTCTGGGCCAGGGAGATAAGACATTCGGCTGTGCAGGTCCCTCCTATGGGAAGACGAGATGTTCACCAGGAAGGTGAGCTCCCAGGGGACATATTTTCAGGAAGATCAAATGTTAGCTGTTTAGTACCTTGCCTGGTACTTAGAAGGGGCTCGATAAAAATGGACTAAGTATGAAATGGGTTTTCACATGCATCCCGCAGGGGCTTTCATATAGGCTGGTCAACAAGTGGCCCTCACGGACCCGAACCACAAATTTCTGTGTGCTCCTGGGACCTCCACCCTGGATCAGCTGCCCATCTGGAGCCCCCACTCGGCCCCACTGCCCCTCAGTGGGTGGGGCAGGCAGAGTCTGCACAATACGCCACACGACCATGGCATCCTCGTTTTCACTTTAGGAAAGGAGAGGACGTGCCCTCTGGCTTCAGGCTATGCCACCAGACGAGGAGTGCAGGCACAAGCCCTTTGGAAGCACAAGCTGCCTTCCTCTGAACAGCCCAGAAGAGCTGGTCAGAACCAAGCTAGCCACCCCTCCAACCAGAGAGGCCCAGGCAGGCAGTGGCTTCTGCAGGCCACACATACTTAGGCCGAGCTGGTGTTGGTTTGGAAATACCACCTCCCCTGGAAAAATCTGCATTGGAACCAGGATGAGAGCTTCAGGCTGGGGTGAACCTCCATCCAGGCCAGGTTTGCAGGGAGGGCCCACATCCACTCCCATGGCCCCCTCGTCTGGTGAATCAAGATCTTGGGATCCTGGCTGTCACGGGACTCACTCTTGGGAAGCCAGGAGCTCTCTGTCTGGTGACCCTGTCTCTACAACATGCTTGGGACGGAGAGGGCAGAGGACAATGGCCACCTGATGGCCATCTGCAGCCCTCACTAAGCACGAACTGTGCCAGGCACTGTGCTGTCACTCTATGCAGCGGCTTCCTCCCCTCCAGGGTGGGATTGCCCTGTTTGGGACTGGGCAGCAGAGATTGGGAAAAGTTAGGCACCTTGCCCACCTCCCCCAGTGAGGGCATGGGGGGGCAGTGCTCCCCGTGCATCATTTTCTTCTCCCTGTCCAGGAGGTCGGCACCTGTGAGGGGCTCCCCTGTGGACACAGGGCTGGGGAGACTCACGTAGATCTTGTGCTGCTGGTAGCGGATCAGGAGGTTGTGCACCATGGCCGCCTCGTTCAGGTCCCCCAAGCGGATCATGTCGTCCACGCCCTGGACTGAATTGGGGTGCATGGGGCTGAGGACACCAAAGTCCTCTGCTCGGATCCAGTGTTCCTGGAACAACGGGTACAGACTCCCCTGAGGGGTGGCCTCCATCCCCGTGGCCAGCCTGCCACACCCTCCCCTCCAAGTTCTCAGCAGCAAAGTGGCCTTCGGGGTCACAGATCAGCTGACCTGGGGTGGTGGCCAGCCTCTGGCCAGGGTCAGTCTATGACAAGGGTCAAGGGACTCCTGTGGCAGAATCAGGTCCATCTATGACTGGATCAGCATGGGTCTAGGGCCCAGGGTTAAGGCATAGCTGGGACTAGGGCTGAATTTCAGACCAGGGACAAAGGAGCTTATAGCCAGAAGTTAGATTTAGGGTCAGGTTGCAGCTGGGAGCCTTGCAGGTTGTTGGAATAAGAGTGTGCAAGTAAAAGTTTTTTTTTCTAAAAATAAACTACAGTGTTACACAAATAGAAGATATTGTTATTATTTTACTGACTTCCATCATCTGGATCTCACAGGCCACAGCCTAGAAACTTTTCTTTGGAGGCTAAGCCTGCAGCACCCAGCTGAGCGGAGAGGACAATCTGAGGAGCTAAGTGACCGGCTGGACACTCCATGGTAAGCCCTTCCCCGCTCACCACCCAGCTGGTCCTGACCCCTCTGGTGGACGAGCTGGTCACCCCTGGGCCACTCCAGGTTGCTGGCCTCTCACTTGTGCGTTTTGCCCCGTCCTGCCCCTCCACACACCTTCCTCACCCACCTTTCCCCCGTGCCAGGTTTCATTTTGCAAACCGGCTTTCTGCCCCTCTGGTCCTTCCAGAGCCCCTTTCCCACTTCTCCACTTCCTGCCCCCCTAATTCTCTTCATTTCCCCAGACTGCAACTCTTGAAACGTTCCCCAGGACACACAGGCCCTGTTCACCATGGCAGGACTCCACCGTGATCTGTCCTGCCACCCAGGTCCCCACTTGGCCTTGGAGCCCCTGGTGTCAGGGAGAGGCTCCACAGGATGGGGAGGGCTCTGGGGCCCTGGATGTGGGGGCAGGCCGGGGCCCAGAGGAAAGCCCCAGAACACTGACCTTGCCCTCGTCATCTTCAATCAAGACCTTGCCTGGCTTGGTCTCTTTGATGATGCCTCCAATGGCCACGCCAGTCTTGTGGGTGGAGGGAGGCTCCAGCCACACGTGGTCACCCTGGAGGGCAGACAGAAGACAGTGGTGTGATCCCCGCTTTCTCTGCCCCTCCCTGCTGGATCTTTGTCTTGTCTGGGACAGTAAGCTGACAGGAGCTCTGGTCTCACCACAGAACCTCTCATAATGAAAAAGAAACTTGGCAACTATTTAGGAAGGTGGCATGGCTGAGTGTTTAAAAGAGAAAGTGCTTCTCAAGCTTGATGGTAGCAAGAGTTTCATCCTCTCAGAAATCACCCGCAAGCAATAGGAGGATGAGAAACAGAAACAAACAGTAGAAGATACAGGAGGAAGTTGAAAAGGTGACCCCGGCTGTAGATTCCAGACAGAGAGGGCAAAGTTCAATTCTCCAAGGCAGCAGCCCATCCTGGCATGCAAAAGCAGCATGTCTTGCTGCAGCAGCAGGAGCAAGGGCACAAGGTGGCAGTTGGAGCTTGCCTGGCCTGTCTCGGTTCTAAGAAACAGACCATATTTGCAGGTCTGCCATACTTGCAGGAAGCAGTGTCTCTGTGGGGTGGGAAGAGAGAAGCCTTGCCCCGTGAAAAGCTCTGAGGTACCCAGATCTATTGGGTGGGAGAAGCAACGACTAAAAACTCACATGTGAGATTTCTGCTAGCCTGCACTGTGGCACTGACCCCGCACGAACCTCCTTCTAATCCAAGAAAGCTCACCCCATCTGAAGAGAAGTAATCCAAAAGGACACAGGTCTGTGTTTGGAGGTACTGAAACCCAAGAGGAGGAAAGGAGCAAATAACCCTTAGCAAAAGAGAAATAACTGCCACAGAGCAGTGGGAAGTTGTGACCGAGTATTTCACCATAATTTACAAAAACTGACCAAAGATTAGGTCAGAGGCAGAAAAGCCCAGGAATTAGATGGGGGAAAACTGAGAAAAAGGATGAGACATGAGTTGGCAGAGCTGAATGAAAAAATGGAGGAAATGAAAGAAATGCGCACCAGAATGAAAACAAAATTGGAAACCGCGGGAGAACATGCCCTGATTAGAAAAACATGGGAAGAATCATAAAAGACAGGAAGGAGAAAAGTCAGTAAAATGATATAGAATTTTTTTTAAAAATTAGAATTAGGGGCTGGGTGTCGTGGTTCACACCTGTAATCCCAGCACTTTGGGAGGCCAAGACAGGCCAGGAGTTTGAGAACAGCCTGGCCAACATGGAGAAACCCTGCCTCTACTAAAAAAATACAAAAATTGGCTGGGTGCGGTGGCTCACGCCTGTAATCCCAGCACTTTGGGAGGCCGAGGTGGGTGGATCACAAGGTCAGGAGTTCAAGACCAGCCTGGCCAACATAGTGAAACCCCGTCTCTACTAAAAATACAAAAATTAGCCAGGTGTGGTGGCACATGCCTGTAGTCCCAGCTACTCAGGAGGCTGAGGCAGGAGCATTGCTTGAACCTGGGAGGCAGAGCTTGCAATGAGCCAGGATCGCACCCCTGCACTCCAGCATGGGTGACAGTGCAAGACTCCCTCTCAAAAAAAAAAAAAGCTAGGCGTGGTGGTGGGCCCTTGTAATCCCAGCTAATCAGGAGGCTGACGCACGATATTGCTTGAATCTGGGAGGTGGAGGTTGCAGTGAGCTGTGATCGCATCACTGCACTCCAGCCTTGCTGACAGAGTGAGACTCTGTCAAAAAAGAATCCATAAATAAAAAATAAAATAAAATAAAATTAGAATTAGGAAGAAGATCGCTATAGAAGATGGGCAAAAATATAAATAAACCTCATTATATGGACTGAATTGTGTCCCTCCAGAATTCATATAGTGAAGCCCCAACTCCTGACATGATCACATTTGCAGATAAGGCCTTTGAGGAGGTAATTCAGGTTAAATAAGGTCCTAAGGGTGTGGTCCTAATCCAACAGGACTGGTGTCTATAAAAAAGGAAGAGGCACCAGAGTGAGATGCACGCACGCTCTCTCTCCCTGTCTCTCTCTCTCTCTCTGTTTTTCTCTCTCCCTTTCCTCACCCCACAGCACAGAAGAAAGGACATGTGAAGGGATAAAATGAAAAGACAGCCATTTACAACCCTAAGGCACTTGACCTTGGACTTCCAGCTTCCAGGACCGTGAGAACATAAATGTCTGTGGTTTAGGCCACCCAGGCTGTGACACCTTGTTATGGCAGTCCAAGCCCCGATGAAGTCAGGCAGACCTGCCTGGATTCTAATCCCTACTCTGTATTCCAGGAGTTATACGGCCTTGGGAAAGTCACTTCACAGCTCTGAACCTTAACTTCCTTATCTGTTGAAAGGGGCCTGCTTCACAGGGCTGCGGTGAAGATGGAATGCCCTATGGCAGGGAGCCCGAATAGTGTCCAGCACGGAGGGCACCACAGAGGACTCAACAACCGCATGGGCCTTCTGAAAGACTTATTCATTAAAGAGATGATCACTCTGCACTTTGGGAGGCCGAGGTGAGAGGGCAGATCACCTGAGGTCAGGAGTTCGAGACAAGCCTGGCCAACGTGGTGAAACCCTGTCTCTACTAAAAATACAAAATTAACCGGGGATGGTGGTGGGTGCCTGTAGTCCCAGCTACTCGGGAGGCTGAGGCAGGAGGATTGCTTGAACCTGGGAGGCCGAGGTTGCAGTGAGCCGAGAGATGACTCTCCTCTCAAAGACTTATAATCTCTGAAGACAGAGCGGGACTGCAATTGTCATTGTGAGTAATAGGGCCCTAAGAGGTGTTTTTCTAAACTCTGCTTGCAGTTAGTGGCATCCCCAGGGGGAGTTTGGCGTTGATGCATCCCACGGCATATTCCTTTGTGAAATGCTTGGCTTTGTCTTAAAACCACACCATGCTCCAAGGTGGAGCCACGCTCTCAGGTTTGCAACTTAGTCACCAGAAGCCTCACAACCTGGCGTTTGAGACCATGCGTGTCCTCTCTACAGCCTAAAACAGCCTAAGCTCTATTCTGTAATTGAAAACAAGAAGCCAATCTTGGCTGTCCATTCTGTGAGTCCGATGCTGCCAGGCTTAGTGGCAGCACCAGGGGCTCCTGCGTAGTGAAGGTCCTCCTCTCAGCAGTGTGCTCCAGCGGCCAGGAACGATGTCCTATGTGGCTTTGCACTCAGGAGGAGAATATTTGGGGCATTTTCTTATCAAAGAGCACTTTGCAACACTATCCTGCTCTCCTGGACTCTGCGGGGCCATGGGGCAAGGGTGGAAATGTGGAGGGCAGGGAAGGATGCACAAGCTGGTTTGGGGCCTCTGCTCTCTGGGTTCCCCAGCCTCTGAACTCTCCACCCTTTACGCGCCGTGGCAGGGCAGGGCAATTCCCCAGGGTCTATGTTGATTCAACAGTAAATGCAAAACTCCTCTGTTTTCTTCCTATGGAGGAGCCATCCCTTGGCCACCGGAACACAGGAATATTTGTTGAGTGAAGGAAGCACGATGCAGAGTCCAAAGTGGTGACTCAGACCTGGGTTTCAGTCCTACCCATGCCCACAGTTCCCCAGTTCCCTGTTTTCTGTGGGGGAGCTCACTGCAACTGCCACAATGAGACAACTGGGAAATCGCTTTGTTGGCTGGGCAAGGTGGCTCACACCCAGCACTTTGGGAGGCCACGGCTAGTGGATTGCTTTGAGCTCAGGAGTTCAAGACCAGCCTGGGCAACATGGTAAAACCCCGTCCCTACAAAAAATACAAAATTAGCTGGGTGTTGTGGCATGCACCTGTGGTCCCAGCTACTCGGTAGGCTGAGGTTGGAGGATCACTTGAACCTGGGAGGCAGAGGTTGCCGTGAGCTGAAATCACGCCACTGCACTCCAGCCTGGGTGACAGAGTGAGAATCTGTCTGGAAAAAAAAAGAAAAGTAAAGAAAAGAAATCCCTTTTGTCAAGACAAAGGGACACGTTAAGCCCTGCATGAAAGTGAGGGATAACTATACATAACTACATGTATTGCCCAAGCCAGTGGTTGACCAAACTTGTTTTCTTTAGATGCTAGAATCTGTCATGTTTCCTAAACTCACCTGTCTCTGGTATTTTCCTATAGGGTCTCATTGCCTTTCCTCTCTTTCCTTGGGAGCGATTCAACTTGGCCTTGAGTAACTTACACCAATAACCCCTGGAACAGATCATACAATTCTTACCAGCCTGAACCCTGACATCCTGAGTCAGCAGTTCCACACACCTGTATGGAGAGAGAAAGCAGAACGTCAGCTCCATGCATACCCCCGATTGGAGCCCCTGGAGCACAGGAGCTGGGCTTGTTCACCAACACTACCCTAAGGTCCCGGCATGGGACCCGGCTCAGAAACAATGCTGAATAAATGGATGAATGAGTCACAGTCCTAGCCCAAGTACAAGAGCTTCATTCTACATCACCTTAATTGCAGACATATTTCATACTCAGTCCTGGGCTTGATACAGGGAGTGGGTGGTTCCCTGCCATCCAGAAGCCCCAATTTTATCTGGTCAGATATCCATGAAAACCAGTTATCATCACACATCCTGGGAAGTGCTCAGGTAAGCAGCCACTGGAGCTACAGACACAACTTTAAACCTCACAGCACTGCAGAATGTGCGTGTTCCCTCACTTTAGACATGGGACTCAATGCAGGAAATGCCACGCAGTTAATTAGTATCACAGCTGGGAATCAAACCCGGATCTGCCTCCTTTCAAACCTGTCCCCAGCACCTGGTGGTTCTAGAAGGAGCAGGCAGCCAGGCCCAAGTAGGCAGCCAGGTCCAGCAGGAGGAGGAGCAAGGACGAGCCTACTTGTCCCATCGAAAGCAGGAAACCCTGAGTTACCCTGACTGAGTGCTGGCATCTTCCCCTTCCCTGTGCTGAGCAGTGCAAGGTGGGTACCAGGTCTACTGCTAAGTTCTTTAGCGGTGATTTGTGGGATTTTGGTGCACCCATCACCAGATAAATATGCACTGAACCCAATTTGTAGTCTTTCATTCCTCACCCCCTTCCTTCCCTTTCCCCCCGAGTCCCCAAAGCCCATTGTATCATTCTTATGCCTTTGCATCCTCATAGCTTAGCTCCCACTTATAAGTGAGAACATACGATGTTTGGTTTTCCATTCCTGAGTTACTTCACTTAGAATAATGGTCTCCAATCCCATCCACGTTGCTGTGAATGCCATTAATTCATTCCTTTTATGGCTGAGTAGTATTCCATCATACATACGTATGCCATATATATGATATATGTCTATATCTCTCTATATATGATATACATCTATATATATATGATATACCAATATCATAGTTTCTTTATCCACTTGTTCATTGATAGACATTTGGGCTGGTTCCACATTTTTGTAATTGTGAATAGTGCTGCTATAAACATGTGTGTGCAAGTATCTTTTTCGAATAATGAGTTCTTTTCCTCTGGGTAGATATCCAGTAGTGGGATTGATGGATCAAATGGTAGTTCTATGTTTAGTTCTTTAAGGAATCTCCACACTGTTTTCCTCAGTGGCTGTACTAGTTTACATTCCCACCAGCAGTGTAGAAGCATTCCCTTTTCACCACATCCATGCCAACATCTATCATTTTTTGATTTTTTAATTATGGCCACTCTTGCAGGAGTAAAGTGGTGTTGCATTGCAGTTTTGATTTGTATTTCCCTGATCATCGGTGATGTTGAACATTTTTCCTTGTTGGTTAGACATTCGTATATCTTCTTTTGAGAATTGTCTATTCATAACCTTAGCCCACTTTTTGATGGGATTGTTTGTTTGTTTGTTTTCTTGGTAATTTGTTTGAGTTCCTTGTGGATTCTGGATATTAGTCCTTTGTCAGATGCATAGTTTGTGAAGATTTTCTCCCACTCTGTGGGTTGTCTGTTTGCTCTGCTGACTGTTTATTTTGCTGTGCAAAAGTTCTTTAGTTTAAGTCCCACCTATTTATCTTCGTATTTGTTGCATTTGTTTTTGGGTTCTTGGTCATGAAATCTTTGCATAAGCCAATGTCTAGAAGGGTTTTTCTGATGTTATATTCTAGAATTTTTATAGTTTCAGGTCTTAGATTTAAGTCCTTGATCCATCTTGAGCTGATTTTTATATAAGGTGAGAGATGAGGATTCAGTTTCATTCTCCTACCTGTGGCTTTTCAATTATCCCAGCACCATTTGTTGAATAGGGTGTCATTTCCCACTTTATGTTTTTGTTTGCTTTGTTGAAGATCAGTTGGCTGTAAACAGTTGGGTTTATTTTGGGTTCTCCATCTGTTCCATTGGTCTACATGACTATTTTTATACCAGTCTCACAAAAGGGGGAGAGAACTACATCAGGGGAACACCCTGTGGGACAAAAGGATCTGAATAGCAACCTTGAGTCCCAGAACTTCCCTCTGACATAACCTACCCAAATGAGAAGGAACCAGAAAAACAATTCTGGTAATATGACAAAATAAGGATTTTTAACACCCCCAAAAAATCACACCAGCTCACCAGCAATGGGTCCAAACCGAGAAGAAATCCCTGATTTACTTGAAAAGGAATTCAGAAGGTCAATTATTAAGCTAATCAAGGAGGCACCAGAGAAAGGTGAAGTCCAATTTAAGGAAATCAAGAAAACGATACAAGAAATGAGGGGAGAAATCTTCAGTGAAACAGATAGCATAGACAAAAAACAATTGCAACTTCAGGAAACAAGGCACACACTTAGAGAAATGCAAAATGTTCTGGAAAGTCTTAGCAATAAAATCAAACAAGCAGAAGAAAGAACCGCGGAGTTTGAAGACAAGCTCTGAATTAACCCAATTCAGAATTAGCCCAATTCAACAAAGACAAAGAAAAAAGAATTTTAAGAAATGAACAAAGCCTCCAAGAAGCTTGGGATTATGTAAAACAACCAAATCTAAGAATAATTTGTATTCCTGAGGAAAATGAGAAATCTAAAAGTTTCGAAAACATTTTTTGGGGAAGAATCAAGGAAAACCTCCCTGGCCTTGCTAGAGACCTAAACATCCAAATACAAGAAAGAACACCTGGGAAATTCATCACATAAAGATCATCGTCTAGGCACATTGTCATCTGGTTATCTAAAGTCAAGACAAAGGAAAGTATCTTAAGAGCTGTGAGGCAACCTGGCCGGGAGGGTCCCACGCCCACAGAGCCTCCCTCATTGTTAACACAGCAGTCTGCGGCGATCTAACCGCAAGGCAGCAGCGAGGCTGGGGGAGGGGCGCCCGCCATTGCTGAGGCTTAAGTAGGTAAACAAAGCCGCTGGGAAGCTCGAACTGGGTGGAGCTCACAGCAGCTCAAGGAAACCTGCCTGTCTCTATAGACTCCACCTCTGGGGGCAGGGCTCAGCTAAAAAACAACAGGGGAAACAGCAGAGGCCTGAGCAGACGCGAACGACTCTGTCTGACAGCTTTGAAGAGAGCAGTGGATCTCCCAAAACAGAGGTTGAGATCTGAGAACGGACAGACTGCCTGCTCAACTGGGTCACTGACCACTGAGTAGCCTAACTGGGAGACATCCCCCACTAGGGGCAGTCTGACACCCCACACCTCACAGGGTGGAGTACACCCCTGAGTGGAAGCTTCCAAAGTAAGAATCAGACAGGTACACTCGCTGTTCAGCAATATTCTATCTTCGGCAAGCTCTGCTGCTGATACCCAGGCAAACAGGGTCTGGAGTGGACCTCAAGCAATCTCCAACAGACCTATAGCTGAGGGTCCTGACTGTCAGAAGGAAAACTATCAAACAGGAAGGACACCTATACCAAATCCCCATCAGTACGTCACCATCATCAAAGACCAGAGACAGATAAAACCACAAAGATGGGGAAAAAGCAGGGCAGAAAAGCTGGAAATTCAAAAAATAAGAGCGCATCTCCCCCTACAAAGGAGTGCAGCCCATCACCAGCAACGGATCGAAGCTGGTCAGAGAATGACTTTGACGAGATGAGAGAAGAAGGCTTCAGTCCATCAAACTTATCAGAGCTAAAGGAGGAATTACGTACCCAGCGCAAAGAAACTAAAAATCTTGAAAAAAGAGTGGAAGAATTGACAGCTAGACTAATTAATGCAGAGAAGGTCATAAATGAAATGACAGAGATGAAAACCATGACACGAGAAATACGTGACAAATGCACAAGCTTCAGTAACCGACTCGATCAACTGGAAGAAAGAGTATCAGCGATTGAGGATCAAATGAATGAAATGAAGCGAGAAGAGAAACCAAAAGAAAAAAGAAGAAAAAGAAATGAACAAAGCCTACAAGAAGTATGGGATTATGTAAAAAGACCAAATCTACGTCTGATTGGGGTGCCTGAAAGTGAGGGGGAAAATGGAACCAAGTTGGAAAACACTCTTCAGGATATCATCCAGGAGAACTTCCCCAACCTAGTTGGGCAGACCAACATTCAAATTCAGGAAATACAGAGAACACCACAAAGATACTCCTCGAGAAGAGCAACTCCAAGACACATAATTGCCAGATTCACCAAAGTTGAAATGAAGGGAAAAATCTTAAGGGCAGCCAGAGAGAAAGGTCGGGTTACCCACAAAGGGAAGCCCATCAGACTAACAGCAGATCTCTCGGCAGAAACTCTACAAGCCAGAAGAGAGTGGGGGCCAATATTCAACGTTCTTAAAGAAAAGAATTTTCAACCCAGAATTTCATATCCAGCCAAACTAAGTTTCATAAGTGAGGGAGAAATAAAATCCTTTACAGATAAGCAAATGCTTAGAGATTTTGTCACCACCAGGCCTGCCTTACAAGAGACCCTGAAGGAAGCCCTAAACATGGAAAGGAACAACCGGTACCAGCCATTGCAAAAACATGCCAAAATGTAAAGACCATCGAAGCTAGGAAGAAACTGCATCAACTAACGAGCAAAATAACCAGTTAATATCATAATGGCAGGATCAAGTTCACACATAACAATATTAACCTTAAATGTAAATGGACTAAATGCTCCAATTAAAAGACACAGACTGGCAAACTGGATAAAGAGTCAAGACCCATCAGTCTGCTGTATTCAGGAGACCCATCTCACATGCAGAGACATACATAGGCTCAAAATAAAGGGATGGAGGAAGATCTACCAAGCAAATGGAGAACAAAAAAAAGCAGGGGTTGCAATCCTAGTCTCTGATAAAACAGACTTTAAACCATCAAAGATGAAAAGAGACAAAGAAGGCCATTACATAATGGTAAAGGGATCAATTCAACAGGAAGAGCTAACTATCCTAAATATATATGCACCCAATACAGGAGCACCCAGATTCATCAAGCAAGTCCTTAGAGACTTACAAAGAGACTTAGACTCCCATACAATAATAATGGGAGACTTCAACACTCCACTGTCAACATTAGACAGATCAACGAGACAGAAAGTTAACAAGGATATCCAGGAATTGAACTCATCTCTGCACCAAGCAGACCTAATAGACATCTATAGAACTCTCCACCCCAAATCAACAGAATATACATTCTTCTCAGCACCACATCGCACTTATTCCAAAATTGACCACATAATTGGAAGTAAAGCACTCCTCAGCAAATGTACAAGAACAGAAATTATAACAAACTGTCTCTCAGACCACAGTGCAATCAAACTAGAACTCAGGACTAAGAAACTCAATGAAAACCACTCAACTACATGGAAACTGAACAACCTGCTCCTGAATGACTACTGGGTACATAATGAAACGAAGGCAGAAATAAAGATGTTCTTTGAAACCAATGAGAACAAAGATACAACATACCAGAATCTCTGGGACACATTTAAAGCAGTGTGTAGAGGGAAATTTATAGCACTAAATGCCCACAAGAGAAAGCAGGAAAGATCTAAAATTGACACTCTAACATCACAATTAAAAGAACTAGAGAGGCAAGAGCAAACACATTCAAAAGCTAGCAGAAGGCAAGAAATAACTAAGCTCAGAGCAGAACTGAAGGAGATAGAGACACAAAAAACCCTCCAAAAAATCAATGAATCCAGGAGTTGGTTTTTTGAAAAGATCAACAAAATTGACAGACCGCTAGCAAGACTAATAAAGAAGAAAAGAGAGAGGAATCAAATAGATGCAATAAAAAATGATAAAGGGGATATCACCACCGACCCCACAGAAATACAAACTACCATCAAAGAATACTATAAACACCTCTACGCAAATCAACTAGAAAATCTAGAAGAAATGGATAATTTCCTGGACACTTACACTCTTCCAAGACTAAACCAGGAAGAAGTTGAATCCCTGAATAGACCAATAGCAGGCTCTGAAATTGAGGCAACAATTAATAGCTTACCCACCAAAAAAAGTCCAGGACCAGATGGATTCACAGCTGAATTCTACCAGAGGTACAAGGAGGAGCTGGTACCATTCCTTCTGAAACTATCCCAATCAATTGAAAAAGAAGGAATCCTCCCTAACTCATTTTATGAGGCCAACATCATCCTGATACCAAAGCCTGGCAGAGACACAACAAAAAAGAGAATTTTAGACCAATATCCCTGATGAACAGTCGATGCAAAAATCCTCAATAAAATACTGGCAAACCGGATTCAGCAGCACATCAAAAAGCTTATCCACCATGATCAAGTGGGCTTCATCCCTGGGATGCAAGGCTGGTTCAACATTCGCAAATCAATAAACATAATCCAGCATATAAACAGAACCAAAGTCAAGAACCACATGATTATCTCAATAGATGCAGAAAAGGCTTTTGACAAAATTCAACAGCCCTTCATGCTAAAAACGCTCAATAAATTCGGTATTGATGGAACGTACCTCAAAATAATAAGAGCTATTTATGACGAACCCACAGCTAATATCATACTGAATGGGCAAAAACTGGAAAAATTCCCTTTGAAAACTGGTACAAGACAGGGATGCCCTCTCTCACCACTCCTATTCAACATAGTGTTGGAAGTTCTGGCTAGGGCAATCAGGCAAGAGAAAGAAATCAAGGGTATTCAGTTAGGAAAAGAAGAAGTCAAATTGTCCCTGTTTGCAGATGACATGATTGTATATTTAGAAAACCCCATCGTCTCAGCCCAAAATCTCCTTAAGCTGATAAGCAACTTCAGCAAAGTCTCAGGATACAAAATTAATGTGCAAAAATCACAAGCATTCTTATACACCAGTAACAGACAAGCAGAGAGCCAAGTCAGGAATGAACTTCCATTCACAATTGCTTCAAAGAGAATAAAATACCTAGGAATCCAACTTACAAGGGATGTAAAGGCCCTCTTCAAGGAGAACTACAAACCACTGCTCAGTGAAATCAAAGAGGACACAAACAAATGGAAGAACATACCATGCTCATGGATAGGAAGAATCAATATCGTGAAAATGGCCATACTGCCCAAGGTTATTTATAGATTCAATGCCATCCCCATCAAGCTACCAATGAGTTTCTTCACAGAATTGGAAAAAACTGCTTTAAAGTTCATATGGAACCAAAAAAGAGCCCTCATTGCCAAGACAATCCTAAGTCAAAAGGACAAAGCTGGAGGCGTCACGCTACCTGACTTCAAACTATACTACAAGGCTACAGTAACCAAAACAGCATGGTACTGGTACCAAAACAGAGATATAGACCAATGGAACAGAACAGAGTCCTCAGAAATAATACCACACATCTACAGCCATCTGATCTTTGACAAACCTGAGAGAAACAAGAAATGGGGAAAGGATTCCCTATTTAATAAATGGTGCTGGGAAAATTGGCTAGCCATAAGTAGAAAGCTGAAACTGGATCCTTTCCTTACTCCTTATACAAAGATTAATTCAAGATGGATTAGAGACTTAAATGTTAGACCTAATACCATAAAAACCCTAGAAGAAAATCTAGGTAGTACCATTCAGGACATAGGCATGGGCAAGGACTTCATGTCTAAAACACCAAAAGCAAAAATTGACAAATGGGATCTAATTAAACTAAAGAGCTTCTGCACAGCAAAAGAAACTACCATCAGAGTGAACAGGCAACCTACAGAATGGGAGAAAATTTTTGCAACCTACTCATCTGACAAAGGGCTAATATCCAGAATCTACAAAGAACTCAAACAAATATACAAGAAAAAAACAAACAACCCCATCAAAAAGTGGGCAAAGGATATGAATAGACATTTCTCAAAAGAAGACATTCATACAGCCAAAAGACACATGAAAAAATGCTCATCATCACTTGCCATCAGAGAAATGCAAATCAAAACCACAATGAGATACCATCTCACACCAGTTAGAATGGCAATCATTAAAAAATCAGGAAACAACAGTTGTTGGAGAGGATGTGGAGAAATAGGAACACTTTTACACTGTTGGTGGGATTGTAAACTAGTTCAACCATTATGGAAAACAGTATGGCAATTCCTCAAGGATCTAGAACTAGATGTACCATATGACCCAGCCATCCCACTACTGGGTATATACCCAAAGGATTATAAATTATTCTACTACAAAGACACATGCACACGTATGTTTATTGCAGCACTATTCACAATAGCAAAGACTTGGAATCAACCCAAATGTCCATCTGTGACAGACTGGATTAAGAAAATGTGGCACATATACACCATGGAATACTATGCAGCCATAAAAAAGGATGAGTTTGCGTCCTTTGCAGGGACATGGATGCAGCTGGAAACCATCATTCTTAGCAAACTATCACAAGAACAGAAAACCAAACACCGCATGTTCTCACTCATAGGTGGGAACTGAACAATGAGATCACCTGGACTCGGGAAGGGGAACATCACACACTGGGGCCTATCATGGGGAGGGGGGAGGGGGGAGGGATTGCATTGGGGAGTTATACATGATATAAATGATGAATTGATGGGTGCTGACGAGTTGATGGGTGCAGCACACCAACATGGCACAAATATACATATGTAACAAACCTGCACGTTATGCACATGTACCCTAGAACTTAAAGTATAATAAAAAAATGAAAAAAATAAAAAATAAAAAATAATAAAAAAAAAAAGAACACAAGTCTTGGAATTGTCCCAGACCCTGGTGGGACCTCTTGAGGACCAAAATCAGGGATTCTTCAAGCCTACCCCAAGGCCAGATCTCTGATTTAGCTATTTGGAAGGTAGATGTAGGAGAGAGTAATTTTGCCAGAACAAAAAGTCAGGATGGCTGGGCTGACTCGGCCAGACGCAGTGGCTCATGCCTGTAATCCCAGCACTTTGGGAGGCCAAGGCAGGTGGATCACCTGAGGTCGGGAGTTCGAGAGCAGCCTGGCCAACAAGTAGAAACTCCATCTCTACTAAAAATATAAAAATTAGCTGGGCGTGGTGGCGGGTGCCTGTAATCCCAGGTACTTGGGAGGCTGAGGCAGGAGAATTGCTTGAACCCGGTTGGCAGAGGTGACAGTGAGCCAAGATTAAGCCACTGCACTCCAGCTTGGGTAACAGAGTGAGACTCTGTCTCAAAAAAAAAAAAAAGAAGAAGAAGAAGAAGAAGAAGGGGGAAGGGGAATGGCTGGGCTGACTCATAGGGAAGAGGCCCTGCAGCAGCCATAGGACCTTGGCCACTTGGGTGGAAAAGAAGGAAGGAAGAGCTTCACCCATGGCGGTGACCTGGACTGCAGAAATCACACTAAACAGTTCACGTCCTGGAGCCTGGCCACCCCCTTTGCTTCTCTTCTCCTTGGGTAGAGGGTGTGGGGAGCTTTCTACCCTGGAGGCTGAGCAGTGCAGCTTCTAACCAGGGTAGGTGTTTGTCTGTCCCTGGGAATACAGACAGCATTCTCATAAGCAGCCCGAATACTCCTGAACAGCTTTTTGTAGGGTGGGGCGGGGCGGGGCAGAGGGTCATTTTGACTCATAGGTACCTTTTCCACTTTCACTGCTGATAACTGTGTTACAGATTAAAGTTTTGTTTTTGATACTGAAAAAAAAAAAAAAAAAAAAAAAAAAAAGAGCTGTGAGGCAGGCCGGGCGTGGTGGCTCAAGCCTGTAATCCCAGCACTTTGGGAGGCCGAGGCGGGCAGATCACAAAGTCAGGAGATCGAGACCATCCTGGCTAATATGGTGAAACCTCGTCTCTACTAAAACAATACAAAAAAACTAGCCGGGCGAGGTGGCGGGCGCCTGTAGTCCCAGCTACTCGGGAGGCTGAGGCAGGAGAATGGCATAAACCCGGGAGGCAGAGCTTGCAGTGAACTGAGATCTGGCCACTGCACTCCAGCCTGGGCGACAGAGCGAGACTCCGCCTCAAAAAAAAAAGAACTGTGAGGCAAAAGCACCAGGTAACTTATAAAGGAAAACCTATCAGATTAACAGCAGATTTCTCAGTAGAAACACTACAAGCTAGAAAGGATTGGGACCCTATCTTCAGTCTCCTTAAATGAAACAATTATCAGCCAAGAATTTTGTATCCAGCAAAACTAAGCTTCATAAATGAAGGAAAGATAGTCTTTTTCAGACAAACAAATGCTGAGAGAATTTGCCACTACCAAGCCAGCACTACAAGAACTGCTTAAAAAGCTCTAAATCTTGAAACAAATCCTGGAAACACATCAAAACAGAACCTCTTTAAAGCATGAATCTCACAAGACCTATAAAACAAAAATACAATTAAAAGGTGTACAGGCAACAAATAGCATGATGAATGGAATAATACCTCACATTTCAATACTAATGTTGAATGTAAATGGCCTAAATGTGCCACTTAAAAGATACAGAATGGCAGAATGGATAAGAATTCACCAACCGAGCATCTGCTGCCTTCAGGAAAATCACCTGACACATAAGGACTCACATAAACTTAAAGTAAAGGAGTGGAAAAAGACATTCTATGTAAATGGACACCAAATGTGAGCAGGGGTAGCTATTCTTATATCAGACAAAACAAACTTTAAAGCAACAGCAGTTAAAAAAGACAAGGAAGGATATTATATGATGATAATAGGCCTTGTCCAACAGGAAAATATCACAATCCTAAATATATATGCACCTAACACTGGAGTTCCCAAATTTTTGAAACAATTATCTACTAAACCTAAGAAATGAGATAGACAGCAACACAATAATAGTGGGGGACTTCAATACGCCACTGACAAGCACTAGACAGGTCATCAAGACAGAAGTCAACAACAACAACAACAAAATGGATTTAAACTATACCCTGGAACAAATGGACTTAACAGGTATTTACGAACATTCTACCCAAAAACCACGGTATGTACATTCTATTCCTCAGTGAACTTTCTCCAAGATAGACCATGTGATAAGCCACAAAACAAGCCTCAACAAATTTAAGAAAATTGAAATTATATCAGGAACTCTCTCAGACCACAGTGGAATAAACCTGGAAGTCAATTCCAAAAGGAACCTCCAAAACCATGCAAATACATGGAAATGAAATAACTGGCTCCTGAATGATCATTGGGTCAACAATGAAATCAAGATAGAGATTTAAAAATTCTTCAAACCGCCGGGCGCGGTGGCTCACGCCTGTAATCCCAGCACTTTGGGAGGCGGAGGCGGGCGGATCACGAGGTCAGGAGATCGAGACCACAGTGAAACTCCGTCTCTACTAAAAATACAAAAAATTAGCCGGGCGCGGTGGCGGGCGCCTGTAGTCCCAGCTATTCCGCAGGCTGAGACAGGAGAATGGCGTGAACCCGGGAGGCGGAGCTTGCAGTGAGCCGGGATGGCGCCACTGCATTCCAGCCTGGGGGATAGAGCGAGACTCCGCCTCAAAAAAAAAAAAAAAAAAAAAAAAATTCTTCAAACCGAACGATAATAGTGACACAACCTATCAAAACCTCTGGGATACAGTAAAGGTGATGCTGAGAGGAAAGTTTATCGCCTTAAGTGCCTACATCAAAAAATCTGAAAGAGCACAAATCTAAGGTCACACCTCAGGGAACTGGAGAAACAAGAACAAACCAAATCCAAACCCAGCAGAAGAAAGGAAATAACCAAGATCAGAGCAGAACTCAATGAAATTGAAACAACAACAACAACAACAACAACAACAAACCCACAGAAGATAAATGAAACAAAAAGCTGGTTCTTTGAAAAGATAAATAAAATTGATAGACCATTAGCAAGATTAACCAAGAAGAGAAAAGATCAAAATAAGATCAGTTAAGATGGCCGGGTCAGTGGCTCACGCCTGTAATCCCAGCACTTTGGGAGGCCAAGACGAGTGGGTCACGAGGTCAGGAGTTCAAGACCAGCCTGGCCAAGATGGTGAAATGCCGTCTCTACTAAAAATACAAAAAATTAGCCAGGCGTGGTGGTGGACACCTGTAATTCCAGCTACTTGGGAGGCTGAGGCAGGAGAATCGCTTGAACCCAGGAGGCAGAGGTTGTGGTGAGCTGAGATTACACCATTGCACTCCAGCCTGGGCAACAAGAGTGAAACTCCTGTCTCAAAATAAATAAATAAATAAAAATAATAAATAAATAAATGTGATACACCACATAAATAGAATTAAAAACAAAAGTTACATGATCATCTCAATAGATGCAGAAAAAGCATTTGACAAAATCCAGCATCCATTTATGATGAAAACCCTTAGCAAAATCAACATACAAGGGACATAACTCAATGTAATAAAAGCCATCTATGACAAACCTGCAGCCAACATAATACCGATTGGGGAAAAGTTGAAAGCATTCCCTCTGAAAACGGGATCAAGACAAGGATTCCCACTCTCACCACTCCTCTTTAACATAGTGCTGGAAGCCCTAGCCAGAGCAATCAGACAAGAGAAAGAAATAAAGTGCATCCAAATCAGTAAAGAGGAAGTCAAACTGTTGCTGTTTGCTAACGATATGATTGTATACCTAGAAAACCCTAATGATTCCTCCAGAAAGCTCCTAGAACTGATAAATGAATTCAACAAAGTTTCAGAATACAAAATTAACATACACAAATCAGTAGCTCTGCTATACACCGAAAGTGACCAAGCTGAGAATCAAATTAAGAACTCAACTTCTTTTACAATAGCTGCAAAAAAAAAAATAAAATAAAATACTTAGGTTTATACCTAACCAAGGAAGTGAAAGGCCTCTACAAGGAAAACTGTAAAACATTGCTGAGAGAAATCATAGACAACACAAACAAATGGAAACACATCCCATGCTCATGGATGGGTAGAATCAACATTGTGAAAATGACCATACTGCCAAAAGCAATTTACAAATTCAAGGCAATTCCCATCAAAATACCATCATCATTCTTCTCAGAACCAGAAAAAACAATCCTAAAATTCATATGGAACCAAAGAAGAGCCCACATAGCCAAAGCAAGACTAAACAAAAAGAACAAATCTGGAGGCATCTCATTACCTGAATTCATTACCTGAATTCAAACTATCCTATAAGGCCATAGCTATCTGTCAATACTTGTCCAGCGAAAGAGCGGATGAAGGCCTTGGAGAGGATGTGACTTTGACAATGGCTTTGATGGATGAGTGAGGATGCACAGTGGTGGAGGCAGCTCTGAGAAGAAATGCTTCTGTCCCTGTTTTACAGGTGAGAAAATTGAAGCTGAGAAATGCTGAGACCTTGCAGAGGCTATGCAGCTAGTAAGCAAAGAAGGGGAATTTTCTCCCCAGCTCCAAAATCCCTCCTCTTTGCCCCACATCCTCTGCTTTGGGAATGTTTAAGAACCTGTATAAAAAATGCAGAGAATGCCTGTTGTGTAACTGAATCCCGGCTCCCAGACAGCTCTTTGAGAGGGTGGCAGGTGGGAAAAGACACAGGGGGAATTGCCCTGCCTCTGGCTACCCGTTGTTGCTTCCAGATTCTGGATTCTCCACCCCATGTGGAAGTTTGAGGCCCACCTGTGGTCCTGAGCTGGCTGGCCTTTAGCCCTCCTCCCCCGCACAGCATCTGACCTTCAGGCATGTCCCATCATTCCTCTCCAGACACCAGGATCTGCCTCACAGGAGCCCCCATGTTGGTCCTGCCACTCCCCACATGGCCTGTCACATACCGTAGACATCCATTCCTCTGACCCCCAGCCTTAGGGACCCCCACTCCATGGCTTGCCTGGTCTTCCCACAGCCCAGAACTACTCCACTTCAGAAGCGGTGTCCTCCACCGCCCTTCCCCACCACGACCCACCCTGGCCCCAGCTGGCTCCCATGAGCAACTGGTTCTCATTCCATCATGACCCCTTGGTCCTTCCATGTCTCCTCCGTCTACCAACCCACCTCCTGGCTTCATTTCCATCCCCAACTAGCCTGGAAATCTTTTTGGAGTGAAAGTGGTCAGATCAACGCTTGTGAATGGAATACAAAAATAAAATACATATTGAAGCACCCTCACTGTACCCCACACATATGTACAATTATGATGCATCAATTAAAAAAATAATTAAAAGGCCCAAAGAAAAGAAAATACAAGAAGCACACTTTTTTTTTTTCCAAACGCCAACTTGAACCAGAAGGAAGCATACATGACGTGGGCCCGTGTGGTCCGTCGCCCTCCTGAGAATACTGTGATTTCCCTTGAACTGATTCTTGATCTCTCCTTGCAAAGTCCCTGCCTTGGAGCTAAGCAGGGCTAGGGATGCATTCCACCCTCTTACAGACAGGGGTAGGGTGGTCTCATGGCCTGCACCTCCGCTAGGCCTTCAGCAGTGTCCAGGGATCCTTCTTTAGGCCCAGTCAGATGTTTCTGCCAAAATCCCTATTTCAAAGCTCCTTTCCACCACTCACTCTGCAGATGGCCTTGACCTGTTTCACTGAAACAAGAGAGAAACCACATTCAGCTTCCAACTCTGCCACTCCCTGTCTCCTCCGTACCTCTGCAGACTTAGATGCCTGCCCAGGGGCCAGGAACCCTGACAGCCCACACAAATCCTTCCAGCCCTACCTTCCCCAACCTCTGCTCTTAGAGCCCTTGCTTTATCAATTACCGTAGTGGTTTAATGTATGTCCCAAATTCTTTGACACATCTCCCTTCACAAGATAGAGACTAATTCACCTCACCTCGAGTGTAGACTTAGTGATTTGCTTTTGTCAAATAGAATAAGGTAGAAGGAATGGAGTAGAGGCCTGGGGAGCCTGGAGGTTGTGAGGATACTCAAACAGCCCTAAGGAGAGGCCCGTGTTGTGAGAACTGAGGGCCCCAGTTAACAGCTGTGTGATCTTGGAAGGGACCCTCCAGCCCCAGTTGTGGCTTCAGATCACCACAGCTCAGCCAACATTCTGACGACAACTTTATAGTCAAGAACAGATTAGGATACAGACATGCAGAGGGAAGACCGTGTGAAGAGGTGGCAAGAGGACAGATGGCCGTGCCCACATCTGCAAAGCAAGGAGAGATGCTTGGAAGAACGCAACCCTGCTGACTCCCTGATTTTGTATTTCCAGCCTCCAGAACAGTGGAGAATATACTTTTCCATTGTTTAAGCCCCACCCCCACCCCATCCGCAGTCTGCAGTATTTGGTTATGGCAACCCAAGCAACTACTACAAACCCTGTGAGGGTCCCTGGGCTGGAATCACCCAGATAAGCTGCTCTTAGATTTCTGACCCCCAAAACCTGTGTGAGGTAATAAATATTTGTTATTCTGAGCTGTTAAAGTTTGGGATAACTTGTTCTGCAGTGACGAGTGACTAGTACATTATCCTCCCCTCACATCTTCATCCTCTCCCACTCTCCTGGTCCTTTGCCCTCTGAATAGTGATAAGCTCACGTCTTGTCTATCTTAAAATGCATTTTCTTGGCCTCACCATCCCCATTCAGCTTTCCTACCCTCCTCCTCCTTGGGTTTGCCCCACAGCCAATTTGCCTGGAGCAGCCACTCCATAACACTGCCTCCACCTTCTCACCTTTCATGCCTTCCTGACGATCTCCCTTTGCTCCTACAAGGCTGCACTTTCCTGCCTTTCCCTCTGCCTCTGGGGCACCACTCAATCTCCTCCTAGAGCATTTTTTTTTTTTTTTAGAGTCTCACCATGTTGCCCAGGCTAGAGTGCAGTTGTGCAATGCCAGCCCACTGCAACTCTGTCATCTGGGTTCAAGGGATCCTCAGCCTCCCGAATTGCTGGGACTATGGGCATGCTCCACTATGTCCGGCTAATTTTTGTATTTTAAGTAGAGATGGGGTCTCTCCATGTTGGCCAGACTGGTCTTGAACTCCTGGCCTCAAGTGATCTGCCCACCTCATCCTCCCAAAGTGCTGGGATTACAGGCGTGAGCCACCACGCCTGGCCCTTTCACTCATCTTAACCTCTTGGTGTCCAAGGGAGTGGCTGGTGATTTTTGTCTGCCCAGTATGCCTTCCTCCTATATCATTTTGGGGAATATCTGCCCTAGTTCAAATAGTGTTGCTGATGAGAATCTCGTGAATCCTGGGAGCCCAAGCGGCCATGTGGTCCAAGCCAGAGCCAATCACAGCTTTTTCTGGGATGTTCTGAGTGGGAGTTGAGGGTTGCTTTTCCTCTCTAAAGCCAAAATTATGAAATCCAATTCCAGAAGTACCAGGAACTATGGTCCTAGCTTCTTAAAAATAGCTGATTTGACAGAATAAAATTGGCAGACGTGGAGGGAAGGAGACAAAACACAGAAATCCTGTCTCTGCCTTTTTGCAGTTTGATTATTCGGGGTAAGCCATTTGGATTCGACTGTTGGAACCAAATAATTCCCACTGATCTGCCAGCCCTTGTTCTATTCTCTTTCAGCCTGCACACTCCCCTTATGTGTGCCCACTCTCTCAGGGCCACCAGGATCATAGCCCTGCTGAGTCCCAAATTAGCATCTCCAACTCTTATCCCTACCCTGATCTCCAGACCCATCAAGGCCTCTTTGCCTGAACACGTCCTTCACATATGCCCTGGGCATATCAAACTCAATGTGACCATAGCACCTCATCTCTTCGATCCCCAAACCTGCTCCTGCCCCTGCATTCTTTATCTCAGCAAATGAAACTAACAATTGCTGAAAGAAACACTGAGTCTTCTATTCTTCACAGCCAAATGATCCCTAGGACCTGGAGATTTTGTCTTTTAAAAACTTGAGGCTCCCGATTATACGTTGTCCACGAGCAAACCCATGTTAAATGTGAAGACTACCTATGGAGTACCACGCTCACTACCTGGATGATGGGATCATTTCTACCTCAGCATCATGCAATGTACCCATGTAACAAACCTGTACATGTGCTCCCTAATAAAAATATCAGTTGAAATTATTTTTTAAAGACACAGATAAATTAAAAGTAAAGGGTTGGAGAAATAGTTAAAAGAAAGGGTTGGGTTAGTATTAGGTTGCTTATACCAATAAAAATAGAGCTAGATACATCAGTGTTTTGTATGAGGAAGAAAGAAAGAAAGAAAGAAAGAAAGGAAGGAAGGAAGGAAGGAAGGAAGGAAGGAAGGAAGGAAGGAAGGAAGGAAGGAAGGAAGGAAAGAAGGAAGGGAGAGTCAGAGTAGCTATACTAGTTTTAGAGCAGACTTCAGGTCAAGGAAGATTATGAGGAATAAAGAGAAATATTGTATATGATAAAGGGATACATTATCAAGAAGACGTGACAATTATTAACATGAGTGCACCTGACAAGACAGTGTCAAAATACATGCAAAGTATATTCTCAGACCACAGTGGAATTAAACTAGAAAGCAATAACAGAAAGATAACTAGAAAATCTCAAAATGTTTAGAGATTAGGAAACATATTTCTAAATAACACATGGGTCAGGTAAGTCCCAAGAAAAATGTAAAATTAAATGAAAATGAAAACATCACATCAAAATCTGTGGAATCCAATGAAATAAGTACTTAAGGTAAATTTATAGTGCTGAATGCATAGAAGAAAACTCTAGAGGCCAGGCATGGCGGCTCACATCTGTAATCCCAGCACTTTGGGAGGCTGAGGCAGGTGGATCATGAGGTCAGGAGTTCGAGACCAGCCTGGCCAACATGGTGAAACCCTGTCTCTACTAAAAATACAAAAATCAGCTAGGCTTGGTGGCACACGCCTGTAATCCTAGCTACTTGGGAGGCTGAGGCAGGAGAATCACTTGAACCTGGGAGATGGAGGTGGCAGTGAGCTGAGATCCACCACTGCACTCCAGCCTGGGTGACAGAGCAAGACTCCATCTCAAAATAAAAAAAAGAAGAGAAAAATCGAAAATCAATAATCTAAGCTTCCACCTTAGGAAACTAGAGAAAGAAGAACAATATCATCCTAAAGTAAGAAGAAGAAAATAAAAAATAAAAATTAGAACAGAAATCAATGACATTGGAAACAGGAAATAAAAAGATAAAATTCAATGAAACTAAAAGCTGGTTCTTAGAAAACATCAATAAAATTGATAAACTTCTGTCAGGCTCACCAAGCAAAGCAAAGAGAAGACACAAATTAACTACTATTGGAAATGAAAGAGGAGACATCACTCTGATCCCATGGACATTAAAAGGATAGTAAAGACATATTATGAACAACACATTCGGCAACTTAGATGAAATGGACAAATTCCTTAAAAAATGAAAACTACCAAAACTCATGCAAAGAGAAATAATCTGAAAATTCTATATCTATTAGAGAAATTGAATCAATGACTGGCAACCTTTCAAAAAAGGAAGCACCTTTTTTGACATCGTCACATGCAGAGGTTGCAATTTTCAACCTCAGTATTTATCCCTGTTTTTATGTGTTCTAGTGTGTGTCTCTCCCACACCTGTGAGAAATTTGAGAGCTGGACAGTGCCTTACTCATACTAGTCAGGGCTCAGGACATGCTTGCTGAGTAAATGGATGGATGAGTAGACAGATCAATGGGATGAGTGGATGGATGAGTGGGTAAGTGGAATATCTTTCTGTTATTCCTTTCTAGTGGATGGTTTCACTGGTAATTCTACCAAGCATTTAAGGAAGGAATGAGCCTAATTCTCTATAGTATCTTCCAGGAAACAGAAGCAGAGGAAATACTTTCTAACTCATTCTATGAGGCCAGCGTTACTCTAATGCCAAAATGAAGTAAGACATTAAAAGGAAGAAAAAACTTGAGGCACTCTCCTTCCTGCCATCCTTTAGTCTCCTGTCATCCTTCACTTGGGAGGATGGAAGCCTCCCAGGTGGCCTTGCTGCTTCTGGACTCTCAAAAAAATCACCCTCCATCACACCAATCAAGTAATCTTTAGAAGATGCAAAAGTTGGCCATGTCATGCCTCCCACAGCTAAGAATGTGCCTATCTTTATGACATTCAAGGATCTTCAGCATCATAGCCTGCCCACCTTTTCAGCCTGCCTTGTATGTTATCTCTTCCCCCAGGATGCACTGAATATCATGCAGTTCCTGAAACACCCCATGTTCTCTTTTACCTCAATGTCTCTCTACTTGATCTGATATGAATTTGGAACACACACACAGCATGTATGTTAGTATACATGCATGCATGTACACACACACAGGCACAGACATCCTCACATGCAGAGGCTGCAATTTTCAACCTCAGCACTTATCCCTGTTTTTATGTGTCACAGTGTGTGTCTCTCCCACGCCTGTGAGAAATTTGAGAGCTGGACAGTGCCTTACTCATACTAGTCAGGGCTCAGGACATGCTTGCTGAGTACATGGATAGATGAGTGGACAGATGAATGGAATGAGTGGATGGATGAGTGGGTAGGTGGAAGGATGGGCTGATGGATGGGTGGATAGGTAAATGGATGGATGGGTTGGTGGATGGATAGGTGGATGGATGAATAGATGGATGGATTAGTAGATGAATAAGTAGAAGTATGGGAGTTGGATGGATGGATCCACTGATGGATTAATGGATGAATAGATTGGTGGATGGATGGATGAATGGATTAGTGGTTGAATGAGTGGATGAATGGGTGGGTGGGTGGATAGATGGATGGTGGATGGATTACTGGTTGGATTGGGTAAGTGAATGGGTGGATAGATTGGTGGATGAATAGATGAATGAACAAACAGATGAATGAATTGGTGGGTGGATGGATGGATGGATGGATGGATGGATGGATGGATGGATGACTCTGGGAAAACAGGTGAGGCATTGCCCCTTACAGGAAGTGCTGGTGTGCTTGAAAGTTTCTGCCCCTTGGGAATAGGATGACTTCTTAGTTGAGTTCCCTTTGTCAAGCCCTGAGGCAGGTCAGTGTGACTGAGCTTATGGGGATCAGTGCCCTACCTAATCTCAGGGACCAGAATGGGGGTGACCTTCACCTGAGAAGACAAGGGTAAACTTCTAGTTCTGAAAGCCCTCCTCAAAGCTGCTGTGGGTCTGAAGCCACACCACTAACATGCATTTCTGTGGTGCCACTGAACTGGAGTATGGGTAGAGTGAGTAAGAATATGCTGAAAGGCAAGTGGGGAGGTGGAGGTGAGGGGAAGATTAAAGAATTGCTGGACCAGGATGGGGCTGGAGTGGGCAGGCAACTAAGTGCCAAGTTGTGTGCAGGGCACTTTCCACAGGTTCTCTCATTTGAGCCTCACAGCAACCCTGTGCTGTCCATGGAGACATCACACCTCACAGATGAGGAACCAGGGGTCCAAGAAGCAAAACTAACACTGAGACTCTGGCGTATGGGATACCAGCCCAGAAGGGGCACTGACACTGGAGGACTGACAGAACTTTTCCCACCAAAGGGGTCTGAGTGTTCTTCAGGCAGAAAGGACATCGGGGGCTGGGTGAGGGATGAGTAAGACTTGGAAGTTCTCCTATGCCACCAGCTGGCTGCCTATTCCCTACTCCCCAGAGCTGAGAGTGCCTGGCATGGAAGCCATCACTCAAAAACACGGGTTGGAAGGGCCGCCACCCAAAGGAGGCAAAGTCACCAGAGTCTGGATCTGGGCTGAACGCCCTGAATGTGGGGCTCGCCCAGGCTGGTCAGCGGGCCCCAGTTGGGCCCCAGAAAGGTCACTATAAATGGTCAGCCTTGGGGAGGGCGCCTGCCAGAGTCCAAGGATTCACAGGCTGAGTTGTCCTGGTATCATTACAAGCGCAGCACTTACTGGGCATTTACTGGGCCAAGAGCGCCACACACAATGCCCCTTCCATTGCACAATAAGCCCATGAGGCACGTATGATTATTTCCCATACTCATCAGTATTTGGAAAAACTGAGCCTTGGCATCAGTGGTGACAGGGCTGTGGCAGAGCCTGTGCACCCAACCACCAGGCCAGACAAGGTCCTGGGCAGGAGGAGAGGAAAAGAAAGGGGAGCTGCTCCCAGCAGAGCCTCGTTCTATGCTGCGGGGCAGTGCTTCACCCAGGTTATTTCATTTTCCCCAACTTGTCTCTCAGAGAGCTGAGGCCGCTCGAGGCTAAGTAACTTCCCAATGTCCCCCAACGGAAGGGTCTGATCTCATCCCAGTGTGCGGCTGCTCACCCAGGATGGGAGCCTTGAGGAAGGAGGGGGCCCCTCAGCAGCACGGTGGGCCCACCCAGGAGGCCCGCTGCTGTATGTGGCCTCAGAGATGACCCTGCCTGCCCATGCACTGTGGCAAAGGGTAAACTGGTGCCACCATTTGTAGAAGATAATTTGATAACATCTATCAAAAATTTAAACACCTTTTGTCCATACAATCCCACTATTAGCAACATATCCTGCAAATATACTTGTAAAAGTTCATCAAGGTAGATGTACAGGCATTGATGGTAATAGCAAAAAATGGAAACAAAAACTCAACAAACCACCAATTGTCCAACAACAGAGGTCTGCTGGATTCAAGTTCAACCTTTGGGTAGAATACCACACAGCTCTTTAAAAAGTGTAGTTAGGGCCGGGCGCGGTGGCTCATGCCTGTAATCCCAGCACTTTGGGAGACTGAAGCAGACTGATCACAAGTCAGGAGATCGAGACCATCCTGGCTAACATGGTGAAACCCCGTCTCTACTAAAAATACAAAAATTAGCTGGACATGGTGGTGGGTGCCTGTAGTCCCAGCCACTCGGGAGGCTGAGGCAGGAGAATGGTGTGAACCTGGGAGGCGGAGCTTGCAGTGAGCTGAGATCCGGCCACTGCACTCCAGCCTGGGCAACAGAGTGAACTCAGTCTCAAAAAAAAAAAAAAAAAGAAAAAAAAAATATATATATATAGAGAGAGAAATATATATATATATAGAGAGAGAGGATACGTATATACATATATAGAGAAAGAGAGAGATGGAGAGAAATACTCTGGGGAGGTTATTATATTAAACTGTTAACTGTAATTTATTGGGGTGGAGAGTGGAAGGAGGGAAGAGACTTTTACTTCACACATGGCTCCTTTCTATCATGTCTGGCTTTTCCTTATCCATAGATTGCATTTGTTATTTATTTTACTGTCAACAGGGGTTGTCTGGGATATCTGAGCTTCCATCCCCGCCCAGACAGTGATGACCATCTGCACAGCCCGGCTGCTAAGCTCAGTGGGGAGCCACCATGGGAGAGGGGAGAGCCCAACAGAAAGGGCCCCCACACAGCTGCCAGGGAGGAACAGGAGGAGCTGAAAGCGGGGGCAGCCCCACTGTCAGTGGTGCTGGGGTTATCAGTGCATGCTAGAGAAAAAGGCTCCTGAGTCTAGATTTCAAGTCCCCTCCATTGCCCTCCTCCAGCCTGTCTCCACAGCCCAGGGCTCCCCATGAAGAAGGTCATGCCCCTCTTCTGGAAGGGAGTCTAACACCCACAGGACAACTCAGCATTCAGGGTAATGTCCACGAGATACCCTTCCCACGAATACCACGTGACTGACAGTGCCGGAGGTATATGTCCCTGAGAGACCTTCTCTGGCCTAGAGATGCAGTGCTCCTGGATCACCATGAGGGCTCCCTCCTCGTCTGCCCAGGCAAGCCCGGGGTAAGAATGTGAAACTCCAGTCCTCCATCCTGTCTTCTCCCAGTGGGCACAGGGCCCAGCCACCCCACTGCCAAATATCCTACAACATGTAACAATGTGGCTAGAGAAACCCAGCTTCCTCAGGAGGCAGTCAGCGATGGCAGGGCAGCCCAGGGAAGAGACCCTGTTCCAGAGAGCCTGGCTCAGCCCTTCCTGGGAAAGTCAGTGAAGGCAGGGTGCCCTGGAGAAGAACCTCTTCTAGGAGAATCTCTCCTCCCAGAAGGGCTCTGCTCCTCATCCAGAGGGGAAAAGTGGGGCTGGGGATTTGGCAAAGACCCTGCCTATCCTCTGCAGCATCACAAGATGAGCAAATTTGACTAAGTTTATCCCTCCCCACCACGTACACACACCTGACACCCACAACTGGGTTCAGGTGCCGTATGGCTCCTGTGTAGGTATGGGTGAGTGTCGGCCTGTTTAGCTTCTAGTCCAGCCTGCAGTTTTAGACCTGGTTCAACTGTTTCCTTCAGACTCCTTGATGCTGTTCCCCTCAATCAGAACTGAAATCTGACACCCTTTGCTACCAGTGGATCCTGTACAGCACTCGGTAATGATGTTTACTGCTTTGCACTAAAATGCTTGGCTTACACGTATTCAGAGGCAGTTCATCCTAAGCTGCACCTTTATGCTATGCTGTCAGTCTACCTGGAGACAGCATAGGAGAGACAGCTCCTGAGATGCCTCCTTCACTGTGGATACAGCATCAAGAAGATGACATTCACTGTGGGGACAGTCCTGGAGATACCCCTTTCACCAAGGAGACAGCCACAGAGACGCCTCCTTCACCATGGAGATGGCTCAGGAGAAGCTCCCTTCATTGTGGAGTCAGCCCAGGAGATGCTCCCTTCACTGTGGAGATAGCCCTGGAGATGATGTCATTCACAGTAGAGAGAGATATCCCACATTATAGATATGACCTATGAAAAGCCCTCCTTCATTTTAGAGCTAGCACCTGAGAAAACTTCCTAAGTTGTAGAGCTAGCCTGTGAGAACCCCCTTTCCTATATAGAGATAACCCTTGAGAAATTATTCTTCATTACAGAAACAGCCCTTGAAACACCCTCCTTCATGTAGATGTAGCTCTGCAGAAGCCCCCGTTCACTGTATAAGTGCCTTTTCAAAAACTCTCCCTCGTTTTAGAGGTAGGCCTGGAGAAACTTTCCTCTACTGTAGAGATAGCCTTTGAAAACCCTCATTCATCTGTAGGATGGTCCTTGAGAAATCCTGCTTTATTCTAGAGCTATCCCTTGAGAGGCCCCACTTCATCAGATAGAGCAAAAGCTCATTGGGCGCCCCCCCTCATTCTAGAAATAGCCCTTGAGGAATAGTTTTACACCGCTGGTGGAAATGTAGACTAGCACAACCACTATGGAGAACAGTAGGGATATTCCTTAAAGAACTACAATTAAACAGTTAAACCTACTGTTTGATCCAGCAATCCCACTGCTGGGTATCTACCCAAACGAAAATAAGTCATTATACGAAAAAGACACTTGTGACCGGGCACGATGGCTCACGCCTGTAATCCCAACACTTTGGGAGGCCGAGGCGGGTGGATCACGAGGTCAGCAGTTCGAGACCAGCCTGGCCAACAAGGTGAAACCCTGTCTCTACTGAAAATACAAAAATTCGCTGAGTGTGGTGGTGGGCGTCTGTAATCCCAGCTACTCGGGAGGCTGAGACGGGAGAATCGTTTGAATCCAGGAAGCGGAGGTTGCAGTGAGCAAAGATCATGCCACTGCACTACAGCCTGGGCGACAGAGTGAGACTCCATCTCAAAAAAAAAAAAAAAAAAAAAAGAGAGAGACACTTGCACATGCATGTTTATAACAGCACAATTCACCATTGCAAGGATATGGAAGTAACCTAAGTGTCAATCAACTCACAAGTGGATAAAGAAAATCTGGTATACACACAGGATGGAATACTACTCGGCCACAAAAGCAACGAAATCATGTCTTGGGCAGCTACTTGGATGGAGCTGGAGGCCATTATTCTAAGTGAGGTAACTCAGGAATGGAAAGCCAAATATCGTATGTTCTCACTTACAAGTGGGAGCTAAGCTATGAGGCTGCAAAGGCATAAGAATGATACAATGGACTTTGGGGACTTAGAGAGGGGGAAGGCTGGAGTGGGGTGAGCAATGAAAGACCACACATTGAGTGCAATGTACACTGCTGTGGTGATGAGTGCACCAAAATCTCACAAATCACCACTAAAGAACTTATCCATGTAACCAAAAAACACCTGTACCTTAAAAACTATTGATTTTTTTAAAAAACAAACAAACAAACAACCAAAAAATAGCCCTCGAGGAAGTCCTTACTCATTCCTTTTTATGATAGTCTTTGAGAAGCCCCTTTCATGTAGAGATAGCCTGTGAGGTGCCCTCCCTCATGTAGAGATGGTCCTTGAGAAATCTTCCTTCCTTTCCTACAAATAGCTCTTTAAAAACGCTCCTGAATTTACTGCTACAGCCAATGTCATTTTCTCCTTTTTTATCCCCTTCATGACATTGCAATCAGGAAAGCTGGTCTTCCCCTTGGAAACTGGCTTGTGCCTAACTTGAGAACATTAGTAATCTTTACTGCATAGTTTTGTGTGTGACTATCTGGAAGTTCAGAACAAATTTCGTGTCTATGCCTAGCAAATATATGGGATTTTCTGCTGTACATTTTGTTTACTAACCTTTTCCCAGCTGCAGTGTATTTTCCTATCTTCATTTCCCTATGTCCCAGCTTCTTATTTTATTTTTGATTCTGTTGTATTATAGGTATACGGTAAGCTGCCTCATATCACTCTGTTTTGTTTAGTATTTAGTATTTCAATAAGGCAGGGGATGGATGAAAGAGGAATTGATAGATATACTTGTGCATGAACCGCTGCACTGTGGTTCCTTTTCATAACCTCAGTACTCTGTCCCCAGCCCCCAGAACAGAGTAGGAGCTCAGAAAGACACTGTGCTGAAAGTTTTCCAGCACCTGCTCATTAGTTTGATCTGTAAAACAACCCTGTAAGATGAGTGATGCTACTTCATTTGACAGGTGAGGGAACTGAGGCTTAAGGTCCCACATTTGGTAGGTGACTGAGTCAAGATTTCTTGACTGAAGATTTCTGCAGGGCCAGGTGCAGTGGCTCATGCCTGTAATCCCAGCACTTTAGGAGGCCAAGGCAGGCGGATCACCTGAGGTCAGGAGTTCAAGACCAGCCTGGTCAACATGGTGGAACCCCATCTCTACAAAAATACAAATATTAGCTGGGCATGGTGGTGTACACCTGTAATCCCAGCTACTCGGGAGGCTGAGGCAGAAGAATTGCTTGAACCTGGGAGGCAGAGGTTGCAGTGAGCCAAGATCATGCCATTGCCCTCTAGTCTGGGCAACAGAGCCAGAGTCCATTTCAAAAAAAAAAAAAGAAGATTTGAATCTGCAAATGTTTGGCTCCGAAGTGTTTGCTTATTCCACTTCACCTCTCTCTTAGCCTGATGAGCAAGACCCTCTAGGTTGCACTGTGCAATATGGTAGCCACTAGCCACATGTGGCTATTTATATTTAAATTAGCTGAATTAAAAATTCAGACCCTTGGGCCGGGTGCGGTGGCTCACACCTGTAATCCCAGCACTTTGGGAGGCCGAGATGGGCAGATCACGAGCTCAGGAGATCAAGACCATCCTGGCTAACACGGTGAAACCCCATCTCTACTAAAAAATACAAAAAACTAGCCAGGCGAAGTGGCGGGCGTCTGTAGTCCCAGCTACTCGGGAGGCTGAGACAGGAGAATGGCATAAACCCAGGAGGCAGAGCTTACAGTGAGCTGAGATCCGGCCACTGCACTCCAGCCCGGGCGACAGAGCGAGACTCCGTCTCAAAAAAAAAAAAAAAAAAAAAAAAAAAAAATCAGACCCTCAGTTGCACTAGCCACACTTCAAGTGCTTAACAGCCACTTGTGGCTAGTGACTACCGTTTTGGACAGTGCAAAAGAGAATATTTCTATCATCATGGAACATTCTAGAGCATATCTTAACACTCCCCTCAACTGTATTTCATCCCTGCTAAGTGCCAACAGTGCCCAGGCCTTACTGGTACTTCCTTTGCTCTGTGTCTTTGCAGATGCCACTTCCTCCACCTGGAACATCCCCCGTTCCCCACCCTCATCCTCACGCCATCCTCCCCTCACAGCCTGCTGCATCCCTTCCCAACCCTACCTGTCGTCAGCCCCAGGACTGCCTCCTCTGACCACTCAGTGCCAGAGGTCTGTGCCTCTGGTGTACATGGGTCACTTTTCCTTTGCAGCCTCGCCTCCCCAGCTGGCAGTGAAGGATCACACTACACACTGCTGGAAAGGCAGGCAACAGAATCTACAATGATGCTGGATTTGAAAACTTGACTTCATTCTGAGCTCGTCTTCCGCCGCTAGCTACTCCATTCATTCATTCAGCTCGTGCCAAGTGTCCATTCTCTGCTGAGCCCTGGCACGTGCAGGAGATGGAAAAAAAAAAACAAGGAAACCCAGCTCAGGCTCTCAAGGAGCTCACAGTCCAGTGGCCTTGGTCAAGTCCTTCCTTCTCCTCCTCCTCCTACTCCTCCTTCTCCTCCTATTTCTCCTTCTTCTTCTTCTTCTTCTTCTTCTTCTTCTTCTTCTTCTTCTTCTTCTTCTTCTTCTTCTTCTTCTTCTTCTTCTTCTTCTTCCTATTCCTCTTCCTCTGTAGAGATGGAGTCTCCCCATGTTGTGGGCTCCAGCAATCCTCCCACTTCAGCCTCCCAAAATGCTGGGATTACAGGGATGAGTCACCACCATGCCCAGCCTCCTTTGCCCTTCCTGATCTCTTCTGTGAAAAATGTGCTAGGATTCTGGCTTTCCTCCCTGAAAAGCTTGTTATGTGGACCAAGAATGGGGACACAAGCATCATTTAAATACATGTGTTAAGTAAAATGTATGGAGGTCATTGGTTTGGTCTGAGCTCCTACACAAGGCCAACAGGCCAGACCAAGATGGAGTCACTCATGCTGAAGTTCCACAGCACCAGGCCGAAATGAAGATTATCTGACCTTCCAAGAATTAGGAGAGAGACAACAGCTGGAGCCCCAGACAGGCCAGTTTCAGTGGGCATGATAGGGAAGTTCCCTCTGCTCTAGCGTTTACAAGGAAAATAACTTTGAAATGACTCATCCCCTTTTGTTTTCTGTTTCTCTCTGCCCTGTTCTGTCTATAAAGCCAAACTCCTCTGCTCGGCTCATCAGAACATTCATTGTATTCTGTAGAACGGGGTGTTGCCCGATTCTAGAATTGCAAATAAAAGCCAATTAAGATCTTTAAGCAAAATTTGTTATAATTTTATCTTTTGATGTATGTAAAACAGGAGGTAATAACAACACATACTTCTCATCCACAAAGCCCTGTGGAAGAGCTGTGGATGCAGCAGGCCCCAAGACAGCCGCCTGGGGAGTATTCTCTTAGAGTGGCATCTGAGGGACAGACGCAGGGCCCCTCGCAGGTCCAGGGAGATGGGGTGGGCTTCCTGCCCAAAGGGCTGATGAGCTGAGGGGTTCCTAACAATGATTCATTGAGGGTGTGTGTGAATCTCTGAACTAAAATCCTAAACAAAGTTCAGGGGTCTGAAAAATTAGAACCAAATTCAAGTCCAGGGTTACAAAGTAGAGCCTGAAGGGGAGGCCTCGTCATGCGAAATTTGGGGGATATGGGTTGGGGGCCCCACACCCACCAGCTGTCTGCACTGGGCCTGCTCTCATGATCTCTGTGTCTCAAGTTTCGTCCTCTGTGAAATGGGGATGGCACACACACCACCTGGACAGCTCAAGGGGGACAGCCCCTGTGAGCCCCAGCGCAGTCCCTCTCCTCAGCCACCTCTTCCCCCACTACCCCCACCCCACCCCAGGCCTGTCCTGCCTCTCCCCAGGGCCCTAGCCTTCCAGAGGCGATGAGTCAGTTGCCCAAGGTACAGGGGTACGGCGGATGAGCCTGGGCTTTGGAGTCGAATCCAGCTCTGCTTCTTCCTGTGGGCACCTTCACTTCCATGGTCGTCAGTCTCTGTGGCCATAAAATGGAGGCAATTCCACCACTGTGGTGCGAGGACGCAGTGGGATGTCACACACGGCACAGCTGACATCTGGCAGGGGCTCATTATGGGACCCAGGCTATCCCTGACGTCCCATGATTCCACAGTGAGGCCCTCCAGCTGTGAGGAGGCTTCAGGGTGGCAGCCTTGGCACCTGCTGTTCCCCTCCTGCAGGGGATTTGCCCTTCTACAGCAGAGGGCTAGAGAGCTTCTCCCCCTCCTCCTCCTCAGCCCCCCGGGGACTGCCTTCAGCCCGATGGACTGAGTCCCCTGTTGCGGTTTCTGGTTTCCAGGCTCCTGAAGGGCTTCTCCATTCTCTATCCCTCAGACCTGTTCCATCTTATTTCCAGGGGACCTATGTCTTGGACCTACTTCCTGCCCAGCAACCCTCTTCGGAGAGGTGACCCCCCCTCCCCACTGGCAGACACGTGCCCCCAGCACGCCCTTACCTTGTCAGGATGAGAATTCCCTCCACCCTGGGCACCCTGAAAGAGCCAGGAAAGGAGTCAGTGCTGGGACTCCGGGTGTGTCAGGGAGTAAGGGACAGAGGAAGAGGAGGTAGGGCTCCAAGAGGAAATGACCGGGAGCACTCTGGGCCCACGTAATTTATTACAGGACTTTGTCCCTGGGCTCCAGGTACTTCCACTCCCACACGCCTCCCTCAGCCCCAGCTGGCAGAGCCTCATGATGTCTGCTCTTTACCCCAGGCCCCTTCTGCCGAGCAGCCATGCATGCTGCCCGGAGGCCACCAGGGTTTGCAGTCTGCGCACCTGCTCTGGCCAGCAGCCAGATCCCATGGTGACAATCAGCTGACCATCCAGGGGGCTCAGCATCTTCCCAGGTGCTGCATGGCAGGAGCTCTGCCCCCAGGCACCCCAGGCTCTAATTGAGGGTGGTAGTATAATATGAAATTACAGTATATTTGGTCCTTGTTCCCAGTTGGTGTCACAGAACTCCTAAAACCCTTAGAATTTCCCGAGTGATCGCCGGGCGCGGTGGCTCACGCCTGTAATCCCAGCACTTTGGGAGGCCAAGGTGGGCGGATCGCAAGGTCAGAAGATCTAGACCATCCCAGTTAACACAGTGAAACCCTCATCTCTACTAAAAATACAAAAAAAAAAAATCAGCTGGACGTGGTGGCAGGTGCCTGTAGTCCCAGCTGGAGGCTGAGGCAGGAGAATGGCACAAACCCGGGAGGTGGAGCTTGCAGTGAGCAGAGATCGCGCCACTGCACTGCAGCCTGGGTGACAGCGAGACTCCATCTCAAAAAAAAAAAAAAAAAAAAATCCCGAGTGATCATCTCATAATCAGGTTTGATAACACCTGAAGTTATGCTGAGGAGGTGACCATGTGGGGGCCCTACCTAGCCTCAGCATGAGGTCAGTCACCAGAAAGACCTAGTGAGTACAGGGTTGGAACTTTCAGCCCCGCCTACTGACCTCGGGGAAGGTAAAACTCTTGAACAAGATTTGATGAGCTTCCACACATCTGAGGTCCCTGGGGGGTGGCATGCGGGAGAGGGCATGGAAGCTCCATGCCGTTCCCACACAACTCACGTGAGCCTGTTTACTCGGCTGCTCATCTGTAATCCTTTGTAAAATCTTTTCCCAGGAACTGGTCAATGTGAGTGCTGTCCTGAGTTCTGCGAGCCGTCCTAGCAAATCCAACCGGAGGAGTGGGGTGTGGGAACCCCGATTTATAGCCAATTGGTCAGAAGTATAGATGGCAACCTATGACTTGAGACTGCATTTGAAGTGGGGCAATTTTGTGGGACTGAGCCCTTAACCTGTGGGATCTATGACTCCAGGTTGACAGTGTCCGATTGAATTGAATTATAGGACATCCAGTCAGAGTCTGCTGGAGAACTGCTTGGACACCTGGTCAAGAGAGTGTTCTGTGTTGAGTGTGAAAGGAGCATACACCTGGGGCATGTCTGGGGCCATCAGGAAGCCTTAGAGACAAAGGCCATCAGACAACAAGTTTCCCAGGAGGGTCCCTGGCAACAAACTGGGCAGGCTCGGGCTGGCACTTGATCAAGGGGGCTTTGGGCTTGAGGCAAATACAGACTGTTTGGAAGGGAAGTGCATCTGGCAGTGGGCCCTGGGAGGGGTTGGACTGGAGGGGCCAGGCAGTCCCTGGAAATGAGCATGAGGGCAAGGGGAGCTCATTTATGCAAGGCTTTGAAGGCGGGTGGATAATAGGGGCAGGGAGTTACCTGCTCAGCCACAGGCCTTGTGTTGGGTAAAAAAAGGGGTCTTGGTCATCCTTACCGTTGGCCCAACTAGAGCCAATCAGATTCCTTCCTTTTCCTTGGACTTGGAGGCACTCGGGAACTGCAGGCAGAAATGTGGGAATGAGCCATTGTCTTTTAGAACAGAGGTCAAGGCAGGGTGGCAACCCTGAACGTGGACCTTTTGCGGGGACACAGACAAAGCAGTGGTGGGAGAGAAAAGGAGAGGTGGAGACCCAGTGGCCCCAGAGACAGGAGGGAACCCCCGACGTCTCAGTTTCCTATACCATCTGTGGGTGGGCTCCGTGGAGTTTCCGTCTATTAAATGCTCTTTTTGTTGACATGGCTTGAAGGAATTTCTGTATCTTCAAAGCAAATGACCCATGCCAAAGACCGGGAACCGAGTTGGGAGATCCCTTGAAGGACCACTTGGAGGGAGCTGCATATTCCGAGTCTTTCAGGCAGTCCCCTGTCCCGCCTGTTCCCCCGAGAACAGCCCCCCATGCTCTGCCCCTGTTCTGACTAGCCTCCTGCTCCCTAAAATGTCGTCCAGTTTCTGGGTCCACACTCAGCTTTTTTGAGCTACATGCTGCAGGTGGTTTCTCGGGTTTGGAAAGGTACCATTTAGCTCCTCTAGGTCTGACACTGCTGCTCCTGGCAGCTCCCAGAGATGGTGAATCCCTCATTCTGGGGCTGAGACTGAGTTCTATTAGGACCTTTTCTACTGCCCTCATGCAAGAAAATATTGGGACAGAAAATCTGTGTGGACCAAAACAATCTGTAAGACGTTCCCATCCAGTTCTCACCTTATGCAAAATTGGACAGAAACACATTTTAGATACTGATGCGCTATTCTCTGTCTCTCTCTCTTTTATGTTACACATTATATCACGAGAACTTTCTGACACTGTACCAAACTTTTACCATTGGTCTTTAGAAACGGTGTGACAGTCTGTCACACACGTGCCCCATCATTTGTATACCCATCCTCCCTGGGTGGACACTGGGAGGTACCCAATCCTTTGCTATCACACACAACACTGCAATGAACATATCTGTGCTCTCGGCCTTATTTGTATTTTGTCATTAAGGAAGATTCCAGAAGGGGAACTTATGAAACAGTGGGCATGAATTTTTGGTTGCTAGTCTTTCTCAAGTAGCATGCCAAGTCCTCCCTCCCAGTCAAAACTGCGCCTATGATTGCAAAGACCTGGTCTGATTGCTGTGTGAGTTGGTGCAAAGGGGGACACCCTGAGGCATGGTTCTCCTGGAGCCTTAGGCTTTCTATAGCCAAGGGACCCCAAGCCCTGGAAATCAAGAAGATGGGTTGGGGAAAGGCAGGACAGGCTCTTCCTGGTAACACGGGTGACCAGGCTTGGCTGTCTCCCAGCCCAGTGCTACTTCCACAATTAGTGTAGTGCTGATTTCCCAAGATGGGAATATTCTGCTAACCTTTAAAAATACGTTTGTGAGCTGAGCTGAAATGTGCCCATGGACAACCTGTGGTTCATTGCATTCCTGTTAGTGACCAAGCCCATTATAGCGTCATCACAGCTACTGACACAGAGCGAGCCTTTCGCTTCAGCTCTACCAGCGTATCATAGAGCTACCTGAAGTCACTTGCTTACAGCGGCCCTAATCTTCTCATCTAGCCTACAGCAGCCAAATTATCCGTTAACCCTATGAAACAGTAAGGTTGGCAGCATAGACCTCCGCGACTGAACTAGTCTTTAGAACATTTTTGAATTCTCAGTCTCAGAAAGAGCTAGCATGTGATGAGGATTTTCTCTGTGCTGGGCTCTTTGCTTGTACCATCTCACTCAACCCTCATCAAACCTTAACAAATGAGGGGTGTTTCTCCTCATTTCATAGCAAGGAAGTTAAAGTCAAAGAGGTTATGAAACTTGCTTAGGCCACACGGCCAAAAGTGGCAGAGGTGCAGTTTGAATTAGGGTGTACCTGACCCCATGGCCCGTGCTTATTGGGATGCATTACACCACGCCAACCCTCAGACAAACCAGACACCCTCCTTCCTCACCCCAGTGATGCATGAGACATCCTGCGTTCAGAGATTTTCAAAAAAAGGTGTTTCCCCAACTTGCTGGCCCCAGCCCAGGGATTGAAGGGCCTTTCCCATTTTGTTGCCTTAGTTTCTGAGACGTTGGGGCAATGGAATATCTGGGAAGAGAAGCAAGGCTTAAATGCTTCCCTGGAACCACAGCTGTGCACAGTACAAGAGAGTAGATCACAGGGCACATTCTGTCCTGTAGTTCAGGGTTTTTCAGTCTTGGCACTATTAGCATTTTGGACTAGATTATTCTTTGTTGGGGGATGAGAGGCATTGTCCTGTGTACTGCAGAACATTTAGCACTAGTTATGCCCCCACCCCTAGTGGTGACAAATCAAAATGTCTTAGACATTATTGCCAAATGTCTCTGGGGGACAAAGTCCCAGTTGGGAACCAATATATAGTTCACAGGCCCAGGTGCCGTTGGAGGCTGGGAGAAAGAGGAGGCCAACAAAGACCAGAACAAATGTCCTCCCAGAAGAGGTGACCCTGACCCTTGGGCTCCTTCAATGGCAGGAAGATGTGGCTCAGAGGGAGGGTGCAGGGAAGATGAGTGCTTCCTGGAGGATCTTGGTTCTGACATGCCAAGGAGATGACTGTGTCATCAGGAAAACTCAGGTATTTCTTCCTCCTGGAACAGCAGCTTCAAGATAGCTGCTCCTAGACTGGGAAGGTCTTGAATCCAAAGTCCTGAAGGGCCAGCTAGGCATCCACAGTCTCAGCCCAGGAGGAAAGAACTCATTTCTAGTGGTGCTTTTTGTCACCATAAGCCCTCTGAGGAATCTACCCAGAGATTTGTCCAAGGCAGCAAGAGGGGGAAAGTAGGGGCACAAAATGAAAAGGTCACCTCCTCCTCTCTAGAGGGCTTTGGGCATCCAGCAGATAAATCTGTCTTAGGCCCTGGCATTTAAACCCAGGTCACTGGCTATAAACATGGGACCTCTGTCCCATGACCAGCGTTAATGGCATATCCTGATGACTAATCTTATTGCCTTGGGGAGATTGAGACACTGATAAGGAAAAGCAAAACTTGCGTACGTGTCAACTCAATAAACTAAATACATGATGTTAATAATGCTAATTATGATGATAGTAATACTTTGCCTAGCTTTTGGAAGAGGTTGAGAGTGAGAGGCTTAGGCTCACCGCTAAGAACTTCATTTCTGGCCGGGCGCGGTGGCTCAAGCCTGTAATCCCAGCACTTTGGGAGGCCGAGACGGGTGGATCACGAGGTCAGGAGATCGAGACCACCCTGGCTAACACGGTGAAACCCCGTCTCTACTAAAAAATACAAAAAAAAAAAACTAGCCGGGCAAGGTGGCGGGCGCCTGTAGTCCCAGCTACTCGGGAGGCTGAGGCAGGAGAATGGCGTAAACCCGGGAGGCGGAGCTTGCAGTGAGCTGAGATCCAGCCATTGCACTCCAGCCTGGGTGACAGAGCGAGACTCCGTCTCAAAAAAAAAAGAACTTCATTTCTGGGAAAAGAAGTACTGGGGTGGATTTCTTACCCTTGCCTAGAATGCTGCATGTCCACCAAGATCACTTTCCTTTTCTTCTTGGTCCCACAGTGGACATATTCTTTCCTGCCTCACTCACAATTAGAAGGGGCCATGGAATGAGAGTAGGTGAGATGCTCCAACTCCAGATTAGGCTCATTAAAATGTCCTGCACCTTTCTACATACTCTCTTCTCCCATCTGCTGGTGGCATGCAGAGCATCCAGGAGGGGCTTCTGAGGCCCTGGGAAATGGTGGAGCCACAATATGGAAAGAGCCTGGATCCCTGAATGACTGCTAGGAGCAGAGTGCAACCTCCACCTCACCACTGACCCCACTGCCCATTGACAAGAGGAAGAAATAAACTATTATCATGTCAAGCCACTGAAATTTGTTGATGTTGTTATAACAACATAAGTACACGGTAGACTGTTAGCTTACCATGATTGAAATACTATCTTTCCATCCAAATTGGCCTTTATCCTTCAAATATCACCTCAAGCGCCCTCCCCCAAGAAGCCAGCCTGATTGTTCACTCTAGCCTCACCCTCCTTTTAATTCCCATGGTACTTGTTACCCACATCACACAATTCACCTCTTAGCATTTTCCTTTTTCAAAGCAGTACTTCCTAATGAATTATAAGCTTCTCAAGGCAGGAATCATGTGTTGGTTTTTTGTATCTTCACAATGCCTAATAATAATGATAATAGCTAACATATATATTGCTAATCTTAAATAATAAGATGCATAAAATATGATTACACATAGAGTTTATTTGAGTGGGCGGATAGCCACCTAGGAGACCTCAACTCCAAACGAATGGGTTCAGCGTTCCAAAGTGGAGAGGTTAAATTTTACTTGTACAGAGAGAGACAGAAAAATTTTAGCAGGATTATAACTTTTCCATACAAGACAGTGCACGTTACAGTGATTTGATTGGTTACAGGATGCTGCATCCCAATGAAGATGACATTATTACTCTGTAGGAGGGGGAGTGATCTGAGGGGGTTTTATCTCTGGTACCACTTAGTCTCAATTGTTTACAGGGAGAAAAACGGCAGAAGTTGCAGCTGCATGACATGTGACTCAGGCTGCATAGTCACATTCCTCTGAAGACTCAGAACAATTTAAGTTCCAACAGCTTTCAGTTTGAATTATTTGGCTGGGTGCAGTGGTTCATGCCTGTAATCCTAGCACTTTGGGAAACCGAGGTGGGTGGATCACCTGAGGCCAGGAGTTCAAGACCTGCCTGGCCAATATGGTGAATCCCCATCTCTACTAAAAATTCAAAAAATAGCCAGGCGTGGTGGTGCACACCTGTAGTCCCAGCTACTCAGGAGGCTGAAGCACGAGAACTGCTTGAACCCAAGAGGTGAAGGTTGCAGTGAGCCAAGATCAGGCCACTGCACTCCATCCTGCTGTGCTCCAGCCTGGGTGACAGAGCAAGACTTCATCTCAAAAAAAAAACAAAAGTTTGAATTATTTAATTTCACAATATTCTGTCCCAGGAATCATTTTATATATATATATTATATATATATCATGTTTAATATTATACATATAATATATATAACATATTATATAATTATATATGTGCATTTAGCTTCATGACAACTCTGTGACATAAATGGTACTGTTATCCCCAACTTATAGGTGAGGACGTTGAAGCACAGAGAGGTTCAGCAACTTGCTCAAGGTCACACAGCTAGTAAGTTTCGTTTGTGTCTTCCCTGGTAGGGCTTGCTAGTGGCTCAAGCATAAGAAGCTGGGTCAGACTTAGAGACGTGGCTTCTTTGACATAGAAAAAAGCTAAGAAGACTTGAAACCTGATTCAACCCTCTCATTTGATACATGTGGAAACTGAGGCTCATAGAAGGCTGGTAGCTTGTCCCAGCTCACCAAGTACAATAAGCCCAGTGATAGGGCCACAACCTAGGGCTCTAAGCCCCCAGTCTACAGCTCTGATGGTGCCAGGCTGTTGTTTATATTATTTGGTCTCTTGCTCCCTTACGTGTTCAGCAGATGGCAGTGTCTTCAGAGTGTCTCCAAATAAATCTTACATTCACTTAGAGAATGCAGCGTCTCTGGGTTATCTGTTAAGGGAGGAAGCATTGTGGACAGCTGCAAGTTTGCCTCTCCATCCTTCTCTGTCCTTAGCACCCTTGGTGTGGGAAACAGCCTCTCTTCTGGGTGCCTCCCAATCACCGCCATGGGCCAACTGCACTGGGGTGGGGTGTGAGGGGTAGGGAGATGGCAGTCCTGAAAATGTAAGGCAGCCAAGACTCAGAAAGACACATCTGTGCCGATACAGAATTTCTCTACCAGGATCCAAGAGGGACAGCCAGCTGGTAGGAAGGAGCTCTGGGAACTCTCGGTAAGCTGTGTTTACACTGACAAGCACACTGCTTTAACTAAGGCTCTGTATTCATTTGAAAGACGTGTCCTGTCTTACTAAATTGTTGACTTTCTGAGTACAAAAATTAGATCTGATGCTTCTTTGCAGCCTTCTAGAGCTAAGAATATTGTTGTGTGTCCAGAGTGTTTCTATCCATTCTCCAAACCACCAGTACAGTTAGATTTAACGCTAAAATTCAGTAATTATCATCTGGCAATTGCATTGTTGATAACCCAACCACTTTCCTGACTGTTGGACTTACATCTCTGGTGAAACTAAAAGGTTCTCTTCCACTGAAACTCTTCCTGGAATTTTGATCTTTGAATCCTGCTCCATTTACATAGGTGTACTCTCCATTTACACAGGTGTACTCTCACCTCTAGAAGAGGGCTTAGAGCCTTGATATCTTCTATCAAGTGATTTGGTGTCGGTCGGGCATTGCTCATTCTTTGTTCTTTTGATTCTCAAGACTGCCTGAGAAGATGTCATTCCCACAGCTGAAAATAAGGAATTTGGATTCAATGCTGTTTCCACCACATTGGAAAAGAATATCCGTGAACTCTCTTGCAGGAAAATGGGAATTTCCAGAGAGAAACCACTTCTCCCCTTTCTTCTCTTCCCACGTCCTCTTCAGGAGCCTATAATTGGGCTCTGCCAGCATACTCTAACTGGCTTAACGAAGAGTCAGACATCTGTAGTAGTAACAAAACGCTCTTTTTCTACATGTCTACACCTCCTGGGGAGTCTTTGCTTAAACCTCTACTGGCCCGCCTCTGATCAAAAGTCAAGAATGTTCCCCTCCCTGTCCAAGACTAAAGTGAACAAGTAAGGAAATAGATTTTACTCAGCCTATTTCAACAGGGAGAGCACTTCAGACATGATCAGTGTCTTGGCAGCGCAGTTTTGCCTTTTATAGGGAGGAAGGTGGGATGATTGACAGTTGGGATTGTTTTGCAATCAGGATAAGTTTCAGTCAGGTGAACAGAAAATGTTCTCTGTGTCTAACTAGTTTGGGGTCGGGGGAGTGTTCTAATCTCAACTAACTACTCGGTATCATCAGCGGGAATTTGTCTGTCTGGCTTTATTAATAGGCTCAGAATAAAGGGGAAAGGTCTCTGTTTGGCCTTGTCACAGGCAAACAAGGGGGTCATCTGCACGCATTTTATCTGAGTCACGTGGAGATGGGTTCTTCACAGTGTGCCGTTCCAGAAACACAAATAGATGAAGGGGTTTCTTAATCACCGCTGTTTTCTAGGAACACAGCGCTCAGGAAAAGTTCAACTTCACCTTTCTCGTTGTTTCATCAGGGGAACCCTTCTGGAAGCAAAGATGTGTACTTCTTACTGCTGGCCAAATGGCTTCTTAACAAGGAAATTAAATCGTTGTTTAGAATGAAAGAGAGGAAGACGCTGGGAGAGGAGGCGCTGTGGCTCGCGCCAGTTGGTAACGCATCACAGCTCGCGGTCGTCATACTACAAGTCCCAGGGAGCAACTCCCGCTTTCTCGCCTATTGCGGGCGGGAACGAGGCGCCCCAGGGCCTGACGGGAACCACAGTGGTTTGGCTGAATGACGGAAAAGTCATTTGAGCGGGTCTTCGTTTTTCGGAAGAGTATCTCAGAAGCTCTTCAAACAAGGCACGGACACAGAATCTAGAAAATGATAAAGAATCAATGATAACGTTATTTCCACGGGGGCCAGACCGGGATCCACCCGAAGAAGGTATTTAATTAAAGCCCGAGCTCCAGTCAGTTTTCCCAGGAGTCTCCTTTCCGGCCGTGCCTTGCGTCATTGCTGTTGCGTCTTCTCATTGGCCGGTTGACGGGTTGCCGCGCCTGCGCGCTGCATTCCTTTGAGGGTCGTGGGCAGACGCCATTTTGGCCCCAGCGGTGCTTCTAGGAAGTAGAGCGCCGGCTCGCGTGCCTGCGTGCCTGCGTGCCTGCCCGCCTGCCCGCCTGCCAGCCTGCCTTCGCTTCCAGGTCAAAGCATTCGCCGTTGCCGCTGCCGCTTTCTTACTCTCCGCACCCGTTAAGTTCTCCGGTCGGGCGGGAGTCTCTGAACACTCAGCCGCGCCTTCCGGGGTCACACCGCCTGGAAGGAGGTGACGGGGGCGGCGCGGGGCGCGGACACTCCCCGCTGAGAGTCCGCCTGCCATGGACTCGGAATATTACAGCGGCGACCAGTCAGGTGGGGCAGGGACCTGGGGGACCGGGCTGGGGGGCGGAGCAGTTACTCGGCGGGGGTCGGCCTGGCACCCCGCGGGTGGGGGCAAGGAGGCCCCCGAAACCTTCCCTCCCGCGACCCGGCCCGAGGAGGGCAAGAGCCCACTGACCGGCTGCAAGCCTCGACGCTAGAACGCTGGAGACGGGATTCTGGTGGGAAAGCTTTCTTCTGAATCGGTGAAGGTTTTTGCTGAAATTGGGAAGTCACTTTCGTCTATTAAGCTCCTATTGTGTGCAAAGTGCTAGGGAAGGAGAGGTATTTTTTGTTAAGAGTTTTCAGTAGTTCAGTAGTTGGAGAATCCAAGGGGCGATGGGGCGGGGGATCCTTCCTACACTTTTCACTCCTAGTTGGGAGTGGTTTAATCTTGGCTGCAACACCGGACATAAGTGCAGGGCGCATGTTTCAGTTGCATGCATAGAGTAAGGAGTGCACTTCTGGCACTTGTGATTTTTGTGCCTTTCTTCCACCTTGAGATCGTTCCTCTTTCTCCTCACCGAAGTTTAGGCTCCTTTCTTTACTGTTTGTTTATTCTGTAAACTCTTACTGGGGCCCACTCTGCTGGCACGGTGCTCGGCACCGGAGATTAAGGATAAGTGAAGCAGAACCTGGTGTGGGAAACACGTTGCGTTTGCTTTCCCTTTGTGTGCTAGTTATATTGGGGGTTCTGCCTCAAAAGTTCTTAAATACACCCACTGTGTACCCACAAAAATTGAAAATTAAAAAAAAATTTTTTTTTTAAACTTGAGTTCTTAATAGTTTAAGCGTTAAGCTCTTTACTGTTTTGAGTTCATTGCTTTTCCTTACATAGGACAGTGAATTGTAATGACTGCAAAGGGTTTTCCAAGCATGCACTGCTTAAGAACACCTTCCTAAGCCAGGTGCGGTGGTTTATGCCTGTAATCCCAGCACTTTGGGAGGCATAGGCGGCCAATGGCTTGAACCCAGGAGTTCGAGACCAGCCTGGGCAACATAGACCAACACCACCCCCACCCCGCCACGCCCCTACCCCCCACCCCCACCCCCACCCCTACCCCCACCCCTCGTCTCTACAAAAAATGCGAAAATTAGTGTGGTGGTGCACACCTGTAGTCCCAGCTACTCAGGAAGTTGACGTGGGAGGATCCTTTGAGCCCTGAGCCCGGGAGTCAGAGGTTGCAAGTGAGCGAAATTACACCACTGCACTCCAGCCTGGGCGACAGAGCAAGACTCTGTCTCAAAAAAAAAAAAAAAAAAAAAACACTTTTCTGATACTTTCAAAATAGTTTTTTTTCCATTCATTTGTGTTTTTAAGTTACTTTTTAAAAAGTGGACCGGGCACGGTGGCTCACGCCTGTAATCCCAGCACTTTGGGAGGCTGAGGTGGCAGATCACCTGAGGTCAGGAGTTTGAGACCAGCCTGGCCAACATGGTGAAACCCTTTCTCTACTAAAAATACAAAAATTAGCCAGGTGTGGTAGCGGGCGCCTGTAATCCCAGCTGCTCAGGAGGCTGAGGCAGGAGAATCACTTGAACCCAGGGGGGTGGAGGTTGCAGTGAGCTAAGATCACTGCCATTGCACTCCAGCCTGGGCAAAAGGAGCAAAAAAAAAAAAAAAAAAAAGTAATTATGTGTAATACCTGTACATAGGTTAAGTACTAAAAGAGGTAACAGAAAAATAGCAGTTCCCTGACTTACTCCCTCCACCCACTTCACATTCTTTTAGCTGTTTGGGGGGTTTACCTGTGTATTCCTAATTCATGCACTCTCTTGCTGCATCATTTTTAGGCATTCTCTAATGATGTTCTGTTATGCTAGGACATTTTAGCCTATGTGCCCCCTTCTTCCCTGTCTTCCCACTGTTGCAGCATAATTGTTAAACTTCAAAACTATTATTTTTATCATGACCATATGTTGTTCTTAGCTAAGTAGATTAGCTCATTAATATGATAGTAATCATAGTGATTCTTCTTTTTTTTTTTTCTTTTCCCCATGTGGCTGCCTAAAGGAGAATGTGATTTCATTCTTAGAGAATGTTTTGGTTTTCCTGTAGTTGACTACTTCATTTTTAAAACTTGCTTATTTTTATAAAACTGTTAAGTCTTCCTATCTTCTCAACCCTAACTTCCTCTCAATACAATTTTACTCTGTATTTTTAAAGCATTGGGGCTGGGTGTAATCCCAGCACTTTAGGAGGCAAAGGCAGGAGGATCGCTTGAGGCCAGGAGTTTGAGACCAGCCTGGACAACATAGCAAGACCCCATTTCAACAAAAATATTAAAGAAAGTTGGGTAACAGTTTTTATTTACCATTTTATATATGCTTTTCTTGAAGAAATTTTCAGTAGTTTTGGACTGGAGTTCCTTGTGTTCTTCATTTGTAAAATACTTACTGTATATCAGGTACTAGGCAGTGTTCTGGGCTCCAGAGATTTAGCAGTGAACCAAAATCCCTGTTCTTGTGGCACTTTCAAGTGAAGAAGACCCACGTTAAACAAAATAACTTCAGGTAGTAATATTAGAAGGTGGTAAATGCCCTGGAGAGAAAGACAGACCCAATTTTAACATGAAGTTGAAATAAATTGTTGACTTGGTGTTTAGTGTTGTTTCTTAAGCTACAAATTGTTTTTATGGTGTAGTTTTGCTGCCACGTATTTCACAGTACGTGTTATGATTGTTGGTATTTGTATGAGTATTGTTTTATTCAAAATATTAGCATCTTTAGTTATGCTTCCTCAGTGGTAACTGTTGCATTTACGTTATTCTTGATTCAGTGTGTTCATTTCACTGTAGATGTCATTCATCTTACACCATAAGTTGGTTTTTGTTTTGTTTTTAATCAGATGATGGTGGTGCTACCCCAGTACAGGATGAACGGGATTCAGGGTCAGACGGTGAGGATGATGTAAATGAGCAACACTCCGGATCAGACACTGGAAGTGTAGAACGTCATTCAGAGGTATTGGCTAACCAACATCTTTGGGAGGGCTTTTCCCTTGCATTCTGTGAGACCTGTTATGTTATAGGAGTTACAGAATCTCTGTGACAAGAGTTTAGGGTTTAATCTCTGAGAGAAAAGGAGCATAAGTTAATAGAAAACTGCTTGAAAAATAAATAGGGATGGTCTGGTTACTGTTGAAATCACAGTGAAATACATTCTGATTGGGTCACATTTCAAATGTTGGGCAGCTTTCAACTGTGAGTATTGATTCAGAAAATGGGCCCGGCCTTTGATATTTGACTAAGTTTCCCTATTTTGCAATAATGTCGTAGTGGGGCATTGAGAATTTGGAATCTGAAGGAATACTACTTGAAGGTTACGGGGGTTATCACCTGTCAAAATTTATGTCAGCATTTGCCCTTCTCATTTTGAACTGTTATGGTGTGTATAACGTATGTAATAATACTTTTTTTTTTTTGAGACAGTCTTGGCTCTGTAACACAGGCTGGAGGTACAGTGGTGAGATTTTGGCCCACTGCAGCCTCCGCCTCCTGTGCTCAAGACATCCTCCCACCTCATAGTCTCCTGAGTAGCTGGGACTACAGGCACAGGCCACCACGTCCAGCTATTTTTGTTTTCTTGGTAGTCGGGGTTTCACCATGTTGGCCAGGCTGGTCTCAAACTCCTGACCTCAAGTGATCTGCCCGCCTCAGCCTCTCAAAATGCTAGGATTACAGGCGTGAGCCACCACACCTGGCCCCCAAATATAATTTTAAGAGCTGTTTCTGTTTAATAATACAGAATAATATTGGGTTTTGTGTACATTTTAACATATTTGGCCTAATACATAAATATTTCAGAACTGCTTTATTTGCCTTTCTGGTTATACATCATGTTAACAAGATAAAATTGGGAAATTTTTCAATAAATTCGCCTTAAGTCTTCGGTAGACATGACTGAAACAAATAGGAATGATAAAGATGGAAAGATTTAAGAACTTTCTATGCCTTATATTTTTCTTGATTACACATATGCAGAAAATTGTCCAATTTTTAGTAGGTATGATTAGAGATTATATTATTGACTCTGTCCTTTGACAGTACATTAGTACATCATACATTCAGCAAGTATTTATTAAGCGCCTAATATGTGTCAGACTCTTTTTGCAGGTGCTTTGGACTTATCAGTGACTAGAAGTTAAAATCTTTCTCTTAGGTATGTTTTTCCAGTAGGGGGAGAAAGACATTAAGCAATAAACATTTTTTTTTTAAGTTGGGTAGTTTGCTAGAAGGTAACATGCTGTGAAGAAAACAGATAATTAGAACAGAACAAAGGATGGAGGTCAGGCTTTGGTGTTAAATAGGGACCATATAGGCCTTTTATTAAGAAAGTGGCATTTGAACCAAGGTGTGAAGGGAGGCAAAGGAATAGCCATGTGGATATGGACGTTTAGGGGAAGAACATCCCTGGCAAAGACCCCAAGGTGAGTGTGCTTGATGTCTTCAAGGAGCCAGTGTAACTGAAGTGGGGTCAGTAAGGAGTAGGGGAGGTCAAAGAACTAAATGTGGGTGTGGAAAAGGCTCATCTTCTGTATATTTTGATGTCACTCAGGTTTTTTCCTGTGCTTTTAAACATTCAGAGTAAATTCCAATATTTTAATTAATGATAGTTGGAAGTTACTTAATAATGTGTATGTTGTTACAGTCAGTGCATTTAGTGTGTGATATTTTAAGTTTCCACTTTGGAAACAGCATTCAGAGATTAACCACTGTCAGTTTAGGACCCAGTAGGGTAGTCATCTCATGGCCTCATGGTGCAGTTACAAGTTCAGGTTACCCTAAGCATCTTTATTTTTTTAAAATAATATGGATTCTAAATAAATAAATGTGCCTGTTTTTGAAAATTTGGAAATCACAGACTGTCCCAGACTTAAACAATAGTTTGACTTAAAAATTTTCAACTTTGTGATGTTGCAAGTGCTGTATGCATACTTTGAGTACCCATACAGCCATTCTGTTTTTCACAGTATTCAATAAATTACATGAGATACTCAACATTCTATTATAAAATAGGTTTTGTGTTGGGTGATTTTGTCCAACTGTAGACCTTACCTCTGTTTGGAGCACATCTAAGGTAGGCTAGGCTAAGCTGTGATGTTTGGTGGGTTAGAAGTATGAAATGCATTTTTGGCTTAATGATATTTTCAACTTACTATGGGTTTATCAGGCTATAACCCCATAATAAGTTGAGGTGCTCCTGTATCTGTAAAGTTTAAAGAAAAAAATCAAAACCAGCATACTCCAACTACAGAAATGACTGTGAGCCTTTTCACATTATTTCTCCTGCAGTTTCATTCTGTCCCGTGTATATGATGTGTATATATTTTAACTTTACTTGAGATTTTACTATATATATTTTTGTATCTATCTTTCTATCTATATCTGTATATTTTGAGACAGAGTCTTGCTCTGTCCCAGGCTGGAGTGCAGTGGCGTGATCTCGGCTCACTGCAACCTCCGCCTCCCAGGTTCAAGCGATTCTCCTGCCTCAGCCTCCCGAGTAGCTAGGATTACAGGTGTGCACCACCACGCCTGGCTGATTTTTGTATTTTTAGTAGAGACAGGGTTTCACCATGTTGGCCAGGCTGGTCTCAAACTCCTGACCTTGTGATCCGCTGGCCTTGGCCTTCTAAAGTGCTGGGATTACAGGCGTGAGACACTGCACCCAGCCTATATATTATTTTTATCTCTTCGCTTAAGATTATACTTTTAGGTGTTTCCTTACGTTATTGAAGGTTCTCAATAAGCATAATTTTTAATGGTTTCACAATAAGCAGCATTACTTACTCAGCAATTTTCTAATTGTTGTAATTTATGCTGTTTAGCTGTTATATTAAATACCTGAAGCTGCCCTCAAGATTTTTGTACATAAACATTTGTGATCATTTTTTGTTGTTTCCTTAGAAAGCTGCCAGGAGAATTGAGATTAAAGAGACTAAGACATTTTAAGGCTCTTCATAGAATTCCTCTCCAGGAAGGTTATGCTAATTTGCTAAACCACTAGTACTTCAAGAGTGCCAGTTGTACTGTATATAAGTGTTGAGTTCTGTATTAATGTTCTTTTGCCTGTTTAAAATGACTTTTAAGAAGAGATTTTGCTTTCTCATTAAAAGTTTTTTTTTTTAGAAGTAATGGGATGTTAAAAGAGTACAGTTGCATTAAATGAAGCAGTGCTAAGGCCAGGCATGGTGGCTCGTGCCTGTAATCCCAGAACTTCGGGAGGCCAAGGTGAGCAGATCATGAGTTCAAGAGATCAAGACCCATCCTGGCCAACATGGTGAAACCCCGTCTATACTAAACATACAAAAATTAGCCGAGCATGGTGGTTCGCGCCTGTAGTTCTAGCTACCTAGGAGGCTGAAGCAGGAGAATCTCTGGAACCCGGGAGGTGGAGGTTGCAGTGAGCGGAGATCGCGCCACTGCACTCCAGCCTGGCAACAGAGCGAGACTCAGTGTCTCACAAACAAGAACAAAACAAAAAAAATGGGGCAGTATGAATTACAGGTCCAAAGCCTAAAATATACTAGTTTCCTGTTGAGGCTGTAACAACTTGATACAACTTGGTGGCTTAAGACAACAAAAAATTATTATCTTATAATTCTGGAGGTCAAGTCCAAAATGGGTCTCACTGGACTAAAATCAAGGTGTTACAGGGCTGTGTTATTCTCTGAGGAAAAGCACATTTCCTTGCTTTCTTCAGTTTGTAGTGGCTACCTGCGTTTCTTGGCTGAGGCTCCTTCCTCCATCTTCAAAACCAGCAGCGTAGCGTCTTCACAACTCATTTTCTGACCTCTTGTTTCTGTCATCACATCTCTCTCTTACTCTGACCTTCCTGCATCCCTCCTATATGAACCTTCGTAATTATAATTGGGCCTACCTGGATAATCCAGGGTAATGTCCCTAGTTCAAGGTCCTTACCTTAATTACATCTGCACAGTCCCTTGCATGTAAAGTGACATATTCACAGGTTCAACATGGACATTTTTGGGGGGCCATTATTTTGCTACCATAAGATGGTACTCACAGCATAATTTTCCCAATAATGGTACTTTTTTTTTTAACCCCTCATCTGTATTTTAGAATTTAGGCTAGTATTTTTTTTTAATTCATTTCATCTATAGTATTTACTCAGTACACACACACACACGCACACACAATCTTTAAGATAGTGGTCAGTATAGGAAATACTGATAAGGTTTTGAAGACCAGTAATTTTGTAAGTTTCTTAACCACTTTATTAGAAAGCTCCTTTAGTTATTAAAAAAAGAAACTTATATTTTCTTAAAATAATTGTATATGTCTATAAATAATCTCGGACAGGTGACAGAACAAGTCTCATATCAGACTAAGAAAACGAGTTTACTGTAACATATGTATGTAATGGGCTGTAAATCTTTCTGTTTAGAGAGCTTGTTCTGTCCATCTGTCTTTGATGGGCCTGCCTACTGGCCATTTCTAATAACATCTCTGTTTATTCTTGTATGGTTGGCTTTATTTTTTTCTCCAAGATTTGAAAAACACTCAGTAATCAAGATAAATGATATTTAAAAACTCAAAATTAATGCAAAAAAATGAGCAAAATATCAAAATCTTAAAGTTAGAATCAGTAACAATGCTGTGTTAGTCTATATTTGAGCCAGAGGGAAAAGGAAAAACCAGTACCAGTTACCCTGTCTTCACATTTTAAATATTTTGTTCATCATGGGTTTTTTTGCATCAACGTTGATCTTTAAAAAGCACCTGTCTTGGGCTGGGCGCAGTGACTCACTCCTGTAATCCCAGCACTTTAGGAGGCTGAGGTGGGTGGATCACCTGAGGTCAAGAGTTGGAGACCAGCCTGGCCAACAAGCTGGTGAAACCCCGTCTCTACTAAAAATACAAAAAATTAGGTGTGGTGACAGGCACTTATAATCCCAGCTACTAGGGAGCCTGAGGCAAGAGAATCGCTCGTACCGGGAGGCAGAGGTTGCAGTTATCTGAGACCATGCCATTGTACTCCAGCCTGGGCAATGAGAGCGAAACTGTCTCAAAAAAAAAAAAAAAAAGAATCGCCTGTCTTTTAAAAAGCAGCTTTTCTTCCTCCCCTCCCCTCCCCCCTCCCCCCTACCCTCCCCTCCCCCCTCCTCCCCTCCCCTCCCCCTCCCCTTCCTCCCCTCCCCTCCCCCTCCTCCCCTGCCCTCCCCCTCCTCCCCTCCCCTCCCCCTCCTCCCCTCCCCTCCCCTTTCCTCCCCTCCTCCCCTCCTCCCCTCCTCCCCTCCGCTCTCCGTTCCTTTCCTGGCAGAATCTTACACAGTAGCCCAGGCTGGAGCATAGTGGCACAATCACAGCTCACTGCAGCCTCAACCTCCCAGGCTTAAATGATCCAGACCTCAGCTTCCCAGGTAGCTGGGATGATAGGCATGCACCAGTACACCCAGCTAATTTTTGTATTTATAGTAGCAGTGGGGTTTTGCCGTGTTGCCTAGGCTGATCTCAAGCTCTGGGGCTCAAGCCACCCGCCTGCCTTGGCCTCCCAAAGTCCTGAGATGACAGGTATGAGCACTGTGCCTGGCCCAAAAGAGGGCTCTGTCGAGATCGATTTACATACTATACAATTTACCTAAAGTGTGCAATTCAGTGATCTTTAGTATTTCATAGTAGCCCAGCTGTTGCCACAGTCAATTTTAGAATTTCATCATCTAAGAAACACTTTTGCTGTTGCCTTTCTAACCTCCTCTTCCCTTTGCCTACCCCTCCCCACCCCACAGTCCTCAGCAACCACTAATATACTTTCTGTCTCATAGAGTCCCTGTTCTGGACATTTCTTACAAATGGAATGATAAAATATGGTCTTTTGTGACTTATTTCACTTAGCATAATATTTTCAATGTGTAGCCATGTTGTAGCACGTATCAGTACTTCATTCCTTTTTGTGGTAAATAATATTCCATTATATGGATCATACTACATTTTATTTATCCGTTCATCAGCTGATGACATTTGGGTTGTTTCTTTTGGTATTATGAATAATGCTGCTGTAAACATTTGTGTACACATTTTTTGTGGACATACGTTTTCAGTTCTCTTGGGTTTATTCCTAGGGAGGTAATTGCTGGGTCCTAACGTAATTCTGTATTATCATTTGAGGAACTGCCAGACTATTTTCCACAGTGGTTACACCATTTTACATTCACACCTGCTGAGTATTAAGGGTTCTGATTTCTCCATACTCTTGTCGGCAATTACTACCTGACTTTCTGGGATGTAGTTTTATTCTTTGCATTGGCTGTCTAGTTGTCCCATTACCGTTTGTTGAAAAGACTTTTTTTTCCCCATTGAATGGTCTTGGCATCCTTGTTGAAAATCTGTTGGCCATAGGATATTTGGCTTCATTTCTGAACTTTAAAATCTCTTTCATATCTGCATCTATCCTTGTGCCTGTACTAGTGTATTAACTACTATTGCTTTGTAGTATGTTTTGATATTGGAGAGTATGAGTCCTAATTTGGTTTTTTTTTTTTTTTCCAAGATTTTTTTAGCCAATTTGGGTCCCTTGGAGTTGCCTGTGTATTTTAGAATCAGTTTGTTGATTTCTGCAGAGATGTCAGCTGGGATTCTGATAGGGGGATTGCACTGAATCTATCGATCACTTTGGGGAATATTGCCATCTTGATAGTATAAGGTCTGTTCATCCAAGAACATGGGATGTCTATTTAAGTGTTTAATTGCTTTTAACAGTGATTTATAGTTTTCCATGTATACATGTTGGATTTCTTTGTTAAATTTTTAAGTATGTTACTTGCTTTGATGCTTAGTAAATGGAATTATTTTATTAATTTCATATTCATATTGTTCCTAAACATTTTTCCTACGATTTCTAATTTTATTTCATTGTGGTAGGGGAACAAACCTTATATATTGCTATTCTTTTAAATTTGTCGAGGTCCGTTTTAGGGCCTAGCACATTGCCTATCCTGGAGAATTTTCCATGTACTTAATAAGAATATGTATTTTATTGTTGAATACAGGTTGTGTTTTTGTTTTGTTTTGTTTTTTGTTTTTGAACGATCTCTTCTGTTACCCAGGTTGGAGTGCAGTGGTGTATTTGTGGCTCACTTTGACATAGCGGGCATGTGAGAAAATTATGGCTCATTGTAACCTTCAACTCCTGGGTCAGGCAGTCTTCCCGCCTCAGACTCCTGAATAGCCAGGACTACAGCTGCGTACCATCATGCCTGGCTAATTTTAAATTGTTTTGTAGAGATGGAGTTTGCTATGTTGCCCAGGCTGGTCTCGAACTCCTGACCTCAAGTGGTCCTCCCACCCTGGCCTCTCAGCAGTACTGGGATTACAGGTGTGAGCCATTGTGCCAGGCCTAGTTCTTTAGATATCTGTTTGATTTAGTTGGTTTATAGTATTGTTGAAGTCCTCTTTTGAGCTTATGTCTAGTAATTCTATTCAGCTGTCTTCTTCTCTTCTGTTTTGTGTGTGTGTGTGTGTGTGTGTGTGTGTGTGGGTGGGTGGGTGGGGGAGGGGGGCAGGGTCTCACTGTTGCCCAGGGTGGAGTGCCATGACTCGGTCTCAGCTCACTGCAACCTCTCCACGCTGCCTAGGATGTCTTCTGTATTTTTTTAAACACTGAGCTCTGGGTAGGGGGTGGAGGAGTGGGAATAAGTTAGTAACCTGAAATCTTTTCAGCTTGCATCTCTTGGCATGGGCTCACAAGCCGGCACAAGGGTGATTAGGGCCCCAGTATTCTCAGTGTGGTCCACCCAAGGTAGAGCTGCCTTTAAGCAAGTAAGGGTTGGTCAAAAGATGGGAATCTCTACTTCTCAACTTCAGTCTTTCAGAACTTAACCACAGAAACAGGCTTCGGGAGCAGGATGAGAGATGCTGATGCCCTGCTCTTCCTGGAAAGGAAGCCCTCTAACTGAAGCAGGATAGAGAGGGAGCTCTGTGTTTCTGGCTACAGCAATCTGGAGTGGAGTCAGCCTCACTGAATTGTGAGGTTGGAAGGAGGTTCAGTAGATCTTGGTTCAAATAGTCTCTCTTGTGGAATTTGTGTAGGTGTTTCTTCATTTGCCCTTTGCCATTAGGGCCATTTGTAGAGACTTTAAGTGGTTGTTTTTAATAATTTTCACTGGGGAGAAGGTCAGTAGAACTTCTCATGCTGTGATGCCAAAAATCCTTGTTTGGCTTGATGTTTATCTCTTACAGATTGGTCAGACTTTTGCGTATTCCTCAGTTTAAATCCCAAAGGGACCCATTATGCTTCTCTTGTCTGTTACTGCAATCTGTATTGGGCCCATTGAGCTCTTTCATCTCAGGGAGATTCCTGTGTGTGTGTGGATGGGTGAGGTCCTCTGGGTCCTGCCTGTGGCCACACCACAGAGAGCAGCCTTGTGTTGCTTTCCTGAACAAGAGATTCTTAGCAAGCCAGTTGTGGATATTTGGGTGCATGCCTGTATATTAACAGGACATTTAGCATCTTGGTTACTGGGCATTAAATGAAATGCTAGTAACACATCCTCCCCATCGTTGATGACCAAAAACAGCCCCTTGAATTTCCCACTAACCCGTTGGGTGAAGACCCAGAACCGCCGTTGGGTTGAAAACACTGAAATGGACAAAGGAGGTGTAATAAACATAAGAAAGAAAGCAAGAAATACTCAACAATGTAGAAAATGAGCGATTAAACTATAAATAGGACGTTTATAAGAATGGCAACACAGCTATTGGAATTGTTTTCAAAGAATAGTGACGTGGAGAATTGAACATGTTACTTGTGATGCAGAATTTTTTTTGGAGGGTGCCACTTCCTGTTGGCGGGAGACCTCTGGGGCCAGCAGTGTCCCTGCTTGGGCCTCGCTGGGCTCCAGTCTCACTTGGACTCTTCCTGCCCACTCGGCCTGGCAGGCTGCACTTGATTTTTGCTACGGGCCTCTGCCAGCAAGACAGGTATGGAACGGCAAGAGGTGTGTGAATGAGCCGAGTGCAGGGTCTGGGTCTGGTCACGGCACACAGCCAGGCAGGTCAGCTGCTGCAGCAGGCGGGCAGCTCCAGGCACTGACACAGGTGCCGGCTCCGTGCAAGGCTGCAGCTGGACCCAGTGTGCCACAAGCAACTTCCATGGAAGGCGCCAGTGTCCAGACTAGGGGAATGTGGTGGTGCCTGAAAACTGAGAGATGCCATGAACTGCAGATCCCCAAGGGTGTCATAGCTCTGTTGTTCCCACCGCCCAGGGCTTGGCAAGCAGGTGCGTGTTACAGCCCTGCTTTGGAGAGTCCCGAGGTCTGGGCTCTCGAGAAGCACTACAGCTCTTATTCATTCCTGCTGCCCACAGCGTTGGCGAGTGGTGGCGTGTCACGCCCAGCAATTTCTTCTCCCCCATTGCTGGGTAAGCAGGAGGGAGGGGTACAGTGTTACACCCCTTTTTGAATTCTCCGTTTGGTGGGTCCCAAGTGGTTTTCCTGCGTTCAAGAAGAATGAGGTTACATGGACAACTGAGAGTGAGCAGGGTGGAGAAGAGTTTTATTGAGCGACGGAACAGCTCAGCAGAGAGGGGACCTGAAGTGGGCAGCCCCTTCCCAAAGGTGGGTTGTCCCCAACTGTGGCTAACTCTGGAGTTTTTATAGACTCAGAATTGGGGAGATACGGGCTGTAGGTAGCCTTGGGAAAGGCAACATATGATGAGTTAAAAATTAGTCTTATTCGGAAAGAACCACTAAGGAAAGAGCAGGCAAACGGGAATAAAGATTCTCACTCCGGTCAGGTGCCCTAGCAGCTCAGTTTACTGCGTTTAAGCTGTGTTTGACTTGAAGGTCATGTTTCACCAGGGACCCACCGCTATCTGCCTAGGAATTTGTCTGCTTCCTGCCGCTATTACTTGAAAGATACAGGCCATTATTGTGATTCTAGGTCCTAGTTTAATTGTTTTAAAATAAATTTACACAGAGAAGAGATTGAAAGGACTAAAACGTAAAAGATGGTGATCTTTGGGTGTGATTCGCATTTGTCTTATTTCTACAGTGCCCATTAATCTCTCAAATCAAAGGGAAAATAATTTGGTAGAATACTATGCCATTTTATATGGTAACCCATTTTTATGAGCATGCAACAGCTAACTCAAAATGTACTAAAAAATTCAGAATTTAGAAGAACCTTGTGAAGAACCCTTTCATGGAAAGATAAACCTTTCTTTACTAGCTGTTTTTTTCTGTTTTAAATTTATCTTTAATATATATTCTCTTACTAAAAAATTGTAACTATTAGGTATCAAATTGTCTTTTCCTAGTAGATTAGTTGGAAGGATACATGGAAGGGTAGTTTCTTAAATTTGAAGAAAAGGTATTGAAGTTTAGATTTCTCAATCCAGAAGCCTATAGAAGTTTTACACATCTTTCTTTGAAGATTTTGTGTTCCCAGCTACCCCTCTACCTCATGTGCAGCCTGAGATAGTTGACATTTATTACTTTGTCCCCAACTGTGTTATTATATGGTTTCCAAATCAAGTTAATTAAACTTTTTTGTTTTTTTTGAGACACAGTCTCACTCTTACACCCTGGCTGGAGTGCAGTGGTGTGATCTTGGCTGACTGCAACCTCTGCTTCCTGGGTTCAAGCAATTCTCCTGCCTCAGCATCCTGAGTAGCTGGGACTACAGGCATGCGCCACACACCCAGCTAATTTTTGTATTTTTAGTAGAGACAGGGTTTCACCCTATTGGCCAGGCTGGTCTTGAACGCCTGACCTCAGGTGATCCTCCCACCTTGGGCTCCCAAAGTGCTGGGCTGACGGGTGTGAGCCACCGTGCCCGGCCAGATAATTAAACCTTTGGATTGGAATGCATTTCCCAAAAAATTGGCACTATTGCTTAAGTTTATTTAATGTGTGAAGATTTATTATTCATGTCTTTCTGTAAACATTTTTGAATGTTGAATGTTTACTAGGCATAGCAATGCAAACTTAAAACTTTAAGGTGTCTGTGTGGGTGCGGCAGACCTATAAATACGTGACTACAATATAGTATGTCATTGTAGCAAAGATACATACCAAGCACTGAGAGGAAGGGAGGAGGGGCTTAGTAGCCATGATATTTCAGCTGACAGAAAAAGGAGAGACATTGCCAGTTGGAGAAACGGGTTGGGATAGTGGTAATTCTGTCTAGCTAGAAGAGCAGCAGATACAGGGCCTAACATTAAGAAGGACTTGATATATTTCAGGAATGATTATTGTGGCTAGAAAATGGAATAGCTTAATGGAAAGTGATGCTGAATAAGTAAGTTTGGGTTAGATGGCTTCACACCTTTTGTGGTAGGACAGATAGGGAAGAAGGGGGAAGACTCTAAAAATCTTTTTAAGTAGTCATCTCTGGAAATATAACTTTTTAGTAAAGCAGTTTGAGCACCAAGTGGAGGGGTGGCCGTCAAATGTGACCTAGTTATAACTAGTTTCCAATTCTAGTTTTTGTTATTTTTACCATATATTCTTTTAGACAGTATTTTTGCCAATTAGCTGTGTGGTTTTGTTTCAGCTGGTTTCTGTTTCATGGAAAATGTATCAAAGGAGACATATCAAAGGAAATGCCTATCTTAACATCCAGAAGCCTGTAGATTTCGTCTGTGCATAAAAGTACCCTCCCGAGTGTCCCACAGGGAAAAATGGAGTGTGGGACATTGAGGAAGATGTTGTTTGGAAATGGAACCTGGCTTCTCACGGTTTTTTGACTGTGAGCAAAGCACAGTGGGCCCAGCCATCTGCCCTTGAAGTCGATGACAACTCCGTTAGCTCCAGCATTACTTGAATTGAGCAAAGATGGCAGTCTGCTCTTGTTTGGCTCTTTCCTTCAGGGGGTTGTGTTAGTATAAGGAAAGCATCCTTATGGGGAGTACATCAAAACAACTAAAAGATTTGTCTTGGCTATTGCTGTCCTATATCTTATTAGTTCTTGTGATTCTGTCTACATTTTCCTTTGTTTTTGTTTTTAGTCTTTGTCTCTGATTCTGATAATGTTTAATGCAAACATTATTTTCCATTTGTTTTATGTTAAGCATTGCTTGTGGGGTTTCTTTTTCATTTTAGTGAATATATTTTGAGTGTCTTTTTTATGCCGCAGGTAAAAGATACATTTTTACAGAATAGCCTCGGATCTTAAGGTCGGTGTATCAGATAAGTGTAAATAAGTGTGTAAGTCACCTTTCAGTGAAGTGTGAGCGTACAAGATGCCATGGGGATATGAAGGGAGGGAATGGCTAACCAGGTCAGCAGCCGTCACGGGATGTATTTGAGCTGAGTCTTGAAGGGGGGAGTGTTTTGTAATTAATAATTAATGAGATTTTGTTATTGATGGTACATAACATTTTTTGAATGCTCACAGGCTCTGTGCTTACTGCTTTGCAAGCTTTTATTCCTCAGAACTGCCCTCTACGGTATAGATACTATTCCTAATTCCATCAGATCAAGGACATGGAAACTTTGAAGAGTTAAGAAAATGTCCTTTGATCACATAGTAGAAAGTAACAGAGCTGGGGCTTGGACCTCAGGTCTTTCTGACTCTAAATTCCACGGCCTTAACTGTCACATTATGTTGCACAAAGTCCATTCATTCTACCTAGAGAGAAAGATGGAAGAGACTTCAGGAGATGAGTATTTTTGGCAAGTTTTTAGGCATGAAAAAGACAAGGTACAAGAAAGATATTCTTGGTAAAGGGAACAGCATTTGTAAAGGAGCAAAGTTAGTAGTTCACTCTACTGAAACTGGAGTAGAATTTCTGAAATGTGGTCAAAATCATGTGGACCACATGTCAAAATTCAGATTCTGTGACACCTTTCCCAGATACACTGAATTGATATCTGGAGGTGAGAAGCACCAAAAGTTTGTATGGTTTTCTCCAAAGTTCCCCAAGTGATTTTTATACATACTGAGGTTTGGGAACTGCTGCTGTAACACATAGGGTTGATGGTGAGTGGAAAGAAGTGAGTCTGAAGAGGTAGGCAGGAGTTTACATCATTATCATAAAATCCTAAACTTTGTTGGGAGGCCAAGGCAGAAGGATAACTTGAGGCCAGGCGTTTGAGAACAGCCTGGGCAACACAGACTCTGTCTCTACAAAACAAAAAAAATCTGGATGTGGTGGCATGTGCCTGTAGTCTCAGCTGCTTGGGAGACTGAGGCAGGACGATCTCTTGGGCCCAGGAGTTCAAGGCTGTACTGAGCTATGGTTATGCTAGTGCATTCCAGCCTGGGTGACAGAGTCATACCTTGTCTCAAAAAGACAAACGAACCAAACAAAAAACAAGCTTTATGTAGATTTTTGTTGTTGTTGTTGTTACTCATCAGGAGTTCCTATGTTTCTGACTCTTATTCTAAGATCAACTTTTGATAGACAAGAGACATTCTGGTTTATAGCTTTGTTATATTAAGTGTGTGCTTGGGAGTTTCTCAAAGTGGTGCAGCACTCCAGGAACGACATTGGATTGACAGCATTATGTTATTTTACTGCAGGGTTTCTCAGATTCTTTCATGCTCATTAAACTAATATGCATTGACAAAGTCCTATATGATACTTTCAACTATATCTTCTGGAACTAGGGTCTAGTGAAACATGTTTTTGAACATACTTCTATAGATATTTCTTCATGGAATTTACTGTGTGGTTTAGTGTTGAGCATTTTTCCAGTTTATAATGGTAGAGTAGTATATACGACATCAAGTACTTTGAGTTTGACACTTCTGACCAGTCAAGAAGAAACATTCTGACCAGTCAAGAAGAAACAAAGTGTCCTGAGTTATTTGGGTCTGTACAAGTTTCCGTTTGACAATATAATACTTTGAATACTTTACAAATTATTATTTGATTTATAGCAGTTTTATTTACTTTGCAGTTTAAGAATGTCAGTTATCTCTCTGTGTATTGTGGCCCTGGTCGTAAGAAGTGTGGTTATTCTTTGTATGCTGAGATAAACAAGATTGTTTATTATGATGGATAACCGGTAGTTATTTATAACTGCAGTGTGATTGATGGCTAAGGAAGGAGGTATGAGGCATTATAGATGTTTGTGTTTCTTTCTTTCTTTTTTTTTTTTTTTTTTTGAGACGGAGTCTTGCTCTGTTACCTAGGCTGGAGTGCGGTGGTGTGATCTCGGCTCACTGCAGCCTGCGCCTCCGGCGTTCAAGTGATTCTCCTGCCTCAGTCTCCCGAGTAGCTGGGACTACAGGAGTGCGCCACCACACCCAGCTAATTTTTTGCATTTTTCGTAGAGACAGGGTTTCACCGTGTTAGGCAGAATGGTCTTGATCTCCTGACCTCATGAGCCACAGCGCCCGGCGGCATTATAGATGTTTCTAAAGCATCTAAGGAGCTTCTGACTGCTCAATTTCTTTTACCATTACCACTAGGAAGTGTCTTACATTATTTTAAAAACTCCGTTAAATGTCAGTTTCAACTGTTGATTTGTTGTACTCATGTGACTTTTAAAAAAACTGTCTTTTGGATTTTTTTAAGTTTGCAATTTAATTGCCAAAACCACTCTAAAACCTTTAGATATTGTGTTGATAACTTTTAAGCTTAACTGTATAATTTCCAGCATACTCGTCCCAAATTCTGTGGTGTTGTCGTCTAAGTGTATTCTTTAGCTTGAGTGTATCAGACTGGTACTTTTTTACTGTAGTTATTTCTCCCCTTTTTTGCCGTCGTTCCATACATAATGCTGTGTCTTCATGAAACTCATAAAAAATTCGTGAGGATTCCTAAATTTCACTATCATTGTCTTATGCGGTGTCCTTGTAGGGGTTGTTTGTTTTGGAATGCTACACCATGCATCAGGAAACCTGGGGTATAGTGTAGCGGGTGAGTTTTGGGTGACTGCCCAGTGTCTCTCACTTCTTTGGGAGTGACTCCCAGTGCTGTGCCCCGATCCAGCTGTAACTGATTGAGTCACAGTTTCTGATATTGCCTTGGCCAGTTAAGTCGTCTCTTTTGGGGATTTGTAATTTAGGTTCTAGACAGTTTATAGCCGAGTCATGTTACTGATGGTACTCTAGTAAAATGATCCTTGAGTTCCCTTTTCTAAGCTCTCTGTGCTGCATTGGTGCTTAACCTTCCTGAGTGTTTAGTCATTCAACTCACTTTGATCCTGAGAAGATTGTTCTTTTTTTCTGGACTTAGCTAGAGATGATTTCTGTTGTTTCAACTAAAATAAATCAAGTCACACATAGACATGGCCTTAGAGTTATGTGATGGGTTTGTCATGGAGAGCATTCCAAAAGCCAATTGCAATTTTCCCTTTTTGCCTCCTGCTTTAATTGCCTCTGCTGGTCCTGTATGCCTCTCCCCACCCTCCCCTCTTAACTCAGCCATCACAAACTCCATGCAAACATGCCTGTTGTCTGCACACCCTTTTTTTTTTTTTTTTTTTTTTTTTTTGAGATGGAGTCTCGCTCTGTCACCCAGTCGAGTGCAGTGGTGCGATCTTGGCTCACTGTCTGCACACCTTTTTTTTTGCAGCTCAGTTTCATATAGATGCACTTCCAGTGCACTTTTGAAATATCATATACATACTTTGTGAATAGTGCATGTTACACTGTACTGTTACGGTGTGCTTGGCTGGCTTCTCATTAGCAGCTCGTAAGGTCAGGCCCTGAGACATACTCAGCCTGGTGTCTTGGCGTCTTGCACATAGTAGACATGAAATACATTCTTGTTGGATTAATTTTTCCTCACCTTATGTTATTCCCACTTAACGCCTTTATTACTAATTTAACAAATACACATTGAGTGTGCCTCATCCAAAATGCTTGGAATCAGAAGTGTTTTGGATTTAGAATATTTTTGAGTTTTGGAATATTTACTTATACATAGTGAGCAATTTTGGCAATGGAACCCACGTCTAAACACGAAATTCATTTATCTTGTAGCTGGAAGGTAATTTTATACATTATATTAAATAATTTTTCACATGAAACAAAGTTTGTATTAGGTGCTTATGTTTGGAATTTTCCACTTGTGATGTCATGTCAGTGCTCAAAAAGTTCCAGATTTTGGAGTTGTCTGAATTTTCAGATTAGGAATGCTCAAACTCTACCTAGTGTGTGTATGTACTGGAGAGCATTCTGCACTCTGAGAATACCTCAAGAAAACAAACCAAAATATGTCTGCCTTCCTAGAGCTTACAATCCAGATAGTTAAATTTTCCATCTGCATTCTTTTAAATTATGAAGTATGGCTAAAGTAAAATTTAGGCAACATACAGAGTATTGTACTGTAATTGTAAGATTCTATGATATCTCTCGAGTCCTAATATCGTTTTAATAGATAAGTGCCTGTTCCAGTGGGATAATAGAGCTTGTGACTGACAAGGAATCCAATACAGTACTGTGCTGAGTGCCCGGTGAGAACTCAAGAAAATTGTATTTAGGGATTTTGAAAAGTTTATGGTTTTGGAAACGTTCCTGAATGTGCTATAGTTCAGTGACTGTGTGTAGCAATGACTCTTTGCAATGCTGTGCTGTCATGATGGTGATAAAATATTTTAAAAACTCTTCAAACATTTGCCTTGTAGGCTTATTTTATAATTTTTCATATTATTTTTGAATTTGTAGACACAGCATACTTGGGTTAGTAAAAGTATGGGTTTTATGAGAACATTTTCATGCCATTTATCCTGTCATTGACAAGAATTATCTTGTCACTTAACGGTTTCATAGCATGATGTTGGCCATAGGTATTATTTAAAGGCTCTTTGGTCCCTTGAAAATAGTCTGTGGTAGGTTCACATAGCTTCAGTCATGTATCTAACAAATATTTGGCTCAGTAAATTTTTAGAGGGAATACTCAAACATGGAAATACTTTCACTTATTAAGCTAGAATATTATTGCCATTTTATTTAAAGTTGAGCTACCAGATGGGAGAAAAAATTCACCAGATCCTAAAACACTTGTTAGTATTTAGGCATGTTTAATTTTATATATTTTTCTCTGCATTTTAAAAATCATAGCTATAATATGCACATATCAAGTTTGTACCCCAGAGCATGTTTTCAGAGTAATTATTTCAAGTAACATTATGTGTTGGTATAGTTAGATGAATCATGTTCTCCCTAAAACTTAAGCTTTCTTATTTCTAGGGTAACTAAACACAGGACCATGACTACTGTAAGCCTCAATTTTGTTATCATGAGAAGTACCATTATGAGGAGTAAATGAACTAACAGGAGAGAGCCTATTGTGGTATTGGCTCTTAGTGGGTACTTAGGAAATGTTAACCCTTCCTTTCTTTGTTTGCTTAAATTATCTTGGGAGAAGGTGCACATATGTTATTTGACCCTTTAAATAAAATGAAATTGTATGGTTTCTTTTCCCTTAAATAATTTTAACCTTAGCCGGGTGCGGTGGCTCAAGCCTGTAATCCCAGCACTTAGGGAGGCTGAGACGGGTGGATCACAAGGTCAGGAGATCGAGACCATCCTGGCTAACACGGTGAAACCCCGTCTCTACTGAAAAATACAAAAAAATTAAAAAAAAAAATAATTTTAACCTTATAAAACCCAAGAATGTTCCTATGTAAAAGAACTTGGTTACATTTTTGCTAGTATTTCTTTGAAAAATGTATTTATTTATTTTTATTTTTATTTTTGACAGTCTCATTCTGTCTCCCAGATTGGAGTACAATGGCACAATCTCAGCTCACTGCAACCTCTGCCTCCCAGGTTCAAGCAATTCTCCTCGCCTCAGCCTCCTTAGTAGCTGGGATTACAGGTGCCCACCACCATGCTCAGCTAATTTTTGTTTTTTAGTAGAGACAGGGTTTCACGATGTTGGCCGGGCTGGTCTTGAACTCTTGACCTCAGGTGATCCACCACCTCGGCCTCCCAAAGTGCTGAGATTACAGGTGTGAGCCACCACGTCTGGCCCAGAGTTATATTTTTACAAAACAGAAGTATGTATGAGAAAATTCTCCTTTTTTAAAAAAAAAAAAAAAATCTGGCTCTTCACAGTTTTCTATAGTAATCTGAGAGCATGCTTTACAAAGTTGTTTTAATGAAGGCTGGTTATATTTCCCCATTCGGGGATCCAGATAAAACCATTTCACAGATTGGCTTTCTGTGGGGGTATTTCTATATAGGTATAGGACAAGAATTCTCCATTTAGGTGCACATGTTCTCATATTTTAAAAAATTGGCCGGGCACAGTGGCTTATGCCTATAATCCCAGCACTTCGGGAGGCCAAGGCAGGCGGCTCATGAGGTCAGGCGATCGAGACCACGGTGAAACCCCGTCTCTACTAAAAATACAAAAAAGTAGCTAGGCGTGGTGGTGGACGCCAGTAGTCCCAGCTACTTGGGAGGCTGAGGCAGGAGAATGGCGTGAACCCAGGAGGTGTAGCTTGCAGTGAGCCAAGACCTCGCCACTCACTCCAGCAATGGAGCGAGACTGTCTCAAAAAAAAAAAAAAAAAAATCACTGAAAAAATTTAATGTTTTACTATTAAAGGGTTTTTGTTTGTTTGCACTTTCCTAATTTTTCTCACTTTATTTTTCAGAATGAACCTAGTGATCGAGAGGATGGTCTCACCAAAGGACATCATGTGACAGACTCTGAGAATGATGAGCCCATAAATCTTAATGCTAGTGACTCTGAAAGTGAGGAGCTTCACAGGCAAAAGGACAGCGACTCTGAATCTGAGGAACGTGCAGAGCCTCCCGCAAGCGATTCTGAAAATGAGGATGTCAATCAGCATGGGAGCGACTCTGAGAGTGAAGAGACCAGGAAATTACCTGGGAGTGACTCTGAAAATGAGGAGCTTCTTAATGGGCATGCAAGTGACTCAGAAAACGAAGATGTTGGGAAGCATCCTGCCAGTGATTCTGAGATTGAGGAGCTCCAGAAGAGTCCTGCTAGTGACTCTGAAACAGAAGATGCTCTAAAACCTCAAATCAGTGACTCTGAGAGTGAGGAACCCCCCAGGCACCAAGCCAGTGACTCCGAAAATGAGGAGCCTCCCAAACCTCGAATGAGTGATTCGGAAAGTGAGGAGCTTCCTAAACCTCAGGTCAGTGATTCGGAAAGTGAGGAACCCCCCAGGCACCAGGCCAGTGACTCTGAAAACGAGGAGCTTCCCAAACCTCCTATCAGTGACTCCGAAAGTGAGGACCCTCCGAGGCACCAGGCCAGTGACTCAGAAAATGAAGAGCTTCCCAAACCCCGAATCAGTGATTCGGAAAGTGAGGATCCCCCAAGGAACCAGGCCAGTGATTCTGAAAACGAGGAGCTACCCAAACCCCGAGTCAGTGACTCTGAGAGTGAGGGGCCTCGGAAGGGACCTGCCAGTGACTCAGAAACTGAGGATGCGTCCAGACACAAACAGAAGCCAGAGTCAGATGATGACAGCGACAGGGAGAATAAGGGAGAGGATACAGAAATGCAGAATGCCTCCTTCCACTCAGACAGCCATACGGACAGAAAAAAGTTTCACAGTTCTGATAGCGAGGAGGAAGAACCCAAAAAGCAAAAACTGGACAGTGATGAAGATGAAAAAGAGGGTGAGGAGGAGAAAGTAGCGAAGAGAAAGGCTGCTGTGCTTTCTGATAGTGAAGATGAAGAGAAAGCATGTAAGGAATTACCTTGGGCTGTCTATCAGTGCTTTATTCATTGTGTAAGCTTGTAACTGTGGAGCGTTGTATCCTCTTGGTATGTCAGATCTGTATTCTGTGATTCAGCTTAATATTCTAAAATATCACTAGGACACTCATTTCCCCTGGTTATCATTAGCTAAGCCTAATAGTAAGTTTCCTTTGAGTTCTGTTAGCATGTATTAATCTCTGACTGCCTCAAAGTGATAAACCACGTGTCAATAGGAATATAAAATACTCAGATTTTTTTGTTTTAAACTGGAAGAGGTAATGTTTCAAAGAAAAATGTTGACATGAAAACCCCTAACTGTATTCAGTGTTAGCTGTGGGTCTCTTTGACACTTAGTTCACTAGATCCCATCCAATCAGTAACTGAGCTCCCACAGGTACGTCTTTTCTTTTGTTAAACATTGTTGAATATTCAGATACAGGGAAACTTTGAGGGGATTCTATTTAGAGACACCATCTCTCTCTGGAATGTTTCAGTCTCTGCTACCTAAGACTCCATTTTCACAGTGAGTTTTACTTGTTTACTTTTTTATGAAACTTATCTTTGGAAAAGACATATTTCATTATAACCCAACAGACAGTTCTTATAGGAGAAGGAAAAGGTACCAGACATGTTGCCAATTTGTTAAGGAAGATGAGAAATTTCAAACTGACCAGCAATGATAGAGGAACGTGGAGACTATTCCTAGAAAGAAATATGTAGTCCTTTTTAGTTCAGTTACTACTAGGCAGTGTAGAAAGGATGCCAATTTTGCCCATCAATCTAGTTTTAATTTTCTCGATTCCCCAAAAGGAAAGGTGACTGCTTTTATATTGATGATATCTTCATCTTTTGGCCACTTTTTCTTAAGCAAAATAACAGAAAATTTGTAAGATGACTCTAAATGAGCCATTTAGTTATTTTAAAAATTCTAGGCCGGGCGCGGTGGCTCAAGCCTGTAATCCCAGCACTTTGGGAGGCCGAGACGGGTGGATCACAAGGTCAGGAGATCGAGACCATCCTGGCGAACACAGTGAAACCCCGTCTCTACTAAAAAAAAAATCCAAAAAACTAGCCGGGCGAGGTGGCGGGCGCCTGTAGTCCCAGCTACTTGGGAGGCTGAGGCAGGAGAATGGCGGGAACCCAGGAGGCGGAGCTTGCAGTGAGCTGAGATCCGGCCACTGCACTCCAGCCTGGGCGACAGAGCAAGACTCCGCCTCAAAAAAAAAAAAAAAAAAATTCTAAACCGTGTGTCAGGAGGCCCTTTGATTTTTTTTTTTGCTGCATACTGCTGTTTTAAAGCATCTATTATGCTTGGTAATACAATGACCATGATAAAATAAAATTAATGATGATTTTCTTTTCAACAGCAGCAAAGAAGAGCCGTGTTGTCTCTGATGCAGATGACTCTGACAGTGATGCTGTATCCGACAAGTCAGGCAAAAGAGAGAAGACCATAGCATCTGACAGTGAGGAAGAAGCTGGGAAAGAATTGTCTGATAAGAAAAATGAAGAGAAGGATCTGTTTGGGAGTGACAGTGAGTCGGGCAATGAAGAAGAGTAAGTGACAGTGTAACATGAGTTTTCAGGGGTTCTGAATTAGGCAGTACAGAGGGGTCTGTGTTGTAATACAGTATGTCCTGCCTAATTGCATGTCTTTGGGGATTTAGTATTTTAGTTACTGAACTGAACACACTACAATGTGGGTGAATCTCAGAATTCATCTCAGAATTAACATGTTAAGTGAAAGAAAGCAAAGAGGACATACGTGATTCCATTTACATGAAGTTCAGTAGACAGAATTTATCTGTGGTGTTGGGAGTCAAGGTGGCAGTTGTCTCTAGGATGTTGAAATTAGGGGACCAGCTAGAAGGGGCCATGAGAGAACTTTCTCAGGAGGCTACATGAGTGTATAGGTGCTGGTTACATGAGTGTATACGTTTGTTAAAACTCATTGAACTGGACACTGAAGATCTGCACAGTTTACTATATGTAAATTCTATTTTTTAAAAAATGGTTCCTATGCAAATGAGAAGAAAGCAAATGAATGTTTTTATATTTGTCTACTTTCTAGAAATCTTATTGCAGACATATTTGGAGAATCTGGTGATGAAGAGGAGGAAGAATTTACAGTAAGTATAAGATGGAAATATTTCCTCCTTGGCTGTGCTTTTTTTGTTTTTATGGCAGTGATGTAATTATAGATGATTCTAATAAGTAGGATGTATTCAAGAGAAATACATCTTTGTGATGTATTCAAGAGAAAAATCTAGAAGAGGGATTCGGGAAGTAAAATGAGAGGGTATATACAAAGGCATAAAAGGAAGCTAATGGGCAAAATTGAATTAAGGGGGAAGGGACACATCGAGACAAAGAAAGGCACTTAATAATGCTAAAGGGCAAGATTCACAGTAATTGGGGAACTTCCGATTTTCACAACGGCATTATGGGTGATTGGGCTAACCCTTCTGCCAAGCACAACTGGAAAAGCTAGACAAAATGTGTAGAAATCTGCTCATTGTCTAGGAACAAAGTAGCAAAGAATTACTAAGCCAAGAGAAACCTAAAGTGGTAACTCAGTGTTTAGAAGTTCTTTTTCTGTGGGAGTGTTTACCTGTCAGGCCGAGAGGCTACTCATATTTTTGACAGCCTCAAGACTTGGGGACAAAATTTAGAGTTCGGGGCCTATTGAGGTTAGGGGGCTTTGTAAACCCCATACTCTGGATGGAGACTTCAGAGAGCAGCACCATAGGGTTCACGGGGAAGTAAAATAGCCTTTGCTCAGATTTTAGGCCATCTTTGAATCTTCTGGCAGACTAGAGAATCTCAGTCTCAGAAATAAGATGACAGTGGTTTAAGTTTTTCATATATACAGTACAATACACAAAAATAACATTAAAAGGAAACTAGTAATGACAGACAATAGAAATAGACTTAGGGCTCTAGATATAGGAATTTTAGATATCACCTTAAATACGTTCAGGGAGATAAGAAATAAGATTTAAAATGTCAGAGCAAACAATTTAAAAAGGAGAAGGCAAATTTGGAAAAGAACCAAGTAGAAATTTAGAACTATAAAAATACAGTAACTGAAATTAAAAACTTGGTGAACAGGTAGGTGCAAGTAGCTGGTAGTCCCAGTTACTCGGGGGGTAACTGGGAGGGTAGTTGGAGCCCAGAAGTTTGAAACCAGCCAGGGCAAAATAGTGAGGTCCTGTTTGAAAAGAAAAATGGGGCGGGAGGGAAAAAAAAAAACAGAAAACTTAGTGGATGAGTGTAACAACAGATTAGACATACTTGAAAAGAAAATTAGTGAACTGGAAGATAGATTAGAAGGAGGGATCTAGAATGAAGCTTTGAAATACACTGTTATAGAAGAAAGTAAAAGACATAGACTATGAAAAATTTTCGCAAAAATTGGAATAATGAAAGGAGAGGGAAAATTACATGTATAGCAGAAGCAGTATTTTAAAAAGAAGTGATACCTAAACCATAGATTCTAGAAGTTCTACACATTGCAAGGAAGATAAACAAAAAGAAATCTACACCTAACTACATCATAATAAAACTGCAAGAAACCAACGAACATAGGAAAGTGTAAAAGCCACAGGAAAAAAAAAGACATTCAGAAAAGTAACGATTAGACTAACAGCTGACTTCACAACAGAAACAGTAGAATCTGCTAATGGCAAACCTAGAATTTTGTTAAATTTAGCAAAAATACTTTCCAGGAATGAAGATGAAATAAGGAGGGAATTAATTAACAATGTACCAGCTGAAGGAAATACAGAAGGAAAGAAATGCAAGAAAGAATGATCTCAGATGGAAGGTTAGAGATGCAGGAGGGAGAAAAGAGCAACAAAAGTATGTGTATAAGTCTAAATGAGTATTGACTATACAAAATGAAATGTGTTAATGTGGAATATATCTAAAATTAAAACATGACAGCAGTAAATTGGGAGCATACATGGAATTGAAGTGCTCGCAGGCCTTTGCAAATGTATATGAATGTACATTAGTAAACTGATAAGTTAGGGTGCGCGTTGTAGCCTCTAGAGTGACCACTAAAAAGACTAAAATGGAATGTGTAATTTCTAAACTAATAGAGGGGGAAAAAAATGGAACAACTAGAGCTAATCAGTCGAAAATGAGCAGGAAAAGAAAAAGAGCGATAGGACAAGGGACAATGAGAAAGTAGAAAGTATTACATGGTAAAACAGTAGATTGAAATTTTGATAATATCAGAAATTAAATTAAATGTAAATACTGAATGTTCCAGTTAAAGGACAACAATTGCCAGACAGGATCTTAAAAACCAGCCATATACTGATTTCAAGAGATTTGTCTGAAACAGAAGGTAAAGCTGAAAATAAAGGTGTATGAAAAGGGACTTCATGTAAACATGGACCAAAAGAAAACTGGTGTGGTATCTATAATATCATAAAAGAGGGAGGTAGACATTAAGGTAAGAAAAAAAAACTTGAGATAAAGAGGTCACTTTATGTCGATAAAAAGATTTTAAAATTGCACCTAATAACATGACTTTATATATATACGCACACATAAAAATCAAAAATTGATAAAACTGAAAAGAGAAATGGACAAATCCATAATCTAAGAGAAATGTAACTGACAGAGGAAGCAGACTGAAAAAAACAGGGACGAGTCTCTATATAATCCAGATATAGTCATTTTTGGCAGTTATGAATGTTAAAAATACCTTTCATTTTGTTACTTCTTTTTCACTTTCTTAATGGAGTCTTTTTAAAAAAAATTTTTAACTTTTAAATTTTTTTAGAATATCTTAAATTCATTCCTTTAACATGGAGTCTTCTGATGAACAGAAGTGCTTAATTTTAACATAGGATCAGATTTACCAATCTTTTTCTTTATGGTGAAAACTGAATTCTGCCTAAGAATTTTTGCCTGTCCCCAAGGTCATGAAGATACAAGTTATCTTCTAGAAGCTTGATTATTCAGTCTTTCACATTTAATTGTATAATTCACCTAAAATTGGTTTCGTATGTGATATGAGGGAAAAGTTAAGATTTTTTTCCTTATTTGGAGTATCCAGTTGACCCAGCACCATTTATTGAAAAGATCATCCTTTCCTACTATTCTGTAGTGCCATCTTTGTCATATATCAAATGTCTGTATATATTTTCCAATCTGTTTGCCACTCAGAAACTTAAAGCCTGCTTAAATAGTTCTTGGGTCAAAAAAGCAATACTTATTTTTAACCAATGCAATAGAGAGTGAAGGTAGATGAATTTAGAATCAAATTCAGGACAATAGTGAAATAAGAAAGTAAACCTAAGGAAAATATAAAGGAAGAATTGATTCAACAAATGTTTTAGAGACTGCTTGGACACTGCCTTCATGGAGCTCATACTTAGTTAAGCACCATATTGTAAGAATAAGGTATACTTACCTGTTTTGGAGACTTAACATCAACTTGGTTATAGTTTCAGTTCAGTGAGAAAAACAATATACTAGGTGAACCACTGAGAAAGCCTCTAAGTATAACACAAAAGGTAGATGCCATAAAGAAAAGACTGGCCATTTCATTTACATAAAAATGAAAAGTTATGCCTGACAAATATTAGCATAAACAAAAACTGTACAAATGTGGGGATTGTACAGTTCTTGTCACTTGTAGAGGGCTATATCTAATTTTCAAAGAGATTTTACATAGGGATAAGAAAAAGATGAACAGTCCAGCAAAAAATGGGCATAGGATATTCAGAGTTCGCAGGGAAAGAATGACACATGGCTTTGTAAATGTGAAAAAATGCCCAGCGTTACCCCCATAGTAAGAAAATGCAAATAAAACTACCCTGAGATTTGTTTTTCCGTCCAGAGATTGGTGGATATCAATGTTTGATAGCCTGCTATAGTAGTGAGGACGTAGGGGAACAGGAGCCCTCATACTTGCTGGAGAGAGAATTGGTACAACCTCTGTGGAATACAGTTTGGCAAGTATTTCTCACTTTCAAATATGTAAAACTAAATGTGACTAGGCAAATAAGTGAACCAGTTATGGTTACAGCCATATTGTGAAATAGTCTAAAGCCTTGAAAAAAATGACAAGACTTAATACTGACATGCATTGGCCTCTAGATTCTTTTCTGACATTTGGAACGTGTGGAGCATTATCCTGGACCCACTCTGAGTAGTGTGCTTCCATTGGTATAGTAAGAGAGGATGCGAAGTGTGTGTAGAAGTGCTTATATAAACGTACACTGTTTCTGGAAGGAAACACAAACCTAGTAACACCAGTGGCTGGAGAGAGACCTTTTGTTATGTACCTTTTGATATCGAATTTTTGTTCTTTGTGAATGAATTAATTTAAAAATGCAAAATACTAAGAACACTTAATACAGAAGAAAATCTGTAAGGAGGTTGTGATAATTTTGCATTTAGGGTTTTAACCAAGAAGATCTGGAAGAAGAAAAAAGTGAAACACAGGTAAAAGAAGCAGAAGATTCAGATTCTGATGATAACATAAAGAGAGGAAAACAGTAAGTTTGTTTTTAAGGAATTTGTTAAAGAGAAGTTAAAAAATCAAGGTAGAGACTATTAAATTTTCATTTTGGTTCCTGATTAAGTTTAGGAGTGGATCTACTCCTGTTTTTCTCCATCTCCAGTGTTATCAGTGAATTACCTGCTGTTGTTACTTGTCTTTCATTTACCCTGTGCTTAGATGTCTTACTTTGTGGAGTTGTATTTATATGGCACCAGACTTAATTTATGGTTCACCAAGTAAACTCTTACGAAAAATAACCTAATTTTAAAAATACCTTTCTGAGAGAAAAGCTGATTTTATGGGGCAGGGGAAGTAAGTCTAACATCTTAACTACAAAATATTATTTGACCATATTTCACTTACTTTTGTTGAGCTAGTTGGAATCTATGTTCAGAAAAATCTGATATCTTAAAAGATGTTATACAGTAATAGAAGGATTAGTTACTCTTTCCAGTTGTAAAGGTGTTTTTAAAAAATAGTTTCATTTTTAATTCCTAGCGGCATGCAGTAATTAAACTGAATGAGTTTGGCAGTACTTCTGGAAATTGAATTGATATGCTAGTGGCAGAGAATAACTTAACTCCCTCTTTTTTAAGTGTAATGATTCTGAAGAAAACCATAAAGGTTTGAGGTGCTTAGCAAGCCTATAGATTTCCATGTGTATCTCTCATTATGTTTTGAGAGTTATACTTCTTACCACTGGAAAGCGGCAGCTTATTTTTCATTTTTTTCTGCTCATGCTGTATAAGACAACAGCATTCAGATAATGAACACCTTCATAGTCCCAGAAAGGGCAGTGCCACTAAAGCTGAATGAGTCCCCTCAATTGGAACTTAAAATGTACTTTCTCAAACTGATAGATGCAAGTGTGGATATAGTGCATGAGAAGTTCCGGGCTCTTAGTGATTTATGTGTGTATATATAACAGAGTAGTACAGGAATTGAACATAAAGTCTAGGATCAACTGTTCTTTTAATAGCAAGTTGTAAGTACAGTCATGCGTCGCTTAACAGGATATATTCTGAAAAATGTGTCATAAGGTGATTTTGTTGTTGTATGAACATCATAGTATTATACAAACCTACATGGTATTGCCTACTACCCACCTCGGCTGTGTGGTAAAGCCTATTGCTCCTAGGCCTATTGCTCCTAGGGTACAAACCTGTGCAGCATGTTACTGTACTGAATGCTGTAGGCAGTGGTAACACGATGGTATTTGTGTATCTAAACATAGAAAAGGTACAGTTAAAATACAGTATAGTTGGGCGTGGTGGCTTATGCCTGTAATCTCAACATTTTGGGAGGCTGAGGCAGGAGGATCACTTGAGGTCAGGAGTTCAAGACAAGCCTGGGTGACATATAATGAGTCCCTGTCTCTACAAAACATTTAAAAAATTAACCAGGCATGGTGGTATGGGCCTGTAGTCTCAACTATTCAGGAGGCTAAGGTAGAAGGATGAGCCCAGGCGTTTGAGGCTATGGTAAACTAGGATTGTGCCACTGCACTCCAGCCTGGGTGACAGAGCAACACCCCAACTCTTTAAAATATGTGTGTGTGTGTGTGAGATAAAATATGGTACACCTGTTGGCCGGGCGCGGTGGCTCAAGCCTGTAATCCCAGCACTTTGGGAGGCCGAGACGGGCGGATCATGAGGTCAGGAGATCGAGACCATCCTGGCTAATACGGTGAAACCCCGTCTCTACTAAAAAATACAAAAAACTAGCCGGGCGACGAGGCGGGCGCCTGTAGTCCCAGCTACTCGGGAGGCTGCTGAGACAGGAGAATGGCGTGAACCCGGGAGGCGGAGCTTGCAGTGAGCTGAGAGCCGGCCACTGCACTCCAGCCTGGGCAGCAGAGCAAGACTCCGTCTCAAAAAAAAAAAAAAAAATATGGTACACCTGTTTAAGGTACTTGCCATGAATGAAAGCAGGACTGGAATTTGGTTTGGGTGAGTGGTGAGTGAATGTGAAGGCCTGGGACATTACTGTACACTACTATAGGCTTTATAAACACTGTACACTTAGGCTACACTAAATTTACAAAAAAATATTTTTTTTCTTCAATAAAAAGTTAACGTTAGCTTACTGGATGGCCACCGTCGTATTTGCAGTTCGTCATTGACCGAAACATCGTTATGCGGCGCATGACTGTACTTGCACTTTTAAAAGAAGGTAGCACTTCATTGAGTTAGAATTAAGAAATTTGGTGTTCTTAATTGTGGTAAAAGTAAATGTGTATTTAAAAGACAACTTGTATTTCACTTGCTTTTGTTTACTGCTTTAGTATGGACTTTCTGTCGGATTTTGAGATGATGTTGCAGCGAAAAAAGAGCATGAGTGGCAAGCGCAGACGGAACCGTGATGGTGGCACCTTTATTAGTGACGCAGACGACGTCGTGAGTGCCATGATCGTCAAGATGAATGAAGCTGCTGAGGTGAGTTGTGTTGCTTCTAGGTTCACTTTCTTTTCCTCCCACAGAGTTTATTGGATGCCCTTTTTTTGATGCTTAACCCTTAAACTACAGTTAAGATGCTTTGCTTTTTGTAATAAAGCATTTACTGTTCTAAGTTTTAATCGTGGAAATATTTTAATTTTTTAGTCACGTGTTTAGAAAAAGTGAAAAGATGAAATATTCAGTAAAATGAAACGTTTTAGGTGAATGGCTTTGCTAATTTCATGGGACATGGTTTTGTTCTCAGATTTGGCTAGTTCACCACAAAGTTTAGTTTCTTCATATATTAAAGGTGTTACAAATTCATGTGTTGTTCTCTTGCTCCTAATCAAGCCATGGCTTCTTCCACTGCATTGTAAAAATCTGCTCAACTTACAAAAATTGGCCCCGTAGTATGTTTAAAAAACAAGTTCAGATCTTTTGGAGACACTTAATGAGAGTTCAGCAGTGGATTCAATGATCTGTGTCTAGCATTTCTTTCAAAACAATTCAAGAATGGAGGAAAGTAGCTAAAAGAAGACTAGCTGTGTGTATTTAATTGTTGAAATGTATGCAACAGGTATATTATTCTACATTCTGTATTTGTAGAATTTGAAATTTTTCATAATTAAAAAAAATAGAAAAAACTGCCCAAGTAAATACTGAAACTCATTAACAATGAGTACCGTTTAAAAAAAAATCTTTATTTTTTTCTGAATAGGAAGACAGACAGTTGAACAATCAAAAAAAGCCGGCACTGAAAAAATTAACTTTACTGCCTACTGTAGTTATGCACCTTAAGAAGTAAGTGTTTTGTTTTCTTTAAAATGTCTTTTTCCCCTTCATGGAATGATAATTCAAATGATGTACTGGTGTTCTAGGAATACTAAATAATGATAGCCTTCTATCAGGTCACAGAAAGATAATGAATAAAATTTCCTAAATTATATTTCTTCATAAACTTTTATTAAACCTTGATGCCTGGTGCAAACAGAACAAATAAAAAATTGATACTAATGAAAGAAAAACTTGGAAACTACTAATTTTGTGTGTTTTTGTTTTTATTTTTGTTTTTTGATAGAGACAGGATCTTGCTATGTTGCCCAGGCTTGTCTTGAACTCCTGGGCTTAAGTAATCCTCCCACCTCATCCTCCCAAAGTGCTGGAATTACAGACATGAGCCACTGCACCTGGCCACTAATTTTGTTCTTTATAGACAGTTTTTGGTCTGGTAAAATTGCTTTTGTTTTCTCCGTGTGATGGAAAATAGTAAATCTTGGAAGACCCTACCTGAAGGCTGCATTGTACAAGGCTTATATGACTCTAATGTGTCACAGTTATTGATCCTTCTGAAGCAATGATGCCCTTTTTGAGTAGATCCTTGTTTCTAACTTTTTTCATTGATTTGCTTTTTTTTTTTTTTTTTTTTTTTTTAATTAGAGGCAGGATCTTGCTGTGTTGCCCAGGCTGGTCTCGAACTCCTGGGCTCAGGCGATCTTCCCGTCTCTACACCCGAAAGTCAAAGTACTGGGATGGGATTACAGGTGTGAGCTACCACGCCGGGCCCCGATTTGCTCATATTTCCGAGCAACCTTGCTTTCCCTTTGAACTAAGCCATAACCTACTTTTGATGACTGAGGAAATGTTTTGGTGCATCAGTGAGCCACCACCAGCATGGCCTAGAGCGTCTGTAACTAGAAAATTTCTCCCTCTGTTCTGACAGGGAAAACTATCTGTGGTGGGTTTTATGTATATAACGTCTTGTTTTCTATTAACGTAACTGATTCTAATACATAAAATGAAATTTAAGTATTATTTTATTGAGGGTGTTTTTTGTTTGTTTGTTCATTTTTTGTCCTGCCAGTAGAGTGCAAGTCTCATTGGTGTCCTGCAGAGAATAGCAATTCTGGGTTCACCACCACGTAAAATTTTTCAATAGTCACTATTTTGATAGATTGAACGTTATTTTTTTTTAGTTGAAATGATTGGAGTTAATTGTTCTGTCTGTACCATTCATATCAGCATTAATTTCTTGTGTAACTTGAGTTTGTTTTGTTTTCAGCAAATCATTTTTTGTCAGGTATATGCGTTTCTGGAAGATAAGAACTAAATGTCATACTGCTTTTGAAACCAGAATGGTGTTCAGTAAATACCAAATTTATATGAGTAACTTTTTTAAAGCAGTTTTTAGAAACATCACTAAATATGTAAGAAAAGTCAGAAGATACAGTAGAACCAAGGTTCACGGAATTCTTAAAAATTATTATTATTGCCGGGCGCGGTGGCTCAAGCCTGTAATCCCAGCACTTTGGGAGGCCGAGACGGGTGGATCATGAGGTCAGGAGATCGAGACCATCCTGGCTAACACCGTGAAACCCCGTCTCTACTAAAAAATACAAAAAACTAGCTGAGCGAGGTGGCGGGCGCCTGTAGTCCCAGCTACTCGGGAGGCTGAGGCAGGAGAATGGCGTAAACCCGGGAGGCGGAGCTTGCAGTGAGCTGAGATCCGGCCACTGCACTCCAGCCTGGGCGATAGAGCAAGACTCCGTCTCAAAAAAAAAAAAAAAAAAAAAAAAAAAAAAAAATTATTATTATTACTGCAGGCAGGACCTTAAAGAAACATTCATTGACAGCGGTGTGATGTCTGCCATCAAAGAATGGCTCTCACCTCTACCAGATAGGAGTTTGCCTGCACTCAAGATCCGGGAGGAGCTGCTGAAGATCCTGCAAGAGGTTAGAGGCAGATAATCTGACTGTTCTTTATTAATTATCTATTGTGGTCTGTGTGGTCATAACCTGTGTAGTTTACAGTGTTTGTATATGTTCTCTCTGCTCCAGCCTGGCAGAAGACGGGTTGGAAAAAGGAACATACCTAGTAAAATGAGCGTGAAAGGGAAGACCTTACAACACTTCATATAACTATTGCACTGAAGGGAAAAGATCTTAGAGCAGCTGTGATGTGTCTGAGAAGAGTAGTACAGTAGTGGGCAAGTTCTGGGGAGACGTGACATAGAATGAACACCAAATTCAGAGTCATGGGAACCTGCATTTGAATCTTGAGCTGGGCCACCTTACGTAGTTGTGACACCTTGGGTAAGCTATTTAACTTCTGAAGCAATTCCCAAGGAGCCTCCTATGCCACGCACTGTGCCAGGTGCTTTATATATGTATTGGTTCGTTTCTTCCTCACAGTAAACTGACAAGGTAGGTGTAGTATTTCCGTTTTACAGATGAGGGAATTAAGATTCAGAGAAGTTAAATGACTTGTCAAGGTCACATAGCTAGAAGGTGGCTGTGTTTGGATTCAGTCTTAGGTCTGTTGGATTCTGAGGCCTATGCTGGCTCCCGTATTAAACTGCTAACCTCTAAGTATGCTTAGTTCATACTTTCTCACATTGTTAGGTTTTACTTCAACTCAGCTGTAATACTGAACTCTCAACCTTTTTTTTGTTTGTTTGTTTTTGTTTGTTTTGTTTTGTTTTGTTTTTGAGACGGAATTTCGCTTCTGGTGCCCAGGCTGGAGTACAGTGGCACGATCTCGGCTCACTGCAACCTCCGCCTCCTAGGTTCAAGCGATTCTCCTGCCTCAGCCTCCCGAGTAGCTGGGATTACAGGCAGCCACCGCCACGCCCAGCTACTTTTTGTGTTTTTAGTAGAGATGGGGTTTCACCACCTGTTGGCCAGGCTGGTCTTGAACTCCTGGCCTCAGGTGATCCACCCGCCTCAGCCTTCCAAAGTGCTGGGATTACAAGCGGTGAGCCACCATGCCAGGCCTGAACTCTGAACTTTTGATGTGGACACAAAGTATCTTTGTGCTCTATTTCTGTAGATCCTGAAAATGGAATTTTTTATTTGTACTATTGTGAAGGCGCCAGGTCTCTAGTATAGATTAGCAAGACCCCCAGCTTCTGAGTGATTAATGTGTGTGTATGTGTTTATGTTCCCCAGCTGCCTAGTGTGAGCCAGGAGACCCTGAAGCATAGTGGGATTGGACGAGCAGTGATGTATCTCTATAAACACCCCAAGGAATCAAGGTCCAACAAGGACATGGCAGGGAAATTAATCAGTATGTAAATTTTCCTTTTCGTTTGTTGTGTTTATGTCTGTAGATAAGAGAGAGATGAGTATATATAAAAGCTGTATTTTTACCAGTATTTGTTTTGAATGAGTCAGTAAAGTGGAGTAGAAATTTTTGAATAGCTTCTTATAGGTACAGGCCTTTTCTCTTAGACTTTAAAAAAACAAAACAAACCTTCTCAGTATAATTAAGTATACTATTCATTATTAAAAATAGCAAGTAAGGCTGGGTGCAGTGGCTTAATGCCTGTAATCCCAGCACTTTGGAGGCTGAGGTGGGCAGATCACAAGGTCAGGAGATCAAGACCATCCTGGCTAACATGGTGAAACCCAGTGTCTAAAAATACAAAAAATTAGCCGGGCATGGTGGCACGCACCTGTAGTCCCAGCTACTTGGGAGGCTGAGGCAGGAGAATCACTGGAACCCGGGAGGCGGAGCTTGCAGTGAGCCAAGATTGCGACACTGCACTCCAGCCTGGGCAACAAGAGTGAGACTCAGTCTCAAAAAAAAAAAAAAAAAAAAAAATGCAAGTAAAAAGTATGCATTTTCTAGTCATGGGTCGAGAGCATGGAGAGAGAGGGGTTAGATTGCAGGCTGTGGAGTTGATATTACCTGGATTCAGATCATGAATCCACCACCTACCTTACTGCATTTCCTTAGCTAGTGATTTGTGCTCTGTAACATTGAGATAATTATGTGTTTTCTTTTGGGTGACTTTAAAGATTAAATGAGAGGTTGTGTCTAAAGCATGGTGCCTAGCACATAGTAAGTACTCAAGAAACAGCCCCTGTTGTTGTTGTTGCTTGCACATTGGTCTCCAAAACTTTTTTTGCATGTTCTTATTTAATGATGCCAGAGAAATCCAGAGAAGTCTAAACCAAAATTTATGTGATCAAGCATATTGTTTGTGAAATTATTCAGTTTTAAGAATGAAACCCGTGTTCATTTTTGTTATCCTTCTTAACTCTTCCTGTGCTCCATGTTGAAAAGGAATTTTAAGAACTTCAAGGCTAGACTGAAAAAGTAATTACTACGTTTGAATATAATAATTATTTTTCTTTTGAATTGCTAAGTTTATCAAAAGCTTTTAGAGAAATGTGAATTTCTTCTATAAAACAGAGATATACTACTGTCTTTAATCTTGTTAGTAATCTGCAGTTTACTGCCTATTAAGTGGTAAACTTTTGGTGCTTTTATGCAGTGGGTTTGCGACTTTCTTTTTTTGCCCCAGACTGAGAAAAGCAGAATATCCCTACTGGTGTCCATCACTTACTACAGCAGTGAGTGTGAATCAGAAGTGGGGTCAGTGGGGCGATTTTAAAAGATATGTAGACCCCCTGAGAATCCCTGCTTCCTTCTTTGTGTGACAGCACCCATGTTTGGTCTATAAAGGTCCTTTCTTATTTGTATAGTGTATTAAATGTAGCAGTAAGCTACATTATGTCTCAGAACAAAGGCATCAGTTGGCTCCTGGACTTTGACTGACTGAACAGTGGCATGTACTTTCTTTCATGGTCATTGTAGCAGCTGTATTAGACTTAATGAAGTACAGAGTTTCCATCCGTGCTATTAAACTGTAATTTTTACAGATCCAGACCATTTTGTAAGGTAGTGGTGATGGAGCTTGTTCTGGGTTAGGATAAGAAAGCAGAATTTCAAGACTTTGTATTTCCAGTAAACTTAGAAATCAGTTTACCTTTTAAAATAAATAAAAATTTTAAATAAATGTCTTTTATGAAATGTCAATCCAGCTAATTGTTGACTATCAAAGTGTGTCACATGTTACTTTCTTTAAATCTCTGTGGTGATCTTTTACATTAAATTTTCTGAATCAGCCAGAGTTAGTCACGATACTGGCATTTTGCTTTGTTTAATCCTATAAATTATTCTGAAATAATGGGCTCTTCAAGGAAAGAATATTATAAATGTCTAGAATATCCCCTCACACTAGGGTGCAATTATTTGAAAAAAATGGTAGGGGAAATGTAATTTTATGGACAAAATAATTGATTTTTTTCTTACTACAGATGAGTGGTCTAGGCCTATATTTGGTCTTACCTCCAACTACAAAGGAATGACAAGAGAAGAAAGGGAGCAGAGAGATCTAGAACAGATGCCTCAACGACGAAGAATGAACAGGTATGAGGGAACAGGTATGAGTAAGTGGAATACATGTCATTGTTGTAGTAACTCAGTTTTAAGTAAGATCATTAGGAAACCTGCAAGATGATAGAATTTCCTTTCCTCTCAGCTTGGTATATCTACGTAATTCACAATATCCTTTTAGTTTAAATGTGATAGTGTATAGTCAGGGTCCTGTCCTCCTAACCAGACCTTTCTGGGTCAGTTTGTTGGAACAGAGCCTCTTTCACGATACTGATTGCTTGTGTTGTTCCAGCCACTTGCAAAAAACAACTTTCTGGGTCCCATTTCTGAGTTCCTAGAATAAAAAATGTTATAGGTTTGGTTTGTATCAATATAGTGGACATACAGTTGCATCTGGGAGGACAGGGTCATTAGTTACAAATATGGCAATTACGGCTCACCCACAAGGAAACCTGTTATGCAGATGAATACTAAAATGAGTAGTACTTTTTAAAGATTAGGAGTTATTTTCCCTGATCCATCGTAAAAGAGCTATTAATAGTTATGGTCGAAGTTTGATATTTTAGTTTGCTCTTTTTCTGAGTTATTAGGTTCTAATATTCCTGGTATCTCCTTGTTTACTTTTTTTTCAGCACTGGTGGTCAGACACCCAGAAGAGACCTGGAAAAGGTGCTGACAGGAGAGGAGAAGTAAGGTTTTAATGTTAGGTTTTCTTCCTAGACTATATAGAGAATTTCCATTTGCTGCTTTAAGAAAAGTAGTAAATGAAATGATGTGATGTTCTCATTTACAGGAGGTGACTTTCATTTTAACGTTTAGTATTGGGTACTCTGGGGATGTAAGGAAAATGGAGAAAATACTTCATTCAAAGTTTTTTTGCTGCTTGCTAAGTGCTAGATTCCTTGTTGTGATCTGAGAATTTAAAAACAAATTAAAAATAGCCTATGCTCTCAAAACAAGGATGATAGGCAAAGGGAGGTCTTTGGTAAAGCCATGGGGTAAGTGTGCCCAGGTCTGTGTTTGGAATGGCAAGTAGACTGAAGGGGTTGGACAGTAGTATGGGGCCTGAGGTGGTAGAAGATAAGGTTGGAAATAATAGACCAGTGAAGGGCTTTGAGTCAAGATGAGGAATTTTTGCATGCCTTGTGATTCCACAGGAAGTTTTTGAGACTGGATGTGAAGCCATCTGGTTTGATTTGATTTAGGATGCTGATGCCAATGGGATCGTGTAGGATGGGTTGGAGGGCAGTGGGACTGGGGCAGTGGTACAGCTAAACAGAGGTGGTAGTGGGGGAACAGAGGGGTGAGAAGATACTGCAGAGGCAAAGCTGTCATATGTTGGTGACTTAGTGGGAGAGAAGATGGCTGGAGTTAAAGACTTCAGCCAAAATTTTAACCTAAGTGCTGAGACAGTGTTCATTACCTTTCACCAAAATGGAGGGAGAAGTGGATTTGAGGAAACAGGCAAGTTCTCATTTGAGCATATTAAATGTGAGATGCCTAATGAGATAGTCCTATAAATATTATGGGTCTAGAACTTGTAAAGAGATGTTTGGGCTAGAGACCTGGATTTGATGGTTCTCTCCATAGAAAAGATTGTTCAGTCAAGAAAGTATAGAGTAAGAAAGGAACTAAACCATTTTGAAAGGGGGCATAGCCAGGCAGAGTAGCCAGTGAAGGCGAATGAGCAGCTGTGGTCCTATGTGTTGGAGCAGAGCCTGGAGGGGAATGAGGCTGAGCTGGAGGTGGCAATGGCAAAAGCATGGGCCAGTGGCAGGTGCTGCAGAGGGCTTTGTGCAGGTGAGTTGGTAGTTAGGCAGCATCCAGATTGCAAGAGGAAAATAGGGGATGAGCTAGAGGAAGCAAGTGTGTTTAAGAAGGAAGTTGATGATGAGACCGTGCTTCAGAAGGAAAGTAAGAGTTACAGGGAATTTTCTTGGCAAGCCAATTAACCTGTTCATACATATATGAAGGTTATAAAAGTTTAAGGTTGGCTGGGCACGGTGGCTCACGCCTGTAATCCCAACACTTTGGGAGGCTGAGGCAGGCAGATCACAAGGTCAGGAGATCGAGACCATCCTGGCTAACATGGAGAAACCCCATCTGTACTAAAAATACAAAAAATTAGCTGGGCGTAGTGGCGGGCACCTGTAGTCCCAGCTACTTAGGAGGCTGAGGCAGGAGAATGGCACAAACCCGGGAGGCGGGGCTTGCATGAGCTGAAATCATGCCACTGCACTCTAGCCTGGGCAACAGAGCGAGACTCTGTCTCAAAAAAAAAAAAAAAAATCTAAGGTTAAAAATGGGGTAAACTGTACAAGAGAATAGAAACAATTGAGAATTTTTTACCCTTCTCTCCCCATCCCCAACAGACACACATAGATCCGCTCTTTACTAGTTACCTAAAGGCTGAATGGTTTGAATGCCCAGGCATCTATAGATAGGCTTTACTTTGGAAGGTTAGTAATCTTATTTTAGTCTAGCATGGTTGCCCACGGATTTGCATAGAACTAAATACATACACGTAAATGAGTGCAAGTGAAACTGGGGAAGTGTAAATAGATCTGTGTACTGTATCAACATCAGTATCCTGGTTGTGATACTGTACTGTAGATTTGCAAGTTGTTACTATTGGGAGAGACATTGGATATCTCTCTGTATCATTTCTTACAACTTCATTTGAATCTGTAATTACCTTCAAAAGAGTTTTACAAAAATAAACATTAAAAATTACTGTAGGAGTTCTATATTGAAAAACTACTTTATGGGCATACTGAGAGTTTTGGGGGGTCATTTGACGACTCAGTTCTTCACAATTCCTCATCTCACAAGTGAACTCATGAGCGACTCCACTAGACGAGAAAAAGGGGTTCATGCTGGCAGGACTGGCCTTGGAAGGCAGAGGGGCATGAGTCTATCTGAAGCTGAAGAGAGAAGAAAATGATTCATGCAAATGCAGAGCAAGTTGGCTTTGGAAGAGGAGCAGGGAGTGCGTACTGGAGTGTGTGTGATGACAGGCTAGCTGAGAGGCGGCAGGAGGGCAGATTGGGTGACCTGAGGTGGGGAGCAGAGGAGTTTCGAACATTGCAGCTGTGAATGGGTGACGTAGGAACAGTAGTGTGAAATGGCCTGTGTGCCCCACTGTGGTTGGCCACATAAGCAACATGCTCTTCCTCTTCCCCTTTTTCAGGGCTCTTAGACCTGGAGATCCTGGATTCTGTGCCCGGGCAAGGGTCCCAATGCCCTCAAACAAGGACTATGTGGTCAGGCCCAAATGGAATGTGGAAATGGAGTCATCCAGGGTAAGCAGGTGGAGGATCGGCAAGGTGGATCTCACCTGCAGATTACTATTTTACTCTTTACTTCATGTGTTAATAACCCTTGTAGCTCTTAAGGCTTGTCTGATTCAGAGAGGACTGTTTTCTGGTCGCTTATCTAGCCAAACCACAAATTGAGCAATAGAGAAAGGAAAAGTCTTACCCAAGATTAAAGTTTATTGCTGATGAACTTTTCTTCAGACCTAATGCAACATTATCAGGTAGGGAAGTTTGTTTTTATTAATCCCTTCAAGTGAGGCTTGAAATTGAAACCTGGAGTATTCTGATACAGTGAATTTTTTTTAATAACCATGAGATACAGAGCTTACATGCTTCAGCAGACCTACCTCTCCCTTTCTCTTCGACAGTTTAAGCAATTCCATTGGAAATAATTAGGGTAGACACTTACTCTGGTATCACTGTAAATACTGCTCAGTGGATCTTCAGTGTTTCTCCGTAATCTCTTTTTATTCTCCAATCAAACTACTGCTTCTAGCCTGGTATTCTTAAAAGGGGCCTAAGCCGATTGGAAAAGCACAAGAGGCGATTTGCAGAACAGAAACGACTCAGCAAAGTGCATCGTGCTGTCAAGTTCAGCATTGAAGGCAACAGGATGCCCCTATAGGCCTGGCCCTGCCCGAGTGTGTACACGAGAGGTATTCCTAAGGAAGCATGTACTGTGCATGGGCTTGAATTGTCAGCAGTCAGAGTGAAAAGTGTGTGTGTGTGCTTTCTGAATCAGAAGAGGCCGGGTCTGCTTTTAGTTTCGAAATAATGACCCTAACAGGCACCTTGGGCTATTCAAGGCCTCTTGAATATTTAGAAATTGACATGGAAGCCCCTTTCTTTATCAGTATCTTAGAGACTAATAGATAATTACTTCCCTAATATACATTTGGGTCTTCCTGACTGGTACCCATTTTTATGAAAAAGGTTTTTGTTAGGACCCAGAATTATAGTGATATGTGTTACACGATGTAAACTGGTTAGTGGCTTCTTGGTGGGAAGTAGCTTGTTTTCCTACTGTCAGTGGCTCAGCAACATGCATTTGAGGACTCACTGCATAAAGTCTTATACTAAATGTTGAGGAGATGAATTTGATTAACCCATACTCACAATGTGGTCAGAAATGAAAAAGACTTTGGAACGTTCATAAGCCCGACTCACTAATCCACTGTGCTTTGAGATTAATAGTGGTACCTTTGTTGCGGAGTACATACAGTCTGTGTGTTGCCTGCCTTTTGTGCTTCTCCATGACCCCTGCTTTGGCAGCTGTTTCCACTGACTCCACTCTCCTACCTGCCAGTTCATGTTGCTGTTAAGTGACTATCAAAACAAAATGTATTTTTTTATTTCTTGAGAATAAATCAAGGGTAGAGAAGGACTAGTTCTGTGCCAAGAACTTCCTCCTCTCTCTCCTCTTTTTTCTTACTTGTGCTCATATCCATGTCCCTGACCATCTCTCCGTGTCCCCTGCACCCATTTCTTTTTTGCCCTTCTGTCGTTTTTCGAGACGAGTCTTCCTCTGTCGCCCAGGCTGGAGTGCAGTGGCGCAATCTCTGCTTACTGCAAGCTCCACCTCCTGGGTTCACACCATTCTTCTGCCTCAGCTTCCCAAGCAGCTGGCCCACCACCATGCCCAGCTAATTTTTTGTATTTTTGATAGAGATGGGGTTTCACTGTGTTAGCCAGGATGGTCTCAATCTCCTGACCTAGTGATCTGCCTGCCTCGGCCTCCCAAAGTGCTGGGATTAAGGCATGAGCCACCGTGCTTGGCCAACAATTTGAGGTTTTAAATGTATTTCCAGATATGCCTTGAACTTGGTTTTTATAATTATAGAAAATGTTTAGGTACAAAGAGAAAAATTATTCATGGTCCTAGCATTCAAAAGCAGTTTGACATATTTGTTGTCTTTTTTTCTACTGATGACGTTAATTAAAATTATACTAAATATCAGCCTGGACAACATAGCAATACTCCATCTGTACCAAAAAATTAAAAAATTAGCCAGGCATGGTGGCATGCACCTGTAGTCCTAGCTCCTTGGGAGGGTTAGGGGGGAGAATCACTTGAGCCCAGGAGTTTGAGGCTGCAGTGAGCTAGAATCCTGCCATTGCACTCCAGCCTGGGCAAAAGAGTGAGACCCTATTTCTAGAAAGAAAAAAAAATACACACACACAGAAAATGACCAAATTATAATTTGCTTTTTTTTTTTTATTATGTATTTTATTTTAGTCTCACCATCTTGCTCAACCTGGTCTCAAGCGATCCTCTGACCTTATGGGCGGGAGCCACCACGCCCAGCCATGAATATAATGTGTTTACTCATTCCTTTATGGTTTCTGGTTTTTTACTCCTAAATAATGTAGTAACCTGTGCTACATTGTATTTTTTATATTATATAGTTCATTTACCCCATGAAATACTTTTTAAATAACAGTAAAATGACAAAAGCAATGCCTATTTTTTCATGAACTTTTAAAAATACGGAAAACATAGACAAAATTAGTGCCATCTGTAATCCCACTTCAACTTAATGTTAACATTTTAGATTATGTCTTTTTTTTTATATGTATGCATAGACAATATTACTGGGTTTTTGTTTTGTTTTTGTTTTTGTTTTTTCAAGAGACATTGTGATCATATTCTTTTATACCTTGTTGGGTTTTTTATTTACCTTGGTAAAAATCCATTTGAGTGAGCATTCTTGAGTGATTTCGCATTGTGTCTTCACACAGTTGTGCCATAATTGAAGCTGCTTTTGGTCTTGTTCTGGTGAAGCAGTGTAGCACACACTCTGACTTTCTAAGGAAGTGTAGTGTTCCCTTGATGAATCTGGAGGGAGATCATTGAACTCGGTGTGTGAGGTACTATGGTCTGTCTTTTCAAACTTGGGGTAACTAGGCGTCTACAACTACCAGTCATATATTTTGTAACCCACTGGTCCAGGTGTGTCCTGATTGCTGAGGCTAGACGGATCCATCAGGGCTTAGACAGTTAGTGAGGGTCCTGGAAGGAGGCGAAGGGGAGTCCAATTAGTGTGTGGAGCTGCTAGGAATTGTGTAGTTGGCAGAGATTTGAGCAGGTAAAGCTTCCAGTGTGGACTGAGTACAAGTACTAAGATCACGGCACATCCTCTGAACGGAAGTCAGATATATGGGACTGTCCAGGAGATCTGGGAGATAGTGTGATGGTGGCATAGCTCTTTCTCATCTGACACTTTTTATGCTGACTCAGAGTACTAATGCCAAGTATTGAGACTGATACAGAGTAATATTTGAATTGAGATATTCCTAGAAAGATAGGTCAACATGGCTCTTGATCAAGAATGACTTCGAGTTCCTTGCCTAGTGCTCAGCTGGCTTCATGTTGGGGTTGAGGCTGGGTCCAGAGGTAGGATAAGATTCGGAAGGCTCCCGGACAGAAAAGAAGCTCACCAGGCTGGTAGTGACCCCAGATTGTCTCCCAGGCCCCACCTTATTTTAGCATCCTTTTGAATTGAGTTGCAGAGGTGATTCAGTAGTAAACGTATGGGAAGAACAATTAGAAAAACCCATCTCTTTTTAAGCACTCACCATTGTTAAACATCTAAATTGTTTTACAACAGAGTCGGCAAACCTTTCTAGCATTTCTAAAAGGTGGCAGTTTCTTGGAGACCACATCTTTGCAAGACAGTATTTTCAATATAAAATAGCCCCCAAACCAAACATAAAGGGCAAGTGGGTAAAGACTTAATATTCTTTTTTTTTTTTTTTTTTTTGAGACGGAGTCTTGCTCTGTCGCTCAGGCTGGAGTGCAGTGGCCGGATCTCAGCTCACTGCAAGCTCCGCGTCCCGGGTTTACGCCATTCTCCTGCCTCAGCCTCCCGAGTAGCTGGGACTACAGGCGCCGCCACCTCGCCCAGCTAGTTTTTTGTATTTTTTTAGTAGAGACGGGGTTTCACCGGGTTAGCCAGGATGATCTCGATCTCCTGACCTCGTGATCCACCCGTCTCGGCCTCCCAAAGTGCTGGGATTACAGGCTTGAGCCACTGCGCCCGGCCAAGACTTAATATTCTTTTTGTGTCAAGTATACTTAATGTAAATCTAGTTGCTTGTGAAGTAGTAAAATAGTAATAGCTCCTATTATTTTGTGCACTGACTATATGTGCTCAGCCTCTGTGCTTGGATCTGATATCACTGTCTCATTTCCTTCTTTCAGCAGTTCTGGAAAGAGTACCTGCCATGGGTGTGCTTTGCCCAGGGTCACAGAAGTTACTGAATCAGAGCAGGGATTCACCCCAAGTCTAAAAACTCAAGAGCTCCCGCACTTAGGGGTTCACTTTACTAATCATCTGACCTCATTTTTTATGCTTAAGGCTTTTTCTCAGCTGACTTGACTTTGTTTTAGGTCATTCTTTATGCCAGCACTGTTTGAAAGTGTATGTCAAGTGGTTAGCTCCACATTTGGTCTTCGAAATGGAAAAGCATGCAGTTAAAATGTAATGTACATGATGGAATACAGAGAATCATAGTTTCAGTTTCCCCCCTTTCTCCCATCTAGGAGACCTCCATGGACTGCAGCAAAATTAAAAATAAAGCACAGACAACAGAATTATTCTTCATTGAGAGAGTTTAATATGCGTTTCTTATTATACTGTTAGAATAGTCTGTACACTCTGTTCTTGAGGTCATCAACACACATTCTGGTTATTCTAGAGCTAGGAGCTCTTCTGGTTGCTAACTTTCAGTTATAAGAAGATGAAAGACAAAACTAGACTTACTTATTTCAGTAGTTTGCTCTTTAATTTTTCCCTTATTCTTAGTTTCAGGCGACCTCCAAGAAGGGTATCAGTCGACTGGATAAACAGATGAGAAAGTTCACAGATATCAGGAAAAAAAGCAGATCTGCCCACGCAGTGAAAATCAGCATTGAGGGCAACAAAATGCCATTGTGACCTTGCCTGGAATGTGTCCCCATCTCTACTCTGAGAAATGCGCAGTGGACTCTTTGGAGAAAGAAGATATTTTAAAACATTTTTAGTGTGTCTGTCAATGGTTCCGTGTGTATCAAATGTTGTCATAGGACTCGCATTTCTCTCAGTTATATTTAAAACTGTTTGTTGTGTACTTTGTACAGAGGAATACTAGTCATACTTCTATAAACTTTACACAATAAAATTTCATTCTGATTTCGGGGGGCTGTCTCTTCATTTCTTAGAGGATGCATTCTTAATAGGGGCAAAGATTGTTTCTCATTGTGTGGGAACAAATCTTACGATATTACAGGGGTTTGTGACCCTTAGAGGTTCGATCCTGCCTGATCGTGGTATGAGGAGGAATTTATCTGGCCTTTGCCCCTGGTTGCTGGCAAGGAATGTCTAAAACCCTTGTGGTTTCCTGAGTCATAGAGTGTCTCTGTTATGCTAATGAGGTGACTGTGTGGTGGGTTTTAGGATGGAGGCTGGTAACCAGAAACCTACTACAGAGGGACCTGAGAGATTGAGACACAGTGACCTGTTTGATTTAGTCACCCATGCCTGCAAAATGGGACCTGATGAAGAGCTCTGGACCCCACAGCTCAATGAAGCTTCTTGGTTGGTGAAGGCATTGGTGTGCTGGGAGGGAAAGGATTCCCCTCTATGGGGACAGGGGCACAGAAGCTCTGCCTTCCCTCCCAGACCTTCCCGGATGTGTCCCTTCATTTGACTGGCCCTCCTAATTCATAACTTCTATAGTAAAACAGTAAAACCAATCATAGTGTTTTCTAGGGAAGCATAGTGCTTTCCTGAGTTCTGTCAGTCATTTTAGCAAGTTCTTAAACCTGAGAGGTTTATGGGAACCCCAAATTTGTAGCTGGTCAGAAGTGACAGTAGCCTGGGTACCCCACTTGGGGCTTGCATCTGAAGTGAGGGCAGTATTGTGGAGGATTGATGTGTTAAACCTGTGCAATCTGATGCCAGCTCTGGGCATTTTGTATCAGAATTGAATTGCAGTACCTCAGTTGGGGTGGAAATGGAATGCCAACAAAATCTTATTAATGTGTTTCTCTTACTTGGGATAATTATTTTGATTTTCATTTTTCTCTGGGATGGGGGCTTATAACAGAAAAGATCAAGAAATACTGTCTTCAAGGAAATACGGACATAACTGAAAATCACTATGACAAAAGCATAGAGCAGTTGAGCTATTAGGGGAGGGAGAAAAATTACAGCTTGTGGCTATGTGTCTTGTTGCTCTATTTTTGTGATACTCTTACTATTTTAATAGTCTCTATAGACTTAATTATGAGAGGTCTCAAGGTCAAGATGATGAGGCCCAAGAACATTTTATCAACTAGATTATTTTAATTACAGAAATCCTACTCTCATACCGATTGGCACCTTGATCTTCAGAAGCACATAAAACTACTTTTGGCCACAAAGAGTTTTGAACAGCTAAAATAATGAAGTTTATGTACTAAAACACTGCTCACAAGAAACTCAAACTTTACTTTCAACAAACACAGAAGCACAGTAGGATGTAGTGCTTTGTAAAAAGCAGGTACATAAAGCCTTTAGAAGGTAATAGCTAACCACTAGATGGAGACAAAAACCTTAAGCTTTTCTGCAGTGTTTTATACAAATACCCTCAAAAACACTTGAGAAGGAAAAAGCACAGACATCTAGTGAAGCCTTACATTGATCATTAGAAAGCAAATTTGAAACAAAGACAAAGGTTGTATTTAAGAAAGATTTGTAAGTTATTTGTATGATTTTGTCATGTAATGAGGTCAGCTCCAATTACCTGAAAATTTCACTATTACAGGGTAAAACTTACAATGTTGGCAAGTGATAACATTTTAAACCATACCTGGGGAATTCCAGATGGTAAGAGATTCTCCTGTACTGTGTCGGACAGAAAAAGTTAGTTTCTATATAAATGATCCTTGGTGTTGGTTTTATGGCAGCTCAAACCTAGCTGGCCAGAAAAACTTTAAATTTTGAAAATATTTCCAGTTTACAGTAGTTGCAAAAATAGTAAATAAACTCCGATATACTCACTGATATTTACCAAGTGTTAACGTTTTGCCACATCGATTCTATCATCTTGTATATACACAGAACTATTGTTGCAGACTCATGAGAGTAACTTGTCGACAACTTGTCCCTTGAACCCCAGATACTTCAGCGTATTTCTTCCAAGAACATAGACTTTAGTTTTGTCCCAGAATTGATGATACTAATTTTGACAACTTGTATATAATGACACAGAGTTGTGAAGGGGTTTGTTTTTTAAGAGATGGGTTCTTGCTATGTCGCCCAGGCTGAAGTGCAGTGGTGTGATCATAGTTCCCTGCAGCCTTGAACTCCCAGGCTCAAGCAATCCTCCTGCCTCAGTCTCCTCCCAAGTGGCTGGGACTGTAGGCACGTACTGTCATGCTTGGCTTTTCTTCTTCCTCTTCTTCCTCTTTCTCTTCTTCCTCTTCCTCTTCTTCCTCTTCCTCCTCCTTCTTCCTCTTCTTCCTCTTCCTCCTTCTTCTTCCTCTTCCTCCTCTTCTTCCTCTTCCTCTTCTTCCTCTTCTTCCTCTTCTGGTTTTAAGATTTACTATCTTAAACAGTTTTACTGCTCAGTGGCATTGAGTATGTTCACAATATACAACCATCACCACCATTCATCTTCAGAAATCTTTTCATCTTGCAAAATTTTAATTCTACCCATCAAAGAACTCCCCTTTCTTCCTCCCCCAAGCTCTTGGCAACCAACATTCTACTTTCTGATGAGTTGTCTGTTCTAGGTACCTCATATAAGTGGAATCATGCATTTGTCTTTTTGCGACTGTCTTATTTCACTTGGTATAATGTCCTCAAGGTTTGTCCATGTGTCCAAATTTCCTTGCATTTTAAGGTTGAATAATATTCCAGTGTGTGTATATACCACATTCTGTTTGTCCGTTCATCTGTCAGTGGACACTTGGGTTGCCTCCACCTTTGGCCATTGTGAATAATGCTGCTGTGATCACGGGTGTACAAGTATTTGCTTAAGATCTTTTTTTCTTCACTCTATAAACTATTAAAAAAGAACGCTTTTTTTTTTTTTTTCCAATTCTTTTGGTTATATACCTAGAAGTAGAATTGCTAGATTATATGGTAATTCCATTTTAAATTTTTTTAGAAAGTGCCATACATACACTTTCCATAGGGGCTGCACAATTTTATATTCACATCAATAATATACAAGAGTTCCAATTTCTCCATATGCTTGCTAACACTTTATTTTTATTTTTTGATAGTAGCCATCTTAAGTGATGTGAGGTGGTATCTTGTGATTTTAGTTTGTATTTCCCTAATGATAGTGATGTAGAGCATCTTTTAATGTACTTTTTGACCATTTATATATCTTCCTTGGAGAAATGTCTATTCAAGTCATTTGCCCAGTTTTAGACTGGGTTGTTTGGTGTGAGTTGTAGGAGTGCTTTGTGTATTCGTGTTAATGCTTTAGCAGCTATATGATTTGCAAATATTTTATTTCATTCTTAGATTGCCTTTTCACTCTGTTGATTGTGTTCTTTGATGCACACATTATTTAAATTTTGCTGTATCTCACTTTTTTCTTTTATTGCCTGTGTTTTTGGTGTCATCAAAAAAATTATTGCCAAATTCAATATTACGAAGCTTTTACCCTATAATTTTGTAACTTTAGCTCTTATGTTTACGTCTCTCATCCATTTCTAGTTAATTTTTTTGTATATTGTGTAAAATAAGGTTCCAACTTTATCCATTTGCATATAGATATCAAGTTTCCCTAGCAACATTTACTGAAAAAAAAAAAAAAACTAACTTTCCCCATGGAATGGTCTTGGCCATCTTGTCAAAAATCATTTGACCGTATATGCAAGCGTTGATTTCTGGACTTTGTTCTTTTCCATTTGTTTGTATGTTGCAATATAGAACTGACTGTGTGTCTGTCCCCACTATGACGCTGTTTTGATTACTGTAGCTTTGTAGTAAATTCTGAAGTCAGGATGTGTGAGTCTTCCAACTTTGTTGTTTTTCAAGATTGTTTTGGCTATTTGAGATTTCATGTGAATTTTAAAATGGATTTTTCTATATATGCAGTAAACATTATTGGTATTTTGTTAGGAATTGCATTGAATCTGTAGAGGTGTTCTGGGTAGTACTGACTTAACAATATTAAGTCTTTGAATCATGAGCATAGAATATCTTCATTTACTGGTGTCTTCTTTAATTTCCTTAATATTTTGTTGTCTTCTTTTCCTTTTTTCCTTTTCTTTTTCTTTCTTTACTTTCTTTTCATTCTTCTTTTTGATTCAGAGTCTCACTTTGTTGTCCAGGCTCATCTCAAACTCCTGGCTTCAAGCAATCTTCCCACCTCAGCTTTCCAAGTAGCTAGGACTACAGGTGTGTGCTACCATGCCCGGATAATTTTTTTTGTAGAGTTGAGGTCTTGCTATGTTGCCCAGGCTGCTCTTCAACTCCTGGCCTCAAGCGATCCTCCTGCTTTGGCCTCCAAAGTGCTAGGACTGCAGATGTGAGCCACCATGCATGGACTGTAGTTTTCAATGTACAAGTCTTTCGCCTCCTTGGTTAGCTATATTCCTAAGTATTTTATTCTAATTGATGCTATCATAAATTGAATTGTTTTCATAAGTTCCTTTTAGGATTGTTCATTGTTAACATGTAAAAATGCAACTGATTTTTGTGTTGATTTTTGTATCCTGCAGCTTTTCTGAATTTGTTTATTCTAACAGTTTTGTTTGGTTTAGGAGATGTTTTGTGTACTCTCTGGGCTCATGTAATACCGTGTTGTCTGCAAACAGATAATTTAATTTCTTTCCAGTATGGATGCCTTTTTAATTTCTTTTTTATGCCTAATTGTTCTGGCTAAGATTTCCAGTACTATGTTGAGTAGATGTGGTAAAAGTGGGCATTCTTGTCTTGTTTCTGATAAAAAGCTTTCAGTCTTTCACCATTGAGTATGATATTAGCTGTGGGCTTTTCATATATGACATTTATTATGTTGAGCTTCCTTCTGTCCCTTGTTTGTAGAGTGTGTGTGTGTTTTTTAATCATGAAATGGTGTTGAATTTTGTCAAATGCCTTTTCTGCATCAATTGAGATGATCATGAGTTGTTTTCTTCATTCTGTTAATGTGGTGTATTATATTGATTGATTTATATTTGCTGTTGTTGAACCATCCTTGCATTTTGGGAATAAATCCTTCACGGTCATGGTGTATAATTCTTTTAGTGTGCTCTTGAATTTTGTTTGCTAGTATTTTGTTGAGGACTTTTGCAACATATTTATTAGGGATATTGGTCTTTAGTTTTAGTGCCTTTGGTTATGGTATCAGGGTAATACTGACTTCATAGTTTGGAGTTTGGAAGTGTTTCTCTTCAATTTTTTGAAGTATGAGGAAGATTGGTATTTTTTCTTTTTTAAATGTTTGGTGGAGCTCACCAGTAAGGCCATTTGGTCCTGAACTTTTGTTCATTGGGAGTTTTCTTACTAGTTACAGATCTGTTCAGATTTTTATTTTTTCATGATTCAGAGTTGGTAGGTTGTGTTTCCAGGAATTTAATTTGTCCGTTTTGTCTAGGTTATCCAATTTGATGGCTTACAGTTGTTCATAGTACTGTTTTATAATCCTTTTTGTTTCTGTAAAATGGGTCATAATGTCCCCCCATTTGAGTCTTCTCTTTTTCTTCACCTAGCTAAAAGTTGGTCAATTTCATTGATCTTTTTGAAGAACCAACTTTTGGTTTCTTTGGGTTTTTTTCTCTTTTTTGTATTCTCTGTTATGTTTATCTCTGCTCTAATATTTATTATTTCTTTCCTTTTGCTTGCTTTGTGTTTAGTTTGTTCTTGTTCTTTAAGGTATAAAATTAGGTTGCTGATTTGAGATCTTAAAATTTGAGCATTTGTAGATACAAATTTCTTCCAGCATTGCTTTTGCTTCATCCCATAAGCTTTGGTGTTTTTATTTTCATTTGTCTCAAGTTATTTTCTTATTTCCCTTGTGACTTCTTCCTTGACCCATTGGTTGTTTGAGAATGTACCATTTGATTTCCACGTTTTTGTAGATTTTATGGTTTTCTTTCTGCTATGGATTTCTAATATTATTCCGTTGTGATTAGAAAGATACTTTATATAATTTCAGTCTTTTCAAATGTTTTAAGACTTACTTGTGGCCTAATAGCCTGTCCCAGAGAATGTTCCATATACTCTTGAGGAATATGTGTATTCTGCTGATTGTTGGGTGGTATGCTTTTTGCATATCTGTTAGGTCCAAATGGCCTATCACGTTGTTCAAGTCCTCTTTTTGAGACGGTTTCACTTCTGTCACCCAGGGTGGAGTGAAGTGGTGCGATCTTGGCTCACTGCAACCTTCGCCTCCCAGGCTCAAGTGATTCTCCTGCCTTAGCGTTTCAAGTAGCTGGGACTATAGGCGTGCGCCACTGTGCCTGCCTACTTTTTGTATTTTTAGTAGAGATGGGGGTGGTTTTACCATGTCGCCCAGGCTGGTCTTGAACTCCCAGGCTCAAGCAATCCACCCGTCTCAGCCTCCCACAGTGCTGAGATTACAAGTGTGAGCCACTGTGCCCAGCCTCTGTTTCTTTTTTGATCTTGTCTCTTGCTTTTCTATCAGTTATTGAAAGTGGGTGTTGAAGCCTACTGTTACAGAGTCATCTATTTCTCCCTTCAGTTCTGTCAGTGTTTGTTCATATAGTTAGGAGCTGTTATGTTTGGGGGGTGTGTGTGTGTGTGTGTGTATGTGTGTGTGTGTGTATATATATATAATTGTTATATCTAATTGGTGAATTGACCCTTTTTAAAATATATAATGTTCTTTGTCTTTTGTACCGGTTTTTGACTTAAAGTCTATTTTGTCTGATATTAGTATAGCCACCCCTACTCTCTTCATCACTATTTGCATGGAATATCTTTCTCTGTCCTTTCTTTGTCAACCTGTGTGCGCTTAGATCTAAAGTGAGTCTCTTGTAGACAGTGTATAGATGGATTCTTTTTTTTTAAATTCATTCTGTCAATCTGTCTTGATTTGGGAGTTAATTTACATTTAAAGTAATTACTGATGGGGAAGGACTTACTATTGGCCATTTTGTTGTTTTCTGTGTCTCTTATAGACTCTTTTTTGTCCCTCATTTACTCCCTTACTGTCTTTCTTTGAGTTTAGTTGATTTTGTTTTTCTTTTCTTTTTTTTTTTTTGAGATGGAGTCTCGCAGTGTCACCCAGGCTGGAGTGCAGTGGCGTAATCTCGGCTCACTGCAACCTCTGCCTCCCAGGTTCAAGCAATTCCTCTGCCTCAGCCTCCTGAGTAGCTGGGACTACAGGCACGCACTACCACGCCCACCTGGCTAATTTTTGTATTTTTAAGTAGAGACGGGATTTCACCATATTGGCCAGGCTGGTCTTGAACTCCTGACCTTGTGATCGCCCGCCTCGACCTCCCAAAGTGCTGGGATTACAGGTGTAAACCACTTCGCCCAGCGAGTTCAGTTGATTTTTTTTTTTTTTTTTTTTTTTTTTTTTTTTGAGACGGAGTCTTGCTCTGTCGCCCGGGGTGGAGTGCAGTGGCCAGATCTCAGCTCACTGCAAGCTCTGCCTCCCGGGTTCCCGCCATTCTCCTGCCTCAGCCTCCCGTGTAGCTGGGACTACAGGTGCCCGCCACCTCACCCGGCTAGTTTTTTGTATTTTTTAGTAGAGACGGGGTTTCACCAGTGTTAGCCAGGATGGTCTTGATCTCCTGACCTCGTGATCCACCCGTCTCGGCCTCCCAAAGTGCTGGGATTACAGGCTTGAGCCACTGCGCCCGGCCTCAGTTGATTTTTTATAGTGGCATGTTTAGTTCCCTTCTCACTTCCTTTTGTGTATATTCTGTAGCTATTTCCTTTGTGTTACCGTGAGACTTACATAAAACATCCTAATGTTATAACAACCTATTTTAAACTGATAACTTTAATTGCATAAGAAAGACGTCCTTTACAGCTCCGTCTCTTCTTTATGTTATTGCTGTCACAAATTACATCTTTATATATTGTGTACCCACTAGTAAAGATTTATAGTTTTTTATGCTTTTCTATTTTAGGTCCTGTAAAATAATTAGGGGAGTTACAAACCAAAATTGCAATAATACTGGTTTTTATATTTGTCTATGTGTTTACCTTGAAAGGAAAAATGTATATTTTTATACGGTCTTTGAGTTACTGTCTAGTGTTGTTTCCATACAACCTGAAGGAAGGACTCCCTTTAACATTTCTTGCAGGGTAGGTCTAGTGGTAATTAATTCCTTCAGCTTTTGTTTATTTAGGGATATCTTAGTTTCTCCCTTGATTTTGAAGGATAGTTTTACCAGATACAGAATTCTTGGCTGGGCGTGGTGGCTCACACCTGTAATCCCAGCACTCTGGGAGCCTGAGACAAGCTGATCACTTGAGCTCAGGAGTTCGAGACCAGCCTGGGCAACGTGGCAAAACTCCATCTTTAGAAAAAAATAGAAAAATTAGCTGAATGTGGTGGCTCATGCCTGTAGTCCCAGCTGCTCAGGAGGCTGAGGTGGGAGGATCCCTTGACTACAGAAGGTTGAAGCTGCAGTGGGCTGAAATCACACCACTGCACTCTAGCCTGGGTGACAGAGTGAGACCCTGTCTCAAAAAAAAAAAAAAAAAAAAAAAAAATCTTGGTTTACAGATTTGTCTTTCATCACTTTAAATATATCATCCTATTGCCTTCTGACTGCAAAGTTTCTGCTGAGATTGTCCTGGTGGGGTAGAGAGAGACTACTAGTAAAGTACTGTAGCTTTTTGGAAGCCATTGGTAACCACTGTCTACAAACCAACTCTTCCCCACCTGCCTGTGTACTGTTCCTCTCAGACAGGCAGAAATTATTGAATCAAACTCCATACTGTCTCTGGGATCTTCCCCAATCACAGTAGCAGAAGTCCTCTGACGTAAGACTCTTCCTGGAGCAGGTAAAGAGTGTAGTTTCAAGTGATGTAGATGTCTATTACTTGTATATTAAACGATTAGAGAGATGTTTGATAAGTTCCAAGAGGTAGGATTACCCGGTATTGTCATGGGCTAGAAATGTTGCAAAAATACCTGAGCCAAGGTCTCAAGTTGGCTGACTGTACTATGAAGCTACAGACATGCACTTCGTATGTTCATCAGTTTTTCAATGAGCAATAATCACTCCTGGAGTAAACCTCACTGGCTATGATACTGCCACTGCGCAAAGCTCGTTCATCAGTTTTTGAAGAAAGTGGAGTACGTCGCAGGATTACCTGTGTGCCTTGTGTTAAGCAAGCTCAACACATAAAAGTAATGGTTTCACCAAAACTTGAAGGTTATTGTTTGGTATGAGATTCAGCAGAAGACTTTAAAAGCATTTTTGTTACTTTAAAGAAGGACTCGAATTACAGTTTGAAGAAGCAACTAGTAAAAACACCACTCACGTTAGAAGAAGAGGGTTTGGGTCTGTTCTCCCAAAGACTGGTTCTTACAAAACCCAGGGTCCTGGGCCTAAAGGTTCTTTCTGTGGCATAACTGCTTAAAAATGCGAGAGGAGAGATTCAGGGCGTGTCAGTCCCAAGGACAGACAGCTAGATATCCTTTGGTTCTACTTGACTGGGTAGCAGTGGGCAAGGCTTTAGGGAAAACACTTTGTAAATTTTATGATGGCATGTAAAGGCACAGGATTGGCAATAAAGGGACCTGGAGTTTGGTCTCCAGTATGAGAGGATTTCTTTTGGGCAAAGGATGATATTGCCACACAGTCAGGAGAGGGGATGAGCCTGGTCTTTGAGTTTGCAGGGGGAGTGATTTATTTGTAATTCTTTATTTTATGATGTTTGTGCAAGAGGTTAAGTATTTTGGCTAGAGATAGCATGGAAATAGAGTGAGTTCCCCAGACCAGTTCTATGTAAGACCAGCAGAGAAGGTTAGGTCAGTGAGCACTGGTGTTTCGAAGGGCTCTCCTGGAAGTCAATCAATGTAGTCATGAGTAGCAATTCCAAGCTGGCCTCTACTAAAAACCAGATCAGGGAAAAAGTAGGGCCCAGGTCAAAGAGACTGTGAGCTCCCAGGGGCAGGGACCAGGTCTGTCTGATTGTCTCTATTCGGCTTATTGAACTGAACTAACATATAGCACTTGTCATTTGACATCGATTGTAATTCCATGAGATATTTGCATCTTAGATGAGGAAAATGGCCCAGAGAGACCAACGTGCCTCCCATCTACTAAGTGGCTGAGCCAGAATTCAAGCTCAGGTCTCCTTCCAGATCCCGTGTGCCTTCCTGACCACCATATCAGCTAGATCTGATCTTTTCTTTTTTTTTAAATGGAATTTCACTCTTGTTGCCCAGGCTGGAGTGCAATGGCACGATCTCGGCTCACTGCAACCTCCGCGTCCCAGGTTCAAGCGATTGTCCTGCCTCAGCCTCCCTAGTAGCTGGGATTACAGGCATGTGCCACCATGCCCAGCTAATTTTGTATTTTTTGTAGAGACGGGGTTTCTCCATATTGGTCAGGCTGGTCTCGAACTCCTGACCTCAGGTGATCCACCCGCCTTGGCCTCCCAAAGTGCTGGGATTACAGGCATGAGCCACTGCGCTCAGGCCTCAGCTAGATCTTTTCTGTGTGGAGTATGCAATAGCTTTTATTCAGATTTTTCATTCCTTGGCTTTCATTTTCTGATTTTTGCTAATTATTGCTATTTTGTTTTTATTGAGGAAATCAGAGAGAAAGCTATGAGATAGTTAAAGCCTGCTAAGGGTTTATTGAGAATATAATGATGTTCAGTATGAACTAAGAATCAACTACACTAGAATTGCAGCATAATCATACCTTGGAGTTACTACAAGATTAATTTGGAATTGAATTTATCTTATAGCAATGAATTTTCTTTTTTAAAGCTTTTTAGAGCAAAACCTAATCAATAGCATAAGGGACAAAACCTATGTCAATCCCATAGCATAAGTGGCATATAAGGAGTATCCTGTGCATTTCTCTACAGAAAAGGAAAGGAAGCAGAACTGACTTTGTGCCTACCAGCTGTTGGGTCCTAGGTGTTGGGTCTTACTATGACCTTTGCAAGTATTACCCTTAAGTTTTCTAAGTGGTCATCATTACCTTTTTATAAGTGGGAAAAATAGGTTTAAAGTAAATGGCTACCCAGAGTCACACAGTAAATAGCAAGCAATCCATGGATCTAAACTAAATTATTTCTGCCTCTAATGCTCTCAGTTATGCTGTGGTGTTTTCTGGATGAAGTACTAAGATTTAAATATATTCTTAGAAGTTTTGTGTTGAACCTTAAGTTGTTCTTGGACTTGTTAAACTTGTACCATCTGAAATGAACATCTGTATCCATTCTCTCTCAGGTTTTGCTGTTACTGCTCAATGTAATCACACCTCGAAGAAGAAATGGAAAACCTTGGGATGTTGATAAAGCTAATATCCTGAGGAAGAACTTCAGCGGGTCCCAGCTGAGTGGGAGATGGGATTCAGCAGTACTGGTACATAGTGAGGCAATAATCCTCCTCAGGCATCACACTTGCTGATTTTTATTGGGGCTGGGGATCCTGGGAGAAAGTCGGGAACTTTGTGCACTCTTGGCTTTGACTACTGACAGGCCTAATGTGCTGGAGTGGCCCAGGCAGAGGCCCACTGGCAGAGACTATGGAAGCCTCAAGAGAAAATCTACCATAAGAGAAGGACCAGTCTGACAGCAAGCCCAGCTTCCCAAGAAGATAGAAGGCTGGAGACAAGCTGCTGTCCAGGTATGTCCTGAACCAGCCAACTTGAAGGTAAGTTGGCTCCCTGGGGAGAGAAGGGCTGTAGGTATGAACTCAAAGCTGTGTCCACAGACACTGTTAACACTGGAGTTCAAAAAATGTTGCTGTGGAACAGCCCCTCTCATCTGAACCCAGAGGGCATGTTCTCACCTCCCAAGAATAGTGTCTTATATTGAGGCACAGTGGTACCCTTCTGGATCCACAGGCAAGGCCCTGTGGAGTCTCAGAATAATGATAAATCCTCTGGATGACCTAGGGGCTGGTTAGGTGAGTGGAGCGCCCTGCTGTGGTGTGCCTGTGGGACCACTGGAGCCTGAAGCTGCCAAGGCATGACTTGACCAGCCCCGGCAACTGGTTTAGGATCATACAACCATGCACACACCCCTAGGATTCCTAGAAATACTAGGGGGAAAAGGATTTTCCTGGAACTGCGGCTTTCTACATTTGCACAGGTGAGAACTCAAACCATTGAGATTTAGATATTAATGTAAAACAACTTCATTTGTACTCATTAAGACTGAGTAAGACTAGGACTTTTCCTTTCTGCTACATTTTGACATAGGTAGGAGGACAGGATTTTCAAGATGCCCAAGAAAGTAATCAAGCAATAATCATGCGCATCTTCAAGAAGGAATGGTGGAGCCCCACATGACCCACGGTCCGCACCCCACAGGACCCCAGCCCACTACCTCTCCGACCTCATTCTCGTAGCACACCAGCCAGGGCCCCCGCTGGCTGGCCGGCCTCCCATGCAGCATGCTCTCCCCTCGGGGCCTCGACACTTGGCTTCTCCCTTGATCTGGGTTGTGCTCTTCCCTATCTTCCCGCCCTCTAATGTCCATGCGCCTTCTCCCTCACTTTCTTCAGCTCTCTGTTCAGACGTCACCTTTTCTTTGAGGCCTTCCCTGACCTAACATAAACAGCAACAAGGTCAGGTGCGGTGGCTCACGCCTGTAACCCCAGCACTTTGGGAGGCCAAAGAAGGTGGATCACCTGAGGTCAGGAGTTCGAGACCAGCCTGGCCAACATGGCAAAACCCCATCTCTACTAAAAATACCAAAAAAATTAGCCGGGTATGGTGGCGGGTGCCTGCAATCCCAGCTACTTGGGAGGCTGAGGCCGGAGAGTCACTCGAACCTGAGAGGCAAAAAAGTTGGAGTGAGCTGAGATTGCACCATCGCACTCCAGCCTGGGGGACAGAGTCAGACTCCATCTCCAAAAAAAAAAGCAACAACTGCTTCTTGCCTTGTTACCCCAATCTGCTTTATTTTTTCCCAAAGCACTTTGCATTATCTAGTATACTATCCATATAGTTGTTTATTGAGTGTATCCTCCTCATTAGAATGGGAGCTCCCTGAGGGCAAGAACTCCCTCTGTTTATTCACAGATGTAGCCTCAGCAGCCAGAATATTGTCTGTCACACAGCACACATTCAGTGCATTTCATTAATGAATGATCATACTTCCTCCCTTTTTTGTTAATTAATTCAATGAACACTGAGCTCTACTAAGTGATGGATGCTACTGAATAGCAGAGAACCGAAGATGAACAAGATAGCCTCTGCCCTTAATAAGATCACAGTGTGAGGAGGGAGGCAGAATGGTGCCTAACTATAAATGCAGTGTGGTAGATTTCACTGGGGACACAGCTGGAGGAGATCGGGGAAAGCTTCGTGGAGGAGGTGCTGTCGAGTTGACTCATGAAGGGTGAGGAAAATTATGATGTCTGAACATTTATTGAGTGCTTACCATCTCTCTGCTAAGCAACTTAAACATAGCATTATTTAACGCCGTGAACAGGTGTATAACATAAGTACTGATACTACTTTTACCTTAGGGTTGAAGACGCAGGCTCAGAAACGACCAAGGTTTGGAGCTACCACTGGTGGACCTAAGATTCAGACCTGGTTCTTCCTGGTTTCACATCTCATGCTTTAACCATGTGCTGGGCAGACAAGAAAGGAAATCAGAGCAGAAGAAATAATCCATCTCAAAAATGGAAACTTCATGGTGTGTGTTCAGGGAACTGCAGGAATTCCAGGGAAGAGATGAGGCAGGAGTCTACCTCACTCAGAAGGTGAGATATAGGTTATAGGTATTTCATACCTCTGCCTCCTGTTTCCTTCCTCCTTCCAGGATAGCTTGCTTTTGTTACCATTATCGGGTGTCTGAATATGCTTTGATCTGAAGGAAGAATTCTATGATTGAAGCAAGGGATGGGCCATGTGGTTGTAGTAGCCCAGATGGGAGGGGGGTCCTTGAGTAGGACAGTAACTGGAGTAACTGGGAAAATGAAGGGGAGATGATGGATAGGGAGGACCTTCAGAGACAGGACTGCTAGGACTTGGCCGCCATTGGCTGTTAGAGAGGCAGGAGGCTAGGCCTGGGTGAGTGATGCAGCAACAGTGACCATAACAGAACACTGTGTGTGAGAACGTTCCATGGGAGTGGGAGATGAAAAGTCAGGAAGGTTTGGAGCCCCTGTGGCTCGTCGAGCCAGGGAGATGCCCCATCCTGATTGGGATGTATAAGGCTGGAGCTCCAGGTAGAGTCACGGAGATAACAAACTTCAACTTCTTTCAAGTTATTGCCCAGGAAGAGAGTCCAGAGAAAGACCAGCAGTGAGCTTGGGAGCAGCAGCTGTGGACGCTGGGAATCTCCTTCACACTGACAGCTCTGGACCAGAACTACATTGCTTCAGATGCCTTGTGGAGTCATGATTGGACAAACGTATTACCTAGACCATTCAGGGAATTTTTTGAAATATCTTAATTAAGGGAAGTTATCTGGGCAACTGAGGTCTCCTTGAAGCATTTTCTTCTATCAGTGTGTGGACAAAATGGCAGTGTGTGAAGCTCCTTCAGTCAAGCAGGGTTCTGTGTAACCCTTTTTCTTTCTTTCTTTCTTTTTCCCTCCCTCCCTCCCTCGCTCCCTCCTTCCTTTCTTCCTTTCCTTCTTTCTCTTTCTTTCTTTCTTTCCTTCCCCCCGGTCAATACCTTGATTGCATTTTTAAAAATATAGTTTTGTTAAGTTTTCTCTTTTTTTGGAGAGATGGAATCTTGCTGTGTTGCCCAGGCTAGTCTCAAACTCCTGGCCTCAAGTGATCCTCCACTTGAGCCTCCCAAAGTGCTGGGATTACAAGTGTGAGCCAATGTAGCCCATCCTTTGTAACCTTTGATCCAGCTATTTTTTCCATTTCCTAGTTGTTTTCGCAACCCTGTCTGGAGTCAGCCTCAGTGATCTTCCTTACTGATGAAATACCACTGGAAACTTGAGTGCAGACCCATTTTGGCCCAGCCTTCTTCTGAGTGCACAGTGCCCACCCGGAACAAAGTGCCCAGGTGACACCCAGCTGGGAGCCTCCACTTCAGAATGGAAGCCAGCACAGCTTAAAGCTTGCCGTCAGTGAGGTTCCTGGAGGAACCAGGAAACAGGGCTGAGGTAAGAGAAAGAGCCCCAGCAACTCACTGTCCTTGTCCTCCCCTTCTATATCAGTATGGTCCCCGCTTCTGGTTTGGGAAGGGTGGGGAAGAACATGTTTGCCCCAAACCACACCCCATCTCGGGCCAAGCAGGGCCATGGCAGTATTGCAGTGGGGAAGGAATGAACACTCTTCAGGGTGGTCTCTTTATCTGCTCATGCAGGGGTCCATCCAGATCACTTAGAGTGGAGAACAGGAGCAAGAATAGAAGTGGCAAGAGAGGGTGCTTTGAGGTCATGTGACCCTGAGTCTTATCTCCTTTCTGCACCTATGGGCTATCTGGCCTAGGGCAAAAGTCACTTCACCCCCACCCCCCACCCCGTGAGCTTCGGTTTCCTCCTCTCTGAGAAAGACGTCAGATGTCAGTGCACAGAGAGGCCATGGGGATGGATGTGCCCAGCAGGATGCCCAGCATCTAGCAGGTGCCTAATAGATAGGGCTACCTCATTGTGGTTATCCTCCAAGTGACGATTATGTTTTTGACCTGCTTAACTTGGCACTGGATTTGGTTATGTGTGAACTCGTATTTCCTTGCCCACAGTTCACAGTAGTGTAAGGATTATGTGCTCAGGCTCTGGAGTTTGACCAGACCTCGCCTCAGATCCTGGCTCCAATAGTTTCCTAACTCTTTGACTTTGAATAAGTCACTTCCCTAATTGGTCTCTGTGGGAGTAATAATAGCACTTACCTTATAGAGGTGCTGTGAAGAAAATAAGACACTATGTGTGGCTACTGTTTGGCATACGGTAAACATTCAAATATTGTGGTATCCATTTTGGTGAAAATTGCCACCCTTCAAGGGCATACACTTACTCCAAATTGAGCACTTTCCATGGCTCAAAATGTGTAACAAGTGGATTAGTCCATTTTCATACTGCTGATAAAGACATACCCGAGACTGGGTAATTTATACAGGAAAAAGGTTTAAAGACTTCCAGTTCCACATAGCTGGGGAGGCCTCACAACCATGGCAGAAGGCAAGAGGGGCGAGTCACGTCTTGCATGAATGGCAGCAGACAAAGAGCGAGCTTGTGCGGGAAAACTCCCGTTTTTAAAACCATCAGATCTCACGAGACTCATTCACTACCGCGAAAACAGTGCAGGAAAGACCCGCCCCCACAAGTCCGTCACCTCCCACCGAGTTCCTCCCATGACACGCGGGAGTTGTGGGAGATACAATTCAAGATGAGATTTGGTTGGGGACACAGGCAAACCATATCAGCAAGTCTTTTTTTTTTTTTTTTTCTTTTAGACAGAGCCTCACTCTGTTGCCCAGGCTAGAGTGCGGTGGCACAGTCATAGCTCACTGCAGCCTTGAACTCCTGGGCTTCAGTTCCCAACTCACCATCCTGAGTAGCTTGGACTGCAGATGTGCGCCACCACGCCTGGCTAGTTTTTTTTTTTCTTTTCTTTTCTTTTCTTTTTTTTTTTCCTTTTTGAAATGGAGTCTGGCTCTGTCGCCCAGGCTGGAGTGTGGTGGCTGGATCTCAGCTCACTGCAAGCTCTGGCCCCCGGGTTTACGCCATTCTCCTGCCTCAGCCTCCCGAGTAGCTGGGACTACAGGCACCCGCCACCGCGCCCGGCTAATTTTTTGTGTTTTTAGTAGAGACGGGGTTTCACCGTGGTCTCGATCTCCTGACCTTGTGATCCGCCCGCCTCGGCCTCCCAAAGTGCTGGGATTACAGGCGTGAGCCACCGTGCCCAGCCTCTTTTCTTTTTTTTTAGTAGAGACAAAGGTAGTCTCACTATGATGGCCCAGGTCGGTCACCAACTTCTGGGCTCAGGCAACGTTCCTCCAGCCTTGGCCTCCCAAAGTGCTGGGATTACAGGCATGAGCCACCACACCCAGCCAGTTAACAAGTCTTAACATTGCCTTAAGAGCCCTTTGAAGGTCTATAAATGGTAAAACAACCAACCAACCAAAAACCTTTGCTCTTTTAAGAAAGAGTAGGTTTGGAGTCATAGCTATGTGATTCCAAGCCAAATATGCTGATTCAGGTAGTTAGTGAGTCAAGATAATTACCTTTGGGGTCAAAGTAATGTGCTTCTTGTAACCCATGAAGATGCACCCAGAAGAGGCCTCCAGCAGAGTGGGCAGCAGCTCTGCTGCGGGGGCCCGAGCTTGCAGCCTCCGGAGGCAGGCACTTCTTGGCTCTAGACCATTCACCCCCTTGTGGTTTTTACATTATTACTTTTTAGATGGAAAGTAACCTCCTCATAGTTAAAAAAAGAAACAGTTCAAAAGGGTAAGAAAAATCTCCCTACCACAGGGAGGAAACCAGTTTCCACTCTCTTATCGGAGTGTCCCTAGCTGCAGAAAGTCCCTTTTTAAAAGTATATGGGGCCTGGCACGCACACTACTGTGCGCCTTTCTCTTCTTACTCAGCACGCTGCTGACAAAGATCTCCTGAGCTGGGGGCTTTGAAGCATTGCCCCCACAGAGAGGCACACAATACCCAAGAAATGCCCAGGGGGAAGCTTTGGGGCCCCCAGATTCTCAAACGCTACCAGAGCATGTAATTGCCCTAGCTCCTTACTCTAAAATTTCTATTTTCTGACTCTCTGACTTGTTCTGTTTTGTTTTCGTTTTTTTGAGACTATCTCTCTGTCACCCAGGCTGGAGTGCAATGGCCTGAGCTCCACTCACTGCAACCTCCACCTCCTGGGTTCAAGTGACTCTCCTGCCTCAGCCTCCTGAGTAACTGGGATTACAGGCATGTGCCACCATGCTTGGCTAATTTTTGTATTTTTAGTAGAGACAGAGTTTCAGTGTTGACCAGGCTGCTCTTGAACTCCTGACCTCAGGTGATCCACCCGCCTCAGCCTCCCAAACTGCTGGAATTACAGGCGTGAGCCACGACGCCCAGCCCTGGCTCTCTGAGTTTTAAACCACTTTCTTTAAATTTTGCTGCCAACTCTGATAGTTAGACTTCTTTTGGAGGGTGAAAGGAAGGCAGGAGACAGAGAAGGAAAGAAAAAAAAAAATAGGGGGAAAAAAAGAAAAAAGGAAAAAAGAAAACAAACCTATTACATTACAAGGGTAACAGCAAAAATGACAACTGTCAAAACAACAAAACCAAGTTGAGACCGCCTGGACGCCAGCGGTCACCCGAGTTTGCCCAGTAGCTCTAGGACTCAGGGAGAGGGCGGGTCTGGGAAAGAAAAGCCACCCCTACCTCATAGGTTTCTGGATTAGAGGCAATGGTGTGGGTAAGGGGCCCGGTTCTGGGGATTCCCAGGTCCAATGCTAGAACAGGAGCTCTATATCCGGCTGTCCAGGGTCTCACAGCAATAAGTCAAGTCATGGATTCCAAAGGCTTTTCCATTGCCCAGTCATCTCCCATTTCCTTCAATGGATAGGAGGGCCCAGGAGGGCCTGGAAGCCTGGGCTGAATGAGTACTGTCAGCCACAGCTGGAGAGAGGCCACACACAGGCCCATCCACCCAGCGTGACAAGGCAAGGCATCCCGCGCACCAGGCCATGTGCGGAGGCGACCACCCAGCATCTGCTGATTAAGTCGCTACTCTAGAAGTCCCTGTTTTGGTCTTCCCAAATCAGGACCTAGGAAAAAGACATGAAGAGGTTTCAATCCTCCATTTTTCCCAGAACAAAAGGTTTTTCCTGTCCCCATCATATCACTCGCCCGGAATGCATCCGCTGCAACTTCAGCGCCTTCAGGGCGATGCAGCACTCCCAGCCCGCCCCGCCCGAGGAGCCTCGGCCAGGATTTACCACCTGCCCCACGCTTTTGAGGATTTCATCACGTGGTCTAATGTGATTGCAATGCAATTCTTGAAAGATACTGTTTTTACTTTAACTTTTTCTTTTAATGTAACAACTTTACTGAGATTTAATTCACATGCTACTAAGTCATTTTAAAGTGGTAATTCAATGGGTTTTTTTTTCGTATATTCACAGTTATGTAACCATCCCCACAATCTTTGTTTAAATATTCTTATCACTCCAAAAAGAAGTCCCATAACACTCCCCATTTCCCCTCCTACCAGTCCTCAGCAACCACTGATCTACTTTATGGATCTGATTATTCTTGACACTTTACATAAATGGAATCCTACAATGTGTCACCTTTTGTGTCCAGCTTCTTTCCCTTTGTGTAAGGTTTTCTAAGGTCATCCATGTTGTAGCATTTCTTGTAATGACTGAATAATATTCATTTTATGGCTATGCCACATGGTGCTTATTCATTCATTAGTTGATAAACATTTGTGTTTACACTTTTTTGGCTATGATCGGTAACGCTGCTATGAACATTCATGTACAAGTGTTTGTGTGAACAGGTTTTCAGTTCTCTTGGGTTTATAACTAAGAATGGAATTGCCAGATCATATGGTAACTGCATTTTTAACCTTTTGATGAACTGCCAAACTATTTTCCAAAGCAGCTGCCCTGTTTTACATTTCCACCAGCCAGCGTTTGAGGATTCCCATTTCTCTACATCCTCACACTTCTTTTTCTATCGGTTTGTTTTCTGTTATTGTTGCTGTAGCCCTTGCAGTAGATGTGAGGTAGCATCTCATTGTGGTTTTGACATTTCCCTGATGGCTAATGATGTTGAGCATCTTTTCATGTGCTTTTTGGCCATTTGTATCTCTTCTTTGGACAAATGTCTATTCAGATTCTTTGCCCATTTAAAACATTGGGTTATTTGCTTTTTTCTTGTGGAGCATAGGAGTTCTTTATAAATTCTGTATACAAGCACCTTAGATAAATGATTTGCAAAAATGTTCTCCTATTCTATGGATTGTCTTTTTACTTTCTTCATAGTATCCTTTGAAGCACAAAAGTTTTTAATTTTTATGGAGTTCAGTGTATCTATTTTTTTCTTATGTTGCCTGTGTTTTTGGTGTAATAACTAGGAATCCATTGCCTAATGCAAGATTTATTCCTGTGTTTCTTCTAAGATATTTATAGCACTGTTGTGTTAATTAATTTTTGTATCTGGCATGAGGTAGGGGTCCAAAATCATTGTTTTGTATGTGACTATACAGTTGTTCCAGCTTCATTTATTGAAAAAACTCTTTCCTTCATTGAATGGTCTCGGCACCCTTGTCAAAACTTAGTCGAACTTTGATACAATAACAATGTGTCAATATTGGTTTATTGATTGTAACAAATGTACCACACTAGTGCAAGATGTTAATACTATAGGAAACTGTGCATGGGGAGGGGAAATTCTCTGTACTTCCTGCTCAATTTTTATGGAAATTCTCTGTACTTCCTGCTCAATTTTTATTTTATTTCATTTTATTTTTATTTTTGAGACAGGGTCTCATTCTGTTACCCAGGTTGAAGTATGGTGGCACAATCACAGCTCACTCCAGCCTTGAATTCCTGGGCTCAAGCAATCCTCCCACTTCAGCCTCCTGAGTAGCTGGGACTACAGGCACACATCACCATGCCTGGCTAATTATTTCCATTTTTTGTGGAGATGGAGACAGGGTCTCACTATGTTGGCTGGGCTGGTCTCAAACTCCTGGCCTCAGGAGATCCTGTTACCTCAGCCTCCCAAAGTGCTAGGATTACAGGTGTGAGCCACCTTGTCCAGCCATCAATTTTTCTGTAAGCCTAAAATTGCTTTAAAAATAGTCTGTTTAACTTTTAAAAATAAATTGAACATATATATGTAAGGGTTTATTTCTGGACTTTCCATTCTATTCCATTTATCTGTATGTCTGTCCTTTTGCCAGTACTCTCTTGATTATTATAGCACTGTAAGAAGATTTGAAATCAGGAAGTATAAATCCTTCAACTTTGTTCTTTTTCAGATTGTTTTGGCTATTGAGTCCCCCAAAGTTCTTTATGAATTGTAGGGTCATCTTGTTGATATCTGCAAAGAAGCCAACTGGGATTTTGATAGGGATTACATTGCATCTATAGATCAGTTTGGGTTTGGGGCATGTTGCCATCTTGACAATATATACTTTTATTTTTCGAGATGAGGCCTTGCTCTGTTGCCAGGCTGAGTATAGTGGTGTGATCATAGCTCACTGCAGCCATGAACTCCTGGGCTCAAGTGATCCTCTCCTCAGCTTCCTGAGTAGCTGGGACTATATAGGTGCATGCCCCCATGCCCAACACCATCTTGACTGTTAAGTCTACAGACTCACGAATATGAAATGTCTTTCCATTTTATTTAGATTTTCTTTAATTTTGTTCAACAATTATTGTAGTTTTCAGAGTACAAGTTTTGCATTTTTTGTTAAGCTTATTCTTAAGTATTCTTTCTGATGCTATTGTAAATGTTGTTTCTTAATTCCATTTTTAGATTGTTCAATATTAATGTATAAAAATACTGTTGGTTTTTCTGTATTGATCTTGTTTCCTGCTCCCTTGCTGAACTTGTTTATTAATTTTTATTTATTTATTTATTTTTTTGAGATGGAGTCTCACATTGTCACCCATGCTGGAGTGCAGTGGCGCAGTCTCGTCTCATTGCAACCTCCGCCTCCCAGGTTCAAGTGAGTCTTCTGCCTCAGCCTCCCAAGTAGCTGGGATTACAGGCACACACCACCACGCTCAGCTAATTTTTGTATTTTTAGTAGAGACAAGGTTTCACCATGTTGCCCAGGCTGGTCTCCAACTCCTGGCCTCAAGTGATCCACCCACCTTGGCCTCCTAAAGTGCTGGGGTTATAGGTGTGAGCCACTGCACCTGGCCTGAACTTGTTTATTAATTTTTTTAGTGGATTCTTTAGGCTTTTTTATATGCAAGATCATATCCTCTGCAAATATAAATAAATTTGCTTCTTCCTTTCCAATCTGGATGAATTTATTTCTTTTCCTTACCCAGTTGACTGGAACCTTCAGTATAGCAATGAACAGAAATAACAAACACATACATTCATTGTCATCTTGTTCCTGAAGTTAAGAGGAAAGCCTTCAGTGTTTCACTAGTAGGGATGATGTTAGCTGTGATATTTTTCATAGATACCCTTTATCAGGTTGAGGAGTTGCCTTTTATTCCTAGTTTGAGTTATTTTATCATGAAGTGGTATTGAATTTTGTCAAGTACTTTGCATCTATTGAGATGATCATGTGGTTTTTATCCTATTGTATTGACATGTTACGTTAATTGATTATTTTTAGTGTTACACCAACTTTGCATTCCTGGGGTAAATTCTATTTGGTTACAGTGCATCATCTTTTTAAAAATAAATTGCTGACCAGGGTCAGTGGCACGTGCCTGTAATCCCGGCACTTTGGGAGGCCGAGGTGGACAGATCACAAGGTCAAGAGATCGAGACCATCCTGGCCAAGATGGTGAAACCCCATCTCTACTAAAAATACAAAAAATTAGCTGGGTGTGGTGGTGTGCACCTGTAGTCCCAGCTACTCGGGAGGCTGAGGCAGGAGAATTGCTTGAACCCAGAAGGCAGAGATTGCAGTGAGCCGAGATCGCGCCACTGCACTCCAGCCTGGCGACAGAGTGAGACTCCATCTCAAAAAAAAAAAAAAAAAAAGTTGCTGGAATTGGATTGCTAGTACTCTGTTGAGGATTTTTTCATCTTTATTTTTTAGGGACTATTGATCTGTAGTTTTCTTGTGATGTCTTTGTCTGGTTTTAACATCAGAATATATTGGCCCCTCACAGAATGAGTTAGAAATGTTCCATCTTCTATTTTTTGGATTAATTCTTTAAACATTTGGTGGAATTACAATTGAAACCATCTGGGTCTGGCATTTTCTTTGTGGAAAGTTTTTCAATAGCTTGTTTATTTGTAGGAATTTCTCCATCTCATCTTAGTTATTGGATTTGTTGGCATACAGTTTAAATGATTCCCCTGTTATCCCTTTTATTATTGTAAGGTCAGCATTGATTTCCCCTCTTTTATTATTTCTTAATTTTTGTTTTCTAGAGACAGGGTCTTGCTCTGTCACCCAGGCTAGAAATCAGTGGCTTGATCATGGCTCACTGTAGCCCCGAATTCCTGGACTCAAGCGATCCTCCCGCCTCAGCCTCCTGAGTAGCTGGGACTGCAGGCATAAGCTACCACGCCTGGCTAATTTTTTTTTTTTTTACTTTTTTGTAGGGCTAGGGTCTCACTATGTTTCCCAGCCTGGTCTCGAGCTCCTGGCCTCAAGTAATCCTCCTGCCTTGGCCTCCCTTCCCCGCACCCCCCCCCTTTTTTTTTTTCGAGACAGAATCTCACTCTGTCATTCTGGGTGAAGTGCAGTAGTGCAGTCATAGCTTGACTGCAGCTTTGACCTCGTAGGCTCAGGCAATCCTCCCACCTCAGCCTCCTGAGTAGCTGGAACTGTAGGTGTGCACCACCACACCTGGCTAAGTTTTTTTTGTTTGTTTTTTTGTTTTTTTCTTTTGTAGAGGCAATCTCACTATGTTGCCCACACTGGTCTGAAACTCCTGGCCTCAAGTGATCCTCCCACCTTAGCTTCCCAGAGTGTTGGGATTACAGGCATAAGCCACCACGCTTAGCCAGGCCTGGCTAATTATCAATTTTTTTTTTTTTTTTTTAAGAGATGGAGTCTTGCTATCTTGCCCAAGCTGGTCTCCATCCTCCTGCCTCAGCCTCCCAAAGCACTGGGATTAGAGGTATGAGCCACTGTACCTGGCCTCTCGATTTTATTCTTGACTTTAGTAATTTGTCTTCTCTCTTTTTTATTGGTCGGTCTAGCTAAAGGTTTAGAAATTTGGTTGATCTTTTAAAATAATCTGTTTTTACTTTTATTGATTTTCCTTGATTGTTTTTCTATTCTGTTTTATTTATTTCTGCTTTAATCTTTATTATTTCCTTTCTGCTTACTTTGGATTTTGCTTGCTCTTTTTTTTTTCTGTTTCTTAAGTGGGAGTTTCAATTCTTGATTTGAGATCCTTCTTCTTTTTAAATATAGGTGGGGTTTTTTGTTTTTGTTTTGAAATGAGGTCTTGCTATGTTGTCCAGGCTGGTCTCAAACTTCTGGGCTCAAATGATCCTCCTGCCTCAGCTTTCCAAGTAGCTGCGACTACAGGCATGAGCCACCATGTCTGGCTAATATAGGTGTTTATAGCTGTACATTTCCCTCTAAGTACTATTTTCACTGCATCCCATAAGTTTCTGTATATTGTGTTTCCATTTTCATTTATTTCAAGTACTGTTAAATTTTCCTTCTGATTTCTTCTTCGACCCATTGGTATTTAGGAGTTGTTTAATTTCCACATATTTATGAATTTCTCAAATTTCCTTCTATTATTGATTTCTAATTTCATTCCATTTTGATCACAGAACAGACTTTGTGTGGTGTCAGTCCTTTTAATTGTATTGAGGCTTATTTTATGGTGTAGCATTTGATGTGTCCTGCAGATGTTTCACACGCTCTTCAGAAGACGGTGTGTTCTGTGATTGGGTGTTCTGCGGAAGTCTGTAGGCGTAGCTGGTTTGGAGTGTTGCTCAGCCTTCTGTTTCCTTGCTGCTCTTCTGCCTAGCTGTCCCATCCATTATTGAAAGCTGGGTATTGACGTCTTCAACTACTTTTGTTAAGTTGTCTGTTCCTGCCTTCAGTGTTATCAGTTTTTGCTTCATGTGTTTTTGTGCTCAGTTGTTTGGCACATTATGTTTATAATGGCGAATATTACTGATGGATTGATTTTTTTGTCATTATAAAGTGTCCTTTTTTGTCTTAAAGTCAACAACCGCTTATCTTAAAGTGGGGAGGTCCAATCTTTTGGCTTCCCTGGGTCACGTTAGAAGAAGAATTGTCTTGGGCTATACATAAAATATACTAATGATAGCTGATGAGCTAAAAAAAAAAAAAATCTCATAATGTTTTAAGAAAGTTTACAAATCTGTGTTGGGCTGCATTCAAAGCCGTCCTGGGCCACGGGTTGGACAAGCTTGATATAAGGGAGGGTAACATGGTGTGTGCCATTGAGAAGCTTCCTGGAGAGACATGACTGTGGGAACCGATCTGAGAAGTTTACACAGGCAGTGAACAGAGAAGCAGGGGTTCTGCTGCCGCACGCTCGTCCAGCCCTCCGTGTGCCCCGCAGCCCACCACGCTTCACCACCACCTGTTCTTGGGCAGCCCGTGCGCTCTCTCCTGTGTGCCTTGAGTTGGTGTTCCTTGTGTCTACTGTTCTTCCCTTTCCCTACCTCGCTAACTTCCACATCTCATCTCACTAAAATAAGATGCATATGGCCAGGCGTGGTGGTTCACGCCTGTAATCCCAGCACTTCAGGAGGCTGAGGCGGGCAGATCACGAGGTTAGGAGATCGAGAACTTCCTGGTCATCATGGTGAAGCCCTGTCTCTACTAAAATACAAAAAAATTAGCCGGGCATAGTGGTGCATGTCTGTAGTCCCAGCTACTCGGGGAGGCTGAGGCAGGGGAATCGCTTGAACCCGGGAGGTGGAGGTTGCAGTGAGCTGATACCGCACCACTGCACTCCAGCCTGGCGACAGAGTGAGACTCCATCTCAAAAAAAAAAAATGCATATATTGGTGCTTTCCAAAATCCAGTCATTGGCAAGCCACATTTGAGATGCTCTCCACATCTATGCACTATTTGTGATTCAAACCAGTTTTAAAACTCTTTCCTTTAGCCTCACTCTGAGCAATCATATCGGTGAAAGTTTGGCTTCTTCATTATATTTTTTTGTAATGCACATTTAGATGCATAAGTAAAAAATTAAAAATTGGTCCACATTCTACTTCAAATCATTTTGCACGTGATACATATGCCATACTTTTGACAAGACTTCTAGCCTGCCTGACGCACATGGAACACTGTGAAAGATCTTTTCTTGCTGTAATTAACATCTGTGTGGGTCAGCCGCAACTTACCTGCCGAGAAGCCCTTCTGGCTGACCCCAGGAAGTGTCACTCCGCTCCCTCCCCTGCACTACTTTGAACATGTCTCCAGTTTAGTGTTTTCTTATACCATAGAAGTTGTAGTTATTCACATCTCTCTCTCGCCGTTAGACTGTGAGCTCCCTGAGGGCAAAATGATGTCCTTTTCTCTTTTTTCCAGCATCCATAACATTACCTGGACAAATAGTAAGTAAGCGTTCAGTAAAGTTTTGTTGAATGAGTTTCCATAACTGCATCGTAGTATAATTTCTCTCTCTGTGTGTGTCTTTTCTCTGATGAGACTGCTCTAGGAATTTTTGTGCCACTCAGTGCCTGCTCACAGCAGATCTCCAGTAAATTCACGCACGAATGACTGTATGAATAGTTGAACAATGAACAAATGTCAGATATGTTACTCTCAGCCCTGCAGCTGGTAGCAGTTCCCCAGAACCTCCGTCTTCCCATGGTGGTCCCCACTTGTGCCATTGTTATAGAGGCTGTCACTACTCGTCATGTTCCAGGGTGAACCCAGCCTGTCTTATTGCTCTGTAATCCATCTTCCTGTGGAATCTGATAATTAGCATGTTAATGAACCCACAAGGAAACAGTGTTGCAAGAAGAGAGGTTGTTTAGCTGGATGCAGTTGCTCATGCCTGTAATCCCAGCACTTTTGGAGGCTAAGGCAGGAGGATTGCTTGAGGCCAGGAGTTTGAGACCAGCCTGGGAAACATAGGTTAATGTCTACAAAAAAAAAAAAAAAAAAAAGTAAAAATTAACTGGACCTGGTGGCACGTGCCTGTGGTCCCAGCTACTTGGGAGGCTGAGGTGGGAGGATCACCTAAGCCCAGGGGTTCGAGGCTGCCAGACCCTGTCTCAAAAAAAATAAAATTCATTTAGGGAATCAGCACAATCCTAGGATGAAATGCAGACTGTGACAAACGAATCTAACCGTATGAAACCAGCCCTCTGAGAAAGGGTGGGGGTGAGCCTGTGGACTTCGCACCCCTGCTTGAACTAAGTCAGCTGTGACAGGCAGTAATCCTTCCATGCCCCACCTCAGCGGTAAGGTAGCATGTTTACCACCTGCACCACGGGGGAAAGTTTACGCCCGGCACCCACAAAAAAAGTATGAAAGACCTGGGCTTGTTCCATGAGTTACATAGCGACTGAGGAGATCCATTCCAATAATGGGATGTACATTGTAGCAAAACCAGGCCAGTACTATCAGTGAAGTGGGTAATTATCCCTTTAATTAATCCTCCCAAACCATTCCCCTTGGAAGGATTACAGCCTGTCACGCTGACTTAGTTCAAGCCAGGGTGCAAAGTCCACAGGTCCTTTTAAAGCACGAGCATTTCCTGGAATATGAGGTTTCGTCACCCAGTGTGGTTTATTTTTTGGAGTCCCCATTACTGTTTTTTTTTTGAGGTGGAGTCTTGCTCTTGTCGCCCAGGCTGGAGTGCGATGGCATGATCTCGGCTCACTGCACCTGCCGCTCTTGGGTTCAAGCGATTCTCCTGCCTCAGCCTCCTGAGTAGCTGGGATTACAGGCTCCCGCCACCACACCCAGCTAATTTTTGTATTTTTAGTAGAGATGGGGATTCACCATGTTGGCCAGGGTGGTGTCAAACTCCTGACCTCCAGTGATCCACCTGCCTCGGCCTCCCAAAGTGCTGGGATTACAGGCGTGAGCCACCGCACCCTGCCCAGATAACTATTAACGTGGAGAAAGGTAATAAGGGAGATTGTCTACCAGAAGGGTCTGTTTTCCATGAACATGGACCACTGGATCTGTATGGGGGGCACGGCCAGATATGAAGGAGGGGCTGTTTCCAGAGGAGACACTTGCTGAGAATTGTCATCTAACCCTAGTAATTATTGGAACTGTTAAACCAATTTACTAGAGATCGTCCAATCTTGAGCACCCCCCCTCCTTAGGATCCAAAGTAACCTCTCTTGTTCATTGCAGGGTTCACACTTAAGGAGATGCCTGGCTGTAGGAAGCTTGTCTGGCTTAGGAGAGGGGAAGTCTTACTGTTCATAGTAATTTGGATTTAGGTCAGGTGGGTTGTTGTTTGTAGAATTCATGGGCAGCACTCTGAGTTTGTCTTTTCTAAGTTTCCAGTAAGTCCAGGCAGCTATGGCCCCTTGAATTGTTTTAGTATTAGCATCTTTGCCCCTGAAGAGAGCTTTGTCAGAAACTCTCCTGAGAAAGAAGCAGATGGAGTCAGGACTCCCTTGAGCGGCTCAAGGCTTGCCACACCATCATGTTGCATTCAGCCTGTAGCCTGATAAGCCCACTCCTACATCCCCAGCTGACCAAGACCTGTGGCCTCGGCTAACATTTTCCATTGACAGTCTGCCCAGACTCTTTTTTTTTTTTTTTTTTTTTTTTGTATTTTTTTAGTAGAGACGGGGTTTCACCGTGTTAGCCAGGATGGTCTTGATCTCCTGACCTCGTGATCCACCCGTCTCGGCCTCCCAAAGTGCTGGGATTACAGGCTTGAGCCACCGTGCCCGGCCCCAGACTCTTAAGGGACCTAACGTAGGGTCAGCAGCCTTCCAAGCCCTAAAAATCCCTGTCGACAAGGTGTCTGTGGACCACGGTCCAAAGCCATCTCTGAGGGTCATTCCCACCTTCCTCGCTGATTGTGCAGGATGCTGTTGCAGGGACACCATTTTTCCATCCGTACTGGGGCAGCCAGCCATTGAGTTTCAGCCCTTTAGATGGAGCTCCCTCCCCGCCAGAACACTCTGGACAGCCAGCCAGCCCCTTTTTCTTTGGTTCCTGGGTTAGGAGAGACAGGGCCACAGGGCGAGAGAGAAGACGTTTTCTCTTCCAGGCAAGAGCTATCCCCTCCTTCTTGGTCCTCCCTTTTTGTCTTCTCCATTTTTATTACTTTGCTGTGGTCACCAGCAAAGCAGAAGGTGATTGATTGCCACTCATCACTGTCACGGTGGTGTCACACTGCCTTTTCCTCTAGAGGTCACCAGTCCTTTTCCACAGGGTCCTACCCTCAGGCTCTTCTTCCCTGGGAGTTCAACCCCTGCCTCCTGTCCAGCGGCATCCTGGTGAGAAGCAATAGAGCTTGACCCATATTTCGTGGTTTGGAGCACCTGTTCAGTAGGACAGCCACCAACGTCAGAGTCCTGAGAGGGGCAGGGATATAACTTCCTTGCCTTTAGTCACTTTAAGTAATGCTTTAGCTGGCTTAGCACAAGGGTTGGGCACAGCAGGTCCCAGCAGCAGAGGTATCGCTCCAGCTGTGCTTAGGAGACCAGCCTTGGCCTGATGTCTCCGCCTTATCAGTTCGTTCACCTGCCCTTGCAGTCTCCAGGGACGAGAGCATCCTCTTCTCTAAGACTTCCCGAAATCACCAGGACACTGTTAGGAAGTCAGGGGTAGCCTGTTCTCAGCCCAGGTACATGCCATCCTCCCCTTTCATTATTCAGGCCCAAATGTCTTATAATGTCCAGCAACTGCCTACTGGAGGACTCAGGTGGGTGGACTATACACACTGACTGGAAGGCGGCACACAGCAATGCTATACACACTGAACGGAAGGCGGCACACGGCAATGCTATACACACTGAGCAGAAGGCGGCACACGGCAATGCTATACACACTGAGAGGAAGGCGGCACACGGCAATGCTATACACACTGAGGGGAAGGCGGCACACGGCAATGCTGTACACACTGACTGGAAGGCAGCACACGGCAGTGCTGTACACACTGACTGGAAGGCAGCACACGGCAATGCTATACACACTGACTGGAAGGTGGCACACAGCAATGCTATACACACTGAACGGAAGGCGGCACACGGCAATGCTATACACACTGACTGGAAGGCAGCACACGGCAATGCTATACACACTGAGCAGAAGGCGGCACACGGCAATGCTATACACACTGAGAGGAAGGCGGCACACGGCAATGCTATACACACTGACTGGAAGGCGGCACATGGCAATGCTGTACACACTGAGGGGAAGGCGGCACACGGCAATCCTGTACACACTGAGAGGAAGGCGGCACACGGCAATGCTATACACACTGAGAGGAAGGCGGCACACGGCAATGCTATACACACTGACTGGAAGGCGGCACACGGCAATGCTGTACACACTGAGCGGAAGGCGGCACACGGCAATGCTATACACACTGACTGGAAGGCGGCACATGGCAATGCTATACACACTGAGCGGAAGGCGGCACACGGCAATGCTATACACACTGACTGGAAGGCAGCACACGGCAGTGCTGTACACACTGACTGGAAGGCAGCACACGGCAATGCTATACACACTGACTGGAAGGTGGCACACAGCAATGCTATACACACTGAACGGAAGGCGGCACACGGCAATCCTGTACACTGAGAGGAAGGCGGCACACGGCAATGCTATACACACTGAGGGGAAGGCGGCACACGGCAATGCTGTACACACTGACTGGAAGGCAGCACACGGCAGTGCTGTACACACTGACTGGAAGGCAGCACACGGCAATGCTATACACACTGACTGGAAGGCACACAGCAATGCTATACACACTGACGGAAGGCACACGGCAATGCTATACACACTGACTGGAAGGCAGCACACGGCAATGCTATACACACTGAGCAGAAGGCGGCACAGCAATGCTATACACACTGAGAGGAAGGCGGCACACGGCAATGCTATACACACTGACTGGAAGGCGGCACATGGCAATGCTATACACACTGAGGGGAAGGCGGCACACGGCAATCCTGTACACACTGAGAGGAAGGCGGCACACGGCAATGCTATACACACTGAGAGGAAGGCGGCACACGGCACATGCTGTACACCACTGAGCGGAAGTCGGCTACACGGGCAATGCTATACACACTGACTGGAAGGCGGCACATGCATGCCTATAACACACTGAGCGGAAGGCGGCACACGGCAAGCATAACACACTGACTGGGAAGGCGGCACATTGGCAATGACTATACACCACTGAGCGGAAGGCGGCACACGGCAATGCTATACACACTGACTGGAAGGCGGCACATGGCAATGCTATACACACTGAACGGAAGGCGGCACACGGCAATGCTATACACACTGACTGGAAGGCGGCACACGGCAATGCTATACACACTGAGCGGAAGGCGGCACACGGCAATGCTATACACACTGAGAGGAAGGCGGCACACGGCAATGCTATACACACTGACTGGAAGGCGGCACACGGCAATGCTGTACACACTGAGGGGAAGGCGGCACACGGCAATGCTGTACACACTGAGAGGAAGTAGCACACAGCATTGCTATACACACTGAGGGGAAGGCTTCCAAATTTCGAGTCCCAACCACTTGGGACTGTCCAGGATCCTTTTGCCAATTGATTGTCCTACTGGCTGGGTGGACCCCATATCAATTTCTTAACCGTTTCCAAAATCCTCCCCTTTCTTCACCACCATTTGTAGTGAGTTCAAGGGAATTCGGGACTGGCTGGGCACAGTGGCTTATGCCTGTAATCCCAGCACTTTGGGAGGCCAAGGCAGGAGGATCACTTGAGGTCAGGAGTTCAAGAGCAGCCTGGCCAACATGGTGAAACCCGTCTCTACCAAAAATACAAAAATTAGCCAGGTGTGGTGGTGCGCACCTGTAATCCCAGCTAGTCAGGAGGCTGAGGCAGGAGAATTGCTTGAACCCGGGAAGTGGAGTTTGCAGCGAGCCAATATCATGCCACGGCACTCCAGCCTAAGCAACAGAGTGAGACTCTGTCTCAGAAACAACGGGGGAATTTCAGGACTGACCAAGAAAAAAAGATCTGACCATTACTTAGCAATAGCACACGATGAGCTTTATTTGGCAACACTTTGACAGGGTGGCATGTGAGGGAAGTTCCTGATGGGCCAAGGCTGTCCAGAGGCTACAGCCCCGGGACAGCCACGCAGCAGTGCGGAGGGTAGGGTACTCAAGGAGGAGGGGACTGCCAGGGGCTTATGTGTCAGATGACGCTACTCAGCAGCACGTTGTATCTGGATCTGATTTCTGAAGGGCAGCTGTGGCTTGGAGTCTTGTACTACCAGGTTTATTTTGTCTGTGGCTGGCAGATGGGTGCAGTTTCATGGGGCATGCAAAGCAGACAGGCTCTAAATGACTAAAAATAAGTTTCTATGGGCTATGTTTGAAGCTGCTGGATGGGTCACACTTTGAGTTTGGTGCCTGTGGATTTCTGAAATCTGCCCTGAAGAAGTAAACAATAGAGGGACAACACAGAGAAGCTATCTGACTCATAGTACAGCACTGCCTGATCAGAAAACAGAGGACACAAATTAACAATATCAGGAGGCCAGGCGCAGTGGCTCATGCCTGCATCCCAGCACTGTGGGAGGCTGAGGCGGGCGGATCATGAGGTCAAGAGATCATGACTATCCTGGTCAACATGGTAAAACCCCGTTTCTACTAAAAATACAAAAATTAGCTGGGCATGGTGGCATATGCCTGTAATACTAACACTTTGGGAGGCCAAGGTGGCTAGATCACGAGGTCAAGAGATGGAGATCATCCTGGCCAACATGGTGAAACCCTGTCTCTACTAAAAATACAAAAATTAGTTGTATGTGGTGGCAGACACCTGTAGTCCCAGCTATTCAAGAGGCTGAGGCAGGAGAATCACTTGAATCCAGGAGGCAGAGGTTGCAGTGAGCTGAGATTGCACCACTGCACTCCAGCCTGGGCGACAGAGCGAGACTCCATCTCAAAACAAAACAGAACAAAACAATATCAGGAATAAGAGAAGGAATGTCACTATTTTGTAGACATTAGAAGGACAAAAAATATTATGAACAACTTTATGCCAATAAATTTGACAACCTAAACAAATTCCTTATAAAACACAAACTACTAAAGCTAACTCAAGAAGAAATAGCCTGAATATGCCTATATGTATTTTTTAAAACTGAATTTGTAGCTAAAAACCTTCCCACAAAGAAAACTACAAACCAAGATGTCTTTACTAGAGAATTCTAATCATTTAAGGAAGTCATATGGTTTGGAAATGAGGAATAAACCAGTCTTTATTCACAAACAACATGATTATGTAGAAAATTTCATGGAACCTGCAGAAGAATTCTTAGAACTAATAAGTTCGTTTAGCATGGTTGCAGGATACAATGTCAATAGCAAAATTCAGTCATATGTCTGTGAACTAGCAACAAGCAATTGGAAATTAAATGTTTAAAAAATAGCATCTCAGCAAGGAGAGAGGCTGAAGAAAAAGTTTTAAATATATAAAATGCATCAAAATGTTGAAATGTTTATGAATAACTTTGGCAAAAGATGTGTAAGTCCTGTGCATTGAAAGATACAGTTACTGTGAGAAATTGAAGACCTAAATCAATTGAGAGGTATGCTGTGTTCGTGTTTCAGAAGACTCAATATTGCTAAGATATCATTTCTCCCAAATTGATCTATAAATTTACTGTAATACCAATCAAAGCACTAGCAGGCTTTTTTTGTAAAATTTGATAAGCTGATTCTAAAATGTATATGGAAATGCAAAAAAAATCTAGACTAGCCAAGATAACTTTGAAAAATAAGTTTAAAAGCTGGATGAATTGGCCGGGCGCGGTGGCTCAAGCCTGTAATCCCAGCACTTTGGGAGGCCGAGACAGGCGGATCACGAGGTCAGGAGATCGAGACCATCCTGGCTGACACGGTGAAACCCCGTCTCTACTAAAAAAATACAAAAACTAGCCGGGCGAGGTGGCGGGCGCCTGTAGTCCCAGCTACTCGGGAGGCTGAGGCAGGAGAATGGCGGGAACCCGGGAGGCGGAGCTTGCAGTGAGCTGAGATCCGGCCACTGCACTCCAGCCTGGGCGACAGAGCGAGACTCCGCCTCAAAAAAAAAAAAAAAAAAAAAAGCTGGATGAATTACGTCATTTAAAGATTTATAAAGCTTCAGCAGTGAAAACAATGTGACATTGGCAGAGAGACAAAGAAATCAATGGAGCAGATTATCAATGGAACAGATAGGGTGTCCAAATAAGACTCATGTAACATATGACTTTTGCTAGAGATGCCAAGGCAATTCAATGAGGAAAGGATAATATTCACAAGAAATCTTTACAACTGGATATGTAAAAACTTAAACCTCTGACCACACCACACACAAAGAAATAAATGGATCACAGACCTAAATGTTAGCGCTAAAACCATGACACTACTAGGAGAAAATCTTCGTGACTTTGAATTTGACAGGGGTTTTTAAATATGACACAAATCTACAAAGGAAAAAAATCAATAAATTGGACTTCTTCAAAATTAAAAACTTTCACTCTTCAAAAGACACTGTTTTCAGTTGGCATGCAAGGAGCTTAGCAGTCATCACCCCCAACCTCACAGCAAGAAAAATGCTGAACAGACTGAAAATCAACTTTTCTTGATCCATCAGAGATTTGAGGCCATGGGGCAAACTGCTGCCCTCAAAATGGAGAGACAGAGAAGCACATACAGAGAACCAGAACTTACTGGAGCAGAAGCCTCAGAGTAGAAAACTCCACAGGAACCAGTACCGGGGTAGGGAAACCTAGAACTTAGTTGATGATTTGCTGGGCGCTCTGTGAGAGAGTTAAAAATACCAGCAGAGTCAGTCTTATGGGGTCCCACTCAGTTTTTAGTTTTGTTTTGCTTTACCAAGTTGTCACAGTAAAGATCAGAGAAAAATTCCCTGGTGCTTCTGGTAGAGCAAAACAAAAGGTAACCCAGAGCATTCTCTTCTTAACAGGGTCTGTCCTCAGGAGAAACTGTTTTACCAGGGCCTGACATGTGGGAAGAGAAATACCCAACTCCAGCCTCCTCTAGGCTTCCTGCCCACCTCCAGCGGGGAAAGACAGATGAGAAGCACTTGTGCTGGTCACAGCCCCAGCAGAGGTTCATTAAAAGATCGAGACCTCTAGAATGCTTCCCCTCCACACCTCACTACCACATCGACAGGGCTCCTGTAATAACGAGAGTACAACTGAACTGCACATCTCAGACCTGAGTTATGAAGAAGACTCTAGGGAAACCCAAAGACAACAGGGAAGCTGCAGACAAGAACAAGAAAGTAAATGTTATCCTCTGACTCCTACAGCTGGAGCAAACTGTAAACACAGCCCAACTCCAAGCCAGATAGAAAGTGAATGTTATCCTTTGACACCCACAGCTACAGCCAACGGTAAACACAGCCCAACTCCAAGCCAGATAGTCAAAGTGAATGTTACCCTCTGACTCCTACATCTACAGCCAACGGTAAACACAGCCCCTCTGACTCCTACAGCTACAGTCAACGGTAAACACAGCCCCTCTGACACCTACAGCTAGAGCCAACGGTAAACACAGGCCAACTCCAAGCCAGAAAGAATTCTATATTCACCAAATTATCCTTCAAAAGTGAAGGAGATACTGGAAATACAATCAAGTTTGTTTGTTTGTTTTTTAAGTGAAGGAGAAGTAAAGTACAGAAAGCCTCACAAAAGGCTTGTTTACCTCAGTTTCTTTTGCCTAACACATCATGTTTTATATATACTAAGAGACAAACACACTTTGAACAGACAGAACAAACATCAGAATAAGACTCAGAGATGGCAGAGATGCTTGAATTATCAGAAAATTTAAAATAATTGATTAATATGCTAAGGACTCTAATAAGAAAAGTGGCCAATATGCAAGAACAGAGAAGTAATGTTAGTTGAGAGATGGAAACACCTAAGAAAGAATCAAACAGGCCAGATGCGGTGGCTCACGTCTGTAATCCCAGCACTTTAGGAGGCTGAGGAGGATCGCTTGAGCCCAGGAGTTCGAGACCAGTCTGGGCAACATAGTGAGACCTTGTATCTATAAAAAAGAAAGAAGGAAAGAAGCAAAACAGAATGCTAGAAATAAAAATAAATAAAACACTATAACTGAAGTGAAGAATGCTTTTAGTGGAGTCATCAATACATGGGACATAGCCAAGGAATGAATCAGTGAGCTTCAAGGAATGTCAGTAGAAACTCCCAAAACTGAAATGCAGAGAGGAAGAAATAATGGAGAAGATGGAACGGAATATTCAAGAACTGTGGGACAAATACCAAAGATATAAAAGGATCATGTACGCATAATGGGAACACCACACAGAGAAGAAAGAAACAAGAAATACTTGAAGTAATGACAGAACTTTCCAAAATTAATGACAGACACCAAACCACAGATGAAGGAAGCCTAGAGAACAAGCAGCAGGATGAATACCCCAAAAAATCTACACCTAAGAATATCATATTCAAACTGCAAAAATCAAAGACATGGGAAGAATATAGAAAGAAGCCAGAGGGGGAAAACATCTTATTTGTAGAGGAACAATGGTAAGAATTATATCATGCTTCACATCAGAAGCTACACCCAAGAAGAGAGTGGTTTATGGGATTTAAAGCATTGAAAGAAAAAAAACCCATCAACCTAGAATTCTTTATTCACCAAATTATCCTTCAAAAGTGAAGGAGATCCTGGAAATACAATCAAGGTTTTTTTTTTTTGTTTTTTGTTTTTTTTTTAAGTGAAGGAGAAGTAAAGACTTTATCAGACAATCAAAAATTGAGAGAATTTGTCACCAGTAGACCTGCCTCACAAGAAGTGTTAAATTCTTCAGAAGGAAAGGGAAATTATGTAGGTCAGAAACTCAGATCTACATAAAGCAAGAGTGTTAGAGAAAAAATAAATGAAGGCAAAATAAAAATTTAGCTTTCTCTTTTTAACTGATCTAACAGGTAAAGTTTTTTTCGGTTAATAGTAGTAATTAGAGCTTATGGATAAATGAAATGAATGACAGCAGTGTTATAAAGATGGAAGAGAGGAATTGAGAATACTTTTTCATAAGGTATTTGCACTACCCATGAAGTGGTAAAGTGTTTTATGAAGGAAGACTTGAATTAGATGTAAATATTTACTACAAACTCAAGGGAAACCACACACATTAAAAAGCCCCACAAGTATAATGTATATGATAAGAAAGGAGTAAAAAGGGAATAATATAAAATGCTTGATTAAAACCAGAGAAAGCAAAACACACACACGCACACACAACCTGAAAAGGCTAGAAAGAACAAAACAAATCAAGGGCAATGAATAGAAATGGAAGAAATATACTTTAAATATAAAGAAATAGATTAAAAGTAAAGAGATGGAGATAGTGTACTATGTTAGCACTAATCAAAAGACAGCTGAAGTGGCTGTGTTAATTTCAGGCAAAGTAGACTTCCTCAGGGCAAGGAATGTTATCAGCGATGAAGAGGAGCATTGCATAGCCATAAAGGGGTCAGTTCTCAAAGATGATATAACAGTGTTTAAAGTGTGTGCACCTAGCAACACAGTGTCCCAAGATGAGGCAAGAACTGATAGAACTGCAGGGAGATATAAACTCATTTTTATGTTTATATAAACATAAACTTCAATACCCCTCTATTTAACAGATCCAACTGGCAGAAAACTAGCAAAGACATAGTTGAACTCAACAGCGTCATCCATCAGCTGGATCTAATTGACATCTATAGACTACTTCATCCAATGACAGCAGAATACACATTCTCAAGTTCACGTGGAGCTCTCACTTACCAGGATAGACCACATTCTCAGCCATGAAACGCACCTTAATAAATTTAAAAGAACAGAAATTATACAAAATATGCTCTCAGACCACAATGGAATTAAACTATGAATCAATAACAGATAACTAGAAAACCCCAAAATATTTGGAGATTAGGCAACACACTTATGACGTGTTGGGACAAAGAAGATGTCTCAAGGTAAATTTTAAAATATTTTCAACTAAATGAAAATGAAAATACAACTTATCGAAATTTGTGGGATGCACCAAAGACAGTGTTAGAGGGAAATTTAGATCACTGAATACATGTGTTAGAAAATGAGAAATATCGGCCGGGCACGGTGGCTCAAGCCTGTAATCCCAGCACTTTGGGAGGCCGAGACGGGCGGATCACGAGGTCAGGAGATCGAGACCATCCTGGCTAACACGGTGAAACCCCGTCTCTACTAAAAATACAAAAAATTAGCCGGGCGAGGTGGCGGGCGCCTGTAGTCCCAGCTACTCGAGAGGCTGAGGCAGGAGAATGGCGTAAACCCGGGAGGCGGAGCTTGCAGTGAGCTGAGATCCGGCCACTGCACTCCAGCCTGGGCGACAGAGCAAGACTCCGTCTCAAAAAAAAAAAAAAAAAAAAAACAGAAAATGAGAAATATCTAGTAATCTAAGCTTCTACTTTAGAAAACTAGATAAAGAAGAGCAAAGTAAACCCAAAGTAGGGAGGAGAAAAGGATAATAAAAATTAGAGGAGAAATCACTGAAACTGAAAACGGGAAATCAATAGAGAAAAATCAACAACCGAAAGCTAGTTAAAAAGATTCACAAAAGGGATAAAACTCTATCCAGGTTAACTACGAAAAAAGAAGACCCAAATCACTAATATCAGAAGTGAAAAAGAAATCATCACTACTGATTCCAAAGACATTGAAGAATAGTGAATATGCTGGCCGGGTGCGGTGGCTCACGGCTGTAATTCCACACTGTGGGAGGCGGAGGCAGGCAGATCACCTGAGGTCAGGAGTTTGAGACCAACCTAGCCAATATGGTGAAACCCCATCTCTACTAAAAATACAAAAAATTAGCCGGGTATGGTGGTGTGCGCCTGTAGTCCCAGCTACTTGGGAGGCTGAGGCAGGAGAATTGCTTAAACCTGGGAGGCAGGGGTTACAGTGAGCTGAGATGGGGCCACTGCTCCCCATTCTAGGAAACAGAGCAAGAGGCTCTGTTGAGTGAGTGCTCTTGTTGAGACAAGAGGCTCTGTCTCAAAAAAAAAGAAAAGAAAAGAAAAGAAATATTCTGAACACCTCCATGCCTGCAAATTTGACAATGTACATGAAACTGGACAATCTCCTGAAAGACGCAGTCAGACAAAACTCACATAAGGAAAAATATGTCATCTGAATAGGCCTATAACTAAAATAAATTGAATCAATAATAGCATCTACAACTATATAATTTTCAATATATAATTTTTTAAAATAATAACATTTCAAAATGGATAGCACCAGACCAGATGGGTTCACTGGAGAATTTTACCAAACATTTAAGGAATAATTTATACAAATTATCTTAAAACTTCTTCCAAGGCTGGGCATGGTGGCTCACACCTATAATCCCAGCACTTTGGGAGGCCAAGGCAGGAAGATCACCTGAGGTCAGGAGTTCAAGACCAGCCTGGCCAACATGGTGAAAACCCATCTCTACTAAAAAATACAAAAACTCGGACTGGGCATAGTGACTCACACCTGTAATCCCAGGACTTTGGGAGGCCAAGGTAGGCAGATCACGGGATCAGGAGATGGAGACCATCCTGGCTAACACGGTGAAACCCCGTGTCTACTAAAATACATTAGCTGGGCATGATGATGGGTGCCTGTAGTCCCAGCTACTTGGGAGGCTGAAGCAGGAGAATGGCATGAACCTGGGAGGCGGAGCTTGCAGTGAGCCGAGATCGCACCAGTGCACTCCAGCCTGGGCCACAGAGCAAGACTCCTTCTCAAAAAAAAAAAAAAAAAAAAGCTAGCCAGGCATAGTGGTGGGCGCCTATAATCCCACTACTCAGGAGGCTGAGGCAGGAGAATCCCTTGAACCCAGGAGGCGGAGGTTACAGTGAGCTGAGATCGCATCATTGCACTCCAGCCTGGGTGACAGAGTGAGACTCCGTCTCAAAAAGCAAAAACAACAACAACAAACATGTCTTCCAGAAAAAAGAAGCAGAAGGAATACTTCTGAACTCATTTTATGAAGATAGCATTAGCCTAATACCAAAAGCAGACAAAGATATTACAAGAATGGGAAACTGCAGACTGATATCTCTCATGAACGTAGATGCAAAAATCATCAATAAAATATTAGTGAATCAAGCTGAGTGCTGTGGCTCACGCCTGTCATCCCAGCACTTTGGGAGGCCTAGGCAGGCGGATTGCTTGAGGTCAGGAAGTTGAGACCAGCCTGGCCAACATGGTGAAACGCTGTCTCTACTAAAAATACACACACACACGCACACAAAATCTGGGTGTGGTGGTATGCGCCTGTAATCCCAGCTACTTGGAAGGCTGAAGCAGAATTGCTTGAAACTTGGGAGGTGGAGGATGCAATGAGATGAGATCACACCACTGCACTCCAGCCTGGGCGATAGAGAGACAGGCCATCTAAAAAAAAAAGTGTGTGTGTGTGTGTATATATATATATAATAAAATATATATATATACACACACACACACATACACACACATTTATATATATACATACACACATATATATGCAAATTAAATCCAACAGTGCATAATGCATAAGGGCAATTATATACCACGACCAAATAGGATTGATTCCAGATATGCAAGTCTGGTTCAACATTTGAAAATCAATTAATGTAATCCATTATATCAACAGGAACAGGCTAAAGAAGAGAACCCACATGATCATGTCAATAAATGCAGAAGAAGCATTTGACAAAATCCAACACCCAGTTATAATAGAAACTCTCAGAGAACTAGGTATAGTTCTCTGAACTTCAATTTGAATAAAGAACATCTACAAAAACCCTACAGTGAACATCATACTTAATTGTGAGATACTAGATATTTTCCCACCAAGATCAGGAACAAGGTAAGGATGACCTTTCTCAGAACTACTATTCGGAATTGCACTGGAAGTGCTAGTTAATACACTAAGACGAGAAAAGGAAATGAAAGGCATACAGATTGAGAAGGAAGAGCTAAAACTGTTTTTGTTCACAGATAATATGATTGTCTACGTAGAAAATCCCGAAGAATTAAAAAAAAACCTCCTGGAATGAATAAGTTATTATAGTCAGCTTGCAATCTTGCATTGCAATTTTCATTTTCATTTAGTTGAAATAAGTGATTATAGCAAGGTTGCATATTACTCACAAGGTTAATATGCAAAAGTCAATTGCTTTCTTTTTTTTTTTTTTGAGATGGAGTCTCGCTCTGCCACGCAGGCTGGAGTGCAGTGGCGCGATCTTGGCTCACTGCAAGCTCCGCCTGCCAGGTTCACGCCATTCTCCTGCCTCAGGCTCCCAAGTAGCTGGGACTACAGGTGCCCGCCACCACGCCCGGCTAATTTTTTTGTATTTTTAGTAGAGATGGGGTTTCACTGTGTTAGCCAGGATGGTCTCGATCTCCTGACCTCGTGATCCGCCCGCCTCGGCCTCCCAAAGTGCTGGGATTACAGGCATGAGCCACTGCACCCGGCCGTCAATTGCTTTCTTATGTACCAACAATAAACAAGTCAAATTTGAAATAAAACATAGGCCAGGCACAGTGGCTCACACCTGTAATCCCAGCCCTTTGGGAGGCTGAGACAGGCAGATAACCTGAGGTTGGGAGTTCGAGACCAGCCTGACCAACATGGAGAAACCCCATCTCTACTAAAAATACAAAATTAGCCGGGCGTGGTGGCACATGCCTGTAATCCCAGCTACTGGAGAGGCTGAGGCGGGAGAATCGCTTGAAACCAGGAGGTGGAGATAGCGGTGAGCTGAGATTGAGCCATTGCATTCCAGCCTCGGCAACAAGAGCAAAACTCCATCTCAAAAAGAAAAAAATAAAATAAAAACATAATAGCATTACATTAGCACCCTCCAAAATGAAATACTTAGGTATACATCGAACAAAATAAGTAAAAGATCTATATGAGGAAAATGACAACACTTTAATGAAAGAAATCAAAGATCTAAATAAATGGGGAGATATACATCCCATCACAGAGATCTTGACTCAGTGTTGTCAAAACGTTTCTTCTGCAATTTGATTGGTTCGATGTAACCCCAAAATCCCAGCAAGTTATTTTATAGATATTGGAAAACTGATTCTAAAGTTTAGTTTTGGCCGGGCGCGGTGGCTCAAGCCTGTAATCCCAGCACTTTGGGAGGCTGAGACGGGCGGATCACGAGGTCAGGAGATCGAGACCATCCTGGCTAATACGGTGAAACCCCGTCTCTACTAAAAAATACAAAAAACTAGCCGGGCGACGAGGCGGGCGCCTGTAGTCCCAGCTACTGGGGAGGCTGAGACAGGAGAATGGCGTGAACCCGGGAGGCGGAGCTTGCAGTGAGCTGAGAGCTGGCCACTGCACTCCAGCCTGGGCGGCAGAGCAAGACTCCGTCTCAAAAAAAAAAAAAATAAATAAAAATAAAGTTTAGTTTTTATTTTTTGAGACAGAGTCTTATTTATAAAGTCACCCAGGCTGGAGTGCAGTGGGGCGAGCTCGGCTCACTGCGACCTCTGCCTTCCAGGTTCAAGCCATTCTCCGGCTTCAGCCTCCTGAGTAGCTGGAATTACAGGTGCACACCACCACACCTGGCTTTTTGTATTTTTAGTAGAGACGAGTTTTGCTGTATTGGCCATGCTGGTCTCGAACTCTGGCCTCAAGTGATCAGCCCATTTCAGCCTCCCAAGGTGCTGGGATTACAGGCGTAAGCCACTACGTCCAGCAATTCTAAAGTTTATATGAAAAGGCAAAGGCGCCAGGATAGCCAACACAATATTGAAGGAAAAGAACAAATTGAAGAACTGATACTGACGTCAAGCCTTACTATAAAGCTACAGTAATTAAAACAGTGTGGTATTGGTGAAAGAACTGACAAATGGATCAATGGAACAGAAAAGAGAGCCCAGAAATAGACCCACACAAATAAAGTTTGCTGATCTTTGTCAAAGGAGCAAAAGCGGTTCAATGGAGAAAGGATCGTCTTTTCAACAAATGGTGCTAGAACCGCTGGATATCCACATGCAAAAATGTATCCATGCTGGGTGTGGTGGCTCACACCCGTAATCTCAGCACTTCAGGAGACCGAGGAGGGCGGATCGCTTGAGTTCACGAGTTCAAAAGCAGCCTGGGCAACATGCCAAAACCCCTTCTCTACAAAAATTACAAAAATTAGTTGGGGATAGTGGTATGCACCTGTAGTCCCAGCTATTCAGGAGGCTGAGGTGGGAGGATGGCTTGAGCCCAGAGGTTGCAGTGAGCTGAGAGCATACCACTCCACTCCACTCTAGCCTGGGGGACAGAGCCAGACCTTGTCTCAAAAAAAAAAGAAAAAAAAAATCCATACACAGACCTTATACCTGTTATAAAAATTAACTCAAAATGGATCATAGAACTAAAGGAAAAATGCAAAACTATAACTTCTAGAAAATATAGCAGAAAATCTAGATGACTTTGGATTTGGGAGTGACTTTTTAGATACAACACCAAAGACAAAATCTATGGAAGAAAATATTGATAAGCTGGACTTCATTAAAATTAAAAACACATGCTCTGCAAAAGATACTGTTTGAAAAATGAAAAGACATGCCATAGACTGGGAGAAAATCTTTGCAAAATACCTATATATTTGGATAGGCATCCAAAACATATAGATACACAAAATCTTTTTTTTTTTTTTTTGAGACGGAGTCTTGCTCTGTCACCCAGGCTGGAGTGCAGTGGCCGGATCTCAGCTCACTGCAAGCTCCACCTCCCGGGTTCACGCCATTCTCCTGCCTCAGCCTCCCAATTAGCTGGGACTACAGGCGCCCGCCACCACGCCCGGCTAATTTTTTTGTATTTTTTAGTAGAGACGGGGTTTCACTGTGTTAACCAGGATGGTCTCGATCTCCTAACCTCATGATCCGCCCGCCTCGACCTCCCAGAGTGCTGGGATTACAGGCATGAGCCACCGCGCCCGGCTGATACACAAAGTCTTACAACTCAACAGTAAGAAAACATACAATCGAAAATGTAAAAGAGGCAAAATATCTGAACAGACATCTCATCAAACAAGATATACAGATGGCAAATAAACATATGAAAAGATATCCAACATCAGATGTCACTAGGAAATTACAAATTAAAACAATGAGATGCCATGAACACCTATTAGAATGACAAAAATCTAAAACACCGACCACATCAAATTTGGGCAAGGATGGGGAGCAACACGATCTCTCATTCATTGCTGGTGGGAATGCAAAATAGAACACAGCCACTTTGGAAGGTAGTTTCTTACCAAAGTAAACATAGGCCAGGCGTGGTGGCTCCCACCTTTAATCCCAGTGCTTTGGGAGGCTGAGGCAGGAGGATCACTTGAGCTAGGAGTTCAAGACCCTCCTGGGTAGCATAACAAAACCCCATCTTTACAAAAACAAAAGAACTACACATGCTTTTACCATAAAATGTGGCAATCATACTCCTTGGTTTGTATCCAAATGAGTTGAAAACTTGTGTTAATATAAGAACCTGCACCCACACAGATATTTAGAGCAGCTTTATTCATATTGCTACAAGTTGCGAGCAACTAAGATGTCCTTCAGTAGTTGAATAAACTGGGGTACACCAAAACAATGGAATTTTATTCCACAATAAAAGAAATGAGCTATCAAGCCACTAAAAGACATGAAAGAACCTTAAATGCTCATTGCCAAGTGAGAGAAGCCCATCTGAAAAGGCTACCTATTGTGTGATTCCAACTACATGACATTCTGGAAAAGGCAAAACTATGGAAATAGTAAAAAGATCAGACCGGGCGCAATGGCTCATGCCTATAATCCCAGCACTTTGGGAGGCTGAGATGGTGGATCACAAGGTCAGAAGTTCAAGACCAGCCTGGCCAAAATGGTGAAACCCCAGCTCTACTAAAAATACAAAACTGCCGGGCATGATGGTGGGCACCTGTAATCCCAGCTACTCGGGAGGCTGAGGCAGAGAATTGCTTGAACCTTGAAAGCAGAGGTTGCAGTGAGTTGAGATTGTGCCACTGTACTCCAGCCTGGATGACAGAGCGAGACTCCATCTTAAAAAAAAAGAAAAAAAGATCAGAGGTTGCTAGGGATTGGGGTGCAGGCAGGAAGGAAGGGAGGGATAAATAGGTGGAGAGAATAAGATATTTTTAGGACAGTGAAATTATTCTTTCTGATCCTGTGATAGTGGATACATGTCATACATTTGTCAAGACCTATACAATGGACAACACAGAGTGGGCTCTGATGTAAACTATGGATTTTAGTTAATAATATATCAATACTGTCTCATCACTTATAACAAATGTACCATACTAATACAAGATGTTAATAATAGGAGAAACTCTGTTGGGGTTAGGAAGGCACATGGGAACTCTCTGTACCTTCCTCTCGCTTTTTCTTTCTTTTTTTTAAAATGAATTCTCATTCTGTCACCCAGGCTGGAGTGCAGTGGTGCGATCTCGGCTCACTGCAACCTCCGCCTCTGGGTTCAAGCGATTCTTCTGCCTCAGCCTCCCGAGTAGCTGGGATTAAAGGCGCCCCCCACTACACCCACCTAATTTTTTGTATTTTTAGTAGAGACAGGGTTTTCACCATGTTGGCCAGGCTGATCTCGAACTCCTGACCTCGTGATTCACTCACCTCGGCCTCTCAAAGTGCTGAGATTATAGGCGTGAGCCACTGTGCCCAGCCACCTATTCACTTTTCTATAAACCTAAAACTGCTCTGAAAAATAAAATATGTTAATATGTTAATTTTTTGTTTTGTTTTGTTTTTTGAGATAGAGTCTCACTCTGTTGCCCAGGCTGGAGTGCAGTGGTGCAATCTTGGCTCACTGCAACCTCCGCCTCCTGGGTTCAAGTGATTCTCCTGCCTCAGCCTCCCAAGTAAAAGTAGCTGGGATTACAGGAGTATGCCACCACACCCGGCTGATTTTTATATTTTTAGTAGTGACAGGGTTTCACCATGTTGGCCAGGCTGGTCTTGAGCTCCTAACCTCAAGTGATTCACATGCCTCAGCCTCCCAAAGTGCTGGGATTACAGGCGTGAGCCACCATGCCTGGCCTAAAATCTGTTAATTTTTTTAAAGTGTGGCAGCCATGCCACCCTCCTTCCCCCAGTTCATTTGCTGATTCGCTGCATCTGGAAGCTTCACAGGATACTAGGGAGTTTTTAAACTAGAGCCTAATCTCCTTTAGTCTTGGATATTTGGGAAGCAAAGTCCTCCCCAAGAAGGGGGACTGTCTTGAACAAACTGCCAGTCTCCTTCTCAAGGCATTTGCCAAATCTGGAAGCAGCAGGGGACAGGGAACTAAGGAGCAGAGTTTAAAACTGCCAAAGGGAAGAATGACTCCTACATCTTTGGGATTGACAAGACAGACTTACCAGGCACTCAGGCTGTCCCATCAAGCCTTTGAAACCTGATATGGACTGATTATAACTAAAGCTGCAGCCCAGCTTCATCCCAGTTTTGTTGTTAATTAAACCTGAAAGGGCAGACTTTCCTGACAAGAAAATAATATAATACTTGGTTGCTATAGTTCCTTTATAAATAGTCTTCTGCATACTGTGGAAATTACAAGACAGGCAAATAAAAAGGAAAATAGAACCAATAGTCAAGAGAAAAAAAAGCCAATAGACATAGACCCACAGATGATCCAAATATTGAATAAGATAATAACTATAGAATATATTAAAGAAGATAGAAGAAAAATGGGGAAAATAGGTGAAAAGATGGAGAATTTTTACAGAGAAATGGAATCTGTAGAGAGGAATCAAGTGGACATTCTAGAATTGAAAGGTTTAGCATCTGAAATTATTAACTGATTGGCTAAGTTTCACAGGGTTTGGACACACGAGAAGACAGAATTAATGAACTTGAAGAAAGATAATAGAAAGTATTCAAATTATAGCATACAGAGAGCAAAAAGAGTAAAGGTAAGGAGGGATGGGATGGCCAAGTACAACCACTCACATGAAGTCCTCTCTCCTATTTGATTTTTTTACCAGATGCTTGTATAACTTTTTTTTAGCATGTGTGTGTGCTGTGGCCTGCTAAAGGCTCCTGGGGCCTCAGGGTCCACACTCTGGCCCTCACACTTATTGTCCAGGGTGGTGGGACAGGTGCACAGGAAAGAACACTGGACACCAAGCCAGGGGACCCGGTTTTAGCCCTAGCTCTCCCACCAACTCGTGTGTGACCTGGGTTTTCTTGCCCAAATGAGGGACAATTGATGAATGTGAGGCCAATTGTGGGGTGAGGTGACACCCCCCAAAACAGCATAGCTTCTCTGGAGCCAGGTGGCCCAGAGCCCATGTTACAGCACACATACTCTGGAATTGTCCAGAGAGCTGCTGTCCCTCCCTCGTCTACCACCCTGATAATAGACCCAGAACCCCATCTACAGCCAGCCCTGAAGACCCTGCTGGCCCATGGCTCACCCCACTCAGCCCCAACCTCTGCCAGAACCAGCAGGGAGCCTGCCTTCCACCTCAGCCCCGCTAGACTCCTGCCCAGTTCCTCGCTCCACTGAGGTCTCTCCAGGCCCAATGTTAACTAAAGGGACCCCGCCTGGAGTCAGGCAGATTTGGGGGCACATCCCCATTCTGTCTGTACTTGCTGTGTACATGTCTGAGCCAGTTACAGTGGGGGCTAAAATGGGAGGGCAAGAGCATGTATCTCTTAAGATCACTTAGAGGGCCCAGCATGGTGGCTCACACCAGTAATCCCAGCACTCTGGGAGGCCGAAGCAGGCAGCTCACTTGAGGCCAGGAGTTAGAGACAGCCTGACCAACATGACAAAACCCCATCTCTACTAAAAACACAAAAATTAGCTGGGCATGATAGTGCATGCCTGTAGTCCCAGCTACTCAGGAGGCTGAGGCACGAGAATCGCTTGAACCTGGGAGGCAGTGGTTGCAGTGAGCTAAGATCACACCACTGCACTACAGCCTGGGCAACAGAGTGAGACTCTGTCTCAAAAAAAAAAAAAAAATCACTTACAGGATTCAATCAAACAATGCATATAAAAGGCCGAGAGCAGTCCCCCACCCATGGACACAGGCCTAGGTGAACAGAGCCTGGTTTAAGAGCCTTGGGGCACTAGAAAGATTATGGTGTGCTCCCCTCCCCCACATACATAATTTAAAATTAAAATAATAGCCACAGAATAAGTGCAATGAAGTCCATCAAAATTCCGACTTTTCCCATGATGACTACTTTGACAACTTTTTTCTTGACAGATGGTTTTAAAACTCATTTTTTCAACTGTGCAGTGCTCTAAGTGTTTGCTTGCTCAGGCCTGAGGCAGGACTGCAGCCCTGTGGGCGGGGAGTCTTCTGAGTGGAGAGGCCGGCGGCTGCCCACCCCACTCATCTAATCTAGGCCAAGCTGTGTGGGGCTCCCAGCAGGGCAGGGCCTAGCCCAAAACCTACCTGGGGAACCTGTCGGGGAACAAGGCTGAGGTTGGCTAATGATTGACCCACCCCAAATATTGACAGAGCTTAGGTCCTGCCACTGCCCAACCATGCGCCAGTCTTCTCCCCGACCTGCCACCTGGCTCCATGTCCCATGGGACACTGCAGGGACTTTGGAGCCTGCTGCATTCCTACCCAGACTCCTCCAATAGCAGTGATGTAGGGAGCCTGCCAGAGGCTCTTTTCCCTTCATCATAATGGAGTCTGCAGTTCCTCCCTCGGTTGCTCTGTGAAGCCCCCGGTCACTGTGGGTCAGGTGCCTGGCGTGGGCCTGCAGTGAAGGTTCTCAATATGGCCTGGTGCCCCAGCCCTCCACCCACAGCCTCCCAGACATGGCCCTAGAGCTGGGTGCTGTCTCTTTCCTAGGACCTGGCTCCCTGCTCAGCCTCTCTTGGCCTCCTCTGAGGCTTAGCCTGCCTGTTCCTTCCACCACCTCAACTGTCTCCCCCAGCTTGCCCTGGTGCTTCTGGCCTTGTTTAGTTAGCAGTTTCTCATCTATCCTTCCCATAGCTCATCCCCTAGGCTAAGCTGGTGGGGGCTTCTCAGGGAACTGAACCCCCAGGCCTCGGCTCCAGCAGCCCCATCACAGGGCTCTCTGCACATTGCCGCCTTCCGCCGGAGAACTGAATTCTTCCGCTCTCACCAATGGCTTTAGCCTGCACTGATCTCTCCCTTCTCCAAAGAGATTTAGCGATTGTGACTATCAGGTCCTGGGCTCTGCATAAAGGGCTCAGGAAGAAGGGGAGACAGGCATCTACCCAGGGCCAGTTCCAGGCACCAGGCCTTGCAGGGTTGGCCTTCCTTTCATCCCCACAACCACTGGGGATAGAGGAGGATGAGCCCAGTTCTTAAACAAGGAAAAGAAGGTACAGGAGGGCCAGGCAGCAAGGCTGGGGGCACCAGCTGGGGAAGGGCCACTGAGCCCAGGGCCTGGGTACCTTCTCTGCAGCCAGGCTGCCATCTGACATCAGCTCTCAAATGTTGCGGTAATAAGAGATCACTTCAGCCCACTGAGTCTTACATTTCTTTTCAAGTCCTTTTATTTTTGTCAATGGAAAGGCACTGTCAAAGCAAGTTTGCAGAAAGCTTCTCTCGTACAATTTGTGTGTCCCTGGACCTTGTCTGACCCATGCGCCTGTCTGGGCTCAGCTCTGGGCCCAGACGTAGCACTCGATAGATACGGTCAGTGGATAAGCGCTTAACCCAGCCTGTCCTCGACACTGCTCACCTCCTTTGTGACACACCCCCACGCACGCCAGACCTGCAGCCTCCCGAAAGACTCTCCCTCATCTGCCTCCAGAAGGCCCAGCATGTGCCCTCTGGGGGAGGGTGTCTCCTCCTCGGCTGTGGCCTCAGCCGTGCACTCTAAAGATGGGTGTTGTCATGGACATACAGAGTGGAATCCTAGACATGGGAGACGCAAAAGGTGGAAGGGAAGGGGCGAGGGTTGAACGTCACCTATTTGGGTACAGTGCTCACTGTTTGGGTGATGGCTCCACTGGAAGCCCAGACTCCACCACTGCATAATACATCCATGCAAGAAATCTATACTCACACCCCTAAATCTACAAAAATAGAAAACATATGCAAATCAAAGATGGGGAGCCAGGCGCAGTGGCTCATGCCTGTAATCCCAGCACTTTAGGAGGCCGAGTTGGGTGGATCACATGAGGTCAGGAGTTCAAGACCAGCCTGGCCAACATGGTGAAACCATGTCTCTACTAAAAATACAAAAATTAGGTGGGCGTTGTGGTGGGTGCCTGTAACCCCAGCTACTTGGGAGGCTGAGGCAGGAGAATCGCTTGGACCAGGAAGGCGGAGGTTGCAGCGAGCTGAGATCTTGCCACTGCACTCCGTCCAGCCTGGGTGACAGAGTGAGACTCTGTCTCAATCAGTCATTGAATCAATCACTATGGGGAAAATGGATGTTTCAAAAGACAGGGGCAGATGGGGCATGCTCTCCCTGCTGACCTTGCAAGGAGCTGCCTGCACCCCAGTCTGTCTGGAGACAGCTGCTTTTCCAGAGCCAGAGGACAGAGCTTTCCACACTCAGGAGCTGAGGGACATGGGCGCTCCCCTCCAGGAGATACAGAAGTTCTAGCCTAGCTGCGTGGCACAAAATATCATAAAATGAGTTGGGTGGGTTTTGTTCTCTTTCCATTTGGGGAGGAAACTTGTTTAAGATGGGAACTAACTGTTCTTTAAAACTGACAGAACTCACACACAAAGCAGCATGAGACAGAGGCTTTTGAAGGGGAGTGGAATGGCTTTTACCAGCACTGCAGTTTTTGTTTTTGTTTTTTTGAGACAGAGTCTCGCTCTGTCGCCCAGGCTGGAGCGCAGTGGCCGGATCTCAGCTCCCTGCAAGTTCCGCCTCCCGGGTTTACGCCATTCTCCCGCCTCAGCCTCCCGAGTAGCTGGGACTACAGGCGCCCGCCACCTCACCTGGCTAGTTTTTTGTGTTTTTTAGTAGAGACGGGGTTTCACAGTGTTAGCCAGGATGGTCTCGATCTCCTGAGCTCGTGATCTGCCCGTCTCAGCCTCCCAAAGTGCTGGGATTACAGGCTTGAGCCACTGCGCCCGGCCTGCAGTTTTCTTCTTGCACCAGTGTTAGTATTTTATATTTGTTCAGGAACGTGTGTATTTCACCCAGGCTTTCAAATGTATTAGCTTATAGTAAAATCATTTCTACGCCCCGTCACTCTTTCTAATCTGCATTTTTCATAGATCTGCCTCTCAGTCTTTTCAAAGCTCTGCTTTTCATGTTATTTCTTGTGTTCATTTCATCATTTGCATCTCTCTTACACTGATTTCTGCCTCCTTGTCTTTATATTTCCCTCCTTCTTGTTTCTTTGGGTTTATGTTACTCTCTTTCCAGCTTCTTAAGTAAGGTTTTTATGTCACTTGCTCTCTTCCCAGTTTCATTCATATGTATGTATGTAATTATCAAAACAGGGTCTCACTCTGTTGCCCCAACTGGAGTGCAATGGCACACTCACAACTCACTGCAGCCTTAACCTCCTGGGCTCAAGAGATCTTCCTGCCTCAGCCTCCTGAGTAGCTGGGACCATAGGTATTTGCCACCATGCCTGGCTAACCTTTTGATTTTTTGTAGAGAGAAGGTCACTTTGTCACCCAGGCTGGTGTTGGACTCCTGAGCTCAAGTGGTCCTCCCTCCTCAGCCTCCCAAAGTCCTGTGATTACAGGTGCGATCCTGCATCTGGTATTTTTCCAGCTTCTTAAGTAAGGATTTCATGTCACCTGCTGTATTAGATTGCAAGGGCTGTTGTAATAAAGAACCACAGACTGGGTGGCCTAAATAACAGAAATCCATTGTTTCACAGTTTTGGATGCTAGAAGTTCAAGACTGAGGTGTCAGCAGGGTTGCTGCCTTCTGAGGGCTGCAAGAGGGAAGTTGGTCAAGGCTGCTCTCCCAGCCTCTGGAGGTTGCAGGCTGTCTTGGGAGCCCTTGGCTTGTAGACAAGTGGCCCTGACCTGTGCCTTCATCTTCATGTGGTGTTCTCCCCGTGTGCTCACATTGTCTTCCCTCTGTTCATGTCTGTGCCCCAATTTCTCCTTTTCATAAGAACACCAGTCATTTTAGGGGTCCATGCTATTCCAGAATGACCTTGTCTTTTTGTTTATGTATTTATGTATGTATGTATTTGTTTTTTAGACAGCATCTCGCCCCGTCGCCCAGGCTGGAGTGCAGTGGCTCGATCTCGGCTCGCTGCAACCTCCGTCTCCTGGGTTCAAGCAATCCTCCTGCCTCAGCCTCCCAAGTAGCTGGGACTACAGGCACACGCCACCACACCCAGCTAACCTTTGTATTGACCTTGTCTTAACTAATTACATCTTCAGCAACCCCATTTCCAAATAAGGTCACATTCTGAGTTTTTGGAGGTTGGGGCTTCAGCGTATGAATTTTGGGAGGACACAATTCAACCCATGACCCTTCATGATGGTTAATTTTATGTGTCATCTTGGCTAGGCCACAGTGTCCATATATTTGGTCAAACATCATTTCGAATGTTTTCTGGGCAGGTGTTTTTTTGAATGAGAGTAACACTTCAACCAGTGGACTTTGAGTAAAGCAGGTCATCCTCCATAATGCAGGTGGGCCACAACCAATCTGTTGAAGATCTTAATAAAGGCTGACTTTACCCAAGAAAGAAGGAATTCTGCCAGCACACTGCCCTCAGACTCAAACTGTGAGTGTTCCCTAAGTCTCCAGCCTGCAGGCCAACCCTGCAGATTTTAGACTTACCAGCCTTCACAATTATGTGAGCCGTTTCTTTGAAATAAATCTCTCTCTCTATCCAGTCAGTCTCATTTCCCTGGAGAACCCTGAATAACATGTATTTGCTTTTAACTTTTTGTTTCTGGATAAGAATATTTACTTACTTATTTTGAGACAGAGTTTTGTTCTTATTGCCCAGGCTGGAGGGCAATGGTGCAGTCTCAACTCACCACAACATCCCCTCCCTGGGTTTCAGTGATCCTCCTGCCTCTGCCTCCCCAGTAGCTGGGATTACAGGCGCCCACCAGTATGCCCAGCTAAGTTTTGTATTTTTAGTAGAGATGGAATTTCACCATGTTGGCCAGGTTAGTCTTGAACTCCTGACCTCAGGTGACCCACCCATCTTGGGCTCCCAAAGTGTTGGGATTACAGGCGTGAGACACCGCACCCAGCCTGGATAAGTATATTTAATTTCCCTTCTGGTGTTGCTGTAGCTGTGAAACACAAATTAACATTCAATTCTTACAATTTCTTAATTTATCTTATGATTGCCTGCTAATATGTTAATTAGTTTGCAAACATGGCATTTTTAAAGTTTTTCATCAGAAACTTCTACTTTTATTGCCTTTTAGCTAGAGGACATGTTCTGTATTATACTGATCCCTTGGAATTTATCGAGGCTTTCTTCATGGTCCAGTATAGTTTTGTAAATGTTCCTGGTGTGCTCAAAAAGAATCGCTCGGCCGGGCACAGTGGCTCACGCCTGTAATCCAAGTACTTTGGGAGGCCGAGGTGGGTGGATTACCTGAGGTTGGAATTCAAGACCAGCCTGACAAACATGACGAGACTCCATCTCTACTAAAAATACAAAACTAGCCAGGCATGGTGGTGGGCACCTGTAGTCCCAGCTACTTGGGAGGCTGAGGCAGGAGAATCGCTTGAATCCGGGAGGCAGAGATTGCAGCGAGCCAAGATTGCACCACTGTAGTCCACCCTGGGAGACAGAGCAAGACTGTCACACACAAAAAAAGAATTGCTCAAGCTTATTAATTTTACTGTTCAGATCATCTACATATCCACTTTTTAAAAATCTGTTTGATTTATTGGTTTATAAGATAATTTTTTTAAAAACTCTCCAAATACAAGTAAAAGTCGTTTATTCCTCCCTTCTGTCAAATGTCACACTGTATGCAGTATGTGGAGGTTATGTTGCAGGGCACATATTGTTTTATAATAATTAGATCTTTACATGTGAGTTTTTCTGTATATAATGTCCATCGTTGTTCTTTTTTTTTTTTTTTTTTTTTTTTTTTTGAGACGGAGTCTCGCTCTGTCACCCAGGCTGGAGTACTGTGGCCGGATCTCAGCTCACTGCAAGCTCCGCCTCCCGGGTTCACGCCATTCTCCTGCCTCAGCCTCCCGAGTAGCTGGGACTACAGGTGCCCGCCACCTCACCCAGCTAGTTTTTTGTATTTTTTAGTAGAGACGGGGTTTCACCGGGTTAGCCAGGATGGTCTCAATCTCCTGACCTCGTGATCCGCCCATCTCGGCCTCCCAAAGTGCTGGGATTCCAGGCTTGAGCCACCGCACCGCGCCCGGCCCCATCGTTGTTGTTTATGGTATTTTTTTCTTAATTTCCATTGTATTAGTTACTAGAATCACTATCTTAGCTTTCTTTTCATTCAAAGTTACATGGTATTTTTAGCGTTCTTTATTTTCAGTCTTTTGGTGCTTTTTAAGTTGTCTCAAATTAATATATTGTCTCATTGGATTTTTAATTCTTAGATTTATCTTTTTAATTGCTAAGCTTGACCTAATTACATTTATTGTTATTATTTTCATCTTATTTCAGTTTCTATCAACTGTACTTTCTTTTGTTTTGTTTCACAGTTTTACATTACATCTAAGTTCCATTCTCTTTTTTTTTTTTTTTTTTTTGAGAGGGACTCCCACTCTGTCGCCCAGGCTAGAATGCAATGGCACCATCTCAGCTCACTGCAACCTCCGCCTCCTGGGTTCAAGCAATTCTCCTGCCTCAGCCTCCTGAGTAGCTGGGATTACAGGCGTGTGCCACCATGCCCAACTAATTTTTGTATTTTTAGTAGAGACAGGGTTTCTTCATGTTGGCCAGGCTGGTCTCGAACTCCTGACCTCAGGGGATCCACCTGCCTCAGCCTCCCAAAGTGCTGGGATTATAGGCGTGAGCCACTGTGCCCGGCCTAAGTTCAATGCTGAGTTAATTTTTGTATGAGGTGAGAGATATAGGCTGAGGTTCACTTTTTTGCCTATTGAGGCCCCACTCTGCCAGCACCCTTTGTTGAATAGCCTCTCCTTCCTCCACTGAATTGCTTTTATATCTTTATTAAAAATCAAAAGGCTGTAGCTGTGTGGGTCTCGCTCCAGAGTCTCCATTTCGCTCCACCCGTGTGTCTCTTCCTCCATTAGCACCACGTAGTCTTGATGACTGTACCTTTTCAACAAGCCATGATGCTGGCTAAAGTGATTTCTCCTAAGTCTTTTTTCCAAAACATTCTAGTCATCTGAGGTCCTTTACACACACACACACACATATAGTACCTTGTTTATGTCCACAAAAAGACATACTGGGATTTTGATAGGAATTACGTTACATCTGTAGATCAGTTTTGGGAGAATGGACATTCCTGGCATTTTGTAAATTTTGTCACACAGCTCTGGTACATGTTTTGCTAAAAGTATATCGAAGTACTTTCTTTCCTTAAAGTGACTGGGGTGGTGGTGTGCTTTTAACCTGGGTTTCCACATGTTTGTGTTCGTGTAGAGAAATGCAGTTGATGTCTACGTGCTTCTCGCTTATTTTCATTCTCTCCTTTGCATTCTGTTGGGCACATCCCGTTTTCTTCTGTTGGTTTAACAGTTGTGTTTTTGTTCTTGTTTTGCTTGCCCTCAGGGCCATTTCCAGGACTTGAAATGTTTGTTTGCTTTTCTAATTTCCCCAGTTTCCCCAGGCAGCAGGTCGGTGCCAGAGGTGTCTAGGCCACGCAGGGTCACTGTCCTGACAGCAGCCCACCTGGCAGTCTTCAGCAGAAGCGAAGCCTTCCAGCCTTCTGTCATTCTCTCAGTCCTTCACCTCCACTGAGACTATGGTGGGCACTGGCCCTGTGACATTTGGCAGTTGCTGCCAGCCCCGGGCACGGATTGCTCCCATTTCCAGGCAGCCCCACCTGTTCCTCCCCCAGGTCAGTAAGGAGGAGAATCCCGCAGGCCGCAGCTCGGGCAGGTCTCTTTTCTTGTGGCCACACACAGATAACTAACTTCGTGGGTCCTGGTGTCCCCTCTGGTCTGGCCGCAACTGCTTTCTCAGATAACTGGCTTTATCCTCGTTGACTTGGAGAATCTTAGAACTAGAGTTTACCTGAGAAGAAAGGCCCTTAAAGACCATTTGGTCAATTTTTATTAATTTATTATTATTTTAAATAGAGACAAGTTCTCCCTATGTTGCCCAGGCTGGCCTCGAACTCCTGGGCTGAAGTGATCCTCCTGCCTGAGGTTCCCAAAGCTCCAGGATTACCAGTATGAGCCACAGCACCCGGCCTAGCCCAGTCGTTTTCAACCCCAGTGAACACATTAAACCGAAATGGAGAGTTGTAAAAATATAAATGTCTGGGTCCCCACTGCCCTGGCCCAATCAGTTAAATTAGCATTTCTGGGGGTGGGACTGGCCATCAGTGTTTTTAAAGGCTCTCCAGGGCCAGGCCTGGTGGCTCACGCCTGTAATCCCAGTGTTTTGGGAGGCCGAGGCAGGCGGATCATGAGGTCAGTCAGGAGTTCGAGACCAGCCTGGCCAACATGGTGAAACCCTGTCTCTACTAGTGTGCACCTGTAATCCCAGCTACTCAGGAGGCTGAGGCTGGAGAACCACTGGAACCTGGGAGGCAGAGGTTGCAGTAAGCCAAGTTTGCGCCATTGCACTCCAGCCTGGAAGACAGAGTGAGACTCCATCTCAAAAAAAAAAAAAGGCTCTCCAGGAGATGCAAATGTGCAGTCAGGGTGTAGAACCACTGCCCTCATCTGATCCCTTCAGTTTCCTGATGTCCCCTGGGTTAGTCAGGGTTCTCCAGAGACAGAACTAATCGGATGTGTGTGCAGATACAGATAGATGAGAAGGGGCTTACTGAGGATTTGGCTTCTGTGGTCATCGAGGCTGAGGAGTCCCACGGCAGACCTGCAAGCTGAGAAGGGAAGCCGGCCTGGCTTAGTCCAGGTCTCAAGGCCTCAGAACCAGGGGAGCTGACGGCGGGATCCTCAGTACAGGGCTAATGGCCCGAGAATCTGGAGGGCCACTGATGTAAGTCTCAGAGTCCAAAGTCCTGAGAACCTGGAGCTGATGTCCAAGGGCAGGAGAAGGGTGTCCCAGCTCCAGGAGAGACAGAGAATTCACCTGTCCTCTGCCTTTTTATTCCATCAGGGTCCGCAGCTGATTGTGCGGTGCCCGCCCACACTGAGGGCAGATCTTCCCCACACAGTCCACCCACTCAGTGACCCATCTCCTCCAGAACATCTCACAGACACACCCAGAAATCGTGCTTTGCCAGCCATCTGGGTATCTCTTCATCCGGTCAAATCGACACCTAAAATTAACCATCACACCTAGAGATGAGAAGAGACTTGCCTGAGGCCACACAGAGAGCTAGACTGATTTTGGGCTTTAGATGAATTTTCTCAGCTTTATCTCACCACCATTCATTTTCATCAGGTACTTCATGATTTCAAATCAGAGCATCCTCGACTTATTTCTGTCTCATCCAATTAGGCCCATGAGGCCAGGTTAATCCAGAGCCTCTTTCTTAACTGCTGTTCATGATGGTGTAACATTGTTCTGAAACAGCTTCCCCCCGCGACAGTGTGAGCTCATTCTGGGCTGAACCAACACTTCCTGGGTCTCTGGCTGCTTCCCCACAGAGCTAATGGTGGCCTCCACACCGAGCACCATGGAAACCGCTGTCCTCCAGGACAGTGGAGAACAGAAAAAAGCACCTGGGTTTTGGAGTCAGACCTAGATTTAAATCCTGGCTCCACCATGTAAACCTTTCAGACCCCTCAGTTTCCCTCTGTGATATAAGCTAAACGTATCTACCTCATAGCTGGGCTTGCTGGAAAGCTGGTCAAGCCTCACCTTCAGCATCCTGGCTTGCACAGGCTCTTCCCAAAGCCCTGTGAAAGGCTCTAGTGGCGTCGTGGTTGTGTTTTTTATTCTTTTTCATAAACAGGGTATCCCCCACAACACACACAGCTTTAGACCCTGCCAGACTTGGATCTGCTCCTCCCCACCCCACAGAGTTGCTCTGGGAGTTAAGATTCTATTTATAAGGCATGTGACATACAATAGGTGCTCAATAAATGGTACTTCCCTCCAGAAGCGCCCAGAAGAGGGATGGAAGGACAGAGAACAGCAGGCGGTATGCTTGTTACATGACCCTTTAATGTCCCATCCATCGCCATGCAAAAGCCCAGCCCCGGAGGGAGGGTCGCTAAGGTGCCTGGCCCTTCGCGGGGGCTTCCTTGTCTCTGATGTGCCCGTGGATCCAGTCGAGGTAGCGGCTGACTTTGGTGTAAACGCCGTAGTTGTGAAGGAGCCCACAGCCCTCACCCCAGCTCACCAGGCCCACCAGGAACCAGGTGCCATGGAAGGAGGCGACCATGGGCCCCCCACTGTCACCCTCGCAGGCGTCCTGCCGGTCCCCGAGGATGCCCGCACACAGCATGTTCTCAGACACCATGTTGCTCATGACCTCGCTGCACTCGTTGCGCGGGACCACGGGAATCTTGATGAAGTTGAGGATGAAGGTGCGGTTTCTCTTGGCCTCTTTCTCTCGGCTGCTGTGGTAGCCCCAGCCCGTCACGAGGGTCTCCTGGCCGGCCTGAGTGAGCTCGCGCTCTGCAAGGCCGCTGTCCGGGAGACAGATGGGCACGATGGTCTGCGAGAGGGTGGCGGGCTGGGCCAGGCGCAGCAGCGCGATGTCATTGTCGGTGGTGCTCTTGGTGTAGTTGGGGTGGATGAAGACCTCCTCGATGTCCAGGTCCAGCTCCCACTTCTCCCAGCGCCGCAGGTCATACTCTCCTGCAGGGCAGAGGGCCCAGTCAGAATGGGCTGCGGGGAACCTCTCCCCAGCAGCACTTTCCCGAGGCCCACCCACTGCTGTGCCCATGCAGGCCTGGGCAGAGGGCCTGAAGAAGGTCCACCCGGAGACTCTGCACCCACACGTCCCAGGTGCTGTCGGGGAGCCACCTGTCTATGCCATGGATCCCTATCAACGGTGACTTTTCCTGCCAGAAGGAGTGGCCAACGGATGTCAATCCTAAAGTGACAGGATGCTGGTCCGTTTTCGGGAGTCATGGAGCCGTGAGACCAGAGAAGGAATGGGCAGGGCAGCAGGGAAGACCGAGGCCCCTGGAAACCGCGGACACAGACCAGAGCCACAAAGGAACGTGGAGCAAAGGTAGCTGGAGAGACCCCAGGGGCAGTGAGACCCAGAGAGGAGGACCCCCAGAACATGGCACTGCTAGGGAGGACAGGGCCGGGTCCCACCTGGGAGAGAAGGTCCTCTCAGTCCAGACTGATGGCTCCTGGGGAAGAGCACCTGAGAATTCTAAGCCAAGCCCCACGGGGGGCCACTGGCCATAGATATGCTGTAGGAAATGTGAACTTGGTCTTTCTCAATATACTTTTTCTTCTTTTTGGCATAAAGAGTTGAGCCAGACCCCTCCCTGCCCCGAAGAAATTGCCATAGATCAGGGCCAATGCATAGGAGCCCCCAGCCTGCTAGGGAAGCAGCCTGTGGCTTTGGCAGATGCTAGGCACCAGAGAACCCCCTACTGCAAAATACCAGCTGTCACAGGGGTGGGCAGGGTTGGGGCACCTAGGCCTCTTCCCCCCAAACACCTTCTGTGGAGCTCAAGAAGCCTCTTGCTTAAGCACCTGGGGAGCGGGGTCCCCTAAATCTGAACAGCCTGCCTGGTCCCCCTACCCAGGCCTCTGGCAGCCCCCTCCTGCCTGGCTCCAGCCCATACCAAGCCTGACAAGGAGCTTCTTGGACTCCTCCATGCAGTGGGCCGCTGTTAGCACCCAGGAGGGGTGGATGAGCACTGCCCCACAGGCCAGCTTCTTCTTTGAGTCCAGCAGGACCACCTGGAATGGGGTGGGATGATGACGTCACAGGGCTGCCTCCTGACAGCCTCCAGTCCAGGGCACCTGGATCTCATATGCACTTTCCTGGGTTCCCTGGTCACATGGACATAGGCTTAGGCCCTTTCTGGTATCTTCTATTTTTGCTCATTTTATAGAGTTAGCCTGTCCCAGGGTGTCTTCCTGGCTGTTCCTGTACCGTTCATACTGTTCCAGTCACCCTAAGCCACACCCAACATCGCCCAGCGAGCTCCTCTCATCCTTAGAGGTTTGGCCAGGCTGTGTGTCTTCCAGGAAGGCTTTGTGGCCCCCAGGTTGCCTGGATGTTCCCCTTGGGCCTCTTTCAGCCCCTGTCTTGAAGGGTCATCCTGGCTCTGGTCCCATTGGGCTGCCCGGTCTTTGGGGTCCTGACCCTCGCAGAGTCTGAGTCCCCAGGGCCAATACCCCCATTTCTTGGTTTCCATCTCCTCGATGCCTGGCACAGAGGGGAACCCAGTAAGTGTCAGTTCCCATGTGGATATGGAGGCTGGAGGTGTACTCAGGCCTAGCCCTTCCTCCTAGCCCTCTCCCATCAGGGCTTCTGCCTAAAATCCCACCAGCAGAGCAGTCTTTCCAGCTCCTTTTAGAAACGGTAACCCTCCCTCCTGCAGACCCCTCCATGCCCCTCCCCTCTCCCGCCCGGTAACCCTCCCTCCTGCAGACCCCTCCATCCCCTCCCCTCGCCCACCCGGTAACCCTCCCTCCTGCAGACCCCTCCATCCCCTCCCCTCGCCCACCCGGTAACCCTCCCTCCTGCAGACCCCTCCATCCCCTCCCCTCTCCCGCCCGGTAACCCTCCCTCCTGCAGACCCCTCCATCCCCTCCCCTCGCCCGCCCGGTAACCCTTCCTCCTGCAGACCCCTCCATCCCCCTCCCCTCACCCGCCCTGGCTGCTCCTCTTCCCTCATGTTGCATCCATCTTTCCCTGAAGCATCCCCCACCTTTATCACCCCCTGCAAGAACTGCAGTGCTTCCCTCCCGGTCTCTGCACAGCTGCCAGGATGGGCTTAGTGACCCCGGACCCAGTGTGGGAGCAGCCAGTGCTGCCTCGCCTCCTACCTGCCAGGGGCTGTCTCCCCGCCTGGTCATCTTCCCGTCAATGAGCCGCGGATCTACTTGGTCTTCTTGGTCTTCTGTGTCTCGTCGTTTCAGGTGACTGCGCTTCTTCTCTATCCGCCTCCATGGCCTCCCGCAAGGAAACTTCACTGAGGCAGGTGGAGGCGGTGAGGGGCCTGTGAGGCACTCCTCCCGAGATTGCCCTCCTGTCTTGGTCCTCCTCCTGCCTGCAGGCCACTTTGCCACAGTGCAGGGTTCAAGGAACCAATGACACTTAGACCACTCCATTAATATTAGCTATAAACCCGCTCCAGTCAGTCAGTCAGTCAGTCAGTCAACAAACAGTGCCACCGAATGGCAAGAGTCAGACCAGGCAGCATCACGCACTGGCTGTGTGTCCTTACATAGGTCATTAAACTTCTTGAAGGCTCATTGTACCCCAGGGCTGTTGGGGGTGATCCCTGAGACACAAACTACAAACCCCCTCCAGTCAGTCAGTCAGTCAGTCAGTCAGTCAACAAACATTACCGCCCAATGGCAAGAGTCAGGCCAGGCAGCATGGCCCACTGGCTGTGTCTCCTTACATAGGTGGTTAAAATTCTTGAAGGCTCATTGTACCCCAGGGCTGTTGGGGGTGGTCCCTGGGATTAGCAAGGCTTTATGCTGGGATGCAGCCGAGCTCCTCACAGAGGAAAGGAATTACAGGGGGAAGGAGGTGAGCATTCTTGGAGAGCTCTTACAGTAAGCTTGGCATGTTTGTGAAGCCTCCCTGCCAAGAAAAGAGTGCATACACCATGGAGAACTGAGGGCGGGAAGGTAGGCCCCACTCTGCTCAAAATGGGCCTTGAATGCCAAGTCCAGATATCTAGAATTAAAGGGGCAATGGGATGCCGTCAGCAGGGGAGCTGCATAATGACAAGAGAATGGAGAGGATACAACAGCAACACAATTCCAGGAGCTGACAGCAGATAGATGGATGCAGTAACTGACTTGGCAGACTGGAAAGCAAAAATCTCAGCCCGTGATGGGCTGAGAGAACCATAGGAGGCTGTGGGGCTGCCAGAAAGGCAGTGCAGGTGGGAGGGCATGTTGAGAGTTTGTAAGAGAAATTGCGAGAGCCCTTCTCCCTGGCTTGACTCCCCTCTCCCTGCCTGCAGAAGGTGAACCAGTAACTCTGACTAGGGACTCCAGGCCCCACCTCAGGAAGGAGTGGTGCTCTTGGCTGACCACAGGGAGTCATGCAAATGTTCACAACCTGCACTGGCACCAGCTTCCCTGCCCCACCCTGCTCCGAGGGGCCGAACACCATGGGTGAGCATCCTCCATCCTTCAAGAGCTTGGAGGAGTCCTCTTGGAAAGCAGCCTAAAAGGAAAGCCCTCACGATCTGGGGTTCTGCCAATGACAGGGCCTTCCCACCATCTTTGCAGGAAACCCACAGGCCAGCAGGCCCACCAGGCATTTCTTTGCAGCTTCCTGCAAATCTCTAATTATTTCAAAATAAAAAGTTAAATTTTTAAATCTTTTTTTACTTTTTTAAAAAATAGAGACAGGGTCTCACTGTGTTGCCCAGGCTGGTCTCAAACTCCCAAGCTCAAGCAATCCTCCCACCTCAGCCTCTCAAAGTGCTGGAATTAGAGGTCTGAGCTACTGAGCCTGGCCAAAATTTTTTTTCTGCAGAAGAATTGAATTATAAAGTTTAGAAAATTCTCTGAAAGAGTCTGGGCGAGGGAACTCGTGTGCGGGGTGAGCAGGCCTGTAATCCAATCACTTCAGGAGGCCAAGGCGGGCGGATCACCTGAGGTCAGGAGTTCAAGACCAGCTTGACCAACATGGAGAAACCCCATTTCTATTAAGAATACAAAATTAGCTGGGCGTGGTGGCGCATGCCTGTAATCCCAGCTACTCGGGAGGCTGAGGCAGGAGAATCGCCTGAACCTGGGAGGCGGAGGTTGCGGTGAGCCGAGATCGCACCATTGCACTCCAGCCTGGGCAACAAGAGTGAAACTCCATCTCAAAAAAAAAAAAAAAAAAAAAAAATTAAAAAAGAAAGTTCCCTGAAAGAAAACACAAAGTCAAAGAGATGGGAAATGGAAGAAACAATAAAACTAGAGGAAAGAGGTCTGAATAATGGGAGGTCCAGAAAGAGAAAACAGAGGAAGGAAAGGGGAGATCATAGAAGAAATAAGTAACAAGTGTCCCTAGAGGTAGAAGATAGGAATTTCCGCATTAAAAGGGTCCACCTTTTAATGAAAATGAATGAAACAATCACCCACGCCAAGAAACAGCATGCTGAAATGTAAGAGTTGTAAAACTCTGAGTTTTAAAGTTTCGTACCTATATAAATTTGATTAAAATGCATAAAAAGGAAAATATAAAAGAAAGCAGAATCAGGATTCTCTTCTCTCCTCAAAGAAGCAAGCGGGTAGAGACGGAAATGCGATGCACGCCGGACAACGTCAGAGAAAATAAACGCAGCCAAGGCTACGTGGAGGAGGACGCTGCAGGCCTGGCCCCAGATCCGCTCACCCTGGGGAGCGGAGCCACCCCTCGGCTCGCGCTCCGGGAGGTGGCCCCAGGTGCGCAGGGGCGCCCGGAGGAAGGCGGGGACGCCAGGAAGAAAGGAAGCAGGGAAAGCGGAGGGCGCGCCCCGCTCCCGGGCTGACTGCGCTCACAGCTGCCCCGGTGTTGGGGTGCGTCTGCCGCTGCCCCAAGGCTCAACTCTGTTCCTCGCTCCCTCTCTGGAAGCCCTCCTGAGCCTCCCGAGCCGCGCCCCGTCAGGGGATCTGCCCACCCCCGCGCGAGCACCCGGCGTCATTCCCGGGCGATGTAACGGGGGTCTCTCACCTGAGGGCTGACACTGCAGGAGGTCGTCCCCCAGCTTGTAACCGGGCGCGCAGCTGCAGCGCCGCCAGCCCACCTCCTCCAGGCAGTAGTGTGTGCAGCCGCCGTTGTCCAGCGAGCAGTTGAGGAAGCTCACCTCTGCGGGCAGGGCAGGGCGCGGGCAGCTGGCGCTGGCGCCTCGCCCCCCACCCGGCCCCGCCCCGCCCCACCGTCCGCCCGCACCCCCTCTCCCCCTCACCGCGCTGGCAGAAGCGGCCCTCCCAGCCGCTGCGGCAGTCGCAGCTGAAGCTGCCGATGCCATCGATGCACGTGCCGTGCCCGCAGCACAGGCTGCTGCACGGGTGCTCCAAGGGCAAGACCAAGCACTGGTCACCGTCTGCGACACAAGGCGGGGTAGGGGGTCAGCGGCCAGAGACCCCGAGTGACGCGGGCGCCGGTAGTCCAGCCGGGGATCTAGAACGCACTCACCGACGTGCTTGGACCAGAAGGCCAGCTGCAGAGAGAGCGGGCAGCGTGAGGCGCCTGCAGCCGGTGTGCCGAGGGGGCGCGCCCGGGTGGGGCAGGGCAGCGGGTGAGCGGGCAGGGGAGGGGAGGGCTTCCAGACGAACAGGGATGGACGCCCGATGGTCGTCGGCCAGCTAGGAGCGGGCTCCCTGCCCCTCCCCCGCCCAGCCTCCCACATCCCTGGAGCAACACCCTCTCCCCATGCAGCTGCAGCCCTGCTCACGACTGTCCGCTCCCACAGCAGCCTCTGCCACGCGAGGGACCCGAATCCCTCGCCAAGTCACTCGGCCTCCTTCCAGCCCCCTCACTCCCTCTGCCCGAGGGCTTTGGGGGACCCCTGAGCATCTCCCCTTTCCCTAAGCCAGTGTTCTTCAGAGTTGGGGGGATGGGGGCAGAGGGCTGCGTTCCTAACCAGGCACCAGGGTTGCTGCTGCGGCTGGTGCTGCTGGTCTGGGACCACCCGCCCCACGCTGAGACCCAGAGCCTGTGCCTGATTGCCTGCTCCATCAGGGAAGCTAGCCAAGGCCTGCTGGGGCTGAGAGACCATGGGTGAGGTGGGAGCATGGTGGGGACTTGATGTGATCAGATATGTGCCTGCAGAAAGTCACTGTGGTGTCTGCCAGGGAGGCCATTGGGGAAGGAGGTGGTGGGGATGGAGGGGAGCAGATGGGGGTCCAATCAAGGAGGTGGAGGCTGAGGGCAAGAGGGTGCAGGCCAGAGGGTCTCCTGCCTTGAAAGCCTCCACTGGAAAGCATCTCTGGATGCCTTGGAAGGGGGCCCAGGCCATGCACAACTTTCAGGTCCTAGTGGCTGAAGCAATCCCCAGGGACAGAGCGAGTCTGAGCCTTGCCTGGGGGAGCCAGCCCTGCTACCAAGCTCACCCTGCTACCTAGGGACACCTCCACAGGACTCTGGGGGCTCCAAAGCACTCTGACCCTTAGACAAATAGGACACAGACCCTGTCTTCCGACCCCCTGAGCAATCAGATTTTCTCCCTTTGATGTGAGGCACAGAGTGAGCGATTTTATGTGGACAGAAGTGAGCCTTGGTTACACACACCCTGATCAGCAGAGGCATGGGTGGAAGCAGGATGGCCTTTGGGTCCCCTCTTTGTGAGACGGGAAAGGGAGGCAGTGGTACTCAGTGGTGGCCGGAGGGTGGACTGAACCACCTGCACTGTGGTTGGTGGGTCACCGCCTAGGGTTGCCCCACACTCTTTCCTGGAGCTTCTTCCTGAATTCTGTTTCTTGGGGTCACATGTGCCTGGCCAACCCCGTAGGACCAGTATCCTAATCGCTCCACTCAGCCACCCCCACAACCCCCAAGAGGGCCTCATCATTGAGTCCCCACCTGCTCCTCCCGGCCCCTGCTGGTCACCAGCTCACCCCTGAGCCTCATCCTCTGGACCCATGGTGGCCTTACTGTGTCATCCACATTTTGGAAAATTTCCTTGGCCTCCTCGAAGTCACAGATCTCCTCTATGCACTCCCGCTCCAGGCTGTTGGGACGGAGCTCCTCCAGGAAGGAGTTGGCGCGTTTGCGGATCCGCAGCACCTGGTGGGCACGCTCGCTGCTGGAGAACACTGAGTCTGGTTTTGGAGGGAGGGGGAGCTCACCTTGGTGGAGGGGCCTAAGAGGGGCTAGGGCCATGAGAAGGTCTAAGGAAGCAGAGCTGGGAGAGCCTGGGAAGGTCTTGTCTCCACCCCCCTCAAGACTCATTCTAATTCTAGGTCATGGCTCTGCCCAGGGCTTCTCTGCTCTTTTCCTCCTCAGGAAGCAGATGGCAGTTGGAGGATGAAGCCTTGCTCTGAGATGGAGAGGCCTCCCTGTGAACCCCACCCCGACCTCTGTGTGACCTTGAGCCAGCGTCTTTACCTTTCTAAGGTTCAATTTACTCATCCAAAAACATGGGGATAAGACCGTCATGTAAAACATCCAATATAGTCCCTGGCCCAGAGATAAGCACTCAAGCCCTGGCTACTGCTGTAAAGGCTGCCAACTTAAATCATCTCACTGTTCCATCAGTACACCATGTGCAGCCCCATCTTGACACATCCCCTCAGTCTTCCTCTCCTCCCCCGACCAAGTATTCCCCATGCTCCTCCCCTTGGGCAGGGACACCTGGAGGATAGACAGACCTATTACCCAGGGAGGGTCCCCAAGTGTCCCCTGGGCTCTGCGAAGTGTTTATCTTGGGTGCAGGGCACAGTCAGGAGGGAAGGATCAAGTTGGGGGTGTGAGCAAGAGGGGATGGAGGGAAAGGTGTCTTAAAGAAGGGTATGCCTGAGCTGAGGACACCTCGGGAAAGGGTGGGGGCGCAGGTCCCAGGCAGATAAGCAGCTCAATAAAGGCACGAATGAAACCAACAGCCTGGTGTGACTCCAGGGGCCCATGTGTCCTGCAGACCTCCCTGAGAATCATGGCCTCCTCCCGTTGGCTCTGGAGACCAGGAAAGGCGTTGGGGCAAGGCAGCCTTGAGGCCAGTGTGCACTTGCGTAGGAGAGGCTGGGCTGGACAGTGTGGGTGGTAGCCTGGGCCTGGGGTCTTCACAGTTGAGGGAGTGAGTAGGTGGAGAGGGAAGACCCAGGGGACTCTGTGACCATCCCCGTGTGGAGGAGGGAGCTTTAGGAGGTCATCGCAGGGCTCCCTGCCATCACGTGTACCTGCCCTGGCAGCCCCCGTGTGGCACTCTGGAAGCTGGCCTACCTGGGACTTGTCAGTCGATTCCTGCCATTCCCATCTGCCCCTCACCTCACCCAGGGCTCAGAGAGATGGTGGAAGCCGTGAAGGCCTGGGCAGATGCCCACCAGGGCCTGGTAGAGGCCGCAAGGGTCCTGGGGTAGGGGTGGGGTGGCCTTACCAAGAGGAGCTGGTGTGCTGGAAATTCCCCAGGTGGCCACGAACAGCAGAAGACTTGTGAGCCGCCACATTCCGGAGGCGCTGGCACCTGTCTGAGGAGGACTTCTGAGCTCCGGGCAGTGCCCACCCCCACTGCTGCTCTGCCTGCACCCCCAGGTGGAAGCAGAATGAAAGGGCTGTCCCTGTGTGCTGGCTGTCAGGGCGGAACCTGGGATTGAGGGTCCTTGTTCGTGAGACACATAGTCACCCTCAGAAGGCCTCGGCCGCCTGCTGTACGTGGGGCTGAGGTCACACTGCCTGCCTAGAAAGCAGCTCCAAAATGCGGTGGAGAGGGTGCCAGGATGTTTGCGCCCTCCTTGGGGACAGTGGGGTGGCTGCCTCTACCAGTCTGACGACTGGGCCGAGAATATTAGCTAACGTTGATTGGACACCCATGGTGTCCTTCAAACAACTTTTACAGGATTCAGAGGGCAGGCCATGAAGCCAGACTGCACGGTGCAATTTCTAGCTCCAGCACTTACTGGAGGACAATGTTGGGCAAGATGCTTAACTGCTCCATGCCTCAGTTTCCTCATTTGTAAAATGGATGGAATAACGTGTTGTATTTCTGCCTTAAAGTGTGTTGTAAGAATTAAACAGGCTTTGCACATAGCTCATGCTCAGTAAACATGAGATATGACACCAGTTAAGGTTCACAACCACCCAAGAGGTAGCTATTAATGCTGTCAATCCCATTTCATAGAGGGGGAAACTGAGACTCGGAGGAGTTAAGTGGTTTATTAAAAATCCAACCCTCGCTGGCTTCCGTTGATTGCACAGGAAAGTCACCAACCCAGGGGATGGATCAGATTCTGTCCCTCATCCTCCAGGAATAGGGTCTCACACCGTCAGTACACTGCAGGCACCAGACTCGGAAGATTGAGGCCGGGTCCTGGGCATCCATGTTTACATCCGTGTGTTACTCTCAGAGCCAGGACTCAAGGCCAGGAGTGTGTGGTTCTAGGCCTGGAACCTCAACCCCTGCCCCAAACCACCCGGTGCCTCACAAGGCCACAGAGATAGCCCTGGTGGCCAGAGAGCAAGGAGCCCTCCCCAGTGGATAGGCCAGGCCACCTGGCCCTCTATACACCCTGCTGGACCCTGCTCGCCATTCTGGCTGACTCCCTCTGAGGCTGCTTCTGAGATTTGTTCAAATCCGACACCCCCAAAGGTGGAAGTGGGGTGGGGAGAATGGAGGGTCCTGGGCGGCAACCTGTCTGTCGGAATGGCCCTGGGCCCTGGAGACCCTCGGCCTGGAAGGAGGGAGGCGCGTGGCAAAGGGACCTGGGACTGTGGCTGCCAGGCCTGGCCTGTGGAGAGCCTTGTGTCCTTTTACCCCAAGCTCAGGCTTGTTGTACACCCTGGCTGGAGGATTCAGCCCTCATCACCACCTAGCTCTCTTCTCCCGGGGCAGCCCTCCCTCCACACCCCTCATAGACCTGCCTGGAGGGGGACTCACAGGGGCGGGTCGTGGAGATACCGCAAGTTCGCCGTCCTGCCGCCATGACAGCCTGGAGTTTGAGTTAATCCATAACCACAAATATTTGCTTGGCCCTCAGCACAGAGGCCTCCCTCTCCGCAGACAAACAGTGGCACTAGCACTCCTGGTCCTAGCTCAGCACGGCTTGGTCTACCCGAAGCCCACCTCTGCCCACCAAGGATGCCGTCCAGCAGGGAGGGAGGTGAGGGCAAAACCCTTGACAGATGTGGTCTCATTTTAGCCCCATAGTGGCTGGCCGAGGAAGGAACATTGTCCCTGTTTTTCAGATGGGGACATTTTTACCCAGAGATATTGTAGTTTGCCCAGGATCAGCACAACAGGTAATATTCCATATTTCATCAAATCTAAGATGCCATTAATTATAAGAAGCACCTATTTATGTGCCACCATACAAGAAAAAAGACACTGTCCCAGTGACGTGCCATCCCAATTTCTGATATGTAAAACCATGAGAAGATGCTCCTTTTAGGGTTCCCAGTGCATGGGTGCTGGGCACGGGGCTCCACCCTCACCTTCACCTCCCCTCCCCTCACACACACAACTGCACATAGCATCTCTCTAACCTCTATTTTTCAGGTAAGGACACTCAAGTCTTGCGTTACTCGCCCAGATTCACTGAGCTGGTAGTTGACAGATTTAATTTAAACCCAGGTCTTGCTGCTTCCATTTGGCCCCTTTTGTGAACCAGTAGGAAAAACGAACAGGATTCCGGAAAGGCTGCAGCAATTTCCTGGCTGGGGTGCCAGAAGGGAGAAGGGCAGAAATAAAGGGTCCAGCTCAGCACCTTTGCCTTTGTCCTGCAGTCTGTCAGCATTTACTAAGTGTCTTCCTGCTCCGAACCAGGCTGCACCAGAGATGCCCCCCTTTCCTCCCTGCCTTACCTGTTCCTGGGAAGACTTGCCCACATTCCTCCTCAAAGTCTGCACCTCTAAACGGGGCATGTGACCCTGCCTCACTGGCTTCCATTGATTGCACAGGGAAGTCATCAACCCAGGGGATGGATCGGATTCTGTCCCCCATCCTCCAGGAGTAGGGTCTCACACCGTCAGTACACTGTAGGCACCAGACTCGGAAGAATGAGGCCAGATCCTGGGCATCCGTGTTTACGCTTAAAGCAGAGGAAACTGATGAGAAGAAAGATGCAGGTGTGCAGAGGGAGGCTGAGGCCGCGTACACCTGGAGAGTCCCAGGGAGCAGCGGAAAGAGGCCCCTGCCTCCTTATGACTGGTGGCACTTCCCGGCTTCAGGTGCAGGAGGGTCCCCATGCCCTCCTAAAACCCTCTTCCTCCTGAAGTTTCTTCAAATTGGCTGGAACAGCTCGGGTTGATTGTAACCAGATACCTCCTGCTGAGGCACCACACCATGCTGGGCTGTGGCGGTACCAGGTCCTCCTGGTAAAAAACTCTAACAAGCCAGGCCCACCTTGCAGGGTGCAGGGGCAGGTACACAAGGGAAATGCTTACAGAATTCAGAGGAGAGGGCAATCAGTACAAACTGGCATAGCCAGGGGAGGCTGCCTGTAGGAGGTGACACTTCAGCTAGACATCAAAGAACAGACAGGAGGAAAGACCCCCCCCCCCCGCTCCCGCCCCACCCCAGGTGGGGAGAGAATGGGGAGACACAGAACACAAGCAGCTGGGAGGTGCTGGGAGGGGTGGAGGTGGAGGTGGAGAGGAGGTGCAGGGTGAGGCAATGGATTTTGGAATTGAGACTATGAGAAGTGGAGAGCCAGGGGCTGTTTGGGACAGGCTGTGGTAGCTGCCTAGAGAAGCAGAGACAAGCTCCTGGGAACTCAGGCAGGAAGCATGAAGACCCCATACACAACCACACAAGGCACCAGCTTGTATGTCCCTGTTCTTGCTCCAGGCGTCGCCCCCGCAAGCCTGCAGGGATCACTGCCGTCTGCTTTGCCTTCCAGGCGCAAGATGTTGTGGGTATTCTTTTGGCGCCGCTTCCCTTCCCCACTGACTTCTCGCCCTCCACTCCTCCCCACCCCAGCACAGGCAGCCGCTCCAGGCAAGTCTATGCAGGCTCCACACACTGATTCTGACCTGCATAATGGACTCTGCCGGGCACCCATGTCCAAACCAGCCCAGATGCCCAAAGCACTGGCACCGGTACGAGCCAGGACGGCTGCAGTGCTCCCAGGTGCCCAGTGCTGGGGGTTGGGGGTGCCACGGCTTGGGAGGCTGCCCAGAGGGCGGGAGGGTCCTCTGCAGAGCTCTGCACGCCTGTCGGCCGACGGGGGCTCTGCACCGAGGGCTGCGTCACGGACTCCTCTTCGGCCTGCAGCGCAGGAAACCCCGTCACCTCCTCGAGGCAGGGACGGTCCTGCCGCCAGCCATTCCTGGGATCCCAATGGTCTCTGCAGTTACACCGGGTTCCAGCCGGCGGCGCCGCGCCGCCCCGCTCCTGCGGAGGAGCCAGGCGCGCTTCACAGGCGCGGCCTCACCCGCTGGACTTGCCAGGTGTGAGCCGCCCCACGTGGACCCGAACGCGGTCAGGTCCACCCAGGAAGCCAGAGCAGGACTTTGGGCAGCAAGCTTGCTGTGTTAGACAGCAGAGGGACATCTGTGGCTAAGGAATTCGCTGCATCGATGAAGACCCAAGCAAAAGAGTAAGAACCAAACGTAGGTGGGGCAAGGCCAGCCACAACTAATGGAGCAGGCGGTGTTCCAAAGACTTCAGCTCTGAAGTCAGGTTCACACGGCCTTAAACCTCGCTAGCCTTTTTCTGACAGGAGGATTTAACTTCCCTGCGTCTCAATGTCCACATCTGTAAAATGAGGTCAGCGTCCATCTCAGGTGACTGTTATAAGGGTCACGTTAAATATTTTATTAATTTTTTAATTAAAAAAACTTCTTTGAGACAGGGTCACTCTGGCTCTGTCACCCAGGCTGGAGTGCAGTGGCGGGATCACAGCTCTCTGCAGCCTAGACTTCCTGGGCTCAAGCGATTCTTCTGTTTCAGCCTCCTCAGTAGCTGGGATCACAGGCCGGTGCCGCCACACCCAGCTAATTTTTAAAAAGTTTTAGGAGAGAGGAGGTCTTGCTGTGTTGCTCTAAAACTCCTGACCTCAAGTAATCTTCCCTCCTCAGCCTCCCAAAGTGCTGAGATTACAGGCGGGAGCCACTGTGCCTGGTCTTATTTTTAAGTATTTTATACAAAGCGGACATGGCCTGGGACTTAACAGTTGATAACTCAGCAATAATTTCCTCTCTCAGCTCCCCAAATATCCTGGAGAGAAAAGTCAGGTACCACACGAAGCTTTGTGGGGATCAAAGCCAGGTGATAATGGGCGTTACCCTTCCCACAGGCCTGGGAAGGTCAGGGAGGGGCCGACTAGGAGGGGAAGGGGTCGAGGACAGCTGCTGCTGTGTGGAAGCTCAGACTGCACAGATCTGTTGTACCGATCAGGGCGGATCATTCAGTCAGCCGTAGTCTGTACAACACTCCCCACCCCTTGTGTTTTGGTCCTGGCTCTGCCGATAGGTGCCAGAAACCCAACTTGAGCTCCCTCTGCTGAATAGTGATTAGAGATGGGCTGTTGGTCAGGGCTGACTGGACTAAGGTTCTTTGTCACCCCATGCCAAGCCCCTGTGCGGGCACTGCCCATTCTCCATTCTCTCTGCAGGGACGCTGTGCTGCTCAGCCCACCCCAAGCAGGGCAGGGAGGGGAGACACTAGAGAGGCTCCCGGGAGCTCCTTAGTAAGAAGTGGCATTGGATGGATGCAGTCCATTGTCTCTCTCTTTTTGTTGTTGTCAGGTTATTGTGGTATAATTTACATACAGGGAAACTCACACTTTAAAAATGTACAGTTCTGCTTGTTTTGACAAAGGTATGTTATAGTGCAGCCACCACCACATCAATATAGGACATTTTCATCACCCTCAGAAGTTCTGTGTTCCACTCCAACTCTTGGTAACCACTGATTGGATTTCATCTCTATAATCTGCATTTTCCAGAATAGCATATAAAGGGAATCCTACACAGCACATATCTTTTTTTTTTTTTTTTTTTTTTTTTTTTTTTTTTTTGAGTTGGAGTCTTGCTCTGTCGCCCAGGCTGGAGTGCACTGGTGTGATCTTGGCTCACTGCAATCTCCACCTCCTGGGTTCAAGCGATTCTCCTGCCTCAGCCTTCTGAGTAGCTGGAATTACAAGCACATGCCACCACACCCGGCTAAACTTTTTGTATTTTTTAGTTTCACCATGTTGGTCAGGCTGGTCTTGAATTCCTGACCTCAAGTGATCCGCCCACCTCAGCCTCCCAAAGTGCTGGGATTATAATAGGCGTGAGCCACCATGCCCAGCCAGTACATAGCTTTTTAGGACTGCCTTCTTTCACTCAGTATAAAGCTTTTGAGATTCATTCAGTGTGGATGTCTGTATCAGTACTTTCTTTCTTTTTTCTTTTTTCTTTTTTTTTTGAGACGGAGTCTCGCTCTGTTGCCCGGGTTGGAGTATAGTGGCCGGATCTCAGCTCACTGCAAGCTCCGCCTCCTGGGTTCATGCCATTCTCCTGCCTCAGCCTCCTGAGTAGCTGGGACTACAGGCACCCGCCACCTCGCCTGGCTAGTTTTTTGTATTTTTTAGTAGAGACGGGGTTTCACCGGGTTAGCCAGGATGATCTCGATCTCCTAACCTCGTGATCCGCCCGTCTTGGCCTCCCAAAGTGCTGGGATTATAGGCTTGAGCCACTGCGCCCGGCCTATTTCTTTTTATTGCTGACTGGGCTCCACTATATAGATGTACCACAATCTGTTATCCATTTGCCAGTTCTTGGCCATCATTAGATGAAGCTGCTAGAACATTTATGTACAGGTCCTTGTGTGGGCATATGTTTTCATTTTTCTTGGGTAATATCTAGGAATGAGATTGCTGAGTCATGTGGTGAGTACATGTTTACTTTTGGGAAAAAAGAAAATAAAGTCAAACTTTTCCAGAGCGGTAGTGGCATTTTGCATTCCCACCAAGCAATGTCTGAGTGTTCCTGTTACTCTGCATCCTCACCAGCATTTGGTGTTGTCAGTTGTTTTTTAATTTTAATTTTTAGCCTTCTTAATAGGTGTGTAGTGGTATCTCATTGTAGCTTTAATTTTCATTTCCCTCTTCTCTGATGATTTTGAGCATCTTTTCCTGCGCTAATTTGCTATTTATATTTTCTTTGGTGAAGTGCCTGTTTAAATCTTTGGGCTGTTTTTTGTTTCTTTGTTTTTGAGGGTTTTTTAAATTGAGTTTTTAGAATTTGTATGTATCCTAGTAACAAGCCCTTTGTCAGCTAAGTATGTTGCAAAAATTTCCTCCCAGTCTGTGACTTGTCTTTTATACTTAACAGTGTCTTTTAATGAACAGATGTTTGTAATTTTGATGAAGTCCAATTATCAACATTTTCTTTTATGGTTCTTGTTTTTGTGTCCTACCAAAGAACACTGCCTCATTCAAGGTCACAAAGGCTTTCTCTTACGTTTTCTTCTAGAAGATTTATGGTTTTCACTCTTACATTTATATCTCTGACCCATTTTGAATTTGTTAATTTTGGTATATGGTGTGAGGTAGGGGCCAAGAATCATTCTTTAAAATATATGGAGATCTAGTTGTCACAGTCCCATTTCTTGCAATCACTATCCTTTCTCCCATTGAATTGCTTTGGTGCTTTGTTGAAATCAATTGACCATATATGCATACATCTACTTCTGGACTCTATTTCGTTCTGTTAATCTATCTTTCATTCTTATGCCAACATTATAATGTCTTAATTGCTATTACAAGATTCAAGTAAGTCATGAAATCAAGTAGTGTAAGTCCTCCAACTTTGTTCTTATTTTTCAAAATTGTTTTGGCTATTCTATGTCCTTTCTACTTCTATATAAATTTTAGAACCAATTTCTCAATTTCTAAAAAAAAATTCCTGGTGGAATTTTGATTTGGATTGAGTTGAATCTATAGAACAATTTAGGAATAAAAGACATCTTAAGAGTGAGTGTTCTGATCTATTAGCATGGTATTTCTCTACATTTATTTATCTCTTTGTTAATTTCTCTCTCCAATGTTTAATTGTTTTCAGGTATAGGTCTTGAACATATTTTGTTAAATTTATCCCTACTTATTTCATATTTTAAAAATGTTATTGTAAGTGGCATTTTAAAAATTTGAACTTATAATTGTTTGTTGCTAGTATTTATAAATACAATTGACTTTTTAAATTGAGACATTATTTCCTGATTCTATAGACATGACAAGATGATCAACTATCCCATTGGTCTGGGATTGTACCATTTTTAACACTAAAAGTCCTAAAGAAGAAGCCAAAAAGTTAAAAGTAAACTCTCCCTTGGGAAGAGAAAAGTTGAGGTTTTCAGTTATTGATACAAGAGATTAGGGGAAAGGTACAAAACCCACGTGGCAACCCCAGAAACAGAGGCTGAAGGCAACATGGGTTTTAGTGCCAAATGGACACATCACCTTCCTTAGTCTCTGTTGCTGAGGACAACAACCATGATTTGCAGTACACCACAGAGGATCATCCATTATTATGTCACTCCTTGTGATGTAACTTAAGTGCACTGTAATCTTGAACGTGACCATCCACTTTGCCTGTGGATTAATTGTTGTGCTTTGTATTGAGACACTGCTAGTTTAATTTTAGCACGGTGAATACTGGGGCCATGTTTTCTTAAGGATTCAGGTGATGAAAATGAGGAAATGGTGTTGCAATATCAATGCCAACATGACCCAAATGGCCATGTTATTTTAATGACAGGTGGAGTGACACAGACAACTGGATGAGGGAGGTAAAGAATCAAAACAAGGGATACTGCACAACAAGCAGAGAGAATTTGGGGTTGGGCATGGTGGAAGAAGGGACTGTAGAGACTGCCTCACAAGTCCCCAGTGAGATAGGCAAGTATGTCCAAATTAACCAAAAAGGTTTTTGTCTCCCCAAAAGATACCAATTGAAAATAGTGGCTGCTGAATTAACTAGGGCATACTACAAAAATGAATTTGTGTGATTGTGCTGCTCCTTTGATTGTTTTTTGAAACTGAGCAGAGGCACATTTCCTCATTCACAGGCTGTAATTGAAATATCATGTTGGGGAACAAAGGGAGAAGTGTTGATGGCAGCTGTATTGGCCCTTTACAACATGCAGTGGATTCTGCCAGACTCCACCAACAGTCATGCTTTCTATAGTAACCAAGTGCTGCATCCAATCATGGCAATGAAAAACAGTTCTCCTAACTTGTAAACACTTTGATTTGAAAAAAAGGAGTTTCAAATCATCCTTTTTATTTCTATGAAGATTTTAATCCACCTGCAGAAAAAAAAAAGAATGTTGATGCTATCTTGTCCAAATACAAACGTGACTTTGCCCATCTGCCTGTTTGGCAGACAGCGCAAATGTAAATTTTTGCAAATTCCATGCAGTCTATGAACTCTTTACCAAAGAAAAGTTAAAAATGTTAGCCGCGAAGTGTTCTGCACACTTTGTACACAGCATCAGTAAAAGGGGGTGGAGTTTGCGTCCCTGCGATATTGGTGCTTTCCAAATGAAAGCTTTGATTTGCTTTTCAGTTCCCTCAAAGCATGAAAAAGCACTTAATGAGATTTTTCACATTCCAGAAATGGAAGGAGATGGCCTCCTTTGGACATGTGCCTACAGGAGGGCTGTCACTGTTGCCAGGGTAAAAAGGCAGCCTGCGATACAACCATATTTTCAAAGCATGGGACAAGAAGAATGTCCTTGTCTAATTTGGAAATATATTAAGAACGAAAATAGAGAAAAAGATTATGGTTAAACAGTCAAAGTGAAACTTATAAGTTGTTCCTCCAAAACTGCCTGATGATCTTTGAGGAGCCCATAAGGGCTGTGGAAAAGCATGAACGGACTGTCCCTGAGTTGTCGATGTTATAGGTAGGTAGTGACAAAGCTCATATAATGAAAAATGGACTCATTTTTTGGAAACGAAACCAAAATGTCACCAGAAAAGGACAGCCAATTTAAACAAGACTTTCTCACTTCTTTACTAAAACTGTAACTTATTTGGAATTCAACTTCAACTTCACAAGTTCAAAGTATCTCTGTGCTTTAAAACTATTTTTCCTGAGAGAGACACAGACAGACAGGGAGAGAGACAGAGAGGTTTAACTTACAATGACATCCAGTGTGCTCAGAAATGTTCAAAAAGGGCTGGGCATGGTTGCTCACGCCAGCACTTTGGGAGGCCGAGGTGGGCAGATCACCTGAAGTCAGAAGTTCAAGACCAATGTGGCCAACATGGTGAACCCCGTCTCTACTAAAAATACAAAAATTAGCCGGGCGTGGTGGTGCACGCCTGTACTCCCAGCTACTTGGGAGGCTGAGGCTGGAGGATCACTTGAACCTGAGAGGCTGAGGTTGTAGTGAGCTGAGGTCGCACCACTGTACACCAGCCAGCACAACAGAGTAAGACTCCATCTCAAAAAAAAAAAAAAGTTCAAAAAGGATGGATATCTTAGCCATGGATATCCTACACGATAGATGCAAAAGATGACAAAATGCTGGTTTACCTAAACCAGCATGCAGATGCAAAGTGAATGGACATCTTTGGACAGCTGGAAACGAACCCCTACAAATCTAACACCCTGCTGTTGCTGGTAGGTACAATCCTAAGTATTTCATTCTCAAACGCTTTTGTTGAGATAACAGCTTGAGGCCTTCACACTGGACTGACCTCAGGAGTCAGTGTACTGTGGACTCTCTAAGAGCAGAGCTACAAGTCAAAGGATTTTCCATTTAACTATATTCAGTTTCATCACTACATCAAGGAAGAACTTCCTACTAAAGGCTGCAGGCAAGGAAATCAAGAGTCAAAATATCCTACTGTATCGTAGGACCAAAATTTCTTTCTTTCTTTTTTTTTTTTTTGTAGATTGAGTCTCACTCTTGCCCAGGCTGGAGTGCAGTGGCGTCATCTTGGCTCACTGCAACCTCCACCTCCCAAGTTCAAGCAGTCCTGTTGCCTCAGCCTGCTGAGTAGCTGGGACTACAGGTGGGTGCCACCACGGGCGACTTATTTTTGTTTTTTTAATAGAGACAGGGTTTCACCATGTTGGCCAGGCTGGTCTCAAACTCCTGATCTCAAGTGATCGGCTCGCCTCGGCCTCCCAATGTGCTAGGATTACAGGCATGAGCCACCATGCCCAGCCCGTCATTGCTATTTTTGATTAAATATTAGTAATATCTTTTTAAATACTCCTATTATATTATATTCACCATTTTTAAAGTCTTACATTTATGTATTTTGGTACAAAATTTAAGTATCTAATAATGAGTTAAAATAAATTGCTAAATCACCAGACAGGAATAAACATTATAAAACTATTTTTATATTTTTCTCACACATGTTATTTGTTATTAGTCCTATTATTACTAATAGCCACTGTGAACTAATCATATTGTTGTTTTCTTTAAATAATAGCATCTATATAGAAGAAAGGTAAAAAATACACAATATGTATATTTCAAATAAGCACCATACATGTATACTATTTAGTTTTTATTTTTTAGAGACAGGGTCTCTCCCTTTGTCTTACAGGCTGGAGTGCAGTAGCACCATCACAGCTCACTGCAGCCTGGACCTGTTGGGCTCAAAGGGTCCTCCCCCCTCAGCCTCCCCAGGTAGCTGGGACTACAGGTGCAAGCCACCACGCTCGGCTATTTTTTTTTTCATTTTTGTACAGACGGAGTCTCACTATATTGGTTGCCCAGGCTGGTCTCAAACTCCTGAGCTCAAGTAATCCTCCCGCCTCAGCCTCCTAAAGTGCTGGGATTACAGGCGTGTGCCACCGCGCCCGGCCTACAATAATTTTTAACATACTATATTATGTTGATTTTTTTTTGATCTGGTATGCCTGTGTTCCGGGATGGATCTCTAAAGTGTGTCGTTGAATACACGTCCCATCTCCTGTCGCCTGGGTCTTCTTTCTCTAAGCCCTAGCGCTTAAGGGCCAACTAAGACCTAAGACCCAGTCGCTGCGCCCAAGGGGCTCAGTTTGGTGGTGAAGCCAGACACACACAAAAAAAACAGAGAGCAAGGCCGAAGGTGACATTAAATAAGTCGCCTCAGGTGGCCCTGGGCGGGCCTAACCCAGGACAGGCTCTCCAGGAAGCCTTCCTGGAGGAGGCGGGCCTCAGCTGGACGGAAGGCGCCCAGGAGGAGCTGGGGGTGGTGGTGGTGGGGGCGAGGGTGAGGGTAGTTGGAGTTCGGGGGCTGTGTGAAGAGGAGGGCGAGGCCCGGACCTGGGCCTTTCCAGGCAGGCGGCCCAAACGGATCTACGCAGCCAGCGACCCGTCCCAGCTGGGGTCTGCGCGTCCCCCTCCAGGCCGGTGGCGGGGAGAGTCTGGCAGTCTGAAGGCCCCGCGGCAGCAGGACTGGGAGAGCCGGGGTCTCCCTTCTGTCCCCTGCTCCCGGGAGACCCGCGTTTCCAGGGCACCGTCCTTTGCCCGGGGCCGCCGTCCTCCCGGGCTCAGCTTTTGGCGAGGCCACCGCGCCCCGCAGCGCCGGGGTCACGGCCCCACGGAGGGCCAGGAGCCTCCAGGGCGCCCCAGCGGGAGGGTGGCTGCTGCCGGGCGGTGCCACGGCAGGGCCCGCGCGGCCCATCCCGCGCCACGCCCCCACCTCCGCCAGCACCGTTGCCAGCAGCTCGGCTGCGAGCCCGCCGGCGCCCGGCCACCCGCCCGCTGCGTCGCCTGGCGGCGCGCCTGCAGCTGAGTCAGCCTGTGAGTCAGCGCCCCCTGACCGCGCCGCGTCTGGCCCGGGAGGGACGCAGACGGCGCGGGCGGGGAGAGGGGGAGACAAGGAGGGGGAAGGCGGGAAGGACGCGGAGCGGGGAACCGGGAGGAGGAGGGGGCGGGGCAGGCAACTCCAACGAGGAGGGGAGGAGGAGGAGGCAGCAACTCGGAGAGGGGATGAGAAGAGAGAGGAGCAGAAAGAGGGAGGGAGGGCACTCGGGGAGAGGGAGAGGGGAGGCTACGCAGGAACCAGCTCATCCTCAGAGTGTCTCTAAGTCAGGCCTGCACAAGGTTACCTGAGGCTCCCAGGAGTGTGGCCTGCAGCCCGGGGCACACTGTCTTGGTGATCCAGGTTTTGGCCTATGGAAAGTCTACACTGTGGCTTAAGGTGGTCCTGTTCAAACTTTATTTCAAAAACCTCAACCCTGTATTTCTCTTAAGAAGTACATTTTACATCGCAACCAAGTTTCACAAAACCGTATTTCTCCCTATACAGCACTGCAGGGATGCACTCCTTACACTATCTATTCTGGGTTTTTTTTGTTGGTGGTGGTGGTGGTTTTTGATGATGACAGTGATGAAACAGTAAACTGATTTTATGATCTATTGATAGGTTGCAACTTGCTGTGTGAAGAACACCTTTGAAGGTATCAGGCATATCTGTCTTTTCTCTTTTAAATACAGTGCACAGCAGCAGGAAAGGGCCTGCTCACCTGCTGGCCAGAGGCTTCCTGCTCTCAGCTTCCATGACTACTTTTTTTGAGACAGAGTCTTGCTTTGTCACCCAAGCTGGAGTGCAGTGGCACGAACACGGCTCACTGCAACCTCAATGTCCCGGGCACAAGTGATCCTCCTGCCTCAGCCTCCCAAGTAGCTGGGACTACAGGCGTGGACCACCATACATGACTAATTTTTAAATTTTTTTGTAGAGATGGGGTCTCACTATGTTGTTCAAGCTGCTCTCAAAAAACTCCTGGGCTCAAGGGATCCTCCTGCCTCAGCCTCCCAAAGAGCTGGGACCCACAACTCCCACTGATTCCCATGGACCCGAGACAGAGCCTCCATGGGCAAGAAACACACCACGGTTTGTGTTTGTTTGTGTTGTTTGTGTTTGGATGTGCATTGAATCCTGGTAACTGGGATTACCTGGGGTGGGAGGGCACTAGGGATGAGAGGAGGACTTTTCACTCTACTTCGCTGCTGTTTGAATTTTTGTCACATACATTACTTAAAAAATGTTTATTTAAAAGCATTTCAAACCTACAAAAAGGTGTCAGAAACAAATGTGACACACAGTCACGCCGCCGTTCTCCCCATTCCACACCCTGCAGAAATCTTTAGCTAGCTTCAGTACTTCTCTGAGGAGTGAGGAGTGGATGAAGCCTCAGAATGCTTTATTTTACATATAATTTTTTTTTGAGACGAAGTCACAGGCTGGTCTCAAATTCCTGGGCTCAAGCAATCCTCCTGCCTTGCTCAAGCATGAGCCACTATGCCTGGCCAAGGAGCTGATTTCTGATCCTAGGTCTTGAAAATTTTTTTTTCTTTTCTTTTTCTTTCTTTCTTTTTTCAGTAAACTTTTATTTTAGGTTCAGGGTGCATGTGCAGGTTTGTTATATAGGTAAACTTGCATCATGGGGGTTTGTTATACAGATTATTTCATCACTCAGGTACTATGCCTAATATCCAATTCAAATTCTTTTCTTTCTTTCTTTTTTTTTTTTTTTTTTTTTTTGAGGAAGGGTCTCACTCTGTGGCCCAGGCTGATGTGCAGTGGCACGATCTCAGCTCACTGCAACCTCTGAATCCCAGGCTCAGGTGATCCTCCCACCTCAGCCTCCTGAGTGGCGCACACCACCATACCCAGCTGATTTTTCTATTTTTAGTGGAGATGGGGTTTCTCCGTGTTGCCCAGGCTGGTCTCGAACTCCCAGGCTCAAGCAATCCACCGGCCTTGGCCTCCCAAAGTGCTGGGATTACAGGCATGAGTCACTTTGCCCGGCCCCAATTCAGAATTCTAACACAGTCTTCTGAGTAGTCTCATCGATTGATCATGTCAAAATTGTTGAAAGCTGTTTGCTGTCCTGTAGACTGTCCCCTCTGACATTGTCCACAGTGCCAAATCTGGCCTGCAGATGATCTGGAGCCATCTCATCAGCAGGCAGGTCTGTCCCAGGTCCTGGCTTTGCCCAGGGAACTGGCAGTTCCTGAGAAGTGAGAGGTATGCAGTTACCTCTCAACACCTCTTCAGTCCCTATCCCCCAGAGCATTTAAGGTCTTTTTGGAGAGATATACCAAAAACCAAGAGTCATTAAGATGGGACTTGGACTCTGGCCTGGAGAAGATTCTAATGTAGTTGGAGAACAATACAAAGCAGCACAAATCAGATTGCTTATGTGTTGGGTGTAGGTGGTTAATTAAGTCGGCCTTTGGGACTATTTGGGTTTGGAAGGCCCTGGAGGAACCTCCTCTAGGACATGGGACCTAAAAAATCTCCTAGCTGGTGGTTGCCACTGTGAATCCTTCTCTCCAGGACAGAGAAACCTGACATTGCCTGGGCCCCCACATTTGATCTGGCTTGTTCTAAATCAACTCTTGAGAGCCTGCTGTATAAAGAAGAAAGTGCCCTTTGGCTCACTGGGAGTAAGAAATACAGCTGTCAGGGAAAACAGAAAGTCCGTGCCTGCTGCAGGCACACTCCTGGGTCCACAGGAAACTCCACCAGGGAAGGCAATTATTACAGAAGAGAACACTGCTTGGAGTTGTGGATGCTGTTGCCTGCCCAGCTTCCATTCTCCCCTTCCTTCCTAACAGCACCCCAGTTTTGTTCAGGTATCTGCCTGTCCACACGTGCTTCAGGGAAAGCTGGCCCTTGCTCAGCCCCTTGCCCGCAGCTCCTGAGTGGGGGTTGTGGAAGCTGATTTTTCAGAGAGTGATCTCATTGTATTTGCCAACCTGCGCGTGGCATTTCCTGGCCCAAGGTTTACTTCAGGAATGGGCTTGTAATCAAATTCAGCCCAGTGGAATATGAGGGTAAGTTTGGAGACTTCTGGGGAAGAAACGTGCTCCTGTTCTTTAAGGAGAGAACTGCCACAAGAGCCCCCAGTCTCCTCCAGAGTCGCAAGCAGGCATGGGATCTGAAACTTCTAGAACCATTTGGCTCTCAGGAAGAAGGCAGCCTGATAACAAAGACAGCCCCAGAAGATGGTGTAGTTAAAGAAATCAGAGAGAAACAGAGCGAGGTTGCTGGATCATTCTGATCCTGAAGCCTCCGTTACATCTAATCACATACTGCTGTGGTTGGCAGAGGGGTGCATCTCGGATTGCCGCTGGGGACGAAAGGAGATTCCTGAAAGCAGATGTCCCAGCTGGGTCCTGCATCTCTCCCTGCCATTGCCCCTGGGTCCCACTGGTGTCCTGTTTCCAGTCCAGGATCTCATTCAGAATCCAACATGGCACTTGTCTCCTCCCATTTGGGGCAGTTCTCTCATCTTTCCTTGTCACTGTGACACTGGCCAGCTATTTTATAGGACATTTCTCACGTTGGATTTGTCTGATGTTTTCTCAGTATTAGATTGAGGATATGCATTTTTGGCACAAATGCCATTGAAGTGATGCTGTGCGCCTCTCAGGACCCTCTGTCAGGGGAGGGGTGATGATATATCTCATGACTGGTCATGGTAGCTCTGATCACTTGGTTAAAGTGGCATCTCTCTGAAATTTCTCCACTGGAAAGTTGCTATTTTCCCTTTGTAATTAATAAATATCCTGTGGGGGAGATGCTTTATGAGTATGTAAATATCCTGTTTCTCATCATATTTTTGCCTACTAATTTTAGCATCGGTTGATGATTCCTGGCTGTAACAGTTATTACCATAGTTGTTAGCAAATGGTGATTTTCTTTGTACATCGCTCTTTCTATATTAATTGGAATTCTACTGTAAAAAAGAACTCTTTCCCCCATGTGTATTTATTCCATTATTTTTATATCTGTATGAACTCTTGGATGTTTCTCTTATTCTATGGGTTATAATTCATTGCAATTATTTTTGCTCAAATTGTACCAGATCTGGGATCTGGACCCGACATTGGGATCTCCTTAGTTGACTCCTATGTGCTCCTATGTCCTTGGACACGCCCCATCGCCCCATCGTTCCTTGATCCCTTCCTTACATCCTGGCACAAGATGCTCCTGGCTCATTTGATACTCTCCCTGTCCCAGCCATGGAGTCCATTGTTTCTCTAAGAGCCCTGACTTGTTTGCTGGAGGATGGTATTGAGAAAGTGAGATCTGGGCACCAGTCAGATTTAACTTGGTCAAATGAAAATGCAGAACTGTGCTGACAGGCGGGACAGTGTGGGAAGGAGCGGTCGGACTGCAGGGCCCAGGCGAGGGGCAGAGGGACAGACAGACTCTGAGAGGGAGGGCAGCTTGGCCGCTCAGTCCTTGGCTGGGAGCCCCTGTGGGGAGCACGGCCTGTGGATTCAGCACTGGCAGAGCTTGCCTCTAGGGTGTACACCTGGAGGCTGCAGTTGGGAGGGAGAGGAAAAACTTTTACTTTTTAAAAATCATGGGCATCTATTATTAATACTTTAAAAACTATAATAATAAAAGCAGAAAAGGTCTACTTTTCTATTTTTTTGGCCATGTGTACAATTTGTGTTTCCTTTTCTCAAACTGAAGAACAGTGGAGCAGATGCAGATGGACTGTCAAATAACATGGGCTCTCACTGCGCCACACTCACTGGTGCGGTGGGTCTTTGTGCAGGGATCCAGCTGCACTCCAGATCCCAATCATGACATCCTTAAGGCTCAGAGCCAGGGGGTGCTGCAGAGACCATCTTAGGCTGGGGCTTTCAAACTCTCCTGATCGCCACCCACAGCAAAGAAAAAGTCTATTTTATACCATGACCTACCATACAGACATACATTCACAATTTTATGGCACAGCATTCACTCTTGTTATGTGCGACACATTCAATTGTCTATTTTATGCAGGTTATTTCCTGCTAGTTTGCCATACTCTTATTATGCAAATGGGAAACTGAGGCCCTAAAAAGGGGAATGAGTGCTCAAAGGCTGCAGCTCTTGAGGATGCATTTACTAAGGGCCTGTCGAACAATGCTACATTTTTATAGCTCTGGAGAGAAATGGGTCTGAATAATAAGGGTAGACTTTTTATTTAAGTGTCAAGAGCTGGATGAAATTAGCCTGTGGGTCTTAAACCAGAGATTTCCTGCCCTTATTCAAAAGCCCCAAATTCCTTATTATGGAGGCCTTAAGCTCTTTAAAATAAATGTTTTGTCCATAATCTGTTCATTCATCCACTTACTCAGCAAATGTCCTTAGTAGTAGGTGGAGAGCAGGCATGCAAGGGGAAGGGGCATCAGTCTCCCAGAGAGACAGACATACAGACAGCCACCACCTGGGCAGGACCTGGCAGTAATGGAGATGTGCACAGGGTGGGCAGGGGAGGTGCTGAGGCAAGCGGGAATGTGACCTTTGGAAGGTTATCTTCCTGAGCTTCAGTTTCCTTCCCCATAAAACGGGGGTGGGACCTGCCTCCCTGAGTTGTAACAAGCTCTGAGAACCTCCTGGCACAGTGCTCTGCCACTGTTGGGGAAGGAAGGCTCATGCCAGCCTGGTAAGGCCAGGAGGGTCTTAAGAGAGCTTGGTATGGAGGCATGCAGGATGGGAAGGTCCAAGGAGCTCCTGAGAATTTGGGGGCTGGAGAAGAGTGGCTGATGACAACAAGGAGGGCTGGAGATGCAGAGGCCATGATGGAGGCCTTGTGTGCTTGCCATATACTGAAGTTTAAATTTAGCCCTATGAGCAAGGAAGGCCATTGAAATGCTGTGAGTGGAGGAGTGACATGGCCAGATCTGGATCCACCACATTGACTCAAACAAGGGATTTCTGTAGCCATAAGAAAGCTGGTAGTCAAAATCGGACACTGTGCAGTGCTTGGAAGACACCCTGTTAGGTGACTCAGGTATATAACGGGGTTAGCGTCTCAAGTGAATGGCTGAGGGCAAGGGAAGGCAGGCTGAGGTGGGCAGACAGCTGTACCTCATTCCTGAGACCATCCAGGGCAGGGCTTTTCTGACCAAGACACACAACCCTGACACCAGAGAGAATACTGTACTTCCCCATCCTTGGAGGGGCTGACTCTAGAGAATCCCATTGGGTGAGCCCAGGAACCTACAAGTTCTGCACCCCTCGGATGGGTAGGCATTTTGAGGGCATGAGGTAGGCGTTACAGTGATAAGATACACAGGGCTCTAAACCACAGAGGCCCTGGTTCAAATCCTGCCTCTTCCGAGTACAAATTAGTTGACTTTGGGAAGTCAGTCAACTTTGCCCTGGCCTGCAGTTTCCTCACTGTCAAATGCATGGGAGAGGGTGTGTGAAGAGTTAAAATGCATTTAGATTTCACTGTACAGTCTCCTCCAACATGATCTCACACCCTCCTTTTACAGTATAAGCAGGCTGATGTCAGAGGCTGTGACTCGCCCAGGGCTACACAGTGGACAGGTGGCAGAGCCAGGAGCCAAGACGTGGTCCACCTGCCTCTATGAACCCACACTCCTCCCGCTACCCCTTCTGGGGCCAGGTGAGAAGCAGGGAGCTGGCACTGTCCCAACCCAGATTCCTCAGCAGGGAGGGCCTGGCCGCCTGGGCCCAGCCTGAAACCCGGGAGTCTGTTAACCTAGGTCCGGAGGCCAGAGTGCGTGGCGGATGAGTCACGCCAACCCGCTGCACCAGGAGACCCCCTCCTCCCTGCCCACGCCCCGGCCAAGAGCTGGTTGCCAAGCAATAAGACATAACATATATAAATAGATGCGACTCCTGCTGTCACAGGGAGGCCCGATTCTTGGGCTGCTGTCTTTTCCTTGCCTCTCCTCTGCGCCCCTCGGCCTTCCTCCCAGCGTCTCCCGGTGCAGTCAGCTCGATCCTCAGCTAAGAGCTCCCAGCCCTGCGTGCCAGGGCACTGCCTTCACGAGGACGGTCCAGGATGGACGGACGCGGGCTGGGCATAGCTGCGCAGGGCAGGCCGGGGTGTGGAAGGAGGCAGGGGCGCGCTGCTGGACTGGACTTTTACCACCCGCGGGGGCTAGGCGAGGGCGGTGGAGCGGGCATGACTGCCGGACACTGGATCAGAAGGGGTGGGCGGAGCCAGCTCCTGCGACTGGCGGGAGTGCGCCCGGTTCCCAGCAGCAGACGGGGCCTGCTGCCCTGCTCCCCATTCCCCTCATAAGTGACTCCTCCAAAGGGCACTTTTCTTATTCCACCTTGCGTTACCTGGTACTCACCTTAGCTGCAGAACGCCTTGCCAGCTTGCTCCCTGGCTGGGCCTGCTGTCTGCACAGTTGTCCTGCCCAGGTCACCATGTTCATGACACAGAGTATTCCCATCACCCCAGGAAGTTCCTGCCTCTTTGCAGACCATCCTTCCCTCTTGGCCCCTGGCTATATGTTTTGCCTTTACTAGAATTTCGAATAAATGAAATTTATGTAAGATGTAATTTTTGTCTGGCTTCTTTCACTGAGCACAATGCTTCTGAAATTCGTTCATGTCATCAGTGGTTTGTTCCTTTCTTTGCTAACCAGTTGATGAATATTTAGGTTTTTTATGACTCTCATGAATAAAGCATGTAGAAACATACATGTACAATTATTTGTGTGGACAAGTTTTCATTTCTCCTGAGGAAATACCTAACACTGGAATTGCTGTTTCATTAATTAAGATATTATCATTCCCATTTTATAGATAAAAGACTGAAGCTCAGAGAGGTGAAGCAGCTTGCCTGAGCTCACACAGCATGGCAAAAATTCAAAGCCATGTCTCAGCTGTACACCAGGTGGTCACTTGTACAAAATAGGTAATTTTTGGAGTCAAAGGTCCTTGACTGGTAGATAAATTACCACATATGGGCCGAATTCCACTGTATTCAGGTTTGTAGCTTGCAGAAATAGACTGACACTGAGCCCAAGTTGCTGAGCACCACACGCTGAGAGGTCACTCTTTGAAGGCATTTCAGCAGCTGACTTCTGGGAACTTAAGCTGCAGGTCTGCAAGGATTTTGTTAGTTTCGTGAAGGTGGTGTTGGCCAGGTTTACTCCACTGGAAAGTCACGATTACTCCACTATAATTACCAAATTGAGAGGAGAGACATTGAGACTAAGAATCCGATTCATCGAGCTTTCCCCCGCTAGTCTGAATACCCACCTTGAATTCCTAACTCCATTCCTTTCCCATTTGCTAGTTGTATTATTCTGTTAGGGAGAGTTTTTCCTTCTTCCTCAGTTACGTTTACATCACTATGTCCTCAAGGATTTTATTCTATGGAACCTAATCCATTACCATCATTGTTTTGATGTTTGATGTGTTCCAACTTTGGCCAGAAGCAGTCTCATTAAACTGACTTCTATGTCCTTTTAACATGCTCCTGTGATTCTCTGAGCACTTCCTTACTCTCAGGTATAAGATATTCCAAGCTCCTGCTCTTCTACTGTACCAGCCCTGGTCCCTTTTAGTAGAGAATGACATTTAGAAACCAAGATCAGGGTGTGAGATGAACTTCTGGGTACTGGGATGTCACAGCTTCTAGGCCACCTCAGTCTGCAGGTTTTTAAGGCAGCAAGTGAGGTGAAAGGCGGGGCCATGAGATTGAACTTATAAGTTACGGACTCAGCAAAATCAGGCTGCTGGTGGCAGGATGTCTATAACAAGTGCAGTGAGCTCACTTATGGGCTCACAGGGTGGTGGAACTGGGCAGTCAGTCCAACCAGGCAGTGGTTTCTCCACTCAGAAACACCTCTATAGGCCGGGCAGGGTGACTCATGCCTGTAATCCCAGCACTTTGGGAGGCCGAGGCAGGCAGATCACCTGAGGTCAGGAGTTCAAGACCAGCCTGGCCAACATGGCAAAACTCTGTCGCTACTAAAAATACAAAAATTAGCCGGGTGTGGTAGCATGCACCTGTAATCCCAGCTACTTGGGAGACTGAGGCAGGAGAATCGCTTGAACCCCGGAGGTGGAGGTTGCAGTGAGCCAAAATTATGCCACTGCACTCCAGCCTGGGCATCAGAAGTGATACTCTGCCTCAAAAAAAAAAAAAAAGAAAGAAAGAAAGAAAGAAGACTTTTGTAAATTTTACACAATTATAAATCTTTCAGCTCTTTTTGCCTTGCTGTAAATTACTTCCATGACAGAGGACCTGGGAGGCTGGTTTTCCAGGATGGTGGGAACGTCAGGGACAGTGTGGGGGACACATGGAGAAGGGTGGCCTCAGGGGCTCCACAAGGTGGACTGCCACGGTGATGGGAAACTTCACAGATCTCTCCTGGCAGACACTCTGCTGTCCTCAAGGCTGATCAGCTGGCTGGCTTGGGAGCGAGCCAATGCCTGGAGGGGACTTCAGGAATCAGAGGTGGTGACTCATAGTGGGAGGCCACAGTCTCAGAGTCCGGTTCTCTGAAAAGAACCACGCCTTCCAATGGTGTCTGGCACCCTGCATTCTGAAGGGCCTGCTGGCTCTGGGGTCCACCGGGGCTGAGGCAGTCTTGGGTCTGTTGTGGGCAATGGGTGGGAACAGGTGCCATATATCTCCAGTGGCTTTCATGTGTGTCACCCTACTGGCCTCCACCATAATCTTGGGAGCAGGATGCCTTTTTCTGTCTTCCAGACACTGAGGCTGAGAAGAGCAGGCACAGGTCTCTGCCGACCCTCGTGTTCTTCACAGTGCAGCCTGGCCAGAGCGGCCTGGCCCAGCCGGCAGCTAGCATGTGAGGCCACAGGGAGGCTGCTCTCTCAAACTGAGCAGCCTTGGCAGTCTGGAGGGCCCAGGGGACAGTGGCATTGCTGCTTCTCAGGACAGACTCTGCGCAGCTGAGCTTCGGCCAGGCTAGCCTATGGTGAAGAACCAAAGTCAACCTTTGCGACTTGACTTGCAGGAAGCAGCTGGGGAAGAATCTACATTGCACTGGGTCGAGGCGTATGCTGAGCTGTGAGGATGAAGATAACTACTTCCTCACTCATTTCTGCAACGTGGACCCCCTGGATGGTGCAGAGAGGACTTAGCATCCTCCAAACAGCCCAGAGAGGGGCTCGGAGGGCTTGGATGAAGGCAGCCTGTGGTGTCAAGGATGGCAAGGTGGATCTTGGAGGCGGAGGCCCAGATGCTGGGAGGGGCAGCTGAAGTTGGCAAGACAGGGAGTGGTGCCCTGGTGCATTAGGCAATGGGGAGGGGCTCTGGGATGGGCATTTGGGAGGTACCATGGAACGGAGTGAGGGAGAGCCTGTCAGGTGGCTCTGAGGTCCTCTCTGGCTGCTCCATTTAGTGTCTTGGGGTCTGGTGACAGCCACCTGATCTTTCTCTGCTGCTTTTTCCTTATATGTGAATTGAAAATTACAGGAAAACAATAAGATAATTAAACAGGAGAAGGGGAAGAAACAGACAATTCTCTTCTTGCTGTCAAGACAAAGACACTGGAAGTAAGGAGTGGACCATCAGACTGTCAGGGGGATGCTGCAGTGGTGAAGAACATAAGTAGGCTCCCAGCAAATAGCCAACTTCTGAAAAATGGGTTATCCTTGTTAGCAATGTGGTATATATATATTTTTAATTTATCAATAAATAATAATTTTTTTTTATTTTGAGAGTCTCACTTTGGTGCCCAGACTGGAGTACAGTGGCACAATCACAGCTCACTGCAACCTCTGCCTCCCAGGCCCAAGCTTTTTTTTTTTTTTTGTAGAGACAGGGTTTTACCATGTTGCCCAGGCTGGTCTCCAACTCTATAGCTTAAGCAATCCGCCCGCCTCGGCCTCCCAAAGTGCTGGAATTACAGGCACGAGCCACTGTGCCCAGACGACACATAATAATTGTACATATTTATCAGGTACATGTGATATTTTGATACATGCATACAATGTGCAATGACCAAATCAGGGTATTTAGGATATCTACCGCTTTGAATATTTATCGTTTCTTTATGTTAGAAACTTTTCAAATTTTTTATTCTAACCATTCCAAAATATATATTATTGTTAATTATAGTCACCCTACTATGCTATCAAACACCAGAACTTATTCCTTCTATTTAATTGTATGTTTGTACCCATTAACCAACATCTCTTTCTTCCCTCCTCCTCCTCACTGCTTACCCTTCCCAGCCTCTGGTAACTATCATTTTACTCTCTACCTCTATGTGATCAAATGTTTTAGCTCCACATATGAGAACATATAATATTTTTCCTTCTGTGCCTCGAGTATTTCACGTAACATAATGATCATCCACGTTGCTACAAATAACAAGATTTCATTCTTTTCAATGGCTTCATAGTATTGCATTGTGTATATATACCACATTTTCTTTACTCATTCAACTGTTGATGAACACTTGGCTGATCCCATATCTTGGCTATTGTGAATAGTGCTGCAATAAACATGGGAATGCAGCTTCCCTTTGATATACTGATTTCCTTTATTTTGGATAAATACCCAGTAGTGAGATTATAGTAGTGAGATTGCTGGATCATATGGTAGTCCTATTTTGAGTCTTTTGAGAAATCTCCATACTGTTTTCCATAGTGGCTGTACTAATTTACATTCCTACCAACAGTGTATAAGAGTTTCCTTTTCCGGCCGGACGTGGTGGCTCACGCCTGTAATCCCAGCACTTTGGGAGGCTGAGGCGGGCGGATCACAAGGTCAGGAGATTGAGACCATCCTGGCCAACATGGTGAAACCCCGTCTCTACTAAAATTACAAAAATTAGCTGAGCGTGGGATTACAGTGTGCCTGTAATCCCAGCTACTCGGGAGGCTGAGGCAGGAGAATCGCTTGAACTAGGGAGTCAGAGGTTGCAGTGAGCCGAGATTGCACCACTGCACTCCAGCCTGGCAACACAGCGAGACTCCATCTGAAAAAAAAAAAGAAAAAGAAAAGAAGAAAAGAATTTCCTTTTCCCCACATCCTTGCCAGCATGTTATTTTTTGACTTTTAAACAAGAGACATTATAATAGGTAAGATGATATTTCACTGTATTTAAAAATTTTTTTTAAATGAACCTGTTTTGATACAGAACTCACTGTGGTTTTGATGCATTTTCCGGATGATTAGTGATATTGAGCATTTTTTTTCTATACCATTGGCCATTTATTTATATGTCTTCTTATGAGAAATGTCTATTTATTTATGTTTCTTGCCCACTTTTTAATGGGATTATTCATTTTTTTGCTATTGAATTGTTCAAGTTCCTTGTATATTCTGGATATTAGCCCCTTGTTGGATGAATAGTTTGCAAATTTTTTTCCCATTCAACAGGTTGTCTGTTCATTCTGTTGTTTTCTTTGCTGTGCAAAAGCTTTTTAGTTTTACTAAGTTCCATTTGTCTATTTTTGGTTTTGTTGCCTGATAAATCTGATGTTTTAAAAGCCTATCTTCTGCTATAATCACTTAGAATGCACTCACTCAGATAGCTCATGTGATTGAAGGACCGTTGAGTCCTTTTCTTAAATAGAAGCTCTCCCCCAACAGCGATCCAAAACATTCCTTTGCATTGTATTGTTAAAGTGAGCAAAATTAGGTAAGCTGTGACAAGTGCTAAAGGAACAAGAAAGGGACAGCCATTCAGTGGCAAGTGTGTGAGTTTCACGTCTCAGAGTTTCAGTTAGCACAGGTACTCCGGTGGGCTCTCTCACTCTACCTCAAGCACTAAGGGCAAAAACCACCCTCTTGCCATTGCATTTTCCAGCAGCCAAGAAGTTATCAAGAGCACTATGTCCGTTGCATGAACATCTTTCATTAAAAAAACTAGAATGAAGTTAAATTTTTTTTTTTTTTTTTTTTTTGAGACGGAGTCTCGCTCTGTCGCCCAGGCTGGAGTGCAGTGGCCGGTTCTCAGCTCACTGCAAGCTCCGCCTCCTGGGTTTACGCCATTCTCCTGCCTCAGCCTCCCGAGTAGCTGGGACTACATTAGCTGGGACTACAGGCGCCCGCCACCTCGCCCGGCTAGTTTTTTTTTTTTTTGTATTTTTTAGTAGAGACGGGGTTTCACCGTGTTAGCCAGGATGGTCTTGATCTCCTGACCTTGTGATCCGCCCGTCTCGGCCTCCCAAAGTGCTGGGATTACAGGCTTGAGCCACCGCGCCCGGCCTAAATTTTTAAATATACTTCCAGATACTGAAAATTATGTTTGTAAGTATAAGAGAAAATAAGTGAAACTACTTATGTTAGCTGGGTGCGGTGGCCCACGCCTGTAATCCCAACACTCTGGGAGGCTGAGGCGGGTGGATCACTTGAGGTCAGGAGTTTGAGACCAGCCTGGCCAACATGGTGAAACCCCGTCTCTACTAAAATACAAAAAAAATCAGTCGGGCGTGGTGGCATGCACCTGTAGTCCCAGCTACTCAGGAGGCTGAGGCAGGAAAATTGCTTGAACCTGGGAGGTGGAGGTTGCAGTGAGCTGAGATCACACCATTGCACTCCAGCCTGGGTGACAGAGCGAGATTCCATCTCAAACAACAACAACAACAACAACAACAACAACAACACCCACAAAAACTAGCCAGGCATGGTGGCACACACCTGTAATCCCAGCTACCTGGGAGGCTAAGGTGACAGAATCATTTGAACCTGGGAGGTGAAGTTTGCAGTGAGCTGAGATGATGCTATTGCACTCCAGGCTGGGTGACAAAGTGACACCCTGTCTCAAAAAAAAAGAAGAAAGAAACTACTTATGCCATGTTAAGTGAAAACAGTAAGATACAAAATTGCATGTATAGGACAGATCACAACTACTCATACCTAAGAACTATTTAAAAATGTATCTAAAAATAAAAAAATACCAGCACAAGAAAGATTTATGAATAGAGAAAAATTGAATAGAAAGAGAACTATAGAAGGAATGAGTTTTTTCTTTTTCTGGTGTTTTCCATATTTTCTATTATAAATATATATACCAATGGAAAATATATAACAAACATAACATTAAAGAAGTTAATGTACCAGCAACTGATGGATAAAAGAATTAGAGCTGATCAAGATCACAGAGAATTCAAGACAACTGTCTGTTAGAAATCTTGTCCACATTGCCTCTTTCCACACTTAGAAAATTTTCTGGGCATTCCACACGCAGAAATCCCAGAAATAACTTTTGTTTGGCTGTGGCAGCACTGTGAACTTTTTTTTTTTTTTTTTTTTTTTTTTTTTTTTTGAGACGGAGTCTCGCCCTGTCGCCCAGGCTGGAATGCAGTGGCCGGATCTCAGCTCACTGCAAGCTCCGCCTCCCGGGTTTACGCCATTCTCCTGCCTCAGCCTCCCAAGTAGCTGGGACTACAGGCGCCCGCCAACTTGCCCGGCTAGTTTTTTTTTTTTGTATTTTTAGTAGAGACGGGGTTTCGCCGTGTTAGCTAGGTTGGTCTCGATCTCCTGACCTCGCGATCCACCCATCTCGGCCTCCCAAAGTGCTGGGATTACAGGCTTGAGCCACCGCGCCCGGCCAGCACTGTGAACTTTTAAAACTCAGATTTACTAATGTTTTGCTTCTTGTAACAGTGAAGTGGCCCTGGGGATAATCGTCATAGATTTTCGGAAGATCATTTACATATGGGGTAGGCCCTACAATCCCCCAAGTCTTGCCTCTCCATGAGCTTCTCAGGGCCAACACGGTTGGCTGCTAGGCAACAACCATCCATCTCTCAGCTCCCTTGTAACCTAATCCGGCTTCTGCTTAGATATAGCCAGGCAGTGTGCCCAGCCCCAGGTGGACCTCAGGTGGGCTGAACCCATCATGGTGATCCTGACTTCTATATCATAGCCATGTGACGCAACTCGCAGCCAACAAAATACTGTTAGCAGTCAGCTCAGCTACCGGGGCAGTCATTTACATCTCCCATGAGAAAGTACACAGCCCTGTGGTCCAGATTAGGGAGGGGATTCTGCTCCCAGAGCCACCATTCCTGTGTATGGCCCCATGTCCTGACTCTCCAAGATGGCCTGCAAGTACTCCAGGGTGGGAGGAAGGGACAAGGAAAGACGTAAAAGCAGTAGTCTTTTAAGAAAGGGACTCTCGGCCGGGCGCGGTGGCTCAAGCCTGTAATCCCAGCACTTTGGGAGGCCGAGACGGGCGGATCACGAGGTCAGGAGATCGAGACCATCCTGGCTAACACAGTGAAACCCCGTCTCTACTAAAAATACAAAAACTAGCCAGGCGAAGTGGCGGGCGCCTGTAGTCCCAGCTACTCGGGAGGCTGAGGCAGGAGAATGGCGTGAACCCGGGAGGCGGAGCTTGCAGTGAGCTGAGATCCGGCCACTGCACTTCAGCCTGGGCGACAGAGCGAGACTCCGTCTCAAAAAAAAAAAAAAAAAAGAAAGGGACTCTCAGTGAAGGTCTCTGGATGGACACACTTCAGTTGACTTCCCTTTTGCCAGTACTTAGTCACCTGGTCACATTTAGTTGCAAGGGAGCTAGGGAATGAACTCTTTATTATAGGAGTCCTATATGCTCAGATAAAATTTGATTACAATGGGAAGAGGAGAATGAACTTGGGGGCACAGTTAGCAGACATTGCTGCAAAAACAAAATGGGTAGTCTGCTGGGAGGCTGATGGGAAATACTATCCGTAATGAAAAGAGAATCCTTTGCACACCCAACACCAGATATTGGTCTCTAACACCATTCTGCAACGAAAGAAACCAGGGTCCTTTGGAAAAATGGCTGATTTTAGACTGGGACAGGAAATATTCAAGATGATCTTGGAGCGCTGGCAGTGCTAGAAAGCAAAGAAGTGCTGAAAAGTAAAAAAACAAATGAACAAACAAACAAACAAAACACACACACAAAAAAACCATAATGAGGTGTATTGAAGGGACTCAGGAGACAAATCAAAGTGCTCCCAATGGCCAAACCCAGAATAATTAGAGCAACAAAAGAAGTAATGTTAGTATTAGATTATAACCCAGAGCATAAAATATATACCCACAAGTCTATATTAATATAAAGAAAAGATTACATAATAAGTAAACAGGGGAGAAGAGACAAATCTCACATGCAGAAGAATTTCTAGTAATTTGTGCAGATACTTTGAACTCAAGGAGGTGGAGCATAGCTCCCCACTCCTTAGGTGTGGGCTGGGCATAGTGACTTCCTTGCAAAGAGTATAGTATGGAAACAGGTGAATAGAGAGTAGCTTTACGGGGAAGAAACCTGACAAACACTATATCAGGCAGGTGATCAAGCTCAACACCAAGTCATAAATCATACTGACAGTATATACTTGCTATGGTTTGAATATGTCCACCAAAGGTCATGTCTTGGAAAGCTGATCCCCAATGCAACAGTGTTAGGAGGTGGGACCTTTAAGAGGTATTGAAGTTATGATTAAGTTACGAGGGCAGAGCCCTCATGAATGGATTAATGTCATTATCTAGGGAATGGGTACCTTATAAAAGGATGAGTTTGACTCTTCTTCCCCTTTCTCTCATCTTTTCTTTGCCCTTCCCCCCCCTCCCCCAGGATGACACAGCAAGAAGGTTCTTCCCAGACATCGGTCCCTCAATCTTGGACTTCCCAGCCTTCAGAACTGTGAGAAATAAATTTCTGTTCATTACACATTACCCAGTCTGTGGTATTTTGTTATAGTGGCACAAAATGGACTAAGACAATGGACTACCTTTGATAGGATGTGATAAAGATGGCACTTTACTTCAGTGGTCTCCTTCCCCAGAACTCATAACCTCAGTGTCATCATGAGAAAAACATTAGATGATTCACAATTGAAGACTATTATACCAAACACCTAACCAGTACTCCTCAGCACTGTTAAGGCCATCAAAAACAGGGGAACTCACAGCCAAGAGAAGCCTAAGGAGACATGATGACTAAGCGTAGTGTGGTCTCCTGGATGAGATCCTGGAACAGAAAAAGGGCATTAGGAAAAAACTGAGGACATCTAAATAAAGTATGGGACTTCAGTTAATGATAATGCATCAATATTGGTTCACTAGTTATGACAAATGTACTATACTAATACAAGTTCGCAATAAGCGGTGTATTAGTCTGTTCTCACACTGCTATGAAGAACTACCTGAGGCTGGGTAATTTATGAAGAAAAGAGTTGACTCACAGTTACACAGGCTGTACAGAAAGCAAGGCTGGGAGGCCTCAGGAAACTTAAATCATGGTGGAAAGTAAAGGGGAAGCAGGCACATCTTACCGTGGTAGAGCAGGAGAGAGAAACGTCAAAGGGGGAAGGGCTACGCACTTTTAAACAACCAGATCTTGTGAGAATTCACTTGCTATCACAAGAAGAGCAAGGGGGAAATCCACCCCATGAGGCAATCACCTCCACCAAGGCCTCTCCTCCAACACGGGGAATTACAATTTGACATGAGATTTGGGGATGATACAAAGCCAAACTACACCAATAGGAGAAAATGAACGCGGAATGTGGGTATAGGAGAAGTCTCTGTATTATCGTCTCACTTTTTCTTTAAATCTAAAACTGTTCTTATGAACAAAAAATAAAATTCTAAGGCCCCCCAACCACCTGAATAGACACTTCCTCTTGGCCAAGGGCACGCAAATGTTAACCTGAAAAGACTAGTTCAGGCTGTGATGGAAAGGGGTAGCCGGACGTGCCTCATTCTACCCTCTTCCCTTTTGGAATTCCTGATAGAACATACTCTTTAAGTCTGATATGAAACACATACAATCTATTCTTTCTGAAGCCTGCTATCTGGAGGCTTCATCCACATGATAAAACCTTGGTCTCCACAACCCCTTACCATAACCCAGACATTATCTTCTATCAATAGTAACTTTTTCAACCAATTGCCAATCAGAAAATCTTTGAATCCATCTATGACTTGGAAGCCCCCACTTCCAGTTGTCCTGACTTTCTGAACCAATGTGCACCTTACATGTATTGCTTGATGCTTTATGTCTCCCTAAAATGTATAAAACCAAGCTGTAATCTGGCTACCTTGGGCACATGTTCTCAGGATCTCCTGAGGGCTGTATCACAGGCCATGGTCACTCATACTTGGCTCAGAACAAATCTCTTCAATTACAGAGTTTGACTCTTTCGTCAACATTCTAAAACAAAAAGTTTATTTTAAAAAAGAGTGAGGGAAAGAAATAGAGGGACAGTTCCCCCTTCTTTTCTGTGTGGGAGGTCATGTTTGGAGCTGAGATGGCCATCTTTTGATTCTCAGTATGCCTGTTCACAGCCCTAACCAACCTTGGACTCCTCTACTGGATTTTCGTTATGTGATAAAATTAACCTCACAGTTTAAGCTGTTTTGGGCCAGGTGTCTTGTTCATTGCAGTTGAATGCATCCCAACGAATAGTACTCGTATCATTTTCACGGCCACAGCTGTGGTTTAGACCTTTAGACCTTCATCTCCCTTCCTAGCAGTTTGGCCTGCTCTACTATTCTTCCTTCCCAATCTCCTGGCAGCTCTCTTCCTTCTCTAGCTTCACCCCCTGCCTGCATTTCTACCAATACCCAGTGGCCAGCAACTCTTGCCATTCCTAGGCAGGGCATGTTCCCTCATAATTCCAAGCTTGGACACATAGGATTCCCTCTGCTTGGAATGCATACTTCTCCATCCTTATTTCTTCCAGCAAATAACTACCCCCATTCAAGTTTCAGTTGCCAGCCATGGCACGATATGTGGCCAGCAAGATTCTAAGATGTCCCTGCAGATCCGTGACGGCTGGTGTACATAGCCTGCATAACCTTCAGTACTGTGACTATAATGAATTATACACCTATGATCAGGTTATGTTATGTGACAATGTTGATGTTAAGAACAGATTATGTCAGTGGGCCTGATCTAATCACATGCACGCTTTCAAAGCCGGGCGCGGCGGCTCACGCCCGTAATCCCAGCACTTTGGGAGGCCGAGGTGGGCAGATCACGAGGTCAGGGGTTCGAGACCAGCCTGACCAACATGGTGAAAACCCGTCTCTACTAAAAATACCAAACTTAGCCGGCGTGGTGGTGCGTGCCTGTAATCCCAGCTACTTAGGAGGCTGAGGCAGGAGAATTGCTTGAACCCGGGAGATGGAGATTGCAGTGAGCCGAGATTGCACTGTTGCACTCCAGCCTGGGCGACAGAGTGAGACTCTATCTCAAAAAAAATAAAATAAAATAAAAACAAAAGCAGAGAGTTTTCTCTGGCTGGGAGCAAAAGAGGAAGTTACACAGAGATCTGATGTAGGAGGATGTTTGGCATGCAAGAAGGTCTCTGTCGCTGGCTTTCAGGATGGAAGGGGTTATGTGGAAGGATGGAAGGAAAGTCCGTGACTTCTAGGAACTGTAGGCAGGCTCAGGAAATGGGGATGTCAATCCTACAACCACAGGAAACTGAATTGTGCCCAAAAGAAGAATGAGCTTGGAAGATCTTTGCAAGAAGTCAGCCCAGCTGATACCTTGATTTCAGCCTTGCAATATACCCTGAGTAGAGAACTCAACCTTGCCCCTGTGCAAACTTCTGATCCATATAACTGGGAGCTAATAAACAGACACTGTTTTAAGTCACTAAGTCTGTGGCGGTTTGTTGTTATGCAGCAACAGAAAAGGAACACGCCACATCTCCTCTCTGAAGTCATCTCTCACTTCCCCAGGCACACCTGTGACATCTTCCGCTTGCTGCTGTGGCACCTGATACACATCCCTCCCATGATGCAGGTCACAGTGTGTTATCATTTTCCACTTACCTGTCTGCCTCCCTCACAGGATTCTGAGTTCCTGGGCAGTGGGGACTATATAATTTTATCACTGTAATCTCAGGTACAGAGTAGGAAGGTGAAACAATATTCATTGAATGATGGTTTCATCAAGAAAAAAATCCCGAGATCACTAATTTGTAACCATATATACTAAAATAACCAAAGATGTCAGAGATTTAACATCTAAGCAAGAGGATAAGTCACCAATACAGAAAAGAATGGCAAAAAAGAAAGAATAGCTATTATAACTATACGCACAGGATGTTTCTGAGGAACCCAGAGGTGAATGAAGTCCCTAGGGGTGGTAAATGAGGGAAGGAAGTGGAGACATGAGCAGAACTACGAGGGGAAAAAATTGATCTCTGGATTACTTAGTAAACAAACACGTTTTTATTGAACGCTTGGTTTGTGGTGACCCTGTAACTGTGGCAAACAATATCAATGTTTCAGATTTAAATACTATCCTCAGGCATTCCGAGACCCTCCTTTCTGTGGCATACAGATCTTAGAATGTTAGATTCAAGAAGGTCTTAGATTCGTGCATAAAAGTCCTCCATTTTTTTTTTTTTTTTTTTTTTTGAGACGGAGTCTCGCTCTGTCGCCCAGGCTGGAGTGCAGTGGCCGGATCTCAGCTCACTGCAAGCTCCATCTCCCGGGTTCACGCCATTCTCCTGCCTCAGCCTCCCGAGTAGCTGGGACTACAGGCGCCCGCCACCTCGTCCGGCTAGTTTTTTGTATTTTAGTAGAGACGGGGTTTCACCGTGTTAGCCAGGATGGTCTCGATCTCCTGACCTTGTGATCCGCCCGTTTCGGCCTCCCAAAGTGCTGGGATTACAGGCTTGAGCCACCGCGTCCGGCCCAAAGGTCCTCCATTTTTTAAATAAATAGAAGCAAACTGATTTTCCACGGAGCTCTGTGTTTCTGAGGTGCACATCCTTGTTCCTGTGCCTCTGACACCTCTGTTAATGAACCTGTAATAAAGATTCCTGGAGGAAACCCAGAGATGTTTTGACACTGCACAACAGTTTCTCCCTCAGTCTCTGCCGCAAAAGTGCCAGCTCCCTTGACCCTTAGAGCCCAAGTTGGGGTAGCTCTGGGTGGGTGAGTCCCATTCCCATCTCTCTCATCTCAAATGCTGCAGTGGAAATATGGTCTGGAATATGCATGAAAGGGGTGGATCCAGCATGTGCCAAGAAACCAGGTAGAAGCTAAACAGGGAAGAACGGTACAGGAAGTTGTAAGGGGTATTTAAGGAAGGGAGAAGAGAGGGGGCGGAAAGATGCTTTCTGGATCAAAGTAGGGTGAAAACCTCGGGATGCAGGTTAGGCACACCACGGAGGGCCTCATCGCTAGTCTGATTAATTTGCATTTTATCCTGTGGGCGATGAGGAGCGAAGGAAAGGGTTTTAGACTCTAGCTTTGGGGGTGGGGTGTCAACTCATGTCTCTGGGCTGAAGTTTCCACATCTGTTAAGCTGGAGAAGTAATACTTGCTGGGCCAACCAATGTACACAACCATTGTTACAACCAAGTATCGATGGTGATAAAAACTAAACAGAAAACACAAATAACACTTAGCTGGTCTCCAAGGGGGTGGTTTAAGGTTAGGTGGCAAGCCTGAAGTAATTTCTAAAGTCCTTCGGGAATAAAATTCTGAAACTTGAGCCATAAATTAAGAAGCAGATGGCTTTTCTCCTTGCAAACGACCTGCCACAGACTCAGTCCGTCGTCACTGCCTCTGCTAGCTCTGCTACCCTTGGGCCCTGTCCGCAACCCACGTGGGAGACCTTCCACGGGATCTACTCGGATGTCTGGGATCTGGCCACTACCGCAGGCTCGAGACAACCCAGGTGCGTATGCGCCGCGCACACTGAACAGCGCAGGCTGCCCGAGGCCATGGGGCGGGGCCGAGGCCGGGGCGGAGCCAGGACTGGGAATCCCCGCGCCGTCAGGCCGGTGGGGGCCGGGGCGTGTGTGTGGGCGTGGCGGGCCTCTGCGCAGGCGCCGACCCACTCCCTTGAGCCGGGCGCGCGCCCGCGACGGGTTCCGCTACCGGCGGGCGGAGGGGTGCGCGCGAACGAGCGAGCGGCCGTGACGTGCGCCGCGCTACGCCCGACGTCACGAGTCCGTGTGTAGTGGCGGCCGGGCTGCCTGCCCTCAGCGGCGGCGCCTGACTAGGGTGCCGCGGCCGTTGGGCGCAGCGTTCGGGGATTGCACGGCCCGCGGCGGCGACGAAGACTACGACCAGGAAGCTTGGCTCCCCTGTCCGCGGAGTCGCCACTCCCGCCTCTTCTCCGGTCTCTGGCGACGCGGGCCTGCGGCTTCCCCCTTTCCTGCCCGACTCCCCGCGGGCCTCGGGGTTGCAGCGGCGAGAAGCACCGAGGAGCGCCAGGAGGACCCGGCCGGCCGCGAGGATTGACGCGCCCGCCACCCCGCCCGGCCCGGGCTTCATGTGAAAGAGGGACGGGTCTGGCCCCGAGGCCCGCGCCCGACTCCTCGCGCGCCCCTCCGGCCCCTGGGGGCCCCGCGGCCGCCCCCGACCGGGGGCCGCGGTGACAGGCCGCGCTGGGGCGGAGGGGCGGGCTCGGCGGGGGCGGCCCCTCCTTGGGCCTGCGGGTCTCTACGTCCCTGCGGAGCTGCCGGTACGTGCGTGTGTGCGTGCGCGCGCGTGTGTGCGTGTGTGTGTGTGTGTGTCGGGGGCCGCGGGCTGGGCGCTGGGAGGGGGCTGGCGGCGGCCTAAGCGCCGCTCCAGGGGCGGAGATTTCGCTGGGTGATTGCCTAACTGAGGGAGGGCGGACCTTGGGCCCCCTGCATCCCGTCCTGAAGCCCCGGTCAGCGCGAAGTAGGCTGCTGGGCTGTTAGCTGTCAGACACGTACCCTGCAGAGATTTTAGAAGGGAAGGTTGCAGCTGGTCTTGCGATGAAGCAGAAATGGTCCATGCAGTGAACGAAAAAGTGCTTGTCTTTGCACTGTCACAGTGTGGTAATCTTTTGATGTAATGTTGTTTACCCCTTTTCACGGAATATTTAGGTAGCACTTACGGTGCCCTTAGTCTGCGCCCGGCAGTTGTCATGCCTATTTCTTCTCTTCCTCTTCCCAGCCCAATGAAGTGGGTATATCGCCCCATTTTACAGATGAAAACTTGAGGCCCAGAGAGATTAAGGCATTTGTCCAAGGTCATGAAGCTAGTAATACAGGAAGTCTTGGTTCGAATATGCAGATGTCTTTTTGTAAGACGGTATTTCTTGCAAAAATAAATACGTTTAGAAAATGAGACTAACTAGGCAGTTTCTTTAATGGGATAAATTCTAAACACATAGACAGACACAGTTTAGTTTTCCTTAACGTAAGATCTTCGATGTCTTTTGCCAAACCATTTTCTTGGCTTTAAAAAAAAAAATTTAAAGGATGGCTTCAGATACCTTTACTTTTTGCGTACTAGTACTGGACAGAAAAAATTACTCTCTTACAAAAAAGAAATACGTTTGGTAAAACAGCATAGATCTTGAAAAGTTACAAATTTAGTTTTGTAGTTTGACCTTGATGCCCAAAGGGAACTCACAGTTGGGTTATTTGCTTGAGATTTCCTTGTTGCAAAATTTGTTGCTGGATTATGTGGCAATTTAGTGATTTGTTCGTTGTCTTATGCAATGTTTTTTAGTTCGATGTCAAATTTTAATATCGTAGAAAGTTTGATGGTGTGATTCTTTTTTCATTTGTATGGAGTGCTACTAATCAGTGTTTATAAGCTAACTGAAAATTCTCATTTTAGCATGAGTTTTGTATTTTTTTAAACTATGGTGAGAGGAAAAAATAAGAAGCCAGAGTTCTGTACTGAAAAAAGTCGATACATTTCCTTGAGTAATTGAAGCTTTGTGCATAATTGCAAATGTTTAACAAATCTATTGATGCCCAATTATACTAGTCTGTAATTTTCCTAGTATATTATCAAGTTGAAGAAAATTTGTGATCTTGCAATCTCTGTGGAGAAAAGGTGAAATTACAAAGTGAACGTGGATGGTTTACAGATTGATTTGTTGTTTGGTTAAAATATAAACATGTTGAATCTTACTGAATTATGTTGTATCTGGTGTTATCCATGTGCCTGTTTTGAGAAACTAGCTGTTAAAGACTTACCTTAAATAATTGGATTGCATTAGAGATTGAGTCTTTTAAGCAGTGTTTTAGGTGGAGCTTTTGTTTCTCGTTTACTTTATTGGTACCAAAGGGGTAAACTAATAGGTGCTGTATTAAAATAAAGTCATGTTTGATACTCTGCATTTCTTACAGCGTTGGTTTCAGGTTGATTTTCTCTTTCCCTATAGAATTGGAGCTATTTCTCCCCACCTCTCACTTTTTATTTTCAAACAATTTCGAGCATGCAGAAAATCTGGTAGTAGTAAACCACTTGTATCATGACCCTCTAGATAAAACGTTTGTTGGTATCTTGCCATATTTGCTTTATCTATAAATATATGTACAGACATACCTTAGAGAGATTGTGGCTTTGGTTCTAGACCACTACAATAAAGCAAAATAAGTGAGTCACATAAATTTTTTAGTTTCACAGTGCATATAAAGTTATGTTTGCAATATACTGTAGTCTATTGTGTGCAATGGCATTATGTCTAAAAAATGTATATACCTTAATTAAAAAATTGTTTATTGCTAAAAATTGCTAAAGAACATTTGAGCCTTTAGAGAGTTGTAATCTTTTTGCTGGTGGACGGTCTTGCCTCCATGCTGATGGCTGCTGACTAGTAAGGGTGGTTGATAAGGGGTGGTTGTTGAAGTTTGGGATGGCTGAGGCAATTTCTTAAAATAAGACATTAGTGAAGTTTGCCGGATCGATGGACTCTTCCTTTCATGAAAGATTTCACTTTAGCATGTGATACTATTGGATAACATTTTCTCACCATAGTACATTTTTCAAAATTGGAGTCAGTCCTTTCAAACCCTTTATCAACTAATTGCTTATCAACTATCATCTAAGTTGCTTATCGTTGCTTTATCAACTAAGTTTTTGTAATATTCTGAGTCCTTTGTTGCCACTTCAATAATATTCACATCATCTTCACTAGGAGTAGATTCCGTCTCAAGAAGCCACTTTCTGTCCAGGTGTAACGCGGTCACGCTTATAATCCCAGCAGTTTGGGAGGCTGAAGCAGGAGGATTGCTTGCACCAAGGAATTCAAGAACAGCGTGGGCACCATGGCAAAATCTCATTAAAAAAAAATATAAAGGTTGGCCAGGCATGGTGATTTGGGAAACTGAAGCAGGAGGATTGCTTGAGCCGGGGAGGTCAGGGCTGCAGGTGAGCTATGACACTGCACACCAGCCTGTGCAACAGAGCAAGACCCTGTCTCAAAAAAAAAAAAAAAGAAAAAAAAAGCTGCTTCATTTCCTCATCCATAAGAAGCAACTTTTCATCCATTCAAGTTTTAGCTCCACTTCTAATTGTAGTTCTCTTGCTGTTTTCATCACATCTGCAGTTAGTTCCTCCACTGAAGTGTTGAACCCCTCAAAGTCATCCATGAGGGCTGGAATCAGCTTCTTCCACATTCCTGTTAATGTTGGTATTTTGACGTCCTCCCATAAATCATCAGTCTTCTTAATGGCATCTAGAATGATGAATCCTTTCCAGAAGGTTTTCAATTTACTTTGCTCAGATCTGTCAGAAGAATCGGATCACTGTCTATGGTAGTTATAGCCTTACAAAATGTATTTCTTTTGTTTTTCTTTTTTTAGTTTCACAGTGCATATAATGTTTACAATATACTGTAGTCGTTATGTGTGCAATGACATTGTAAAAAAGCAATGTATATACCTTAATTAAAAATTATTTGTTGCCAAGAAATGCTGAAAGAACATCTGAGCCTGGCTCAGGCTAGCCTAATTTTTTTATGTTTAGAGTTAGCATCTCACTGTATTGCTCAGGCTGGTTGCAAAGTCTTGGCCTCAGATGGCCCTCCCACCTGGGCCTCCCAAAATGTTGAGATTACAGGCATAAGCCACTGTGCCTGGCTGTATTTCTTAAATTAATGAGACTTGATGGAAGCATCCAAATTGGAAAAGTCAAAATACCCTATTCCCTGATGACATGATCTCTCTTACTTTTAGAAAAACCTAAAGATGCCACCAATAACATCTTAAATTTGACAAATAATCCAGTAAAGTGTCAATACAAAATCAATGTACAAAAATGAGGAGCCTTTCCATACACCAATAATGATCCAACTGAAAACTAAATCAAGAAAGCTATCTTCAAAAAAAGAAAAAATCCACCTAGAAACGTATTTAACCAAGGAGGTGACAGATCTCTATAAGGAGAACTACAAAGCCCTGATGTAAGAAATTGTAGATGACACAGACAAATGGAAAAACATCCCATGCTTATTGATTGGAAGAATCAGTTTTGTCAAAATGACCATACAACCGAATATGGGTTATTTGTCTCCTCCAAAACTCATGTTGAAATGCAGTCCCCAGTGTTGGAGTGGGGCCTGGTGGGAGGGGACTGGATCATGGGGGTGGGTCCCTCCTGAATGGCTTAGCACCATCCCCTTGATGATGAGCAAGTTCATGTGAGATCTGGTTGTTTAAAAATGTGTGACATCTCTCCACTCTCTCTCTTGCTCTTGCTCTTGCCAAGTGATGTCCTTGCTCCCGCTTTGCCTTACGTCATGAGGCCTCGCCAGAGGCCAAGCAGGTGCCAGCATCATGCTTCCTGTACAGCCTGCAGAACTGTGAGCCAATTAAACCTCTGTTCTTTGTAAATTAGCCAGTCTAAGGTATTTCTTTAGAGCTGTGCAAGAATAGCCTAATACACTACCCAAAGCAATCTACAGATCGAAGGCAATCAAAATACCAACATCTGTTGGGTGGAGTGGCTCATGCCTGTAATGCTAGCACTTTGGGAGGCAAAGGCAGGTGGATTACCTGAGGTCAGGAGTTCGAGACCAGCCTGGCCAACATGGTGAAACCCTGTCTGTACTAAAAATACAAAAATTAGTGGGATGTGGTGGCAGTAGTCCCAGCTACTTGGGAGGCTGAGGCAGGAGAATCGCTTGAACCCAAGAGATGGAGGCTGCAGTAAGCCAAAGTCGTGCTGCTGCACTTTATCCTGGGCAATGGAGTGAGTCTCTGTCTCAAAACAAACAAAACAAAAAAAACCAAAAAAAAATTATTCACAGAACTAGCAAAAGCAATTCTAAAATTCATGTGAAACCAAAAAGCCCGAATACCCAAAGCAATCCTAAGCAAAAGGAACAAAGCTGTAGGCATCACATTACCTGACATCAACTTATACCACAAGCCTGTAATAACCAAAACAGCATGGTACTGATACAAAAACAGCCACATCCATCGGTGGAACAGAATAGAGAACCTACAAATAAAGCCACATATTTACAGTTAACTGATCTTTGACAAAGTTGACAAGAATACAGACTGGGGAAAGGATGCCCTCCTTCAATTATGGTGCTGGGAAAATCGATCGCCACATGTAGAAGAATGAAACAGAACCCTTTTGTCTCAAAAATCAACTCCAGATGGATTCAGGACTTAATTGTAAGATGTGAAGTTATCAAACTACTAAAAGAAAGCCTAGGGAAAACTTCTGGCCATTGGTCTAGGCAAAAAATTTGTGACTAAAACCTCAAAAGCACAGGCAACAAAAACAAAACTAGACAAACGGGACTTAGTTGAACTAAAAAGCTTCTGCATAGCGAAAGAAAACAGAGTAAGTAGACGGCCTGCAGAGTGGGAGAAAATATTTGCAGACTATACATCCAATGGGAACTAATATCCAGAATTTACAAGGAACTCAGTTAAAAAAAAATGAAAAATAATCCCATTAAAACATGAGCAAAGGACACGAATAGACGTTTTTCAAAAGAAGACATACAAATGGCCAATAGGCACTTGAAAAAATGCTCAACATTATTAATCAGAGAAATGTGACTTAAAATCAGACGGAGATATCATCTTACTCCAGTTGGAATGACTACTATTAAAAAGGCAAAAAAAAAAAAAAAAAAAAAAAAACCCGAAAAACAAATGTTGGCAAGGGTGCAGAGAAAAAGGAACTATAATACGCTGGTGGTGGGAATGTAAATTAGTTTAGCCTCTGGGGAAAACAGTGTGGTGAGTTCTCAAAGAACTGAAGATAAAACTACCATTCCATCCAGCAATCCTAGTACTAGGTATCTGCTGAAAGCAGAAGAAATCATTATATCAAAAAGATACCTGCAGTTCTGTGTTTATCACAGCACTATTCACAGTAGCAAAGATACGGAATCAACCTAATTGTCTATCAGCAGATGACTGGATAAAGTAAATGTGGTATATATACACAATGGAATACTATTCAACCATGAAAAAGAATATAGTCATGTCTTTTGTAGCAACACAGATGAAACTGGAGGACATTATCTTATGTGAAACAAGTCAGACACAGGAAAATAAATACCTCGTATTCTCACTTCTAAGTGGGAGCTAAATGATGTGTATGCGTGGACATAGAGTGTGGAATGATAGATAATTGGGACTCAGAAAAGTTGTGGGGTGGGAGTGGGTGGATGATGAGAAATTACTTAATGGGTATAATGTACCTTATTTGGGTGATGGATAACCTAAAAGCCCTAACTTCACCACTACACAATCTGTGCAGATAACAAAATTATACTTGCACTCAATAAATGTATACAAATACAAATGGAAATAATTTTTCTTTTTCTTTATCTTTTTTTTTTTTTTTTGTGAGACGGAGTCTGGCTCTTTCACCCAGGCTGGAGTGCGGTGGCCGGATCTCAGCTCACTGCAAGCTCCGCCTCCCAGGTTCACGCCATTCTCCTGCCTCGGCCTCCCAAGTAGCTGGGACTACAGGCGCCCGCCTCGTCGCCCGGCTAGTTTTTTGTATTCTTTAGTAGAGACGGGTTTCACCGTATTAGCCAGGATGGTCTCGATCTCCTGACCTTGTGATCCGCCCGTCTCGGCCTCCCAAAGTGCTGGGATTACAGGCTTGAGCCACCGCGCCCGGCCTTCTTTTTTTTTTTTTTGAGACGGAGTTTCACTCTGTCACCCAGGCTGGAATGCAACTGCACAATCTCAGCTCACTGCAACCTCCGCCTCCTGGGTTCTCCTCAGCCTCCTAAGTAGCTGGAATTACAGGCATGCGCCACCACGCCCAGCTAATTTTGTATTTTTAGTAGAGTTGGGGGTTTCACCATGTTGGTCAGGCTGGTCTTGAACTCCTGACCTCAGATGATCCGCCCGCCTTGGCCTCCCAAAGTGCTGGGATTACAGGTATGAGACACTGTACCCAGCCGTATATAATTTTTTAACAGAACAGTGGGTGTGCTGGGGTGGCTGTTGGAATGTCACTGTTCCTAGGACTTTAAAATAGATGTTTGGCCGGGCGCGGTGGCTCAAGCCTGTAATCCCAGCACTTTGGGAGGCCGAGACGGGCGGATCACGAGGTCAGGAGATCGAGACCATCCTGGCAAACACGGTGAAACCCCGTCTCTACTAAAAAATACAAAAAACTAGCCGGGCGAGGTGGCGGGCTCCTGTAGTCCCAGCTACTCGGGAGGCTGAGGCAGGAGAATGGCGAGAACCTGGGAGGTGGAGCTTGCAGTGAGCTGAGATTCGGCCACTGCACTCCAGCCCGGGCGACAGAGCGAGACTACGTCTCAAAAAAAAAAAAAAAAAAAAAAATAGATGTTTGTACACAAAGACTTGAAGTGACTCCTTCATCCATGGACTGCAGTATGAATGTTGCGTTAGGAGACGTGAAAACAACATTAGTCTTGTACATAAATGCATTGTCAGTAAGCAAAAGGAATCCTTATTTCTGAGCAGTAGGTCTCAACAGTGGGCTTAAAATATTCATTAAAGCATGCTCTAAACAGATATACTGTCAGTCATCCAGGTTTTGTTTGATTTCCACAGTACAGGCAGAGTAGATTTGGCATAATTTTTAAAGACCCTAAGACTTTCAGAGTGGTAAATGAGCACTGGGTTCAGCTTAAAGTCATCTGCTGCATTACCCTTAACAAGAGAATCAGGCCATCCTTTGAAGCTTTGAAGCCAGGCATTGATTTCTCTTCTCTAGCTGTGAAAGTCCCACATGCCATCTTCCAATAGAAGGCTGTTTCATTGCCACTGAAAACCTGATGTTGAGTGTAGACATCTTCATCAGCTAGATCTTCTGGATAACTTGCTGCACCTTCCACATTAGCACTTGCTGCTTCACCATGCACTTTTATGTTATGGAGGTGGCTTTCTTAAACTTCCTGAGCTGTCCTCTGCTAGCATCCGACTTTTCTTCTGCAGTTTCCTCACTTCTGTCAGCTTTCATAGAGTTGGAGAGAGTTAAGGCTTTGCTCTAGATTGGACTTTGGTATAAGGAGATGTGGTTAGTTTGATCTATCCAGACTAGTAAAACTTTATGTGTGTCAGCTAATAAGGCTGTTTTGCTTCCCTATCATTTGACGTGCCTTCCCTACTAATCTTAATCATTTCTAGCTTTTGATTTAAAGTAGGAGTTGTGTGAGTCTTCCTTTCACTTGAACACTTAGAGGCCACTGTAAGGTTATTAATTGGCCTAATTTCATATAATAATGATAATGATTGTGTTTCAGGAACTAGGGAGACCCAAGGAGAGGGAAAGAGAGAGGGATGAGGACTGGATGGTGGAGCAGTCAGAACACACCCAACATTTATTCAGTTCATTGTCTTATATTGACATGATTTGTGGCGCCCCAAAACAATTACAATAGTAACATCACAAATCACTGCTCACAGATCACTGTAGCAGATATAATAACAATGAAAAAGGCTGAAATATTGCAAGACTTACCAGAGTATGGTACAGATACACAAGACTTACCAGAGTATGGTACAGATACAGCGCAGAGTGCTGTTTGAAAAATGGTGCCAATAGACTTGGGTCATATGACAGCAGGGTGTCACAAACTTTCAGTGTGTAAGAAAGCACATTATTATCTGTGAAGCACAATGAAAAGTGAAATAAAACAAGGTATACCTCTACTGAAAGAAAAAAACTGTTCAAACTAGAATTCTAGATCCTGGAACTATATATTTAAAAAATAAAGGAGAAATAAACATTTCCAGATATTTTAAAAAATAACTATGAAGAAGAATAAAATGAAGCTCGATAAAATGAGATATATATTTATATTATTTCCAGCTGAACTGTTTGAAACTAAGCTATGGACATTATGACATTTTACCCCTCAATATGTCACATGCCTCCCCGAAAGTTAAGGACATTTTTTTACATAGCCAAAATACCATTATTGTTACTTTTCTTAGGTGTGATAATTCTTTAATACACTTTAATATATATCCATATTTACATCTCATTCGTACTGAATTGTCATTTGTGGTTTGTGCATCCATCCCCACCAAATCAGGATTCCATCAAAGTTTATTCATTGCATTTAGGTGTTAAGTCTTTTTGATCTCTTCTAATCTAGAGTAGTCTCACCTCTTACCCCCTTTAAAAATGACAATTAGTTTTTTTAAGAGATCAAGACAGTTGTCTTATAAAGTGACTCATATTCTCGATTTGTCAGATTTTCCCCCCCTTATAGCATTGTTTAGCTTGTTCCTGTATTCCCTCTATAACTAGTTGTTAAGTGTAAACTAGGTTTAAAGGGTCGATTAGTTTTAATTTAAACGTTTTGGGCAAGAATACCTAATAAGTGATTTAATATATTTTATATGCCTCCCATTAGGAGACGTACACTGTGCAGTCCCATTATTTGTGATACTAAGTTTGATTGCTTGGTTGAGAGGAGTAAGGTGAGGTATCACTGCAGTCAGCAAGTAATCTGTGACATGATAAATTAGCACTGTAGTGCTAGCCTGTTCTCTAGTTGTGGTATCTTTTGCAGATCCTTGTCAGGCTAACTTTTAAATTTCAGTGTTAATAAATGTTCGTTGGTCTATAGATGGAAACAAATCACAGGAACTGAAAAATATCCAGCTAGGTTAATCAGAATCTGATTTTGTGGATTTTAAAGATTTTAACAAAGAATTCAAAGTATCCTTTGTTACCAATTTTATAAGAAACCTGGCTTGAAAAAAATTGGAATAACTCAATGCTGGTCTTCCATACTCTTAAGAAGTGCATTTAAATTTTTCTTAGACAACATCTACTGCACAAGAATAGCCAGAAATACAATATAAAGGAAGGGTGGATCTACTAAAATATGCTTTGAGAAAATTGTCTCTTTTCTGATGTAATGGGAGGAGCACTGGATTTAGAATCAGAAGATTATTCTTACCATTATATGAAGTTCAAGAATTATAAATTTTTGAGCTGGGCTGTGTGGTGCATGCCGCAGCTACTCAGGAGGTTGAAGCGGGAGAATCCCTTGAGCCAGGAGTTGGAGGGCATCCTGGGCAACAGACCCTGTATCAAAAATCAGGAAAAAAAGAATGGTAAATTTTTAAACTTTACTGCATGTTCTTATTTCATAGTGATTGGTTTAGTACATACAACTTTTGTCTATGTACTAAACATTTAGCAAACATTTGTGAGTAAAGAATGAATTTCTGTTAATGAGGTATGTTTGTTACATTTAGAGTGAACCTCATTTTTAGGAAGCCAGTTATAAGTAAATCAAATATATGTAATACAAAATTGAACTTAAAAAACCTTTCCTCTTATTCTCAAAGTGTTGTGTGAGATGTGTATATATATATATATCTATATCTGCACACACTTAACAAATTTGAAATGTTAATTTTGTCTTTGTCTTGGATATTCCTGGGATTTATTTGGAACATTGGTTGACTATATTTCTCTTGGTAGTTAATCACATAGTTGCTTTGTAATATCTTTTGTATTGCTGCCTTTATTGTTACTTAACTCTTAGGTTAAAGAGTTAAGATTAGGTCTTAACTCTTACTTTGTTGTTGTTTATACCTTGCCTTCCCAACTGATAGGAGGATAGGGATAGCATCTTTAGATTCCCCACTGTCACTAGCATACTGCTTTTCTTACAAGTGCTCAACAGTTATTTGTTTGAGATTCATAGTACCATAAATTTAAAAAGCACTATGAGGTTTATAAACTTTGGAATTTTTTCCATTTGTGTGGTTAGTCATTTAGTGCGGACTTTAATAGTTAATAATGACAAAAGAATAGTTGAATATATTTTATCAGTATCCTTTGTATCATTCTCAAATTAGGTCCCTTTATTGTCACTGAGAGTGTTCCTAGAGCACTCCGTGCACACTTGCCTCTACCATGGTACTTGCCCTATAATCATTGCTGTGTCCTTAAGTAGTAAGTTAGTTCATCAGGAACAGAGGCAGCGTTTTGTTGGTTGGTACTCCGGTGCCTAGCACAGTGCAGACAGCAGGGATCTCCTTTTGCAGTGCTGTAAGATTACTTAAAAGGTGATGCCTCCCAAAATCGTTGATGATTTACAGAAGTTTTGTTTTGAGTTTACTGGTTGAGTTTCCTTTGTTTCTTTTTTTCTCCCGCATGATACTGGTTTTACTTTAGTTAAATATAATTTTCTATGTTCTAGGCACTGATTTCAGTATACTTGTAAGATTTTAATTCATTTAATCCCTACAACAATCCAGTGAATTAGTTACTGTTATTATATCCGTAGTGCAGATGAGGAAACTGAAGCACAGGGACAACAGGCAACTTGCTTAGGTTCCCACATCTTTTTTTTTTGTTTTTTTTTTTGAGACGGAGTCTCGCTCTGCCGCCCAGGCTGGAGTGCAGTGACCGGATCTCAGCTCACTGCAAGCTCCGCCTCCCGGGTTCACGCCATTCTCCTGCCTCAGCCTCCCGAGTAGCTGGGACTACAGGCGCCGCCACCTCGCCCGGCTAGTTTTTTGTATTTTTCAGTAGAGACGGGGTTTCACCGTGTTAGCCAGGATGGTCTCGATCTCCTGACCTCGTGATCCGCCCGTCTCGGCCTCCCGAAGTGCTGGGATTACAGGCTTGAGGCACCGCGCCCGGCTGGTTCCCACATCTTGTCTGTAGTGGAGCTAGGACTTGAACTCAGGCAGCCTGGCTCTAGAATATGTGCTCCTAACATGCTGCTTTTCTTGCTTTATCAGGGCAGTGAGAAAATTGGATTTGTAATATATCTTTCATCAAGCAGTATGAAAACATTCTTTGACATTTATATTATGCTGTTTAATTCATTGAGTACCTGCTATGTACCAGAGTGAGGATGGTAATTCCAGAAGGCCTTGAAGAGTCGTCAACAGTTGAACTAAGTTAACAAACCTTATACATTAACCGACTGTGCTTATAATGTGTATTGAAAAAACTTAAAAATATAGAAAAGATAAAATAAAGGTAGTGAATAGCTGAGACTATGGGCTTGGGATTTAGACCTGAGTGTGAGTCTCAGCTCCACTCTCTAAGCCTCACTTCTCTGTAAAATTGGGGTATAGTGTCTAATTCATAGGGTTTTTAAATGAGGTTTAAATGAGGTAATATGTTTAGGACAATGCCTAGCATATAATAAGTGTTCCAAATACATTATCAGTTATTGTAAAAATCTCTCATAATCCACATAGATTATGTCTATTTTGGTGTACAAAGAAGCTCTCTTATTTAATGTGATTGGGAGGTAGTATTTTTTTTTTTTTTTTTTTTTTTTGAGGCAGAGTCTCACTCTGTCGCCGGGGCTGGAGTGCAGTGGCCGGATCTCAGCTCACTGCAAGCTCCGCCTCCCGGGTTTACGCCATTCTCCTGCCTCAGCCTCCCGAGTAGCTGGGACTACAGGCGCCCGCCACTTCGCCCGGCTAGTTTTTTTGTATTTTTAGTAGAGACGGGGTTTCACCGTGTTAGCCAGGATGGTCTCGATCTCCTGACCTCGTGATCCGCCCGTCTCGGCCTCCCAAAGTGCTGGGATTACAGGCTTGAGCCACCGCGCCCGGCCGGGAGGTAGTATTTATTAAATTTTAAAAAGTTATTAATGTAAGGGGAATAAAAATGATACATTCTACCTTAAATATTTATTTTGTTTTAAGAAAACATAGAGGCCAGGCACCGTGGCTCATGCCTGTATTCCCAACCCTTTGGGAGGCCAAGGTGGGTGGGTCACTTGAGCCCAGGAGTTTGAGACCAGCCTAGGCAACATGAGGAAACCCTGTCTCTCCAAACAAACAAACAAACAAACAAACAAAAAAACCGCAAAATTAGGCAGACATGATAGCAAACACACTGGTAGTTCCAGCTACTCAAAAGGCTGAGATGGGAGGATTGCTTGAGCCCGGGAGGTCGAGGCTACAGTGAGAAGTGATCATGCCACTGCTTTCCAGTCTGGATAACAGAGTGAGACCCCATCTCAAAAACAGAAAAACCCAGGAAACAAACAAACAAGCAAACAAAAAAAACCATATAGATGTAAAGCAGTCTGAGTATATGATCCATCTAGAAACGTATGATTTTTCCTCCTTTTACAGTTGATTCACCTATACCTGATTTAACAGTTTTTTTTTTTTTTTGAGACGGAGTCTCGCTCTGTCGCCTGGGCTGGAGTGCAGTGGCCGGATCTCAGCTCACTGCAAGCTCCGCCTCCCGGGTTTACGCCATTCTCCTGCCTCAGCCTCCCGAGTAGCTGGGACTACAGGCGCCCGCCACCTCGCCCGGCTAGTTTTTTTTTTTGTATTTTTTAGTAGAGAACGGGGTTTCACCGTGTTAGCCAGGATGGTCTCGATCTCCTGACCTCGTGATCCGCCCGTCTCGGCCTCCCAAAGTGCTGGGATTACAGGCTTGAGCCACCGCGCCCGGCGATTTAACAGTTTTTTTGTAATTAGCTGTTGAGTCTTTCTAAAATTCAGCTTCATTTTTAAAGAATCGACTCTTCGTATTTACAATTTTACTGATTTATGTAGTATTTAAACTTAATGTTATTTTATCACAAACTATGTGTTATAAACTGTAAATTATGGTAACAAATATAACTAATTCTTGGTAAGTTGATGGGAACATAAATGTACTGGTCTGATAAAAAGTAAGCTTAACAGGTGGTGAATGTTCAGTAATTTATTGGAGAGAATGGAGAGTGTTGGTTAATTTGCCAAATTAGTTTGTTAAGGATGTTGGATAAGAGAAAATGTTGTTGCCTTGCCTTCTAGTATCTCTGAGTAATTGAGAAAGTGTTATACAGATGTTTAAACAAAGGATTCAGCACTACATAATAATAATATGTCAGTTTTGTTTCAGCTCTTTCAAGTTTTTAAAATTTGTGCCTTTGGTTTTTCTTTGTATTCTGGTACCTTGAGGATGTGTAGTTTTTTTAGATCTCCGTTTTCCATGTCTGTCATCTTCTCTCAGTATCTTTGCATTCTAGTAAAGCTTCTTAGGTTTGACCTCTGTAGCCACATCAGTAGTTCTTTTCTTTATACCCTCCAGTATCTATTAAAAATATTTTTTGTCTCGCAGTTTTTGTTGTTGTTGTTTGTTTGTTTTGAGACAAGGTCTGTCTCTGTTGTCCAGGCTGGAAGGCAGTGGTGTGTTCTCAGCTCACTGCAGTCTCTGTCAGTTGAATCTGTATTATTTTGGCAGTCCTAGATGTCACCCATTTCCTTTTTCATGTTGTCTTTGTTTTGCATCTCAGCCTAGTCTCCTGTTTGGCTTTCTCTTCCTGTTTTATAAAGACAAGTCTTCTGGCATTAAAGCTATCATACAATTTTCTACAAATTTCAAACTGTATCTTAGGAAGCAGAGGTAATACTTGATTGTCTACTACGTGCCAGAAAATTCACATTACATTTTTAAACTTCTTAATAACTATGGTATATCATATTTTCCTGATTTTACAGGTAAGACTCAGTCACATAGTGAGTGCAGTTGGGATTTTGTGTGGCTCTTCCAGTTAGAGCAAAGGTTCCTGACATTCCTGCTGCCTCCACATTGCTCATATTCTCATTATATTCATCATTCTCTATGATAAATATATGCACTGGAATATATATATTCTCTGTGATGAATGTGTGCACTGGAATCTTCTGGGGATAGAGCCAATGTAGTTAAAAAAAAAAAAAAAAACCCACTCAAATTTAGATGCTATTCTAAATAGTTTTTATAATTGCCTACATCTTTTATAATTGCTAACTCAGAGTTCTGATAAATGTTTGGGTAAACTGGAATTATTTCTTTATTTATATTCCATATGCTTTTCAGTGGGATGACAATAAACTCATCCATTTTAAATACATTTTATGGGAAGGAGGTTCATTTTTCTGATCTCTAGGAGAAGTAATATGGGAGAGTTTAATGTCCATAGTTAAAGGATTTATTTTAACTTCTTGAAATGAACAGAGTGAACATTGGGTATTTTCATACCATATTTCCATGGTATGTTTTGATTTCTTTCTTTCTTTCTTTTTTTTTTTTTTGAGACAGGATCTTGCTGTATCATTGAGGCTGGAGTGCAGTGTCAGGATCACTGCTTACTGAAGCCTCGACCTCCCAGGCTCAAGCAATCCTCCCACCTCAGCTTCCTGAGTAGCTGGGACTACAGGCACACTATTATACCCGACTAATTTTTAAATTTTTGTAGAGGCAGGAGCTCTGTATTGCTCAGGCTGGTCTTGAACTCCTGGGCTCACACAGTCCTCCTGTCTCAGACTCCCAAAGTACTGGGATTATAGGTGGGAGCCACCGTGCACAGCATCAGCATGATTTTTAACTAGTTGTAGACTATTATTCTGAGTGGTCTATGAACAAAACCCCCAGTATCTCAGTGGCTTAAAACAACAAAAGGTGTATGTTTTGCTCATATCATGTATTCATTGAGGGTCAGCTGGCAGCTCAGCTCAACATTTTTGTCATGCTTACTTTGGGTCCCACTTTAGAACCTCACGTGGGAGCAGCCACTGTACGGAACTGCTGGGTCCAGCCTGCAGACCCTGGCTGAATGACAGATGCACAAATGCACTCAGACACAGGAATCCCGTGAAAGAGCGGGCTAGGGGACCGGGCGCCTGCAGACACCGAGGAGGGTGCTGTAAAGAGTCAGCAGCTGTGGCCCTGACAAGCCGGCACTGCAGGCGTTTATTCAGTATAGATTTAATGACAAAGGCCTTGAGTCAGCACACTTGTGGGCAGTTCACATGGTCATGCCCCACCCCCTCCCACCCCAGTAATCCTGCACTCGGAGTTAGATTAAAGGCCAGGTTCCAAGGTCTGAGTAAACTTACCCAGATCAGTTTCTTTACATTCCCTTGTTATCTAACCTAAAGTTTCAGGCACCAGATAAGAGAATCTGGCTGCCTTCAGCCAAATCTGTTTCCAAAGCTTTTGTAAAACCTTCTGGCCTTCCAAGAAGGTTTGCATCTTTCTACAATTTTTCCCACCACCCTGACCAGTCTCCTACATCTCTACCTTTTCTGTTTTTAGCATCAGATTTTGTTGATAGGAGAGTACAGATGTGTGCAGCAGGTTTGTCAGGCATAGTGGTAACTGCTCATATTCCGGCTTTGCATCCTAGAATTAGTAAATAACATAAAACAAACTTGAGTATAATTAGCAACATTTTTTTTTTCCAATCAAGGAATGACCTGTAGTGTTACTTGGCACTTAAGTTCATTGTGTGCTGCTTCTAAGGAATCCCACTGGTCGTATGTTAATCTCTCTCAGCCAAGCGGGTCAGTTGTTAGAAGCTGGGAAGGGGGTGTGTTTGTCTAAGTAAAAGGGCAGAAGAAAGGTGGATTTACAAGATGGGCCCAATAGAGTATAGCAGGTACCGGTTGCAGTCAGAATGAGAGAATTAATCCCAGCACTTTGGGAGGCTGAGGCGGGTGGATCACAAGGTCAAGAGTTTGAGACCATCCTGGCTAACATGGTGAAACCCTGTCTCTCCTAAAAATACAAAAATTAGGCCGGGCACGGTGGATCAAGCCTGTAATCCCAGCACTTTGGGAGGCCGAGACAGGCGGATCACGAGGTCAGGAGATCGAGACCATCCTGGCTAACACGGTGAAACCCCGTCTCTACTAAAAAATACAAAAAAATTAGCTGGGCGAGGTGGCGGGCGCCTGTAGTCCCAGCTACTCGGGAGGCTGAGGCAGGAGAATGGCGTGAACCCGGGAGGCGGAGCTTGCAGTGAGCTGAGATCTGGCCACAGCACTCCAGCCTGGGCGGCAGAGCGAGACTCCGTCTCAAAAAAAAAAAAACAAAAAAACAAAACAAACAAACAAAAAATACAAAAATTAGCTGGGTGTGGTGGCACATGCCTGTGGTCCCAGCTACTCGGAAATCTGAGGCAGGAGAATCACTTGAACCTGGGAGGCGGAGGTTGCAGTGAGCCGAGCCCAGATTGCACCACTGCACTCCGGCTTGGCGACAGAGTAAGACTCTGTCTCAAAAAAAAAAAAAAAAATAATAATAATAATAAAGCATAGCAAGGAACAAATTATCCGGAGTGAATGGTGTCTGTGTCCAGAGCAGAATTCACTCAGTCTTCTGACTTGTCTTCTTCAGCATCCTGTCTGGGGCCTGTGTTGTCCGAGGAAGCTGCATTGTTTGGGGCTGTGGGTCCTGTAGGGTTGTTTTCTTTATTTCTGGTACCGGGTTGGGTCCTAGCCACGCCATGGAATGGTTTGATGCATTGTGCTGGAATCCAAAGAGGACCTGAGGGGGTGTGAACACAAGCATATCCCCTCCCTGACATTAACAATTCATTTGGAACACAACATACATTACTGTTTACATCTTTTCGTAAAACTGCAGGTTTTATTTCTTGAGAGGTTTTAGCAAAGTGCTTTTATACAGCCGATTGAAATTTATTTAAGTTTAAAAAATTAAGGGTAAATAAGGCTTGTGCTAGTAGTGTAGCAGGGTCCTTACTCATATTCTCCCTTTTTTTGTTTTCTGAGCATATTTTTAAGGTTGGATTGGGTACGTTCTACTATGGCCTATCCTTGGGGATTATATGGGATGCCTGTGGAATGTTGGATGTTCCATGTGTGACAAAATTGTTGAAATGTGAGCTGGCATAAGCCCGACCATTATCAGTTTTAATTTTTGTGGGCCGTCCCATAAATGCAAAAGTTAAAAGAAGATGTTTAATGACATATCAGGTGGACTCTCCAGGAAGAGCATGAGTGCTAATTAAATGAGAATTGGTATCAGTGGATACATGTACATGTCTAAGTTTTCCAAATTCAGGGACGTGTGTAACATCTGTTTGTCGTAACTGATGAGGTTCTAGTCCTCTAGGGTTAACACCTGTTGAAGGAGGGGATGTGCCTGTGAACTGGCAATATGGGCATTGTAGGATAGTTTGTTTAGCTAGTCTCTGGGTAAGTTGAAATTGTTTAGATTGGTGGAAAAATTGATTCAATTGGATGGCTTGGTCAAGCAGTGATGTCATACCTGTAGGTCTGCTTGATCATTGCCATAAGCCAGTGGGCCAGGCAGTGAGCTGTGGACCCAAATGTGTGTAATAAAAATAAGATGTATACGTTGATCTAGCAATTGCTGAAGTTGTAGAAAAAGTGCACACAGGGTGGGCTCCAGAGTGGACTTAATGAGGGCTGTCTCAAGGTTCCACAATAAATAAACAGTAAGCAGAGTCACTAACAATATCGATGGGCTGAGTGAAAAAAGTTTCTAAGGCTAATATTAAGGCTCCAACCTCAGCTCTCTGAGTGCTAGTAAATCCAGAATGAGTGAAGGAATTATGAGATCTCCACCAGACAGCCGCGTTTCCGTGTTTACCAGAGCCATCAGTAAACAATGTTAAAGCATTAGGTGTGGGGGATTGAACTTTTTAGTAGGCAAAACCACAGAAGTAGGAGATAAGAACTGAAGGAGTTTGTCAGCAGGAAGGGTATGCCCTATATGGCCTGTGTAGTCAGAGAGTGCTATTTGCTGGTCCATAGATAAGGGCAGTACTGCTTCAAATTGGTTTTTACTTAAAGGAGTCCTGATGATATCAGGGTCATAACCTAGCAACTGATTGCATCGTCTGAGGCCTGAATAAGATGACTTTACTGACTAACTGGATATAGGGAGAGAGTGTTTTTGTCCTGGTATGTGAGCAAAAAACCCATTCTATAAAGTATAGCTTTGGGCCCATCTGTCCTGTTAACCCTGTAGGGGAGTGTGTAGTGGGAAAAACAAACAGTTGAACTGAATATCGTGGGTCTATGCGATCTAATTGCCTTTGAGAGATAGCTTGCGCTACTTCTTCAATTTCCCTTTGTGCTGTAGGAGTTAAATACCTAGGAGAGTCTAGGGCAGCATTGCCTTTTAAGATAGAAAACAAGTTTTGTAACTTACCAGTAGTTATGCCTAAGGTGGGGCGAAACCAGTTAATATCACCTAGTAATTTCTGATAATCATTTAAGGTGTGTAAGTTGGTAGTATCTAATTTAAGCTTTTGAGGTCTTACCAAGAAGTTAATGTGTATCCCAAGGTATTTCCAAGAAGACATCTGTGCTTCTTCAGGTGCTATGATTAAACCTCTTAACTGTGTATTCTTTACTACAGAGGTATATAACCTTAAAAGCACTGGCTCTGTTGGGGCTGCTAATAAAATATCATCCATAAAATGAGTAATGTTGCAATTAGGAAATTCTTTTCTACTGGGGAGAAATCCTGATTTACATGATACTGACACATGGTAAGACTCTTCAGCATTCCTTGGGGAGGCACTTTCCATTGAAATCAGTGAGCTGGCCTTTCCTTATTGATTGCTAGTATTGTAAATGCAAATATTCCACTGTCCTATTCTGCTAGGGGAATAATATAAAAGCAGTCTTCTAAGTCAGTACCGATTATAGGCCAATCTCGAATCGCCGTGGGGGAGGGGAGCCCCTGCTGAAGGGGCCCCATAGGTTGCAAATTAGCATTGATAGCACATAAGTCATGCAGAAATCTCTATTTACCAGACCTTTTGGGAATGAAGAAAATGGGCGAATTCCGAGGGCTGTTTGACGGTTCTATATGGCTGGTTTTTAATTGCTCCTCAACTAATTCATGGGCTCTTTGTAATTTCTCTCCCTTTAAAAGTCACTGTTCTACACAAATAGGATTTTGAGAGAGCCACTTCAAGGGTAGGGGAAGAATAACTGTGGCCGTTGTTAGAAAGAGGTCTGCAGAGTGACCCCCGCCATTGGGCTGATAGATCCTGTCCCCAAAGGTTAAAAGGTTAACAGGGATGGGCATGAGTAGAGGTTGTATAACTGCCTTTCTTCCCTCTGAATCGCAACAGGTTAGGGGGCACATGCTCTGCTTGGCTGTGTGCGCTTCCCTGATGCCAACAATTTTTTGTTTCTGAGTAACTCAAGGCCAAGTTTCTGGCTAGTTTTGATCACTAATGATTGAAATATCCACCCCTGTGTCCAGTAAAATTCTTATTTCCAATTTTTAAGGTGATCATGGGTTTCTCGTTAGTGATTAATTGATTCTAGTATAAAACGTCCCTTTCCCCCTTTCTTTCTGTGGGCATTGGGGACCCAGTATGGCAAAAGCAGTAACAGAGCTATCTTTGATGGGGGGGGGAGAAGAATATGCAGACCTTTACATTCCATCATAACTATTATCTCACCTTGATAATCACTATCAGTTACCCTGGTGAGCGCATTAATTCCTTGACTGGTTAGGCTGGATTGCCCTAGGACTAATCCCACAGTTCCCAGAGGCAGTGGGCCCCAGATCCCGGCTGCAGCCCTTTTAGGGCCTTCTTTTAGCAGCTAATTCATTGGGGCAGAGTAAGTCCAGTCCCACTCCACCACTGCTCCCAGTGGTGGCTGCTCTGAGAGAGAGGACTGTGGGCTTTCTCTCTGACCTGAGGAAAGCCGCTGGCATTGCCCCAGTTTGCAGCGGGGCCTGGGGTCAGCCCCTTATGAAGTTTCCCGCCTGGTTACTTACGGGTTGTCGTTTTTATCAAATTTGGATCTGCATTGATTCACCCAGTGTTTCCCCTTTTTACATCAGGGGCATATAGAAGGGGGTTCTTTTCCTGAGTTACCCTGGTCTCTATTATTGGGGCATTCCCTCTTCATATGACCTGGCTCTCCGCATAGAAAACAATTTGGGTTTCCCTCCCTTTTCACTTCAGGAGGCCTTAATGCCATAGCCAATATTTTGACTTTGTGTGTTTCAGTCCCCACCAGTTGACATGCTCGTGTAAGTTCCCTGACTGTGGCTGCCTTTCCTGATTGCCTGCATTGCTTGTTGGCGATCCACATTAGCGTTTTCATAAGCCAGTTGTAACAATAAGTTATCAGAGGCCTGGGCGTGACTAATTTGTCTCTTAATTTGCCTGGGTTAAACGATTAATACATTCAATAAATGGCTCCTGAGGCCCTTGTCGAGCATTTATAAAAGATCCTTGTTGAACTCTGCTTTTGGGAATTCTGTCCCAAGCCCCGAGAGCACACAAAGACATTTGTGCATAGGCTGGGGATCAAAAGTTAGTTGTTGTTTGTACATTGACATGGGGATCCCTCCCCTGGAGCAGAGCAGCTATTATGTCTTGCCCGGCCACCTGATTCTGGTTGGCTTGTTGTTCACACAACTCATTGTATTCTGCCCTCCAGAGGTGGTACTGGCTGGGGTCCAAAATTGTTTTAGCTAACACTGACCAGTCCCATGGGGTCATACGGAAATTGTCTGCCAAGGCTTCAGTCATTCCTTTCGTAAGGAAATGGGCTAGCGGCTCTGTTTTAATGCTTTTTCTTAACTTTTTATAAGCGTTAAAAGAAATGGGTTCATGTACCTGATTGCCTTGTCGTTCTTGCATTACCGGGAAGGCTAAGAGCTCCCCTTCTAATGCTGCTTGCTTAAGGCAGGGTCCCCTAGCTGTAGCATATCCCTTGTGTTTTTTTCCAGTTTATCAGAGGAGGGGGCTCAGGAAAACCTCCATTTCCTCTTTGTTATTTTGGCCTGGTGATAGCGGGGCTGAGGGATAAGGAGACAGTAAAGTAGGTGAGGGTTCCTCGTCCCTCCCCTTTTTAGGCTCTTCTGTATATAACGGGGCCAGAGCTGCCCTAACTAAAGCCCATAGTGTTACTGGGACCCGTTGTCCTTGTGCATGATGTTTAAAGATTTCTCCCCACTTGTTCCTAGAGCTCTACAGCTAGTGTACCTTCTTCTAGGCACCATAGGTTATGGGATACAACAGTTTGCATTAGGTCCCTTAATTGAGCCTGTGAAACCCAGGCTCCACTAGCTTTAAGCAGCTGTTTCAATACTTTTATATACTGTTTCTGTTGAGCTGGTAACTGTTGTCCCTTGATGAAACCCTAGCCTGAACAATTCCCTCGAACTTGGAAATTCCGAGCAGGCAACAATGACTTACTGACTGTGTAGTTTTTTCACCTTCGTTTTCAAGGTTTCTGTTGTGATCTGTTGCAGCGTTCCTCATACAGGGCGCCACCTGCTGGGTCCGACCCACAGACCCTCGCTGAATGATGGATGAACAAATGCATTCAGACAGGAATCCAGTGAAAGAGCGGGCTAAGGGACTGGGCCGCCCACAGACACCGAGGAGGGTGCTATAAAGAGTCAGTGACTGAGGCCCTGACAAGCCGGTGCTGTGGGCATTTATTCAGTGTAGATGTAATGACAAAGGTCTTGAGTCAACACACTTGTGGGGAATTCACATGGTCGTACCGCCCCCCCCCCCCCCCCCCCCCCCCGCAGTAGTCTGCATGCAGATGATTAAAGGCCAGGTTCCTCAGTCTAAGTAAACTAACTTATCTAGATCAGTTTCTTTACATCCCCTTGTTATCTAACTTAAACTTTCAGGCACCGGATAAGAGAATCTGGCTGCCTTCAGCCAAATCTTTTTCGGAAGGTGCCTTCCAAGAAGGTTTGCATCTTTCTACAATTTTTCCCGCCACCCTGACTGATCTCCTATACGGAACATTACTGGTATTAAATTAGTTCAGAGGGCAAGAGACCATATCAGACTACACTCTGGCTTTTAAAGCTTTTACCTAGAAACATTCAACACTTCCACCCACCAGCTCTGGCCAAAGGAAGACTCTTGACTGCACTTGGGATATAAACAGGATGGGGAAATCCAGTCTTTCCATATGCCCAGAAGGATAAAAGCAAGTATTTGTGAACAGCCCTCCCATGGAGACAGTGTTTTCTGTGGAAAAGTTTTTTTTTTTTTTTTTTGAGATGGAGTCTTGCTTTGTCACCCAGGCTGGAGTGCAGTGGCAGGATCTTGGCTCACTGCAAGCTCCGCCTCCCGGGTTCACGCCATTCTCCTTCCTCAGCCTCCCAAGTAGCTGGGACTACAGGCGCCGCCACCTCGTCCGGCTAGTTTTTTGTATTTTAGTAGAGACGGGGTTTCACCGTGTTAGCCAGGATGGTCTCGATCTCCTGACCTCATGATCCGCCCGCCTTGGCCTCCCAGAGTGCTGGGATTACAGGCGTGAGCCACTGTGCCTGGCCGAAAAAGTTTTTGAAAATTTATTTTGAAAATCATTAAGTGGAAGCCAGTGGGAAAAATGTGAGTCAGTACTATTTCTTATTAGTTTTTCGGAAGAGATCTCCAATCTAAGATGAAGTCAGTTTTTACCAGTTTCTTTGCTATTTTGTAATAATACAGTCAGTCCTCTGTATCTGCAGGTGCTGTGTGGATTCAACCAACCACAGATAGAAAATATTTGAGAATGGCTGGGTGCGGTGGCTCACACCTGTAGTCCCAGCACTTTGGGAGGCCAAGGTGGGTGGATCACAAGGTCAGGAGTTCAAGACCAGCCTGGCCAATATGTTGAAACCCCGTCTCTACTAAAAATACAAAAAAATCAGCTGAGCGTGGTGGTGTGTGCCTGTAATCCCAGTTGCTCGGGAGGCTGAGGCAGGAGAATCGCACGAACCAGGGAGTCAGAGGTTGCAGTGAGCTGAGATCCCACCACTGCACTCCAACCTGGGTGACAGAGCGAGACTCTGTCCCCAAAAAATAAAAATAAAATAAATAAAATATTTGAGAATAATAATACTAGTCATAATTCAACAAACCAGGTGCAGTGGCAAACGCCTGTAGTGCCAGCTACTTTGGAGGCTGCGGTGGGAGGTTTGTTTAAGCCCAGGAGGTCGAGGCCAACCTGGGCAGCATCACAAGACTCCATCTCAAAAAGAAAAGAAAAAAAAAATACAAATTTTGAAAATAGCTTATAACAACTATTTACATAGCAGTTATATTGTATTAGGTATTAAAAATAATCTAGAGATGATTTAAAGTATGTGAGAGGATGTACATAGTTCATATGTAAATACTTTGCCTTTTTATTTATATTTATTTATTTATTTTTCTTTTTGAGATGGAGTCTCACTCTGTTGCCAGGCTGGAGTGTAGTGGTGCGATCTGGGCTCACTGCAACCTTTGCCTCCCTGATTCAAGTGATTCTCCTGCCTCAGCCTCCTGAGTATCTGGGACTTACAGGTGCCCACCACCATGTCCAGCTAATTTTTTGTATTTTTAGTAGAGACGGGGTTTTACCATGTTGGCCAGGATAGTCTCGAACTCCAGACCTCGTGATCCACCTGCTTCAACCTCCCAAAGCGCTGGGATTACAAACGTGAGCCACCACGCCCGGCTGCCTTTTTATTTTTATTTTTTTGAGATAGGGTCTTGTTCTGTCACCCAGGCTGGAGTGCAGTGGTGTGATCTTGGCTCACTGCAACCTCTGCCTCCTGGGTTCAAGTGATTCTTGTGCCTCAGCCTCCCAAGTACCTGGGACTACAGGTGCACGCTACCACACCAGGTTAATTTTCCTATTTGTAGTAGAGACAGGGCTTCACCATGTTGGCCAGGCTGGCCTCAAACTCCTGACCTCAAGTGATCCACTGGCCTTGGCCTCCCAAAGTGCTGGGATTACAGGTGTGAACCATCACGCCTGGCCAGTACTTGCCATTTTTTATATGAGGCACTTGAGCATTTGTACATTTTGTTATGTATGGGGTCCTGGGACAAGTCTCCTGTGGATACTGAGGGATGACTATAGTTGGATGCTCCTAAGTCATATTTTATTTTAGATTTGTGACTTAGACGTCTTTAGACGTGTTTCATTATCATTATTTGAGAGTTTCTAATTACTATAAGTTTGACTGGCTTTGTTACATTTTAATGGTATAATGGAGGTTTTGTTTTGTTTTGGGACAGTCTCACTCTGTCACCCAGCTGGAGTGCAGTGGTGCGATCTTGGCTCACCACAACCTCCACCTCCTGTGTTCAAGCCATTCTTGTGCCTCAGCCTCCCAAGTAGCTGGGATTACAGGCATGTGCCACCACACCTGGCTAATTTTTGCATTTTTAGTGGAGATGGGGTTTCACCATGTTGGCCAGGCTGGTCTCAAACTCCTGACCTCAGGTAATATGCCTGCTTCAGCCTCCCAAGTTGCTGGGATTGTGGGTGTGAGCCCTAGTACTCCGCCTGGAGTTTAATTCAAAGTATTTGGTTTTTCTTTTTTAATGTGATAAGGAAATGAGACCTAATGTCTCCTGATTCAGTTTAAGAAGAGATAGATCAATATTATGTTTCATGATGGTTTTTTAATGTATATTCTGATTAGTTGAGGCATTTTAAAGTAACCTGTTAACTCCTTAGTAAAGTTAGTAATATCTTAAAAGTGACGCTACCCTTGGATTTGTTGCCTTTTAAGGACCTGTCTAGCCTGTGATTCTGTGAGGTTCACAACTTACCAGAAAATGGTAAAGAGGCAGAAGAGACTTAAACGTTTTCTTGCCTAGAAGGTTGTTAACATGGCAGCAGTCTGGAGAACATTTGTTACAGGACAGCATTTGGAAGGAAGTTAATTAAGTAGCTCTGTTCAGTGTGATTAGTTGATCCGAATGAGATCTCTTAAAGGTATTTTATAGTCAGATGGTTTGCATTGACCTGTGCTTGATTTATAGCAGGCTCTCAGTAAATACTGTTGAAAGAGTGAATAAGATAGAAATCAGAATCACCTGTGGGACAGCTTAGTCATGAACTCCAGAATAGTAAGCATTGAGCCCTAGAAAATAACAGAGAACAGAATTATTCTCATGTTATGAATGGAGAACCAAGACTAATAAAATACATTTTTGGAAATACTTTAGCTAAAAAGGTAGGGAGTGGGGTGAAGATCTTTTTGGAGAAGAAAAAAAAGTATTGGAAAAATTGTATGTACGGTCTTCCTTTATGCCCAGTAGCAACTGAAAAATAATTCAAGGAGACATTTGGATAAGCCCAAAATGATTACATAAAAAAGTGAAGCTTCCTTACTTTCAATGGGGGGAAAAACACATTTGGGACGAACTATATTTTTCATCAGCAAATATTTTTCTTCTCAGAATTTTTTGTTTCTTTTTCCTCCTTTCTCCATCTTCACATCTCTAAGGCATACACATATCCTCTGAGTATTCTTTTTGTTTTGTTTTGTTGGGTTTTTTTCAGAGATGAGGTCTTTGTATGTTGCCCAGGCTGGACTCAAACTCCAGGGCTCAAGGGCTCCTCCCACCTCAGCCTCCTGAGTAGCTGGGCCTGCAGGCATACACGACCACACCTGGCTAACCCTGGAGTGTTTTTAGCTAATCTTGTTCTTAGTTAATAAATTGGTATTGATGTTTGTTAATCTGATACTCACTCTAGTATTCTCTCCATTAAATCGCACTCTTTGCAAATGGGAGGATCAAGTAGTGAGATAACGGCTTTTTTGGAATGAGGGTTACTTGTTCCTTGGAAGCAAAGAAGAAGAGTGCAGAACTGATAAAATAAGGTTTGTTTGGAAGCAATCAAATTGGAGACCAAATGATGTAGATTTTGTTATGTATGCAAGAAGATCTCAGAGGGAAAGCTGCAGAGATCTCTTGGTCAGTAGATTGGGAGGAAGCTTGATTACTTGCATCATTTGAGGACTCAATCAAGAAAGCAGAGCTACTATGATATTATGGAATAAGGGATTTAGGAAAGGAATAGGACTTCATACAGCTGTGGGAGAAACTCCAGAAGTCAGAGTCTGTAGGGAAGGTCAGAGAATAGCTACTGTTCAGCCTCTCTGAAGTAGTTATGCAGTGGTCAACTCAGTGTTTACAGGTGACTCTGAGAAGCCAGGTATGCCCAGCTGCTGGAGAGGGACCACACAGTGGAGCTGGTGAAAAGTCTGTGGAGAGTTGTCACCTCTGCACAGCTGCCTCTTTTGTGGTCCTCAGTCAAGCTTCTGGTGGTGAACCTGGGGTTGCTGTTTGGTCAGCAGGGTTGGCAATCAAGAAGAGGAGCTGTATATAGAGCAGAGGATAGCTGAGACATGGCACAGTCTGCTGGCAACTGCAGCTCTAACCATACTCTTCAGAAAGTCTTTTGCTGTTTGGGCCACCTACCCTATGGAAAGAGGATTCTGGGAAACGTAGTTGGACATAACCAGGTTGACACAGTATAAATTGTCACAGCAGTTAAGGATGAGAAAACCACAGGGGGGATGTTAAAGTTGTGAAAGTCCACAGTGATGTTTTATAGATCCAGGCTCATACAAATGTGAGAGAGCAAGTTGCCTAAGCTCCCTAAGCCCACTTCCTCCTCTGTGAAACAGGGAAATGATAGCTACCTTATGGGATTGTTGTAAGGATTAAACGAAATGTTTGTAAAACACTTAAAGTGTCTGCTCAGTGCAAGTCATTATAAATAGTAGCTTTTTTTTTTTTTTTGAGGTGGAGTCTCACTCTGTCATCCAGGCTAGAGTGCAATGGCACGATCTCGGCTCACTGCAACCTCTGCCTCCTGGGCTCAAGCCTCAGTCGCCCAAGTAGCAGCGATTACAGACACATGCCACCAAGCCTGGCTAATTTTTATGTTTTTAGTAGAGACAGGGTTTCGCCATGTTGGCCAGGCTGGTATCAAACTCCTGACCTCAGGTGATCCACCCGCCTTGGCCTCCCAAAGTGCTGGGATTACAGGCGTGAGCCACTGTGCCTGGTCAATAGTAGCTTTTATTAGTAGTCATTGCGGTGGTAATGAGAAGAGATTGAGAAATATGAAGGGTATATTTTTAAAGATGAGGGAAAGATGGAGGGAAAAGAGAAGAGGAGAGCAGAATAAAGTAGAAGACATAGTTCCTGTATTTGAGGTTATTGTAGTCTAGTGGCAGAGAGCACATGTAAAAGTATGGAATAGTTACGAAACTCTTCTGTGAGGTAATATTCTTTCAGAAAGGTGACTGTGTGATGAGTGGAGAGATGGCAAGTGCTGTCATTCCAGTGTAGCCAGGGTTAGGTGGTAATGTATGTGAAATGCCCAGCACATCGACTGACGGTCCACAGATGATAATTCTTTTCCATTGTCATATATACACTGGAAAGATGACCAGGTGAAGAGGACAGGGAGGGCTTAAGCTGGGCCCTTAAAAGATGGTTTGGACAAGTAGAAAAGAAGGAAGCATTTCGGACAGCCCAGAGACAAAAAGTAGCTATCAATAAGGCACATGGAACACTTCCTAGTATAGCTCAGAACCTGTTGACTCCTACTCTTTGCTTTTTTTGATTATCTATTTGCTTCTTTTGGTTATCCGAACGGTTTCCTGGGTAAATTGTTTTGAGATGCAAATTAGTAGTAAGATTTACTAAAGAGGAGGGGGGAGATAGGTATTCAAGGGATGAGCAGAAATCAAGGACCAGGAAGGGGGCTCTATTAATACCAAGTCCTTTGAGAAAAGCAGATAGGTTAGATTGACTGAAACATATGTGTGCTATGTTATGTTATGGTTGTAAGGAGAGTCAAATTTGCGATTTATTTAAGATGTTTGGTAATAGGCTAGCTATCTGCAAAGTACTGTTAGGTGCTGTGGGAGATAGAAAGATACCTAAATAATGTTTCCGACTGGGCTCAGTGGCTCATGCATATAATCCCAGTACTTTGGAGGCTGAGGCAGGAGGATCACTTGAGGCCAGGGGTTCAAGACCAGCCTGGGAAACAGCAAGACCCCATCTCTACTAAAAATTGAAAAATTAGCCAGGCCTGGTGGCGTGTAGTCCTAGCTACTCAGGAGGCTGAGGTAGGAGGATTGCTTGAGCCAGGTTAGGGACAGAGTGAGACCCTATCTCTAAAATAAATAAGTAAATACATTTTTAAAAGGTAATGTTTCCTGTCCTTAAGGATCGTCCTGTATAAGGAGACAGCCAGCTACACAAGTAACATTTTTACAAAGCATAGAATGAAGGGGATTACAGGAATTGATTTGAAGAGAATTGGCTAGTCTTGGGTTTTTGTGTTGGAGTTTGAGGTTCAGGCAACATGTGCTGACTTCAGAATTCTGACTGAGGGGAGTACTATGTTTGATATCATTGGAGAATTTTGCAATAGAAAGTGTTAAACTCCCATCAGCAAAATATGAATATTTTGTTCAATATGAACTGATTTTGACTGAAGCCTTGGTCATGATTTTATTATATTAATTAAAGTATTAAGGTGCAAATTCTGCTTGCTTTGGAAGGGTTTCTAATTTTTAGAAGATGTTACTAGCATTTTGCCATTTTTAGAATCAAGATTGGTGAGGAGAGCATATTGGCACACAGTAAGCATGTGTTAAATGTTGATTGAAAAAAATAAACAAACAATGAGAGGCAGTGTAATACAGTTGTCCCTTGGTATCTGTGGGGGATTGGTTCTAGAACCTCGACTCCCACAGATACCAGAATCCCCAGATGCTCAACATCTCTCATATAAGATGGAGTAGTATTTGAATGCCATCTACACACATCCTTCTGTATATTTTAAATTGTCTCTTGATTACTTGTAATATGTAACACAGTGTAAGTGCTGTGTAAATGATTGTTACACTGCATTTTTTGTTTTTTTTATTGTTGCATTATTTTAAATTAAATTTATTTTCGATCTCCAGTTGGTTGAATCCACACACGCGGAATGTGCAGATAGGAAGGACCAACTGTAGTGTGTAGAAGTGGATTCTGCTCAGGATTGGGCTCAACTCCTGAACTTAATGAGTGTTGGCTGTTTTTTAAATGCTCGCCCTGCTCTGGTATTGTTCTAATTGCTTTACAAATAATATTCAATGTTTGTAACAATCAGACAAAGTAGATACAGTTGTCTCCAAATTTACAGCGGAAACGTGGCACTGAGAGCCTTATTGCTAATTACCGTCCATAAACAGTTGAGTGATGTTTTTGGTAAACCAATTATGGGTTGTTGCTTTTTTTCTAGTGCCTGATAACAGTATCAGGGACAACAGTTAGGGTACAGATTTGAGAATTTTTTTTTTTTTTTTTTTTTGAGGCGGAGTCTCGCTCTGTCGCCCAGACTGGAGTACAGTGGCCGGATCTCAGCTCACTGCAAGCTCCGCCTCCCGGGTTCACGCCATTCTCCTGCCTCAGCCTCCCGAGTAGCTGGGACCACAGGCGCCAGCCACCTCGCCCGGCTAGTTTTTGTATTTTTAGTAGAGACGGGGTTTCACCGTGTTAGCCAGGATGGTCTCGATCTCCTGACCTCGTGATTCGCCCGTCTCGGCCTCCCAAAGTGCTGGGATTACAGGCTTGAGCCACCGCGCCCGGCCGAGAATTTTTTTTTAAGTCTGAATTTGTTCTAAGAGCTACCTTCTTTCCTCTTTAATATATAGAAAACATTAAGATTTGTGAACATTTGTAAGCATTTAAAACAAATTCCCCTGCATTCTCAGTATTGGGAACTAAGTGGAGTGGCGGAAACCCCTAAGTGTATATCAACTCAATTTTGTTTAACAAACATTTGCATAATTACTACTATATGCCTGCCTCTTTCTAAGCACTTTACATCAACTTAAACGTTTAACTTCCATAGCAATCTTGAGATGCTATTATGCCATAAATCTCCATATTACAAGTAAGGAAATCAAGGCAAAGAAAGATTAAGTCATTTGCCTGAGGTCACACACCTGGTAGATGGCAAATGCCGATTTCAGTCCCAAGCAGTCTGGTTCCAACGTCTGAGCTCTTCTTGCTGTCTTTATTTTTGTAGGTAACATGACCCATTGAGAGAGAAAGTATGGATGAGTAAGAAGGGATCTGTTAAAAATTACAAATATGTTGTCTGTGTAATACCTTAAAAAGGAGAAAAATCAGCCTGCTGCTTAGAGTTGAATATTGCCTTTAACACCGACTGTTTGGAGGAAGAGAAGAAAGCTGACATCTGTTAAATAAGATGTCAGGTGTTTGTGTTAGGTGTTATATATTATCTTATTCAGCACTTAAAGCAGACCTGTCAGATAGTCTCTTCTATCTTCATTTCACAAACAAGGACATGGGTTTGTAATAGCTGAGTCACCTGTAACTACCGCTAAGTTTTGAACCCAGGTCCCTGTGTGACTCTGAAACATTCTACAACAATACTTTGTGTCCTAAGGAAATATTAAAAACTCAAATTTATTTGCCAGATAAACTACACAGTCTTTTGAAATACTCAAGAAATGATAAAACATTTTATCAACTAAAAGACCTTCTAAAACTTGATAAGAGAAAGGAAGCAAATACATCTCAGATGTGATAATTACTAGGACCACAGGGACCACTAGATGAAAATTAGATTTTTCTCTGCCTTTCTGAGGATGTGCAGGCCTGTTTACAAATAACTGCCACTTTATGTGGAGTGTGATCATTCAACCAATTTGAGATTACATATGTGGTATGGCTATTAAGTTATTAAAACTTAACCAAATTTATTGCATCTATGGAAGTATTATTTCCTTTATTCATTCTAGGAGGCTCTATATTGTTGCTTTTATATTACTTTAAAATGTTGGGAGAACACTTTTAAAATTCCCTTTAAATTTGATTTTTGATTTTTTTTTTGAGACGGAGTCTCGCTCTGTCTGTCGCCCAGGCTGGAGTACAGTGGTGCAATCTCCACGCACTGCAACCTCTGCCTCCCGGGTTCAAGAGATTCTCCTGCCTCAGCCTCCTGAGTAGCTGGGACTACAGGTGCCCGCCACCTTGCCCAGCTAATTTTTTGTATTTTTTAGTAGAGATGGGGTTTTACCATGTTAGCCAGGATGGTCTCGATCTCCTGACCTTGTGATCCGCCCACCTCGGCCTCCCAGAGTGCTGGGATTACAGGCTTGAGCCACTGCGCCCGGCCTAAATTTGAATTTTATATGGTTTTGAGTAAATAATAAGGTACAAAGTTCAAAATGTTTGAAAAGATACACAGTGAAAGGTCTCAGAACCCTCTCCTCTCTTCCTTTTATTTGCAGCCACCCAGTGTTTCTCAGAGGTGACCAATGTTATGTGGGAAATACTTCTTTGAAATTATCTTCAGAATTTTTGGATACTTGAAATTAGGATATATGTAACCAATGATGACAGATTTGACTTATTTTTTTAAAAGTCAGTTCATTTACAATCTGGCAAATAAAGGAATCACCAGTTTAAGTAATATTGTTTTTAAAAATCAAAAGCAAAGATGTCTGCAGGGTAATGAGATTTGTGGTGTGATTCATAAATTGGCCTAAAATCAATTATCAGAGTTGCAGAGGTAGTAATTTAAAGAATCATTTTAAAAAATAACTTGAGATAATTAACATAAAATAAACTGCACATCTGAAGTATATAATTATAGTAAATTTTGACATATGTATATAACTGTCAAACTGTCACCTTTAGTTTTGGTAGTTAAGATAGTGAACATATTCATCATCTCTGAAAGTTTGTTCAGTGTGTTTTGTAATTAATCACTATGTTGCCTCTATCCATTGTTCCTAGATAACCAATGATCTTTTTTTTTTTTTACACCAGTGGTCTGCTTTCTGTCACCATAAATTAGTTTGTCTTTTCTAGAATTGTATATAAATGGGGTCATGCAGTGTGTATGTGTACTGTTTTTGAAGTGGGGAAGAGTCTGGCTTCTTTCACTCAGCATAATTATTTTTGAGATTCATCCATATTATTGCGTGTATCAATGGTTTATTTCTGTTTATTACTGAATATTATTTATTCCACTGTATGGCTGTACCACAATTTCTTTAACCATTTACCTGGTGATGGACATTTGGCTTTCCACTTTTGTGCTATTAAAAATCTGCCAGGAACATTTGTGTACTAGTATATTCATGTGGACGTATGCTTTCATTTTTCTTGAGTAAATACCTAGGCATTGAATGGGTGGGTCATATGGTAGGTGTATCACTCCATTTTCACACTGCTATAAAGAAATACCTGCGACTAGATAATTTATAAAGAAAAGAGGTTTAATTGGCTCACAGTTTCTGCAGGCTTTATAGGAAGCGTGATTTTGGCATCTGCTCAGCTTCTGAGGAGGCCTCAGGAAACCAAAATCATGGTGGAAGGTGAAGGGGGAGTCAGCACTTCACATGGCCAGAGTGGGAGGAAGAGAGAGACGGGGGTGGTGCCCCTTACTTATCCAGATCTCAAGAACGCTATCAGGAGAACAGCACTAGAGGGATGGTGCTAAACCATTAGAAACCACCCTCATGATTCAGTCACTTCTCACCAGGCTGCAGCATATTGGGGCTTACATTTCAACATGAGATTTGGGTGGAGACACAGATTGAAACCATGTCAGTAGGTGTATGTTTACCTTTGTAAAAAATTGCCAAACATTTCTAAAGTGATTGTACCACTTGACACTCTAACCAAAGCAGTGTATGACTGTTTTAGTTGTACAACATCCTTGCCAACACTTCAGATGACCAGTCTTTTCAAGTCTCGTTTGGTTTCTTTCTCTTTTTGAAAGTGAAAAGAAGGGAAGTTTATTTTTTTGAGCAGTTTTAGGTTTATAGAAAAATTGAGTGGAAAGTAGGGAGTTCCCATGTATACTGTCATCTTCGTAACTCCCCTCCTAGTTTCCCCTGTTATTAACATCTTGCATGAGTGTCATACATTTGTTATGGGTGATGAGCCAATAATGAGGCGTTATTGTAAACTAAAGTTCATAGCTTACATTATAATTAACTCTGTTGTACCTTCTGTGGGTTTTGACAGATGAAGTATAATGATGTATATCTGCTATTACAATATCATATAGAAGGATTTCACTGCCCTAAAAAATCCTCTGTGGTCTACCTGTTCATCCCTGCTCTCCTCCTCCTGAATGCCTGGCAGCCACTGATCTTTTTACTGTCTCCATAGTTTTGCCTTTTCTGAAGTGTTATATAGTTGGAATCAATAGTACGTAGACTTTCTTACTTTTTCTTTTTTTTTTTTTTAAAGACAGGCTGGAGTGCAGTGGTGGAATCTTGGCTCACTGCAACCTCTGCTTCCCAGGTTCAGGTGATTCTCCTGCCTCAGCCACCCAAGTAGCTGGAACTACAAGCATGCACCACCATGCCCAACTAATTTTTGTATTTTTAGTAGAGACAGGTTTTGCCGTATTGGCCAGGCTGATGATCTGCCTGCCTTGGCCTCCCAAAATGCTGGGATTACAGGTGTAAGCTACTGTGCCCAGCCTCAGATTGGCTTCTTTCACTTAGTAATAAGCATTAAAGATTCCTTTATGTCTTTTCTGTGACTTGATAGTTCTTAATATTCTGTCATATGGATATACCACACTTTCTCTGCTCACTTTCTTAAGGACATCTTGTTTCCAAGTTTTGGCAATTATGAATAAAGCTGCTAATAAAACTCATGCACAGGTTTTTGTGTACATACAAGTTTTTTACTCATTTTGGTAAATATCAAGCATGATTACTGGTTCATATGGTAAGAGTACGTTTAGTTTTGTAAGAAACTGCCAAACTTTTTTCCAAAGCGGTTGTACCATTTGACATTCTCAACAGTAGTGCCTGAGCATTTTAGTTGCACGGTATCCTTGCCGACGCTTTGGATGGCTAGTCTTTTGTAATCTTGTGGTTTTGATTTGCATTTCCATGATGACTTATGATATTGAGCATCTTATCTTACTGAGCATGGCTTAATTTGCCATCCTTATGTCTTTTAGGTGAAGTGTGTGTCCTACTCTTATGTTTGTTTGTTTGTCTTTTTTTGTTGGGTTGTAAGAGTACTTTACACATTCTAGATACAAATATTTTGTCAGGTGTGTGTTTAGTACATATTTTCTCCTAGTCTGTGGCTTGTGTTTTTATTTTTTTAATGGTGTTTTTTGAAGGGTAAACATTTTTAATTTTTGAAGTTCAATGCATTTTATTCTTTTAAGATAAGTACTGTACTTTTTGCTCTTCAAAAGACACCATTAAAAAATGCAAAGAAATCTTTGCCAAAGTCAAGGTCATCATATTTTTTTCTACAAGTTTTATAGTTTTAGCCCTTATATGTAGGTTCATGATCTATTCTGAGTTAGTTTTTGTATGTGATGAGGTAAGAGCTGAGTTATCGAGCTGTTGTACCATAATGTATAGAAAAGATCCTTTCCCCATTGAATAGCCTTAGTCCTTTAAAAAAATTAACTGGCCATGTATATATGGGTCTGTTTCTAGATAATCTGTTTCATTAACCATTTGTCTACCTGTATGCCAATAACACACTGTCTTGCTTATTATACCTTTATAACAAGTCTTGAAGTTACATAATTTAAGTTTTCTTTCTTCTTTTTCAAACTTGTTTTAGAATTCCTAGGTCCTTCACATTTCTTATTCTGTCCTGTTCTATTCTTGTATGTTCAAGAGGGTCTCCCTCCCTCGCCCAGCCTGGAGTGCAGTGGCGTGATCTTTGCTCACTGCAGCCTCGAACTCCTGGGCTCAGGGATCCTCCTGCTTCAGCTTCCTGAGTAGTTGGACTACAGGAACATGCCACCATGTTGTCATGTTCAAAATATTGATTTCAATATCAATATATTTTTTAATTTTAATTTTTTTGTCGATATGAGTTCTTGCTAGGTTGCCCAGACTGTCAATGTAAATTTTACAATCAGCTTTTCAGTTTTCACAGTATTGCCTGCCAGGATTATTTGAGATTTCATTGAATCTGTTTATCAATATGGAGTGAATTACCATTGTAACAACACTGAGTCTTCTGATCCATGAACATGGCATTTTGTTCAATTTATAGGTCTTTGATTTCTCTTAGCATTCTTTTCTAGTCTTTAAAGTTAAAGATCTTGCCGTTCTTTTGTCAAAATTCTTTTGAAAAATGTCTGTTCATGTCCTTTGCCCATGTTTTAATGGGATTATTTGTGTGGGTGAAGTTTTCTGAATTCCTTGTGGATTCTGGATATTAGTCCCCATTGGATGTATAGTTTGCAAATATTTTTCCCCACTCTGTAGGTTGTGTGTTTACTCTGTCAATTATTTCTTTTGTGTAGAAGCTTTTTAGTTCAACTAAGTCCCATTTGTCTCTTTTGTTGTTGTTGTTGCCTGTGCTTTTGAGGTTTTAGTCACAAATTATTTGCCTAGACCAATGTCCAAAAGAATTTTCCCTAGGTTTTCTTTTAGTAATTTGATAATTTCACATCTTACATTTAGGTTCTTTTTTTTTTTCCGAGACGGAGTCTCGCTCTGTCGCCCAGGCTGGAGTGCGGTGGCATGATCTCGGCTCACTGCAAGCTCCGCTACCTCCCGGGTTCACGCCATTCTCCTGCCTCAGCCTCCCCAGAAGCTGGGACTACAGACGCCCGCCACCACGCCCAGCAAATTTTTTTGTATTTTTAGTAGAGATGGGGGTTTCACCATGTTCACCAGGATGGTCTCGATCTCCTGACCTCATGATCCGCCCGCCTCGGCCTCCCAAAGTGCTGGGATTACAGGCGTGAGCCACCGCGCCCGGCCACATTTAGGTTCTTAATCCATCTGGAGTTAAGTTTTGTATACGGTGAGACATAATGACTCAGTTTCATTCTTCTGCATGTGATAGTCCAATTTTCCCAGCACCATGATTGAAAAATTACACGCCTGTAATCCCAACACTTTGAGAGGCCAAAGTGGGAGGATCACCTGAGGCCAAGAGTTTGCAGCCAGCCTGAGCAACAGTGATATGCTGTCTTTAAAACTAAAAATAAAAAATTAGACTAATAAAAAATTAGCCTCAGCCAGGCTCATATGTTCTTCAGCATTTTTTTTTAGCAATAAATAATTTTAAAATTAAGGTATATACATTTTTTAGACATAATGCCATTGCACACTTAATAGACTACAGTATATTGTAAACATAACTTTGTATGCACTGCGAAACTAAAAAAAGAAAAAGAAATGCATTTTTTAAGGCTGTAGCTGCCATAGACAGTGATCAGATTCTTCTGATCTATTGGAAAAAAGTAAACTGAAAACCTATTGGGAGAACCCACTCCCGATGGTTCCGTGGGTTCTTTCTATTTGCTAAGTGTCTCGGCTCGTTTGAGAAATAAAGGGAAAGAGCACAAGAGAGAGAAATTTAAAGCTGGGTGTCCGGGGGAGACGTCACATGTCGGCAGGATCCGTGATGTTCCTCGAGCTGTAAAACCAGCAAGTTTTTATTAGTGATTTTCAAAAGGGGAGGGAGTGCACGAATAGGGTATTGGTCACAGAGATCACATACTTCACAAGGCAATAAAATATCTTCACAAGGCAAACCAAATAAATGGAGGCAGGGCGAGATCACAGGACCACTGGATGAGGCGAAATTAAAATTGCTAATGAAGTTTCAGGCATGCATTGTTGTTGATAACTTCTTATCAGGAAACAGGGTTTGAGAGCAGACAACCTGTCTGACCAAAATTCATTAGGTGGGAACTTCCTCATCCTAATAGCCCAGGAGCGCTACAGGAGACCGGGGCTTATTTCATCCCTTCGGCTTGGACCATAAAAGATGCAGAGGGCCATTTATAGGCCTACCCTCAGGGCTCATTCTCTTTCTCAGGGATGTTCCTTGCAGAGAAAAAGAATTCAGTGATATTTCTCCTATTTGCTTTTGAAAGAGGAGAAATATGGCTCTGTTCCGTCTGGCTCACCGGTGGCCAGAAGTCTTATCTCTGGTGTTCCCTGAACATTGCTGTTATCCTGTTTTTTCAAGATGTCCAGATTTCATATTGTTCAAACACACATACTGTACAAACAATTTCCTGAGGTGACATATATCCTCCTCAGTTTACGAAGAAGATGAGGGGATTAAGAGATTAAAGTAAAGGCAGGCATAGGAAATCACAAGGGAATAGATTGGGGAAGTGATAAGTGTCCATGAAATCTTCACAATTTATGTTCAGAGATTACAGTAAAGACAGGCGTAAGAAATTATATAAGTATTAATTTGGGGAACTAATAAATGCCCATGAAATCTTCACATTTATGTTCTTCTGCCGCGGCTTCAGCCGGTCCCTCTGTTCGGCATCCCTGACTTCTGCAACAAAAACCTTCTGGAAAGGATTCATCATTCTAGGTGCCATTAAGAACATTGATGATTCATGGGAGGAGGTCAAAAAATTATTAACAGGCGTTTGAAAGAAGCTCATTCCAGCCCTCATGGACAACTTTGAAGGGGTTCAAGACTTCAGTGGAGGGAGGAGCTACAGATTTGGCAGAAACAGAAAGAGCTAGAATTACAAGTGGAGCCTAAAGATGTGACTGAATTGCTGCAATCTCATAAAACTGGAATGCATGTGAAGTTGCTACTTATGGGTAAGCAAACAAAGTGACTTCTTGAGGTGGAATCTACTCCTGGTGAAGATGCTGTGAACATTGTTGAAATGACAACAAAAGATTTAGAATGTTACATAAACTTAGTTGGTAAAGCAGCAATAAGCAACTCAGTTGATAAAGGGTTTGGGAGGATTGATTCAAATTTTGAAAAAAGTTCTGTGGTGGGTAAAATGTTGTCAAACAGCATCGAATGCTAGAACAAAATCTTTCAGGAAAGGAAGAGTCAATTAACACAGCAAACTTCACTGTTGTCTTATTTTAAGAAATTGCCGGCCGGGCGCGGTGGCTCAAGCCTGTAATCCCAGCACTTTGGGAGGCCGAGACGGGCGGATCACGAGGTCAGGAGATCAAGACCATCCTGGCTAACCCGGTGAAACCCCGTCTCTACTAAAAAATACAAAAAACTAGCCGGGCGAGGTGGCGGGCGCCTGTAGTCCCAGCTACTCGGGAGGCTGAGGCAGGAGAATGGCGTAAACCCGGGAGGCGGAGCTTGCAGTGAGCTGAGATCCGGCCACTGCACTCAGCCCGGGAGACAGAGCGAGACTCCGTCTCAAAAAAAAAAAAAAAAAAGAAATTGCCTTAGTCACCCCAACCTTCAGCAACCACCACCACCCTTATCAGTCAGGAGCCATCAACATGGAGGCCCTCCAGTGGCAGAAAGATTACAACTCTGAAGGCTCAGATGTTCTTTAGCATTCTTTTAGCAATAAGTAATTTTTAATTGTACATTGGTTTTTTTAGACATAATGCCATTGCACACTTAATAGACTGCATAGTATTGTAAACATAACTTTTATATGCATTGGGAAACAAAAAAATTCACTTTATCATGATGTTTGCATATTGCCATCATCTGTAACTGAACCTGCAGTATCTCGGAGGTATACCTTTAATGATGATGTTTCCTGTCTTCTGGCTTGCATTACTCCTGATGAGAAAGTCTGCTGTCATCCTATTGCTATTGTCTTTTCAGCAGTTTGTGATGCACCTTGGTAAAGTGTTTTTCAAGTTTTTTGTGCCTTAGGTTCATAGAGAGTTTTGGATCTGTGGGTTTATAGTTTCTGTCAAATTTCAAACAGTTACGGCATTTCTTCAAGTATATATTCTATCTTACCCTGCTGTCGTTTGGGGACTTCAGCTGAATGTATATTGGGCTCCTTTCAGCTTGTCTTAATGCCCGCTTAGGCTCTGTTCATTTTTTGGTAGTTGTTTATCTGTTTGATTTTTTGTCATTTTTATTATTGTGTTTACTAATCTTTGTTCTCCAATGTCTGATTTACTGTTATTTCATTCAGTGTAATTCTCATCTTAGGCATTGTATCTTTTTATCTGTAAAAATTTCATTTAAAAAACATCTTCCATGCCTGTACTTAACATCTTCTGTCTATCTGCCTGAACATATGGAATATAGCTGTGACAGTTGTACTGATTCTATCATTTGTGTCTTATCCGGGTCTTTTATTATTAGTTGACTGGTTCACATTTTCCTGCCTCTCTTCATATGTGGTACTTTTTGATTCAATACCATGTATTCATGAATTCTACCTTGTTGGGCACTGGACATTTTTGCATTCTTACATGTTTTGGGAGGCAGTTAAATTACTTGGAAACAGATCCTTTGCGTCTTGCTCTTAAGTTTCATTAGGTAGAACCAGAGCAGCATTTAGTTTAGCATAATTTTTTTCTGCTTTTGAGACCACACCTTTGTGAGTACACTACCCAGTGTCCTGTGAATTTTGAGGTTTTCCAGTCGGACAGTCTGACAATCATGATGACATTTGTATGTGAAAGAGACAAAATCAGAGAGTCCTTGCCGGATCCTTACCTCAGTATCTCACTAAATCAGGAAGTATATTTGGCTATGTGTAATAAATACAAGGGGTTACCAAATGAGGGATTTGCTTCTATCTTATTATCATTCTGAAGACTCGAGGTAGTCATCATGTACTCTATTTTAACTTACTGCTTTGCCATCCTAAGCATGTGGCCAAGGATTAAAATACCTAACAAATTGTTTTACATAATTGGGAATTTGAAGCTTAGCTCTGTCTAGATTGGAGATACAGATTTGAGAGTTAGTTTATAGGTGATGTTTCTTCAACAGACTCAATAGAATGAAAAGAGCAGTAGTGCAAGAATGAAACTTCAAATGGCCTAAGCATTTACTAGCCAGGCAAAGAAAAAGAGATTCTGAAGCCCACTCAGGTGAGATGTGGGAAGTGGGGTGAAGAATGGAGAATTGTGAGAGTGCATTGCCATGGAAGCTATAATGGATATTTATGTTTTTAGCCTACCATTACTTAAACAGCCTTTTTTGTTGTTGTTTGTTTTTTGCAGTAGTGGGGATGGCATCATCCATTGTGTTAGTCTTGGTGGAAGCAGCAGTGTTCTGTAGTATAACCTTTACTGTAGTAGAATATAACATCAAGAAGTAGGGAAGTTGGCTGGTCTTGGTGGCTCATGCCTGTAATCCCAGCACTTTAGGAGGCCAAGGCAGGTGGATTCCTTGAGCCCAGAAGTTCAAGACCAGCCTGGGCAACATAGCAAAACCCTGTCTCTACAGAAAGTACAAAAATGAGCTGTCCATGGTGGTGCGTAACTATAGTACCAGCACTTGGGAGGCTGAGGTGGGAGTATCACTTGAGCCCAGGAGGTCAAGGCTGCAGTGAGCCATGATTGTGCCACTGCATTCCAGCCTGGGTGACAAAGCAAGACCCTGTCTCAGAAAAGAAAATAAAAAAACAAGAAGTAGGGAAGTCAAGATTATATGAAGTAAGCCATGGCAGGGACTTTGGAATTTATTCAAAGTGTTGCAAGAAACTACCAGTACTTTCTGACAGAGAGCATTAACATTCTCTTACTTTTTAAAAGGATAATCCTTATTGCTGTATGGAAAATGAGTTATATTAGAGTTTGGAGTAAAATCAAGTTGATCAGATATGAAACTAGTAATCCATGCAAGAGATGATTATGGCTTGGAGTAGTGATACATATTTTAAGGAAAAGCTAATGGGATTTGCTGGTGGATTGGAATATAAGGTGAGAGCATGGGAGGAATTCAAGCTATCCCAAAATTTTTGTTTTGAGCTATTGGAAAAATAGAGATGCTTCTTGATAGAGAAGACTAGAGAAGAATAGATTTTTAAAAAATATATTGTTTTAAAATTTTTTTCTTCTGAAATAATTTTAAGTTCCAGAAGTTGCAAAACAAATATAAAGAAATTTGTTTTGATTATTTGAGAGTAACTTGCTAACGTGAGACCTCATCACCCCTGAACATTTTAGTTTGTAATTGCTATCAATAAGGACATTTTCCTACATATCCAGAATCCAACTGTCAAAATCAGGAGGTTAACACTGATAGAATTATATCATCTAATCCACAGAAACCATTCAAGTTTTGCCAGTAGTCCCAATAATGCTCATTTTAGGAAAATAATTCAATCAGGATTATAATTTGCATTTAGTTGTTGTGTCTTTTTGATGCATCTCAATCCAGAACAGCTGTAACGTTTCCTTGACTTTCATGATCTCGACAGTTTTGAGGTTTACAGAGCAGTTAATTCTTAGACTGTTCCTCAATTGGTATTTGTCTAATGCTTTCCTATGAATCAATTCAGGTTGTCAGTTTTTGGCAGCAATATCACAGAGGTGATGTGGTAGTCTCAGTGTATCTTACCAGGTGGTACTTTTTTTTAATTTTTAAAAATTGAGGAAGTCAGGCCAGTTAGGTACATGGTTTCAATTTGCCTGTTACTGATGATCTTAACGTGGATCACTTGACTAAGCTTTTTTTTTTTCTTTTTTTGTCTGCTGGGTTTCTACACTAAAAAGGTACTCTTTTTTTCCTTTGAAAAATGTGTGGAAAGATTATTTTTTGGAGATGGTATGTTGAAACTAAGTAACTCATTCCTCATCATACTTTTCATCCACTAGTTTTAGCATTCGTTGATTTTTCTTGGTTGAATTATTACTTGATTATTTCTATTGATGATTGCTGAATGGTGGTCTTTCTAATTTTATTACTTCATTAGTTGACATTCCACCATAAGAAAAAGCTTTCTCTTCCTCCCATTGTTGATTTATTTCTTTATCTTTGTTTTTATGGACGCACGGTTTTCTCCTTTTTTTTTTTTTTTTTTGTTTCAGGAGATGGGATCTTGCCATGTTGTCCTGGTGGGCTACAAACTCCAGGGCTGAAGTGATCCTCTTGCCTCAGTCTCCTGAGTAGCTGAGATTACAGCTATTGTGCCCAACCTCACTGTTTCTTTTTTTTTTTTTATTTGAGACGGAGTCTCGCTCTGTCGCCCAGGCTGGAGTGCAGTGGCCAGATCTCAGCTCACTGCAAGCTCCGCCTCCCGGGTTCACGCCATTCTTCTGCCTCAGCCTCCCGAGTAGCTGGGACTACAGGCGCCCGCCACCTCGCCCGGCTAGTTTTTTGTATTTTTTAGTAGAGACGGGGTTTCACCGGGTTAGCCAGGATGGTCTCGATCTCCCGACCTCGTGATCCGCCCGTCTCGGCCTCCCAAAGTGCTGGGATTACAGGCTTGAGCCACCGCGCCCGGCCCCCTGTTTCATTTTTTTTATTCAGTGGGCCCGTAATCCAACATTTTTATTTTGATGTTCAAATTGTCCCATATTTGGTTAGTGGAATCCCTTTCAAGCTGTGCCTGTGGCCTTTTAACATGTCCCCATAGTCTTTATGTACTTTCTTTCTGGTTCAGTGAGATGTTTTAGGCTCATTTTGCAATTACCTCCTCTAAATCAGCTATATCTCAGCCATATTCTGGTTCCTCTGCCCTCCATTGGGGTTTGGTACTTACAGACATCTGGGCAGGAAGGTAAAACTCCATCTCTACAGAAAATTAGCTGATCATGGTAGCAAACACTATAGGCTGAGGTGGAAGAATTGCTTAAGCCTGGGACGTTGAGGCTGCAGTGAGCTCTGATAGTACCACTGCACATCAGCCTGGGTGACAGTGCAAGACTGTGTCTCAAAAAACAAAACAAAATCACCTGAAAAATTTAGTTGAGAATTTAAATTTTTATTGAAAGAGAATATACTAGATAAAACTTCCCCAACCACTTTGTGACTTTCTCTATGTGCATATGTATGGTCAGAGAATTTCCTATTCCAGCTGACTGTTTCCTCAAAAGGTAAATTGGAGTGATAATGGTATTATGGAAAGTTTACTTGAGTAAGAAATAAGAAACAGGTATTCAAGTCTTAGCTTTGTCCAACTTTATAAGTTATATTATCTTTTTGACCCTCAGATTTTAAAATAAGATGTTTAGACTAGATGTTTTCTTCTCAGCTGTTTAAAATTTAGTCTTATATTTGTCTTGATTAAAAGTCCTAAAAACTGAGGTAATATAGTGCTTACCCTTGAAATGGGACTGATTGGCATGAGGAATGGAGCACTTTCTCGAGGCCAGGCTAGGTGGCTCACACCTGTAATCCCAACACTTTGAGAGGCCGAGGCGGGAGGACTGCTTGAGCCCGGGAGTTTGAGACCAGCCTGGGCAAACACAGTGAGATGCCATATTAAAAAAAAAAAAAAAAAAAAAAAAACCAGCCAGGCATGATGCGTATCTGTAGTCCCAGCTACTTGAGAGGCTGCAGCAAGAGGATCGCTTGAGTCAGGAAGTTGAGGCTGCCGTGGCAGTGATCATGCCACTGCACTCTAACCTGGCAACAAAGTGAGACCCTGTCTCAAAAAAAAGAAGAAAAAAAAAAAAGAAAAGAAAGGAACACTTTCATGTTTTATGTTATACTCTGTGTTAATAATTTTTACATTTTTTTCTTTGATAGGAAAAATTAAGCTTAAACATTAAGGAATTCCTTAATGTTACTTGACATTTGAAAATTATATGATTAAAAAGAAATTAAAGTTGTCAGTGCTTATAAGATGGCAGCATGCAAGAAGGATAGCATGGTTGTTTTTGTAAAAATTTGAATTGGTTGTTTTTGTAAAAATTTGAATTAGTTGCTAGTATTTGAAATTGGGAAGATCTCACATTAAAATTTGGATTAGGGCTTTTTGAAAAAACAGTGTATCTGATAATACTGAGCCTGAACTTCTGTAGGCAGCTATTGACTAGAGCTGAGGCAGTTGCCTTCTCTAGGTGAGCAAATGATCTCTAGTTATTCATAGAACCTGCCACTTCTATTTTGTTTCCTTCCTTTCTTCCTTCCTTCCTTTTTCAGATATAATTTGCATACCATGAAATTCACCCTTTTAAATACTACAATTCAGTAATCTTTCATTTATTCACAAAGTTTTGCAACCATTGCCACTGCCTAACTCCAGAACATTTCCTTATCCCCCAAAAGATACTTCATACCCATTTACAGTCATTCCCCGTTTCCCATACCCTGGCTTTGGGAAATCACTAATCTGCTTTCAGTCTCTGTAGATTTGCTATTCTAGACATTTCATGTAAGTAGAATATGGGGCTTTTAAAAAATCTGGCTTGGCCAGGTGCGGTGGCTCAAGCCTGTAATCCCAGCACTTTGGGAGGCTGAGGTGGGTGGATCACGTGGTCAGGAGATCGAGACCATCCTGGCTAACACGGTGAAACCCCGTCTCTACTAAAAATACAAAAAATTAGCCGGGCATGGTGGCAGGCGCCTGTAGTCCCAGCTACTCGGTAGGCTGAGGCAGGAGAATGGTGTGAACCCGGGAGGCGGAGCTTGCAGTGGGCCCAGATCGCACCACTGCACTCCAGCTTGGGCGACAGAGCCAGAGAGACTGTCTCCAAAAAAAGGCTTATTCCACTTAGCACAATGTTTTTAAGATTTGTCCATGTTGGAGCATGTATCAGTACTTTTATTCTTTTTAATGACTGAATAATATTGATGGGCGATGGAGTCTCACTCTGTTGTCCAGGCTGGAGTGCAGTGGCATGATCTGGGCTCACTGCAACCTCTGCCTCCCATGTTCAAGCAGTTCTCCTGCCTCAACCTCCCAAGTAGCTGGGATTACAGGCTCCTGCCACCACGTCCAGCTAATTTTTGTATTTTTAATAGAGATGGATTTCACCAGGTTGGCCAGGCTGGTCTCAAACTCCTGACTTCAAGTGATCTGCCCGCCTTGGCCTCCCAAAGTGCTGGGATTACAGATGTAATTTGTAAGCCACCACACATGGTCAGTAATATTTCCTCATATGGATATATGACATGTTTATCTCATCAGTTCATGGATATTCGGGTTCTTATAAATAGTGCTGCATTAAATGTACAGGGTTTTGTATGGTTATATGCTTTCAGTTATCTTGGGTATATACAATAGGAGTGGAAATAGTGGCTCATATTTCTTCACATTTTCATTACCACATGTCATTGTCTTTTTGATTATAGCCATCCTACTGGATGTGAGGCAGTATGTCATTTTGATATTTATTGTCATTTCCCTGCTGACAGATGATATTGAGCATCTTTATTTTTCTTTTTCAGTATTGTTGTGGCTATTCAGGGCCTATTGCAGTTTCATATGAATTTAAGGATCAGCTTTTCCATTTCTGCTGTAAGAGGCCATTGGAATTTTGATAGAGATTTCACTGAATCTGTAGATAACTGGGAGTATTGCTATCTTAAAATATTGTTTTCTCATTCATGAATATGGAATGTCTTTCTGTATATTTAGTTCTACTTTAATTTCTTTCAACAGTGTTTTGTAGTTTTTAGGGTGCAAGCTGCATTTTTTGGTTGTTGTTAAATATGTTCCAAAGTGCTTTATTCTTTTTGATGCTATTGTAAATGAAATTGATTTCTTAATTTTATTTCCAGAATGTTGATTGCTAATGTATAGAAATACAATTGAGTTTTGAATGTTGACCTTGTATCCTGCATCTGTACTGAACATGTTTATTAGTTCTAATATTGTTTTTTGTTAATTTCTTAGGATTTCCTGTATCTAAGATTGTCACTTGCAAATGGGCATAGTTTTACTTCTTATCCAATCTGGATTCCTTTTATTTCATTTTCTTGCCTCGTCTTCTGACTAGAACCTCCAGTACAATATTACATAGATGTGGCAAGAGTGGACATCCCTGTATTGTACCTGGCCTTACTGGGAATGTGTCCTGTTTTTCACCATTATCAACTTTATTACGTCCTCTTCTGTTTGTTATCTTTTGAGTGTGAACGGGTGTTGAAGTTCGGTACATGCATTTTCTGTATGTTTTGAGATGATTTGGTTTTTGTTCTTTTTTTTTTTTTTTCCCTTGAGACAGTCTCATTCTGTCATGCAGGCTAGAGTGAGTGCATTGCGTCATGATCTCTGCTCACTGCCAACCTCTGCCTCCCAGGTTCAAGGAATTCTCCTGCCTCAGCCTCCCAAGTAGCTGGGATTACAAGTGCCTGTTACCATGCCGGGCTAATTTTTATATTTTTAGTAGAGATGGGGTTTCGCCATGTTGGCCAGGCTGATCTGGAACTCGTGACTTCAGGCGATGCGCCTGCCTCAGCCTCCCAAAGTTCTGGGATTAAAAGCATGAGCCACTGTGCCTGGCTGGTTTTTGTTCTTTGTTCTGTTAATGTGGTTTATTACATTGATTGGATTTTAGATGCTGAACCAACCTTGATTTTGTTGCATATGTCCCAAATGTGCATGTTATATAATTTGTTTTTTAATGTTCTCGGTTAGGTTTGCTAGTATTTTATTGAGATTTTTGCATCTATTTGTGAGATATTCATCTTTAGTTTTCTCATCTTGTGATAGCTTTGTCTGGTTTTGGTATTGGAGTAATACTGGCTTCACAATGAATTGGGAAGTGTTCCTTTTTTTTTTTTGGAACCGTTTTTGTAAATTCTGTAAATGTTTGAAGCGATCTGGTCCAGGGCTTTTGTTTGTGAGAGATTTTTCTTTTCTCATTTAGTCTTTTTATAGGTCTGTTCAAATTCGTAATTTCTTCTTGATGAGTCAGTTTTGGTAGTTTCTTTTTAGGAATTTGTCTGTGTCATCTAAGTCATCTAATTGGTTGATGTACAATTGTTAATAGTATTCCCTTATCCTTTTTATTTCTGAAAGGTTGGTGTAATGCTCCCTTTTTAATTCTTGAATTTGATTATTTGTGTTTTGCTGCTGCTTTTGATTAGTCTAGCTAAAAGTTTATTAGTTTTGTTGATCTTTCCAAAGGGCCAATTTTTGTTTTATTGATTTTTAAAAATTTCAGTGATGTTTTTATTTTCTACTCGCTATTCCTTTAGCTTGTTTCAGATTTAAATTGTTCATCATCTTCTAGTATTTTAAGGTCAAAGGTTAGGTTATTGATTTGACATCTTTCTTGTTTGTCAATATAAATATTTACAGTTATGAATTTTATCTTTCGATGCATCCAGTAAGTTTTGGTTTGTTGTGTTTTCATTTTCATTTATCTCAAAGTATTTTCTAATTTTTCTTATGCCTTCTGTTGACCCACTGATTATTTTTGAGTATGTTTTTTAATTTTCACATATTTGTGAATTTTCCACATTCCTTATGTTACCAATTTCTGATTTCATTGCATTGTTGTCAGGAAACACACTTTGTGATTTCAGTCCGTATAGTTACTGAGATTTGTTTTATTACCTACTATTTGGTCTGTCTTGGAAATGTTCTATATGTATTTGAGAAGAATGTATATTCTGCTGTTTGAGGTTGTTCTGTAGGTGTCTGTTAAGCCTAGTAGTTTTATAGTGTTGTAAAAGTCTTGTATTTCCTCATTGATTTTCTGTCTACTTATTTTATCCATTATTGAATAGCAGGGCATTGAAATCTCCAACTTTTATTTTTGAATTGTGTGTTTCTTCCTTGAATTTTATACTTTTTTGTTTTGTATATTTTGCGACTCTGTTGTTAGGTGCATATAAGTTTATAATTGCTATATCTTTTTGATGTATTGGCTATCTTTTATTATAAAATGCCCTTTGTCACAACAATTTTTGTGTCATAATCTGTTTTGCCTGATAGTGGTATAGCCGTTGCAGGTCTGTTTTGACTACTGTTTGCATAGTGTATCTTTTTCTATCCTTTTACTGTCAACCTATTTTGTCTTTGGATTTAAAGCGTGGACCAGGCATTGTGGTTCATAGTCCCAGCACGTAGGGAGGCCAAACTGGGAGGATCAGTTTAGCCCAGGAGCTTGAGACCAGCCTAGGTAATCTGTACAAATCTTTTTTTAAAAAATGAGCCGTGTGTGATAGCGTGCACCTGTGGTCCTATCTAATCGGGGGTGCTGAGGTGGGAGGATTGCTAGAACCTGGCAGATCAAGGCTGCAGTGAGTTGTGATCATGCCAGTGCACCGCAGCCTGGGAAAGAGAGTAAGACCCTGCCAAAAGAAGAAAGAGAGAGAGAGAGAGAGGAGGGAGGGAGGGAGGGAGAGAGGGAGGGAGGGAGGGAGGGAGAGGGAGGGAGAGAGAGAGAGGGAGGGAGGGAGGGAGGGAGGGAGGGAGAGAGAGAGAGACGTGTCTGTTGTAGGCAACATATTCGGGTCAAAATGTTTAGGACCAGAAGTTTTTTGGATTTTTTCATATTTTGTAATATTTGCATATACATAGTGAGGTATCTTGGGAATGGGACCCAAGTCTAAACATGAAATTCTTATGTTTCATATACATCTTATTCATATAGCTAAAGATAATTTTATGTAATTTTTAAATTGTTTTTGAGACAGGGTCTCGCTCTGTCACACAGGCTGGAGTGCAGTGGTACAGTCATAGTTCACTGCAGCCTTGACCTCCCTGGCTCAAGCAGTCCTCCCACTTCAGCCGTCCAATTAGGTAGAACTACAGGCATGCATCACCACACCTGGCTTTTTTTTTTTTTTTATTTCTTTTTTTTTTTTGGTAGAAATGGGAGTCTCCCTGTGTTGCCCAAGCTGGTCTCAAACTCCTGGGCTCATGTGATCCTCCCACCTTGGCTCCCCCAAATTGCTAGTATTGTAAGTGTGAGCCACTGCACTAGCCAACAATATCTTAAATAATTTTGTGTCTGAAACAAAGTTTCTATTTTATTACCCTTGTAGGCCTCTTGCATGGGGGAATTTGGGCATGCATGGAAAAGATAATATTGCAGTGGAAGGGGCTGGGAGGGTCTTTTTTCTCCTGGGGGATGCTGAATAAACTGTGAGTTGTGCATCTGCCTTTTGACTGTGACATACCACATGAGGTCAGGTTTGTGGAATTTTCCATTCATAGTGTCATGTTGGCACTCATCGTATATTTTTCATCTTATTTTCTAGTTGACCTGGGGATTGCAGTTAACATCTTGTAATAACATAGTTTGAGTTAATATCAACCTAATTGCAATGGTATACAAACAGTTTTTTTTTTTTTTTAAAGAATTTTTGTTTTGTTTTGTTTTTTGTTTTTTTTTTAGGCAGTCTGACTGTATTGCTCAGACTGGAGTGCCACAGCTCACTGCAACCTCAACCTCCCAGGCCAAAGTGATCCTCCCACCTTGGCCTCCCAAGTAGCTAGGACTACAGGCATGCACTACTGCACCTGGCTAATTTTTTTATTTTTTGTATAGATGGGGTTTTGCTGTGTTGGACAGGCTGGTCTCGAACTCCTGGGCTCAAGCAATCTGCCTGCCTAGGCCTCCCAAAGTGCTGGGGGTGTGAGCCGCTGCGCCTGGCCATAAACACCTTTCTTTTATGTAACTCTGTCCTTTCCCTTTCCTGTGTACTGTTAATATTATATGACAGTATATTATGTATTGTTATGTATTGTATACCCAGCAACACAGTTATAATGATTGCTTCATGCAGGTTTTTTCTTTTTAAACCAATATATTAGTTTCCTATTGCTGCTTATATAGAAAAAGAGTTAATGTAGCAGGCCTGATTGCTTATTTTTAGAAGGCCTGCTTAGGAGTCAGTCTTTGGCTGACACCTGAGAACTTGGATTTCAGGAGGGTTCCTGCCTCTAACTGATAATGGTTTGTACAGACACTATGGTTTATGCTTGAATACCTGCTTTTCTTCTGGGAGTCTGGAATTTTGCTATGTGTTAGGCAAGGGGGTGCCTACATGATCAACCTGCAATATAAAACACCTCCCCCCAGCGAAATGTGTAAAGTATTCATATTATATATTTCTCATTAGTATTATTTATAGTTTTTTTTTTTTTTTTCATTTCGTGGCTCCTTTTCTGTTTCTTTTTATTAATATGTTAATCTGTTTTATCTTCTAAGGCAATGCTGATGGGAGAACCATTTTCCTAATTTTCAAATTGTTGAGCTGTTTGCCATGATGGGTGAGTTCAAACTAAAAGCGTATTTCAGCTATAATTAAAAGATAGAATGGAAGTGAAAAAACTGTCTCTATTATGTGCTATTTATGAACCTTTTTATAAATAAATTTTATGATATAGCAGATTTATGAAATGTTTTATATTTACTTAATAGACTTAATTACTTGTGTTGCTATAGTTTTAGAGTGATCATTTTATGCATAACACAGTAGGGACATTCAAAATAAACTTAAGATGTGTTGTGATTTGCTTAAAGTCTGATGGCAAGAGAGGAATCATAAGATTTTATTTTATGATTCATAGAGCAGCAAATCATTGGTGCTCAGGGATGATATGTTATACAACTCTTGGTCGTATATTGTGGTATGATGTTAGTTTAAAGAGACTAAAGTATGGGAATGGATTTTGTATGTTCAGTTTACGTATCATTTTGTTTTCCTCTTTACCTCCTTTTTGTTTTTTCCTTTTCTCCTTTGTGTTAAGGGTTCTAGCATGAGGCAGGGATTAGACAGGAAGGCACTAGAAGGAAATGGAGTCATGAATGGCCTACCCTATCCTAAATCAAGAAAAATGGGACTGAGTAGTTGGATGCTGAATTTTGAAACTTAGACTGATCCTGGGATTTAATTCTGACATTTACTTGCCAGAGTTTGCCTTTATCACACATTTTCTACTTCTTGCTTAACAAAACAAATACACACACACACACACACACCCCTCATGAAGAACTTATATTTGCCCATGTGATGAAAGTGGGGGCTAGGACACTTTCACTATGTGTCATTGTAGCAAGTTTGTAAGCTTAGACTTCACCTTCCTACTTTAAAATTTTTCCTTCCACTTCCTCTTCTGTAGTCGTGAGGATCAGTGCCCTCTTGTAGCCCAAATTCTCTACTCTAGTTAGCCTTACTTTCAGCTCCAAATTGGATGTACTTTTACTGAACTCCTTTCAACTTTTCATTTTGGCTGCTGTCGCTTGTACTCTGTGTATCGATCAAATTTATTTTTGTCAGCCTCAAATAATACAGCTCTATAGAAGGGCAACAATCATTGCTTAAAAACATGTATAAATGTAGTCACAGAACACCATGACAGATGTTTGAATTTTTGATTGAGGATGTTCTTCTGTTAATTATTTTTCAAATATCATGAATAAGCATATAAGGTATTTAATTCAACATTTCTGATAAAAGATTTTTGAAAAAATTATTTTCCAAATATTTTTTGGTTTTATGCTCAATTGAATGTCCTTCCAACATGTGTCAGAAACCCATTGTACTTACCCATAAGTACATAAGTGAAACCGCGTCTCTACTAAAAATACAAAAAATTAGCTGGGCATGGTGGTGGGCCCCTGGAGTCCCAGCTACTCGGGAGGCTGAGGCAGGAGAATGGTGTGAACCTGGGAGACAGAGCTTGCAGTGAGCCGAGATCACGCCACTACACTCCAGCCTGGGCAACAGAGTGAGACTCCATTTCAAAAAAAAGAAAAAGAAAAAGAAAAAAGAAATGAGTATATATAAATGTGATAATCAATTTTAGCCAAAGGCCCTCCCCCAAGGCTTTTGACATTGTAAATATTAAGTATATAAAATTGTTTAAATTCAAATGTTTAGGTTTCTTCTAATAGAAATTAGAAAAACATAGATAGATTAAGAATTAGAGTTACCACTTTGGGAGGCAAAGGTGGGAGGATCACTTGAGCCCAGGAGTTCAAGACCAGCCTGGGCAATATAGTGAGACTCCATCTCTACGAAAAAAAATAAAAAAAGAATTAGAGTTCTTCTGTCCCTAGTGTAGAATTAAGGATTTACTTTTTTTTTTTTTTGGACACGGATTCTCACTCTCTTGCCCAGGGTGGAGTGCAGTGGCGTGATCTCAGCTCACTGCAACCTCCGCCTTCTGGGTTCAAGTGATTATCCTGCCTTAGCCTCCTGAGTAGCTGGGACTACAGGCGCCTGCCACCATTCCCGGCTAATTTTTGTATTTTTAGTAGAGACTAAAAGTAGGGTTTCACCATATTGGCCAGGCTGGTCTTGACCTCCTGACCTTGTGATCTGCCCCCCCCCCCCCCCGCCCCCAGCCTCCCAAAGTGCTGGGATTACAGGCGTGAGCCATTGCGCCTGGCCAAGGATTTAACCTTCTTAAAGAAGGTCACATCAAATGCTTTTATTCCAGTTGAGATCGTTCTGAGCTTATTGATGGGTGCATCTATTGTGATTATATTGTACCTGTCTGTGGCTTGGTTACCTATTTGGCTAAACTAACATTATGATAAAACTTTATTTTATAAAAAATACTTGGGGAAGGATTATAAAATTTTCTCTTAACCTGGAAATATTAATAAATTAATAAAACCAATAATAAAACCTTGTAACCATTACTTTTAAATTTTAATATGGAAATAATTTCACTACAAAATAGAATATATGAAATGTTACTAAAAATTAGTAAATTAGAGAAGTCAACTATTTGTGTGTTTGAGAGACTATTAGGGCTACTGAATTGTCAGAATATTTTTAGTGATTCACCTTGTAGGATATGGCATGTTTTTTTACTACTCCAAGAACATAAGTTACTGCTCACCAAAATGGTTACATTTTAAAATGTAAACTGTAAATTAAAGTCTCTTGATTCCTTTATTTACCATTTGTGGTTATCATTAGTAGAATTGATTTACTAGTGAAAACAAATTAAGTTGTTCCTGACGTCTTCCAGAGAGCTTATAATTGGCATTACTGGCAGGCACATGCTTTTAGTCTCAGAAAGAAACAGTTGGTATATTTAGAAGAGTCTAAAAGTTCATGTTCATGTTCATGATCCTTTCTCTCAGTTTTATGGACTTGGTACTTTTTCTAAAGAAAGGAATTTTCTTACATTGTTACTGACCACGATCTTTAAATAGTCTGTTTTTAGTCTTGTCAAACCTTATGGTGAAGAAGTTTGAAAGAGCATTTCCAAATACAGTAGGCCAGTATCCACAGGTGAAGCTTTTCTTTGTTGCTGACTCTTAAGTATTGATGAAAGAAAAAAAAAACCTTCCAAAATTAAGTCTGTACTTTGAACATAAGTGCTAAGTAATGATAGTTATACAAAGTTGTTTATTTTTTTTCCTCTACTTTTTAAAAGATTTTAGATATCTTGATGTTTTATTTAGGAGACATAGAAAAGAATTCGTTTTAACAGGGCAGTTTTGACCTTATTCTAGGATATTAAATCAGTGGAAGAATCAGAATGACTTCATCTTGTCTATTAGTGTCACATGTGTGGACTAATGGTAGATCTTGACTCTGTTGCAATTTTATTTTACCAAAAGGATAGGCATTAAAAATGTTCTAGATGGATTTTTGTATGCAATTAATACATTCTCTACTTTAAATTTTATAAATTTTGTGTGATGTCTATACATGTTGATATATATGTCACAATTACAATTCTATATATGTGTTTTATTTCAAAATTACCTAGATGATCAGCAAGCTTTGAACTCAATCATGCAAGATTTGGCTGTCCTTCATAAGGCCAGTCGACCAGCATTATCCTTGCAGGAAACCAGAAAAGCAAAATCTTCATCACCAAAAAAACAGGTATTTATTTTAATAAGTATATTTTGTTTTTCTATGAATTACTTTCCTTTAATACCCTAATCTTATGGAGAACTTGTTTAATGTGTTTAGCTTTTACACTTTCGAATCAAGTATTTTGTTAGTGTTTGTTATACATTTTCCCATTAAGAGTGTGTGTTCATCTGTTAACAATAGCAAAGACATGCAATCAATCTCAATGCCCATCAGTGGTAAACTGGATAAAGGAAATGTGGTACATATACACCATGGAATTCTTTTTTTTTTTTTTTTTTTTTTGAGACGGAGTTTCGCTCTGTCGCCCAGGCTGGAGTGCAGTGGCCGGATCTCAGCTCACTGCAAGCTCCACCTCCCGGGTTCACGCCATTCTCCTGCCTCAGCCTCCTGAGTAGCTGGGACTACAGGCGCCCGCCACCTCACCCGGCTAGTTTTCTGTATTTTTTAGTAGAGACGGGGTTTCACCGTGTTAGCCAGGATGGTCTCGATCTCCTGACCCCGTGATCCGCCCGTCTCGGCCTCCCAAAGTGCTGGGATTACAAGCTTGAGCCACCGCGCCCGGCCTACACCATGGAATTCTATGTAGCCATAAAAAAGAATGAGATCATGTCCTTTCGGGAACATGGATGGAACTGGAGGCAATTATCCTTAGCAAACTAATGCAGGAACAGAAAACCAAATACCACATATTCTCACTTATAAGTGGAAGGTAAATAATGAGAACACGTGGAGACTTAGAGGGGAGCAATAAACACTGGGGCCTACCGGAGGGGGGAGGGCGGGAGGAGGGAGAGGATCAGGAACAATAACTAATGGGTACTAGGCTTTAATACCTGGGTGACTAATCTGTACAAACAAAGCCCCATGACATGAGTTTACCTGTATAAGAAATGTGCTCATGTACCCCTGAACTTAAAAGTTAAAAAAAAATTTTTTTAAGTATGCATTCATAAAGAATGGTAGCATTCTGCAGCCGAGGTTGACCCCTTCCCAGAAAAAATAAGGAAGCATTTCATTTAATGTGGTAACTGTTTTCCAAAGCTGACATTTCATCCATATTTCAAACACTTAAGCAGATTGTTTTTTGTTTTGTTTTGTTCTTCAGATAGTCTACTCTGGATTTTTAGAAATGAGGATGATTTTGATTTTGATAAATCAGATTAGTTTGGAATACTCAGCATGACATACAAAAATATAATATTCTGTATTTCCCATAACAGGATCAGCAAATGTCTCATACTCCTGGTACCTTCACTAGTAGATCTTGGTGTTCTTTCCTGTTGAGCCCAGATTCAGCAACATAATTCTTAACTTTTTAGCAGACACTATCAATTGTTTGGAGCTGGTACAGAAATTCAAACTTCCTTCCTCGTCTGGTCTATTTTAAATGAATGGCTAAAAAACAATATGATTTAGAAATTGTAGGAGTTTTATCTAATCTCTGAATGATTTGTCTGATCTCTGAAAGACTCAATTGTCATTTCATTACAGAATGATGTCCGAGTCAAATTTGAACATAGGGGAGAAAAAAGGTAAGGAAAGAAACATTACATGTTAATTAATTGATTTAATCAAATGTGTATTCTAATAAAGCTGTTGAAAGGTTCTTTTCAGATTTGAATGAAGTTTCATGGTTTACAAATTGAGAATAGAGTAGTCCTTGGGAATGTGTAATGTGTTTAGACTTAAGATAGATAACGTATGTCAAAATGCAGGCTAAACATTAGAAATGATTAATGTCTTTGCAATTTTCAGAGATAAATAAGATCACTGCTTAATACAGCCTTTAAATACAGTCATTTCCTTTTATTTTTATTTGAGGGAAATTAAGTATATTTTTCCTTGTAATTGTTTCATCCCTCCAGATACTATATAGCATTTATATATGTGAGCTTAACACTCACAATTCTGATTATTCACAAGAGACCTCAGTGCTATGACATGTATGTCATTAGCAATGTTGAGGAAAGTGAATTGGACTAGTGGTTGTAAATTATTTAGCAGAGATGTAAACCTAGCCTTCTACTTGGTATCCGTATCTCAGTGCACAAATTATAGGATGGTAGTTGACAACAAAATTGCTGACAAGACCTAATGGGAGTTAAGGCCGATGAAATTTTTTTTTTGAGATGGGGGTCTTACTCTGTTGCCCAGGCTGGAGTGCAATGGCGTGATTTTGGCTCACTGCAACCTCCACCTCCTGGGTTCAAACGATTCTCCTGCCTCAGCCTCCCGAGTAACTGGGGTTACAGGCGACTGCCACCATGCCCGGCTAATTTTTGTATTTTTTAGTCGAGATGGGGTTTCACCATGTTGGCCAGGCTGGTCTTGAACTCCCGACCTCAGATGATCCATCTGCCTCAGCCTCCCAAAGTGCTGGGATTACAGGCATGAATGAGCCACTGTGCCTGGCCTGACGATGGAATTTCATATCTGCTAGTAGTGTCTCATGAAATAATGTAGTGAAAAGCCTAACAGTTTTAAGGATTTTAAAGTGGCGCACAAATCATATAAGCGTATTTTATATAGAAATGTTTAAAACTGGAATATATCAGATAAACCATGGAACTCTCCAATCTGTTTTCCTATTTAAGATTCTTTTATGGATATTTTCCCAATTTTTTCATTCATTCAGCATTATTTGTTGAGTACGTAGTATATATATGCTAGGCCCTAGAGGAATAAAGGGAGCAAAGCAGACATAGTCTCTTTCCTTATGGGTCTTATAGTGTGGTATTGGTGGTCTTCAAGCTTTAGGTGCATGCTCAAGGGGCAGCACAGGCCAATCCTTTGGAAAATAGAAAGAAAACACTAAATTTTAATCTTTTAAAAATATTTATTTTGGAAGTGTGCCTACATGATACATGTACCCCAAAATGTTGAGTTGATAAGGATACAGAAATCAAAATTTGAATCCCTGGAGAACAACTTTATTCTTTTTTGGAGACGGAGTCTCGCTCTGTCGCCCAGGCTGGAGTGCAGTGGCCGGATCCCAGCTCACTGCAAGCTCCGCCTCCCGGGTTTATGCCATTCTCCTGCCTCAGCCTCCCGAGTAGCTGGGACTACAGGCGCCCGCCACCTCGCCCGGCTATTTTTTTGTATTTTTTTTTAGTAGAGACGGGGTTTCACCATGTTAGCCAGGATGGTCTCGATCTCCTGACCTCGTGATCCGCCCGTCTCGGCCTCCCAAAGTGCTGGGATTACAGGCTTGAGCCACTGTGCCCGGCCAACTTTATTCTTTTTAACAGTTTCATTTCATTCTGTTATAAAGATGTCACATAGTTAAGTTTAATCACTTTACTCAATAAACATTTTGCATTGCTGTTTAACATTCATATGGTAGTTTCAGTGCAAATTAAAAACTGCAGAAAAATTTGAGAATTTCTTTCTTAAAATTTGTATTAGGATAAAACAGACTTCAGAGTTTTTGAATTTTGGGTTGAAAATTTGTGCCTGTGATAAAAAATGTGCTTTTGTAGTGTTTAAGTAAAGTGAATATTTACATAATTTAAAGTTAATTTTGTATCTCTCTAAAAGGAGATAACTGTTGCAAGTTTATTACTTTACCTAAGAAAATAAAATCCTAAAATTGTGTTTATATAGAATCCTTCAGTTCCCTAGACCAGTTAAACTGGAAGATCTGAGATCTAAAGCTAAAATTGCCTTTGGACAGTCTATGGATCTACATTATACCAACAATGAGGTAAACACATACAGTTTAACTTTAGTAGATCTTATCTTGAAAAGTAATGTGTTCGTTTAAGAGACCGCTTTTAAGACGTGTTTTTATTTAGGGATTGATAAATATATGGTATATCAGAAGAATAAAAGCTAAGTAAATTTTAACTAAAATGGATTTTTTTTCATTGTGGAAAATAATAGAGGGTGCTACTATGCAAATAATTGAATGAGGGCATATTATAGGGGAAAATACATGTATTGGAATTTTGCTGCTTATTTATGGTTTTGTTTTTATTCTATGTACTTTATTGATGAACTGTGTTTTCCTGTCATACTCTACACTTGGCTACAGATGACAGAGCTTTGGTAGTTAAACAATTGAGTTGAAGGATTATTTTAGTGTTGGTCAGGGCTCAATTAGATTATTATGTTTGGGAATCAGTACATATGATCTTAAGGGGCTTGCTTTAGCAATGAGGAGCTCTGTGTTGTGGAGAAACCCCTTTTTAATGTTCTGTAAACTTAGGATTGGATTCAGTGATCTTTGAAGTTTCTTTTAGTTCTTGGGATACTATGAGATATCAGGATCTTGTGATCTTAAAATTTATAGGACAATTTAGTTAATAATTGGGTTAGTAATTAGGTGAATTTGGTTTTTATATTCAGAAAGCATTTATTAATTTTTCAGGCATCATGCTATAATTTATAAGTTGCAGCGCCTTATAGAGTAGACCTGATAGACTTGTGGTACAAGCAAGCCGTTAATAAATGAGCTGTTTCAATATATGAAGTTCTTTGAAAGAAATGCATAAAGTAGGCTAGGCATGGTTGCTCACACCTGTAATCTCAGTACTTCGGGAGGCCGAGGCGGGCGGATCACGAGGTCAAGAGATTGAGACCATCCTGGCCAACATGGTAAAACCCCATCTCTACTAAAAATACAAAATTTAGCCAGGCATAGTGACGCATGCCTGTAATCCCAGCTACTTGGGAGACTGAGGCAGGAGAATCGCTTGAACTCGGGAGGTGGAGGTTGCAGTGAGCTGAGATCGTGTCACTGCACTCCAGCCTGGTGACAGAGCAATACTTCGTCTCAAAAAAAAAAAAAAAAAGTGCATAAAGTATTGTGATGAAGAATAAAGGGCAGAGCACAGTGGCTCATGCCTATAATCCCAGCACTTGGGGAGGCCAAGGCAGGAGGATCACCTGAGGCCAGGAGTTCAAGACTAACCTGGGCAACATCACAAGACCCCATCTCTACAAAATAGTAAAATTATCTGAGTGTGATGGCATACACCTGTATGTTTGGGAGGCTGAGGCAAGGGGATCTGAGGTGGAAGGATAGCTTGAGCCCAGGAATTTGAGGGTACAGTGAGCTAGAGTTGCACCACTGCACTCCAGCCTGTATGACAGAGTTGTCTGAACATAAAAGAAATAATTTTTAAAAAAATGTCTTGAACTTGTGTCATTATCCCATAGGATGATTACAGGGGAACCAAGACATATCTTTTTTTCTTTTTTCTAAAATTATATTATGGAAAACTTTCAAATGCCAAGATACATTAAGACTACAGTATTGTCTTTATCTACTAGCCTAGTAGGTCTATCAAGAACAATGAGGTTAGCGTGACATGATTTGTCCATATTATACCTGTGCCAGCTTGTAAGAACGGCTGTTTTTTTTTTTTTTTTTTAAATGACTTTTCCCAGTTTGCTGTGTAATTTTTTTCTGGGGTTTTCTTGAGGATTGACATCAAGCTAACATTATTATTATTATTATTGTTTTTTGAGACAAGGTTTCACTCTGTCCACCCATGTTGGAGTGCAGTGGCCCGATTTCACCTCATTGCAACCTTTGCCTCCCAGGGCTCAAGCGATACTCCTATCTCAGCCTCCTGAGTAGCTGGGACCACAGGCGGGCACCACCGCGCCCGGATAATTTTTGTATTTTTGGTAGAGACGGTTTCACCATGTTGCCCAGGCTGGTCTCAAACTCCTGAGCTCAAGCGATCCACCTGCCTGGGCCTCCCAAAGTGCTGGGATTACAGGCGTGAGCTGCTGTGCCTGGCCTGATCTGTATTTTTAAGAACCCTTTCCCATTTTCTAAAAATTGGAAAATTGCTCCATTTTTAGTTTATTTTTCTCATGCTTTCTGAAGGATTTCTGTCAGTGGTTCTACCATTATATTTTGGTGGCGTCTTGGCAGGAATGTGGTAGAGGTGGCATTAGGGTAAGATTACATTTAAGATTTCTTGCAACCCTGAGATTCTGTGAGTGAGCCGTGTCCTGTCTCATATCTTGACATATTGTCCCAAGCCAAATGCATCATCTTGGACACTGGGGGTAGGAAAATCTTACTAGTTTTGTGGACATTTGGACAAGCAAAAAATTCATTTATACTGCATGTCATTCCACTTCTATAAATATTTTTTTCTAGTGTAATATTAATTTCTCTGTTCAGAATGAACTATTACTGTATAAACTTCCAGTTGGCTAGAATTGAAACTTTAAGGAAATGTAAGCAGAAATATAAGCTGGGGTTGTTTGGATTTGTTAGTTTGGCTTATCTTTATTTTTTTTTATTTTTATTTTTTTTTTGAGACAAAGTCTTGCTCTGTCACCCAGGCTGGAGTGCTGTGGCCGGATCTCAGCTCATTGCAAGCTCCGCCTCCCGGGTTCATGCCATTCTCCTGCCTCAGCCTCCCGAGTAGCTGGGACTACAGGCGGCTGCCACCTCGCCCGGCTAGTTTTTTTTTTGGAGCTTTTAGTAGAGACGGGGTTTCACCGTGTTAGCCAGGATGGTCTCGATCTCCTGACCTCTTGATCCGCCCGTCTCAGCCTCCCAAAGTGCTGGGATTACAGGCTTGAGCCACCGCGCCCGGCCTGGCTTATCTTTAATAAGGTGTGTGTGTGGGTGCGTGTGTGTGTGTGTGTTATGAGGGTTGGGTGTGGAGGTGTTCAGGGTGTGTGTGTGTGTGTGTCAGTGTCATGGGGGTTGAATGTGGAGGTGTTCAAGCCAAGTAAGGATTTTCTAAGATCACTTCCATTTTAGATGAGTAGAGCAGGAAAAAAAAATTTTTTTTTTTGAGACAGCATCTCCCCGTCACCCAGGCTGGAGTACGGTGGCACAGTCATGGCTCACTGCAGCCTTGACCTCCCCAGCTCAATCAGTCCTCCCCCCTCAGCCTCCTAAGTAGCTGAGATTACAGGCATGCACTGCTATACCTTGTTAAGTTTTGTATTTTTTGTTGAGATGTGGTTTCACCATGTTGCCCAGGCAGGTCTCAAACTCCTGGGCTCAAGCAGTCTGCATACCTCAGCCTCCTAGAGTGCTGCGATTACAGGCGTGAGCCACTGCGTCCAGCCTAGAGAGCCTTTTAATGGCTGTCTTGACACTTCACTGTGTAAAGTCAGGAAGATAATTCAGTTCTTTCAGATTTCAGTTCTATTTAATGGTTCTCAAACTCAATTTTAAGTTTCCTTCCTAGAAAGGATTTATGTCAACAAACAACTGATTTATCAAAAATAGGCCCCAGAGGGTGTTAGATTTCATGAATGAGACTGAAATGAATTCACCAAGCAAGAAAACATTCTCTGATTTATTTAGTATAATGTAGATAACCTGGGACTTGTTCTTGACTCTTAATCCTCATTTTACAGTTTATAATAGTTTGTAACCTTAGAACACAGGCAGGATCACATTAGGTCTGTAGGTAGTGCCTAAGCTGCTGCACCAGACACTCCTCCAGGATGTTCACATTTTACAGCAGCAAACTGAAGAAGAGCAGAATAATTTATGTTCATATTTTTTTTCTGTCATTTGACTTAGTGTTTTTTCCCCCAAAAGTAGCAGTATCTTGGAGAAGTAAACAATCTAGTTATAAATGTGTAGTAAAAGTAAGTATTCAGATTTTCCCCTCAAATGAAAAATCGGCAGAAGTCATTATCATTGCTTTAAAATGTTTTCCAGTGCTTAAAAAGTAATAGACTATTGAAGATAGAAGCAAGAAATACCAGTATGTTTCATAATTGGTGGGAAATAGAAATGTATTTAAGTAGATCAATAGATCAGGCTTGTTCTATGATACCAAACAGTTGATAATTGTATTTTATTAGAAAAAAATTCTCATCGAGCAAAAAGAGCCCAGTTAGTTGGTCACTTACAGTAATACAAAATTAGCTACAAACAGAAATTGGGATTATATTTTAAGAACAGAGTAAGTAAGTGCAAGCAGATTATCTGATGGAATTCACATGGATCCTTCTTTATTTTTGTGTCTGGCAGCATTTCTTATAACAAGGACTTTTTTGGCTGGGCACGGTGGCTCACACCTGTAATCCCAGCACTTGAGAAGGCCCAGGTGGGCAGATCATTTGAGGTCAGGAGTTTGAGACCAGCCTGGCCAACATGGTGAAACCCTGTCTCCACTAAAAATACAAAAATTAGCCACACGTGGTGGTGCATGCCTGTAAACCCAGCTACTGGGGAGGCTGAGGCTGGAGAATCACTTGAACCCAGGAGTCAGGTTGCAGTGAGCTGAGATTGCCACTGTACTCCAGCCTGAGTGACAGTGAGACTCCATCTCAAAACAAAAAATCAAAAACCTCAAGGACTTTTTTCATAAAGAAGTCTGCAGAATGAACATACACCATACCAGCTAGTGGGTTGGGTTCAGATTGAGCACTGTGATATTTATTAAACAGCATTTACCAGGTTGTCTGCTCTTTGCTCATTGCTGGTATAGGGTGTCCTTGTCCTCAAAGAATTTGTACTGTAGAGACTCCAAATTAACTCAGCCTTGCATTTGAATGGCTCGTGTATTGTGCTAAGTAGAGCAGGTTAACTAGTGCAGAATATGTTCACTTGGTTTTATTCTGTTCCTCTTTCAATGAAATGGAGCATACTTTGACGTTCTTGACAGAGTCTTCTTAAGTTACTAAATTGGCTTTTTTTTAAAAAAAAAGGTATTTTTACTTTCTTAAATTGTATGAATTATGCTTTTTCTCATAGACCTCTTAGGTGCTTTTGTCCTCTATAACATCTGCTGCATGAGAAGACTAATGAAAGCAGATTCCACATTGAGGGTTTACTATGGAATAGTTAACTCATTAGCTTATTTGCTTTAGTGTATAGTGGTCAGGTCACCAGGCTCAGAGAGAAGAACTCTAGGTGGGCTGTAGATTGCAGATATGTTACTAGCGGTACCCCTCCATGGCAGCTGTCCTCCATGGCAGGTACTCAGGATGTTGGTATGTTGAAGAGCACACCAGCTGAGAGTACAAATTTGTGGTTACTATTGAAAAAAGAACTGAGTTTCATCTATACAGAAAAAAGTAGTACCTTTATTTCATATGGTCTTTGTCTGTACTCCTTCATGCTTTTTGGGGGTGAACATACTGTAACTTAAATTTAGCAACATTATGGAAATATCCTAGAAAATTAATCTTTAAATGTTATTTTCTAAAATAATGTAATGATTAATAAAGACAAATTTAAAAACATCTGTGTTCATTCTAAGATTTTAGTGGTGGTAGAATGAGGAGGGCAAAACAATCTACACGTACACATTCAGACTTTCATCATAGGAATCAAATCACAGAGCAAGGCATTTGGACATTTGTAATTCCTTAGTAGTGGAGATGCTCGTGGAAGACTTGACCTAGTGAGATAGCTGCATGATTCCTTATGTTTGTTTTTAGTTGGTAATTCCATTAACTACTCAAGATGACTTGGACAAAGCTGTGGAACTGCTGGATCGTAGTATTCATATGAAGAGCCTCAAGATATTACTTGTAATAAATGGAAGTACACAGGTATGACTTGGGATATTTTTTTCAGTAAGAATTATAGGACTTAGGCTTGTAAAAGTTAATATATGAAACATAATTATATTCTGTAATCATTGCAATATTTTCATTATGATTAAATGTAAACTTACATCCTTTAATTACTATACTTTAATATCCTTGCTCCTCAAAACCACAGTCATAGTTATACATAACTATAATATGTTGTACATATGAAACTAATAGAAACTGACAACTTAGAAAGAATTATGTTAGAATTAAAATTTCAAAGAGAGGATTTAATTAGGCTCACAAACTATATAAAATGGTTTGTACTTGGTAGGGGAGAGGATTCTGTTTAAAGCCCCAAGGAGGAAGAACAGCATTAACTGTCTTTTCTCCTTTGTAGGCTACTAATTTAGAACCATTGCCATCACTAGAAGATTTGGATAATACAGTATTTGGAGCAGAGAGGAAAAAACGGCTTTCTATAATCGGTAAGAAAGCTGGTGTCTGAATTACGAAATGAATAATTTCTTCTCCATCCTTTAACGTAGTGCAGCACCTAAACATATTCCTGATACCTAATATCCTATTTCTCTACTTCCTGTAATTTAAGTTAAATACATTATTTATTTGACGTCCCTTGGAAATTCAAGTTTACAGGATTAGTAATCTCCAATTTAAATTCTTTGTTTATATATTCAGGGTATTTTAATGTCAACAAATACAAATAAAACTTTAAAGAGGTTTTAGGCTGGGTGCGGTAGCTCATGCCTGTAATCCCAGCACTTTGGGAGGCCAAGGCAGGCAGATCACAAGGTCAAGAAATCGAGACCATCCTGGCCAACATGGTGAAACCCCATCTCTACTAAAATTGCAAAAATGAGCTGGGCATGGTGGCACATGCCTGTAGACCCAGCTACTCAGGAGGCTGAGGCAAGAGGATTGCTTGAACCGGGGAGGTGGAGGTTGCAGTGAGCTGAGATTGTGCCACTGCACTCCAGCCTGGTGACAAAGCGAGATGTCATCTCAAAAAAAAAAATAAATAAATAAATAAAAGTTTTCATTGTACAAATAGAATGGAGGAAAAAAATTAAAGGAAGTAATTATAATATATTAAAATTAATAGACTGTAAATTCACAAGTCTTTCTCTAGGGTTTTAGTGATTGCCAAGAATGCTGTCAAAGATACTAAGAATTTTTATATTATGCTTTATTACTACTTTATTAGTATTTGTTTTCATTTGCCATTAATTTATTGTTATAATTAAGATTATGATATAAAGAAATAAAGATTTTGCATGCTTTTTTTAAGGCGGCTTTATTCTTGCAACATGAGTTGGACACAGGTACTCTGAACTCCCCATTCTGTCTGTTCTGCAATTTGTATAAAACATTGATAATCTACATTTTTATTTGATAAAAGCATTACATTGTTTCAAAAAACCGCTGGTATAAATGTTCTTACAGAGAGGACAGTGAGTATGGCCATTAAAGATAGCATGAAAACATGTATGGGGGGCGGATTTAAAAGAGAAAAGTTAAAGAGGAGGAAAAACAGATGAATAGGAGGACGCAGGAGAGTGGGTCAAAATAAATGTGGTTGGGAATCTGAAAGAGATTGGTAACAGAAGAGGATTGCTGATAATCAAAGAAAAAATTGAATTGGCATGTGAACTACCGAAAAAATAGACATTATTCGTGTTCTCTTTTGGTTCCCAGAAGAAGCTATTTTATGACCATTTTCTTCTAAGTGTCTGTCTTACAAAAGTCCTACTTTGGGTTTCGGGAATGCAGAAATGCGAGCAGCAGAGGTGATACACAGGCAAAATACAAATGGCTTGTCCTTTTCGTTCAGATGTATTTCGATACAGTTTTAAAATTTGGTGAAAGAACATTTGAAATACCCAAATTCAAATTCCAGCTCTCTGATGAACCTGAGACCAGTAAATGTGTTTTCTTCTTTAAGTCATGGGATTGTTGTAGCATTAAATTTAGAGAACACTTGTACATTTTACTTTTCAAACTAGAAAGCTCATTGTACATTTGTACATTTTGTACATTGTACAAAGCTCAGATGTTCATTGTACATTTCTTTCTTTATCCCCATTTCTTTTTTTTTTTTTTTTTTGAGACGGAGTCTTGCTCTGTCGCCCAGGCTGGAGTGCAGTGGCCGGATCTCAGCTCACTGCAAGCTCCGCCTCCCGGGTTTACGCCATTCTCCTGCCTCAGCCTCTCGAGTAGCTGGGACTACAGGCGCCCGCCACCTCGCCCGGCTAGTTTTTTGTATTTTGAGTAGAGACGGGGTTTCACCGTGTTAGCCAGGATGGTCTTGATCTCCTGACCTCGTGATCCGCCCGTCTCGGCCTCCCAAAGTGCTGGGATTACAGGCTTGAGCCACCGCGCCCGGCCTTATCCCCATTTCTTAATCACATTATGGTACTTGTCTTTTTATTTAAAAATTGCTAATTCACTTTATTTTATTTCATTTTTTGAGATGAGAGTCTCACTCTGTCACCCAGGCTGGGGTGCAGTGGCGCAATCTCAGCTCACTGCAACCTCTGCCTCCTGGTTTCAAGTGATTCTCCTGCCTCAGCCTCCCGAATAACTAAGATTACAGTCACCTGCCACCATGCCTGGCTAATTTTTATATTTTTAGTAGAGATGGAGTTTCAGCTTTTTGGCCAGGCTAGTCTCGAACTCCTGACCTCATGTGATCCGCCCACCTAGGCCTCCCAAAGTGCTGGGATTACAGGCGTGAGCCACGGTGCCCAGCTCTAATTCACTTTAGTTGCATTAGACAGAGCAAGCTAAATGCACTAATTAAATTGACATTTTAAATATATTTTGAATTAAAATTACACTGAATACCTCAATCTTATTCTAATAAATATTCTTGACGTCAGTGCTAGCATAAGAAGAAACTGGAAATCGTTAAGTATAGAATTAGTAGTCTTTTATTGGCACTGCTTTAAACTTTGAATGGCTTTGCTAGATATGACCATTAATTATTTTTCTTATATGTTAGCAGTTATTTTCTTTAATTGTTTTTATAAAAGGGAGATAGAGGAAAAACTCCTTTAGGTTAGGAGTGTATGCTGATAAACAGGTCTCAACCAAGAGTGCATTGGCATATGCATTACTGTGAAAAATGGGTTGTCAAATAGGGAGACAAAATTTTCATAGCCTTTTTTTTTTTTTTTTTTTTTTAGTTCTGTCTCCTTTTAGTAATTGACTATATTGATCTTTTGTAAGCACGGGGATATGGAAGGAATAAAAATATTACGGACCAATATTACTGTGGCTACAGTTGTTATGAAGCCTAAATCAATCCTGACTCAAATTGAGCTCCTAATCATTTTACAGACAAGTGTAGACAGTACTCTCTTTTATGCACATGTCTTGGTAATCATTTTGCTCTCTTCTTTCTCCCTGTCTCACTAACAAATGCTTGCATATACTCACAATGACTCCTTTACATAAAGCTGAAATCTTTTTTGCTTTAAATTGGACCAGAACTTAAATGCTCACATAACTTCCCCATATCTTATAGTTTAATTTCAAAAAACTATGAGGAAAGGTGAGACACTGTACCAATAAATATAGCATCATTTCCACAGAACCAAGTAAAATAAAGTGGGTTATTGTCTTATAAGAAATGTGATTACTTAAACTGTCTTAATACCAGAAATCTATGTTGTATTATCATCCCATTAGCAGTCAGAATACGATACTACCTAGTGAGTATAAATGTAATATTATGGTGAGGTTAATAATTATGATAGGGTGGGAATCTACAAAGGTTATAAAACCATTTGAAGTTTTACAAATGAATGTTCTGACAAGTTTTAATAAAAACTGAATTTTCTTTTGCTGAAAGTATTATTGACATAATTCAGAAATATAGCCTATTTAAAACAAAACTTGATTCCCTTGCCTATAATTATAAATTACGTTATTTTTCTTCCTTGAGGTCCTACTAGTAGAGATAGAAGTTCTCCTCCCCCAGGATACATTCCAGATGAATTACACCAGGTTGCCCGAAATGGGTCATTCACTAGTATCAACAGTGAAGGAGAGTTCATTCCAGAGAGCATGGACCAAGTAAGCAAAAGTTTGATTTTTTAAATTTAATTTAAAGAGATGTTGTCAGGGTCAGTGTGATTTGGCAGGTAACTGGGTATGTGTGTGTGTGTGTGTGTGTGTGTGTGTGTGTATGTTATCTCTTCTCTAATTGCATATCTTAACTGAACAAAATAGAAAAAATATAGGAAAATGCCCGTTAATTTACTTGTGCCTGTGTAAAGAAAGCTGGAATACAGCTGTTTTTTTATTGCTCAGTAAGTGAATGAATGAGTGAATGATAATGCATTTGCTTTGTAATCCGGGAATTAACAGCCAGATTGTTTTTTTTTAAACATTTGAAAGATAGAATGAAACTACAAATATTTAACTTCATGAAACTGAGGTTTGTGAACTTTCTGAAACAGTTTTATAGTATTAAAATGTTTTCATGGAGTTGCTATTATTCCCTTAACATTGCATTGCATTATATGTTCACACTATTATAGTAGTTCACATTTTCTAATGTAACAGTCATAGTGTCATTAGTCTCAGTTTGGGTGGGGCCATTGTTCAGTTTTCAGTAAGCAAAATAGTGTGAAATGTTGTAGCTTTTAATTATTTAGTCAATAGTCTATAGAGAAAGAATATTTTTCTCTTAGGAAATTTTGAAGTCGTGGCTTGCTTACAAGGGACATTTGAAAATGAGTAACTCTGGAGAGTGACCACTATTGAGTATGGAATTATTCTAAAATTGTGGTGAGTGAGGGTTGCACAGCTCTCAGTATTCTAAAAGCCTTGACTTGTGTACTTTAAATGGGTGAATTTTATGTTACATGAAGTATGTCTCATTAAGGAAGGTTTTTTTTAATAAGCAACTTTTGGTTATATCAAATTGAATCATGGTGGAACTCCTTTTTTTTCCTAGATGCTGGATCCATTATCTTTAAGCAGCCCTGAAAATTCTGGCTCAGGAAGTTGTCCATCACTTGATAGTCCTTTGGATGGGTAATATTTATCGTAGTTTTTGGATGATTTGTTTATTTGAGACAGAGTTTTGCTGTCACCCAGGCTGGAGTGCAGTGGCGTGAATGCAGCTTACTGCAGCCTTGACCTGGGCTCTATCAGTCCTCCCACCTCCGACCCCTGAGGAGCTAGGACCAAAGGCATTTGCTATTAATACCACATCTGGCTAAGTTATTGGTATTATTTGTAGAGATGGGGGTTTCACTTTGTTACCCAGGCTGATCTCGAACTCCTCCTGGGCTCAAGCAAACCTCCTGCCTTGGCCTCCTAAAGCGCTGGGATTACACACATGAACCACCATGCTCAGTTTATAGTAGTTTTTCTTTTTTAATAGATACGGGTAAATATTCATACAGATAGCATGTTGAATTATCAGTAACTTTTTTGTGCTACATTCAGAGGAATATAATTGGTACTTGTATATAATGATGGGAGATTAATTTTTGCACAGTGTGGATAAATCCCTTTACCTCATGGAATTCAGTATCTTTATTAGTTAAAATGATACCTGATTATAATAGTTTGAGTATTTCCTGCATGTCAAAATTGTGTGTTTGAAGGCAAATCAAATTTAGAATTTATGTGCATTTACTTTTAAAACTGTGTTTGTGAAAGTGCTATCAACTTTTACATTAATATGTTTGGTTTTGGAGATTTCCTAAGTTATTTCACCTGTTCAGGATTATGTTCATTCTGGCACCAGATTAGAAATAATTTAAATTATTGGTAATTGTAGCCCACTGTGCCACGTTGGTACGTGTAGGCAAACATTTAAGTACTTTTGTGAAAAAGCTGTTCAGGAATATGAGCAGGATGAAGTTGCAAAATGTGAATTTTTTGTTACAAGTGCTCCCCCTTCTGGTCTCAGTAGGACAGTATTCTTGGTAATCCTCTCTGGAATTGCTTTATGAAAGCAAATTCTGAAAAAATAACTAATACTGTGTGGGAATGCACATTTAAGTTTCTTTTGTCCATGTATATGAAATTTCTGTATGTGTCAATGTCTACCTCAAGGTGGACATTTAAGAAATTCACGGAAGTAGTAACGAGAAAGCTATATATTTGAGTACTCACCATTTGCAAACAACTATCCTGGACACCTTACTTGTATACACTTGATTGGTTGGAAATTATCTTTTTTGTTGATGCAGAAGGGTGATTTGCCAAGGTTACATAGTTAAGTGGCAGAGCTTGGATTGAAACACAGTGCTTAGAAACACGTATGATTCCAAAATACATTATTCTTCCACTGTACTGTAAGGTTAATTTTTGAAGCCAGGCTCTTTGCCTACATGTACCAAGTGAGTGTAGTTTTTCTGTTTTAGTTATGCTGACCTTTCAAAGTGAGCTCCTTTGCACACACCCACACAGAGAGGCACAGATACAGATATTGCTTAAAGATTTTTTTTAATGTCTTACGTACTTTCTGTAAACTTAATGTGACATTTTTTTCTTTATAGAGAGAGCTATCCAAAATCACGAATGCCTAGGGCACAGAGCTACCCAGACAATCATCAGGAATTTTCAGGTTAGACTTTATAAATTCTAAATGTTTAAATGTTTATGTCATTGGATAATGTTTTGGCTGGGAAGGAGAGGGGAGATTTTTGAAAAGTCAAATAAAAATTTATAAATGTGCTTTTCATCATTAGAAATATTTAACTATTTTTTAAAATAAAAGATAACCATCTTATATGTCTTAACAGACTATGATAACCCTATCTTTGAGAAATTTGGAAAAGGAGGAACATATCCAAGAAGGTATCATGTTTCATATCATCATCAAGAGTATAATGATGGTAAGTTTCTAGCAATTAGACCACAAGAACAGTTAAAAATCTCAACAACAAAAATAAATACAAAAAAAAAATTTTTAACCTCATATTTGTATAATACCGTTAGAAAAATATGAGGAAATTGTGTTATAACAAAAATATAATGGGCATTTTGGCTTTATGTCAACTTATAAGACTTGGCTGTACCTTAAAGAAAAGGAATACTTTTTTGTTTTAAGAGACAAAGTTTTGCTGCCCAGGCAGGAGTGCTGCGGCATGATCTTAGCCCAGTGTAACTTCAAATTCCTAGGCTCAAGTGATCTTCCTGCCTTGGCTTCCTGAGTTCAGATGTGTGCCATTACAGGCATTTGCCATCACACCCAGCTAATTAAAAAAATTTTTTTGTGCAGACAGTGTCCCACCATGTTGCCCAGGCTGGTCTTGAAGTCTTGGGCTCAAGCAGTCCTCCTGCCTCAGCCTCCCAAAGTGCTGGGATTACAGGTGTAAGCCACTGCACCTGGCCAAAATGGAGTAATTTTCTTTTTTTTTTTCCCCCCTAGACAGAGTCTCACTCTGTCACCCAGGCTGGAGTGCAGTGACATGATCTCTGCTCACTGCACCCTCCACCTCCTGGGTTCAAGTGATTCTCCTGCCTCAGCCTCCCAAGTAGCTGGGATTATAGGTGCCTGCCACCATGCCTGGCTAATTTTTTTTTTTTTTTTTTTGAGGTGGAGTCTTGCTCTTTCTCCCAGGCCAGAGTGCAGTGGCACGGTCTCAGCTCACTGCAGCCTCTGCCTCCTGGGTTGAAGGGATTCTCCTGCCTCAGCCTCCCAAGTAGCTGGGATTACAGGTGCCTGCCACCACACCTGGCTAATTTTTGTATTTTTAGTCTAGACGGGGTTTTGCCACGTTGGCCAGGCTGGTCTCAAAACTCCTGATCTCCAGTGATTCACCCGCCTCGGCCTCCAAGAGTGCTAGGATTACAGGCGTGAGCCACTGTGCCTGGCCTAATTTTTGTATTTTTAGTAGAGATGGGGTTTCACCATGTTGCCCAGACTGGTCTCAAACTCCTGGGCTCAAGTGATCTGCCTGCCTTTGCCTCCCAAATTGCTGGAATTACAGGCATGAGCCACTGCACCCATCCAAAAGAAGTAATTTTTAAATGATATTAGAAAATTACTCCTTGATGATGAGATTGATACTTACATCATCCCTTTAAGAAAAAAAATTACTTGCCAGGTGCGGTGGCTCATGCCTGTAATCCCAGCACTTTGGGAGGCCGAGGTAGGTGGATCACCTGAGGTGAGGAGTTCGAGACCAGCCTGGCCAACATGATGAAACCCCGTCTCTACTGAAAATATGAAAAATTAGCTGGGCATGGTGGTGGGCGCCTGTAATCCCAGCTACTTGGGAGGCTGAGACAGGAGAATCACTGGAACCTGGGAGGTGGAGGTTGCAGTGAGCCAAGATTGTACCACTGCACTCCAGCCTGGGCAACAAGAGTGAAACTCCGTCTCAAAAAGAAAAGAAAAAAATTACTACCTATGAACTTTTGAATCTTTGTTTTAGATTTTAAAATCATTATTGGAAATGAGAGTAAATTTTTTTTCTCCTTTTTATCCAGAAGCAAGGAGGTTCCTTTTTATGATTTGTGTGTGTATGTGTGTGTGAGGACACTCATACATGTTTTATCATAAGAGATTATTTGAATTCATATTCAGATTCTGTTTATTTTTTCCCACCCAATCATTGGTATTTCAGTTTCTTAGCCTAGTTACAGGACAAATTTCTATTCTCTACATTACAAATTTTAAATACTTTAAAAGTACAACATATTAACAAAAGGTATAAGGTCATTCTCTTTTCATTTTGTAGGTCGTAAAACTTTTCCAAGAGCTAGAAGGACCCAGGGGACCAGCTTCCGGTCTCCTGTGAGTTTCAGTCCTACTGATCACTCCTTAAGCACCAGTAGTGGAAGCAGTATCTTTACCCCAGAGTATGATGATAGTCGAATAAGAAGAAGGGGAAGTGACATAGACAATCCTACTTTGACCGTAATGGACATCAGCCCACCCAGCCGTTGTAAGTAATAGAACTTGGCATAGTGAAATGTAGAGCAGAACCTTTGCAGAATTGTATAGTATTAAAAGGAATAAATCCTAAGTGAGTTTTTGGGGTCAGATGAACTACTCAAAAAAGGTAATAATGGTGTTTCTAAAGGTAGTTGGAATGTCAGGTATAAGCATGGTATCACTGCTAATTACTTTAGATAATTCTGTTCTTCACTTGTATTAGGAAAACTATTACCAACTAGTCATTTTTTATCCATTTATTTCACATACCCTTGTTGAATGCCTGCCACTGAGATTTCAAACATAATCTCTTAAAACATAATCTAATGGGGTAGATGATATATGGAGAAATAATTGTATAGCATTTATATGTGAGTAGAAATCACCAGCTGAGGAGATAATGTGTAATGTGCAAGAGGCCATAACATCATCTAAAAATGGTGAATAGTTCAATTTTTGGCTGATGTGGGGGTATCTTACTTGAAATAGTGGGAATAGGCCTACAGTGGTAACTCAGGCCAGATTGCAAAGCATTTAGACCTTATTATGTAAGCAGTGCATACAAAGATTCATGCTCAAAGATGTTTATTGCAGCACTATTTACATACTCTGAATTCCTTTTTTCTGCTAGTGTGTCATAGTTTACTTTTATATCCATATTGACCCCATGCTATATTGCTGTTATTTTTGCTTTAGACAGCTATCTTTTGAAGTGATTAAAAATAAGAGAAAAATGTCTTTTATATATATTTTCAGTATATTCATTTTTATAGATCTTTGTATAGATCCAAAATCTATGTAAACAAAGACAGATCCAAGATATATTGGGTATCAAATTCCTTCTGCCTAAAAAACTGCATTTTAACCTTTCTTGTAAAATAGACTTGCTGGTAGTAAGTTCATTCAGCTTTTGTTCGTTTGAAAAAAGTCTTTATTTCTCCTTCATTTTTGCGACAGGATCTCACTCTGTTACTCAGGCCGTGGTGCAATCTTAACTCATTGCAACCTCTGCCTCCTGGGCTCAAGCAATTCTCCCACCTCAGACTCTCAAGTATCTGGCACTACAGGCATGCACCACCATGCCCAGATAATTTTTGTATTTTTGTGGAGACAGGGTTTTGCTGTGTTGCCCAGGCTGGTCTTGAACTCTTGGGCTTAAGCTGATCCACCTGCCAAAACCTCCCAAAGTGCTGGGATTACAGTGTGAGCCACTGCACCTGGCCTTTCTAGCACTTTAAAGCTATTGTCCCATTGTCTTCTGGCTTATATACTTCCTGAAGAGAAATCTGCTATAATTCTTATCTTTGTTCCTCCATATGTAATATGCTTTCTTCCCCCGCAGCTGTCCCAGCTGCTTTCAAGATTTTGTCTTTGATTTTCTACAGTGTGAATTTGATGTGTCTAGGTGTACTTGTGTAGGGTTCCCAGCTGGTGTTCTTTCAGTTTATTGTATTTATAGTTTGTGAAAAGTTCTCAGTTGTTACCTCTCCAAGTATTTTTTCTGTCTCATTCTTCCTTTTTCTTTTGGGATTCCTATTACCTGTACACTAGACTATTTGATACTGTCTCATACCTCTGTTTTTTTCTCCCTCTCCCACACACACACACACTCTCTCTCTCTTCCTCCCCGCCCCCTCTCTCTGGCCCCATTGATGTATTTTCAGGTTCACTGATTCTTTCCTCAGCCTTGTTGCATCTATTTATGATCCTGTTGAAGGAATTCTTAATTTCTGTCATTGTTCTTTATTTCATGCATTTTCATGTGACTCATTCCTGTAGTTTCCATTGCTCTGTTCACCATCTGTTCATGCATGTTGTCTACCTTTTCCATTAGAACCTTTAACATGTTAGTCATAGTTATTTTAAATTTCCCGTCTGAACCTTCTGAGTCTGGTTGTATTAATTGCTTTCTCTCTTGATTTTCTTTGGAAGGGTTGCTTTTTTGTGTCATCATTTTACAGTGAATGCCAGATATCATATATAGGATAAAGAGGAGGTGAATAGAATGTAATGCCTGGAAATAGGGACAGCTCTTCTTCTGCTAGGCCATAACTATGAGAAACTGAGTCAGTCAGTCTAGTCAGGAGTTGAGCTGGGTTTGGATTTTGTTGTTGCCGTGGTCCCTGTGCACCACTGACTTTAAATTCTTCCAGTTACCTTGTACTGGTTTCCTAAAGGGATTTTCTCAGTAGTCCTGCTCCATCAGCCTTTTTTTTTTTTTTGAGATGGAGTTGCCCAGGTTGGAGTGCAGTGGCGCGATACTGGCTCACTGCAACCTCCCCCTCCCGGGTTCAAGCGATTCTCCTGCATCAGCCTCCCGAGTAGCTGCAATTACAGGTGTCCGCCACCATACCTGGCAATTTTTTTTTTTTTTTTGGTAGAGATGGGGTTTCGCCACATTGGCCAGGTTGGTCTTGAACTCCTGACCTAGGTAATCCGCCCGCCTTGGCTTCCCAAAGTGCTGGGATTACAGGTGTGGGTCACTGTACCCAGCCTTGACCTTCCTTTTGTGTCTACTTCTCAGAGAGAGAGGATCTCTCTATGGCCTTGTGCTCTCAGTAGTGGATTGCTGCTACTTGCAAGCCTAGGATGGGGAGGCAGAATAGAGGGTTCTGTGTTGTCCTGTCTAGCTTCAGTCTTAGGCAGGCTTTATCTCCTCCGTTCTCAGAGATGGGCTTACCCATCTTCCAGGAGTAGGAGTGCTCTAATGGTCAGGGTCACAGAAGGTTTCCAGCTTCTCTCTCAGGGGTAGGGTTTGTTTGTTTGTTTGTTTTCTTTCTTTCTCATTCCCCTAGTCTCAGTAGGTCTTTACCTGTAACGCAGGGGTGACAGGGTTTTCTGCTTTCTCCAGCAGCTGAAGGCTCTTGTTTCTTAGGGGAGAAGGGTTTGGAAGGGCTTTCTGCGTTTCCCACAACAGTGGGCCATTCCCCTTCTCCAGGCCTTGACTACCGAGAGAGGCTTTCCCTGGTGTCTCCTGCCCCTGTGAGTGCATGGTAGAGGTCCACAGAAAAGACTTTGAGCAGGTGTGAGCTCACCTGTGTCTGGATCTCCCAAGGGTTCAATACTCTCGTGCCAGCCCACATTTGTTTAAAATGGAGGTGAATTCTTCCCTGCTTGTGTGGGTCTTTCTCTGTGCTTTGCCATAAGTGAGTCAGTGCTTCTGTTCTGTCTCTCCTTGGAGGTGCCACTTTTTCCTTCGATTTCAGGTTAGTTGGTTGCCCTGCAATCTTAGTTTTTTGATATGTGTTCAATAAAAGTTAAATTTTGTAGATTACCCAGATTTCTCTTGTTTGTATGGGATTGATACTTTTTCCAACTTTCTACATTGTAGGTGGAGGCTGAAAAACTAAGTACAAATATTACTGCAGTGAAGATTAGAAATGGTGCATCTTACAGTCTTTGGCATCTTAGATTGAGTGAAAGAAAGATGCTGTCACATGTGTAATTAGGAAAACAATTTCAGAAAAAAATGACTCTTGGGATATGAATCTTTTTTTGGTTTAGGATTTGTAGAAAATTGATGAAAGAGAAAATTTTGAAAGACGGTACCTATGTGAATTTGGATAATCATAATTTTCCCTTATATCCAAGCACATTCAATGGAGGATGTCACTAATGCAGTATGTTCATTTAGTTATTAACCATTTGTGTGCTGTTTGATACTTCACTTTAAGAAAGTGTTCTTTTTCAGCACCTCGGGCTCCAACCAACTGGAGATTGGGCAAACTGCTTGGCCAAGGAGCCTTTGGAAGGGTCTACCTCTGTTATGATGTTGATACAGGAAGAGAATTGGCTGTTAAGCAAGTTCAGTTTGATCCTGATAGTCCTGAGACCAGCAAGGTAAAAATCATTGCACACATTTACTTTGTCACATTATAAGAAATGTTAATTATTATTATTTTTTTAACATTAAGCCCCTTCCATTCTAAACAAGAAGCATTTTTACAAAAAAGTGCAGTTTTCTTTAGTATAAATTATTTGTAAAACAGATTAGATATGTTTATCTGCTTTTTAACTATGTATTTTTCTTTTTTAGTACCTCACTTATAATCTTAATCTGATTCAGTGTTGCTTTAGCATATCATTAAGGACCGTTTAAAAAGTTATTGGTTAGAGACTTTCAGATATTTGTTACTGGGAACTAAAATTTTCAGAATGAAATCACCTTGATGGTCCATGAAGTTAGAATTTTTTGCTTTTACTGACATTGTTGAAGACTTAACAATGAATTCTCTCTTTCAGGAAGTAAACGCACTTGAATGTGAAATTCAGTTGCTGAAAAACTTGCTGCATGAGCGAATTGTTCAGTATTATGGCTGTTTGAGGGATCCCCAGGAAAAAACACTTTCCATATTTATGGAATATATGCCAGGGGTAAGTTAGTACATCTTTTTGAAAATGCACATTCCATTTAAAATTATAGTTAATAAAAGAAAGACAAAAGAACGTAGATTATGAAATGTTAACCCTAGTTAAGGACATTTTGAAAGAGTTTTAAATTAGAGTTGGGTTATATTTTCTGTCCTCTTCATCTGTCTTTGTATTTTTTAACTCATTAATGCTAAAGTATTCTAAAGTAGGTTACAGACATTTTAGCAGTCTATCTTGAGATTTCCTTAAGTGCCCTAAAATGCCCATTATAGCTGATATATTCACACCAAGTTCCAGTCTAGGATGATACATTACATTTAATTGTTATGCTCCTTAATTATCTCTCTCTTTTTAAACAATTTTTTATAATTCTTAAAAAGAAAGAGAGACAAGGTCTCACTCTGCTACCTAGGCTGGTTTCAAACTCAGTGATTCTTCTGCCTTGGCCTCCCAAAGTGCTAGGATTACTATCTAGAGCAGTCAGTTTGTACATGATACAGATTTGACAAAGAGAGGAGGATAGCCTGTTAAGAGTCTTCGCTCTCAAAGTCTGAGCCCCGCCCGCCGAAGCCTGTCTGCAGAATCCGTAGCAACCAGCACCATGCCCATGACACTGGGGGTACTGGAACATCCGCGGGCTGCCCTACTTGATTGATGGGACTCACAAGATCACCCAGAGCAACGCCATCCTGCGCTACATTGCCCGCAAGCACAACCTGTGTGGGGAGACCGAAAAGGAGAAGATTTGGGAAGACATTTTGGAGAACCAGCTTATGGACAACCGCATGCAGCTGGCCAGACTCTGCTATGACCCAGATTTTGAGAAACTGAAGCCAGAATACCTGGAGGGACTCCCTGAAATGCTGAAGCTCTACTCACAGTTTCTGGGGAAGCAGCCATGGTTTCTTGGGGACAAGATCACCTTTGTGGATTTCATCGCTTATGATGTCCTTGAGAGAAACCAAGTATTTGAGCCCAGCTGCCTGGACGCCTTCCCAAACCTGAAGGACTTCATCTCCCGATTTGAGGGCTTGGAGAAGATCTCTGCCTACATGAAGTCCAGCCGCTTCCTCCCAAGACCTGTGTTCACAAAGATGGCTGTCTGGGGCAACAAGTAATGCCTTGAAGGCCAGGAGGTGGGAGTGAGGAGCCCATACTCAGCCCTCTGCCCAGGCTGTGGAGCGCACTGGACTCTGCATCCCAGAACCTGCCTCCCCATTCCTTTCTCCTGTTTATTCCCATCTTTACCCCCAAGACTTTATTGTCCCCTCTTCACTTCCCCTAAACTCCTGTCCCATGCAGGCGCTTTAAAGCCTCAGTTACCCACTTTCCTTCATGAACGTCCCCCTCCCAGCATTACCCTTCACTGCACTAAAGCCAGCCTGACCTTCCTTCCTGTTAGTGGTTGTGTCTGCTTTGAGGGGCCTGCCTAGCCCCTGGCCTGTGGAGCTCAGCCCCGAGCTGTTCCTGTGCTGCATGAAAGAGCAGCATTGTCTGGTTTACAGGCCCTGCTCCTGTAACATGACCCCTGCCTTAGGCCTTCCTGATCAAAGTAAAGCCTCAGCCACGTTTGCTGGGTGTCTTCTCTTATTTGCTCCTGGCCATCTACCCAGACTGTCTGTCTGTCACTGCCTCTTCCAAGGGACTGGCTGGTGATCCTGGTGGTGGCCGGGTTCTAACGGAGTCTGCTGGGCATAGTAAGGCACTTGCAATTCTTGCTCCCATTTCTGACAGACTCAGAGCAGGAAGCTCCCTGAGGCTCTGTGGAAAGGATGTCTCTTTCTGGGCCTGGATCTCCCATTCATTCATCCAGCCTTACTGAGTGCTTTCCATAATTACGCAGAGCTTGTGTCTCATTGAATAGGACCCCAAGGGGGTGGAATCTCCATCAGAGAGAACCAGGGTCCCTTTTACTTTCTCCACTATATGACTGCATCACTTCTGTTAGGTCTCCAGGACCCAGTCTCTATTGTTTTTCTCAGATGGCTTCCAGGTACCCTCTCCAGGCTTGCTCCACAGCTGTCATCAGGACGTTCTCTCTGGGTTTACTTCCTCTCTTTCCTGGGTACCTGTGAGAGAAATGTCTTTAGTCCTTGCACAACTGAAAGTGTCTTTACATGCTTACTGAATACTCTGGCTGATGTTTTAGTCTGTTCTTACGCTGCTAATAAAGACCTACCCGAGACTGGGTAATTGAAAAAAAAAAAAAAAAAAAAAAGAGTCTTCGCTCTCAGGATCTGGAAGAACTTGCAAAAAAAAAACCCAAAAAACTCTCATGGATTTCTCTAATTGCATTCTTGTGGATTTTGTTTTTTTGTTTTAAATTTTTTATATTTTTAGTTATATGGAATGCTTCACAAATTTCCATGTCATCCTTGCACAGGGGCTGTGCTAATCTTCTCTGTATCATTCTAATTTTAGTATATGTGCTGCCGAAATGAGCATGTGGATTTTAATTTGTTCTTTTATCCCTTTATTTATTATAAACTCCAAGTTAGATCTAAGGTCTAAATTAGATTCACATTCAACCTTTTTTTTATTTGATACATCATAGATGAAGCTATGCATCCTATCAGGAGCCAGTTTCTGGTTATTCTGGTTATTCCACTGTAGCAATGCAAAGACCAACCATTAGATGAGGGTGATTGACATATTGATTCCTGCACTGTAAAGTTTTGTTTTTTCCTGCAGACCAGAAAGTAATATGAGCTATAGCAGTGGCACATATGAATAGCCCGTTCCTTTTCAACCGTCCACCTAATGTTTTTAGCACTGATTGATGGTCATCACTAGAGTCTGTAATTTCATTAGGAGTTATAAAATGTGATTTGTGACATCTCCATTATGTATATTTTATTTTTTAATAGAGTACATCTAGTATTAATGATTTTCAAGGTGGTGATTGATATGTTTACTCATTTAAAAATACATGTATTTCCATAATTTTTATTTTATTTATTTATTTTTGAGATGGAGTTTCGCTCTTGTTGCCCAGGCTGGGCAATGGCATGATCTCAGCTCACTGCAACCTCCGCCTCCCGGTTCAAGCAATTCTCCTGCCTCAGCCTCCCGTGTAGCTGGGATTACAGGTGCACACCAGCACACCCAGCTAATTTTTGTATTTTTAATAGAGACAGGGTTTCACCATGTTGGCCAGGCTGGTCTCAAAGTGCTGACCTCAGGTGATGCACCCGCCTCAGCCTCCCAAAGTGCTGGGATTATAGGCATGAGCCACTGCTCCCGGCCATAATTTTTATTTTTTGAGATGGAGTCTCGCTTTGTTTCCTGGGCTGGAGTGTAGTGGTGCGATCTCGGCTCACTTTAACCTCTGCCTCCCGAATTAAATCATTTCTCCGGCCTCAGCCTTCTGAGTAGCTGGGTTACAGGCACCCACCACCACGCCCAGCTAATTTTTTGTATTTTTAGTAGAGACGGGGTTTCACCCTGTTGGCCAGGCTGGTGTTGAACTCCTGACCTCAAGTGATCCACCCGCCTCAGCCTCCCAAAGTGATGGGATTACAAGCATGAGTCACCATGCCCGGCCGATACCTGTGTAATTTTTGTATTTTTAGTAAAGATGGGGTTTCACCCTGTTGGCCAGGCTGGTCTTGAACTCCTGACCTCAGGTGATCTGCCTTCCTCAGCCTCCCAAAGTGCTGGGATTATAGGCGTAAGCCACTGTGCCTGGCCTCTTCTGTATAATACTACAGGTAGAGACACAGTAGACTGAACAAACAAGCCATGCTGAACTGTAGGTGTCAGTAGTTGGCTGGGCACCCTTGCTCCTTTCCATATGTGTGGTTTACAAGTTTGGGTCCACAGAATTGCAAAATGCTCTCCCTCCAAGGATGGCTCATAAACAGTGGAAAGGACAAATGGTTAAATTTGTAAAATCCAAGGATTTACTTTCATATGACAGAGTACACCGTTTACCAAAATTCAAGGAAAGGCAGAAACATTCGGATGTATTTTCCTGTCAAAAAAGAGATTTGTCCCTCAGGAAGCATTTTATTTCTGTCTTTTAAAGGGATTATTAATCAAACTTGTACATGGAATCACTAGGGAAGCTTTTTCAAAATTCAAATACCTGTTCCTCACTTCAGACTGATTCAGCTTTCTCAGAGATGGCACCTTATCCTGCCCTAAAAAACACTTGAGAAAATCTGAAGTTCTCCTTCTGTGTATGTTCTCATGTTTCGAACTTGAGTGTTGAGTTTTTTCTTATATAAAGAAAAAACTTTAAAATCTCATATATGTTCTTTCTAGTTATACCCATTCCGTTTCCTGAGAAAATCAGCAGATGTCAATAAAATACTTTAAAAACAGAATAAGAACACAATAAATAAAATTCAAGTAGGACATGCTTAGACGAGTGAGATGAGAATTCCTGCCCTCTTTACCAATAAAGATTTAATAGCAGTTTTCATTTCAAACCATATATAGTAGTTTTTGTTGTTGTTTTCTCCTAGGGTTCAATTAAGGACCAATTAAAAGCATATGGCGCTCTTACCGAGAATGTGACTAGGAAATACACCCGTCAGATTCTGGAGGGTGTCCATTATTTGCATAGTAATATGATTGTCCATAGAGATATCAAAGGTAAGTGATGAGGTATTTTCTATTTTAAATAGACAGTTCTTTGTGAATGTGAATGAAACAAATGATGTGGATAAGACATTTAACATTAATTCATCTATCTCTGAAACAGGGAAACAGTTCTCTTGCTTTCTTGTGAACTGCATCAGTGTTTTATCACACCAGTCCTGTCTCCCCAAATGGGTAGCTCTACTGTGGGGGCTCACAGAATCAGTAAAGTTTAAGAGACCATACAAGTGAGATCATGTTTCATACATATTGCATAGGCATTAGGATAGGTTGGCCAAGAGTAGGAACCCTGCTGCTGGGTGGCCTGATTCAGATTCGGGCTTTATCCACACTGTGTGACCTTGGACAAGTTACTCAGTCTCTCAGTTCCTCTTTCTTAAATGATGGAGATAATAGTATCCAGCTCATAAGATTCTCTAAAGGAGTAAATGAGTTAATGCATGCAATATGCTTAAAGTAGTGCCTGATACCTAAAAAGCTCTTAAAAGTTAGCTCTGATGACATACTTTATCTTGAGATCAAATTTGAGCGCGGAGGAATGGATTTCACTAGCTAGGGAAAGAATGAAGAGAGGGGGAGAAAAGAACCCCCAACTGAGCTCTAATGAACTCCAACTATGTCAAACTGACATTAAAACTAAAAAACTCAGCCGTTTTCAGGGATAAAGGATGTAGGTAGATGCGTGAAGTCACACAAAAGCAAGTGGTGGGGATAAGTACAATTTAAAAATGCTTCAAAATCTATACTACAAAACATACCTGGAAATTTGGTCCTGTAAAGGTAGGTTGTAGCCCCAAATTTAGACATCACTTTATAAATCGATCAATAAAAATAAAAATAATGAATAGCAGCATGATGGTGCATAACTGTAGTCCCAGCTACCTGGGAGGCTGAGGCAAGCGGATCGCTTGAACCCAGGAGTTCAAGTCCAGCCTAATGTAGCAAGATCCCATTTGTTAATAAACAGTAATGTGCCACATAATGATGTTTCCACGTCATTATGGACCAGATATACAACAGTGGCTATACCATATAGACTAGGTGTGTAGTAGGCTATACCATTTAGGTTTGTGTAAAAACACTCTATGATGTTTGCATAATGACAAAATTGCCTAACAATGCATTTTTCAGAATGCATCCCTATCATTAAGCAATGCATTACTGTAAATATGTATGTGTACACGTTTGTATTTGCGTGTATAAAGATACTATTCATTGATCTTGCTGGGGACTCTTTTGAGCTCCCAGGCTTTCACTTCCCCTTTGAGGTGTGGCACATCCTAATTATGGCCATATTCAGACCAATGAGAACATTCCTAACCAGTTCTGGTGATGGAGTCGAATGCAGAATGCCTAAGCCAGATCACATATGCTAGAATGGGACTTAGAGTAAGTCTGAAAAGATGGGGACATTGCTCATGATCTACACATCTTAGGCAGACCTCAGTCGTTAAGTATGAAACCTGATAGCTTAAAGAACCTCATAGAGAAGTTACTCAGTTAGGAATAATGTGCATTCAAGCCAGCTTCTCGTTAGCCTCACAATGAGGCAAGGCAAAAGAGCTGACGGAGCTACCCGCTGAGTGGATCTTCTTCAAACTTGGCCAGAAGTGAGGAGCCATCCTGGTCAAATGAGGAGGTTGGAAGTAAGCTGATTTTAAAGCGTAGGGCAAATATATTGATAAGAGAATAAATGTAAAATATAAAATCGGATGTGCAATATGATCTTAAGTTTGTAAAATTCAAGTATGACCTAGAAGGAAGATTTCCATATGATTGATGGTGGTTATCATCAAGTGGCAGGATGAGTGATGGTCTTTTTTTTTTTATTAGATGGAGTGCAGTGGTTGTTGCCCAGGGCTGGAGTGCAATGGTGCGATCTCGGCTTACTGCAACCTCCGCCCTCACCCCGGGTTCAAGCGATTCTCTTGCCTCAGCCTCGCTAGTAGCTGGGATTACCGGCATGTGCCATCACACCCGGCTCATTTTGTATTTTTAGTAGAGATGGGGTTTCTCCATGTTGGTCAGGCTGGTCTCAAACTCACGACCTCAGGTGATCCGCCCGCCTTGGCCTCCCAAAGTGCTGGGATGACAGGTGTGAGCCACCGCTCCCCGCCTTTGTTTGTTTTTTTGTTTTGAGTCAGGGTCTCCCTCTGCCACCCAGGCTAGAGTGAAGTGGTGCTATCGTGGCTCACTGAAGCTTCAGCCTCTTGAGTTCAAGCCAGTCCTCTCACCTCAGCCTCCCGAGTAGCTGAGACTACAGGCACACACCACCATGCCCAGTTAATAAGAATTTTTTCTTTTTTTTTTTTTTTTTTGTAGAGATAGGGTATTGCTATGTTGCCAGGCTCCTATATACTTTTTCTGTATTTCTCAAATTTCCATAAGCAACTTTTAAATCGTAAGAGAAAAGGAAGATGATTGGTTTTCAGTTTAGACCCATGAAGTCATAATGAAACCTAGGATGAAAATGAATTGATTATGTTGCTAGGGAACCAATTCACTATTTCAAAAACTAGTTGCTCTCTTCTGCCTTTGTTTTTGTTCTGTTTGTATTACAAACTAGACTACTGAAGACCAAATAATGGATGAAAGGAAACTTATCTTCATAGAAATATTTTGGCTAAGAAGCGAAGAAAGAATAATGAACAGATATTGGCATTAAACAGTAATAGCTGCTGATATCACTTAAATAGAGATTGTCTAGAATACAACATTATCTATCTAGTTTTGTTCCTCAGTTCCCCAGAAATTGAACCTGAATCTGATCAAGCCTCCAAATTCGGTTACGGAATTATGTAATATACATATAGGACAGATGAGCGTGTTAAAATGATTCTTTGGGATGCAGTCAGCAAAATCTAGACCATGAGAAAGCTATAGGCAGACAACTTAGTTTCTTCATAAGTTGCAAAGAAAAAAGAAAAGGAGATTGGAGGGAACTTTGGGAAAGACTTAGAAGATTTATCAGTGACTCCCAATATATGGACTTCATTTGGATTCTGGTTTTTTTAATGTAACAAATTGAATACCGACTATATATTTGATAATATTAAGAAGTTATTGTTCATCCTCTTGGGTGTGATAAGAGTCCTTATCTTTGAAAGATATGTACTGAACCATTTGTTTATCATGACATCTTGAATATGCTTCAAATCCTAGAGAGGGGAGGAGGAGTGGTTGGCAAGTATGGCTGGGGCAGGGTTGTCCAGATGGATGTTGAGGCTGGGTGGTGGCTGAGCATGCTGCTCTACCTTTGTGTATGTCTGAAAAGTCTCCTTAATAACTTACTTTTGACACATCCAAAATAAGTTTTTAGAAACTTATGCTGGAGCCTGGCTACCCATTTTCTCTTCAGCCCTTCTTCTGGGTAAGCATTGGCTCAACATTGGTGATTCCTCCCCAGAGACAGCTTCCCCTGTCTGTGACCTGCATTGGACTGTTCCTTCCCCAATCAGAGCCCTGCTTGTAGCCAGTAAAAAATGGGCTTTGTTGTCCTTCCACTGGTTAAGTATTCTAGAGATGGTGGCTTTTTTGACAGTCTTTCTTAAAGTATTGGATGGTAGGAAATGTTAGACAGTGCTCTTTTAGAAGATCACTAATGTCATGGCGTGTTTACACTTAAGGTGTGTAGAGAATGAACTCTGGACTGTCCTCTGGAGAGAGGCTTTAGGGAACCATCATTGACTAGACTGAGGAATTTGCTGGGAGAACAGAAAGACAGGTACAGAAGCCCCACGATAGGGGTGGGGTCTCTTTATCCTCTCCAGTCGATAAGGTAGCTTTTCTCCACTATTCACTCTCCTTAGAGATCATTTTTTCAGAAAAGGGTAAGAGAACCAAGAAAATGAATCTCTTTGTAATATGAAATATGGTTAAGGTTATGGAAGACTTAAAAATAAGAAATGAAGTAAAATTTTAAAATTAAAATAATTAAAATTAGATAATAAAATAAATGGCTTATTTAAGAATAGGTAAAGAAAAAGTTAAAAATGAGAAGGTCCAAAGTAACGAAGGTTATGTGGAGAAAAATGAGAAGCGAAATGATTTATAAAAGACAGAAACTAGATTTATAATCCCAGAAAAAATACAGAGATTTTAAAATGATAAGAGTGAAAATAGAGAATAAAAAACAAATTAGCCTAGTGCCCATAGCTTGGTTTTTTGTTTTGTTTTGTTCTGGTTTTTTGTTTTTGTTTTTGTTTTTTTTGAGACAGAGTCTCACTTTATCACCCAGGCGGGAGTGCAGTGGCATGAACTCAGTTCACTGCAGCCTCAGCTCTCTGGGCTCAAGTGATCCTTCAGCTCAGCCCCCAGGTAGCTGGGACTACAGGCTCACACTATCATGCCCAGCTAATTTTTTTGTATTTTTTGTAGAGATGGGGTTTCACCACGTTGCTTAGGCTGACCTCGAATTCCTGAGCTCATGCGATCCACCCGCCTTTGCCTCCCAAAGTGCTAGGATTACATGTGTGTGCCACTGCACCTGGCCGATGATCTTGTTTTTTAATACTATTCTCCACTAAAAGGAACTAGGCCTCCTTGAGAAATGGCTGATTTTAGGACTGGTGCAGGAAATATACAAGATGAGCCTGGAGCATCTTCGAGTGCCAGAAAGCAAGAAAGTGCTCAAAAACAAAAGCAAGAATACAATGATGGGGGTATGGTAAAGGGACACAGAGCCAGTGGAAAGAAGCTCCAGTGGCTGAAACTGATAAATAGCAGGAGAATAAAGTAGTACTGGTTATAACCCAGTGTATAAAACAGATATCCATGTTCATAGTGATGTAAATGAATGATTCAATAAATATGTGGGAGAGGGGAGACAAATCTCTTCTGCAGCATAACTCCAAATAATTTATGTAGCTACTCAGCCTGGAGCATAACTCTTTACTCCTTAATTGTGGGCTGTGCATGGCAAATTTCTTCCAAAGTATGGAAAGGGTGGGGGACAATGACTTTACAGTGGAGAACCTGACAAACACTATCTCAAGCCAGGTGATCAAGGTCAGCATCAACAATGGTGTTGACAGTATGTGCCTTTAATAACATATGATGAGAATGGCAGTTTACCTGTGGTCTTCCCCCAAAAAACTTACAACCCCCATTATGAGAACATGGGACAAATCCTAATTGAGGGACATTCTACAAAAATGCCTCAGAAAAACACGTGTCATCAAAAACAAGGAAAATTTGAGAACGTATCCCCCCTAAGAGGAGCCTGAGGGGACATGATGACTAAGTATGGTGTGGGATCCTGGTTAGGATCCTGGATCCAGAAAAAGGGTATTAGGGAAAAACTGAGGAAATCTAAGCAAAGTATGAACTTGGTTAATAATATTTCAGTATTGGTTTATTAATTGTGGCAAATGTACCATGCTATTAGTAATAGAGAAACTGGGTGTGGGGTTATATGGGAACTCTCTATACTATCTTTGCAATAATTCTGTAAATCTGAAGCTATCTAAAAAGTTTATTATAAAAGCTAATGAAATTTTAAATGAAAAGCTCAAAGCCTATCAGACATTTAAAATATTAAAAATTGAGATGTAAAATTAATATAAAGCAAGATTCAATATTAAGAAAACTCTAAAATATAAGGTAACTAAATTTAAGTAATAGAGGGGGAAAATGCTTTTGATTATGAAGCACCCTAAGGAAGTTTCTGAGAAAAGGCTGGCTTCTCAGGGAAATAAGTTTCAGCCATGGGCTTCCTGCTTTATGACAGAGAAACTGGGGGCGTTCTTGGTCCTTCACTGAGCTTCATTCTTAGCCCTTTTCGCCTTTCTCGTCCTCATCACCCTCACCTCCAACCTGCACCAGTCCTTTTCAGTAGAAACGTCCTAGGTCCTAAACACACAGCTGACCTAAAAATGGAGTGTTCTTGCAGCAAATCCGTAATGAGCACCACCTGTGTGACTAGGATTATGCCAGCTACTGCCAGAAGATGAAAAGCAGCCTAACTTTGGGGACAAATAGAAGAGTCTATGAAGTAATTCTGTGCCATTGTTCTTTTATACTATATTCCAGACGGCCAATAAAATTAATGAAATGAGGCAATTTCTTGTTTTTAGGGGCAAATATCCTGAGAGATTCAACAGGCAATGTCAAACTAGGAGATTTTGGGGCCAGCAAACGGCTTCAGACCATCTGTCTCTCAGGGACAGGAATGAAGTCTGTCACGGGCACACCATACTGGATGAGCCCTGAAGTCATCAGTGGAGAAGGCTATGGAAGAAAAGCAGACATCTGGTAGGTTTTGATGTGAAGTTTGCTTGAAAACCATCTGCCGCCTTATGTATTTCCACCTGGGACTGAATTACTTAGGCAGATGTAAATGATCTTTTGTACTTCCAAAATAGGATGTAAGAATTGCAAAGATTAACACTGTATTAATTATGCCTTATTGAGGCTTATAATTGATTAAATATTTAGAATCCTTGAACCTGTCCTCCATTCTTTTTTTTTTTTGAGACAGAGTCTCGCTCTGTCGCCCAGGCTGGAGTGCAGTGGCCAGATCTCAGCTCACTGCAAGCTCCGCCTTCTGGGTCCACGCCATTCTCCTGCCTCAGCCTCCCTAGTAGCTGGGACTACAGGCGCCCGCCACCTCGCCCGGCTAGTTTTTTTTTTTTTTTTTGTATTTTTTTTTAGTAGAGACAGGGTTTCACCGTGTTAGCCAGGATGGTCTCGATCTCCTGACCTCGTGATCCACCCGCCTCGGCCTCCCAAAGTGCTGGGATTACAGGCTTGAGCCACCGCACCCGGCTAATCCTCCATTCTTTAGGAAGGATTTTATCGTGAGCAAACCTCAGCATTAAAAAGCTTTTTGCTATTACAGAAGTAAATAGTTACTTTGTCTAAAGACCTTTAAAAGTACTTCATCTTTGTTGTCAGTGTCTTATAATTCATTTAATCTTTAATTCTTTTATAATTTTAAGTTAGACCATGAAATGACCATTTTCTACTTCCCACCCAGAAAAGACTTTAACAGACGTTCATTTTAGGCACCTGAAGGCAATTGATTTCTAATGCTTATATTCTTTGTAAGATAAAGACAAAAATTATTTTTAATGTCAGGTTGGAAATTATATAAAACAAAAATAATAAGATGAATAATGTTCTTTGCCCAACCGTTTGAATTAAGTGATAGTCATTAAATTGTTGTTTTAAATTGATTTTTATGTTTAAATTACAGTTTTACGAAATGGTAGAACTTTTTAATGAAGCTTTGAATTTGAAGTTAAGTCATATTTAAATATACATGGACTTAATGCTTGTTTCTCATTTTCTAGCTAACTGGCTTTCTTTCATGTTATTGTTTGTGTAATGTATTTCTTTTTGTTTCTTTTCAGGAGTGTTGCATGTACTGTGGTAGAAATGCTAACTGAAAAGCCGCCTTGGGCTGAATTTGAAGCAATGGCTGCCATCTTTAAAATTGCCACTCAGCCAACAAACCCAAAGCTGCCACCTCATGTCTCAGACTATACTCGAGATTTCCTCAAACGGATTTTTGTAGAGGCCAAACTGAGACCTTCAGCTGATGAACTCTTAAGGCACATGTTTGTGCATTATCACTAGCAGCCAGTAACCTCTCCTGTGCCTCTACCTAGCTCCCATCTATTCATTCACCTTCTCTCTGACTGCACTTTTCTTTTTTACAAAAAAAGAGAGATGGGGGAGAAAAAAAGACAAGAGGGAAAGTATTTCTCTTGATTCTTGGTTAAATTTGTTTAATAATCTAAATTTTTTATATTTAATCTTTTTTTCCCTTACAAGAACTTGAAACTTTTTTTTTTAATTTTTATAATGTACTGATGTGGTTCAGAGAGATAAAGCACTTTAGTACATAGTCACTCTTTGTAGTACAAACAAATCATTTGGAATACCTAAAGATTGTAGAGTCATTCCCTCTATCACTGACATATCAGTGGCGATGGGAAGACATGGAAAACAAGGAGAAGAAAATGATGTATAATTTGTAGTTTTTAGTGCTAGTATTTAAAATATATCCTCATTTGTGGGGTTGAGCCCTAAACTTTAGTTTAGGGTAGGTACTCAACCTAAAGAATATAGGTTTCTTCTTATATCTGTATTCTTTAGATCCTAACCTCTGTCTACCAACCTTTTTGCTCAGTAGGAGTCTTGATAGAAGATATGCATCTCTGAGAGGTATGTTTATTTGTTAATCCTAACCAGTATAATAAGCAAATACACTATAATAGATCCATGTTACTGGAATCTGTAAACTTGAGGGATAGCTTTCTGCTTAAACACACACACACACACATACACACGGAAAACCTTTTATTTTAAAGTCAAGTCGTGAGCAAATCGAAATAAAAGACAAAAGGAGATCGCTCTTATCAAATGTGTGAGCAGTAGAAGAGACCACATTTGCCAGTCAGTAGAAATAATGACAAAAATTAGGTGTTTAGTGTATTTTAAACTTGTTTTACTTGAGGGAGACGTCCCAAAATTAAAGGAATGGAGAAATAATCAAAATCATGTATACCATCTTCTATTTCTAGCTCCTGATTCCCCATAGATAACATTCCTTAGGAACGAAGAGTTCAGTTAGTAATATTTATGTGTTATGTAGGGAGATGAAACCCTTGTTCTTAGGATCACAGAATACTAAAGCACCTCCAAAAAAACAGGTATCATGTGAAACAGTGGTTGCCAAAAGTGGAGCGAGGATCATTTCACTAGGCATTTGGCAATTCTTAGAGACATTTTTAGTTGTCACAACTGGAAGGATACTAGTGGCATGAATTGGGAGAGGCCAGGGATGCTGCTAAATAGACTGTAATACACAAGGAAAGCAACCTCACCCCTCAAAGAATTACCCTGCCCAGAATGTCAGAAGTGTTAAGGTTGAGAAACCCTGATGTAAAGATCAGTCCCAGTTACAAACTGAAAACAGCTATTTACAAAGCAGTAAATGCAAGAAAGGAAAGGAAATTTCAAAGAGAAAGTGATGTAATGCAAATTGAGGATTTTACAAGGTCAGCTACTGCTGCTTAAGTCAAGGGTGAATGATCTCAACAAGCAGCAAATAGCAGTCACTTTACCAGCTGCGTATTGCACCCACCTAGGTAACTCTTCATTTTAGGAACAAACTGAATTGGAACACTGAGCCTTTTGAACTCAGCCATCTCTATATATTATTTCCTTAAAATTCATAATTTTAGGCAAAAAAAAAAAAAAAAAAACATCAAAACAAAGTTTTAACTACTAATGGGAAGGTTAAAAAGCTGCCAGGTATTTCTAGTACAATGTATCCACTAAGAGCAAGGACATTATTAAATGGAACAAGACAGCTGGGAAAGGCCCCACTATCTCTTAATAGAATTGTGCTACTATAAAACATTAAGATATCAGTAATTTGGCCACTTGCAGTTTTTTTCAGCATGTTAAAGCAAGTGCTAAGTACTTTATTTTTAAAGGTCTAGAAAACAGTAGTCTTCCTGGAGGCCCCAAAATCCCTTTCATGGGATTCATAAGGGACTCAGGTATTCTTACTTTCTGCCAAAAGGTGTGCTTCTTTAGGGACTTTTTTAAGATACTTTGTTTCTGAAGTTAGGTAGATCTTGGTTTACTGTGCCAAGGTCCTATCTAGCATTCCCTGTAGGAATATTTGAAATTCCACTAGCTAGTCTAAGAAGTCAAAGCACAAGATAAGTTGTCAGCGCTTCTCTCATACTCTTAAAATTGAAGCAGTTTGCAGGGAAGAACAAGAAGGAGGTGCCCCTGCCTTGGTAAAGCAACTGCCAAATCTTGTTCTAGAAACAATCCCCAAGTGTGTGGATCTATTATAATTTCTTTATCTTTTATGAATGAGGGCATCTTTTCTACTTGAGCAAGATCATGGTCTCTGGACCAGTGGGCTTTTCCTTCATATCTGTCTTGTGTAGTTGTGCTTTTCCTTTGGCTCATTTTTGGTCTGTCAGGGTAACCAGCAGTGCAGAATATAAGACAAATGCTCTTTAGTGAGAAATCCGGTGAGACTGTAGAACCCAGAGCAAAACTGTTTGTTTTTTTTCAGTCTCTGTTTTCTTTTCTAAATGCTATAGAAAATAAAGGCACCTGAAAAGAAACTACTACTTTAACACTGCTGCGGAAGGCCTTTGCTTTATAAGACAAATATTATTAGCTATGGGAAAGTAATGTTCTTTATGTAAAGACTTAAAAATAGACAAATAGTTTACAGAGTTATTATATAAAATATGATGTGAATTTATTTCAAACAAGTTGTGAAGGTACCAAAAACCACAATAAAAGTTAATATATATAAAAACTACTAGAACAAAAAAGCTTGAAGGTGTGGGGGTGGAGGGTATGGAAGACCAAAAGTAAATTTAAAAAAGAAAGTTTTGAAAGGAAACAGCTTCATTGGGGAAGTTAAATATAACACTCCGTTTTTTTTTTCTTCTTTCTAATAATGGTATGGATCAACGAATGCAATTTGAACTTTTTAAGATAACTCTACGTGTGTTTTGTTTCTTAAATGCACAATTGATTCTTCTATACTGTAATGCTTCTTTGCTGACGCTGGAAAATGGTCAGACTGCTGACTTTGTGCCTTTAAAATGCATTCTGCTTTGACAGTGGCAGACTTTTTGGTGCTGGAGAAGATTCACTAGCAGTCTTATATGTGCTTTTCAGGAAATATCTTTCTACTTAAGGCCTTGAGAGATTCAAAGTGGCATGACTTAGGCTTGGACCAAATATAAGATCTTTTACATTGCAAACAAAGTGTTGTACTGAATAAAAGGGTTAAAAAATATTATAATGACTAATGGAAATTTTAATGGGTTGGTAATTATTTAAAATGTATTTAAAATTATACAGACTGAAAATTTCAGTATGAATATCTTGAAAATTTTCAGCACTTTTCCTTGTTTACAAAACATCTCTCTAACTTAAATAAATGACTATTGCCTTAGAAAGTTTTAAAAGGCACAGTTACCCTTATATAATATATATGAATTAAAATATTAATGCATTTGCTGAACTATAAAAGAAAATTTTAAACCTTAATTTCAGAGTAAATTGAATTGGCTTTCACTTGAGAGTCTTTACCTTATTCCCAATAGAAACTGCATTAAAAAGATGAAACTATTTCTTTCGATTAAGTTTCTGCTACTCCAGTTCTTATATATGTCAGATCTGCTCTGTAGTATTTCTGATGGAGCTGTTACAAGATATGTGAAATCACTTAGAAAATAAAATCAGATGTGAATAGTTTAGCAGGATGACCAAGCCAGATGTAGACTCCTTGGTCTATGGCAAGGTTCTGTGCCAGTGATTTTATTTGGAGTCTGGGAACTGATAGCTTGATATAAAATCACCTGGTGTCAATTAAATATACAAATCTGTCTTTTTTAATAGAATGAATCTTCTTCATTTGTTTATTCAATAATTGTAACTTACTATGTCAGGTACTAAATTAACATCCTTATATTAAGGAGGTCACAATCTAGGAGGAACATGGGCAAGCAGTTACTTACTTTATGGCATACACTAACTCTGAAAGTTCAGCAATGATGTTTTAAAATGTTATTTTTTATTAAGTAAGGGAAAAGCAATTTTAGGTAATCATTGGCTGTTACAAACTGAAATGTCATTGACAACAGGGATTAGAGTAAAAGTGTCCCCAAACTGGAGGGATCACCTCCCCAACCAGGTCACATAGCATCTCTCTCAGGACCCCCTCTTACTGCAAAACCCAGCCTCTACTCAACAGTTCCGGTGATAGGGAGCATTTATTCCATAATAGTGTTTTTTTGTTCGTTCTTTTCTCCCAGTGTCTCTTTTAAAGAAAACATACTTTACTTGGTCTAAATTGTGAAAATACCCAAAACATTTGATCGAAATCGAACTGTGTCAACAGTGTTATTTATACTAAGATCAGGACAGTTTCTTGAGATCATATTGTTTTATTACTAAGTTTGGCCTTTGTTTTACAAATGTAATGTTCATATTTATTTGAATTTGAAGATTGGTTTAATGTTAATGAAAAGCAATCCAATTGTTAATTTTTAGTAGTGCCTTTTCTCTGTATGCCTTAATTTTATTTTATATTAATAATTCAAGTTACCCACCAAAATGAAGATTTTTTCCAAAATCAGTAGGCTTCACAAGTTCATTTGGCCTTAGACTATGTATTGCTCCTTAAATGTTTCTTAATGCCTGCCTCCTCCTACCCTTTTCTACCTCCTTTTTTTAAAAATAAATAATAAATGTTAGGAGAGAAACATTAGGATTTGTCTGTGATAGACACGGTGCAGCTTCCACTAGACATGAATTCCCAATAAGCATAGAAAGAGGTATTCTCGTTCTAAAGAGACATGTAAATGTTTTCTGGGTTGAATACTTGATTTTCAGTCACATTGGCACTGTCCAAGTTCTTGGTATATTATTACAGTTCAGTTATGATTTTCATGGTAGAGTCACAGTACTTGTTTTTGCCCTAAAGAAGTCATTCACATGGTTTACAGATGTTGAGGCAATGAGACAGGACAGTGAGTAGGAAATCCAGGGATAGCAGATTCTAGTCCTTAATCCTCAGCTAACATTTTAGGTAATAGTCTAAGTTACTTTTCTGTGAAGTGTGTGCATGTGCGCCTGTATGTGTGTGTGTGCGTGTGTGTGTGTGGTGTTGAGTTGGAGGCAGGGGTAGGAAGGAAGAAGGGGAAAGGTATGAGTGTTCGATTTAGCTCAGTTTCTGGTTTTGGAAGAACAACTCAAATGTATGACCTACTGATGATATACAGTGAGTGTAGTCATCCTTGGGTAGGAACACCAGTACATTTTCCACAAGTAGCTAGTATAAATGATTGTATAATAATAATATTGATTATAAATTGCCATACTCTTGGTTGCTAAAAGTAGATTAAAACTCAATTTGTGTATATGTATAATAATCTTATATATAATTCTTAAATAGAAAGTAATTGATTTTACATAGTTCTTCCTGAACTTTTTGGAGCTGAAATTCTGCCAAATATTATCAAAATAAGCTTCCTTAGCTTACCAAGTATTCACAAGGAAATTCTCTTATACCTCTTTTTGGTTGGCTAGGGGAAGCATGCTATGAAGCAGTTGTTCCTGCTTCATAATTGTCTTTGGCTTGGCTTTGACTTCTGCCATGGTTTGGACGGGATCCCATGGTAGGTGTGGGAAGTATTGGCCTCCCATCTCCCCATACTCACCTTCCAGAGCTGTTGATGGAAGTGAGCTCTTGGGGGAGCCTAGAGATTCTTTTTTCAGTGGTCATGTAAGCATTCAAGGTTGAGCTTCAGAAAGATGAGGGAGGAGTCATAGCTACAGTAAAGAAAAGAATACATTTTATCTGTTGCCTGTATACAGCCTCATAGAATTCTTCATACTTTTTATATTGTGCATTTTAATTGACAGTCATATGGTATTTTTGTTAATAACAGCAAAGGCATTAAATCGGTACCATTGTTCCTTCTGCCTGATGACTTCTTGTTTGTAACACAATCTGTATTATCAGAATCACTTTAAACCAAAGCTTTTGTATTCCCTGTACACATAGCCAAAATAATTAGCACTGTTACTTCCGTCCACTTGTAAGCTAATAGTGTAAAAATTATAAAGCAGATACTAATAGAATTTGTATTCTGGTATATCCTTCAAGGAAAAGGACAGGTGATCAGTGTTTGCATTTAGATGTGCAGAAGTTACTTCCACTGTTGAGGAACTGTGTAGACATGAATTTAAGCTTGTGCATGTGCCAGTCTTGTTAATGTCACTTGACCACCAATGCACATAGACAGACATTAACGTCTGATGCCTCAGGTTGATGGCGTACTTTCTTCCTAGCGTCTTAACATTTATGAACTTATGTTTGACTTGAGGGGCATTTCAGCAAAGCTGTGAGGAAAAGTAAGTTCCGGACTGATGTCTGCTTTGTGCCATAGACATGTTGGAACATAAGGAAGTGTCTGCTTCTACTGTATGTGCAGGACTTGTCCCCAAATAATTTCTGAATCCCTTAATGCAGTTGAGAACAGTAAAATTCATGACCATACCAAAAAGCACTTTCAAGTTCACTTATTTTTAAATATTCTTTTAGAATTTATTTTTTAAAAGCATATGTAACTAGTGATGATTTTAGCATTAGCTTTACTTGGAGGAGAGAAGTAACAAAATTACATCTTAAACTCTGTTAGATAGACTACAAAATGGATTTGATGTATTCTTACTTTTCCAAAGAAATTTTTCCATCTGGAATAAGAAGAGAGGATTAGTTGAAACATCTGAGCTGGAGAGGCTTATGGGCAAAAGGAAGTGCGCCAGACTCTTGCAATACACGCTATTCAATTGAAAGTACAGTGTCTAAGGATAAAAATACTTCTTTAAAAACCAACAATTGTTTTAATGCAATCTTAATTAGTAAATGGTTTACATTTTTTCTATTGTTATTGGTTTTAAAATTTTGCTACCCTGAATTCTGAAATATTATAAAAGTTAATACCAAAAATACTTTTAATGTCTGACATCTCTTACATTTCACATGGTTCTTTTTATTCATTGTAAATAAAAGTAAACTTGGATAAATTTGAGAATAAACTTTGTGTTGTTGCAGACTATGATTATCAATTTGTAAATTTACCCTTTGACATAATAATGTACATTTTTTAATGTAGCCATTAAAATCTCTATATTTAAACTATTGGTTTCTCTCTGTAAATGTTTCTAATCTCAGTTGAATGCTGGGCAGTTTATAATTATGTACAAAGAGTTTTTTTCCTATTAAGATTGACATTTTTGCACATTTTTGGAAATGTTTAATTTGTACACTGATTTACTACTCTGACCAATAATTGTTGATGAGTGTATGAGCATCATGAATGCGTGCATTGAACTACTGTTTGTGTCTTTATGTTTTAACTTCTTTCAAGATGTAGCCATCAGTTACTGCACTGCTATTACTTATGACTTAAATGGACCTTTTTGCTTTTACAGACTATACTTATCTATGGTTCTTTGTTGAAGAACTCAGGAGTTCAACATTAATAGAAATTAGAAAATTTTATAATGTATTATAAAATCCATTACCAAGTTGGAAGTATGCTCTGTGTATCGGGATGTATGTTTGTGTGATTTTTTTTCTGTCTGTAGGCACATGTATATATCCCAGTAAGTTCTTACTTTCATTTCATTTCTACATTTTTATGAACTTGTTTTATAAGGGTACTATTTAGTTGTGATAATTAAATATATATAAAAGCTTTCTGAGAGATTATTTACTATATGAATATATTTTCAGCTGGCTGATCAAAAGTATTTTTAAAATTTGTTTTTAACCATTCAAAATGTATTTGTATTTTCAGAATTGAATGCAAATCATACTTAGAGCCCAATTAAAATACTCTTGCAAGAAAAAGCATTAAATTCTCTTTAAGAGAATTCTGTGAAATGCAAATTAAGGGAAAAATAGGTTTTAAGCAGTAGCAAAAACACACCGCTAAAAATGGCCTTTGAATTCTCAGAGCTATGGAAAAATGTGAGAAACTAAATTGTCTTGAGATGTCAAGATTTTTCTATCTCCAGTTGCTGTTGGCCTGTCCTACTGTTGTCTTTGAATATTTCCTGTATTCTACCCCAAAATATTTCAACTTTTAGTTTTTCTATCACTGGGCAAGGTCAGACTGGGTTTATAAAACAGTATATTGGCATATTGTGATTCTTTGTAATTGACTATAAATTGGTTTTGAAATGTCCAAACATCCATTGTGTGTCTTTATATTGTACTGTGTGTTTTAAGTAACTGGCAGAAAAAGAATTGGAAATGAAATTTCCAATCAGACAATGTTGTATTAAAGAAAACTTTGTTTTAAATATGCGGTACCATGTAAAATTACTCATGTTAGGAATAAAGTCCACTGTTGAAGTCGAATGTCACTAAGTTTATGATGTTAAAAGGAACCGGTGTGATTAGGAAAACCTACCAGAAGCCAGATATAGTGTGGTATGTGCCACATTTCATGCACATTTTGATTTTGTGTTGTCATTCAAAATTGTGCTTGTAAAAATGTATACTATTTCTGAGTTTTATAATTTCTAGGTACTTGTTTTTTCTTGCTGGTAAATAGCTTTTTAAAAAAATCTAATATAAAAGAAACCATGTTTATATTTTGTTAGTGATCAATGACTTTGTTTATATGGAAATTTGTATATCATTGGCACACATTTTGTTTAGGTTTACGTGCATGAAGGCCTGCAATAATTAGCACAATGAAAATTGCTTTTTCTTACATGTTCATTTTTTTTGAAAGGTTGTGGTGCAAAGGCTTACTCTAAGTAACCTTCTGGACTATGGAATGAATATAAATGAATGGCACTTTGAGTGTTAATAAAGCTAATATTTATTTCCACTGTGATGGGTTTTTCCAGATCTATTCTTGGACACATTTTATTTACAGTTATTCCCTCCTTGCTTGAGTTGAGCAGTCTCTAGGAGACCAAGCACAGACAAATCTAAAAACAATGAAACTAAACCAAATCTTTCCAGTATCTAAGTCTATAATGTTCCACCCAACTTGTAGTGTATCTTTGGCTGGACATCTTGATTACCTAAATCAGAACTAACGATGATTAAAAATAAACACAAACCCTACTATCAAACCTACTGAGTTTAAGGAACGGTCTTTCACATGGTGTTGGAGATTATTTATTTATTTGAGACAGAGTCTTGCTCTGTTGCCCAGGCTGGAGTGCAGTTGTGCCATCTCAGCTCACTGCAAGCTCTGCCTCCTGGGTTTCCGCCATTCTCCTGCCTCAGCCTCCCGAGTAGCCAGGACTACAGGCGCCCGCCATCACGTCCAGCTAAGTTTTTGTATGTTTAGTAGGGACGGGGTTTCACCGTATTAGCTAGGATGGTCTCCATCTCCTGACCTCGTGATCTGTCTGCCTGGGCCTCCCAAAGTGCTGGGATTACGGGCGTGAGCCACCGCGCCCGGTGGAGGTAATGTAACACTTTGCTATAGAGGGCAACTTAACGCAACCTCAGAATTGAAATCTCAAAATCAGAATCAGAAACCTCAGAATAGACCGGGTATGGTGATCCCAGCACTTTGGGAGGCCGAGGTAGGTGGACCGCTTGAGCTCAGGAGTTTGAGACCAGCCTGGGCAACATGGTAAAACCCTTTTTCTACAAATACTACAAAGATCAGCCAGGTGTGATGGTGCATGCCTGTGGTCCCAGCTACCCAAGAGGCTGAGGTGGGCAGGTCGCTTCAGCCTGGGGGAGAGGTTGCAGTGAGCTGAGATCGCACCACTGTGCTGCAGTCTTCATGACAGAACCAGACCCTGTCTTAAACTTCAGAATCTTGTATATGCTCTGATCCAGCAATTTATATCTAGGAATTAACCTGTGGAAATAGACTGAATGTTGTAAGTTGCATCTATAAATTCCAAACTTGAAACTCTAAATGTCCAACAATAGGGGCTATTGTAACAAAGTACCACAAATTGGGTGGCCTGTAATAAAACATTTATTGTCTCACAGTTAGGGAGGCTAGAAGTCTGAAATCAAGGTGTGAGTAGGACCATGCTCCTGAAACCCATAAGGGAATCCTTCCTTGCCTCTTCCAACTTATTTTTTATATTTTAGAAATTGGGTCTCACTATGTCGCCCAGGCTGGCCTCAGACTTCTGGGCTCCCACCTCAGCCTCCCGAGTAGCTGGGACTACATGTGCTACACGGCGTTGTGTCCAGCTGCCTCTTCCGACTTCTGATAGCATCCCTTGGTTTGTGGCAGCATAACTCCAATCTCTGCTTCCATCAGCACGGGGTGCTCTTTATGTGTCTATCGACACAAATGTGTGTGCTTCCCTTTTTATAAGGGGACCAGTTACTGGATTAAGGCCCACCCTAATGACCTGATTTTAACTTGATTGCCTCTATAAAGACCCTGTTGCCAAATAAGGCCATATTATGAGGTAGTAGGGGTTAGGACTTCAAAATATCTTTTTGGATCAGGTGCAGTGGCTCACACCTCTAATATCAGCACTTGGGGGGCCAAGGCAATGGACAGCTTAAGTCCAGCAGTTCAAGACCAGCCTGGGCAACATGGTGAAACCCCATCTGTACAAAAAAAAATACAAAGAGCCAGGCATGGTGGCATGCCTGTAGTCCCAGCTACTTGGGAGGCTAGGAGGGAGGATCACTTGAGCCCAGGAGGTCGAGGTTGCAGTGAGCCCAGATTGCACCACTGCACTCCAGTCTGGGCAACAGCAAGACCTTGTCTCAAAAAAAGTAACTTTTTGAGGGGCAGGGGACACAATTCAACCCATAGTCTGTCCTCTGGCCCCTAAAACTTCATATCCTTCCCACATGCAAAGTATATTCACCCCACCTCGACGTCAACAAAAGTCAGTCATTCCAGCATCAACTCCAAGTCCAATATCATCTAAATATCAGTTTAAATCTCATCACTGAAATCATCCAAATCAATTGACTCTGGGTAAGGTTTCCTGGCAGAGCAAATTTCCTTTCTATCTATGAACCCATGACAGCAGTAAGTTATCTGCTTCCAAATTACAATGGGATAGGCAGAGGATACACACATTCCATTCCAAAAGGCAGAAATGGGAAGGAAAAAGGCTTGCAGGCGCCAAGCAAGTATGACACCTAACAGGGCCAATGAGATAGGATTTTAAGGCTTGAGAATAATCCTCAATGGCTTGATGCTCTGTTCCTCAGGACCCACTGGGGCTGCAGTCCTACACCCTCGGAACTGAGGAGGTGGTGGCAGTGGGTTCAAACCCAAGCCTGTCCCCTTCAGTCGCATGGTGGCGGAAGCAGGCTCACTGGCCTCTGAACTGTCCCTGCCAATCCTTTTCCTACCTGTGGAATCCTGGAAGTCCAACAGCCTTCCTTCATTTCATCCCATCTATGTACCCCAGTCAAAACTGTCTAGGTTTCTGTGGAGATGGGTGATTGGGTCTATAAGCCACACACCTAATCTCTTGCAAATAAATGGTTGTCCACATCCTTAGCGTTTCTCCAGAGCATACTTTCTCTCTCTTTCTTTTTTTTTAAACAATGTGAGTACGCTAAGAATGATCCAAATCTTCAAGTTCTGGTTCCTTTTGTTGAACAATTCCACCTTCAGTGTATCTCTTCTCACATTTCACTATAAGCAGTAAAGAGAAAGCAGGTTTTTTTTTTTTTTTTTTTTTGAGATGGGGTCTTACTCTGTCGCCCAGGCTGGAGTGCAGTGGCATGATCTCTGCTCACTGCAACCTCTGCCTCCTGGGTTCAAGAGATTCTCCTGCCTCGGCCCCCTGAGCAGCTGAGACTACAGGTGAGCGCGACATTACGCCCAGCTAATTTTTGTATTTTTAGTAGAGACAGGGATTCATCATATTGGCCAGGCTGGTGTTGAACTCCTGACCTCATGATCCTCCCCCTCGGACTCCCAAAGTGCTGGGATTACAGGAATGAGCCACCGCGCCCGGCCCAGGCCTCACTTTTAACCATTACGTAGAAAATGGTTAAAATGTCCTAGCTTATCACTTACAAGTTCTACTTTCCACCCAACAGAATACAATTCAGGCAAGTTCTCTATCACTTGCTTCCAGTTTCAATAACGTATTTCTCCTTTCCATCTGAGCCGTCACCAGAATCACCTTTACTGTCCATATTTCTACCAAGGCTCATCAAGATAATAGAGGCTTTTCTATGATGCGCCTCAAAATTCTTTCAGTCTCTATCAATTACCCAATTCAGAAAACCACTTTCCCATTGTTAGGTATTTGTTACAGCAGTACCCTATTTTCCATACCAAAAATCTGTGTTACGTTCTCCAGAGAAACAGAACCAAGAGGCCCACTGAGCAAACGAGCGAGAGACATTTATTTTTAAAGAATTGGCTCACGCAATTGTGGGGGCTGGCAAGTTGGGAATTCAGGTAAGAGTTGATGTTGTAGTCTTGAGTCCAAAGTCTGGAAACTCAGAACTTTCTATGTTGCAGTCTGGAGACAAAATTCCTTTTTCCTTGAGAAACCTGTCTTTGCTCTTAAGGCCTTCAACTGATTTGGATGAGGCCAACCCACATTATTGAGGGTAATCTGCTTTATTTAGGCTGAGCCAGGAGAATGGCATGAACCCGGGAAGCAGAGCTTGCAGTGAGCCGAGATGGTGCCACTGCACTCCAGCCTGGGCAATAGAGCGAGACTCCGTCTCAAAAAAAAAAAAAAAAAAAAAAAAAAAATGTTGCCCAGGCTGGAGTACAGTGGTGCAATCTCAGCTCAATGCAGCCTTTAACTCCTGGGTTCAAGTGATTCTCCCACCTCTGCCTCCCAAGTAGCTTAGACTACAGGCGTGTGCCACCATGTCTGGCTACTTTTTTTCGTATTTTTCGTAGAGATGGGGTTTCACCATGTTGGCCAGGCTGGCCTTGAACTCCTGATCTCAAGTGAGCCACCCACTTCAGCCTCCCAAAGTGTTGGAATTACAGGCGTGAGCCACCGTGCTCAGCCAAATTTTTTTTTAATTAAAAAAAAAATTTCTTCCTTACCCATGGACTCAGGTCACATTCTCTCTCTCTCTTTCTCTCTGTCTTTATCAAATTTGTTTATTGCCCGCATCGCTTCATTAAAATTTAAGTTCCAGGATGATAAGGCCTTTCATTCGCGCACTACGCAGGTGCTCAACACACAGTATTTTCCTTCAGTTGTAAAGAAATGAATGAGCGGCTGGGTCGCACGAGCTAACAGCTCTGCCGCCGCTAGCTCCCCGCTCTTCCAGCCCCCGCCATCACGGCGCCCAGAGGCGGGACGTCCTGTGTGGACAACAAGGAGCTTCCGGATTGAGCCGGAAGTCCCCGACAGTGGATGCCGCGGCGGGCCTGTGGGAGCTTGGGCCTTCTCTGCTGCTGTAACTGCCATGGGCAAAAGAGACCGGGCGGACCGCGGTGAGCCGTGGCGCGGGCACGCTCAGCCACGACTGTGCTCTCCGGCCCTGCCCCGCGCTCTGCCTCGGAGCTGCTCCCGCCTTCTCCGCGCCGGCCGACCCTGCCGGCCCTCTCGCGCGCACCCCGTTGGGACAGGCCTTTGGGCGGGAGAGACGCTGGACCTGGGCGCAGCCCAGCGAACTCGGCCTGGGGGAGGCGGGTGAGGGGCGCAACGCCCGTGGGATGCTGGTGGCTCTTAGCTAGGAGTTTGCGGCGGCGGCCCAGGTGAAATGCTGCCCAGCGGTGCGGAGGGAGCCCTAGACTCCTGCTGGGCTTATTTGTATGTTGGTATCTTGCAGACAAGAAGAAATCCAGGAAGCGGCACTATGAGGATGAAGAGGATGATGAAGAGGACGCCCCTGGGAACGACCCTCAGGAAGCGGTTCCCTCGGCGGCGGGGAAGCAGGTGGATGAGTCCGGCACCAAACTGGATGAATATGGAGCCAAGGACTACAGGCTGCAGATGCCGCTGAAGGACGACCACACCTCCAGACCCCTCTGGGTGGTAAGCATGCCCTTAGCTTGGGCAGGGCCCAGGAGTGTGCGGAGCGGCAGCTAAATCGTGGGCATTCTCAGAGTCAAAACTGACATTCAGGCTACCGCCCCTAGAATTGGCCGGGAGAGAGCTTTCATCCACTCGGCGGAACGGCCCAGCAGTTGCGCACACGTGTGCCGGCCCGGCCTGGGCTTCCTCCGGCTCTAACCCCTCAGTTTACTTTCACTGCTTCCCCAGCCCTACCCCATGTAGTAAATACTTTCATCTGCCGAATAAATAGCATTTATCATGTAACAATTTGTTTCCTCAAGTAATGGAAGACATGTTCGGTAGCAAGCTTTTGCTCTACTTAAAATAATTAATGTTCTACATTTAGTTGAAATTTAGCCGAAAGGTAACTTGAGGATAGCCAGTAAGATGGGCTTTCTCTGTGCAGAATAGTGGGAAACAGCTGTTGACTTTGGAAACATTTTCTTCTATTTTTCTTTGCTCTTCTGTATCTGATGAAAGTAACAGGCCCCACGGTTGTCTGAAGGAGTGCTTGCAAGAATATCTGTGGTGTTGGGCAGCTTATTCTTTCTTGATAATGATATGGGCAAGAGTCCAGTCGTCTCTGCAACTCATGTTTCCTTGTCCATTTTGTCCATTTGGTGTCTCTCAGGCTCCTGATGGCCATATCTTCTTGGAAGCCTTCTCTCCAGTTTACAAATACGCCCAAGACTTCTTGGTGGCTATTGCAGAGCCAGTGTGCCGACCAACCCATGTGCATGAGTACAAACTAACTGCCTACTCCTTGTATGCAGCCGTCAGCGTTGGGCTGCAAACCAGTGACATCACCGAGTACCTCAGGAAGCTCAGCAAGACTGGAGTCCCTGATGGAATTATGCAGTTTATTAAGGCAAGTGGCAGCTGAGGTCAGCAATTCCACCTGCCCTTGCTAATGTAACAATGGGCATAGGTGCTCCATGTTGTCAGCCTGTGGCAGCCATGAGAATATGCCATTCAGATTTCCTGTGGGGAGCATAACGACTCGTTACCCCAGCCGCTACACTCTGGATCCAGCATTGTGTTCTGGGTGAGGCCACACTTCTCATGACCTGCTCCCAGCCATGGGTATTAACACAGAGGGGCCACTAATTCAGGCCCAGTGTAGCCAGGGAGAATTTGGGAATTGGGTGTGTTCCCCTCAAATTCTGTCTTCAAAACCTCATACCCAATGGTAATGTAATTGGAGTAAGAAAGTAGTTAAGACTAAATGAGGTCGTCCGATATGATTAGCATCCTTGTAAGAAGAGACACTGGAGCATGCTTTCTCTCACCTGCCCTCCTTGTCATGTGAGTACACAATGGGAAGGTGGTCCATGGACAAGAGCCTTCACCAGAAACTGAATCAGCTGGTACCTTGATCATGGACTTTCAACCTCCACAGCTCTGAGAAAATACAGTTCTAACGTTGAAACCACCCAGTCTGTGGAATTTTGTTACGGCAACCCAAGCTGACTAACACAGGTGGTAAACTCTGTCTAAAGCTAAGTATCTGCAAGAGACCAATAGTCAACAAGTTCCATGAGGGAAAGTCAAAAACAACTTCAGATGTTGTTTTTGACAAAACAAAGAGGGTTCCATGTGATTAATAGTTGAACATGCTGGGTTTCTTCTGAGAGATGGGTGAATGCCATTTAAAAGAGATGGACACTGGCTTTCATTGCCTTTGGCTGATCCAAAGGGAGTCAGATTCAGACCTTGGGATCTGGAGTGGCAGAAGAGTACCGCAGGAATTCAGTATGGCACTGCAAGCAGTCCCAGAGAAGCTGCAGGAGTCCTGGAGAGAGCTCTCTTTTCCTGTGATGTGAAAGTATGCCCGGCCAGGCGCAGTGGCTCACTCCTGTAACTCCAGCACTTTGGGAGGCCGAGGCGGGTGGATCACCTGAGGTCAGGAGTTCAAGACCAGCCTGGCCAACATGGCGAAATTCCCGTCTCTACTAAAAATGCAAAAATTAGCCGGGCATGGTGGTGGGCGCCTGTAATTCTAGCCACTCAGGAGGTTGAGGCAAGATAATCACTTGAACCCGGGCGGCATAGGTTGAAGTGAGCTGAGATCTCACCATTGCACTCCAGCCTGGGCAACAGAGCGAGACTCCACCTCAAAACAACAACAAAAAAGAAAGCGTGCCCAAGGAGAGGACCTTGTACCAACACTGTGGCTATGCTCAGTCTTGGCTGCGAATTGCCTGCAGGGATGTAGGTGTTGGCACACTGCAGTGGTGGATCAGGGACAACAGCAGGGACAGGCAGCCCCTCAAAGTCTGGCAAATTTTTTTTTTCTTTTTTTTGAGACAGAGTCTTGCTCTGTCATCCAGGCTGGATAGCAGTGGCATGATCTTGGCTCACTGCAACCTCTGCCTCCTGGGCTCAGGCGATTCTCCTGCCTCAGCCTCCCAAGTAGCTGGGATTACAGGCGCCCGCCACTGCACCCAGCTAATTTTTATATTTTTGGTAGAGACGGGGTTTCACCATGTTGGCCAGGCTGGTCTCGAACTCCTGACCTCAGGTGATCCACCTGCCTCGGCCTCCCAAAGTGCTGGGATTACAGGCGTGAGCCACTGCCCCTGGCCTCAGTGGCAAATTTTTTTTGGTGCCACACAGCCTCTAGTGTATTCCTTCCTAGAGGTGGTTGGGAACCTGGGAGGATTTAAGCTGTATTCTCTGCCATCAAGATGCTTACATTGTATTTGGGGAAATAGGAGCACTGGTGAAGAGGCTTTGCGTTTTGTTTAAGCAGCAATTACTTTGCACATACTCTGTGCAAGGAGTTGTAGTAATACTGGTGTGGTCTTCAGGCTAGGGTAGGGGCTGTGGGAATAGAGAGGAAAGGCAGAATGCAAGGAGATTTTAAGCAGCGTTTTATAACTGAATGGATATGCATCAGAATTAGCCAGGCAAGAGGAAGATTTTGTTCTCAGAAAGCAGAGGCCAATGGGAAAAGCTCAGTTTAGGCAGATCTGAACCCGTTAGGATTGCCCTAAAGTAAAATGAACTTTTCACTTGGTTGGTTGGGGTAAGATGTGACCAGTAGTGAATGTGTTCTGAGTTAGCTGCACATTTACCTATTGGGTGTTACCTCTATTTGCAGTTGTGTACTGTCAGCTATGGAAAAGTCAAGCTGGTCTTGAAGCACAACAGGTAAGAGATTCCGTGACAGGCCTGTCCCAAGGCATGGTCACTCTCTGCGCACCAGCAGGAATAAAGGGATATGGGAAGGACCCGATGTTTATGCTGTCTGCTCTGTGCCAATACCACACTCCTCTGAAGCACAGATAAGAGAAGAGGAACAAGAGGTGTGGCCCAGACTGGAAACTCGTCCACTGGCCACTCTATTTCCTCTAGCAATGGAGCTGGGCTCAGGCCCCTGCTTACTTGACCTCAAAGTGGGGCTTTGCCCACAACCCTCATATGTTAAATCATGGCCAGCAGCTCATAGTACAGATTTGGCGAAGGGTTGTGGGGAAGAGTCTTGAGGCTTGTATTTCCAGACCATCTGATGGAACGAGCAGTGGAATCAGGAGGTACCTGCTGGTCAACAGACCGCTTCTTCCTCCCCTGCGTGCAGATACTTCGTGGAGAGCTCCCACCCTGATGTAATCCAGCATCTTCTCCAGGACCCGGTGATCCGAGAATGCCGCTTAAGAAACTCTGAAGGAGAGGCCACTGAGCTTATCACAGAGACTTTCACAAGCAAATCTGCCGTACGTGGACTCCTGGGCCACCCTTGGGTGGGGGCAGGCATTTAGGATTTCAGTTCTCAGGTGTCTTTTACCCAGCACTTACAACCTGGCAGCCCAGCTGGTTTCTGCCCTTTACAACTTCACCCTTTGCTTGATACCAGCAGAATTAAATGATGTATGCACATTCAGCACCTACCTCTCTCACAGATTTCTAAGACTGCTGAAGGCAGTGGTGGGCCCTCCACTTCCCGAGTGACAGATCCACAGGGTAAATCTGACATCCCCGTGGACCTGTTTGACTTCTATGAGCAAATGGACAAGGATGAGGAAGAAGAAGAAGAGACACAGACGGTATCTTTTGAAGTCAAGCAGGTTAGTGAATGGACCTTCCTCCTGGTTCCCTCACTGAGTTGCTGTTAGAAATTAGTTCCGCCCTGTGTCAACTCTGCCTATAGTCTGTGTGAAGGAAAGGAATCCCTGTTGGTCCCTGCATTGCTTTCTACTTTTCATTATCCGTGGGCCATGGCATCACTCCTCTTGATGGATTTACAGTCCCAGTGTCCTCTTTTTCAGGCTGGTAGGCTGGTCTTCACAAGTTGCTGAGGAGATGTGAGAAACAGTGCCTGAAGGTCAATTTTGCCTGCTGATTAGATTTCATTTTGAAAGTGTTGTTAGTTTGGGTTGCTTTTCTGTGCTTTATCCCAGTTGTTAACTGAGCAAGATCTAAAATTGTAGAAGTTTAGACAGAATGCCACTTGTTTGACCATTAGACCTCTTAGAAGATGTGATGTTTTTGAGCACACTTTGGAGGTTAAGATTTTAAAACCCTTTTTGTGCCTGCTTTCCAGGAAATGATTGAGGAACTCCAGAAACGTTGCATCCACCTGGAGTACCCTCTCTTGGCAGAATACGACTTCCGGAATGATTCTGTCAACCCTGATATCAACATTGACCTAAAGCCCACAGCTGTCCTCAGACCCTATCAGGAGAAGAGCTTGAGAAAGATGTTTGGAAACGGGCGTGCACGTTCGGGGGTCATTGTTCTTCCCTGCGGTAAGTGGTACTGGAGTTAAGAAGGTGGCCAGGCTGCTGTGTCTGGATCTGCCAGCTGCCTCTCGCTTTCTCTCTGCGCATTTCACTAAATCACACCTTGCTAAAAAGCCAAGATCAGGTGACTCCCTGATTCATGACTTGACAAGTATTTGAGTGCTTACTGTGCATGGGCCTTGGCCTGGACACGGAGTATTATGGTGGCTAGAACAACACTTCTGACCTCATGGAGCTCATTCTTCTGGGGAAGAGACAGATGGTGAGCAGATGTGTACAATCTTGGGTGGTGCTAGAGGCAGTGAAGGAAAATTAGAGCAGATAAGGGGTGAGATTGTCATAATGGCAAGGGGCTGTTGCACATAGTGGTGTTAGGTTCTTGTTCTTGAATCAGCCTTAGGGGTTGTGTATTTGGAGACTCCCTAGCACAGAAACGTTGGTGTTCCTGGATGACTAGGATGGTGTGCAAGTCCAGGGAAAGGCAGGAGTGGCCCCCTGGGCACCTGTTTGACCACTTATCCTCAGTAATGTCAGGTCCTAGCCTAGCTTCTTGGCCAGAGGCCACAGCAGACTCACCTTGGGACCCCACTGAGGACTTACAGAGGCAAGGTCTTCAGGGAAGGGGAGGTTCTTTTTTTCCAAAACTCCAAGGGTTTTTTGATGGTGTTTTTCTTTTTTATTTTACTTTACAATTTTTTTTATTTGCATTTACTCCTGGTAACTCAACAGAATGTATTTTTATAATAAAGGAAGGATCTCTGTTTCATAGAAAAGCTTGATTTTTCTCTTGATCTTTAAATGGTGGATGGTGGTAAACTCAGAAGCTCTGGAATTTCATCTTCTCTGTACACACGTAGCGCATCCCTGAAGTCTCAGCCCCGTTTGCTGTGTAATAATAATAGTGCTCTTTTGCCAAGGCCCTCCTTCTGTGGGCCAGGCATGCCGGGCCCCAGCAGCGTCACTGTCCCGTGACTGTGGGCGAGGCAAAGTACTCCTCTGCTTTAGTTTTTCAGTCTGTCTTTTTTCTTTTTGAGATAGTCTTGCTCTGTCACCCAGGCTGGAGTGCAGTGGCGCCATCTCGGCTCACTACAACCTCTGCCTACTGGGTTCAAGCTATTTTCCTGCCTCAGCCTCCCAAGTAACCGGGATTATAGGTGCCCGCCACCATGCCTGGCTACTTTTTTGTATTTTTAGTAAAGATAGGGTTTCACCATGTTGGCCAGGCTGGGCTTGAATTCCTGACCTCAAGTGATCCTCCCACCTCAGCCTCCCAAAGTGCTGGGATTACAGGTGTGAGCCACCGTGCCAAGGTGGCACAGCCAGGTTTTTCTATCTTTAAAATGACAATAACAGGCATTTCTCTTCTCACCAGTTTGTTTTGAGATTTTAACATTTAAATGAGATGCATGTAAAGTGCTACAGTAGGCCCCAGCACCTGCTAATTCTCACATATGTGTGTGAAGTGAGCATGTCTCATTATAAAGAAGAAAACAGGCTGGAGCAATGTGTGTCACACAGATGTCAGCTGTGTGGACTATTGCAAGGCATTTTCCTAGATTGCTGTACTTGTGAGTCGTTCTGCCTGTCCCTGTCCTTCATTTCAACCTGTCCTTGGGTGCACTCTTATTTCTTGTAGGTGCCGGAAAGTCCCTGGTTGGTGTGACTGCTGCATGCACTGTCAGAAAACGCTGTCTGGTGCTGGGCAACTCAGCCGTTTCTGTGGAGCAGTGGAAAGCCCAGTTCAAGATGTGGTCCACCATTGACGACAGCCAGATCTGCCGGTTCACCTCTGATGCCAAGGACAAGCCCATCGGCTGCTCCGTTGCCATTAGCACCTACTCCATGCTGGGCCACACCACCAAACGGTCCTGGGAGGCCGAGCGAGTCATGGAGTGGCTCAAGACCCAGGAGTGGGGCCTCATGATCTTGGACGAAGTGCATACCATACCAGGTAAGCAGGCTGGAGCTGAGCTGTCCGCTTGCTGAACAGACAAAGCAATTTCCAGTTGTTAGGTTGGGAGAGGGACTGCTGTGTAGCCTACCCAACTGGCTACCTTGCTGGGTAAAGCTTTTAATAATTCTTTTTTTTTTTTTGAGAGGGAGTCTCACTCTATCACCCAGGCTGGAGTGCAGTGGTGCGATCTCAGCTCACTGCAACCTCCACCTCCTGGGTTCAAGCAGTTTTCTGCCTCAGCCTCCTAAGTAGGTGGGATTACAGGCGCCAGCCACCACTCCAGGCTAATTTTTGTACTTTTTGTAGAGATAGGGTTTCACCATCTTGCCAGGCTGGTCTTGAACTCCTGACCTTGAGATCCACCCACCTCGGCCTCCCAAAGTGCTAGGATTACAGGTGTGAGCCGCCGCGCCCGGCCAATAATTCTTAAGTAGGATGCAGACAGGAGTGTTCACATTCATAGCTTGCTTAATCATTGGCTCAATAGTCATTTAGAAAATGGCATTTTCTTCCCTCCATCTTTCTTGTGCTGCTCAGCTTAATCTGTTTCTTAATGGCCCTCTAAGACCTGGGTTAGGAGCACTGAAAAACCCTTCCCGCGATGGGGGCGATGTGTTTTATTCGAAGCCTGGAATATTGATCCTTAGTCAATATGTAATAGAAGCCCTACTTCTCCAAGTGTCACGGGCAAACCTTTTTTTAAAGCTGCCCTATTGATTTAATTTTTATACATAAAATCACCCCTTGTAAGTATATAATCCAATGAGTTTTAGTAAATTTGTGGGCCAGTGCAACCATGACCGTGATCCAAGTTTTCTTTTCTTTTCTTTTTTTTTTGTTAAAGATGGCGTCTCCCTTTGTTTTCCAGGCTGGAGTGCAGTGGTGTGATCTTGGCTCACTGCAACCTCCGCCTCTTGGGTTCAACTGATTCCCCTGCCTCAACCTCCCAAGTAGCTGGGACTACAGGTGTGTGCCACCACACCCGGCTAATTTTTTTAATTTGAGACAGAGTTTCGCTCTTGTTGGCCAGGCTAGAGTGCAGGACCGCAAACTCGGCTCACTGCAACCTCTGCCTCCCGGGTTCAAGCAATTCTCCTGCCTCAGCCTCCCGAGTAGCTAGGATTACAGGCATGCGCCACCACACCCGGCTAATTTTATATTTTCAGTAGAGACAGGGTTTCTCCATGTTGGCCAGGCTGGTATTGAACTCTAGACCTCAAGTGATCTGCCTGCCTGGGCCTCCCAAAGTACTGGGATTATAGACGTGAGCCACTGCATTCAGCCACCATGATCCAGTTTTAGATTTCCTTTGTACTCATTTGCAGTCAATCTTTGTTTCTCTGTCTAGCTTCAGACGACCACTGAACTGCTTTCCGTCACTATAGATTTGCTTTTTATGGAAAATTTATACAAACACAATCATACAATATATATTTTCTTATGTCTGGCTTCTTTCACTTCACATAATGGTTAATCTGTGCCTTAGCATTTATCAGTAATTTGTTCCTTTTATTGCTGTGTAGTTTTTTCAGCAAATCTGTTTTGATAAAAATAGATTAAGGGATTAAGATTAAGATTGGGGTGGGCATGGTGGCTGACACCTGTAGTCGAGCACTTTGGGAGGCCAAGGCAGGAGGATTGCTTGAACCCAGGAGTTTAAGATTAGCCTGGGTAACATAGTGCGACATGTCTCTACAAAAAAAACTTTTTTAATTAGCCACGTGTGGCGGCGTGCACCTGTGGTCTCAGCTGCTGAGGAGGCTGAGGTGGGAGGATCACTTGAACCTGGGAGGTTGAGGCTGCAGTGAACCATGATTATGCAACTGTACTCCAGCATGGGTGACAGAGATCTCAAAAAAAAAAAAGATGAACAGATTAGGGTAGATTAAGAAGTCTAAAGTAGAGGTTACTATGAACAAAATGAAATCTGAGGCATTTTCACAGGTAGTGTTCAAAAGGTTGTCAAAATGGCCCCAGGCATCTGGTTCTTTCTGTGCAGTGAGAGCTCTGCAGTCCTGATGGGTTTCTGGAGATACCTAGAGATGTTCACAGCTGGCCAGGGAGGGATCGGCGGTCTTTCTGATGGAAGCCCAGGGCGTGGGTCCTGCTGTGGGGAAGCACTCGGCACAGTGAGACAGCACAAGATGGCCGTGCGGCCAGATGAGAGCACAGGAGCAGTCGTCAAGGCTGAGGAAGGATAGCGGTATTGGGGCAGCTCTTGCAGGACCTTGTAGGTCCCGGCAAGAACTTTGGCTTGTACTCTTAGTGTGAAGCCATCCGAGGGATTTGAGCAGAGCATGACATGAGCTGACTTTACACTGTAAAAATACCACCCTGGCTGCTGTGTTGCAAGTAGACTGAAGGAAGCAAGACAGAAGCAGTGAGTTGAGTTTGTGGAATCCCAACAAGAAGTGTGAACCAGTAAGGATGAAGGTGTGATCCGACTCTGGATATGTTGTGAAGCTTTAACTGACAGGTCAAATGTGGGATTGGAGGGAGAAATCAAGAATGACACTAAGATTTTTGACTTGAACAAAGGGAGGATAGAGTGGGCATTAATTGAGATGGGGAACGCTATCAGAGGAGCTGGTCTGGAAGGTGACTATCAAGAGTTGGGCTTTAGATGTGCGAATTTGAGTTTCCTGTTAGGCATTCAGGCAGTGGCAAAAAGGTTAAGAAATGGGCCAAAGAAATTGACAGACATTTCACCAAAAAAGGATATACATATGTCAAAGAAGCATTTGAAAAAGGGTTCAACCTCATTAGTCATCAGGGAACTGCAGATTAAACCCACCACAGGATGCTCCCATATGCCAGTTAGAGTGGCCAAAATAAAAAATACTGATGTGTCAGTGCTGATGAGGTCACAGCAACTGAACCATCACACATTCCTGGCGGGATGGATTGCAAAGTCTGTGGTCACTGTGGAAAACAGCTTGTCCGTGTCTTATAAAACTACCACATGACCCATCGGTCCCATTCCTGGGTATCCTAGATACATGAAAATAGGTTTACACAAAATCCCGTACACCAGTGTTTATGGCAGCTCTGTTCATAATATCCAAACGCAAGTGCTCATCAGTGTGTGTCTGGATGTTTATCCAACAAGCGGTGGTACATCCATACACTGGAACACTACTCAGTAGTGAAAAAAACAAACTTGCTACATGTTGCAACCTGGATGAATCTCAAAAGCTTGGTGCTGAGTGAGAGAAGTCAGCCTCAAAAGCTTCCACAGTGTGTGATTTCATTTATACAACAATCACGGTATAGTGGTGGCCAGCAGATCAGTGGTTGCCAGAGGTGGGGGGTCAGAGAGGGATGACTCTAAAGGAGAGCACAGGGGAATTTTGGGGAGTGCTGTCTTTATCTGTACCCTGATTGTGGTGCTGGTTACAAAATGTAAATGTGTTAAAATGCATAGAACTGCCCCCCTGGCCCACCCCAAGTCAGTTTTACTGTGAGAATTTAAAAACTCAAAAGAAAAAAGGTGGAAGGGTAGGTATTGGGTCTGTTAGGATTGAAAATGGATGATATAGAGAATCACTACTCACAAAGGAGTTTGGAATTGTTCTGTAGCAGTTTGGTTGGAAGCTGTGTTCAGGGCTTGAGGCATTCTGTCTGACTGTATGTTTGGTACACGTTCATGTTTTTCTTTAACCCAAGCCTCAGGTCCCAGGTTCCAGGGGGCAACAGCACAGGTTTGGGATTGGTTATCTGATGAACAAGTACAAAAAGGTGCACCTCACACTCACGTATGTCTGTGAGTTTGTCTCTCTCTCGTCTAGTTCACTGGATGAATTAGACTTTGGTCGAGTTGTGGAGTGAAACCAACGAGCTCTAAGGGATTTTTGAGTACAGACCCCATAAGCCCGGTGGCCCAGCCATGCTCATTGTCCCAGAGAGCAAATGTTAAATAAGGGAATGCTAGGAAATCAGAATAAGTCTCCTGACTGTCCAGTGTCTGCTGTGTTGGGTTAGGTGGAGTGATCAATCTTTGGGATTTATCTCAAAGGATAAAGATTGCTGTGCTGTTTTACAGATTTTTCAAAAGGAGCTCTATTATGTCTTTTTATTGATGAGAGATTCATATTATGGTACTTGTGTATATGAAGTGCTTCCTGTGTGCTAGGTACTGTGCCTGTTTCATTATTTCTACAGGTATTTATTGAGAACCTACTAAGTTCAGGCACTGTACTTGGCACTGGAGACAAAGTGGAAGGGACAGCCAAGTAACCACACAAATAAATGCCAAATGACAACCATGACATAATGTTGAGTGACACAAGCCACACACAAAAGTGCATACCATGATTTCATTCGTGCAAAGTTCAGAAAGGAGGCAGACCCCTCTCAGAAGTCAGAGGAGTGGTTCCCTTGAGGGATAGTGCTAGTTATTGACAGGAGGGATCAGAGGAGAGACCTCTGGGTGCCTGATGCTCCATATCCTGATCTAGGTGGTTCCACAGCTGCGTGTCTGTAAAAATGTATTGAGTAGTACGCTGTGAGTTATTCACCTGCGACAGCTGTCAGGGCTGTAGGAGAGTGTAATAGAGGGGTGTGATGGGGTCATGGGTGTCCAGGCAGAGTCTTGCCTGCCTTGTCCTTGCCTTGGGTCAATATGTCTCCTAGTGTCGCCTCCCTGGGGCCCACACTGGGTTGGTGTTGCCATTGCCTTGACTCTACCATTTCCCTGTAACATGGGGAGCTTGGTCTGAGGTTCTTGGCTACTGTGTTTTGGAGCCAGCACAGTCTTTCCTTAGAGATAAGCGTGAGCTGATTTTGTTTTCTGTATAGTGTTTGTGTGTGTGTGTTTGCATGTGGTGTTGTGTACAAACCATGTAGATGTAAAAACTAAACATTTACTTAGAGTTAGGCAACCCTCTGTTATTTCACTGTGAACGTCTTTGTGTTTTGGTGCATTCAGGCCTTTTTTTCCTTAGATTTTTGTGTCCATTTATTTATGAAATATTAGCCCTACTTTCAATTATATTGTAAGATAAGCATGATTCCAACATTTTAACCTTCCTTCAGAGTATTAGAATTTTTAAAAGGCGAGCCCATGGAAATCCATAAATTAGGTTTTTTAAAAAAGATTATCTCATACCCATTTATGTGTTTGTTTTATTTGATAAACCAGAGAGAATTATAATGTTCAAAAGAAAGGAAGGAAAAGGAAGTTGCTGGTTGACCAAAGTGATTGAACTGGTGAAGTTTGGAGAGGGGAGTTTCCTAAGGCAGGCCGGAGTGCTTGGGCGAACGGTGCCTGGAGTTTCATCCCTCCCGTGGGCTTGCCTTTCTTCCCGGTTTCTGGAAAAATGGTGGGAAGCTGAGCAGAGCTGGCTTCTTTCATTTCTTCCTCCCCCTAGATCACCAACTGCCTTTTCAGTAACCTGGGTACAAGTTTTAGGGAAAAATTCCTTGCATAATTTAGAGCTTAATGGTATTAATAGTAAGTATTGCAGGTTGTATTTCAAATTGCCATCTGCACTTCTACTGATAACTGTTGTGAGAGGAATGCTGGGCCCATTAACTTGGAGATTCCTTAAGCTCATTTCACCCTCTTATTCTCCTTTTCATTTTCTTTTGTACAGATCTAAAAGTGATGGTGAAGCGTTTGCCTAGTCATTCTTATCTAGAACCAGCTTCTGTGGTCCTGAAACCTGAGGGTTAGCTCAGGTGGTGTCATAAGCCAGCGTTAAGTTGCACAGCTATGAGCATTTGAAAAAGTGACAGTGTGGGCTGGGTGCAGTGGCTCACGCCTGTAATCCCAGCACTTTGGGAGGCCAAGGCAGGGGGATTGCTTGAGGCCAGGAGTTCAAGACCAGTCTGGGCAACATAATGAAACCCCATCTCTACAAAAAATATTAAAAAATAAAAAATAAGAAACGTGACAGTGTGAACGCTCCCATTGTTTCCTCAGCCAAGATGTTTCGAAGGGTGCTCACCATCGTGCAGGCCCACTGTAAGCTGGGTTTGACTGCAACCCTCGTCCGGGAAGATGACAAAATTGTGGACTTAAATTTTCTGATTGGGCCTAAGCTCTACGAAGCCAACTGGATGGAGCTGCAGAATAATGGCTACATCGCCAAAGTCCAGTGTGCTGAGGTAGCTGGGCCTGGGCTGGGGGTGTCTGGGTTAGGGCCTCCTCCCGTGGGCCGGGGAGTGATCAGATCGATTCCTCATGGGCAGACACAGGTCAGGACTTAGGCTTACCTGCTACCACCTCATGCAGGATCCTCAGTCACACTGTGAGTGGGTGGTACTAGACCCACTTGCCGCATATCTTCTGCCTTGTCACATATCTGACATACCCCTGAATTTGTGATGATTCTTTTTCCTAACCACAGGGTTTACCAGTCATGGATTTCTGTGGGTGAGGATTAGCGTTCAGGGCACAGGGAATAATGAAGGCCCCCAATACCACAGTGCTGCCTGGCAGCCTGGCAGCAAAGGGTTTTGCTCTAATGGGCCCAAGGGCCTAACTGACATGCTCCCGGCCCTGCTGGGAGGTGTGTAAATAGGTGGCAGTACTCAGCAGCAGTGCTGACTTGTGTGTGTGGAGGAATTGCTGGTGCTACCGGCTGAGAAGCTGGTTTCCCTCCCTCGCAGCTGGTGTGAAAATAACTCCTGGGATGTGATTGCATTTACCTATCTTCTAAGTGGTTGACATGTGAAAGCATCCAGTTCAACAGGAGGTATTGGGTTGGGTTTAGTTTTATACGTGCATTTATTTTCAGTTGTATTGATTTCTAATTCACATACCATTGGTTTTGTTTTGTTTTTTTGTTTGCTTCTTTTTTGCTTTTTTTTTAAAACAGGTCTCTGTCACCCAGGCTGGAGTGCAGTGGCATGATCTTGGCTCACTGCAACCTCCGCCTCTTGGGCAAGTGGTTCTCCTACCTTAGCCTCCTGCATAGCTGGAATTTACAGATGTGCACCACCACACCCAGCTGATTTTTGTATTTTTACTAGAGACTGGGTTTCACCATGTTGGCCAGGCTGGTCTTGAACTCCTGGTCTCAAGTGATCTGCCTGCCTCAGCCTCCCAAAGTGCTGGCATTACAGGCATGAGCCACTGCACTTGACTGGTTTTGTTTTAAAGCTAATTCTGCTAGAGAAGGGTCTTCAAAAGTTTTTAATTATGTGACGTTTAAACTTGTAAAATGACCCCTGGTTCTTACTGCATCACAGGTTTGGTGCCCTATGTCTCCTGAATTTTACCGGGAATATGTGGCAATCAAAACCAAGAAACGAATCTTGCTGTACACCATGAACCCCAACAAATTTAGAGCTTGCCAATTTCTGATCAAGTTTCATGAAAGGAGGAATGACAAGATTATTGTCTTTGCTGACAATGTGTTTGCCCTGAAGGAATATGCCATTCGACTGAACAAGTAAGAACTGAAAACTTGGAGCTTCCTCGAGGCCAGTTTCTCTTCCCCACTGAGAGTGCAGAAGGTGGCTGTTGTTTTGTTTTTTTTGTTTGTTTGTTTTTGTTGTGTTTTTCCTCTCAGGAACTTCTTGGGATCCAAAGATCTTGTTCTAGGGCCCTGGTCTCAGTAAACCAAGGAAGACTTAGAAGTAGGTGGTTGGAGTCAGAGGTTAGAGCATAGAGAAAAGGGGGCTGGTCACTTGAGCCCAAAGAACAGGGAACAGAGACTTGGACTGAGCTGGGTGGGGCCCCCTGGAAGATCTGGGCTCCAAATGTGGGTGGGAGTTGGCATTTGGAGCTTTGGACTGTGTGAGCTCTGTGGGTGGAGAGGAGGCCAGACTGGATGGCCTAGGGGCTGGGAGGGCAAGACGGGCTGGGCTGGCATCCCACGTACAGACTGGCATCTGGAAGGAGCTTCTTAGAAATGCCCATGCAGTATCCTCATCAACCCATAGCTCCAGCCAAATATCTGTGCTTAAAACCCGGCTCTTGTAAAGCTCTGCCAAGTATGGAGGAAGAGGCCTGCACTTGCTCCTACAGTGATACAGGACTTCAGGTGCGGTAAGTGTTGCAGAAGGCCAGGCCCTCTGTGGAGACTGGTGAAGCTATGTGCTACGTGTACTATACATATGTTTTATTTAATCCTCACTTCAGCCATAGAAGATGTTGTTCCCATTTTATAGAAGGGAAAACAAAGGCATAGAAAGATTAAGTTTCTCAAGTTTCTAAAATTATACCTTTATTTAATTTAGAAAGACTTTTTAATCCAAGTCAACATTTAGATTATTATGTTCTTTTTTTTTTTTTTTTTGAGACGGAGTCTCGCTCTGTCGCCCAGGCTGGAGTGCAGTGGCCGGATCTCAGCTCACTGCAAGCTCCACCTCCCGGGTTTATGCCATTCTCCTGCCTCAGCCTCCCGAGTAGCTGGGACTACAGGTGCCCGCCACCTCGCCCTGCTAGTTTTTTGTATTTTTTAGTAGAGACGGGGTTTCACCGTGTTAGCCAGGATGGTCTCGATCTCCTGACCTCGTGATCCGCCCGTCTCGGCCTCCCAAAGTGCTGAGATTACAGGCTTGAGCCACCGCGCCTGGCTTTCTTTCTTTTTCTTTCCCTCTTTCTTTGTTTCTCTCTTTTTCTCTTTTTGTTTTTTTTTCTTGGAGTTAGGGTCTCACTGTGTCACCCAGGCTGTAGTGCAGTGGCATAATCACGGCTCATGGCAGCCTTGACCTCCTGGGCTCAATCAATCCTTCTACCTCAGCCTCCGGAGTAGCTGGGTCTACAGGCACGCACCACCACACCCAGCTAATTTTTGTATATTTTATAGAGATGGGGTTTTGCTGTGTTGCCCAGGCTGGTCTCAAACTCCTGAGCTCAAGCAGTCCTCCTGCCTTGGCCTCCCAAAATGCTGGGATTACAGTCATGAGCCATCACACCTGGCCTACCTTCATCTTTCTAAGCAGTAGGTTATGTAGTAATTTCTTGATGATCAGTTATAGAAATTGCCCATTAACTTCCTACTGTAGGAGTTGAGGGTTTAGCTTTCTTACATACACCACTCTCCCCACTCCTTTTTCTCTCCTACCATTCTCCCAATATGGGCATAGCACAAGTTGGGAGTTACATTAATATTCACTGTTACATTGTTTTGACTGTGTAAGTATGTTTAGAGAGAGCCATATAGTGTCATTGTTCAGGCGGAGGTGTAGAGTACTATTACTTTTTTTTTTTTTTGAGACGGAGTCTTGCTCTTTCTCCAGGCTGAAGTGCAGTGGTGCTATCTCGGCTCACTGCCACCTCCGCCTCCTGGGTTCAAGTGATTCTCCTGCCTCAGCTTCCCAAGTAGCTGGGACTACAGGCACCCGCCACCACGGCCTGGATAATTTTTGTATTTTTAGTAGAGACGGGGTTTCACCATATTGGCCAGGATAGTCTCGATCTCTTGACCTCGTGATCTGCCTGCCTCAGCCTCCCAAAGTGCTGGGATTACAGGCATGAGCCACCATGCCCGGCCCTACATTTTCTTTTTTGTGAATATTTGTTTGCCTTGGAGTTAATAATTGCCTTGTCATTGTTTTTGCTTAGTTTTCTGTCCATTTAATTATTCCTCTCCAAACTCTTCACATAACCATAAACTCAGTAGGGTCAGGTAATTTCTCAGTTCTGTTTTTCTGTTTCCCCAGTGGGATCCCCACCAGCACTCCATACCCCTACTCTGTTCTGACCTGCTTGCTGTCTAGGACTAGAGACGCCACCAGCTGTTATCATGGGGTTTCCCTTGCACCACCCCACGAATTTCCTGGGCCTCTTTGTTGCGTTTCCCACCCTCAAATCTCCACCCTCTTGGTTACTCATTTTGATGGAGCACATGTTCCAGTAGGTTCCTGAGAGAAGGGATGTAGGAGGGGAAGCTTTGGAGACTTCACGTGTTTGTAGATGTCTTTATTTGACTTTACACTTGATCGGTAGTTTAGCCGGGTCCTAGAACTAACTTCGGAGCTTCCAGTGCAGCAGCTCAGCAGTCCGATGCCCTTGGCTGCCTCTCAGTGTGTTGTCTGCTGTGGTGGCTGTGTGTTTTCCTTCCCATGAAAACTGGTAGAATCTTCTCTCTTTTTGGAAATTTCAAAGTGATATTCTTAATGTTTTTTCTTTCATTGTGATGGGCACTCAGTGTATCCTTTCCGTCTGGAAACTCGTGTCCTTCAGTTCTGAGAATTCCTATTTTTTGTTGTTAATCACCTTCTCTATGTATTCCTTCTTGGAATCTTGACTCGTCAGATGTTAGATCCTCTGAAGAGCTTCTGCAGTTTGCTTATCTTTTTTCCACTTTTTTATCCCTTTGTCTTCTAACCCTTCTATTGAGACTTGTTAAATTTCTGAGAGTTCTTTCCTGATAACTGTTCTTGTTTTGTTTGTGAATAGAGTGTCTTCTCAGAGGCTATGAAAGCTTTTGAAGCTTCCTTCTGTTTCCTGCTATGTCTATTTTCTTCATTTTTTTGTCTTGTTTTTAACTGTCTTTTGAGTCTTTCTGAGTTTTGGTAATTCTTGACTGTATTTTCTTGTTTAAAGTCAGTCACTGAAAAGCTGGCAGGCCTTTCTGTATGGCTTAGTGGGTTTGCCAGCTTGTGGACCTCACCAGAGTGGCTGGGCAGGGCCTGGCTATTTCTTCAGGAGATTACCAAATGCCAGTATCTGTAGGACTTTTCTCTTGGGCTGGACGGTTTCTTCATTGAGGAATTTTCCAGTCTCCTGGGCACCACCATGTGTTAGGGGAAGAGGAGGGCTTGTGGAATCTTTGCATTCAGTCTCGCCTTTGCCCTCAGCTCTGCCAGGCATCCCTGGAGGGTAAGTCTCCAGTGCCCCACCAGTGGAGGTGGCCTCCCCGCTGCCAGCCAGACCTGACTGCTCCTCACACTCACACGCTGCCAGTCCTCCTGTGTACCTCCCCACCTTCTCAGGCAACTGGTGACTAGTTCCTGAGCCTTCCTGCATGCCGCAGAGGACACAGAGGCGGCGGGTTTTGTATCGGTCTTCCCTCCTGCCGGCTCCAGCTTCTGCTTTCTCTAGTCTGTTAGCTCAGGAACTGTGCCTGCGTCTGTCTGCTTTTCAGCTTCTGAAATGTTACTCACTTCTCTCATCTGCTGTTACTTCTTCTCGTGTTTTCTTTGCGGGTTTGTGTACTGTCACAATAGTGCCAATTTGAGCAGGGCAATGAGACAGTTCCTATATTTACTGTGCCATATTTAAGAACTATCTTCCCTCCCCATCCTTCCTCCCACAGCAGTGCGCCTCCAGAGTCTTCTGGAGCCTCCTCACTCCACGGGCCTCCCCCACCTACATTTGCAGCACTCCTGAGGCTTGTGCCTTAGCCGTAGCCTCCCGAGCATCTGCTTGGGCAGGGACGTTAATTTGCGGCACTGTCGACTCCGAACCAGTCTGGCACAGTGAAGGGCAGCAGATTGTGGCTGTCTCCTGTGTACTGGAATGATCATTACAATGTGTACTTCTTACCTTTTTTTGTGCCTCTGGCCTTTAAATGTATGAAGTAGTTTTTTTCTTCTTGGTTTTCTCGCTTCTAAAATAATCCTGTGTCTGGGTGCAGTGGCTCACGCTTGTAATCCCAGCACTTTAGGAGGCCGAGACGGGCAGATCACGAGGTCAGGAGATCAAGACCATCCTGGCCACCATGGTGAAACCCCCGTTTACTAAAAATACAAAAAATTAGCAGGGCGTGGTGGCGGGCGCCTGTAGTCCCAGCCACTCGAGAGGCTGAGGCAGGAGAATGGTGTGAACCCAGGAGGTGGAGCTTGCAGTGAGCCTAGATCGCGTCACTGTACTCCAGCCTGGGTGACAGAGCGAGACTCTGTCTCAAAAAAAAAAATAAATAAATAAAATAAAATGGTCCTGTGGGCTGGGCGCAGTGCCTCACGCCTATAATCCCAGCACTTTGGGGGCCAAGGCAGAAAGGTCACTTGAGCCCAGGAGTTCAAGACCAACCTGGGCAATATAGTGAGACCCCATCCTTTAAAAAAAAAAAGTGATCCTGTGACTCTTGGGCATTGCTCCTTTCTTAGGTCGTGTGTAGTGGGGATTCTCCAAGATTTTGGCTCCTCCCAGCCTTCATAAGAAAGGCATTGGTATCACCAAAGCACTTTGCAAGAGAGACTTAGGGTTATGTGGCAGTGTGGGGCCATGGGCAGAGCATCGTTTTTGGGATCAGACAGACTGGATGTGGGGAAGTTGTTTACCTTTGAACTCCTTTTGTACTTCGGTCACATGGAGCTACTGCCACCCAATGTGTCCTGGGTCCTGGTGTCCCTTGACGGTGGGGAGTGGATTCTTGTGCCTGGCAGCTTGTAAGTGTTCAGTAAACGTGAAGTTCTCCACTTGGAGGATGCTTATCGTTCTATTTCATCTGTATGGGGGAACCTGCAGAAACCAAAGGCTCCCCACTGTGCAAGTAGTTTTTCTTGGTGATGGGAGAGGAGAAAACCACCTAACACCCTGGGTATCAGGAGTCAGGCTGTTCTGATGAGTGGGACCTCTAACCTTTTTCACCTCATGACGTGCATAGAAAATGGTAAAATTCTGTGGTGGCCGGGACACTCCAGGCAGGGCAGCTTGTGACTGGGCTAACCAGAGGCCATCAGCCTGGGTATGCAGCTGCCCCAGACCCTGTCCAGCTTCCCCACAGGCAAGGGGTTGCTCTCTGAGGCACACCCATTAACGGGCACTGCTCTGGGTGCTAATGGACCTGGGCAGTGGAGCAGCCACTCCCAGGTGCCACCTGCTCAGGCTCCTGACCCTTGGTTTCCCACATGTAAACTGGGGAACATGAAGCCTGTCTTTTACAGTGCCTAGGAGTCTTGGCAGGACTGGCTGGATTTTTCTTTTCTCTTCTCTTTTTTTTTTTGGGATGTAGTCTCACTGTGTTGCCCAGGCTGGAGTACAGTGGTGCGATCTCGGCTCACTGCAACCTCCACCTCCCAGGTTCAAGTGATTCTCCCGCCTCAGCTTCCCGAGTAGCAGGGATTGTAGGTGCCCGCCACCACACCTAGCTAGTTTATTTTATTTTTAGTAGAGATGGGGTCTCACCATGTTGGCCAGGCTGGCCTGGAACTCCTGACCTCAGGTGATCCACCCACCTCGGCCTCCTAAAGTGCTGGAATTACAGGTGTGAGCCACTGCGTCTGACTGGATTTTTTTTTTTTTTTTTTAATGTAGTACTCTGGCCGGGCGCGGTGGCTCACGCCTGTAATCCCAGCACTTTGGGAGGCCGAGACGGGCGGATCACGAGGTCAGGAGGTCGAGACCATCCTGGCTAACACGGTGAAACCCCGTCTCTACTAAAAAATACAAAAAACGAGCCGGGCGAGGTGGCGGGCGCCTGTAGTCCCAGCTACTCGGGAGGCTGAGGCAGGAGAATGGCGTGAACCCGGGAGGTGGAGCTTGCAGTGAGCTGAGATCCGGCCACTGCACTCCGTCCCTGGCGACAGAGCGAGACTCCGTCTCAAAAAAAAAAAAAAAAAAATGTAGTACTCAGCTTGGTGCCTGGTGTTGGTAGGTCCTGCCTACCTGTACTTTGTCCTCACTGTCTTTGTTGTTGTCATCATCACCATCACTGTTGTTATGATTCTCGAGAAGCTACAAAAACTGTCCACCGTCACATTCCAAGACAGAAGGAAGGAGTGTGACATTCCCAGTGCTATGGGATGATAATTGTTGAGTTCAGTGATAGAGTTGTGCCCTTTGGCAGGGAGCTGCACATTTGTTTTCTGTTTTTTTTTTTTTTTTTGAGACAGAGTTTTTACTCTTGTTGCCCAGGCTGGAGTGCAATGGCACGATCTCAGCTTACCACAACCTCCACCTCCCGGGTTCAAGTGATTCTCCTGTCTCAGCCTCCCGAGTAGCTGGGATTACAGGCATGCACCACCATGCCCAAGCTAGTTTTGTATTTTTAGTAGAGACGGGGTTTCTTCATGTTGGTCAGGTTGGTCACGAACTCCCAGCCTCAGGTGATCCACCCGCCTTGGCCTCCCAAAGTGCTGGGATTACAGGCGTGAACCACTGCGCTTGGCAGGGAGCTGGAAATTAAAGAGAAGTTTTTAAAACTCAGTGTTGGCCGGGCGCTGTGGCTCAAGCCTGTAATCCCAGCACTTTGGGAGGCCGAGACGGGCGGATCACGAGGTCAGGAGATCAAGACCATCCTGGCTAACAAAACCCCGTCTCTACTAAAAATACAAAAAACTAGCTGGGCGACCTGGTGGGCGCCTGTAGTCCCAGCTACTTGGGAGGCTGAGGCAGGAGAATGGCGTGAACCCGGGAGGCGGAGCTTGCAGTGAGCTGAGATCTGGCCACTGCACTCCAGCCTGGGCGACAGAGTGAGACTCCGTCTCAAAAAAAAAAACTCAGTGTTATGGGAAATCAGCACAAAGATGACTGAAGGGCACTTTTCTCCTTTCTGCTCATCTCTTGGAGCATGCTTGTGCCTTGGCAAACAGTTGCTTCCAGCCTTTTTTTGGAAATAGCAGTGCTTTCTTCGTCACTCTCTTTGGGCTTCATGAAATCTGGAGATTCTCCTTGTATAGAATCTGTGCTGAGAGTGAGAGATGCTGAAGCAGGAAAAAAGCATAGTCCAAAAGGAAAACGAAAAACGGAAAGAAGGGAATCCCGAGGAGAATGGTGGGCCTAAACCTAGAATCAGTGGGGAAGACTGGGGGGTGCGTGCGTAGCCAGTCACTTTTGTGGATGTAACGATATTCCTGCATGACAGAGGGCTTTCTGCTTGAGAATAGCTTGCCTGAGCTCCTTTTTCCCTTTGATGTATTTTCAGGACAACTGAGGCATGATTCTGTGGTCTAACACAGCTTTGTTCTTCTCTAGACCCTACATCTACGGACCTACGTCTCAGGGGGAAAGGATGCAAATTCTCCAGAATTTCAAGCACAACCCCAAAATTAACACCATCTTCATATCCAAGGTTTGTGTGGCGTATGGGGTGGAGGTGAGGCCCCTAGCACTCTGGGGACCTGGGGGGCACACTATGATTCCTGGACAGCGAATTCACGTGTGCTGAAGGAACTTCTCATGTATGTTTTCATTTCCAACATGTGCGGGGATAGGGGATACTGCCTGGCGTTAGTGGAAGGAGCAGATTGAGGGTTTGCATGCATCATGGGTCATCTATAAAGGCTCTTTGAGGTTTTTTCCAATTCTTTTTGGGATGTAGGAATTTTAAGTTGTATTTCCTTGTTTATAAAAGAAAAAAAAGTTCATTTCCTACTGTGGCAAAAGTAGGCATTCAGATGAAGTTCTCTGTACAAGTTGGAGATCCTGTGTGTGGCGGCAGCCTTTGCGCTGGTTCCTGGTGTTCCTTGGTGGGTGGTGGATGTCAGCACAGACTTGCGCAGGCCCAGCTCAGGGATGGTTTACTCTGAAATCAGAAGCTGTAGCCCCACAGGTTAGAATAGTCATTCAGGTTCAGACAGACCCAAAGCCCAAAATAAATGAGATTTTACAACTGGGCGGGGTGGCTCATGGGTGTAATCCCAGCACTCTGGGAGGCTGAGGCAGGTGGATCACCTGAGGTCAGGAGTTCGAGACTAGCCTGGCCAACATGGAGAAACCCCGTCTCTACTAAAAATACAAAAATTAGCTAGGTGTGGTGGCAGATGCCTGTAATCCCAGCTACTCAGGAGGCTGAGGCAGGAGGGTTCAGTCGCTTGAACCCAGGAGGTGGAGGTTGCAGTGGAGCCAAGACTTGTGCCATTGCACTCCAGCCTAGGCAACAAGAGTGAGACTCCGTCTCAAAATAAATAAATAAATAAAAGAAATGAGATTTTACATGATTGTGGCTGGGCACATAAGCACCAAACCTTCATGTCTGTGGCTGGGAACCTCGATGTTTGGACCCCCAGAGCTGAGGAATCCACCTACAGTTAGAATCCCATATAGGGCAGTTGTTCTTCCCAGGTCACATCCCATGTGTGCTGCTGGTGTCAGTGGCCACCAGGTAAGAGTATGGATGGTTTTGTGGAGACATATTTCTGTAGCCAAAAAAATGAATGACTCAAAGTCAGTCTCTGTTGAAGGGCCCTCTCATCTCTGGGCTCCTGGCACCCAGCTCTCTGAATGTCACTGATGCCTGGGATTAATTCTTTAGCATGACTCTTAGGAGAACTCACACAAGGTCCTGGAGACCCTGAGATGCCTTTCTGAGGTTTATTGCTTCACCTCTCTGCCTGTATCAGATAGACCCTGGTACAAAGAGGATAAAAGAGTGATTATGTTTCAAAGTTGTCTACAGAACTTATTTAAATTTTGGATCCTGTGTAGCGCCGCAGCCTTTGTCCTGGTTCCTGGTGTCCCTTGATGATGGGGGTGGGTGTCAGCACAGACTTGCGCAGGCCAAGCTCAGGGATGGTTTGAGTTGATTTTTTTTTTCCTCATATATAAAAATCTTCTGATTTGTTTCTGTAGGTAGGTGACACATCCTTTGATCTGCCAGAAGCAAATGTCCTCATTCAGATCTCATCCCATGGTGGCTCCAGGCGTCAGGAAGCCCAAAGACTAGGGCGAGTGCTTCGAGCTAAAAAAGGTAAAGTGGCCTTTCATCTTCTGTTGCAGGAGGTGGCTCTTCTTAAACCACTTGAGTTAGGAAGACAATAGGGGTAAGAGGTGCCATGTGCCCTGGGGCTAAATAGACTCTGGAGGGAGGGGATCCCAAAGCAAAGACCTAGATCCTTATGCGCATCATTATTTTTCATGCCTTGGGGTGAATATGCAGGTGTTTTCCATGACAGCGGCATGGAATCCACACAGATGTGCTCTGTACACTGTGCAGCTGTGTTGGTAGATGGTAAGAGGGAGCTAGGGCGAGGCAGTGCTTATGGGGTAGATGTGGAAGGGAGAAAACAGAGCTGGGCCAGCAGTGTAAGTGGAGGAGCTGGAAGCTGCTTCTGGAACTTGAACAGGAGGCAGGGAAAGGTTTGGTAGGAGCAGCTTGGGCAGACACACAATGGACACATCATTCATAACCTGTGCAGAGTGCTGTCCTGGTGGCAGCTTGCAGCAGGGGCAGGGCAAGTGCAGTGAGTGAGGAGGTGCGAATCCGCATTCCTAAGACCTTTTCTGAGGCGGCGTGGCACCCCTGTGCTTGCTTAACTGCAGTAAAAGGGCCCAGACCGTCATTGTGGGCGTGGCAGGGACTGACACTCTTGCTAAGAGGTGGCCATATCTGTCTTACTGGGACCAGGGCACATCCTGAGACAAGGACACAGGCCCTGTCCTCAAGGAATTTGCTTATTCAAGGAGGCATCTGGACTGCTGGAATGTTTGAAAATGACAAGATTAGTGGGCATATGTTGGAATTGTACTGCATTCAAATGTGTTTAAGAAGCATCTAGGAGCTTATATTTAAAATGGAGATGAGGCAGATAGCATGGACTAGAAATAGCATGGACTCGGGCACCAGACCAGCTGTGTCACCTTGGGCAAATTATTTGCTCCTCTGAGCCTTGGTTTTCCCATCCAAAGTGGGGGTGACAATCTATCTTGCCAAGACTTCTGTGAGGATTGAGCTTATAAATCATAAAATGTAGTGGACTGGCTGGACACAGTGGCTCACACCTATAATCCCAGCACTTTGGGAGGCCAAGGCAGGAGGACAGCTTGAGCCCAGGAGTTTGAGACCATCTTGGGCAATGTAGCGAGACCCCATCTCTACAAAAAATAAAACTAGCTGGGTGTGGTGGTGTGTGCCTGTGGTTCCAGCTACTTGGGAGGCTGAGACAGTAGCTTTTATAAACTGACAGGAATATGATCTGCTAGTAAATGTGAACATAATTCATTACTTATTCCTTACTCTAATTTGAAAACTCCTTTATTGGTTGACTGATTGATTGATTGAGACAGTCTCATTCTGTCACCCAGACTGGAGTGCAGTGGCACAATCTTGACTCACTGCAACCTCTATCTACTGAGTTCAAGTGTGATTCACCTGCCTCAGCCTCCCGAATAGCTGGGACTATAGGCATGCACCACCATGTCCAGCTAATTTTTTCGTATTTTTAGTAAAGATGGGATTTCACCATTTTGGCCAGGCTTGTCTCTAGTGATCCACCCACCTTGGCCTCCCAAAGTGCCGGGATTATAGGTGTGAGCCACCGTGCCCAGCCTTAAAAACTCCTTTAAATGTGAATAGAAGGCCGGGCACGGTGACTCACGCCTGTAATCCTCGGAGGCTGAGGCGGGCGGATCACGAGGTCAGGAGATCGGGACCATCCTGGCTAACATGGTGAAACCCTGTCTCTACTAAAAATACAAAAAATTAGCCTGCCATGGTGGCGGATGCCTGTGGTCCCAGCTACTCGGGAGGCTGAGGCAGGAGAATGGTGTGAACCTGGGAAGTGGGGCTTGTAGTGAGCCGAGATCACACCACTGCACTCCAGCCTGGGCGACAGAGTGAGACTGTCTCAACAACAACAACAACAAAAAAAGTGAATAGAGTTGTTTTCTTACTCAAAACACTAACATAAGACACTTGGCTCCTGTCTTTGCATGTCTGAGCTCTTCTAAGACTGAGAAAGAATTACATTCAAGGGCAGTATGCTTAACCTACTGACATTTGAACTACAAAGCAGAAATGTTCAGATTTTCCTGAAGGATCAAGTCTTTCAGGCCACAAAATTTTCTGTCCTAGTTTCTTAAAACAGTAGTCCCCCCATATCTGCAATTTTCCTTTCCACATTCAATTACCCGTGGTCAACTGTAGTCTAAAAATATTAAATGGAAAATTCCAGAAATAAACAGTTCGTAAGCTTTAAATTACACACTATTCTAAGTAGCATCCAGGATGTGAATCCTTGCTTTGTGCAGCATATTCTTGCTTAAATTCTCCCCACCCGTTAGTCACTTAGTAGCCATCTCAGTTGTCATGGACTGTCACTGTGTCTCAGTGCTTGTTTTCAGGTAACCCTTATCTTACTAATGGCCCCAAAGCACAAGTGTAACTATGCTAGCAATTCAGATATGGCAAAGAGAAGCTGTAAAGTGCTTTCTTAAAGTGAAAAGGTAAAAGTTATTTAAGAAAGGGAATAAAAATCTTATGCTAAGGTTGCTAAGATCCATGGTGAGAATGAATCATCTTACTGTACAAGATGATCATCCCCAGAGCACATAGCCGTCAGACTTTCCAAGGTCAATACAAAAGAATCTTAAAGACAGCTAGAGAAAAGGGTCATATAACTCATTATGTTAACAGCAGACTTCTCAGCAGAAACTTTACTAGTCAGAAGAGATTGGGGGACTGTTTTTTAGCATTTTTAAAGAAAAGAAAAGATGGCGTAAACCCGGGAGGTGGAGCTTGCAGTGAGCTGAGATCCGGCCACTGCACTCCAGCCTGGGCAACAGAGCGAGACTCCGTCTCAAAAAAAAAAAGGAGGAGGAAAGAAATCCTGGCCAGGCACGGCGGCTCACACTTGTAATCGCAGCGCTTTGGGAGGCCAAGGTAGACAGATTGCTTGAACTCAGGAGTTCGAGACCAGTCTGGGCAACATGACGAAACCCTGTTCCTACAAAAAATACAATTAGTCAGGTGTGGTGGTCTGCGCCTCTAGTCCCAGCCACTCGGGAGTCTGAGGCAAGAGAATCGCTTTAGTCTGGGAGGCAGAGGTTGCAGTGATCTGACATCCCACCACGGCACTCCAGCTTAGGCAACAACACAAGACCCTGTTTAAAAGGAAAAAAAAAGCAGGCCAGGCGCAGTGGCTCACACCTGTAATCCCAGCACTTTGGGAAGCCGAGGCAGGTGGATCACCTGAGGTCAGGAGTTCGAGACCAGCCTGGCCAACATGGTGAAACCCCGTCTCCATTAAAAATACAAAAATTAGCTGGGCATGGTGGCGGGCGCCTATAATCTCAGCTACTCAGGAGGCTGAGGCAGGAGAATTGCTGAAACCCAGGAGGCAAAGGTTTCAGTGAGCTGAGATTGTGCCATTGCACTCCAGCCTCGGCAACAACAGCAAGACTCCACCTCAAAACAAAAAAAACAAAAACCAAAAAACCATAATGAGACCCAGTCTCTTTAAGAAAAAAAATAGGCCGGGCGCGGTGGCTCAAGCCTGTAATCCCAGCACTTTGGGAGGCCGAGACGGGCGGATCACGAGGTCAGGAGATCGAGACCATCCTGGCTAACACGGTGAAACCCCGTCTCTACTAAAAACTACAAAAAACTAGCCGGGCGACGTGGCGGCGCCTGTAGTCCCAGCCACCTGGGAGGCTGAGGCAGGAGAATGGCGTGAACCCGGGAGGCGGAGCTTGCAGTGAGCTGAGATCCGGCCACAGCGCTCCAGCCTGGGTGACAGAGCGAGACTCCGTCTCAAAAAAAAAAAAAAAAAAAAAAAAGAGACAAGGAAAAGAAATCCTAACCAAGAATTTCATATCCTGCCAAACTAAGCTTCATAAGCAAAGAAGAAATAAAATCTTTCCCAGACAAGCAATTGCTAAAAGAATTGGTTACCACCAGACTGGCCCTACAAGAGATGCTTGAGAGTTTTAAACATGGAAATGAAAGAATGGTGACACCTGCTACCACAGAAAGACATGTAAGCACATAGCCCACAGACCCTGTAAAGCAACTACACAATCAAAACTACAGAGCAACCAGCTAATGACACCATGATAGAAATAAAGCCTCATGTATCAATATTAATCTTGAATGTAAACAACCTAAACACCCTACCTAAAAGACATGGAGTAGCAAATTGGATTAAAAACAAGACCTAGCCTTCTGCTGTCTTCAAGACACCTGTCTCACATGTAACAGGACCCATAGGCTCAAAGTAAAGGGATAGGGAAAAATCTATCACACAAATGAAAAAAAAGAGTGGGGCAGGGGGTCACTATTCTTACATCAGATAAAACAGACTTTAAACCAACCACATTAAAAAAGGACAAAAAGGTCATTACATAATGATAAATGGTTCAATTCAACGAGAAGACTTAACTATCCTGAATATATATGCACTCAACATTGGAGCACCCAGATTCATAAAACAAGTACTTCTAGAGCTAGGAAAAGGCTTAGACAGCCACATAATAGTGGTAGGAGATTTTGACACCCCACTGACAGCATTAGACAGATTATAGAGGCAGAAAACTGACAAATTCTGGACTTGAACAATTGGACCTAATAGGCGTCTACATAATACTCTACCCAACAACCCCAGAATATATATTCTCATCTGCCCCCAGAATATACTCTTAAGATTGATCACGTGGGCCGGGTGCGGTGGCTCACGCCTGTAATCCTAGCGCTTTGGGAGGCTGAGGCCGGCAGATTACCTGAGCTCAGGAGTTTGCAACCAGCCTGGGCAACACGGTGACACCCCATCTCTACTAAAATACAAAAATTAGCCGGGTGTGGCAGCGTGCGCCTGTAGTCCCAGCTACTCGGGAGGCTGAGGCAGGAGAACTGGCTTGAAGCTGGGAGGCAGAGGTTGCAGTGAGCTGACATCATGCCACTGCACTCCAGCCTGGGCAACAGAGCAAGACTCTGTCACAATTTAAAAAAAAAAAAAAAAGTTATTCATGTGTTTGGCCACAAAGCAATGTGAGACTTTAGGCTCGACTTTATTAAAGTCTCAATAAATTCAAAAAAGTTGAAATCATACCAAGCATATTCTTGGATCACAGTGGAATAAAAGTAGAAATCAGTACCAGGAGGAACTCTCAAAACCACACAATTGGCCAGCACAGTGGTGCATGCCTGTAATCCCAGCACTTTGGGAGGCCAAAGTGGGAGGATGATTTGAACTCAGGAGTTCATGACCATTCTGGGCAACATAAAGAGACCCCATCTCTAAAAAGAGAAAAGAAAAGGAAAAAAAAAAAACCCACACAATTACATGGAAACTAAACAACTTGCTCCTGAATGACTTTTGGTTAAACAAATTAAGGCAGGAATCAAAAATTATTTGAAACAAATGAAAACAGATACAACATACCAAATATCTGGGGTACAGCAAAGGTAATGTTAGGAAAGTTTATAGCAATGAACACCTACATCGAGAAGATAGAAAGATCTCAAATTAATTTGACATTTTACCTGAAGGAACTAGAAAAATTTTAAAAAGCTAACCCCCCAAACTAGCCGAAGAAAAGAAATAACTAAAATCAGAGCAGAACTAAATGAAATTCAGACCCAAAAACAATACAAAGGATCAGTGAAACAAAAAGCTGGTTCTTTGAAAAGATAAATAAGGCCAGGTGCAGCAACTCACACCTGTAATCCCAGCACTTTGGGAGGCCAAGGCAGACAGATCATAGGAGTTTAAGACCAGCCTGACCAACATGGAGAAACCCCGTTTCTTCCCAGCTGATCCCCAGAAATACAAAAGATTCTCAGAGACTTACAAATACCTCTGTGCACACAAACTAGTAAATCTAGAGGAAATAGATAAATTCCTGGAAACATGCAACTTCCCAAGATTGAATCAGGAATTAATTGAAACCCTGAACAGATCAATAAGGAGAAATTGAATCAGTAATTTTTAAAAAATATGGCCCAGGCATGGTGGCTCACACCTCTAATCCCAGCACTTTGGGAGGCTGAGGCAGGTGGGTCACCTGAGGTCAGAAGTTCCATACCAGCCTGACCAACATGGTGAAACCTTGTCTCTACTGAAAATACAAAACTAGCTGGGTTTGGTGGTGTGTGCCTGTAATCCCAGCCACGTGGGAGGTGGAGGCAGGAGAATTGCTTAATCCCAGGAGGTGGAGGTTGCAGTGATCTGAGATGGTGCCACTGCACTCCAGCCTGGGCAACAGAGTGAGACTCCACCTCAAAAAAAAAAAAAAAAAAAAAAAAAAATCTACCAACTAAAAAAGTCCTGAACCAGATGTATGCAGTTCTACTGAAACTGTTCAAAAAAATTGAGGGACTTCACCCTAACTCATACTATGAAACCAGTATCATCCTGATACCAAAATCTGGCAAATACACAAAAAATAAAACTACAGGCCAGTATTCCTGATGAACATAGATGCAAAAATCTGTAACAAAATGCTGACAAAGCAAATCCAGTGGCATATGAAAAAGTTAATTCACCACAAATAGGCTTTATTTCTGGAATGCAAGGTTGGTTCAACATGTGGAAATCAATAAATGTGATTCACCACATACATAAACAGAATTAAAAATGAAAAGCATATAATCATCCTAATATAATCATCCTAAGGAAAAGCATATAATCATCCTAAGGAAAAGGTGTTTCGTTTTTTGTTTTTTGTTTTTTGTTTTTTTTTTGAGGCGGAGTCTTGCTCTTGTTGCCCAGGCTGGAGTGGTGCAATGGTGCAATCTTGGCTCACTGCAACCTCCATCTCCCAGATTGAAACTATTCTCCTGCCTCAGCCTCCCAAGTAGCTGGGACTACAGGCATGCACCACCATGCCCAGCTAATTTTGTATTTTTAGTAGAGACAGGGTTTTGCCATGTTGGCAGTGCTGGTCTAGAAGGCCTGACCTCAGGTGATCCACCCACCTCAGCCTCCCAAAGTGCTAGGATTACAGGCGTGAGCCACCATGCCCGGCCTAGAAAAAGCTTTTGATAAAATTCAACATTCTTTCATGATAAAAACTCTCAACAAATGGCATCGAAGGAACATATCTCACAATAATAAAAGCCATCTATGACAGACTCACAGCCAACATCATACTAAACAAGCAAAAGCTGGAAGCATTCCCTTTAAGAACTGGAACAAGACAGCCGGGCGCGTGGCTCACGCCTGTAATCCCAGCACTTTGGGAGGCCGAGGTGGGTGGATCATGAGGTCATGAGATTGAGACCATCCTGGCTAACATGGTAAAACCCCATCCCTACTAAAAATACAAAGAATTAGCCGGGCATGGTGGCAGGTGCCCGTAGTCCCAGCTGCTTGGGAGGCTGAGGCAGGAGAATGGTGTGAACCCGGGAGGCGGAGCTTGCAGTGAGCTGAGATCACGCCACTGCACTCCAGTCTGGGCGATAGAGTGAGATTCCGTCCCCCCCCCCAAAAAAAGAACTGGAACAAGACAGAGCCCACCCTCACCACTCCTATTTAACATAGTACTAAAAGTTCTACCCATACTGATCTAGAAAGATAAAGAAATAAAAGGCATCCAGATAGGAAAAAAGGAAGTTAAATTATCTGTCTTCCTAATGAGATGATTCTATACCTAGAAAACCCTAAAGACTCCACCAAAAGGCTCCTAGACCTGATAGGCAACTGAGTAAGGTTTTAGAATTCAAAATCAGTGTACAAAATCAGTAGCATTTCTATACACCAGTAACATTCAAACTGAGAGCCAAATCAAGAACACAATCCAATTTATAATAGCTGTAAAAACAAAAGACAAAACCTAGGAATAACTACAGAACACTCCTGAAATAAATCATAGGTGACAGAAACAAATGGAAAAACATTCTATGCTGGAGGATTGAAAGAAACAATGTCATTAAAATTGCCAAGCTGCCCAAAACAATCTACAGATTCAACACTATTCTATCAAATTGCCAACAACATTTTTCACAGAATTAGAAAAAAAACTTATAAAATTCATTTGGAACCACAAAAGCACCTGAATAGCCAAAGCAAGCCTAAGCAAAAGGAACAAAGCCAAAGGCCTCACAGTATCCAATTTCAAACTATGCTACAGGGCTTGCAGTAACCAAAACAGCATGGTACTGGTACAAAACAGACACATAGACCAGTGGAACAGAATAGAGAGCCCAGAAATAATGTCATATACTTGCAGCCAACTAAGTATAAGGAGTACCTTCCCCACTGCATATCTGTGCCAATTTTGTTGAATTGGCAAAAATATGCAGTGGGAAAGGTACTCTTTATTCAAATAAATAGTGCTGGGGAAACTGACTAACTGTATGCAAAAGGATGAAACTGGACCCCTGCCTGTCACATATAAAAAGCAACTCATAATGGATTAAAGACGTAAATGTAAGACCTCAAACTATAAGGATCCTCGAAGAAAACCTAGGAAATACCATGTTCACAAAGTTGTGCAACTATCACCACAATTCATGTTTAGAATATTCTCATGAGCTCCCAAAAGAAACCCTCATCCATGCACAGCCACTCCTAATTTCCTCTTGTTCCCTACCCCCAGCCCTAGGCAGCCCCTAATTTACTTTCATGTCTGTAGGCCTTTTCTGTACATTTCATGTAAATGGAATCAAACCATTTGGGGCCTTCTGTGACTGGTTTCTTTTCACTTAACATAATGTTTTCTTTTTTTTTTCTTTTCTTTTTTTTTTTTCTTTTTTGAGATGGAATCTCGCTCTGTTGCCCAGGCTGGAGTACTTGGCCCACTATAACCACTGCCTCACAGGTTCAAGGGATTCTCCTGCCTCAGCCTCCCACGTAGCTGGAATTATAGGCATGAGCCACCATGCCTGGCTAATTTTTGTATTTTTAGTAGAGACAGTTTCACCATGTTGGCCAGGCTGGTCTCAAACTCCTGATCTCGAGTGATCCACGCCCACCTCGGCCTCCCAATGTGCTGGGATTACAGGTCTGAGCCACCACACCCGGCAGCATAATGTTTTCAAAAAATTATCCATATTGTAGCATCTGTCAGTATTTCATTCTTTTTTATTGCTAAATAATATTCGATTCCATGGACACACATTTTATTTATCCACACATCTGTTGATGGACATTTGGGCTGTTTCCACTTTTTGGCTCTTAGAAGAATTCTGCTGTGAAATTCATGTACAAATTTTTGTGTGGATATAGTTTCATTTCTCTTGGATTTATGCCTGGAAGTGGAATTGCCAGGTCATGTGGTTATAACATTGTGTTTAACATTTTGATGAACTGCCAGACTGTTTTCCAAAGCAGCCACATCATTTGTGTTCTCAGCAGCAATGCATGAGGGTTCTAGTTTTTCCACATCCTTGACAACAATGGCAGTTATCTGCTTTTTTGATTCTAGCCACCCTCGTAGGGGTGAGGTGATAATTTCATTGTGGTTTTGAGTTGCATTTCCGTGGTGATTGATGGTGTGGAGCATCTTTTCCTGTGCTTATTGGCTATTTTTATATTGTTTTTGGAGAAATAATCTGTTCATATTCTTTGCCCATTTTATAATTGTCTTGTTTCAATAGTTTTTTATATAACCTAGATACAAATCTCTTATCAGATACATGCTTTCCACATATTTTTTTGTTCTGTGGATTGTTTTTTCACTTTCTTGATAGTGTCCTTGGAAGCATAAAAGACTTCTAAATTTTTATGGAATCCCATGCCAAGTTCAGGCGGTAACCCCGAGTGCAGGGCTTTTCCACTGCAGTGCTTGCTTTTGAACCTGGGACCCTGAGCTCTTGGCATTCTAATGGCTAATGTTGTCTTCTTTCTTTCCTTTTCTCATTTTTTCCCGCAGGGATGGTTGCAGAGGAGTACAATGCCTTTTTCTACTCACTGGTATCCCAGGACACACAGGAAATGGCTTACTCAACCAAGCGGCAGAGATTCTTGGTAGATCAAGGTTATAGCTTCAAGGTACATATCCATTTGGCCTCTGGTTAGACTAGGACCGAGGCCTTCTTGGTACCCTGGCCTCCAGGAGAAGTGAGGACCACTGTCAGCAGGCAGGCACCAAGCATTAGGGGATTAGAAGCCTTGCCTCAAACTCCCTTTATCTCTGCATGAATCACTGAGGGCAGCTGTTGGCGGGAAGTGTGCCGTCCTGGCAGGACTGAGGTGCCACAGCACTATGGCCAGCACTGTGTGAGTCTGAGCCCCACAGGGCTGCTTTCTCAGGGATGCCTCTCCAGGTAGCTACGAGAGCTCTTCCTTTCATCAGCTGGTAAGCTCCAGGCCTTAGTGTGCCTCAGTTTGCCTCCCAAACATCAGAGCCATCCCTGTACTACAAATCAGGTATTTTAATAATTGGAAAATTCTAAAGCTTTGGCTGACTTTCATTGGCTGAGGCATTTGCTTTCTTTCCTGTTACACAAATATTATTTTTATGTCAGTATTTGGTGTCCAGAAGAGCTTTATATTTGGGGGATAGATGGAGGGTTCTAGAAGTAGGGGAATTAAATTACCCCTATGGTCCACTAAAAGGACATCCCTAGAACATCAGACTCCCAGGTTCTTGATTGCAAAAGACTGCAATCCAGGCTGCCTTTTAGATACATTTTTAATGTGTCTCTTTATGCATTGGTGAGAATTCCCATTATTGGCCTTAGGAGGACAGGGTTGTCTCGCCTCTCCTCTTTCAGCTAGAGGCAGTGACACTTTTCAGACCTCATGCTGGCCTAGAGGACAAGATGCTTGGGTTTTGAGCCCAGTTTTTTGGAGGATTTGCATTGTGACCGTTTTATCCATCCATGAAAATCCCTGCTGGTAATAGCATTCCTGCCTCCTGATTCCTGCCAAGCTGTGAGGGTAAGAGGAGCACCAAGTCAGAAAGAGCTGCTCTGAATTCTTTGAAAGGTGACCTCGACAAAAAGGCACAATACCATAGCTTAGTAGTTTGTGTTGGTTGGAGCTGTGTCTTCGGTGCTGCCTGTTGAGGAGCAGTCGTTGGAGTTCCCAGAGTCATGACCTAGAGTGGTTGGGCCCTGGGCAGAGGTGCACATTGTCTATACTCTGGATCCCTGCCCAGAAGGACTCAGATCCTTACTTCTAGGAATTTTCCTTTAATTAACATTATGAGAATTGGAGGGAAGGAGAGTTCCCTTTGCAGAATCAACCCAAGTTTTCTGCAGGGATAGGGAGCCCTTGTATAAGTTATCCCCATAGAAATGAAAACCCAGTCTCCACCATGCTGTTCTTACTCTTTCAGAGAAGTTCTGTAAATATCTTCCTGATATCCTATCATTTTCATTTTCATGTGCTCATTCCTGCTGGAAGCCCCAGTTGCTGGGCACAGCAGATGCCAGGGACCTTCTCAAAGGGCCACAGCATGTGCCTTCCAGTCTCTTGTCCCTTCCTTTGCCTGCTCCAAGATGTGAAGGCTACCCGAAGGAGCCTTTTAAACTTACTGAGATTCTTCCTGTTGATCTTCCATACATGATCATTTAGATGCTATGTGTTGGGGGCAGATTTCTCTGAAATTCCCGTGTCCCTCCGGTCTTGAGATCATTAGTCAAGCTCTGTGTTAAAACCGGCTCCTGATGCTGGTCTCTGGAATTCTAGGGAGAAGCTCTCCATTGTTGGCCACCACAGTGGCTGGGCCTGGGGAGGGAAGTGAACAGAGCAGGTGGACCCAGGAGAAGGCAGAGAAGGGTTGGGGGGAGAGAGCAGAAGGGAGCATGTCTGCTGGCTTGGGCTTTGCAGGTGATCACGAAGCTTGCTGGCATGGAGGAGGAAGACTTGGCGTTTTCGACGAAAGAAGAGCAGCAGCAGCTCTTACAGAAGGTCCTGGCAGCCACTGACCTGGATGCCGAGGAGGAGGTGGTGGCTGGGGAATTTGGCTCCAGATCCAGCCAGGTGAGTAAATGGGTGAGGAGGGTCCAGGTGTCAGTGCTCCCACAGGGCAGCGTTTGTAGACACAGACACAGACATGTAGTCTGTGGGCCCCTGGATGGGCCCATGGGATTTTTTTGGAAATGTTGGAAAACACGGAAGAGATGAGTAGAAACAACCCTTGTTGCCCTTTTGGTGTGTGTGCCTGGTCCTGTTGCCTACAGCTGAGCTCGCAGTGGCTATGACTGTCTCCTGCTTTACTCACACGAGTATTCGTTAGATCTTGATGTTGAAGCCCGGGATGGCAAGCAGGTGACCCCAGCTCAACTTGGTGGTGACTGGAGGGAGCGTGATGGGCCGGGGCATGTAGTTCCCCACACAGGGCTGCCATTCCTGGTCGTGGGCACACAGTTCTCCTCTGGTTCCTCCTCAGTGATAAAGCTGAGCCCTCTAGCCCCTAAGACAGCTCTGAGGTCAACTCTTGTGGTAGCTTCAATACTTAACTTTGAAAAATGTTCTGTGAAAATACTCAACCTTTCATTTATTCTACAAATCTGCCTGCTCTAGGCCAAGCAAATATATGGTCTAATTAGTGAGAGCATCATTATGGAGAATTATCAGGCCTGTCCAAGGGGGAGAAGTGCACTTCAGTCAGGTGCGTTTGAAATTCAGTTGCCATTAGAGCCGGAAGGGGAGCAACTGCTGGGCCAAGGAAGCAGCTGTCCCTGCGGAGGGGCTGCCCTCCCTTGAGCCTAAGGCTTTTCTCCCCCACTAGGGGGCACTCTCCATGGGAACCCAGGCACAGCCAAGAGTCAAGCCCAGAGCTTTCTGTCCTTCCACTTGATTCAAAGCCTCATGGTGGTGTCTCAGGAGATTTTAAGGGACTTCTGCCCTAACTGTTAAAAAATTCTGTTCAGAACAGGCATGGTGGCTCATGTGTGTAATCCCAGCACTTTGGGAGGCCAAGGCGGGAGGATCCGTTGAGTCCAGGAGTTTGAGACCAACATGGTCAACATATGGAGACCCTGTTTCTCTCTTTAAAAAAAAAAAAAACTGTTCAGAAGCTGTTGTTAAGTGAGGCAGTGTGCCTTATGGTTAAGAACAGTCTGAAGCCCGGCTACCTGGGTTCAAGCCCCATCTCCTTAAGAGCTATGTGATCTTGGCGAGGTTACTTCATCTCTCTGTGTCTCAGTTTCCTCTTCTTTAAGGTGTGGATTATAATAGTTTTGAGGATTAGAGGAGACAATGCACGTCAAATGCTTAGAACAATGCCTGAGACACAGTAAGCGATCTGTAAACATTATTTAAAATGATGTATTAAATTTATGTAAGTCTTATAAAATTTGCTGTGATTATAAATATTATAAAAGGAGTGTCTTTTCTTCTGGAGACTAACATGGGCTGGTCCCCTCTTCCCGGCAGGCATCTCGGCGCTTTGGCACCATGAGCTCTATGTCCGGGGCCGACGACACTGTGTACATGGAGTACCACTCATCACGGAGCAAGGTGCCCAGCAAACATGTGCACCCTCTCTTCAAGCGCTTCAGGAAATGATGCTGAGGCGGGGTACTTCGTTCAAGACCGGCGCTTGGCACCCTCGTTGGAAAGGGATTTTCAGCATAACGTTTTCCTTCCACCTCCTTGACCTTCCCTCCGGCGTTGGCCAAACTGTGCTGAGGAAACTGCCTCAAGGGCTTGGCTCTGCCTTCATGGGTCCAATATAAAGGAGGAGGAGATAATATTTTTTCAAACTTTTTGGGGAGTGGGGTCATTTCTGTATATAAAAAATTTTAATATTTAAGGTGTATTTATCTTACTGTTCTGAATAAACAGAATGGACCATTGAACCACTCTTCATTGTACAAGTGTTTTTATGCTTCTTCCTGGGCATGGGTTATGTCTGGATGACCAGCCTCCATCAAGGCCCTACTTTGTAGCCAGCACAGATGACTAAGATGAAGCCCCTCCCCAGGGAGCTACCAGGGAGCTGTACCCTGAGATAGAAGAAGCGTCGGCAGGAAAGACCTGGGGAACGGGGAGGGTGATCCAGCTGGAGGGAAGAGCCTGGGCAGTTGACTGGTCCCTGCTCACAGCTTAGCCTGGTGGATTCAGACTGGGGCTTCAGCCGCACAGCTTCCTGCTCTTCTGGTAGTTACAGCTGTTCCTGCAACCTTGTCCAAGGTAGACATGAAGGCCTTCCAGGTTGGCTCCTGGTGGCTCATCTCTGAAAGAGTGACTTCTTGTTTCTCCCTCAAAGTACGTTTTTAGATATTGCTGAGGGGCTAGATTCCTCTTCTAATAGCAGTTTAGTGCCCTTGGATGTTTTAATTGCTACTTTATTTTTAATGGCTTTGGGCTTTTCTCTTCTGTTCCTGGTATGAAAGCAAAGGTGTTGAGGAAAAGACAGTCTAGGCAGGATTGCTCATTGAAATGTAGGCACCTATGAGGCATATCCGCCTTGCAGAAAGACTTGTGACTCTGAGGAGGAGGCTCACTCCCTCCAATGGGAAACAGCGCTCACACTTGGGGATGAGTGTTGAAACCCTGGCCACATAAGGCTTCCGAGTGGAGTCCCTGCCCATCCCCACAGCTCGGCAGCAGCTTCCTGTACTCAGCTCCAGCACAGGTGGGCTGCTGTCTGTGATGCAGCCACAGACCGTCTGAGGAGAAGAAAGTATTAGGTTGGTGCAAAGGTAACTGGCTTTTGCCATTACTTTTTTTTTTTTTTTTTTTTTTTTTTGAGACAGAGTCTTGCCTTGTTGCCCAGGCTGGAGTGCAGTGGTGCGATTTTGGCTCACTGCAACCTCTGCCTCCCAGGTTCAAGCGATTCTCCTGCCTCAGCCTCCCAAGCAGCTGAGACCACAGGCACCTGCCACCATGCCCGGCTTTTTGTATTTTTAGTAGAGACAGCGTTTCACCATATTGGCCAGGCTGCTCTCAAACTCCTGACCTTGTGATCCCCCTGCCTCGGACTCCCAAAACGCTGAGATTACAGGCGTGAGCCACTGCATCTGGCTGCCATTACTTTTAATGGCAAAAAACAGAATTACCTTTGCACCAACCTAATACCTCTTTCATCAGGGGGCTTTGAAACAAGAGCCACCTGCCCCACATTCCGCCTCTCTGAGCTGACCTTTTGGTGACAAACACTGTCTCATAGTCTAGTCAGCAGCTGGTGCTGCCAGGCATCTAGCCACTCTATCAGGGCAAACCCCAGGAACCAGTAACAGGGCCCTCACTAGGAGGAGAGGGCCTGAGCAGCCCCATCTGAGGTGCGCGCTTGAGCCCACAGACTCGCCTGTCATGTAACCCTGATGGGTTGGCACTCAGATGTTCAAACTTGACTGTAACCATTACTCTTTTCAGTCTCGCCTCCTGTCATGCCTTCACACTTGAGATCCTCAATATTGAGCACTTCCTGTATTTTCACATTTCTGGCCCCCGTTTTCTTGTCTATTGACAATGTTGAATTTTACCTGAACCCTGTGATCCTAGGAAATAGACACATTTAAAGGAATCCCTTGTCTTTGGTGTTCTGGCAAGTAGTTTACTGCAGAGAACCATCCTTCCTGGTATGACTCATGAATGCTGCCCTTGAAGACCCCAGTCGAGGCCAGACACAGGCCTTCCAAGTTCCCATTCTTTGCCTCATAAATTAGCTAAACTGTCCCCAGTGATCAATGGGAACAAAATGCTTATGAACCAGACTTTGGTTTAGATTCTCTTCTACCCCCGGACCCCTGAACTTTGACTCACCCTCCCTTCCACCCCTGGAGAGAATAGACTGGACTCAGGGTAAGTCACTGATTGGATCTACTGTCCCACCATGCCACTCCCCTTCATCCCACTTCTGTCTTTTACTTGCTTCCCCTCCCTATAAAAGAAAACCCCTTTGCCTAACCCTGAGACAAACAGATCTTATGTTCAGTGCATTCTCCCTGCTGCAATAGTACACCCCTCCCCACCACTTTGCAACAATCCTTTCAAATAAAGTCTGCCTTTACCAAGTCCAGATTTTTTCTTCTTATTTTTCTTAACATTGTCTGTTCTGTGAACTTAAGCTCCAGATTTTTTTATTTGACATCATGTAACAAGTTTTTATCTAAATGTCCAAATGTCTGTTGGTAATACATAAAAATACAATTCATTTTTATATATCAGTTTTTATATATCATTTCTCAGTCATGCAGTCATGCTAAACTCAGTTCTAGGAAATTTTTCTGTAAATTTCTAGAATAATTCAGCTAAAATCAGTGAAGATATAGAAGACTTGAACAATACTATTAACCAACTTGACCTAATTGACATTTACAGAATATGCTGCTGAGTAACAGCAGTGTAAGCATTTCTTTTCAAATATACACATCACTTGCCAAGATAGAATCAATGTCAGGTCCTACAAGTCCTAATATATTGGAAAGTATTTAAGCCATACAAGCCGTAATCTGTGCCCACAGTGGGATTAAGTTAAAAATCAATAGAAAAAGAGTCTGGGAAACCCTCAAATATTTGGAAAAGGTAGTGGTTAATTTTAGCTGTCAGCTGAGTTAAGGGATGGCAGCTGACTGGTTAAGCATTTTTGGGTGTATCTGTAGGAGTGTTTCCAGGAACGAGGAGCATTTGAAGCTGCAGATTGAGTAAAGCAGATCCACCCCCACCAACGTGGGTGGGCCTCATATATCCATCAAGGGACCACCAGATAGAGCAAAAGGGTGGAGGAAGGGTGAATACAAACTGCAGAATACAATATTGATATATTAAAAAATGCAATTGGCCGGGCGTGGTGGCTCACTACACCTGTAATTCCAGCACTTTGAGAGGCCGAGGCAGGTAGATCACCTAAGGTCAGGAGTTTGAGACCAGCCCGGCCAACATGGTGAAACCTCATCTCTACTAAAAATACAAAGAAATCACTGGGTGTGGTGGTGAGCACCTGTAATCCCAGCTACTCAGGAGGCTAATGTGGAAGAATCTTTTGAATCCAGGAGGTGGAGGTTGCAGTAAATTGAGATTGCACCACTGCACTCCAGCCTGGGCGACAAGAGCAAAACTCCATCTCAAAAAAAAAAAAAAAAAAAAAAAAAGAAATCTTTTTATATACTCAGAGACAAACATTTGGAAGTTAAAACAAAAAATACTATTTACAATAGCATAAAAAATATGCAATGCTTAGGGATTATCTTATGAAATATGTCAATTCTGCCTGTATTAGCCTATTAATGTAATCTTTTTTTGAAACAGGGTCTCACTCTGTCACCCAGGCCAGAGTTCAGTGGCGCAATCAAAGCTCACTTCAGCCTTGGCCTCCTGGGCTCACGCGAGTCTCCTGCCTCAGCACCCCAGTCCAACCCGGTAGCTGGGACTACAGGCATTTGCCATCATACCCAGCTAATTTTTTTTTTTTTTTTAATTTTTTGTAGAGACAGGGTCTTACTACGTTGCAAGGCATGGTCTTGAACTCCTGGGCTCAAGTGATCTTCCTGCCTTGGCTTCCCAAAGTGCTGGGATTACAAACATGAGCCACAGGACCTGGCCAGTTGAACAAATTTTAAATCAAAGTCTTAACCAGATTTGTCATGGAAACTTACAAACTAATGGTAAAATAAATGTCAAAGAATAAAAAAATAAAAATATTGAAGAGAATTTATAAGGACAGTGCAGTAGGCACAGAAAAATATACCAGTGGAATGGAATACAGAGCCTAGAAAAATATTACTGAGAACTTGATCTGTGATAACAGTAGCATTGTATAATTTTGTATACACACACCTACATATCCTTCTTCATCTATATCCATTCCAACAGTATCTTTCTATCTACCCCCATGAGTTCACTAAAATTTCTACACAGGGTTTGTTTATTTATTTTGAGATGGAGTTTTACTCTTGTTGCCCAAGCTGGAGTGCAATGGTGTAATCTCGGCTCACTGCAACTTCTGCCTCCCAGGTTCAAGCGATTCTCCTGCCTCAGCCTCCTGAGTAGCTGGGATTACAGGTGCCCACCACCACGACCAGCTAATTTTTTGTACTTTTCGTAGAGATGGGGGTTTCACCATGTTAGCCAGGCTGGTCTCGAACTCCTGAGCTCAAGTGATCCACCCGCCTTGGCCTCCCAAAGTGCTGGAATTACAGGCGTGAGCCACTGGACCCAGCCCACAGGGTTTATTTTATCCTGTATTTTATGTTCACAACTTCCTTCTTTGACAATGAGAAAACTGACTCCCATTTTACACAATATATTAAATATTTTCTTACTTGTTCCCTTGCAGAATGTACGAAAGTCATTTCAGACCTGTTAATTTATGCCTCTGTGAAAATTAGATTTTAATTTTAATTCGAGTTCTAATTAGATGACTCTAATTTTCATTTAACTCTAATTTTAATTTGAGTTAATTGTTTGTTAGGGACGTTTGGGTTTGTAACCTGAGGGCACAGGGTCTTAATCTTGTGTTGCTTGTGTTTTTCCCCAACCATCCTTCAGTGTGGTTATGCCATTCATTTCATGAGCAGTTTCATTCATTTGGGGGTTTTTTGTATCAAACTTTCATTTATATAAAGATTGTCCTTATCCTTGTTGATTATTTATTTATTTATTTGAGATGGAGTCTCGCTCTCTCGCCAGGCTGGAGTGTAGTGGCGCGATCTCAGCTCACTGCAAACTTCCGACTCCCAGGTTCAAGCAATTCTCCTACCTCAGCCTCCCGAGTAGAAGGGATTACAGGCACGCACCACCATGCCCAGCTAATTTTTGTATTTTTAGTAGAAACGGGGTTTCACCATGTTGGCCAGGCTGGTCTCTATCTCCTGACCTCGTGATCCTCCCCCCTCAGCCTCCCAACGGGCTGGGATTACAGGTGTGAACCACCACGCCCAGCTGATTTTATTTATTTTTCTGTTTTGAGCATGTAAAACACTAACATGATTCCAAAGTCTAGACTACACAAAAAGTTATATTTAGGAAAGTACCTTTCTCTTATCCCTGTTTCCTTTGTGTTTTTCATCCCTTTCTTGACATTCCCTGTAGGTATCTAATTTCAGTTTCTGGTTTATCTTGCCTGTGTTTCTTTTTAGCTGAAATGAACAGATATATGCGTATTTTCTTATTTTTCCTTCTTTCTTATTTTTTCTTCTTTTTTATTTTTTCTTCTGTCTTACACAATAGATATTATACAGTAGATAATCTTTTGCACTTTGTCTTTCTTTAACTTAATAAATTCTGGAAATTGTATCAATTCATTGAGGTCTTCCTCATTCTTTACAACCTCATAGTAGTCCATTGTGCGAATGTACCATAGTTCATTTAAGCATTGTTAGATGTGTGGCATTTAAGTTGTTTAAATTATTCTGCAATTGCAAACAATGCTTCGATAATAAACCTTGTGCAAATGGGTTTTCTTATTGAGTAAAGTGTATCTTCAGGGTGAATTCCTAAAAGTAGGATTGCTGATTCAAAGGTAAATGCAGGGACAGGCTCAGTGACTAATGCCTATAATCCCAGCACTTTGGGAGACTGAGGCAGGAGGATCACTTGAGGTCAGGAGTTCCAAACCAGCCTGGCCAACATGGTGAAACCCCATCTCTACTAAAAATACAAAACTTAGCCAAGCACATGCCTGTAGTCCCAGCTACTTGGGAGGCTGAGGCAGGAGAATCCCTTGAGCCCAGGAGGCAGAGGTTGCAGTGAGCCAAGATCTTGCCACTGCACTCCATCCTGGACAACAGAGCAAGACTCCATCTTAAAACAAAATAAAACAAACAAATAAACAAACAAACCAAAAAAACCCAGCCGTCCAGATGTGGTGTCTCACGCCTGTAATGCCAGCACTTGGGAGGCCGAGGCAGGTGGATCACCTGAGATCAGGAGTTCGAGACCAGCCTGGCCAACATGGTGAAACCCCGTCTCTACTAAAAATACAAAAAATTAGCCAGGCATGGTGGCGGGTGCCTGTAATCCCAGCTACTCAGGAGGCTGAGGCAGGAGAATCACTTGAACCTGGGAGGCAGAGGTTGCAGAGAGCTGAGATCGTGCCACTGCACTCCAGCCTGGGCAACAAGAACAAAACTCCATCTCAAAACAAAAAAACAAAATAAACAAAACAAAAATGGTGAATGCATATGTAGTTTTTTTTTTTTTTCTTGGTGTAGAACATTTATTTATTTTTCACATCAATCAAAGTTTAGTTCAGTGGGAAATAATTTTAATCAAAGAATTGTACATTTTCTTCCCACATATCCTGTTTTGTATTAGGAAATTACATTGTGATCCATTTCACTGTAAGTAAAATTATAAGTATTACAAAATACTTACAGGAAACTATTAAAGATAACTGAAACACAAAAGGCGAGATGAAGTAAACTGGTCTTTCAGAAATCTCTACTCCAATGCCCATCGCACACAAGAAGAGAGTCAGAACAATCAAGTAACTAAGACCCCAGATCACAAATTTCCAAAGAACTGGAGAAGGGAAAGAAACGGGGAAAATCGTGGTGTGAAAGGGAATGGATCTTAGCAGCACTGCTTCAATAACTGATCTATTCTGAATGAAATACCCTCTTTTCTGTGCAGTAAATTCTGAACAAGGCTGTATTTTAGGATATTCCTTGAACTGAAATTAGAAAACACCCTCACAATGGAAATAGTTCTTTCATCTAAGTTTAATAGGAGCCTCTTTCTCCATGGGCCACTGTTGTGAACAGAGGCCTGTTCAGGCATCAGAAGCTGTCACAGTAGCCCTTGCATCTCTTTCATGAAAGCCTCTTAGACATCATCCTTAGTTTGTACCGAGACAGGAACAGAAGGACCAGATTTGGGTGCTGCTTTGGAAAGAGGCACAGCAGAATCATCCTCTCACTTCCTTTTTCTTTTTTGAGACAAAGTCTCACTCTGTTGCCTAGGCTGCAGTGTAGTGTTGCAATCTCAGCTCACTGCAACCTCCACCTTCTGGGTTCAAGTCATTCTCCTGCCTCAGCCTCCTGAGTAGCTGGGATTACAGGTGTGCGCCACCACGCCCAGCTAATTATTGTATTTTTAGTAGAGACGGGGTTTTGCCATGTTGACCAGGTTGGTCTCAAACTCCTGACCTCAAGTGATCCCCTCACCTTGGCCTCCCAAAGTGTTGAGATTACAGATGTGAACCACCGCGCCCGGCCCCTCTGACTTTCTTTGGAGAGCAGCAGTAGCTCCCTTATTCTCCCGACGTACTCTCAGTGCAGTGGGCACAAATTGAGTAATCTCTGCCTTGGGGTTAGTGATCTGTGGCTTGACACTGATGACTGCTGTGGCTTCTTCTCAGTGGTGGCTGCACTCGTATCATTTGTCTTGGGCCACTGAATCAAGTTGGGTGGAGCACTGGAAACCCCAGGGTTTGGCCAGGGAGCTGGTGGGAAAAGCCCAGAGGGGGCAGGTCCAAGCGGAGGCACCAAAGGTGGACGCATCATGCCAGGACGAGGTGGAGGAACACCCAGAGGTGCGGGGGGAGGTACTTTTGGTGGGAGTCCCCTAGGAGGGGGACTGGGAGGCAGACCTGGAGGTGGACCTGGGGGAGGGCCAGAGGGTCGGGCTAGTGTTGGTCCTGGAGGTAAAAGTTGGGTAAAGGCCCTCAGAATCCTGGCATTCCAGGTGATCTCAGGAATGGAGGAGGTGGCCCAGGAGGCCGTAATGTCCAAGAGAGCAGGTGGTGTCCAAGAGATGGTGGTCCTGGCATGGGATGTATTTGTATCTGAGACGGAGGAACAGACGGGGGCAGAGCCTGCTGCTGTGAAGAAGCAGTGGATGTGCCATCAGAATGAGATTCTTCTTTACGCTGTTCTTGTGACTGTTTTCCTGATTCAGAGTTATCAGAATCATCTTTGTCATCGTCCACTGAAAATTCCTCTACTTCTGGTCCCTCCTCAGGAACTTCTTGACCTGCCATAGGAAGCATCATGGCTTGAAGAAGAGTTAACTCCTTCATGTTCTTCTTTTTTTTTGATTTTCCAGGCATATCTGTGAACTGTACACTCAGACCCGAGTTCTTTTCTTCATTGCTGTCTCTCTCACCATCATCACGGTGCACAGTTCATCCCCCCACTTTCTCCATCTGATCTGTTGGTGTCACCATCATCAGTCTTGTTACCATGCTTATGTTGGTCCTTGTCCGCAGAAGGGCCATCATCTTCACTGGTGCTGGAAACAGCATCATCACGACCTTGCCGGGCGAGTTCAGGACTATATAACACGTCTTCTTCATCTCGCCTATGAGGGGGAAGATCTGGGGCAAACCCACTTTATGGCCATACATGTGCACGACTTGAGGAGTAGGTGGGCTGGGGGAGCGCCAGGAGGTTTTCTGCCAGGGGGCAAACGTGGAACAGTATGCCCAAGAAGAGGAAGGATAGAAACTGCCTGAGTTGGAGGTCCATAGGCTGAGGTTTTCTTAAGGATGGAGAGTGGCTGGGACCAGGAAGTGGGATGTCCTGGATCAAAACGTTGGAAGGAGCATGCGGCGTATCTTTCAAAGGAATGCCCTCCACTTCTGCATGCTGAGCATTCTCGACAGCATCAAAATTTTGGCTAAGTTGAGCCCTCTTCTGTTCATACTCTACTTCTAGCTTTCTCAAGTCCTTGCAAATATCTGGATTTTCTTTTTCATAGAGTTGTAAAATACGTTCAAAGGTTTCACGCAGTTTTTTAAGCTTGTTTTTCAGTACTTTCTCATTTAATTGTGGCTGTTGCAGCGGGTTCAACTCCATTGCACCCAATTTATCCATGCCCCAGATAATCTGTTTGGGATCCTTCATTTTAAAAACTGCAGCTCTGGCCGGGCGCGATGGCTCATGCCTATAATCCCAGCACTTTGGGAGGCCAAGGCGGGCAGATCACCTGAGGTCAGGAGTTCGAGACCAGCCTGGCCAACATGGTGAAATCTCATCTCTACTAAAAATACAAAAATTAACCAGGTGTGGTGGTGCATGCCTGTGATCCCAGCTACTCAGGAGGCTGAGGCAGAAGAATCGCTGGAGGTGGAGGTTGCAATGAGCCACTGCACTCCAGCCTGGGTGACAAGAGCAAAAAACTCCATTTCAAAAATACCAAAACCAAACCAAATCAAACCAAAACAACAACAACAACAACAACAACAAGCACTGCAGCTCGAACCATCACGTGCTGTTTTTTGTTCTTTAATTCTCTTCTGGGATTCCTTTGGGACTCGGTCTGTGGGACTCATACACTTTCCACTCTTGGTGGATGAGGTCGGTCTCCATCCCATGTGGACAATTTGTGTGGTTTACTGTTCATTTTTTTAAAAAAGAAAGAAAAGAAAGAAAGAAGTAAGAAAGAAGTAAGACAGAAGAAAGACAGAAAGAAAGAAAGAAAGAAAGAAAGAAAGAAAGAAAGAAAGAAAGAAAGAAAGAAAGAAAGAAAGAAAGAAAGAAAGAAAGAAAGAAAAGGAAGGAAGGAAGGAAGGAAGGAGGGAAAGGAAGAAAGAAAGAAGGAAAGAAAAAGAAAGAAAGAAAGAAAGAAAGAAAGAAAGAAAGAAAAGAAAGAAAAGAAAGAAAAGAAAGAAAAGAAAGAAAAGAAAGAAAAGAAAGAAAAGAAAGAAAGGAAGGAAGGAAGAAAAGAAACACTTCTGCTATGCTCCCAGGACTGCGAGAAGTTGGGAGGTGGCAATTCCTGGCCTTGAACTTTCACTTTGTAAGGACCTCTTGGTCAACCAACTCCTCAGCCACTGCCATCTTGAAACCTCGCCCCCTTCCCGCATATGTGGTTTTGTGAAATGCTGCCACATGACCCTTTACAGGGTTGTACTTATTCACATGTCGCTTAGCCATGCACGAGAGGCTTGTCTACCCACTGCATTACCATCAGAATGTATTGTTACATTTTTTAAATTCTGAAGGTACTGGTTGGGTGTGGTGGCTCACGCCTACAATCCTAGCACTGTGCAGCTAAGGCGAGTGGATCACTTGAGGAATTCCAGACCGGCCTGGGCAACACAGTTAAATCTCATCTCTACAAAAATACAAAACGTTAGCAGGGCGTTGTGGCACAAACCATGATCGCACTGCTGCACTCTGGCCTGGGTGACAGAGTGAGTCTCTGTCTTAAAAAACAAAATAAAGGAAAATATTATAGATGAGAAATGGTATTTTAGTGTAGTTTTAATTGACATTTCTTTTTTTTTTTTTTGAGATGAAGTCTCGCTCTGTCGCCCAGGCTGGAGTGCAGTGGCCGGATCTCAGCTCACTGCAAGTTCCGCCTCCTGGGTTTAGGCCATTCTCCTGCCTCAGCCTGCCGAGTAGCTGGGACTACAGGCGCCCGCCACCTCGCCCGGCTAGTTTTTTGTATTTTTTTAGTAGAGACGGGGTTTCACCGTGTTAGCCAGGATGGTCTCGATCTCCTGACCTCGTGATCCATCCGTCTCGGCCTCCCAAAGTGCTGGGATTACAGGCTTGAGCCACCGCGCCCGGCCGACATTTCTTTTATGAATTAGGTTGAGAAATCTTTCATATGTGTGTGTATGTATGTGTGTGTGTGTGTCTGTGTATAAATTCCCCATTCTTATCTTTTGCCATTTTTTTCTATTGGGTTAAAAATCTAAGCTGAGCGCAGTGGCACATACCTATGGTCTCAGCTACTTGGGAGATGGGAGGATTGCCTGGGTCAGGAGTTTGAGGCTGTAGTGCTCAAAGACGGTGAGATGGCACCTGTGACTATCCATAGGACTCCAGCCTGGGCAACATAGCAAGACCCTCATCTCTAAAAATGAAAACCAAAATATAAGTAAATGAAAATGTTTAAAATTAACCTTTATTCATTTATGTATTTATTTTGAGACAGGGTCTCGCTCTGTCACCAAGGCTGGAGTGCAGTGGCGCTATCACAGTTCACTGCAGCCTCCACCTCCTAGGCTCAGGCGATCCTCCCACAGCAGCCTCTCATGTAGCTTGAACCACAGATATGTGCCACCATGCCTGGCTAATTACATATATATATATATATATATATATTTTTTTTTTTTTGTAGAGACAAGTTCTCATCATGTTGCCCAGGCTGATCTTGAACTCCTGGGCTCAAGAGATCCACCTGCCTCAGCCTCCCAGAGTGCTGAGTACTACAGGTGTGAGCCACAGTACCCAGCCTCTCCACTGGCTTTCAGGGGTAATATATATTGTAAATATTTTCTCCCAGTGTGTCGGCTGTCTTTTTACTTTGCTCATGGTGATATTTGCTCTGCCAAAAACCCTTGTTTTTTGTTTTAATTTAATCAGTTTTATCAATGTTTTTAGTGCATTTAGTGAATCTGGATTTTGAGTCATAATGAGAATGTCTTTCCCTATATGAATTTCCCTCTTAAAGAGAAATTCACCTCGTTTTTTCCTAATACGTGTAGGGATGTACTTTCCATTTAGATCCCTGATCATCTGGAGTTCATTTTTTAATAGGTGTGATGAGGTCAGCTCAATTTCATCTTTTCCCCCAAATGGCAAACCGATTGTCCCAGCATCATTTATTTGAAAGTGCATTTTTGCCCGAGTGATTTGAGTTGCTACCTTTATCATACACTAAAGTTCCATATGTATTTAAAATTATTTCTGGTTTTTCTGTGACAGACTTGACAAACTATAATAGGCTTGCGCACCTGTTCAAGTGCTAGTACTACATTGTTTTAATTATAGGGGTTTTATAGTATGCTTCAGCGTCTGATTGGGCTAGTGACCTTCATCGCTTTTCCTTTTTAGTGATTTCCTGGCTATTCTTAAATTACATGTTTATTTTTCCACGTGAAATTTAGTATCCACTTGTCTAGTTCCATTTTTTCAAAAAGTTTGTTGGTGTTTTTTATTGGGATTACATTAAAGTTATAAGTTAAAAAGTGCACATATGTGTTTTGTTTATAAAGGAAACACATGTTTCCTTTATAAACATGTTAATAAAGGATAGGTCAAGGGTGGTGGTGGCTCATGCCTGTAATACCAGCATTTTTGGAGGTCATGGTGGGAAGATCACTTGACGCCAGAATTTTAAGAGTAGCCTGGGCCACATAGCGAGACCCTGTCTCTACAAAAACATTAAAAAAAAAATTACTGAGTGTGGTGGTGTGTGCCTGTAGTCCCATCTACTCAAGAGGCCTAAGTGGGAGGATTGCTTAAACCCAGGATTTGGAGATTTCGGTGAGCTATGCTGACAGCACTGCACTCCAGCCTTAGCAACAGAGTGAGACCCTGTCTCTAAAAATACTCTGAATAATATAACTTCCTATTTTCTTGAGGGTTTTTTTTTTAACTTTTATTTTTTTGAGACAGTCTCACTCTGTCACCCAGGCTGGAGTGCAGTGGTGCCATCTTGGCTCACTGCAACCTCCGCCTCCCAGGTTCAAGCTCTTCTCCTGCCTCAGCCTCCAGAGTAGCTGGGACCACAGGTGCCCGCCACCACACCTGACTAATTTTTATATTTTTAGTAGAGACCGGGTAAGAAATGGTAACCCAAATGTTCATTAATGGATGAATGGATAAAGAAAATGTGGTCAATATATACAATGAAATATTTTTCAGCCTTCAAAAGGAAATTCTGTCATAGGCTACAACATAGATGAAGCTTGAACAGATTATGCTAAATGAAATAAGCCAACGTCCAAGGACAAATACTGTATGATTCCACTTACATGAGGTAACCGGAGTAGTCAAATTCACAGAGACAGAAAGTAGAATAGTGGTTGCTGGGGGTTGGGGAAAACAGAATATGGGGAGTTAGTATTTTATGGATACAGAGTTTCAGTCTGGAATAATAAGGGGAAAGATAACAGTGATGGTTGCACAAAAATGTGAATGTACTTAATCCCATTGAACCATACATTTAAAATGATAAAAATAGAAAATTTTGTTATATATATTTTAGTACAGTTAAAAAAAATCCTGCTCTTATTCCTCAATGTTCAACACATGGTAGATGAGCAATGACTATCTGTTGAATGAACAATGAACACAGTAAATAGCAACAGAAACAAGGAAAACTGACCAATTAATTCTGCCTGGATATATTTTTAAAAAGAAACTTCGTAGAAACAACGACATCTGATCAATACTTTTACACACATTGAATTTTTCATCAGTTCACACAAGTTGAATTTATAAATTATTGAGGAATAATTTATTTAGTATAAAGTCCACCCATTTGAGGTGTGACCTTTTTGAAATTTACTGAATTGTTAACCACAGCACATCTAATGTTAGAATATTTCCATTTCTCCAAAAAGAAACCTCATGCCCAGCTATACAGTCCTTTCCCTTTCCCATGCTGAGCCCCAGGTAACTGTCAAACTATTTTCTGTTTCTATGGATTTGCCTTTTTTGAACATTTCATAAAATAGAATTATACTCCATGTAGTGTAACGTATAGATCCAAGATTCATGTAGATCCAAGATGACAAATCTACAATGTCAAGTTTCTACTGTCCAAAAGTTCAAATATCACAAATTCAAATGGTAATCCTGGTGCCAATGATTTGCAAAGGTTTTCAACCATGGGTCTTGAGACTCTAAACGACTGACAGCACATGCTCTCCAAATCAGAGGGCAGTTCTCTTTTCCTGACATTCCTGTTGTTTTTACTATTTTATTCCACTATTCTTAGTTTTACTATTCACTGTTTCCTTTTTTTTGTTTGTTTGTTTTTTTTGTTTTTTGAGACAGAGTCTTGCTCTGTCACCCAGGCTGGAGTGCAGTGGCACGACCTCGGCTCACTGCAAGCTCCGCCTCCCGGGCTCACACCATTCTCCTGCCTCAGCCCCCCTAGTAGCTGGGTCTACAGGTGCCTGCCACCATGCCCGGCTAAGTTTTTGTATTTTTAGTAGAGATGTTAGCCAGTTCACCATGTTAGCCAGGATGGTCTCGATCTCCTGACCTCGTGATCCGCCCGCCTCGGCCTTCCAAAGTGCTGGGATTACAGGCGTGAGCCACTGTGCCCGGCCTTCTTTTTTTTTTTTTTTTTTTTTTTTTTTTTTAAAGGACTTAGAGACCATTTGATTATATATAACAAGAATATTTTCTTCATACTTATTTTTCACAAATTTGACCTCTATTCCTATAAATCCAAGCTTAATTTTAAAAAGCTAATCACATTCTGGCAAAACAATGAGACACATTAAAACTAAGTCTTAGTTTTTATGAAAATTCTGGCCAGTCCTTAAAATAGGGACCTTGGTAATGCTGTTTCCATGACTTGTGGATTGGAGGCTCAAGGCGGCTTTCACTCACCTCCTGATCGTCTGTGACCATTTTCAAAAACAAATGAAGGCATCAACATTAACAGTCTACTTGGTGGTTCACACTCTTCTCCCTTGGAGAAGAACACTGATTGGAGGCAGCTTTGCAAGCTAGGAAAAGCAACAATGCCTTCATGTGAAACTATGCTATGAGAATACTGTGTCACAAGTGGATGTAGTTCAGTCTCTGCATAGAGTTTGTCATGGGGGAACTGGTGCAGGAGTGAGTTAGGATGAAAGGGAAATAACATTAACAACCATCATTAGAGGCCAAGATTGCTTACCTACAACTACATTATCTTGTAGAAGCCTCACCACAGTTCCATAGGTAGATACAATGTCTCATTCCACTTTACAGAGGTTATGCCACTTGTCTAAAGTCACACCGTTAATAAATGGCAGAGTGAGGATTTGAACCTTGCATGGGCAATCACCAAAGCCGACATTCGTAACTGCTATGCTGTGGGGCTACGTGATCTGACTTAAAAAAATAAAAGCAAACCACCAGGGCACGTGTACAACTATGTAACAAACCTGCACGTTCTGCACATGTATCCAAGAACTTAAAGGATAATTAAAAACATAAAATAAATAAAAAGAAGGTAACTACATATACACATCCCTCCACCCATCTGTACACAAAGCATACCACTCTGGACCTCGAGGAAAAATCCAGTAATACATCAATTCACAATATTTATCATTTACCAGGTACCCAGCACTATTTGAGGAAGAAATCAGACCCTGGCCTTAAAGAATTACTGATTTCTGCACTGGAGAGAGCTGAAGATGGAGAGATGGGCATTCTGCACACAGTGTTGAGTGAGTAGGCTAGTCTGATTATAAGCCCTGTTGGGTAAGAATTTCACTGGCTCTCTGATTCCTTAGACAATTTCCTTCCCTTTCTGGGCCTCACGTTCCTCACCTGTGAGATGGATGCGCTGTCCCTGAGGTCCTATGATTCTGTGCTCACTGACAGTCTGTGCTCTTTGCTTTCTGTATGACACCATTTCTGCACATCAAACCCTCACCCCTGGGCTTTCCCCTGATTTCCATGGCTTCGAGGACAACGAAACCCCACATATTTCTTAAACACCCAGCTGTACTATGTGGAGTAGCTTTCTCTTATAAATGAGGATGAATTAAGATGAATTTTTGTTTGGGGAATTGCTTTACACTTTAATCACACACTGCCCTCCCCTCTCTCGCTGATTTTAACCTCCCTATGGTTTCTCAAAGTTCGAGTCTCAACTTCCTACGGCACTTAGTGCCTCATTTGCCACAAACTGCCATATTTCACCTGTGGCTGAGTGAAGAATTCATTTCATTTCACTGTTCAATCTCAATAGCACAAGCATATATTCAGGACTGACATATTTTCATTATGGAAAAGCAAAGCTCTCAAACAGACGCTGCCCATAGGGATTAATGAGGGGAATAGTTATTTATTCTGCCGCTTGACATTTCGTGCAGAATAATTCCCAAGTTATTTTATACTTTAACAAATAGTTCACGAACAAAGGAACTTAGCATTTTGGATGAGCATTAAACTAGGATTTAGGAGCTGGCTAACATTAACCAATAGAAATGAAGCCACTTTCCAGAATCACATTTAATGTAAGGATATTACCTAATGTTACAGCCAGCTGGCCACAGGAGATAGTCATTATTGACACCAGACAGCACCACCTGCCCTAGAAACCAACCACAACAATCACTCCTAGAGAACTCTAAGGATACCCTGTAGTCTCTTACCCCAACACAAAATCTCTGGCCTATGGATTCAGTCAACTTCCTTTGTTAGCATGAAATATGCTGGCCCATTTTTGGTCAAAAGCCCATGACTTTTTGCCACATAAATAACGCATAAACTCCCTCTACAATTTCTCTGTGTATGCAAAGCCTACCTCCATCACCCTTGACCTCCTTTTTCATGTTAATCTTTTTTTCTCAATCTGCTTCACTTTTATCCTACAGTCATTTCTCTTTTTCTAGAATATCTCCTCTGTTTCCCCATCTCAAGCCACGTGCTTGATAGAAGCATCTGCATCAGCACTGGTATCCTCCAGGTGATATGTTAGCTGTCACATATGGCCCCCTCAATCGCCGAAAAAGGCCACTTCTCTAGACCCCACAAAAGCATAGCCTGAGCCTTTTAGCTGGTTTAGATTCTCAATAAAATTCTTTTTTAAATGAAAAGAACAGAAATAGCCCAGGATCAATCATGGACTAGAACCTCCAGTAACATTCCAAGGCTCAGAAAAATTCCTGTGAACTCATCCACTCAACAAATATTTATTTTTCCCCATCTTTACTGTATTCATTGATGGGGTTTCCCCCATCCTACAACATGTGGCATTCATAGTAGAGAGAATTTCCCAATTCCGGGTCCATGTCTGAGGGTACTGCAGTTGCTAGATCCGGGATACCCAGTATTGTTGCTTTTACTTCATTGTTCTGATCTGCAGCCTGTCTCCTTTGAGGTTCTCTGATGGCACTTGGGCCTGCCCCTTCTGAGTGGAGACTGAAGAAAAAGGGGGACATGACTTCCAAAACCCCACCCTCTCCAAGTTGCTCTCAGGTTATCTCAGGCCACAAAACTCCCAGTGAGCCAGAATAAGGCCTAAAAGCTCATTGGCAAAACTCCCATGGGTTCCCCAGGGAATTTGAACCTGCCTCCCCTTCCCATCACCCAAGCTTATGACCAAGTGAATTCTCCAAAGCACCTACTGGGTACTAGGGCCAGCACAATCACTAGGTCCAGGATATTCAATGAGGAGTATGGGTAGTGATAAGAACCTCAGGTCATGGGGATTAGATAATTCAAGTGACCTCAATGTTTGGTAGCTGAACTGATAAGAAGCTCATTATGTTTCAAAATATTGAATAAAATTAATGTACTTCACTGATAGCTCAACCACCAAGATATAGATATAAATATAAATGTCCCAATTAGTAAAGGAAAAAAACAACAAGCTAGCAAAAATCCACAAGGTTAAGCTAATTCTAGAACTAGCTTTTGCCCCAGAGTATCTGCTAATCTTTTGGTGGTTTCTGTCTTTGTTTTAATAGTCTGTGGGTTCAGGAGACAATAGACAAAGCCTAGGCCACAGAAGTAAGTATACAGGTAAGCTCGGAAACTTCTGGAAAGCCAAGACCTTCAAAAGACAAGGACTTCAGTGAATGGATTTTTTTAAAAACAAGAAAATTGGGGTAAAGGAGTAGATATGCTGATCTTGGCCTTGGTGTCATATAAAATAGAATAAAAATAAAAAACATTTCCCATGAGAATTTTTATACAATCTGCATTCATGTGGGTTTGAGGGAAGAATTTATATTATCTATGTGGTTCAAAAACCCAAGAAGAAAATTGAATTTAATGTGTCCCTAGCAGAATTAAACACAAATCTTCTCTGGGGAATAGCTGAAAAACTGATCCCAAATATAAACATAAGATATAGAAAACATGGGGAAATAATTTTAAAATATGAAATATAAAGTGAGAAGGTCCAATATAAGTATAATTGAAGTTTCAGAAGAATATAGGAAGTAGGGTAAAATCAATATTTAAAGAGGTATTGGGTTACAATTTTCCAGAATTAATGAAAGCCACCAATCTTTAGACCCAGGAAGCCCAAGAAATTCCAATTAAAATAAATAAAAGTTAATTTATTTATAGACCTATCAGAGTCTGTAGAACATTAAAGACAAAGAAAAATCCTTAAAGCAGCCCAAAATAGAAGATGAATTACCTTTACCCTTTACAGAAATATAACAATTAGATAGCTGGCTCTCAAACTTAAGTGGGCAGTAGAATCACTTGGAGGACTTTTAAGAACACATTTCTGAACCCCAACTACAAAGTTTGGGTTCAGAAAATCTGGAATAAGATTTTTAAAAGTTGCATTTCAAAAAAGCTCCAAAGTGATACTGATGCAGCTTGTCTAAGAACCACTTTTGAAAATCACTGAAATAGAGTGACATTTGCATTATAAAGAGCAATATTGGAAAACAAAAGACATTAAGAATGATATCTGTAAAGTACCAAGTAAAAAATGTCACTGTCAATCTAGAATTGATACCTGGGAAAACAAACTATCTTTCAAGAACATATGCAAAATAAAGATATCGTTCAACAAAAATTGAGAATTTAAAGCAGATTTTCACTGAAATAACTTCAAGAATATGTGCTTCAGGAGGAAGAAAAAGTATTTTAGAAGGAAGACTCAAGATGGAAAAAGAAATAGGGAAGCAAACAAAGCAGTAAATTTAAACCAATATTGATTATGGAAAACAAAAGCATTACTTTCTAATCTGAAGGGCTGTAAAAATGAATTTAGAATTAACACTGTAGCATACAAAAGCATACAGATCAATATTGGAATGATCAGATTTAAAACAGATTCTTATTTTGTGTGAGGAAAAACAATACATTTATTACACTTAGACTCATGAAATTATAAATATTAAAAATTTCACTTCATTCACTATAACAATGGTAACAATATATAACACCAAATTAGTTGAGGGGAATGTATGGAATGAGAGGAAAAGAATAGTCCAAAGGAATTTGTGAAAATAAAAAAATAATAGAAAATCTTTACTTATTTTAATAAATGTGAACCTTTATTTTTCTTTTAATATTTAATTCATTAAATAAGAAGCCTATTACATCTTAATATCAATAGCACTTTATAAAAATAAGTATATATTTCAAAACAATAATGAGAAGAGTGGCAATGTTCTATACTTGTGCAAATCTCTTTTATGTTCAACTTAATAGAAGACAGGTGGATTGTCATATCTGTTTCTGCATTCAATCTGTTGCAATATGTTGTGTTGGTTGAAGTATATAAAGAGAATCCAACTTCACATAGATGTGAGGCTGAAGAAGGAGGAATCTTTTATACTCTCTAAAAGAGTCTTTGTGACCTCCAGGGGTCCTTGGATCACACTTTAACAATTACTACACTAAAAAGTTTCCAGTTGCAAGACTGCAAACTAAACATGTGTACCAATCTTCTGCATCCTATGCCAAACTGAAACAAGTTACAGAAAATACATTAAAATAAAAATGTGTGGCTGTACCAAAAAAAAAAAAAATTCAGTATAGGCTGAGTGCAGTAGCTTATACTTGTAATCCCAGCACTTCAGGAGGAATGAGGCAGAGGATGACTTGAGTTCAGGAAGTTGAGGCCACAGTCAGCCATGATCATGCCACTGCATTCCAACTTAGGCAACAGAGTGAGACCCTGCCTCCCCCACACCACCCCCCACCATAAAGAAAAGAAAACTAGATATTTGTGCATCAGGGGACAGGGAAATTCCTTGAAGGAGAATTCTATCATAAACAATTGAAAATGTCATTTTTAAAAGTCCCATGCATTAAGGTGGTGGATGTCAGAACCTGAAGGTGATCCAGAAGCAACAAATAGAGTGCTAAGTTGAGATACTCCAGGCAGATAAAATCTTGTGCATCACTCCTCAGGGCCCAGGCTGCAGCCATAGGGGTGGGGGTAGGGATGGAGGGTTGGTATCAGCAGGTGGGAACTGAAATCAAAGAGGCAGGACATTGCTCCCAGGGCCAGGAGAAACATAGGGTGCTCAAGCACCAAATGCCAGCTACTACTCAACTCATTCAATCCACGCTTGCCCATTCTTACCAGACACATTTCATTAAAATAGTAACACCTGCTAAAGTCTCATAGTGTAGACATACTGGATAGTGGAAATTTTAACAGGAAATTTCAAGCACCGAGATGAACACACAATAAAAATATCATCAAATATAGGAGGAAATTTGACACCATGGAAGAAGCAAACTCAACCAATGGCAGAATTTATATCCAAAGATAAAGAATTAGTATTAGAAATAAGAATATGGGCCGGGCGCGGTGGCTCAAGCCTGTAATCCCAGCACTTTGGGAGGCCGAGACGGGCGGATCACGAGGTCAGGAGATCGAGACCATCCTGGCTAACACGGTGAAACCCCGTCTCCACTAAAAAATACAAAAAACTAGCCGGGCGAGGTGGCGGGCGCCTGTAGTCCCAGCTACTCGGGAGGCTGAGGCAGGAGAATGGCGTGAACCCGGGAGGCGGAGCGTGCAGTAAGCTGAGATCCGGCCACTGCACTCCAGCCTGGGCGACAGAGCGAGACTCCGTCTCAAAAAAAAAAAAAAAAAAAAAGAAATAAGAATATGATTTTTAAAAAAGATAATTTACATACTTAGAAAATCTTCAAAATATATTATTACCTTCTTAGAATGAAAAATATAAGCTAGAGGGGAAAAATGCTCAATAGATGTACTGAAACATCAAATAAATACTAAAAAGGAAAAAAATTAATTAACTGGAAAATTGAGTAAGGAGTTTTTCCAAAATACAGCCAAAGGAGTAATGAGATGAAAAGAAGGAAAGTAAGTTAGTAAATGTAAAGGAGAGATCTAAAAACAAACAAGTTTGTAATGGAAGTTCTGGAGAGAGTGAGAACTGATAATGAAGGGAGAGCAATGAGAGAAGAAAGACTAGCCAAGAACTAAAGACGGGCCCAAGTCTTCAGTTTAAGAGACCATTAATTGTCAAGCAAGATAATGTCAAGGCTACATGTAAAACTCTAAAATATGCTGGAAACTCATAATAGCTACACATGAATAAATCAGATTGATGCAAGAGACTAGATATACAAACAGACAATGGCCAGGCCATATATAAAAATAGAACTCTGACTCACAATCTGCAGCAACCAGCTCAGGAAGTCAACCCATAATCTGTGGTAAACAGCCCAGGAAACCAGTCTGCTATTTCTAAGTCAGACTTGTAGGGTGTCAGATCTCTACTTCTATCAAAAATCCAGGAAACTAAACAATAATACCTGTGATAATTGTTCCCAAGCTGGACTTTATTAATAACTGACAGCTTTCCTAATTTTGTACCTACTTTTGTACAACAGAAGACCAATTAGGTAAGGTCAAATACGTACCCCTAACCAATGACATAGAATGCTCTGTTTCTCGTTAGCCTGCCTGCAGCTTCCCCATGCCAATAGCCTCCAACAGGGCATACCTGAAGCCTTCCCTTTATTCACTATAAAGCTTTACCATTCCTCTGCCTGCCATTGAGCCTCTGCCAAGTATGAATGATGGTGGCTGACTCCCTTGCTATGGCAGGCTCTGAATAAACCATGCTGGGTTATTCTCATTTGGTTGGTCTTCATTCATTTCGATAGTTATTGTGGAGGCTCCACAGAGCCCCTGTCTGCACTGTGCACTGCACAGACCCCAGCCTTCATCTAGGTGCACTATTCACGAAGGCCCATCATGCCTTGCTGCTTGTGGCTTATGAATCCTGTGATGCTGCACCCTGGGCATGAACTCTGCTCTCTTTGTGTTGAGTTTCTTGGCTATTTATTCTCAGTTTAGTCACTGGCTTTGTTACTGGTTCCTATTTGTTTGGCATCCTTGTTTGAATCAGGTCATCTCTTTTCATCTCTCCTGCCTTTTTTTTTTTTGCTATTTTTTTGTGTTACTCTTTTGTGTCGTGCTGTCTAAAAGTGTTACTTGTCAAAAGAAGGAGAAACCTAGGGCAGAATATGGGCAAAGATCTTATTGGCCTGTTGTTCAAGCTGGCCTCACAGGCGGGGAAGTTTTCAGATCTTGTTAGACTGGTATCCATTGGACAAACTTTGCTGTGGGTCACCAATAAAACCAGATGAGGTTCTTCTTCCATCCTGAATTTGTCTCCTGAGAGCTTGGCTTTGATCCAGAGGGAATGCTATTTCTGGTTTTCCACCAGCCAGGGGCACAGACTCTAGGGTCTATGTTCAGAGGCAGCCAACTGTCAGGTTGTGGACCTGAGACACGAAGTGCACAGCATTACATTCCTACCAACTATCACCAGCTCGCATGGGGTTCTCTAAGTCTAAATTCTCTCCTGTATCTGGAAAAATCCCTGCTTCTTGTATGTAATCTGATTACAGTCCTAATTCTTGTCTCTCTCTCTCTAAATGGCATAACTTCAGAAGGTGACTTAGGTCTTCAGTGCTACTCTGGGGAACACTGAATTTGAATAAAATAGTTGGAGAGGCACCTAAGAAAAGAAAGGGAGTAAGATTCTACAAGCCCCATGGGTACCATTTCTCTTTTTCTTTCTTTCCATCTTTTTTTTTTTTTTTTTTTTTTTTTGGGACAGAGTCTCACTGTGTCACCCAGGCTGGAGTGCAGTGGAACGACCTTTGCTCATTTCAAGGGTAGCATTTCTTGATTGGTGTTCAGGGACCTCCAAACAAAACTCTGAAGTAAAAGTTGCATCACCAAAAAAGTCTCTAGCTAAAGCTAAAGGGCAACTTGACAAAGTTAAGCAAGAAAAAACTAGACTTATTTCCCTAGTAAATCCTCCCCCCAGTCCTTATCCTCCAGATGCTAGCTCTTCTAGAAACTGCCTCCCTTCCCATCGCCCAAGCTTATGACCAAATGAATTCTCCAAAGCACCTACTGGGTGCTAGGGACAGCACAATCACTAGGTCCAGGATAATCAATGAGGAGTATGGGTAGTGATAAGAACCTCAGGTCAGAGGGTTAGACAGTTCAAGTGACCTCAATGTCTTCCTCTTATGCTGCTGATTTCTCTCCTTCCGCACCTCCTACCTCTTCTTCCCTTTGTCCAGCCCCCATACCTTTCCCAACAACTTTCCTAAAACCCCCAGATGCCAGTTGCCTATAAGGACCCATTCCTCTCATGATCCAGTCATGCAGGCAACTGTAGAACTTAAGCCTTGGACTTGAGCTCCTTCAAGAACTGCAACTAAAGATTTCCCTAAACCCAAACAAGACCAGCAAATACACAATAGCAAAGACTAGGAACCAACCCAAATGTCTATCAATGACAGACTGGATTAAGAAAATGTGGCACATATAACACCATGGAATACTACGCAGCCATAAAAAAGGATGAGTTGGTGTCCTTTGTAGGGACATGGATGCAGCTGGAAACCATCATTCTCAGCAAACTATTGCAAGAACAGAAAACCAAACACTGCATGTTCTCACTCATAGGTGGGAATTGAACAATGAGATCACTTGGACACAGGAAGGGGAACATCACACACCGGGGTCTATTGTGGGGTGGAGGGAGTGGGGAGGGATAGCATTAGGAGATACACCTAATGTAAATGACGAGTTAATAGGTGCAGCACACCAACATGGCACATGTACACATATGTAACAAACCTGCATGTTGTGCACATGTACCCTAGAACATAAAGTATAATAAAAAAATTCATAGAAGAATTTGGAATTACTTTGGGTACACATGACCTAGGGTTACCTGACCTATATCAACTTGTACACACGTTGGTCCAGACCTCAGATACTAAATCCTAAATGGCAAAAGCTAATTGGGCTGACCCAGAAAGCGATCTACAGGATCCTTCTTTCCATAACAAACGTGAGGGTCAAAAACGGGCCAGAAAATTAGGTCAACATCTCATAAAAAGCCATACCTGAAACATTAACAGTAAAAATTGATAGGACCACAATTCAATCATGCAGATAGGCACAAAAGATAAAACTATAGATTGCTCAAGATACAGTAGGAAATACTTTCTGACGTCTCTTGGGAGATAAAGAAGGTGCTGTTGTGATAGCAGCCCTTTCATCTCACTTTGTCGACGGAGTTAAACCTGACGTTCAAGACCTACTGTGAAAGTAGACATTAGAATGGGAAATAGCCCCATTAGCTAAACTCTAATACCTGACAGAACATTTTGCCAGGGCTTCAGGACAAAAGTGAGACAAGCTCTAAAGTAAATTTATGAGACTATAGATTAAACAGTTAGGTAGTCCATTCCCCAACCAACAACCTGCTGACAAGGACACATGTAGATATTGTTAACAGAAGGAACACTGGAAAAAGATGAACCCGTCTTATAAAAGAAAAACCAAGACAAAGAAACATCCCTCAATTTGGATCAATGAACGCTTTCCAAGGAATGAAAAACCATTCAATATCTTGTCATACCCTCAAACACTCGAAGTAAATTAACTATGAATACAGTCATGCTAATCAATTCCTAGTTCAACTCATACTAAAAAAGATATGTGTGCCACTTTTTCTGCATTATAGCTTGTTACCTTTCTTAACTTCTTCCTCAGAGTAAACTTACAACATATGTGGGAGGTATTTCAAACAACCCTCAGGTTTTCCCCATCTCCCAGCTGTTAACCTAACCCTCGTGTCTTTGACTGAAAAGCATTCTTTCCTGCTCTGTGATACCACTCCTGCAAATTTAATAGAAAGGTTACTTTGCAAATGGAACTTCAGTGATTAAAAGCATGCCAGGAGGACTATTTCTTCAGGTTCCAGAGAACTCCTCTGTTTATAGTCGTGTCTGCTCTGGATATGCCATTGCTTCTCCCATTACATTTAATGCATACCACAGAAAAGTGACACTCTATGGGCAAAAATTTTACTGATATAGGCAAAATAATCAAGCAGAACCTATAAAAATTACAGATAGAGTCTATCAAACCATTACATAAACTTCCCTAATATTCCTTGAACTCAGACACAGGTAAGGGATCAAATCTATAGTTACAAGCCTTGTATATCAAGGTCTTCTCATACCCTGCATTAGCCCTGTAACACTTCTGTCCTGTGAGTAAAGAACCCAAACAGATGACGATGTCAATTTGCTCAAGACTTCAAGGCCATTGGCAAAATTGTTATTCCTCACTTTCCAGAAATACCCCAACCCACGCAATTCCTCTAGAAGCCACCTGCTTACCTGCAGTGAATCTTTGCTCTACCTTTTTCAGTGTGCCTCTAGACTAGGAGAATCAATACATTTTTGCCTTTTCCCGAGAAGGACAACATTCTATCTAGACAGTGATGCTTCAGGGTGTTACCGAAGCCCTTTCCTACTTTTCCTAGGTCCTCAAACAAGACTTAAAAAATATGGGAGTGGTTGGCAAGATGGCCAAATAGGAAAAGCTCTGCTCTGCAGCTCCCAGCCAGATCAACGCAGAAGGTGGGTGATTTCTGCACTTCCAACCGAAGTACCTGGCACATCTCACTGGGACTGATTAGACAGTGGGTGCAGCCCACCGAGGGTGAGCAGAAGCTGGGTGGGGCGTTGCCTCACCCAGGAAGCACAAATGGTTGAGGAACCCCCTCCCCTAGCCAAGGGAAGCTGTGAGGGACTGTGCTGTGAGGAACAGTGCACTCTGGCCTAGATACTATGCTTTTCCCATGGTCTTCGCAACCCACAGGCCAGGAGATTCCCTCCAGTGCCTACATCACATGGGCCCTGGTTTTCAAACACAAAACTTGGCAGTCATTTGGGCAGACACTGAGCTAGCTGAAGGAGTTTCTTTTCACACCCCAGTGGTGACTGGAACGCCAGCAAGACAGAACCGTTTACTCCCCTGGAAAGGGAGCTGAAGCCAGAGAGCCAAGTGGTCTAGCTCAGGGGATCCCACCCCCACAGAGCCCAGCAAACTAAGATCCACGGACTTGGAATTCTCTTTGCTTGCACAGCAGTCTGAAGTCGACCTGGGATGCTTCACTTTGGTGGGGGGAGGGGCATCTGCCATTACTGAGACTTGAGTAGGGAGTTTTCCCCTCAGTGTAAACAAAGCCTTAAGGAAGTTCGAACTGGGCAAAGCCCACTGCATCTTGGCAAAGCTGCTGTAGCCCAGACTGCCTCTCTAGATTCCTCCTCTTGGGGCAGGGCATCTCTGAAAGAAAGGCAGCAGCCCCAGTCAGGGGCTTATAGATAAAACTCCCATCTCCCTGGGACAGAGCACCTGGGGGCAGGGGTGGCTATAAGTGCAACTTCAGCAGACTTAAACGTTCCTGCCTGCCAACTCTGAGAGCAGCGGATCCCCTGGCACAGTGCAGGAGCTCGGCTAAGGGACAGACTGCCTCAAGTGGGTCCTTGATCTCCGTGCCTCTTGACTGGGAGACACAGCAGGGTCTACAGACACCTCAAACAGGAGAGCTCCAGCTGGCATCTAGCAGGTACCCCTTGGGGATGAACCTTCCAGGGAAAGGAACAGGCAGCAATCTTTGCTGTTCTGCAGCCTCCACTAGTGACACTCAGGCAGACAGGGTCTGGAGTGGACCTCCAGCAAACTGCAGCAGACGTGCAGCAGAGTGGCCTGACTGTTAGAAGGAAAACTAACAAACAGAAAGGAATAGTATCAACATCAACAAAAAGGATGTCCACACCAAAACCCCATCTGACGGTCACCAACATCAAAGACCAAAGGTAGATAAGTCCACGAAGACGGGGGAGAAACCAGTGCAAAAAGACTGAAAACTGCAAAAAACAGAACGCCTCTTCTCCTCCAAGGTATCACAACTCCTCACCAGCAAGGGAAGAAAACTGGACAGAGAATGAGTTTGATGAATTGACAGAAGTAGGCTTCAGAAGGTGGATAATAACAAACTCCTCCCAGTGCAAGGAAGCTAAGAACCTTGAAAAAAGTTAGAGGAATTGCTAACTAGAATAACCAGTTTAGAGAAGAACATTAATGACCTGATGGAGCTCAAAAACACAGCACAAGAACATCATGAAGCACACACAAGTATCAATAGCTGAATTGATCAAGCAGAAGAAAGGATATCAGAGGTTGCAGATCAACTTAATGAAATAAAGCATGAAGACAAGATTAGAGAAAAAATGGTGAAAAGGAATGAACAAAGCCTCCAAGAAATATGGGGCTATGTGAAAAGACCAAACCTACCTTTGATTGTTGTACCTGAAAGTAAAAAGAAGAATGGAGCCAAGTAGGAAAACACTCTTCAGGGTATTATTCAGGAGAACTTCTCCAACCTATCAAGACAGGCCAACATTCAAATTCAGGAAATACAGAGACCACCATAAAAATCCTCCTCAAGAAGAGCAACCCAGAGACACGTAATTGTCAGATTCACCAAGGTTGAAATGAAGGAAAGAATGTTAAGAGCAGCCAGAGAGAAAGGTCAGGCTAACCACAAAGGGAAGCCCATCAGACTAACAGTGGATCTCTCTGCAGAAACTCTACAAGCCAGAAGAGAGTGGGGGCCAATATTCAACATTCTTAAAGAGAATAATTTTCAACCTAGAATTTCATATCCAGCCAAACTAAGCTTCATAAGCGAAGAAAAAAATAAAATCCTTTACAGACAAGCAAATGCTGAGAGATTGTGTCACCACCACGCCTATCTTACAAGAAGCAATAAACATGGAAAGGAACAACTGGTACTAGCAACTGCAAAAACATACAAAATTGTAGAGACCATAAACACTATGAAGAAACTGCATGAAATAATGGGCAAAATAACCAGCTAGCATCATAATGACAGGATCAAATTCACACATAACAGTATTAACCTTAAATGTAAATGGGCTAAATGCCTCAACTAAAAGACACAGGCAGGCAAATTGGATAATGAATCAAGACGCACTGGTGTGCTGTATTCAGGAGACCCATTTCACATGCAAAGACACACATAGGGTCAAAATAAAGGGATGGAGGAAGATTTACCAAGCAAATGGAAAGAAAAAAAAAGCAGAGGTTGCAATCTTAGTCTCTGATAAAACAGACTTTAAATCAACAAAGATCAAAAAAGACAAAGAAGGCCATTACATAATGGTAAAGGGATCAATTCAACAGGAAGAGCTAACTCTCCTAAATATATATGCACCCAATACAGGAGCACCCAGATTCATAAAGCAAGTTCTTAGAGACCTACGAAGAGATTTAGACTCCCACACAATAATAGTGGGAGACTTTAACACCCCACTTTCAATATTAGACAGATCAATGAGACAAAATTAACAAGGATATCCAGGACTTGAACTCAGCTCTGGAACAAGCAGACCTAACAGACATCTACAGAACTCTCCACCCCAAGTCAAAAGAATATACATTCTTCTCAGCACTACATCACACTTACTCTAAAATTGATCAGATAATTGGAAATAAAACACTCCTCAGCAAATGCAAAAGAATGGAAATCATAACAAACAGTCTCTTAGACCACAGTGAAATCAAATTAGAACTCAGGATTAAGAAACTGCACAACTACATGGAAACTGAACAACCTGCTCCTGAATGACTATTGGGTAAATAATGAAATTAAGGCAGAAATAAATAAGTTATTTGAAACCAATGAGAACAAAGACACAACATACCAGAATCTCTGGGACACAGCTAAAGCAGTGTTTAGAGGGAAATTTATAGCACTAAATTCCCACAAGACAAATCAAGAAAGATCTAAAATCAACACCCTAGCATCACAATTAAAAGAACTAGAGAAGCAAAAGCAAACAAATTCAAAAGCTAGCAGAAGACAAGAAATAACTAAGATCAGAGCAGAACTGAAGAAGATAAATACACCAAAAACCCTTCAAACAAAGCAGTGAATCCAGGAGCTGGTTTTTTGAAAAGATCAACAAAATAGATAGACTGCTAGCCAGACTAATAAAGAAGAAAGAGAAGAATCAAATCGATGCAATAAAAAATAATAAAGGGGTTATTACCATTGATCCCACAGAAATACAAACTACCATCAGAGAATACTATAAACACCTCTATGCAAATACACTAGAAAATCTAGAAGAAATGGATAAATTCCTGTAAACATACATCCTCCCAAGTCTAACCCAGGAAGAAGTCAAATCCCTGAATAACAATAAGAAGTTCTGAAATTGAGGCAGTAATTAATAGCCTACCAACAAAAAATGTCCAGGACCAGATGATTCATAGCCGAATTCTACCAGAGGTACAAAGAGGAGCTTGTATCATTCCTTCTAAAACTATTCCAAACAATAGAAAAAGAGTGACTCCTTACTAACTCATTTTATGAGGACAGCATCATCCTGATACCAAAGCCTAGCAGAGACAAACCAAAAAAAAGAAAATTTCAGGCCAGTATCCCTGATGAACATCGATGCAAAAATCCGCAATAAAATACTGGCAAACCAAATCCAGCAGCACATCAAAAAGCATATCCACCATGATCAAGTTGGCTTCATCCATGGGATACAAGGCTGGTTCAACATATGCAAATTGATAAATGTAATCCATCACATAAACAGACCCAATGACAAAAACCACACGATTATCTCAATAGATGCAGAAAAGACCTTCAATAAAATTTAACACCACTTCATGCTAAAACCTCTCAATAAACTAGGTATTGATAGAACATATCTCAAAATAATAAGAGCTATTTATGACAAGCCCACAGCCAATATCAATAATGAATGGGCAAAAACTGGAAACATTCTCTTTGAACACTGGCACAAGGCAAGCATTCCCTCTCTCACCACTCCTATTCAACATAGTATTGGAAGTTCTGGCCAGAGCAATCAGGCAAGAGAAAGAAATAAAGTGTATTCAGATAGGAAGAGAGGAAGTCAAATTATCTGTTTGCAGATGACATGATTGTATATTTGGAAAACCTCAACATCTCAGCCCAAAATCTCCTTAAGGTGATAAGTAACTTCAGCAAAGTCTCAGGATACAAAATCAATGTGGAAAAATCATAAACATTTCTATACACCAATAATAGACAAACAGAGAGCTGAATCATGAGTGAACTCCCATTCATAATTGCTTCAAAGATAATAAAATATCTAGGAATACAACTTACAAGGGATGTGAAGGACCTCTTCAAGGAGAACTACAAACCACTCGTCAAGGAAATAAGGGAGGACACAAATGGAAAAACATTCCATCCTGATGAATAGGAAGAATCAATATCATGAAAATGGCCATACTGCCCAAAGTTATTTATAGATTCAATGCTGTTCCCATCAAGCTTCCATTGACTTTCTTCACAGATTTAGAAAAAAAACTACTTTAAATTTCACATGGAACCAAAAAAGAGCCCACATAGCCAAGAAAATCCTAAGCAAAAGAACAAAGCTGGAGGCATCACGCTGACTTCAAATTGTACTACAAGGCTACAGTAATCAAAACAGCATGGTACTGGTACCAAAACAGATATACAGACCAACGGACAGAAAAGAGGCCTCAGAAATAACACCACACATCTACAACCATCTGATTTTTGATGAACCTAATACAAACAAGCATTAGGGAAAGAATTCCCTATTTAATAAATGGTGTTAGGAAAACTGGCTAGCCATATGCAGAAAACTGAAACTGGATCCCTTCCTTACACCTTATATAAAAATTAACTCAAGATGGGTTAAAGACTTAAAAGTAAGACCCCAAACCATAAAAACCCTAGAAGAAAACCTAGGCAACATCATTCAAGATATAGGCATAGGCAAAGACTTCATGACCAAAACACCAAAAGCAATTTCAACGAAAGCCAAAATTGACAAATGGGATCTAATGAAAGAGCTTCCATACAGCCAAATAAACTATCATCATAGTGAACCGGCAACCTACAGAAAGGGAGAAAATTTTTGCAATCTGCCCATCTGACAAAGAGCTAATACCCAGAATCTATAAAGAACTTAAGCAAATTTACAAGAAAAAAAAATCAAAAATTGTGTGAAGGATATGAACAGACAACTTCTCAGAAGACAACATTTATGTGAACAACAAACATGAAAAACAGCTCATCATCACTGGTCACTAGAGAAATGCAAATCAAAACCATAATGAGGTACCCTCTCATGCCAGTTAAAACTGGTGATCATTAAAAAGTCAGAAAACAACAGATGCTGGAGAGGATGTGGAGAAATAGGAACGCTTTTACACTATTGGTGGGAGTGTAAATTAGTTCAGTCACTGTGGAAGACAGTGTGGCAATTCCTCAAAGACCTAGAACCAGAAATGCCATTTGACCCAGCAATCCCATTACTGGTTATATACCCAAAGGATTATAAATCATTCTACTATAAAGACACATGCACATGTATGTTTATTCCAGCACTATTCACAACATCAAAGACTTGGAACCAATCCAAACGCCCATCCATGATAGACTGGATGAAGAAAATGTGGCACATACACACCATGGAATACTATGCAACCATAAAAAAGGATAAGTTTATGTCCTTTGAGGGGACATGGATGTAGCTGGAAATCATGTCTCAGCAAACTAACACAGGAACAGAAAACCAAACACCTCATGTTCTCACTCATAAGTGGGAGTTGAACAATGAGAATACATGGATCTAGTGAGAACATCACACACCAGAGCCTGTCGGGGGTGGGGGAGGGGTAGCATTAGGATAAATACCTAATGTAGATGATGGGTTGATGGGTGCAGCAAACCACCATGGCACATGTATACCTATGTAACAAACGTGCACACTCTACACATATATCCCAGAACTTAAAGTATAATAAAATATTAAAAAATAAAAAAGATCTAAATGTATCTTGTGATTCAGTTCTAATATGCTATGTAGATATCTCATACTCTTTTCTGAGAACAAGGAACACTATAAAAAGATTCCATTTACTTGCTCTGTCTTAAAAAATGGACTTAAAGTTTCAAAAGATAAATTACAATTTTTCCTGAATAGTTTATTGAATAGGGCACAAGAGGGGAAAAACTGTTAGACTGAAGGCTATTCAAACGTGCTCTAGATGTCTTACAAACTACAATAGAAAGGATTTGTAGGTTTAAGTGGATATTGCAGACAATGGGTGCCAAATTTTCCTGAGATTGCAAAACCTTTTTACAAACAAATCCTCAGGAACAGTCTTCTGCTCTGAAAGCCCAACCAGAAGCAGGACTTCTGGAACCTGGAGAAGGTGTTTCAATTGCCTCCTTTTCTAGGTGTCTCTAACTAAACCAACAACAACAAACACCAAAAAACATTTCATCTATTTGCACATGAGTGATTGGGACAAGTCCTTTGGGTTTTAACTGCATCATCAGTAGACCCAGGGGCAAAAGTTCATCCCCCTTGTCTGAGGACCACAGCTGCTATTGCAAACTTAGTGATGTTTCTGCTGAACTGGTTCTAGGCTCCCTGCTTGACCTCAGAGTTCCTCACACAGTACAGACATTACTGAGGACACACAGCACTTTTCAACCATCTGATTAACCTCTTCCGAGATGCTATTACTCCCTACCTCTCACATGGGTTATTCCCTGCAACAAAACCTAAACCCTGTCACTCTCCTGCCCTACAAGAAGATGGGGAGCTGAACCTCAGGATTATCTTTTCTTAATTAGGGAACCCTCGGTAATTCAATCAGATTTAACAGAGACTCATATTGAGAACCATGACCTCATAATCTTTGTTGATGGATCATACCTCAAAATGTTAGTAGTGGAAGGCATCCAAGTCACAAGGCACCAAAATATGTTAATAGTGGCAAATAAGTACTGGCCTGCAGCAACCTCAGTTCTTGCCTCCTCGGAAGAAAGAATTCGACTTCAGGGCTTAAGATGGAAGGAGGGACTGAGGAAAGTTTAAGAGCAGGAGAGAAAATTTATTAAAAAGCTTTAGAACAGGAATGAAAGGAAGGAAAGTACACTCGGAAGAGAGCCAAGTGGGCAACTTGAAAGACAAGTGCACCGTTTGAGCTTTTTGAGTTGGGGTTTCATATGTTGGCATACTTCCGGGTCTTGCATCACTCCTACCAACTCCTAAGATCTTATTGCGAACCCGCTAATCATCAGTTTCAGGTGTTTTGTATTCATTAGGAGATGGTCTTTCCCTAGTGCCAGCTGGTACCAATTATTTCTTTAGCGAGACAGTTAACACTGCCTGACCGTCACTGGATGGTCACCTGACACTCCTGGAGTGTATGTTGGGTGGTGGGGAGCCCTTTTATGCCCTGCTTACACCTGACTAGCTACTTACTATAACAAAAACTGAATCTGGAGGTTATCGAGCAAGATATTCCATCACTAATCCAAGTGCTTCTTTAGAATACAGTCCTCTGAGGAAAAGGCATCCCAGGTGGCAGAATTTATTGCACCTACTGGAGTTTGTCAACTAGCCAAAGACCAGAGAATAGACTTATATACAGATAGCAGGGGTACTCTAGAGTAGTACGTTACTTTTGGATGCTTTGGAAACAAAGAGGGTCTCTCACCTCCCTGGAACCTCCATCAAAAGTGGACAGCAAGTTAAGAGACATTTAGTTGTATTCCTACTTCCTAGAGAGGTCACTGTTATAAGGTTGAAGTCCAGGTAAAAAGATAGCATAGAAGTTAGGCAATGGAGCAGCAGACCATCATGCCACTGGGCAAGTGGTTTGGCCAAGGTTATGATCCTCTCTAAACCTTCCAAGGATACATTTCTGATCAAGGGATTCAAAATGGCCATTATAAAATTGCAACGCAATAAACATCAAAAACAGTGATTTACTTTTACAAGAAGCACATCTGAAATAAAGTGACATAGGAAAGCTGGAAGTAAAGGGATGGAAATGCACACATGAGGCAAGTAATAACAAGAAAGCTAATTGCTATATGATGAAGCAGAAGAGAAGGCAAAAAATAAAATAGATTTTATAAGGATTAAAGAAAAACTGACTTTACTCATGGAGAGTCCTACCTTGTTTCAGGATGTGGAATACTCTGCTGGAGTGTTTTTCTCAATGTCTGCTCCCCTGTTGGCTTTGGATTTACTGGCTTGACACTGGGTCTTCCCTTTGCCCTGCTTCCCAGAGAAAATCCACTTCTTGTGCTTCTCCTCTCTTATTCCACTGTTATTTTTTCTTAACACTTGCTGCAAAGCAGGGCAATGTTCTCTGATCTTCTGGTTAAGCCTCAGTTGTGGGCAATCCCTGAGCACCTGTCTCAAGGGGGTGTGGTCTTACCCTCCTGCAGACTTGTGCTGGGGTACTCTTCCTGCCTTTCTCTCAGGGATAGAAAATGTTTTCCTTTTCTCCATGCCCAGCTGCAATGAATTGCTTCCAGCTTCTTAAGGCTACAATTTTTTGTTGTGCTTCCTTCTGAAGATGAACGCTTTTATTTGAAAGGGGCGATGGGTCTCCATGAAGTTTCAGCAGGGGCTAAAGCTAAAGTAAGCCGAACACCTGAGGGAAATTACACCTGTGAGAGTTTGCAAACCTGTTCCTGTGGCTCCCAAGAAATTCACACTCTTATGGCCCATACCCAGTCTTTAGGAATTCCTTAAACGTTTCTATATGAACCTTCTTATGCACTTACATGGTGTTTGGTATTCTGCATCAGATAAGCAGCTGTCCTGGTCCTGTTTCTCTCTGTAGGCACTTGTCTCTCTCCAGGAACAATGCTGAAATATACTAAGTCTTGTGCTCCCAGCAGACAGCAATAGTTAAGTTCTTCGATTATTTAGTGTTTCAGGAAAACACATCACAAAGAACCACCCTTCCCAATATGCCTCAGCTAAAACTTGCTGTCCACTCTTTGTCGTGACTGGTATAAGACTTTTGTGTTTACCTGAGACAAGGTCAAACACAGATCTTTTTTCCCCTCTTTTGTTTGAACCTATTGATAAGCCAGATATAGAGCCTTTCCCTTTCGAATGGGAATGAGTAGCTAAAGTTAGAACTGTTTGTTTCCCTGAAACCTGGTAGACATACAAATAAACACCTCCAGTTCAACAACGTGACTGAGACTTCCCATAATTGCAAAATGATTCCATCTGTACGTCACGCCCAGCTGTAAGTTATCTACTGCTCCCTAAAATGTCCAGAATGAAACCACGTTGCTGAGATGCTCTGATCTTTGAATCCAACGTGTTCATCTATTACAATAGTCTAAATATAATCATCTCCTTAATTGTCTGGTGCATTTTGTCTTCGACACTAGATTTCAGGTTAGTTATTTGCCCTGTGACCTCAGTTCTCTGAAAGTTCAAGAAAAGTTGCTTATTTACATTTTTTGAACTTTTTTCATGCTGTAAGTGTGGGAACAATACTGCTTTCTACTCCTTGTATCTCTGAGCTGAAACTGAGTCTTGATTCTCTTATTTACCACGTCCAGAATGAAGAGGGTGTTCCCTAGTATCCTGCAAAAGTGACCAATCAGGTGTTTTTTGTTTTGTTGTTGTTGTTGTTTTGGCAGTACTATTACGAACTAATGGATTTTAACATTTTAAGGTTTTCAATCTGTTGCAGTCATTCTTTTTAAAATCATTATTTTCCCAGCTTTAGAGAGTGAGAGTCCCTGCAAATTGGTCTTTTAAATCTTTGACACAACTCAAGTAGTCTTTGATAGCTTCTTTACTTTCTGCATAACAGGATGTTCTAGGCTTATTCTATGTTTTTCCCACACTAGATCTAGAATCAGCCATTCCTCTAGGAAGCCTTTGTTCATTTTAGTAGGAAATGGCATTTAAAGACTATAATCTGGCCTCTAGTAGTATTTTAACTCTGTTTGAGACAGAGTCTAGCTCTGTCACCAAGGCTGGAGCGTAGTGGCGCAATCTCGGCTCACTACAACCTCCGCCTCCCAGGTTCAAGCAATTCTCCTGCTTCAGCCTCCCAAGTAGCTTGGATTACAGCCATGATGCCCAGCTAATTTTTATATTTTTAGTAAAGATAGGGTTTCACCATGTTGGCCAGGCTGGTTTTGAACTCCTGACCTCAATTGATCCACCCGCCTTGGCCTCCCAAAGTGCTGGGATTACAGGCACGAGCCGCCATTCCCAGCCATTTCTTGAGTTTTAAAATTTTCTTTTCTTTTTCATTTTCTTGAGACAAGGTCTCACTCTGTCACCCAGGCTGGAGTGATTGGCACAGTCATGGCTCACTGCAGCCTCCACCTCCTGAGTAGCTGGGACTATATAGGTGCACACCTTCTGTAGTCCTGACTAATTTTTATTTTTTATTTATAAATTTTTTTAGTAGAGAGGGGGTGTGGCTCACACCTGTAACACCAGAATTTTGGGAGGCTGAGGCTGGCGGATCACTTGAGTCCAGGAGGTCCAGACCAGCCTGGGCAACATGGTGAAACCCTCTCTCTACTAAAAAACAAAAAATTACACACTCTTGAGTTTTTTTAAACAGGAGTAGGTAAGGAATTTGAAAAGGCTTTTTAAAAGCATCTATGGAAATAAACATATGATCTTCCTCCTTAGATCTGTAAATACAGTGTGTTAGTTCACTTGTTAATATTTAGTCAAGTCAGTGTGTATTCCAGGAATAAATCCCACTTCATTATGTTGTATCATTTTCATAGTGTGGTGTTGTATTCTGTTAAGTAGTGTTTTATTTAGAACTTTTGCATCAATATTCATAAGTGATATCTGTAGTTTTCTTTTTTTGCTGTTTTTGTCAAGTTTAGGTGTTAATGCTGTACTTATTTTATAAAAACAGTTCAGGAATGTTCCTTCATTCCCAGTGATCTGGAAAAACTTGTGAAGTACTTGACTGTCTGGTCTTTGAAGTTTTGGTAGAATAAACTTGGGAAACCATGAGGGTTTCATTTTTTTTTTTTTTTTATGTGGAAGTTCCTTGATAATTATCTCTGTTTCTTCCAAGTAAATTAGTCTGTTTAAACTGTTTGTCTCTAAATGGGGTCATTCAATTTTAATACATTCTATTTCCCTTAAAGTTATCCACTTCATATAGATCGTCAGCATTTTTCACAGAGGTCTGAAAAGTAGTCCCTTAGGTTTTTCAAATATCTTCTGTTTCAATGGTTATTTCCCCGTTTGATATTTCTTATTTTGTGCATTTGTACTTTTTCTTGAGTAAATATAGGTCATAATTTGTCTATTTTGCTATTTTCCCCCCAAATTATAGATTTTAATTGGATCTAGTATTTTAAAATTCTTTATCTCATTAATTTCTGCTTTTATTTTTTATGATTTTCTATCTCTAGCCTTTATAACTATTTTCTTTACTACTTTGGGTTTAATTTGCTCTTCTTTTTTAGTTTCCTAAGATGGAAACTTAGATTATTGACTTTAGGTCTTCATTCTTTTCTGATATGTGCACTCAATGCTATAAATTTCCTCGTAAGCACTACTTTTTCTGCATCCCACAAATTTTGATAACCTATATTTTCATTTTGGTTTAATTTGAAATATTTAAAGATTTATCTTGAGAAATTCTTTGATCCATGAGTTATTTAGAAGTATATTGTGGTAATCTTCAAATACTTAGGAGTTTTCTAGCTATTTTTCTGTTATTGATTCCTAGTTTCATTCTGTTGTCATCTGATAGCATACTTCTATCGTTTGAATGTGTCCCCCAAATTTTATGTGTTGGGGTCTTCATTTCTAGTGTAGCAGTATTGAAAGGTGAGGCCTTTAAGAGGTGATTGGATCATGAGGGCTCTGCCCTTACACATGGATTAATCCATTCATGGGTTAATGGATTAATGGGTTATCATTGGAGTGGAACTGGTGGCTTTATCAGATGGGAGAGACCTGATTTAGTATGTTAGCATGCTAAGCCCCCTTGCTGTATGATACCCTGCACTGTCTTGGGACTCTCCAGAGCCCCCACTAGTCAGAAGACTCTCACCAGATGCATTCCCTTGATCTTGGCCTTCTCAGCTTCCATAACTGTAAGAAATAACTGCCCAGTTTCAGGTATTCTGGTATAGGCAACAGAAGATGGACCAAGGCATGCATGTACTTTGTGTGATTTCTATTCTTTTAAGTGTGTTAATATGTGCTTTACATACAAGAATGTGGTCTATCTTAGTGCATGTTCTGTGTGAGCTTGAGAAGAATGTGTATTCTGCTGTTGGGTAAAGTAGCCTGTAGATGTCAGTTAGATCCAGTTAATTGATGGTCCAGTTGAACTATGTCTTTGCCAATTTATTGCTGGCTATATCCACTGATTACCAATAGAGGGATGTTGAAGTCTGCAACTATGATAATAGATTGATCTATTTTTCCTTGCAGTTCTTTCAGTTTTTGCCTCATGTATTTTGACCCTCTGTTGTTAGGTGCATATATGTTAAGCATTGTTATGCCATCTTGGAGAACTGACTCCTTTCTCATTATGTAATGGCCTTCCTTATTGCCAAAAAAATTTCCTTTCTCCAAAGTCCATTTTGTCTGAAATTAGTAATATAGCTACTCCGGCATTTTTTATTAGCATTAGCATCAGATATCTTTCTCCATCCTTTTACTTTTAGTCTATCTCTGTCTTTATATTTAAAAACGGTTTTTTTGTAGGCAGCATATAGTTGGGTCTTGTGTTTTATTCACTCTGAGAGTGTCTGTCCTTTAATTGGTGTGTTTAGACCATTGATGTCCCCTTGATGTTGAACATGATGATGATGATAATGATTTTTTGAGACAAGGTCTCACTCTATTACCCAGGCTGGAGTGTAGTGGCACAATCTCGGCTCACTGCAGCCTCAATCTCCTGGGCTCAAGCAATCCTCCTACCTCAGCCTCTGAAGTAGCTGGGACTACAGGCATGCACCACTATGCAAACTAACACCAGCTAGTTTTTTGTATTTTTTGTAGAGACACCCTGTTGCTCAGGCTGGTCTTAAACTCCTGAGCTCGAACAATACACCTGCCTTGGTCTCTCAAAGTGTTGGTTTTCAGGCATGAGCCACCATGCCTGGCCTACTATGATTATTTATATAGTTCTATTAATATCTTACTACATTTGTGATATGGTTTGGCTTTGTGTCCCCTCCCAGATCTCATATTGAGCTGTAGTTGCCATAATCCCCATATGTTGTGTGAGGGATCTGGTGGGAGGTAATTGAATCATGGGGGCGGTTACCTCCATGTTGTCCTTGTCATTGTGAGTGAGTTCTCACAAGATATGATGGTGTTATAAGGGGCTTCCCCACCTTCACTCTGCACTTCTCTTTCCTGCTGCCATGTGAAGAAGGACATGATTGCTTCCCCTTCCACAATGATTGTAAGTTTCCTGAGGCCTCCCCAACCCTGTGGAACTATCAGTCAATTAAATCTCTCTCCTTCAGAAATTACTTAGTCTCAGGTATATCCTTATAGCAGCATGAGAACAAACTAATACAGTAAATTGGTACCAGGAGTGGGATGCTGCTGTAAAGATACCTGAAAATGTGGAAACTTTGGAACTGGGTAACAGGCAGAGATTGGAACAGTTTGGAGGGCTCAGAAGAAGACAGAAAAATGTGGGAAAGTTTGGAACTTCCTAGAGACTTGGAGGGCTCAGAAGACAGGAAGAGGTAGGAAAGTTTGGAACTCCCTAGATACTTGTTGAATGGCTTTGACCAAAATGCTGATAGTGATATGGACAATGAAGTTCAGGCTGAAGTGATCTCAGATGGAGATGAAAAAGTTGTTGGGAACTAGAGTAAAGGTCACTCTTGCTATGCAAAGAGACTGGCAGCATTTTGCCCCTGGCCTAGAGATCTATGGAACTTTGAACTTGAGAGAAATGATTTAGAGTACCTGGCAGAATAAATTTCTAAGCGGCAAAGCATTCAACAGGAAACAGAACATAAAAGATTGGAAAATTTGCTATCCAATGATGCAATAGAAAAGAAAAATGCATTTTCTGGGGAGAAATTCAAGCTGGCTGCAGATATTTGCATAAATAATAACGAGTCAAATGTTAATCACCAAGACAATGGGGAAAATGTCTCAAGGGCATGTCAGAGGTGTTCATGGCAGCCCCTTCCATCAGACCTGGAGATCAAGGAGGAAAAAAAAATGGTTTCATGGGCCGGGCCCAAGGCCTTGCTGCTTTGTGCAGTCTTGGGACTTGGTGCCCTGCATCCCAGCCATGGCTAAAAGGGGCTAAGGTACAGCTTGGTCTGTGGCTTCAGAGGGTGCAAACCACAAGCCTTGGCAGCTTCCACATGGTGATGAGCCTGTGGGTACACAGAAGTCAAGAACTGAGGTTTGGGGACTGATATGGTTTGGCTGTGTTCCCACCCAAATCTCATCTTGAATTGTAGCTCTCATAATTTCCACATGTTATGGGAGGGACCCAGTGGGAGATAATTGAATCATGGGGGCAGTTTCCCCCATAATGTTCTCGTGTTAGTGAGTAAGTCTCACTAGATCTGATGGTTTCATAAGGAGTTTTCCCTTTTCTCTTGGCTGTCATCCTCTCCCTTGCCACCACCATGTAAGGCGGTGCCTTTTGCCTTCTGCCACTATTGTGAGGCCTCCCCAGCCACGTGGAACTGTGAGTCCATTAAACCTTTTTTCTTTATAAATTACCCAGTCTGTGGTATGTCTTTACCAGCAGCATAAAAACAGACTAATATAGGAACCTCTGCCTAGATTTGTGAGAATGTATGGAAACACCTGGATGTCCAGTCAGAAGTTTGCTGCAGGGCAGAGCCCTCATGGAGAACCTCTGCTAGGAGAGTGTGGAAGGGAAATGTGGGGTCAGAGCCCCCACACAGAGTCCACACTGGGGCACTGCCTAGTGGAACTGTGAGAAGAGTGCTACTATACTCCAGAACCCAGAATGGTAGATCCACTGACAGCTTGTACTCTGTGTTTAGAAAAGCTGCAGACACTCAACACCAGCCCCTGAAGGCAGCTGGGAGGGAGGCCGTACCCTGCAAAATCCTGGGGACAGAGTTGCCCAAGGAGACGGGAGCCCACGACTTGCATAAGCGTGAGCTGGATGTGAAACTTGGAGTCAAAGAAAAGCATTTTGGAACTTTAAGGTTTAATGACAGCCCTATTGGATTTTGGATTTGCATGGGGCCTGTGGCCCCTATGTATTGGCCAATTTCTCCCATTTGGTACAGGTGTATTTACCCATTGCCTGTATCCCCATTGTACCTAGGAAGCAACTAACTTGCTTTCAATTTAGGCTCAGAAGCAGAAGGGACTTGTCTTGTCTCAGATGAGACTTTGGACTTGGACTTTTGGGTTAATGCTGGGATGAGCTAAGACTTAAGGGGACAGTTGGATGGGCATTATTGTGTTTTGAAATGTGAGGACATGAGATTTGGGAAGAGCCAGGGACAAAATGATATGATTTGGCTGTGTCCCCACCCAAATCTCATCTTGAACTCTAGCTCCCATAACCCCATGTGTCATGGGAGGGACCCAGTGGGAGGTAATTGAATCACGGGGAAGTGATGGTCCTGTGATAGTGAGTGAGTTCTCATGAGATCTGATGATTTTATAAGTGACTTCCCCGACTTTGCTCTGCACTTCTCCTTCCTGCTGCCTTGTGAAGAAGGATGTGTTTGCTTTCCTGCCTTGTTCTCCCAAAGTGCTGGGATTACAGGTGTGTGCTACCACCCCCAGCTCCTTCTCTGGTTTTAATTGAGTGTTATATAATTCCATTTTCTCTCCTCTCTTAGCATATAAATTACACTCTCCTTTTTGAGACAGAGTCTTGCTCTATCATCTAGACTGTAGTGGCACAATCTTTTCTCACTACAACCTCTCCTTCCTGGGCTCAAGCAATTCTCCTGCCTCAGCCTGCCAAGTAGCTGCGATTACAGGTGCTGCACCATGCCTGGCTAATTTTTGCATTTTTAGTAGAGACAGGGTTTCAACACGATGGTCAGGCTGGTCTTGATCTCCTGACCTCAAGTGATCTGCCTACCTTGGCCTCCCAAAGTGCTGGGATTGCAAGCATAAGCCACCACACCTGGCCAAATTATGTTTTTTTGTTTACCTTTTTAGTGGCTGCCCTTGAGATTGCAACACACATTTACAATGAATCCAAATTATCTTTCAAATAATACTCTACCCCTTCACAGGTAGTGCAAGTACCTAACCACTGAATATTCATAATTCTTTTCTTTCATATCTCATAACATTGCTGTCATTAATTTCACTTATCCTTAAGCTACAATCATTGGATACTCTGTTGCTTTTTGTTTTGAGCAAACTTCTACCTGGTCATCCAGGCATTTCAATACATCCTCTAAAATTCAGGTAGAGGCTCCCAAACCTCCATTTTTGTTATTATTTTTGAGACAGAATCTCACTCTGTTGCCCAGGCTGGAGTGCAGTGGTGCAATCTTGGCTCACTGCAACCTCCACTTTCCAGGTTCAAGTGATTCTCCCATCTCAGCCCGCAAAGTAGCTGGGACTATAGGCACATACCACCACACCCAGCTAATTTTTGTATTTTTAGTAGAGATGGGGTATCATTATGTTTGCCAGGCTGGTCTCGAACTTTTGACCTCATGTGATCCATCCCCCTTGGCCTCCCAAAGTTCTGGGATTATAGGAATAAGCCACTGTGCCTGGCCCCAAACCTCAATTCTTGACTTCTGTGCACCTGCAGGCCCAACAACACATGTAAGCCACCAAGGCCTGGGGCTTGTGTCCATGACCTGAGCTGCGCCTTGGTCCCTTTTAGCCACAGTTGGGATGCAGGGCACCAAGTTCCAGGACTGTATAAAGCAGCAAGGCTCTGGGCCCAGCCCATGAAACCATTTTTTCCTCCTAGGCCTCTAGGCCTGTGATGGGAGGGTCTGCTGTGAAGACCTCTGACATGTCCTGGAGACATTTTCCCATTGTCTTGGCGATAAACATTTGGCTCCTTGTCACTTATGCATAGTTCCAAAGCCAGTTTGAATTTCTCTTCAGAAAATGGGTTTTTCTTTTCTATTGCATCATCAGTCTGCAAATTGTCCAAACGTTTATGGTCTGCTTAAACATTAAGTTCCAATTCCAAACCATCTCTTTGGGAATGCATAAAGCCAAACACTTTTAAAAGCACCCAGGTTACCTCTTGAATGCTTTTCTGCTTAGAAATTTCTTCCATTGGATACCTTAAATCATCTCTCTCAAGTTCAAAATTCCACAGATCTCTAGGCCAGGGACAAAATGCCACCAGTCTCTTCACTAAAGCATAGCAAGAGTCACCTCTATTTTATTTCCCAACAAGTTTCTTATCTCCATCTGAGGCCACCTCAGGCTGGACTTCATTGTCCATATCACTATCAGCATTTTGGTCAAAGCTATTTAATAAGTCTCTAGGAAGTTTTAAAGTTTCCCACATCCTTCTGTCATCTTCTGAGCCCTCTTAATTGTTCCAACCTCTGCCTCTTACCCAATTCCAAAGTTGCTTCCATATTTTTGGTATCTTTATATTAGCACCCCACTTCTGGTAACAATTTACTGTATTAGTCTGCTTTTATACTGCTATAAAGAACTGCCTAAGACTGGGTAATTTATAAAAGAAAGAGGTTTAATTGACCCACAGTTCAGCATGGTTGGGGAGGCTTCAGGAAACTTACAATCATGGCAGAAGGCAAAGGGGAAGCAAGGTGCCTTCTTCACAAGGAGGTAGGAAGGAGAAGTGCCAAGCAAAGAGGGAAGAACCCCTTATAAAATTATCAGATCTCATGAGACTTCACTGACTATCATGAGAAAAGCATGGGAGAAACTGCCCCCATGATTCATTTATCTCCACCTGGTCTCTCCCTTGACATGTGGAGATAACGGGGCTTACAATTCAAGATGAGATTTGGGTGGGGACACAAAGCCTAACCATATCACTGATGTATAATATTTTCTTTCTTTCCAAAGAGTTTCAACATTTCTTGCAAGGTATGCCAATTGGTGACAAGTTTTCTCAATTTTGTTTGCCTGTGAAAGTCTTTATTTCTCCTTTACTTTTCAAGGATAATATTTCTGGGTAGAGAATTCTGGTGGTGGTGGTTGTTGTTGTTTCTGTCAACACTTAAAATATTTTGCTCCAAGCTCTTCTTACTTGCATGGCCTATGAAGATAAGTATGATTAATTATTATACTTGCTCCTTCATAGGTACAGTGTTTTTTTCTCTTTGACTTAATTCAAAATTGTCTCTTTGTCTTTGATTTTCTGTGGTTTGAATATGCTATATCTAGGTGTAAATTTTTTTGGTATTTACCCTCTTTGATTTCCTGAGCTTCCTGAATCTGGGGTTTGGTGTCTGTCATTCATTTTGGAAAATTCTCAGTCATTATTACTTCAAATATTTTTTCTGTTCCTTGTTTTATTGTTTTCATATTCATTATGCATATGTTACACCATTTAAAGTTGTCCCACAGTTATTGGATGCTCTGTTCTGCTTTTTAAAATTATTTTTTCTCTTACCATTTAGTTTTAGAAGTTTCTATTGACATATCTTCAAGCTCACTGATTCTTTCTTTGGCTGTGTCCAGTTTTATTTATTTATTTATTTTTTGAGATGGAATCTTGCTCTGTCACCCAGGCTGGAGTGCAATTGTGTGATCTTGGTTCACTGCAACCTCCGCCTCCCAGGTTCAAGCGATTCTCCTGCCTCAGCCTCCTGAGTAGCTGGGATTACAGGCATGTGCCACCATGTCCAGCTTATATTTGTATTTTTGGTAGAGGCGGGGTTTCAGCATGTTGGCCAGGCTGGCATCAAAATCCTGACCTTGGGTAATCTGGCTGCCACAGCCTCCCAAAGTGCTGGGATTACTGGCATGAGCCACTGCATCCTGCCATGTGTCCAGTCTATTTAAAAGCCGATCAAAGGCATTATTTCCATTACGGTGTTCTTTATTTCTAGCATTTCTTTCCTTTTGATTATTCCTTATTGTTTTCATCACTATGCTTGCAGTATCCATCTCTTATTGAATATGGTTCATTTTTTCTATTAGAACTCTTAGCATATTAATTATAGTGCTTTTACATTCACAGTCTGATAATCGCAACGTCTTTGCCATATCTGAATCTTGTTTTGATGCTTACCTTGTTTCTTTAGAATATTTTTTGTCTTAGAAGATGCTTTGTAATTTTTTGTTGGAAGCTAGACATTAGGTACTAAGAAAAAGAATCTAGGTAAATAGGCCTTTGATATGATGCTTTATGTGTATTTGACAAAGAGTTAAGCTGTTTTGACTATTTGATGTAGCTGTATGTATCAGAGGTATTAAATGTTCCTCTAATGTTAGTTTTGTCTCCTCTGTTGCACAGAAGCCCTGTTGATGTGCTGGTAAGATGTGGGGGCAGAGGAAACCTTCTCTAGTTCTTTAAGTCTCAGTCTTTTAATGAGCCTGTGTTCCTGTGCTGTGACCTTCACAAGTACTTCTCATTTTCCCCCCTTTGTTGGGACAGGATAGCTAGAAGGGACTAGACTAGGATATTTCCCTTTCCCCAGGACAATTAGCATTAGTAAAACCTCAGTTAAGTTCTGGTAAAATAATTTCTCTTGAGGGCAGGCCTTATTAAGAATAGAATCCCCTGGCTTATTTCACCCTCCCCACTGACAGAAATACGAAGGGATTTTTCTCTTCACCTTGATGACCTGGTAAGTCTTCTGGAGGTAAAACTCAGAAAAGTGTTGGGGCCCTCCTAAGACTGGGCTCCCTGGAGTTTTTAACTCTCAAGCAGTCCAAACAGAGCCTCCAGCAATTCAGCAACTGCACTTTCAGTTTTCATAGCCTGGTACGGTTCCCATAAAGGTTTCTGCTCTTGAGCTTCCACTCAAGTAGTGAATCAAGTCATGATTCTCTGTATCTGCCACTGTCTCTCCAATTTATAAGACAGTAATTTACCCTATGACCTCAATTATCTGTAGGATCTAAGAAGAGCGGTTGATTTTCAGCTTGTCAAGCTTCTTTCTTGTTGTTAGGGTGGGAATGATGAATCCCGAACTTTTTACACGCCAGACTGAAAACTGGAAGTCTAGTTGGCTTTCTTTATTTTCCCTCCCTCCCTCCCTCCCTCCCTCCCTCCCTCCCTCCCTCCCTCCCTCTCTCTCTCTCTCTCTCTCTTTCTTTCTTTCTTCCTTTCTTCTTTCTTTCCTTTCTTTCTTTTTCTTCTTTCTCTTTCTTTCATTCTTCTTTCTTTCTTTCTCTCTCTCTCCTTCCTTCCCTCCCTCCCTCCCTCCCTCCCTCCCTCCCTCCCTCCCTCCCTTCCTTCCTTCCTTCCTTCCTTCCTTCCTTCCTTCTTTCCTATCTCGCTCTCTCTTTCTCTCTTTCTTTCTTAGTCTCGCACTGTCACCATGGCTGGAGTGCCATGGCACGGTCTCGGCTCACTGCAACCTCCACCTCCCGTGTTCAAATGATTCTACTGCCTCAGCCTCCTGAGTAGTTGGGATTACAGGCACGCGCCACCATGCCCCGCTAATTTTTTGTATTTTTTTTAGTGGAGACAAGGTTTCACTATGTTGGCCAATTTGGTCTTGAACTCCTGACTTCGTGATCCACCAGCCTTGGCCTCCCAAAGTGCTGGGATTACAGGCATGAAGCACTGCGCCTGGTCCAGAAGCACAAAGGTTTTAAATTGTAGTGAGCTCCAACTTATCTACTTTTTCTTTTCTTTCTTTCCTTTTTTTTTTTTTTTTTGAGACAGAGTCTTGCTCTGTCTTCCAGGCTGGAATGCAGTGATATGATCTCAGCTCACTGCAACATCTGCCTCCTGGGTTCAAGCAATTCTTGTGCCTCAGTCTCTCGAGTAGCTGGGATTATAGGCACCCACCACCACGCCTGGCTAATTTTTGTATTTTTAGTAGAGACGGCGTTTCGCCATGTTGGCCAGACTGGTCTCGAACTCCTGATCTCAAGTGATTCACTCGCCTTGGTCTCCCAAATTGTTGGGATGACAGGCGTGAGCCACTGCGCCTACCTAGCCTTTCTTTTCTTGTATGTGCATTAAGTGTTTTACCTAAGAAACCATTGTGTAAGCCAAGGTCACAAACATTTAGTCTTACATTTTCTTCTAAGGATTTTATAGTTTTGTCTCTTACATTCAGGCTTTTGGTCTATTTTGAGTTAATTTTTATATATGGTATGAGGTAGAAGCCCAACTTCATTCTTTTGCGTGTGGATATCCAGTTGTCCCAGTACCATTTGTTGAAAAGACTATTCTTTCTCCATTTAACTGTGTTGGCATCTTTGTCAAAAATGAAATTGGGGCAGGTGTGGTGGCTTACACCTGTAATCCTAGCACTTTGGGAGGCCAAGATGGGAGGATCACTTGAAGCTGGGAGTTCGAGATGACCCTAGTCAACATAGCAAGACCTCATCTCTAAAAAGTAAATAAATAAATAAATAAATAAATGAAATTGATCATAGATCTATGGGGTTATTCTGGATTCTCAATTCTATTTCTCTGATGTAGATGTCTATCTGTATGCCAGTACCACATCATCTGGAGAATTGTAGCTACGACGCAAAGTTTTGAAATGAGGACATATGAGTCCTTCAACTTTGTTCTTCCTTTTCAAGGATGTTTTTGGCTATTCTGGGTCCCTCACATTGCCACACATATTTTAGAATCAAATTGCCAATTACTGCAAAAAGAGCAGCTGGAATTTTGATAGGGATTACATTGAATGAGTATATCAATTTGAGGAGCATTAGTAAGATTAATAAGATTAGGTCTCCCAATTCACGTATTAAATGAGATGTCTTTCCATTAATGCAGGTCTTAAAATATTTCTTTCAGCAATGTTTCATGGCTTTCAAAGTCTAAGTCTTGTACTTCTTTTGTTAAATTTATTCTTAAGTGTTTTATTTATTTTTTGATGCTATTGTAAGTGAAGTTATTTTCTTCATTTCATTTCCAGATTGTTCATTGTTAGTGTATGGAAATACAACCAACATTGTTTACCGACCATGTGTCCTGCAGCTTTGCTGAACTTGTTTATTGGCTCTAATAGCATTTTATGTGTGTTTATGGGTGGTTCTTACAATTTTATACATACAAGATTACGTTGTTTGCAAAACTGAAGTTTTAATTCTTTCTTTTCAACACTAATTTCTTTTATTTCTTTTGCTCATGTACTCGCCCTGGCTAGGATCCCAGTATGATGTTGCATAGAAATGGCAACAGCAGAGGTGCCTATCTTGCACCTGGCCTTGGAGCAAGCCTTCAGTCCTTCATCATGAACTATGATTCTGTGGGTCTATGGGTGCCCTCTACCAGCATTCAGTTGTTACCATCTCCATGGGCCACACAAGGAGACTGCGGCTCAGAGAGGTCGACTAAGGTATCCAGCCCAATAGCTGCTAACTGAGAAATTCAGGGTTTGAACCTATTGTGTGGTTTTCAAAAGCTCTTGGTGCTTTCCCCCTCTGCCTGGACGTGGCCAGCGAGGAGAGAGCCCAGGAAGAAATGGGGAACAGTGAGGGCTCGGTGCTGAAAGGCAGAGCTTCTCCATATTACAGGCGCCGTCGGAAGTCATCCATCCCAGTAACGTGCCCACCTCCCACCAGGACCCCTGCTCCAAGACAGTGGTTGGCCTACCCTGTAGCCCATCTCTCTGCTCTTTTGTCAGCAGCAGCATTTGCTGGATGCTGGCAGCATTCAGAGCCATTTGAGGCACACTCTTGTCTGTGTTTCTGCCTCTTCCACGGAATGTGGGGTTGTCCTGGGTAGGAGTACTTGCTAGGAAAGTCATGTGTTGGATGTAAACAAATGATCTATTACAGCTTCCAGTTTCTTATCTGGATTTTTTTTTTCTTAAAATATTTCCACAGTCAATCTTTATTAATGATGAGATGTTCTACTGCCTCACAAATTTCTCATCTTAAAGAAGGTTTTCAGCCAGGCGCGGTGGCTCACGCCTGTAATCCCACCACTTTGGGAGGCTGTGGCAGGCAGATCATGAGGTCAGGAGTTCGAGACCAGCCTGGCCAATATGGTGAAACCCCATCTCTACTAAAAATACAAAAATTAGCCAGGTGTGGTGGCACGCGCCTGTAGTCCCAGCTACTTGGGAGGCTGAGGCAGGAGAATCGCTTGAACCTGGGAGGTGGAGGTTGCAGTGAGCTGAGTTCATGACACTGCACTCCGGCCTGGGCGACAGAGCAAGACTCCATCTCAAAAAAAAAAAAAGAGAAGGTTTTCTCAGAGAGATGTTCAGATTTCATTTTGGAATTTAGATATGTTCTTCGGATCTTCCTTGTGCTCTGATCTTATAATGGAGAAATCAAATAGGAAATGGAGGCAAAAGGGTTTGGGTGATTTCCCCAAGGTCATATAGTAAGGTACAGCCCTGCCACAAACAAAGATCCAGTCTTCCAATTCCTACACTACTGTTTTTTTCAGTCACACAATATTGCATCACAGAATGCTAGGGTATTTTTGAAGAGACCATTTATTCCCCATACATTGTCCCCAGTGTTCTGTTATGAAAGCTTAGCTGTGAGCACACAGTGTTTGCTAAATGTCTGGGCTTAGAGCCCGAGACCTGGGTTTGAAGTTTAACTGTACTGCTTATTGACCAGGGGCCACGGTCAGGCTAGTGAGCCTCTGTGTCATTTTTCTTCATCTATAAAACATAAAATAAAAATAGGAACGTTTGCCTCATAGGACTTTTATGAGAATTAATTGATAAACTGTAGTATTTTGTATAATGCCTGATATATCATAAATGCACAATAAATGATAGTTATTATTATAACACTTTTTCTTTCACAGTTCAAAGGAGGCCAGTTGAATTGTTAGTGGATCTGGCTCACCCTGCTGGTGGCTTACCTTCATCTATGCACATTTCAACATCTAACTCCCTGTCTTCAGGGCCCAGCCTAAGGCTGAGAAGACTTTCATGGATGGTGGAAACCTATGTAGCTTTTCCCACTGGCCTAACAAAGATGTCAGGCTGCTGTAGAGTCAAGGTGATTTTATGGAGAGATATTGATTCTCACTTCTAAGTGGGGGACTGTGGATCTTTACAAAGATTATAGGTAAAAGAATGTAATGGTAGATATCAAAGGCCTGAGCCGTAGAAGGCGACTGAATAGAAAGTAAGCCAGAATATTTTATCCTCCTCCAACTTCCTGCAGGCACAGCTGTCCTGGGAGCATCCAACACTGCAAACCCCGGGGCTCCCAGGTTGCTGCCGGGCTCCTCTGGAAGCCTGTCCCTGGGCACGTGGGAAGGGAAAGGGCACTAGCTTAGTCTGTTTGTGCTGCTATAACAGGACATCAAAGACTGAGTCTTTTTTTTTTTTTTTGAGACACAGTCTCGTTGTGTTGCCCAGGCTGGAGTGCAGTGGCGCGATCTCAGCTCACTGCAAGATTCGCCTCCAGGGTTCACGCCATTCTCCTGCCTCAGCCTCCCGAGTAGCTGGGACTACAGGCGCCCACCACCGCGCCCGGCTAATTTTTTTTTTTTTTTTTTTGTATTTTTAGTAGAGACAGGGTTTCACCATGATAGCCAGGACAGTCTGGATCTCCTGACCTCGTGATCCACCCGCCTCAGCCTCCCAAAGTGCTGGGATTACAGGCGTGAGCCATCGCCCCAGGCCAGACTGAGTCACTTTTTTAAGGAAGAGAAATTTATCTTCTCACAGTTCTGGAGGCTGAGAAGTCCAAGATTAAGGCACTAGCCTCAGAGGAGGGCCTTCTTTCTGCATCCTCACAGGGTGGAAGACAGAAGAGATGAAACTACTCCCACAAATTCTTTTTCAGACTTTATTTTTACTTTTAGAGATGGGGTCTTGCTCTGTTGCCCAGGCTGAAGTGCAATGACGCAATCACGGTTCACTGCAGCCACAAACTCCTGGGCTGAAGCAATCTCCTGCCTCAGCCTCCTGAGTAGCTGGGACTACAGGCATGTGCCACCATGCTGGGCTAATTTTTTTTTTAATGAGGTCTCACTGTGTTGCCCAGGATGGTCTAGAATTCCTGGCATCAAGCCACCCTTCTGCTTTGGCCTGCCAAAGTGCTGGAATTACTGGCGTGAGCCACTGCACCCGGCCTACAAACCCCTTTTTTATAGCAGCATTAATTCATTCATGAGGCTGAAGCCTCATGATGTAAACACCTCCCATTAAGCCCCACCTCCCAATACTGCTGCACTGGGGATTAAGCTTCCAATGCATGAAATTGGAGGGAAATATTCAGACCATAGCAGTCAGGGATGGCAGAACCCTGGCTTCCATACCCAGCACAATGGTCATCCCTGGGCACCCCACAATTTTGCCTAGAACATCAGTCAGCCTGGTACACTCTCTGCCCTGGAAGGTGGGGGGTGCTCAGGTCAGGAGTTAGCCTAAAAACCAAAAGATGGTGCAGCCTGGAGCGTGTGGGAGGACAGGCCCCTGTCCGTTCTAAAGCCGAGTGCGCTAGAGCCTCATGCTACAGGGTGTTTGAAGCCCAGATAGGCCACAGACAGATCTAACTTTGAAGCCAAATAAAATCAGCTTTCAGTGCCCAGCTGTGTGACTTGGGCAAATAACTGCACCTCTCTGAGAATCAGTGTTCTCATCTAAAGAAGAGGGGACTATGGACTGTTAATGGGAGGCCTGATGGCCTATGGTAGTGGGTGATCAGCAAATGCTACCTTCTCTTAGTCACTTAGCTTCTCTGGCCTCAATTTTCACATCTATGCAATGGGGACCCCAACCCTGTACCTACAAAGCCCTCAAGGTTTAATGCAGAAAAACACAGACACCAGCCTCAAAAATGTCACAAGGTGGGATGGCATGGCAGAAGACAGACGCAAAGGGATGTGGAAAGAGAGGGCATGTTCTGTGCTGTGAGGTGGCCAGGAGGAGCTTCCCTGAAGGAGTGGAACTTGACCTGTCCCGGTAATGGGAGTCATTAAATAGGCAGAGAAGACACCAGACATTACTCGAGTAATGAGGAACAGGACAGCAGGGCTTGGAAGCCAGAATGTGCATGCCCCGTTCTGAAATCAGTCTTCTCTCGCCTTACCGGGAAGCCATGTAGCCTCTCGTGGGCTGAATGCTGACATGTTAGTTGACTAAGATGAGATCAAAACATGATGAAATCAGTCCTAAACGGGGCAGGAACGCGTTGAGGGAATAAAAACGTACTATGAGTCCAGCATTCTCACTCCTAGGTATTTTAGTGATGCAAAAACCTGTACATAAATGCTTAGAGGGACTTTATTTATCATTGCCAAGACTGGAAACAATCCAAGTGTCCTGAATTGATCAGAATGATCCACAAATGAGAGTACATTCCTATAATGAAATACTACTCAGCAATGAAAAGGGACAAGATCCTGATAAATGAAATAACGTGGTAAATCCCAAATGCATTATGCTAAGAGCCAGAAGCCTGATTCAGGAGGTTGTCTCCTGATGATTCCGTGCATAAGATACTTTGGGAAAGGCAAAACTATAGGGGCCTAGCTGGGGTTGATGACAAAAAAGTATGAATTTTTTTTTTTTTTTTTGAGACGGAGTCTCGCTCTGTCCCCCAGGCTGGAGTGCAGTGGCCGGATCTCAGCTCACTGCAAGCTCCGTCTCCCGGGTTCACGCCATTCTCCTGCCTCAGCCTCCCAAGTAGCTGGGACTACAGGCGCCCGCCACCACGCCTGGCTAATTTTTTGTATTTTTAGTAGAGATGGGGTTTCACCGTGTTAGCCAGGATGGTCTCGATCTCCTGACCTCGTGATCTGCCCAGCTTGGTCTCCTAAAGTGCTGGGATTACAGGCGTGAGCCACCGCGCCTGGCCTGAAAAAATTTTTTGAGGTAATGGAACTGTTCTATATCTTGACTGTAGTGGTGGATACACAACTGAATATGTTTTTCACAACTCATAAAACTGTACACCAAAAAGAGTGAACTTGAAATTATACCACTAGACAAAGGACATGGGAACTGGTGTCTGGGTAGGCAAGCTCACATTCTAGTCAATTTACCTTGGTATCCTCCACATACAAAGAACTCAACAATCACAGATCACAGCAAATTGATTCCAGTCTCAACAAATTCTGGGGTGTTGAAATACATCAATAAGATATTTTCAAACCTAAGTTTGATTTCTATCAGAGCATGTAAGGGGAGAGGAAAGAGCGTGGGACTAGGAGTTGGGAAAACTCGTCATCTTGGCTGCCTGCCTACTGTATGACTTGGAGCAAGTCGCTTGAATAATCTCTAGTAATTAGTCTCTGACTTGCCTTGTCAAAGGGTTGTTGAGAGGGTCGCATGAAAAGAATGTATGTTAAAATAATGCATGTTGTAAATTATAAGTATTGCACACAAATCAGGTATTGGTATTGTCATTGATCATGTGTTTTCAAATAGGGAATATAAGTATCAGAATTTAAATGACATATCAAAGAAAAGAATCCCAAGATGAAACCCCATCCTACAGCATCTCAAGTTAAAGAGTTGACACTCTCAAGACAGAATTAAAATCAAGCCTTGAATGAATGATTTTACATAATTTAGAAGCCATAATTATAAGAAAACTACAAATTATTTAATCTACAAAAGCCTCTGTGCACTATTTGTTACAACAGAATTCATTTTTTTTTTTTTTTACAAAAGTCCGTTGCTCCATGAAGTGCCTGTGTCCTGTGCGGTGCACCTTGTGTGAAGCATCAGGATTCACCTGGAGTAGGCGGGGCTGGCCAGCGGGAGCTCCTCAGGACAGGGGCCAGGGCACAGCTCCTGCCGCTCCGGGCTGCACCTGCACGATGACAGAAGGAGGCACTAGGCCTTGGAAAAGTCTGCACCACAGCTGCTGTGGTCTGAATGTTTGTGTCCCCCAAATTTAATCGGTTAAAATCCTAACTCCCAAGATGATGGTATGAAGAGATGGGTCCTTTAGGAGGTGATTAGGTCATGAGGGTGGTGCCCTCCTGAGTAGGATTGGTGCTCTTATTAAAAAGGCTCAGAAAGCTCACTTGCCCTCCCACCATGTGAGAACACAGTGAGAAGACAGCTGTCTGCAGCCTGGAAGGGAGCACTCACCAGAACGCAACCACGCTGGTACCGATCTCAGATGCCCAGCCTCCAGACCTGGGATAAATAGATGTCTGCTGTGTATAAGTCACCTAGTCTATATTACAACGGCTCAGACAGACTAAGAAGAGTTTTTTTTCAGTGGACAGTGAGATCATGAATCAGTTTAACCCGTGGGAAGTAATTTGGCTAAAGTTAAAGTCATGCTTTACCATTGCAGAACAAGTTTCCATTCGGCAAAGTGTTTTGTGGTTTATTTCTCTTGGTACTGGTGACTGGATTTCTTTATTTTGGTGACTCAAACAGAAATTTACTCTTAAACGTGTTTGAGTGTCACTAGGTTCCTGCTCTGCATTGGCTTGGGGAATCCAGCCATGAGTCAGACGCCACCCCAGCCCTCAAGATGTTTACGGCTGTCCCCTCTGGCTGGAAACATGTTATGTAAACAAGGAAGCCTGGGAAAGAGTTAAAGGGTGACAGACCTGTCACAGACAAGAGCCTGGGCTGGGCTTGCCAGGCACCCTGCCAATGTCAACAGGGGGGAAATAGGCTGGAAAAGGGCAATTTAGTGAGGCTGTCCCAGAACTGAATCTGAATCTGCAAGACTGAGGAGCACGCCCTGAGCCATCAAGCTAAATGCCACTTTGGAGAGAGAGACAGAGTGAATGTGCTGATTCACAAAACTGAAAGTTATAGAGCGGGTGGTAGATCTCCTCCAGGCACAGCTGGATGGCAGGCGTCTCACATAAGGGTGTCAGAGGTTTCTCGATCAGGTGGTCTCTGGACAGATGGCTGCCTGCAGTCCCAAGCTTCCAGGGGCCTTCAGATTGCAATCCACAAACAAGAGCATGTCTGCACTGATTGCTCTAGCAGAAGTCCCATGGAGGACTCTGCTCCCAACAATGCCCCCAACCCCTGGGTCAGGGGCCACGGGCAGCCAGCCCCATCCAAAGCCCTGGGACTGCCTAGCATTGCTAGGGAATGTGGGAGGAAGGCTTTCCAAATAAAGGTGAGTGAGCAAACTCCACTCTTCCCCTGTGGCCTTTGCTGATGCACACCTTCCTTTCAGAATTCACCAGTGTCTCATTCTCAGTTATCTGTCCCATCATCAGCATCTCAGAAACAGTGAGTGCCATGCAGCACCGCCCTTTCTCAGCACCTACTCCAAATTCTCGTCACTTACATGCAAAGCAGGTGTAGTAAAAGGCATAAAAACCCTGGAAGCAGATTTGGGTTCAAGTATTAACTTTGCTTCTAACTTAACTCTTTCGGGAACGTCTCTTTAACTTGCTCCTTCATGGGTGAAGGAGGATAATGTGCCCAGGTCATAGGGTAGCTGTGAGGACCAAATGGATTCCCAGGTGCCCAGGATAGTGCCTGATGCTCAACAGATGATTAAAATGTAAACCAATATTTCATAAAGCTGGTCAATGACAACGATAGTTTTTCATTGTGGAAAGTTGGAGCTTTTTGGCAGTGAAAAAACTGCTGCTAAGTCTTTGCTGGCTGACAAATCCCACTGGAAAATGCCCACAGTCTTTGTAGGAAGAAATGTTTATTTTCTGCCTCAAGTGACCAGGATTATCATGGCTTCAGAAGCAACACCCGACTCACGGAGAAGACGATTTGAGATCTCCCGGTTCTGTCTCCTGGCATAACTTTGTTTTGATTTCTTTCTGTTCTGCCTTTTTATTGATGGCTCTGGGGAAGCAACAAGATCATACTACTAATTCTTTTTCCTTTTTATCCATTAATTCTTAAGTGGAAACCAGTCAGCGGCATGGAATTGGAGCACAGGAAGCTGGTGTGGGTGAGAGAATTTCATGCAGACCGCAGGGAAGCTTGGAAGATCATCCCCTGCCCCACTGTGACCAGCAGGTCTGGGTTTCAGAATTCAGAGGCTTGCTTCCTACAATGTCTTGTACAGCACCTCCCTTTTCTGAGATCCAGTTTGACTATCCCTGTTCTCTTCCAGGAATATATACTCTGCATTACTCTCTGCTTACCTAACAGTCCTGACATCTCTGTTCCGCATGCTAGAGGCTTATCCGTGGTCACCTGGATTGGAGTTCTGGGAGGTGTTAAGACGTCTGTCGGTTTTACTTCCACAGATGGTCATTTATTGTGTACAGAGTTTGTTTACCTTTTAGAGGGCAACCCATTTTCCTATTTTGCTGTTGTCATTGGCTATTGTTGGCTGTTGTTGGGAGAAGCTCATTGCTTCTCTATTACTGCCAACAAGCTGGTTTTCTTGCAGGAACATCTGTTCAAATCTCCTGGTTTAAGGTCAGACAGGGACAAGTGGTGCCCTCTGGTCAGAATCTCACTTCTGTTTTTCTTGCTCACTGGAAGGGAAAGGAGTAAATAAATGGACAGTGTTTTCCTATTTTGGAAAAGTAGTTTTTCAGTTATTTTTGACTTACATTTAAGATTTCTTATAACATTCGATCCTTTATTCCCCCCACATTGAATCCCTCACAACTATGACAATTGTTTACTTTTATTTTTTATTATTTTATTTTTTAAAATTATTACTTTTATTATTATTTATTTTTACTATAAAGGCGATATTTTTATAGAAAACTCAGAAACCAAAGTAACATTATGCATATATATTAGAGTAAAAGAAATTCTTCCAATCAGGATGATTTATTCTATTTCTGGGTTTATATGTTTTCCACTAATAATAATTACCTACAAAACAGTAATAAGAAAGCAGCATACTGCTCTATTGCAGAGTTTCAGACTAATCACTTTTACCAATGCACTGAGACTCTAAAATAGCCTTGGCTTAAAGGATTATAAACCCTTCTACCATAAAGACACATGCACACATATATTTATTGCAGTACTATTTACAATAGCAAAGACTTGGAACCAACCCAAATGCCCATCAATGATAGACGTGGTGGATGAAGAAAATGTGACACTTACACATCATGGAATACTATGCAGCCATAAAAAAGAATTGAGTTCATGTCCTTTGCAGGGACATGGATAATGCTGGAAACCATCATTCTCAGCAAACTAACACAGGAACAGAAAACCAAACACTGCATGTTCTCACTCATAAGTGGGAGTTAAACAATGAGAACACATGGACACAGGAAGAGGAACATCACACACCGGGGCCTGTTGGGGGCTGGGGAGCAAGCGGAGTGAGAGCATTAGGACAAATACCTAATGCATCGGAGGCTTAAAACCTAGATGATGGGTTGATGGGTCCAGCAAACAACCATGGCACGTGTATACCTACATAACAAATCTGCACATTCTACACATGTATCCCAGAACTTAAAGTATAATTAAAAAAAAAAAAAAAGCTTTTGGCTTAATATCATTAGAGCTTGAGGCAAATTTCAAGAACTGATATCTTATTTATTTATTTAATTATGGAAACTAGCTCTAGACATCAGCAGAGATGATATCTTAAGACACAGGGGAGTGGGGGAGCTGCAGGGAGCTCCGGAGAAGCCTGTCTCCATGTGTTTTTAAATCTTTCTTCCCCCTATCTTTCTCTGTATTCTTCCTTCTCTTCTTCCTTCCTTTCTTTACTGCAGTCTTTTCCTTAATTAGCCTTCATAGAGAGCCAGCTGCCTTTAAAATCTATATTTATCTATATTGAACAGCTTAATATATGATTGTTTAACAACCTAATATCATTGTTTATCTGTATTGAATAGTTTCAGGTCCAGAATGGACTGAATTGACTTCTACATAAGTGGTCCTTTAATGATTTTTTTCTCTTTTTTTTTTTTGAGATGGAGTCTGGCTCTGTCGCCCAGGCTGGAGTGCAGTAGCGCGATCTCGGCTCACTGCAAGCTCTGCCTCCCGGGTTCACGCCATTCTCCTGCCTCAGCCTCCCAAGTAGCTGGGACTACAGGCACCCGCCACATGCCCGGCTAATTTTTTGTATTTTTAGTAGAGACGGGGTTTCACTCTGTTAGCCAGGATGGTCTCGATCTCCTGACCTCGTAATCCGCCCGACTGGGCCTCCCAAAGTGCTGGGATTATAGGCTTGAGCCACTGCTCCCGGCCCCTTTAATGATTTCTTAAGGACCAGTAGCCCTCTGCAAAACTGTAAAAGACTCTGCTAGAGCAAGGCGATAGTGCCATTCTTCATCCTCTGCTGACTAGCCGAGCTGCCACCCACTTCTGCCTTCTAAACGGGTCCTTTCCTCAATCCCTGCCTGAGTGCTACTTCCTTCAGGAGGCCTTTCTTTCTCACTGCTCCATCCTACCTTATAAGTAGATGGGATCGCTTCTTGTCACAAATTCCAATCATATTCAGTACCAGTTTTGTGACACTTAGAGTAATCTGGCTTGTATTTGTGTACCTGTTTTATTCTTCAAATAGGTTATGGCCTCCTAAAGGCAGGTCAAGGTCTTACTCTGAGTACTTTGCAGCTATCATGCCTTATAAATAAGAGTTGCAAGGGCTGGGCGCGGTGGCTCACGCCTATAATCCCAACACTTTGGGAGGCTGAGGCAGGCAGATCACGAGGTCAGGAGATTGAGACTATCCTGGCTAACACGGTGAAACCCCGTCTCTACTAAAAACACAAAAACTTAGCCGGGCATGGTGGGGGGCGCCTGTAGTCCCAGCTACTAGGGAGGCTGAGGCAGGAGAATGGCGTGAACCCAGGAGGCGGAGCTTGCAGTGAGCCAAGATTGCTCCGCTGCACTCCCGCCTGAGCGACAGATCCAGACTCCCTCTCAGAATAAATAAATAAATACATAAGAATTGCTGAGTACTTATTAATCAAATTCTTTTATTTTTTTTAGAGTTAGGGTCTTGCTCTGTTGCCCAGGCTGGAGTGCAGTGGCATGATAATGGCTCACTGAAGTCTTGACTTTCTGAGCTCAAGCAATCCTCCTGCCTCAGCCTCCCGAGTAGCTGGGATTATAGGCACACACCACTACACCCAGCTAATATTTTTATTTTTTTGTAGTATCCAGGTCTTGCTATGTTGCCTAAGCTGGTCTTGAACTCCTGGACTGAAGCAATCCTCCTGCTGTGGCCTCCAAAATTGTTGGGATTACAGGCATGAGCCATGGCACCTAGTGTTATTAATCAAATTCTGTAAGTTGAGTAACTATAGCCTTCTTTGCTTCACTTACATGATACTTCAATTATTCAAACGCAATGCAGATTTTACAGAGTTGTAAAGGTATAAACTAGTAATTAAAAATAAAATATTTAGCTGAGTGCAGTGGCCTGTGCCTGTAATGCCATTTACTCAGGGGGAGGATTGCATGAGCCCAGGAGTTCAAGGGCAGCCTGGGCAACATAGTGAGACCCTGTGTCTAAAAAAATAAAATAAAATATTTTTTCTAAGCATGGTGGCAAGGCTGAGGTTGGAGATGGCTTGACCCCAGGAGTTGGAAGGTGTAGTGCCCAGTGATAGTGCCTGCGTATAGCCACTGCACTCCAGCCTGGGCAACACTGCCAGACCCCTCTCTGCTCTTTTTTATTTTATTTTTATTTTTTTGGTGTTGTTGTTGTTGTTGAGACGGAGTCTTGCTGTCACCCAGGCTGGAGTGCAATGGCGAGATCAGCTCACTGCAACCTCCGCTTCCTGGGTTCAAACGATTCTCCTGCCTCAGCCTCGCGAATAGCTGGGATTACAGGCGCGTGCCCCCATGCCTGGCTAATTTTTTATATTTTTAGTAGAGACGAGGTTTCACCACGTTGGCCAGGCTGGTCTCGAACTCCGGACCTCAGGTGATCCGCCCACCTTGACTTCTCAAAGTCTGGGATTACAGGCGTGAGCCACCGCCCTGGTCTCCCTCTCTGCTATTAAAAAAAAAAAAAAAAAAAGAAAAGGCCGGGCGAGGTGGCTCAAGCCTGTAATCCCAGCACTTTGGGAGGCCGAGACGGGCGGATCACAAGGTCAGGAGATCAAGACCATCCTGGCTAACACGGTGAAACCCCGTCTCTACTAAAAAATACAAAAAACTAGCCGGGCGAGGTGGCGGGCGCCTGTAGTCCCAGCTACTCGGGAGGCTGAGGCAGGAGAATGGAGTGAGCCCGGGAGGCGGGGCTTGCAGTGAGCTGAGATCCGGCCACTGCACTCCAGCCTGGGCGACAGAGCCAGACTCCGTCTCAAAAAAAAAAAAAAAAAAAAAAAAAAGCTGGCCAGGCGCTTGTAATCCCAGCTACTCGGGAAGCTGAGGTAAGAGAATCGCTAGAACCCTGGGGGCGGAGGTTGCTGAGCCGAGATCGCGCCATGGCACTCCAGCCTGGGCGACAGAGTGAGACTCTGTCTCAAAAAAAAAAAAAAAAAAAAAAGCTTAGTAACAATACTTTGTAAAGTTAAAAAAAATCTTATGTTTTACGTTTAGATGCATGAGTACAAACTGTATGAAATAATGTAACTTAAAATAATGTAACTCAGTGAGCAGTTTACTGACTAGGAAAAAGTTCCCTTCCTTGAAACCACATGGCACACCTCTGGCCTTTCCCATGCTCAGTCCCTCCCTGTGCGGGCCACCTCTTTTTGCAGCGAGGCACTGGGCTGTGAATCTAGGTTGACGGACTCCTCTCCTCGCCTCGGCATGGAGGTGGCTTCTCTTCTCCAAGCCTTGTGCAACAAGACCCGTCCTTGTGAGGGACCAGACAAACGCCCCATGCTCGAAGTCGCTCACCCTCACCTAGTCCTCACTGCTTCCCATGGTGTGCGGAATAAAAGCGATGAGCCCAGGGAAAGCCATCGTAAACGACCATGATTGTCTTTATGAAAGCTTGTGGCAAGATAATAATGTGGTCATTTTACAACAGTAGGAAATGCGTGCAAAATCGTCTCACGTTTGTTCCTCCCTTTGAACGCTGAGTTACAATAATTTAAGTTGAAACCATGAAGAACTGCTTCTAAAATGCCAAAAAGACCAAAGATTGATTTAGTATACCTTCAGTAGTCATTTCGAAGGACGGTAATAATTTAAAAAATCCCGGTAGACTTTTCTTTTTTTGGCCATGGTTGGAAGTGGGGTTGACCTTCAAACTTGGTGGTTTCAAGCAACGCTTAAGTGTGAATTAATATGATGTGAAGAAATAATACTAGCCTCATTAAAGGCTCCCTCCCCTGGGGCTGGGGAAAAGGCAGTCTAATCACAGCCTTTTCCCCAGCCCCAGGGGAGGGAGCCTTTAATAAGGGTCTGTGTAAACTGATGCCCAGGCAGCAGGATACGGAGAAGCATTGCTCCGACAAGTTAAGACGGAGGAAACAGCAACCCAAAGGGCAGCCCCCGAAACAAAGTTGTTCAAACAAGCCGATGCAGACGAGCGCCATGGCCCTGCTGGCGCGGATCCTAAGGGCCGGGCTGCGGCCGGCGCCCGAGCGGGGTGGGCTCCTGGGTGGCGGGGCCCCGCGGCGGCCCCAACCCGCAGGCGCACGGCTCCCGGCGGGGGCGCGGGCCGAGGACAAAGGCGCGGGGCAGCCGGGGGCGCCGCCGGCCGGGGGCCGGGCCGAGGGTCCCCGGAGCCTCGCCGCCATGCCGGGGCCGCGGACCCTCGCCAACCTGGCGGAGTTCTTCTACAGGGACGGCTTCAGCCGCATCCACGAGATCCAGGTAGCGCGCGCCGCGCCGGGAGGGAGCCAGCCGGGGCTGCTGCCCAGAGGGCTGACGGCGCGGGCGGGAGGGCGCCAGGGAGGGGAGCGGGGTGGGGGAGTCCCAGGGAGGGGAGGCGGGCAGGGCTCCCCGGGCACGGGGCGCCGCGGTGGGTGGGGGGAACTGGACGGGGTTGTCCGGTTAAGGTTCGCAGGAAGGGGCGCTGAGGAGAGGACGCCGGGAAGGCGATCCGGGGTGGAGGAGGCAGGAACGGGGAGCGGGGCGGGGGCGTTGGGGAGGGGTCTCCGACAAGGGGACCCCGGAGAGGGGGAGCAGGCACAGGGAGCTGACGAACGGGGCCAGAAAGGAACGACTGGGAAGAGGCAGGGGAAATGGGTGTCTCGGGAGGTGGCGGCCGGGAGGGGTCCCCTGGAGGGGCCCCAGCAGGGATCCCTAGGGAGGAGGTTGCGGGGAGGGGAGTCAGGGATGGGGTTTCGGCAAGTGGTAGCCCGAGAGGCGGCGGGCGGTGTCTCCAGGGACGGGTCCCGGGGAGGGACCCAGGCCGGGGTTGCCTGGTTGGGGAACCTGGGGAGGGGGCGCCGCGAAGGGAAACCAGGAATGGGACTGCGGGGAGGGCACCAGGGCTGAGGACCCGGAGCAGGAGACTTGGGGAGGGGCAGCGGGCGCCTGGAGGACGCCGCCGGGGCCGGGGAGTGGCGCGCGGGCGTGACCCACGGAGCTAGGGCGGAGGGGGCTGCGGCCCGGGGCCGGCCGGAGGGGAGCGCTAGGCTCTGCGGAGCTCGGTGTCCTTCGGTAGCCAAGACCGTGTTGTATTCATTTCTAGTCCTTTTTGTATTTTGTAATGGCGGGGGGAGAGGGGACGGAGGCTCGGGGTTCCGTAGACTCCAAGCCGGAGTTGGGGTGGACACCTGGAGTTCGCGCGGGGACTGGAGGCAGGGACGCGGGAGGAACCCAGGGGTCCCAGCCACCCGCTAGGGCGTTCGGGCCGGCGAATTCCGCACGCTTCCCACCTGGAGCCTGAGTGCCGTCCTTCCCACGCCCACCTCCGTGGCACCCTTCGTGGCAGGGGCAGGGCACCCGAGTCGCAGCAGTGCCCTCCGATGCCTTTGCCCATCACCCGCCTCCCCGGGTGCCCGGCCCAGCACGCGCTGTTATTTCTGGGATGGGGGCTTTTGGCGTCTTCCGAGAACGCCCTCTTCTGCTCCCACCCAGCCCTGTCCTTCTGTCCAGAGTTCTGGTCCTTTAAGACCCTTCTCCATTGAAGCCTCTTCTAACTACCTACCTGGGTTTCAGTCATTCATTCGTTCCATCAGCCATTCAGTCAATGAACGGGACCGAGAAGCCCCAAACCTCATTAATGGAAAAACGGGCGCGCGTGGAGCAATTTTAATTCGGCCGGGAATTAAAATTTAATTTAATTTTAATGCCGGGAAGTCCCAACCGTCCCTCCTCAAGTCCGCCACACCAACCCTACACAATTCCAAACCCCCGCCCCCACCCCAATGCTTAGAGGGCTCAGAAATGATTTTCTATGTAGAATCTGATAAGACATCAGGATGGCAACTTTCAAATACAGTAAAAAGTGTTTTCTTATTTGCTGTTGGTGGGTTCAATACAGCCTACTTTCTAAAGTGTAATAATTTTTCTTTTATCCACCCTTACTGCCATCTGCTTTTATCCTCACACCTCACCCAGAGTTTGTTCGATGGGCCCAGGTTTCTTTGAGACGGACCCTGTTAAAGCCTGTACCCAGTCAGGATGTGTGGCAGTTTAGATGGGTATTTTCCATTCACCCGCCCTGCCGCCAGCCCTCACCCTGAGCTCAGCCCCTCCTGTCTGCCTCTCAGACATTTTCCTTCACCACACCCAGGGCCCTGGGGCACAGAGCAGAGAGTCACAAGTGACTCACTTGGTGCCTTCTCACCACGCACAGACAGGACCTGGAGATTAAAGGAAATAAAGGAAAAGTTCTTTTCCTTTACTCTCCAAGTGACACTACCCCAACCCTCAAATAGGGTACTTGTGGGAACTCTCACCTTCCTGCAGCCCCTCTGAGGAATCCCAGTTTCCAACACATGATTCTAGAAAAACCCTGTCTTCCAGCTCTCCAGGTTGCTCATGGTTCTGTGACCCATCACATTCAGTTCACTTGCGCTCCCCTTGCAATCATAGAATGTTAGCTAAACAAGGGCTCTTAGAATTCACCTATACAGCTCACCTCTCATTTTACAGACGGAAAAAGCTGGGTGGTTACCTAAGCGACTTGCCTAAGGTCAGGCAGCTGATGACTGGCAGAGTAGAAATCATAATCTGGGTCACTAGATGCTGTTTAGGGTGTGGTAGAGCAGCAGGATGGCTGATACCAGGAGTGCTGCCCTCCAATACTGGCCCTCTGCAGCCACCTGTGGAGCCTTGGGCTAGTCACTTATTCTCTCTGCACCTCAGTTTTCTCATCTCTAAAGGAGATTTAGCAATCCCCATTCCTCTCGTGGGTTATGATAAGGTCAAATAAGCTTAGTGTTATGAAACTGTAATAATAACATATAATAATGATCAGTATTTCTAGAATTCTTTTCATGTGCCAGGCACAGTTTCAAGTCTTACATGAAACTGATTTCTCCATTTTTTGGGTGAGGAAACTGAGGCATAGTGGGACCTAACTTCTAAAGGTTATTCAGCTAGTAAACTGTGAGCCCAGATTCAAACTCCAGAATCTGTGCTCTTAACATCCAAGCAAACTCTAAGTACTGTGCCTGACTATATAGTCCCATGACACACCACCAGAAAGTGATGAAAACTGTCTGTATCATTTCTACCTCCAGTTCGCTTGTGCAGATTGTACCCAACTCAGTAGCTGGATTTGCTTGAGGAGTGGCCCATTTCCCAGTAGTTCTTGTTACCAGTCATTCCGTCAGTGGGCCCCTTTAGAGACCTGAACTCTTTGCGGGCCACTTATTTATTAGGCAGAAGTGATTCCTTGAAGATGGACTCATTCCAGTTTAGTCTGAGTGTCTTCATTTTCAGGTCTGCAGAAGGAGTGAGTAAAAGAGTAGAGAAATGACAGTGCTCCTGTCCTGCTGTTTCTGAGATTGAGAGTTGGAGTGGTAAGAAAACTGGGCTGATAGCCAAGAGAGTCTTAGTAACTTTCCCCAGCCCAGCCCTGTCTGTGTTATGCTGAGCCATGTTAGAGGCTCATTGCTTTGTGTTTTAATTGAATAATTTAGTCCATTTACATTTATTGTGATTTCTTTTTATGGAGGGGGTAACAGCTTTCTTAAGATATAATTAACATACCATATAATTCATCCATTTAAAGTGTGCAAAAATCACCACGGTCAACTTGTAGAACATTTTCACGACCTCAAAAAGAAATCTCATATCCATCAGCTATCACCCCCAACTCTCCTATTCCCCCTGCTTTAGGCAACCATCAAGCTACTTTCTGTATTTATAGATTGATTTATTCTGGACATGTCATATAAATGGAATCATGTAATATGTGGTCTTTTATGGGTGGTTTCTTTCACTTGAAAATTTCAGTATAATGTTTTTAAGGTTCACCCATGTTGTAGCATGTATCAGTACCTCATTCTTTTTATGGACAAATAATATTGCAGTGTATGACTATACCACATTTTACTTATCCATTCATCAGTTCATAGACATTTGGATTGTTTCCACCTCTTAGCCATAATGAATAATGTTGCTATGAACTTTTGTGTGTAAGGTTTTGTGTAGACATGTGTTTTCATTTCTCTTGGATATGTATCTAGGAGTGGAACTGTTGGGTAAAATAGTAATTCTACATTTAACCTTTTGAAGAACTGCCAGACCGTTTTCCAGAGTGTCTGCACCATTTTACATCCCCATCAGTATTGTAAGAGGGTTCTGATTTTTCTACATCCCTGTCAACATTTGTTACTACTTGTCCTTTTGATGATGGCCATTCTAGTGGGTGTGAAGTGCTATCTCTCCCTGATGACTAAGGATGTTGAGCATATTTTCATGTGCTTATTTACCATTTGTATATCTTCTTTGGAGATATGTCCATTGAAATCCTTTGCCCAGTTTTTAATTGCATTCTTTTCTCTCTCCTTCCTTCCTTCTTTCCTCCCTCCCTTCCTTCCTTCCTCTACTGATTTGTAAGTTTTTATATATTCTAGGCACAAGTCCCTTATCAGATATGTGCTCTGCAAATATTTTCTCCATCCGAAGGGTTGTTTTTGCTTTCTTTTTTTAAATTTTATTTTTATTTTTTAATGAGACAGGGTCTTGCTATGTTGCACAGGCTGGGCTCAAGCAATCCACCTGCCTTGGCCTCCCAGAGTGCTAGGATTACATGCATGAGCCATCGTGCCCAGCCTTGTTTTCACTTTCTTAATAGTGTTCTTTGAAGCATAAAAGTTTTAAATTTTGATGAAGTCCAATTATCAATTTTTTTCTTTTGTTAGTTGTACTTTAGGGATCATATCTTAAGACATTATGCCAAACCCAAGGTCATGAAGATTTACCCTTATGTTTTCTTCTAAGAGTCTATAGTTTTAGCATTTACATTTAGATCTTTGTGATAATTTTTTATATGGTGTGAGAAAAAGGTATAAATTGATTCTTTGCTTGTGGCTATTCAGTTGTCCCTGTGCCATTTGTTTAAGAGACTATTAAATCCTTTTCCTATTGAATTATCTTGGTACTCTTGATGAAAATCAGTTGACCATAGGTATTTGGGTCTTAATTATAAGCCAATGATTATGCCATTACTGCACTGTCTTGGTTACTGTAGCTTTGTACTAAGTTTTTTTTTTTTTCTTTATTTCCTCTAACAAAAACCAGAACAAAACAAAAAACGGATACATGTGCAGAAAGTGCAGGTTTGTTACATAGGTGTACATGCACCATGGTGGTAGCTGCACCTATTGACCCATCTAAGTTTCCTCCCCTCAACCCCTACCCCAACAGGCCCTGGTGTGTGTTATTCCCCTCTCTGTATTCTTGTGTTCTCATTATTCAACTCCCACTTATGAGTAAGAACATGCAGTGTTTGCTTTTCTGTTCCTGTGTTAGTTTGCTGAGGATGATGGCTTCCAGCTTCATCCATGTCCCTGCAAAGGACATGATCTCTTTCCTTTTTATGGCTACATAGCATTCCATGGTGTATAAGTACCACATTTTCTTTATCCAGTCTATCATTGATGGGCATTTGGGTTGGTTCCATGTCTTTGCTATTGTAAATAGTGCTGCTGTAAAAATATGTGTGCATGTGTTTTTATAATAGAATGATTTATATTCCTTTGGGTATATATCCAGTAATGGGATTGCTAGGTCAAATGGTGTTTCTGGTTCTAGATCCTTGAGGAATTGCCATACTGTCTTCCACAATGGTTGAACTAATTTATATTCCCAACAACAGTGTAAAAGTGTTTCAGTTTCTCCACAACCTTGCCAGCATCTATTCCTGACTTTTTAATAATCACCATTCTGACTGGTGTGAGATGGTATCTCATTGTAGTTTTGATTTGCATTTCTCTGATGATCAGTGATGTTGAGCTTTTTTTCATATGTTTGTTGGCTACATAAACGTCTTCTTTTGAGTAGTGTTTGTTCATATCCTTTGCCCACTTTTCGATGGGACTGTTTGTTTTTTTCCTGCAAATTTGTTCAATTTCCTTGTAAATTCCAGCTATTATACCTTTGTCAGATGGGTAGATTGCAAAAACTTTTCTCCCGTTCTTTAGGTTGCCTGTTCACTCTGATGATAATTTTTTTTTTTTTTTTTTTTTTTTTTGCTGTGCAGGAGCTCTTTAATTAGATTCCAGTTGTCATTTTGGCTTTTGTTGCAATTGCTTTTGGTGTCTTTGTCATGAAATCTTTGCCGATGCCTATGTGTGAATGGTATTGCCTAGGTTTTCTTCTAGGGTTTTTATGGTTTGGGGTTTTACATTTGAGTCTTTAATTCATCTTGAGTTAATTTTTGTATGAGGTGTAGGGAAGGGGTCCAGTTTCAGTTTTATGCATATGGTTAGCCGGTTTTCCCAGCACCATATATTAAATAGGAGTTCCTTTCCCCATTGCTTGTTTTTGTCAGGTTTGTCAAAGAGCAGATGGTTGTAGATGTGTGGTGTTATTTCTGAGGTCTCTGTTCTGCTCCATTGGTCTATATGTCTGTTTTGGTACCAGTACTATGCTGTTTTGGTTACTGTAGCCTTATAGTATAGTTTAAAGTCAGGTATCATGATGCTTCCAGCTTTGTTCTTTTTGCTTAGAATTGTCTTGGCTATATGGGGTCTTCGATTCCATATGAAATTCAAAGAATTTTTTTCTAATTCTGTGAAGAATGTCAGTGGTGGTTTGATGGGAATAGCATTGAATCTATAAATTACTTTAGGTAGTATGGCTATTTTCATGATATGGATTCTTCCTCTCCATAAGGATAGAATGTTTTTCCATTTGTTTGTGTCCTCTCTTATTTTCTTGAGCAGTGATTTGTGGTTCTCCCTGAAGAGGTCCTTCACATTCCTTGTTAGTTGTATTCCTAGATATTTTATTCTCTTTGTAGTGATTGTGAATGGGAGTTCATTCATGATTTGGCTCTCTGCTTGCCTGTTGCTGGTGTAAAGGAATGCTTGTGATTTTTGCACATTGATTTTATATACTGAGACTTTGCTGAAGTTGCTTATCAGCTCAAGAAGTTTTTGGGCTGAGATGATGGGTTTTTCTAAATATACAATAATGTCATGTGCAAACAGAGATAACTTGATTTCCTCTCTTCCTATTTGAATACCCTTTATTTCTTTCTCTTATCTGATTGCCCTTGTCAGAACTTCCAATACTATGTTGAATAGGAGTGGTAAGAAAGGGCATCCTTGTCTTGAAGCAGTTTTCAAAGGGAATGCTTCCAGCTTTTGTCCATTCAATATGATATTGTCTGTGGGTTTACCATAAATAGCTCTTATTATATTGAGATATGTTCCATCAGTACCTAGTTTATTGAGATTTTTTAACATGAAGGGATGTTGAATTTTATCAAAGGCCTTTTCCGCATCTATTGAGATAATTATGTAATTTTTGTCCTGGGTTCTGTCTATGTGATGGATTACGTTTATTGATTTGTGTATGTTAAACCAGCCTTGCATCCCAGGGATGAAGCTGGCTTGATCGTGGTGGATAAGATTTTTGATGTGCTGCTGAATTCGGTTTGCCAGTATTTTACGGAAGACTTTTGCTTCGATGTTCATCAGGGATATTGGCCTGAAGTTTTCTTTTTTTGCTGTGTCTCTTCTTGGTTTTGGTATCAAGATGATTCTGGCTTCATAAAATGAGTTAGGGAGGAGTCCCTCCTTTTCAATTGTTTGGAATAGTTTCAGAAGGAACGGTACCAGCTCCTCTTTGTATTTCTGGTAGAATTTAGCTGTGAATCCATCTAGTCCTGGGCTTTTTTTGGTTGGTAGACTATTAATTAATGCCTCAATTTCAGAGCTTGCTATTGGTCTATTCAGGTATTAAATTTCTTCCTGGTTTAGTCTTGGTAGGATGTATGCATCCAGGAATTTATCCATTTCTTCTAGATTTTCTAGTTTATTTACATAGAGGTGTTTATAGTATTCTCTGATGGTAGTTTGTGTTTCTGTGGGGTCAGTGGTGATACCCCCTTTATCATTTTTTTATTGTGTCTATTTGATTCTTCTCTCTTTCCTTCTTTATTAGTCTAGCTAGTAGTCTATTTTGTTAATTTTTTCCAAAAATCGGTTCCTGGATTCATTGATTTTTTTTTTTGGAGGGTTGTTCATGTGTCTATCTCCTTCAATTTTTCTCTGATCTTAGTTATTTCTTGTCTTCTGCTAGCTTTTAGATTAGTTAGCGCTTGCCTCTTTAGCTCTTTTAATTGTGATGTTAGGGTGTCAATTTGAGGTCTTTCTGGCTTTTTGATGTGGGCATTTAGTGCTATAAATTTCCCTCTACACACTGCTTTAGCTGCATCCCAGATATTCTGGTACGTTGTCTCTTTGCTCTCATTGGTTTCAAAGAGCTTCTTGATTTCTGCCTTAATTTCATTATTTACTCAGGAGTCATTCAGGAGCAGGTTGTTCAATTTCCATGAAATCGCTTGCCTTTTTTTTTTTTTTTTTTTGAGACGGAGTCTTGCTGGCTCTGTTACCCAGGCTGGAGTGCAGTGGCCAGATCTCAGCTCACTGCAAGCTCCGCCTCCCGGGTTTACGCCATTCTCCTGCCTCAGCCTCCCTAGTAGCTGGGACTACAGGAGCCCGCCACCGCGCCCGGCTAGTTTTTTTTTTTTTTTTTTTGTATTTTTTTAGTAGAGACGGGATTTCACCGGGTTAGCCAGGATGGTCTCAATCTCCTGACCTCGTGATCCGCCCGTCTCGGCCTCCCAAAGTGCTGGGATTACAGGCTTGAGCCACCGCGCCCGGCCTAATCGTGTGCTTTTGAGTGAGTTTCTTAATCCTGAGATCGAATTTCATTGCATTGTGGTCAGAGTGTTATGATTTCAGTTCTTTTGTACTTGCTGAGGAGTTTATGTGGTACCCATCTTCTGAAGTGTACTTCTGTCAATTCGTCCATCTGATCCTCCATTTAGTTCTGTGCTCTTGATGGAGAGACATTGTGATTATTTGGAGGAGAAGAGGCACTGAGGTCTTTTGGGTTTTCAGCATTTTTTTGTTGATTCTTTCTTATCTCCGTGAGTTTGTCTAGTTTCAGTCTTGAGGCTGCTGACCCTTGCATGGGGGTTTTGCGGGGGCCTTTTTGTTGTTGTTGTTAATGATGCTGTTGTTGTCTGTTTGTTTTTCTTTCAATAGTCGGGTCCCTCTTCTGTAGGGCGGCTGCAGTTTGCAGGGGGTTCACTTTAGGCCCTATTCATCTGATTCGCTCCTGTGCCTGGAGATATCACTCAAGGAGGCTGGAGTGCAGCAATGATGGGTGTCTGTTCCTTCTTCTGGGACCTCTGACCTCAAGGGGTACCAACCTGATGCCAGTAGGATTGCTCCTGTATAGGGTGTCTGACAACCCCTATTGGAGGTTCTCACCTAGTTGGATGGCATGGGGAGCAGGACCCATTTAATGAAGCACTTTGTCCCTTGGTGGAGAGGGTGTGTTTTGCTGGGGGGAAACCCACTAGTCTGGGCTGCCTGGATTCCTCAGAACTACTTGGAGAAGAGGATAAGTCTGCTGGTCCGCAGAGACTGTGGCCACCCCTTCCCCCAGGGGCTCAGGCCTTGGGAGATCAGGGTTCTGTCCCTGAGCCTTTGGCTGGAATTGTTGGAGATCCTGTTGGGAATTCCCCACCACTGAGAAGGACGGATCAGGGTTAGACTTGAAGAGGCACTCTAGCTGCCGACTGCCACAGCTGGTGTGTTCAGCTGTGGAGATAAGTCTTGGGACCAGGCCGTTCAAACTCCCTGGCTCCAGCAAAGGAAAAGTGCAGCCTGGAGCTATAGAAATGGGCACCACCCTTCCCCCACCCAGGGAGCTTAGGCTGTTAGGCAGTTGTGAGTCCCAGTGCAGGCTGCTGCCCCTCCCCCAAGGAGCTCAAATGGCTTAGACAGCAGGCAGCTGCAGCTGGTGCTGGTCGCCCCTCCCCTAGGGAGTTCAGTAGGCTTAAGCAGATTCCAGCTGAGAGGCTGCAGGAATCTGTGCATACCAGGGTTGGGACGCTTGGCCCCGGTGGTATGGGTTCAAGAGTGGGATCTTCCGATCTGTGGGTTGCACAGTTCTGTGGAAAAAGCACAGTTTCCCCAGCTGGGTAGCCTGCTCACTCACCACTTCCCTTGGCTGTGGGGAGGGGGTTCCCCTTCCCGTGTGGCTCTCAGGTGGGCCACCATACTACTGTTCTTCCTTCTCTCTGTGGGTTATGCCAGCCTTCTAGTCAATTTTGAGGAGAGAGCTTGGATGCCCTGGCTACCAGTGAAGGATTCACATGCTTATTAAGGGTTTTTTTGGGAGCCTGTGAGCACCACTGCTTCTAGTTGGCCATCTTGGCCCCTCTCCCATAGTACTAAGTCTTGAAACAGGAAATTGGGGGTCCACCAGCTTTTTTCTCTTTTCAAGATTGTTTAGGCTATTCTGGGTCTGTTGCATTTTCATATGAATTTCAGGATCAGCTTATCAGTTTCTACAAAGAAGTCCACTGGAATTATGACAGGGATTGCTCTGAATCTATGTACACTTTGAGGTGTATTTCTATTTCAACAATATTAAGTCTTCCGATCCATGAACATGGGATGTCTTGCCATTTGTCCATTTGTTTCATGTCTTGCCATTTCTTTCAGACTTCTTTAAACAATGTTTTGTAGATTCCTTTAAACAATGTTTTGTAGATTTCTTTAAATAATGTTTTGTAGATTTCTTTAGAGAGTGTTTTGTAGTTTTCAGAGTATAGGTTTTACACTTCTGTTAAATTTATTTCTAAGAATTTTATTTATTTATTTATTTTTTGTGACAGTCTTGCTCTGTCACTCAGGCCCTAGTGCGGTGGTACAATCTTCACTCACTGCAACCTCCACCTCCCGAGCTCACATGATCCTCCCACCTCAGCCTCCTGACCAGTTGGGACTACAGGCTCACACTGCTGTCTCACTAATTTTTGTATATATATGTTTTTTTTTTTTGAGATAGAGTTTCTCTCTTGTCACCCAGGGTGGAGTGCAATGGTGCAGTCTTGTGGCTCACTGCAACCTCCGCCTCCTGGGTTCAAGCGATTCTACTGCCTCAGCCTCCCAGTAGCTGGGATTACAGGCGCACACCACCATGCCTGGCTAATTTTTGTATTTTTAGTAGAGATGGGGTTTCACCATGTTAGCTAGGCTGGTCTCAAACTCTTGACCTCAGGTGGTCCACTCGTCTTGGCCTCCCAAAGTGCTGAGAGTACAGGCATGAGCCTCCGCACCCAGTCATGTATTTTTTTTACAGACAGAATTTTGCCATATTGCCAATTTTGCATATATTGCCCAACCTGATCTCGAACTCCTATGCTCAAGCAATCCACCCACCTAAGCCTCCCAAAAGTGCTGGGATTACAGACAGGCATGAGCCACTGCAGCTGGTCAAGTACTTTATTCTTTTTGATGCTATTGTAAATTGAATTGCTTTCTAAATTTCATTTTGGATTGTTCGCTGCTAGTGTATAGAAATGCAGTTGATTTTTGTATATTGATTTTGTGTCCTATTGAACTTGTTTATTAGTTCTAATAGTTTTTTAGTAGGTTCCTTAGGATTTTCTATATGTGAGATCATGTCTTCTGCCAACAGAGAGAGCCTGAGTTCTTCCTTTCCAATCCAGATGACTTTTCCTTCGTTTTCTTGCTGGGAGTCAGTTTTAGAGGCTCGTTACAGATTGTCCACGGAGGGGGCTCGTTACAGATTGTCCACGGAGGGCTTGCTCTGCAGAGTTGGCTTGTTACTGCTTAGGTAGAGTTGTTGGGCCCATGAGAAGGTGCTGGCAGACAGGGCCCTGTGTGCTCTGGACGTTTGTCTTTTATAATGACATTTCTCTCTTGTTGCTTCACACAGCTAAGGTAGTTTTCAAAACATATCCCTAAAGAATAAGAAAACTTCCACGATCATGCCTGTAATCCCAGGACTTTGGGAGGCTTGAGGCCAAGAGTTCGAGACCAGCCTGGCAACATTGAGAGACCCCTGTCTCTACAAAAAATAAAAAATTAGCTGGGCGTGGAGGTGTGCACCTGCAGTCCTAGCTACTTGGGAGGCCAAGGTGGGAGGATCGCCAGGGCCCAGGAGTTGGAGGCTGCAGTGAGCTATGTTCATGCCACTGCACTCCAGCCTGGGCAACAGAGCAAGACCATGTCTCTAAAAACAAACAAACAAAAACAACAAAAAAGAGATGGTTGTGTGAAAACATGTTTATCTCAGCAATATGTAAATTACTGCTCTGATTCAGTTCTGTATTAGACAGCACTTCCCCTGCCCCAATTTTCTGCTCCTATAGCACACAGGGATGTTTATGTTAAAGGTATATCATACCTATGTATTTTTTCCTTTTTCGATTTCTCCATGGTATTGCAGCAGAAGCACACACAGGAATATGGAAAAATCTTCAAGTCTCACTTTGGTCCTCAGTTTGTAGTATCTATTGCAGACCGCGATATGGTGGCTCAGGTGCTCCGGGCGGAGGGCGCTGCGCCCCAGAGAGCCAACATGGAGTCCTGGCGGGAGTACCGAGACTTGCGGGGGAGAGCCACCGGGCTCATCTCGGCGTGAGTATGTGGGCCCGGGCTGAGTCAGGGGCTGCAGGGGGAGCTCAGGGGGAGGCCCCCTCCTCCAAAGCTGGGTTCCTAAAATCCAGCTCTTAGAAAAGCACAGAAACCACCCCCCCAACCATGGAATGATATCTGACAGTCTCCTTGTGTGATCTCGCAGACACAGGAGCCCTGCTGGGTTTTCTCGCTCCTCCTCCGTGCCAAGTTGTCCCGTCAGGAGCCAGGAGTGGGGGAGAAGCTGGCTCGGTGCTGGGCAGAGCTCTTCGGAAGCGGTGCTTCGTGGTGTTCATTCAGTGATAACCGAGGCAGACAAAGCTCACAGCGCCCTTGTCTGTGCACAGGGGAGGGAGGTGGTCACTAGTTCAGGAAAATCCCTTTGAGGAGGAGCTCAGAACCTCCAGCCTTGGTCGCCACGTGGTGATTTTCCTGTCTCTTAGCAGACTGTGATTATTCATTTTGAACCAGCGTCACCAACACCTCTGTGCCTTCCAAGAGATCATGGCCCGCGGCCAGGCAGGGAGGCCCAGGTGCAGATGCCCCGGTCCAAATCCCCATGGAGTGGGGCTTCTGTTTGCAGCTCTTTTGATATCTATGTCCTTATACATAAAGTGGGGAGAAATACAGCCACCAATTTCTCAAGTAAGATAAATAAGAATCGTGAGCAGATGTAAGCAGGGTCCCTTAATTTCCATCCTGAGGGAATAATTAAACAGCTCCTCCTGGATGTTCAGGCCTAGAGGGGCCCCAAGGCTGAGGCAGAATCTCTCTGCTGTCTGCCCCGTTAGCTGCAGGCTCAGGAGCCTGTGTGGGTGCCTGGACCCCTCTTTGGCTGAGATGGAGTGAGACAGTGCTGGTGACCTCAGCACAGTGGACAGCAAACGGAAGGGCAGTGCCCAGGCCCAGGAGCCTGGCTGTCTTAGCTTGGGTCCCCCAAAGCCCATCTGGAGGCGAGGCTTTGAGTGCAAGTGGTCTCCTTGGGAATGGGAAGCAGGACACGGGTGGGAGGGAAGCCATGCAGAGGTGTGGAGGTGTGGGTGACGCTTGTGGGTACTTGAGGCTCAGTTCTGTCACCACCCTCTGAGAAACTGCAGAACCTTCCTCAGACCTCCAGGGATTCCTTCAGCGTCCTGCCTTCACTGGGAGGGCTGTGCTGGGCCTGCTATCTGAGTGCCCTCCCAGTGCAGCCAGGAGCCCTAAGGCCCCACACCCTGGTAACAAGCTGCAGTGCGGGAGAGAGGTTTTTCGGGTAGCTGAAGACGGCAAGAAAGAAAGCAAGAAAGAAGATAAAAGAAGAAACCCAAGAAATCCCCTCCAAGGACTCCCAAAAGGAGTTAATTACGGATTGAGGGAGGGTCCGTACGGAAGGAATTCAGGAGAAGAGAACGTTGGAGGGAGCGACATCCTGAAGCGTTCGCGAGAGGAGCTAAAGTTTAGTTCCTCGCCTGCTTCTTATGACGTTCTTGGTTATCGGTCTTCGACTTTTTTCTGTTTTTTTGCTTTTTTTCTTTCTTTATTCTTTGGTCTTTCTCTCTGCCGAGATTCTGTACTTCCTTTTATTTTCAGGGGGCTTATTTCCTTTCCCTACCTTCCTCTGCCTCCCTTCCTTACCTTCCTTCCTTCCTTCTTCCTCCTTCCTTCCTCCCCCTTCACCCCCTCCTTCCCTCTCTCTCTCTCTCTTTCTTTCTTTCTCTTTCTTTCTTCTCTCTCTCTCTCTTTCTTTCTTTTCTTTCTTTCATTTTTGAGACGGAGTCTCACTCTGTCACCCAGGCTGGAGTGCAATGGCATGATCTCGGCTCGCCGTGACCTCTGCCTCCCGCGTTCAAGTGATTCTCCTGCCTCAGCCTCCCAAGTAGCTGGGATTACAGGTGCCTGCCACCACACCCAGCTAAATTTTTGTATTTTTAGTAGAGATGGGATTTCATCATGTTGGCCAGGCTGGTCTTGAATTCCTGACCGCAGGTGATCCGCCCACCTCGGCCTCCCAAAGTGCTGGGATTACAGGCATGAGCCACCATGCCTGGCCCTCTTTTTCTTTTTTAATATCAATATTTACTTCATTTATATATACATATGTATGCATACATATATATATACCTTTTTTCTCTTTTGCTAATTAGCAATCTCATTTGCTTATTACAGTATTATTTCAAGATTTTTTAAGGGAAGTGGTATTACTTTTACTAAAGATGATTACTTACCACTGGTAGTTTTTTCCTTAAAGTTTGCTTCAAAGGCAAGAGTGTAAGAAGCTCTAACAGGCTCCAGGGCTGCAGTTATTAACTCCTCTCTTCCCAGCAAAAAGTCTTTCCTGTCTTAATTCCACTTTGACTGGCAGCTCTTGTTGATTCTTTATGGCTGAAAATTTTTCTAAATGTTCCTTGAATTCTTTACCAGAATGTCAGTGTAAGTAAGATGATTTGAAACTCACTTGCTTCTTCTAGGGAGGGTGAACAGTGGCTCAAGATGAGAAGCATATTGAGACAAAGAATTCTGAAACCGAAAGATGTGGCCATTTATTCTGGAGAAGTCAACCAAGTGATTGCTGACTTAATTAAAAGAATCTACCTTCTCAGGAGCCAGGCAGAAGATGGAGAAACCGTGACCAATGTCAATGACCTTTTCTTCAAATATTCAATGGAAGGTGAGGTGGAATCAGCAGGTGGGAAGGAGGGAAGAGTGGACGCTTGCCCCAAACCTGCAGATGTCATCTTGGAACATTCCCTAGGTCCCAGGCAGTGTGCTAAGTCTGGGACATATATGCATGTCACCTGCACGGTGCTATGTGAACCTGTTGACCAATGAGGAAACTGATACTTTTTTTTTTTTTTCTGAGACAGAGTCTTGCTCTGTTGCCCAGGTTGGAGTGATATGGCATGGTTTTGGCTCACTGCAACCTCTGCCTCCCGGGTTCAAACGATTCTCTTGCCTTAGCCTCCCGAGTAGCTGGGATTACAGGCACCTGCCACCAGGCCTGGCTAATGTTTTGTATTTTCAGTAGAGACGGTGTTTCACCTTGTTGGCCAGGCTGGTCTCGAACTCCTGACCTCATGATTTGCCTGCCTTGGTCTCCCAAAGTGCTGGGATTACAGGCGTGAACCACTGTGCCCAGCTGAAACTGAGACTTAAAAAAGAACTTGCCCAATGCCACACCCCCATCCCTCTTTTTAGAGGCAGAAAGTTAGTTTCAAATTCAGGTCTTTTAAACTCAAGAAGCCATGTTCCTAATTACTACACATTTTGTTTGGGCATAATTTTTAAAAAGGAGTAAAGTTGAGAGGGCATCTACTTCAAACTCGTTCTAGCTTTTAGTCATATTGAATGGGTGGTACATCCCTGTTCAAGTAGCAATACCAAAGGGGGGTCAGTGAAGGTCTCCCTCTTTCCTGAAGGCAGCAAAGGTCACTAGTCTCTCATGTGTGTGTCAAGAGATGGTTTATGCACATACAGAAAAATGCGTGTGAATATTCTTTTTATTTTTAAACAATAAACGGTAGTACACCAAACATACTGTTCTGCACTGTGCTTTCTCTTTACTTAAGAATGCATCTTGGGGCCGGGCGTGGTGGCTCACACCTGTAATCCCAGCACTTTGGGAGACTGAGGCGGGTGGTTCACCTGAGGTCAGGAGTTCGAGACCAGCCTGGCCAACATGGTGAAATGCTGTTTTTACTAAAAGTACAAAAATTAACTGGGCCATTGTGGTGGGCACCTGTAATCCCAGGGACTTGGGAGGCTGAGGCAGGAGAATTGCTTGAACCTGAGAGGCAGAGGTTGCTGTGAGCCGAGACCGTCCAATTGTACTCCAGTGTGGGCGACAGGAGTGAAACTCCATCTCAAAAAAAAAAAAAAAAAAAAAAAGCATCTTGGTCTAACATGGTGATTTCTGTGTAAAAAAAAAAAAAAAAAAAAAAAAGAATGCATCTTGGAGGACTTTCTATCAGCTTTCTCATCTTTTTTTTTTTTTAAAAAGCTTACCTTACTTCAAGCTTCCCTCAAGTTAACTTTGCAGAGTTCTGATATTAATTTTCTCTAAAATTAATAATAAAATCGTCCCAGAAGTGATTGGTAAACACAGTTCACAGCTCTGCCCAACACGGATTCATCCAGGCCACTTCTACTGTGCCTTTAGCTCTCCGGGACTGGGCTCCCAGTTTTGGCCAGGAGGAGTCACTTCTCAATTCCTCGAGTTGGGCAAGTGGCTGGAAGGCGATTCCCAGTGGCCATGTGGGGCAGGAAGAGGCCCTGCGGGGTTTGCCACATCCTTCCCGAGAGGAGGGTGTTGGGGGAGAGCAGCGACATGCTCAGTGATTATCCCTTCCCTAGGGCTCATCAGTTCAGACCGTGCCCCCGGTCTGTCCCAGGGTCCTCCTCTGCAGCCTTAGCCAAGCTACTGAAACTCTGGGAGTCTTCGAATTTCCTCCGGAGAGTGGGCTTCATCTGTGCCTCCCAGGGCTGTGGGGCTCCTTAGACGAAGCAGCAACAGCGCCACCTGTCAGCCCTAAATGCCAGCACCCTGCAGCTCAGGACGCAGAGGAATCCTCAGAGTGACGATCTCTCGTTTGGGACATTTGGACCACGTTTGAAAGTTGCATTTATGGCCCAACATTGCCTGTTGGTATGGTAAATAATCTAGAGAGGGTTTTCAAATTCTCTTTCCTGTCTAGGAGTGGCCACCATCCTATATGAGAGTCGTTTGGGCTGCCTGGAAAACAGCATACCACAGCTGACTGTGGAATACATCGAGGCCCTGGAGCTCATGTTTAGCATGTTCAAGACCTCCATGTATGCAGGCGCCATCCCCAGATGGCTTCGCCCCTTCATCCCAAAGCCCTGGCGGGAATTCTGCAGGTCCTGGGATGGACTCTTCAAATTCAGTAAGAGAAGAATTGGCAGTACCTTTTGCAGAAGCAGGTTGACCTGCCGTGTCGTGTGTCTAACTCTCATCCAGACAATGGGTGACCATAGCAGAGGATGCCTAGATGTAGTCATGTGTTGGTTTTTGGACCCATAACTTTTGGATTTGTTTCTGTTTTCTTTTGTTTTGAGATGGAGTCTGACTCCATTGCCCAAGCTGGAGTGCAGTGGTGTGATCTCGGCTCACTGCGACCTCCGCCTCCCAGGTTCAAGTGATTATCATGCCTCAGCCTCCCGAGTAGCTGGGATTACAGGTGCCCACCACCGTGCCTGGCTAATTATTTTGTGTTTTTAGTAGAACCGGAGTTTTACCATGTTGGCCAGGCTGGTCTTGAATTCCTGACCTCAGGTGATCACCCACCTTGACCTCCCAAAGTGCTGGGATTACAAGTGAGCCACTGCGCCTGGCCATGGATTTGTTTTCCAAAGAAGTAAAAAGCATGTGGGTTGTGACTATAGGTAACATGATCAGTTTTTTCATTTTAGAATAATTTTTATTTTAACAAGCATGCCAGCAGGGACATGTACAAGTAAATGTCCATGCAAGATGATGTCTTTACTCCAAATAAATTGGTCAGTGCTTAAAATGTTGAGTTTCAGGCCCACGCACATTTATTTGAACGTTAAAATTTTTGTTCAAATCCAAGGTGAGATTACAAAGAGATTCGTTTTCTTATGTGACTAAAAATTTTACTATAAAAGCATTTCTGAAAAGAAAGAAATGATTTTCAAAATACTTAGAACAATGTTCTAGAGCAATGCTAACACTGAAGAAAGTGTTTCATGGTGTCTTTTCAAGATCAATATTTAGGCTGGGCACAGTGGCTCACACCTGTAATCCCAGCACTTTGGGAGGCTGAGGCAGGAGGATCACCTGAGGTCATTAGTTCAAGACCAGCCTGGCCAACATGGCGAAACTGCATCTCTACTAAAAATACAAAAATTAACTGGGCGTGGTGGTGCATGCCTGTAATCGCAGCTACTCAGGAGGCTAAGGCAAGCGAATTGCTTGAACCTGGGAGGCAGAGGTTGCAGAGAGCCAAGATCACGCCACTGCACTCCAGCCTGGGTCACAGAACAAGACTCTGTCTTAAGGAAAAAACAACAACATTTATTTGAATATATAAGTCCTGAAGTCTGTGCTGCATGGGTAACATCCCAGATAATAATGCATGGCCTTTTCCCTCCACTCATTTTCTCTTCTGAAAGTGTGGTAGATAAAAGAGTTTGCATTTTTGTTACTTATATTATATAAATAATATATGTGGCTATTGGATTAGTAAAGCAAACATTTGCAAATATCTTACAGCTTATTTTTAAAAAGGAAGATATGTTTAGCTTGTCTTTTAACTTTTCATTCGTTTACATAAGCAAGTGTATGAGTGAAACTCCCAGGTTGACATTAGATAAATTGGGTTTCCTTACCCTCTGTCACCTGCCACTGGTTTAGTTAAGCTACTGGGAGAACAGGGGGCATTGAGACTGAAAAGATGATTGTCAACCCAAACTCCTTTCAAAAGAAATACTGTTTTCAAACAGGCCAAATTCATGTTGACAACAAGTTGAGGGACATACAGTACCAAACGGACCGAGGCCGGAGGGTGAGCGGCGGACTTCTCACATACCTCTTCCTTAGCCAGGCACTGACGCTACAGGAGATCTATGCCAACGTGACTGAGATGCTGCTGGCCGGCGTCGACACGGTGAGTCTGGGGTCCTGGTTCTCAGCAAGCAACACATGATAACTCCTTCCTCACCATCTCGTGGACGTTGTCTACTTTTTTTGCAGGGGAGGATGGAGTTTTACTGTGTCACCCAGGCTGGAGTGCAATGGCACGGTCTTGGCTCACTGTAAACTCTGTCTCTCAGGTTCAAGTGATTCTCCTTCCTCGGCCTCCAGAGTAACTGGGATTACAGGTGCCTGCCACCATCCCCAGTTAATTTTTTGTATTTTTAGTAGCAATGGGGGTTTCACCATGTTGGCCAGGCTGTCTTGAACGCCTGGCCTCGGGTGATCCACCTGCCTCGGCCTCCCAAAGTGCTGGGATTACGGGCATGAGCCACTGCGACTGGCTGTTGTCTACTTTTAAGGCAGATTTGTTTAGCACACTGTTCATGTTTGTACTAGACCTGCTGCACTGCTGAGGGGCTCCAGGAGGAGAAAACTCTGCGTGAGGAGTCACGCATCACTTAATGATGCAGATTTGTTCTGAGAAATGCGTGTTTCTCAGGGTGGTCCTGTCACTGCGTGAACATCTTAGAGTGTATTTACACAAACCTAGATGGTAGCCTACCAGACACCTAGGCTGCATGGTCGAGCCTATTTCTCCTAAGCTACACAACTGTACAGCATGTTACTGTACTGAATACTGTGGGCAGCTGGAACACAGTGGGAAGTATGTGTGTATCCAAACATACTGAAACACTGGCAAGCTACACTACAAATGTGGCATTATAATCTTATGGGACCACTGTTGTATATTGGGTCCATCATTGTCCAAAACATCCCTATACGATGCACGATTGTATATTAAATGTAAGGTGCATAATGATTTCTGTGAAAAGCGTAACCAAAATTCCATATCACACATATAAAATGATAATAAATGTTTAAAGTTTACAAATCATTCCTAACATTTTGTCATTGTTTCATAATGTCACAAATGAAGAGGGTACGGACATTAAAAACCTTATTAGTTATCATTTGAAATATTCCAGGCCGTGGAATTTATTTCATAAAGCCAAGAATTCATTTCATTCATCCCTCAATTTGTTACATAAAGTCAACATAACTTCAAAACCAAAACCTGCTAAAGAGAGTGTGAAGAAAGTAAACTTAAGCAGTTTGGTTGATGAGAGTGTGTGTGTGTGTGTGTGTATCAACAAATTCCCTGTGAATGCAGCCCACTAGTGTGGCAGATCAATGATACACTGGAACCAGGGAGGGTTCATATCAGAATGAGACAGAGCACTGCCCATTAACCTGGGGGATCCCACAGGCTATCCGATGGGAAAGGAAGAGGCAGACCAGCGTGTATACCTTGTCCTGTGAGTAAGATGCAGCGGCACCGCCCCCTCCCGGCTGTGTGCATGTGCACATCTGTCCGTGACTGCATGAACACAGAGCAGGGCGTGGAGGCAACACACTAGGTAGTTAACATGGGTTTCTTGGCTGGCTGGGAGTGGCATGGTCCAGGGGGATAAGGAGCCAAGTTCCTTTTAAAAACACATGTATAATATAATGCAATTAATGGGATATGTGTGAAAATGAGCCCCATGTAGGCACAGGTGCAGAGCAGTTGTAAAATTTGCTAAAAGGAAGTGGCAAAACAGGGAGGAGCTAGGCTGATGCTTTCAGTAGGTGGAAGATAATGAAATTTCTGGCCGGAAACTGGGGAAGCTGCGGGCTGGGGTGCTTCTGGTGGTCGGGTGGAAAGTGAGAATTTAGATTGAGTGACCCCTCGCTGTTTCCAAAGCATTCCATGCACACCCTGCCTGTCTCACAGCTTCCTCCAAGGTAGCAGTCGTTGACTTCATCAACAGGTGGCAAAACTAAACAACCAAGCTCGTCATCTGAAAGCTTTTCCTTTGCACGGGTGCTTCCCGGCCTTGAATAAGGCCCTCCCTGCACAGACCTCCATCTTAAGGGGATGAAAAAGCCTCAAGGCTTTATTTTTATTATAATGTCACTTAAGCATGTAAAAGCAAAAAACAAAACAAAACAAAAACACACAAACACAGCATAAACTCCTTATTCTTTTGGATCTTGTGCAACAATAAAACGAAAAGTATATAAATTCAATGCAAACTAAATGATACAATCAATGAAGATTCTACTTAACTATGTGAATGTGATGGTGTGGATTTGCTCAAATTAAGACACTGCTTGAAAAGTGAAGCAATGAATGAATGACCTGGTCGCTGAGCTTGTGCCTCCTGCCCCCTGGTGGTAACTAAGAACATCACAATGAGGTGGCATTCAGAAGGAAGTGTTCCTTTTAGCATCCTACAATAGAAGCCAGGGAACAAATTCTTACAACTTCATACTGATTTTTAAACATTAGTATGATTTTATTGCAGCATAATTTATGCACAGTCAACTCCATTTAAACTGCATAATGCGATACAGATTGTTGGCAGATGGAACCATTTATGAAACCACTGCCACATTTTTCTAAACATTGATGGAAATGGAATCATATGGTATGCTGTCTTTTGCATCTGGCTTCTTGCACTCAGAAGAATGACTCAGATTCATCCATGTGGTGGCATATAACAGTAACCGATTCTTTTTTATTAGTGAGTAGTATTCCATTGTATGGATATACCACATTTTTTCCGTAAAAATGTGATTTTAATAGAAATTTTCTATTCTCTTGATAGGAAGCATCTAAGTAATCTTTTATAATTTATAAGAGCTTGCACATTCTATTATATATACAAGTGGCCTTTCCTCCAAAACACGTGATATCTTCTACAAGAAAATGATATCGATATTGCCTGCTTAAATTAGGTTTTTTTTTTTTTTTTTTTTTTTTTTGGTGAAAGAGAAAGGCCTTTATACTGTGGCATTTCCTTGTTTACAAGAGAGTGAAATGTAGCCCCATAGATGATACTATTGATTTCAGCAAAAATCTTGGGACCTACGAGAATAAAACAATGATTTTCAATAAGTAGAAAGGTTTGAGGAGAGGTATAAAAAAATGACATGGCTGGCCAGGTGTGGTGGTTCATGCCTGTAATCCCAGCACTTTGAGAGGCTGAGGTGGGCAGATCACAAGGTCAGGAGTCTGAGACCAGCCTGACCAACATGGTGAAACCCCATCTCTACTAAAAAATACAAAATTAGCTGAGTGGGCGTGGTGGCGGGCGCCTGTAGTCCCAGCTACTCAGGAGGCTGAGGCAAGAGAATGGTGGGAACCCGGGAGGCGGAGCTTGCAGTGAGCCGAGATCGCACTACTGCACTCCAACCTGAGCAACAGAGTGAGACTCCGAAAAAAAAAAAAAAAAAAAAAGACACACTACTTTGTATAGACAAGCTATTGACTTGCTCTGTGTGGACCTTCCTTGATGAAGGCAGGACACGGTGGCTAACTAGTGATCCCCTGTGCACTCCAATATCTAGATTAGGGCAGCCAGAGTGGGCTGGGCCCAGCTTCCTGGGCCTGGGGATGCCGGGGGGCAGCCTGAGACCCTTTCTGGCACACAGCGAGTGAGCCCTGCAAAGAAGGTCACACGAAGTCCCAGCAGATCCTCCAGGCTCCACAGTGTCCCTGACATACTGCTCTTCAGTGATTAAAAAAGCTCCAGGATCATGTTTCCTGTGGTTTTTCATGACAGGAGCACACGAATCATAGAGTCCATGTCACTTGCCAAATATGTTCAGTTATTATTATTATTTTTTTTGCCATGAATTAAGGAAACAGTCTTTCGTTTCAGTAAGACATTAAGTGCTATATGGAATTGGATGAGTTTGACTTTGCAGCTGTGTGTATTCCCAGGGGACTTCATACCTGCCACCGCGTCTGTTTCAGTCCTGGTGTTACTCACTGCCTGCCTGTGTCTGCCGCTTTCTCTCCTCAGACGTCCTTCACCTTGTCCTGGACAGTGTACCTCCTGGCAAGGCACCCAGAAGTGCAGCAGATGGTGTACCGGGAGATTGTCAAGAATTTAGGGGAAAGGCATGTTCCAACTGCAGCTGATGTCCCCAAGGTCCCGCTGGTCAGAGCTCTCCTTAAGGAAACCCTGAGGTAAAAGGCTCGCCAGAATCTATCAACAAACTGTGTCCCTTACATCCCTGGTTCTCTAGCATAACAAGTTCTCCAACTGCCTTCCGTGACTGACTTGTTTAGGATGAGGACGTTCGTGACTGTGATTTTTCCTCTGCTCTTGTCGGAATAGCAGAAAGACCATTCTGTTTTATGGGTCAACATAATCCTTGTTCTCTGTAAATATCTTTGGGCTGGGCACAGTGGCTCACACCTGTAATCCCAGCACTTTGGGAGGCCAAGGCAGATCACCTGAGGTCAGGAGTTCAAGAGCAGCCTTGGCCAACATGGTGAAACTGCGTCTCTACTAAAAATACAAAAATTAGCCGGGTGTAGGGGTGGGTGCCTGTAGCCTCAGCTACTTGGGAGGCTGAGGCAAGAGAATCACTTGAAGCCAGGTGATAGAGCCGAGATTGCACCACTGCACTCCAGCCTGGGCAACAGAGCGAGACTGTCTCAAAAAAAAAAAAAAAGATTTTTGGAGCAGTCATTGAATACTGTCCCTGCTTTAGCCAACTGGCTTATCAGGGGTTTCCCAACATATGCCTGGGTCAATGGCCTTTGACTTTGTTCCTCTGAAGATAACACGAAACAAGATTGATATGTCAGGAAAACAGTTTGGGTGTTTTGCTGATTTCCAGACCTGGGTACAAACCTCATGGTTCTTGTGCGAATGTCCTCATCTGGGTTGAGAAGCCACCCAGTGAGGCTCATTTACTCCCAGACAGGGCTTTCCTGACAAAGGGGAAAGCCGGAGGGATGTGGGCTCTCCTGGGTTGAGGGGATGGTTTGGGTAGGAGGTGGGATTAGGGACAGATGACATCCCTTCCCCAAAACACGGCATCCTCTGTGAGGAAGTGCTGTGACAAAGAGCAAAGCTTGTTTTCTGCAGTATGTACTAAAGAATTCTTTCACAGCTGACTTGATAATGACCCTCAACCTATAGAGCATGCTGTTCAATCTCAAAATTAAAAAAAAAAAAAAAAAGGAGCTGGCTGTGGGGTTTATTGGTATTTATCAATTAAAGTTTTATTCATTGTTTTCTGAGATAACCTGATGGCTGAAATGCCGTTTCTCCAAATGCATTTCATGGGGCCTTAAGTCCTATGAACTATTTCTTGATAAAGTGGTCCCATGGTCACATAAAATATTAGAAACTTGGAATTTTCCCTTCTGGGAACACAATGGCATGTGAAAGACTTGGCTTTGTGTTTTGCAAACGTTTTGCTTTGGGAATCTTTTCCACATTCCTCAGAATACTTGCTGGCAAAGCAAGACAGCAAAGAAGCCACAAAGGTCCTTGCAAAATGTTTCAGTTGAAAAAGTATCATGTGTTACTTTTTAAGAATTTTTAATGGAAATGGGAATATATCCGAAGTTCTGAATGTTCAATAAAATATTGTGAAAGTCAACAGACCGTTCCTGTCCCCGCTGGCTCTTCTGCAGGCTGTTTCCAGTGCTGCCAGGGAATGGACGGGTCACCCAGGAAGACCTGGTTATTGGCGGGTATCTGATTCCGAAAGGCGTGAGTTTGGGGACATAGGGGTGGCCAGGCCTTGCGGGTTGGGGTTGAATTGGAATCTGCTTCTACCTTCAGAAAGTCTTTGTCCCTAAGCAGAGATCAATAGGTTTCCTTTTCTTTTGCATGTATTTTAAGATGAAGATGGGGTGTTGGGAGGAAGGAAGGGGATGATGTGATCTCAAAGTTCTGGAAACTTACTGCTCACCAGCAAGGCCGCCCATGCTCCTTGGCCTGCTCCCCAGGCCATGTGGAAGTAGCCAGTCACTGCTGAGAGTCTCTGCAGGGCTTGATGTTCTTGTCAGTGGTTGCAGTGACATTTGGTGTGCACTGTGGAGCGGGAAGGGAGGGAGCTGCTGCCATCCTGGGTGTGAGGAGATCCAGGCGGCCCCCGGGAGGGAGCATCCCGGGAGACTATCCTGCCAGGACTCTGGGCCCTGCCCTGCTCTCGAGTGATTCTGCTCCTTATCCTTTTTGTGTCATCCCTGATTTCCTCAGACCCAGCTGGCCCTTTGCCACTATGCCACATCGTACCAGGATGAGAACTTCCCTCGGGCCAAGGAGTTCCGGCCTGAGCGCTGGCTGCGGAAAGGAGACTTAGACAGAGTTGACAATTTTGGATCCATCCCCTTTGGTCATGGGGTTCGCAGCTGCATAGGGCGACGAATTGCAGAACTGGAGATTCACCTCGTCGTGATCCAGGTAGGGCGTGGAGGCCAAACGTTGGCCTTTGGGTTTGCCCTCTTTCTACTGGGCTCAACTGGATAAAGACTTCCAGGTTAAAAAGAAAACATGATTTTGGAAACTTAAGAGCAAGAGCTCTCAGGCACTGTGGCTCATGCCTGTGGTCCCAGCTACTCAGGAGGCTGAGGTGGGAGGCTCACTTGAACCTAGGAGTTCAAGGCTGCAGTGAGCCTTGATCACACCACAGCACTCCAGCCTGGGCGACAGAGTGAGGCCCTATCCAAAAACAAGAGCTCTGCGTGAAATCCCTTGAAAATGACTCCCCATCTCCCGTGCCCACCCCGCCCCCCAATCATGGCAGCCACTTCAACCCCATGGCCTCCTGCCTTGCTTCACTCCTTCCTTGGAATCGTGTGGGTGGACGACAGTCCACGGCCTGAAGATTTGGATGGGGTGTGTGTCACTGGGGGTGTCGGGGGCCCAGAGCGCAGCTCTCCTGCCATCACACAGCAGGTTGGGAGAGAGGGAAGCGGGGGTCAAATGAGTGGTCTTCAAACGCTAGGGAGCATAAAACCAGCAGGGAGCGCCTTACAAGGCAGACTTCTAGCCCCGCCTGCAGAGTCGCGGGTTTGGTGGATTAGGGTTGGGGCATCCACTGCTGCTGCTGATGACGATGGTGTGGTGCATGGCTACAATCTGAGAAACGCTGGAGGTCTACGTGAGGCCCTATGGGGTTTGGGGACCCCACCTCCACCTCTAGTGGCTGGGTCTGCAGTTAGGAGCTGGCCTGTCAGGCACCCTCAGCAGCAGGTCCCCCGGGAAAGGCACAGTGGCCCTCTTGCTGGTCTCCTTTGTTTAACCGAAACAACCATTTACACGGAGCACTGGTTCTCAAGCTTCTTAGGTTGTGAAACATCAGGAAGCCCTGGGTGTTGTTAGAGAACACCTCACACGTGAAGATACATAATTCTGGGTTTTCACCGTATCTGGGTTCAGGCTGTAGCAGGAACTAAATAACACCTGAAGGAAATTTTATAAAAGAAAAGTCAATGGCGGAGGAGATTCCACCCGTTAGCCTCTGCTGCAAGTTGGAGAAGACTGTTTCAGTGACGGGAAACCTTGGCCCGAGGTTTGGGAGCTCCATCGTTGCCTGAGCATTGGGGGGCAGTGTTTTTTGTCTTTTGTCTCCTGCATAGTTTTAATTTTTTTCAACAAACAAACCACTCAGAAAAGAAAAAATACTGTGTGGCACGTTGGCCTTGATGTGAGGAGACCCACATGTGAGTCTTCCCTCTACCATGTGGGAATGAGCAGGCGTTTCGGAGAGGTCAACGCGAGGGGGTTGGGTGTTTAGGCTGATTCACCCAGATGCCAGCACGTGATGGAGCTGCCTGAAGACATGCTGTTCAGCTCATTTCTTTAAGAGTGACAAAGGCGTGAGTTACGCCTGCGTCCCCATTGCAAGGCTTGACCCTTGAGCCCTGGTGCCTTGCCTGACTCTTAATTATCTTAAAAGAGATATCTTAAAGAGATTATCTTGGCCAGGCGCGGTGGCTCACGCCTGTAATCCCAGCACTTTGGGAGGCCGAGACGGGCGGATCACGAGGTCAGGAGATCGAGACCATCCTGGCTAACATGGTGAAACCCCGTCTCTACTAAAAAATACAAAAAAACTAGCCAGGCGAGGTGGCGGGCGCCTGTAGTCCCAGCTACTCCGGAGGCTGAGGCAGGAGAATGGCGTAAAACCCGGGAGGCGGAGCTTGCAGTGAGCTGAGATCCGGCCACTGCACTCCAGCCGGGGCGACAGAGCAAGACTCTGTCTCGAAAAAAAAAAAAGAAGAAAAGAAAAAAAAGAGATTATCTTAAAGAGATGGTCACTTTAGGGTGATGGATACTTTGGTATTCTTTCAAACTCACCGTGCAGGTACATTCTGGTTTTACCCTGGGAGGCAGGTCTGCTTCTGCTTTTGAACTATAGAAATGAGAAATGGAATCAAAGGTACGAACCAAGATCAACAATCTCATCATTCATTCCTTTTTCATTACTATTCACTATTACCAGCACAACTGATTGTAAATTAGGCTCTGCGGAGAGCTCTACCTCCCCTTCTAATAGTGTTAGAGGCCGGGCGTGGTGGCTCACACCCATAATCCCAGCCCTTGGGGAGGCGGAGGTGGGAAGATCGTTGGAGGTTAGGAGTTTGGGAGCAGCCTGGGCAACAAAGCAAGTCTCTGTTTCTACAAAAAAATTTAAAAAGTAGCCAGATGTGATGCATGCCTGTAGTCCCAGCTACTGAGGAGGCTGAGGTGGGAGGATCACTTGAGCCCGGGAGGTTGAGGCTGCAGAGAGCCGTGATCACACCATGGTACTCCAGCCTAGAGCCCTAGCCCATCCTGGCTGCAGCTTCTTTGCCTGGGAGACAAAACTGGAGAGAGAGGAAGGGCAGGGCGGGGACTGCCTGGGTCCTAAGTAGGAGTAGGAGACTATGGTGTCACCAGCTCATCTGCCCCCTGCCCTGTCCAAATGGGCTGAAAGCAAGGCCCCCTTCCCCCCAGGAGCCTATCCGTGTACAGAAGTCTTTAGAGCAGGTTACCTGTATTCCTAAGCCCAGGACTGACTTTGAACATCAAGCCCTGGCCGGCCGGTGGGCGAGATAATCGCTTTAGGGTGGTGTATACTTTGGTGCCCTTTCAAACTCGCCATGTAGGTACGTTCCAGTTTTATCCTGGGAGGCAGGGCTGGTTCTGCTTTTGAACTGTAGAAATGAGAAATCGAATCAAAGGTATGAACCAAGAATATTTAAATTCAGGATGTTAGCACGATGAAGTCTTTTGGAGGATTCAGCTCTCTCCGCCTCTGTTTCTGGCCGGGTCTGAAGTGGCTGCAGATTCGGAACCAGCAGGAAACCCGGAATTTCACTTTGTTCCGCATTTCCCCCTGCTCCTTTGATGGCTTCTTCATCTAGACCTGAAGTGGAAGCAACAGAATTAGAATTTGAAATGGCAAATGAAACCTAAGTCATCTGAGCATCTGCCTGCATCTCTGTCCCACGGCTGCACAGCTGCTCAGTGGACATGCTAGGCTCTGGTACGGGATCTAAAATTCTGTTTCCAAACAGCGGGCTTCCCGCTGACCCAGAGGTTCTGTAGCCTCCAAAAGCTGGATGTGGGTGCGCTCATTGCCTGGGCTCTCTGCAGCCCAGTGCCGCCACAGGAAGAGTAAAAGCATTCAGGGAGCACTGAGAATTTTCTGCTGTCCCAATTCTGACCCCTTCTCTCTTCTTCTCTTCTTAGTTGCTTCAACATTTTGAGATCAAAACATCTTCTCAGACTAAAGCTGTTCACGCAAAAACCCATGGGCTCCTGACGCCAGGGGGGCCCATCCATGTACGATTCGTTAACAGAAAGTAAGCCTGGATTTTAAACCTGGGCTGACTTGGCAGACCAGCTCGCCGACACACAGTGGCTATATGTGTGTCGCTGATCACCGTGGAGAAGGAAAGCGAAGTCGCTGGAGGCTGTCTTGTTATAGACTGGCCTCCCAGGTCCTGGGACACTTGTAAATCTTTATGCAAAGTAATGTAAAAAGGTTGCTGTTTTACTGGTGCAGACCAGAAGTTGTCCTTTCTCTGGGGGAAACAGCTGTTTGAAAACCAGTGGCACTGAAATTTTATGCTTCATACATTGTGCTAGACTCAATATTTAATGACTGGCAGTATCCTATGCATTTACTTGTATAGGGAAATGGTGGTTTACTTACATATTCGGTTCTCCAATATATGTTCTCTAATACTGGCATCTGGGCTCAAATTGCCATCAACAGTAAGTTGAAGGCAATTCAACTTACTGTTTCTGATTTGAAGAGGGAACATTAAGAATGCCTCTGTAACACTGTAATTATGGGAAGAAAGCACCAGAGGTGACATTTTATCCTGAGCACCAGATTTAGATCCTATTAAAGGGCTCAAACTTAAAAGTGCTGGCTGGGTGCGGTGGCTCATGCCTGTAATCCCAGCACTTTGGGAGGTCAAGGTGGGAGGACTGTGTGAGCCAGAAGTTTGAGACCAGCCTGGACAACATGGTGAAACCCTGTCTCTACCAAAAATACAAAAATTAGCCAGGCGTGGTGGTGCACACCTATGGTCCTAGTTACTCGGGAGACTGAGGCAGGAGGATCGTTTGAGCTCAGGAGGTTGAGTCTGCAGTGAGCTAACTATGATGGCACCACTGCACTTCAGCCTGGGCAACAGAGTGAGACCCTCTCTCAAAAATAAAATAAAATAAAATGACTGTATTCTTACTTTTTTCTCCGCGAGTGCTTAATTTTCTAGTCATAATGCCTGATGAAGTTGACTATTAGTTTTTATTTGGAAAAAATAAAAAAGAAAGCTACTGGTGAAATCAAGAATAATCAGATTTTCTAACCAAATCTAAATACGGAGTAGAGCAGACGTATAAGAACTGGAAATATGACTACGTAAAATTTTGTTGCCTAAGTTGTGAGAGGTAATACAACGGGCAGCATGGAAAACAATGTAACTTTAGAACATTTTTATTTCAAGGAAAAATAAATACATAAATAGAGACGCTATAGATACGACAATATTTTTATCTTGATGCTGTTATTTTAAATATTCACACGAGAACCCTGACCCAGCTGTGTGCCTGTGCCAGGCTCTCAGGGAAGCCGTGGCTCCAGGAGTGCTGAGTCCTGCTGAGTTCTGTTGCCTTTCCTGCTGCTCAGTAGTTGCTAAGAGGAAGCACCGTGATTTCCTGATACTCTTGCCTTGTCATCATGCCTGAAACAGCTCATTCCCAATTCCGTAATTCCTTTTACATAATCTTTCTCCAAAAATTACTTTCCTACTAATATAGGCCATATAGGTTTTTTTTTTCCATTTAGTAAGTCATTCCAAAATAACCCTTAAGTAAATAGACATAATATCCATTTCACATACCATTTTTGTTAAAGTATATAATAAAGTTGAAATCTCTGTGTGATAGCAGAATCACTCTAGTATGAATGCTGTAAGTGTACAGGTAAATGTGAAATTAGGTCATATTAACTGGCCAAGCGTTGGATTGATTACTTTGAGGTAGCAGTATACGTATATTAAGTTTTATAAACTAGATGAAATTGCATTCTGTTTGAGACTGAAATTTAAAATATTGAGAATAAGCGATTTGAAGTGACCTCTTATTCCCTGGATATATATACAGTGTGACCCTCTAGTGAAGTGTCTCTGCCTGGGGATCAGCACAGGGTGAATAGCAAAGTGTGGGCTGGGGGTAGCACCTGTGCCCGCTGCTCAGTCTCACTGAACAGGAAGGGAAGCAGCCGGAGCCAGACACAGGGGCCTCCTGGTGTGATGTAGCAGGAAGTGCAGGGTGCCACCCAGGAAGCATCCGTGCCAAATAAATGGAGATTTAGCTGGACAAGTTTCTAGGTTCACTACTGGTTTATAGGAGACATGTGGTATACAAGGAGATGTCAAAACTCCATAGGTGGCTGGGCGTGGTGGCTCACACCTGTAATTCCAGCACTTTGGAGAGGTTGAGGTGGGAGGATTGCTTGAGGCCAGGAGTTTGAGACAAGCTTGGGCAACATAGTGAGATCTTGTCCACTAAAAATCAAAAAACTTAGCTGCGTGTGGTGGTGCATGCCTGTAGTCCTAGCTATTTGGGAGGCTGAGGCTGGAGGATTGCTTAAGTCTGGGAGGTTGAGCCTGCAGTGAGCCATGACCTGCCACCACACTCCAGCCTGGGTGACAGAGTAAGACTCCATCTCAAACAAACAAACAAGCAAACCCCATGGGGATGCGGTCAGCAAAATCCAGAATAAAGTGAGGTTTATAGGACCAATGTCTCGGGTTTCCAACAAAACAAATACATGACAGGCAAAAAACAAGAGGAGGGGCCGGGTGAGGTGGCTCATGCCTGTAATCCTAGCACTTTGGGAGGCCAAAGCGGGCGGATAACCTGAGGTCAGGGGTTCGAGACCAGCCTGGCCAACATGGTGAAACCCCATCTTTACTAAAAATACAGACATTAGCCAGGCATGGTGGCAGGCTCCTGTAATTCCAGCTACTTGGGAGGCTGAGGCAGGAGAATCGTTTGAACCTGGGAGGCGGAAGTTGCGATCAGCTGAGATCACGCCACTGCACTCCAGCCTGGGTAACGAGAGTGAAACTCCGTATCTAAAACAAAAAACAAGAAAACCAAGGGGAGGGAAGAACTGTTATAGATGAAGCAATATAGGAGACATATTAAGCAAGTACAATGCTGGACTTCGTTTGAATCAGATTCAAGTAAACCACTTGTTAAAAAGACATTTACGAGATAATTTTTTAAAATCAAATAAAAGCCAAAAATATTGATTCTTCCAATCCATGAAAAAAGAGAGAGCAATTTGGGGAAATGTGAACGCTGACTGTGTGTATTTGATGATATTTGGGAATTACTGTTAATTTTTTTTGGTGTGATAATGGTAGTTACGTTTAAAAAAGATCTTATCTCTTGGAGATATCTCTTAAAGATATAAATGTTTATGGCTGAAATGTTATGGCATCTTGGATTTGCTTTAAAATAACCCAGCTTGCTGCAGGGGGTGGGTAATGTGTGTGTGGGGAGGTGGGGAGGCTGCGGGAGGAAGAAATGACCCAAGGTTAGGCAGATGCTGCTAACTGTGGGAGCAGGGTGGTGAGCGGGGCTCATGACACTATGCTCTCTACTTTGTGTATGTGTGACCATTTCCATAATAAACGATGCCTTCAGAAACAAAAGACGGATCAATAATGTCATCATTCATTCCTTTTTCATTACTATTCACTATTACGAGCACAACTGATTGTAAATTAGGTTCTGTGGAGAGCTCTACCTTCCCTTTCAATAGTGTTAGAGGCCGGATGTGGTGTGAGCCACCTGGGGAGGTATGAGCCACTTGGGGAGGCGGAGGTGGGAGGATCGTTGGAGGTTAGGAGTTTGAGAGCACCCTGGGCAACAAGGTGAGTCTCTGTTTCTACCAAAAAAATTTAAAAATTAGCCAGATGTGATGCATGCCTGTAGTCCCAGCTACTGAGGAGGTTGAGGTGGGAGAGTTGCTTGAGCCTAGGAGGTTGAGGCTGCAGAGAGCCGTGATCACACCATAGTACTCCAGCCTGGGTGACAAAGTGAGACTCCCATCTCATAAAAAAAAAAAAAAAAAAGTGTTAGAAATGATTGACTTAGGCTGGGCACAGTGGCTCACGCCTGTAATCCCAGCACTTTGGAAGGCTGAGGTGGGTGGATCACGAGGTCAGGAGATCAAGACCATCCTGGCTAAAGAGGTGAAACCTCGTCTCTGCTAAAAATACAAAGAAAAAAAAAAAAAGATTGACTTAACACACTGCAATAGAACATGGGTTGTGCTAGGGTTTGGGGGACCAGCTGGGGCCCAGGTAGCCTTTGCAGCTGAGAAGGAAAGACAGGACAAGTCAGACAGCATGAAGGAAAGGAGAAGCAGGACCCTGTGGTCCCAGCAGGGACTTAAGTGGGTGTGACCACAGGGTGTGACAGCGGGGGGTGGTGGGGCCCTTGGGGCACTCCCTGCCTGAAGGTTTTCAACCTCCATTTTTAAGAATGCTGGGCAAATGAAAGGGCTCAGCCGCTGGCCAGGTCTCGGAAGCTGGCCAGGGGTCATGAGTGAGCCACAGGGCCCAGCACAAGCAAATGCCAGCGTGAGACGGCTCCACAGGCCCTTCCCGGCCGAGGCAGGCAAGCCCATCAGAAAGGTGGGGGACTAGCACAGAGAGTAAAAAGGAACTTATCAGAGGGACACTGGGCATTTGTCAAACGGAAGGACCAGCAGTCCAGCCAAGCATCAGCCAGGGCCATCCAGGAACCTTGCCTGAGGATCTGGGGCCTCCCCAGCTCCTGGCTCACGTTTCTGCGGCTCTCCTGAGGGGCTTGGGCTGGGATGGACAGGTGCTCTGACAAAAGCACGGCTGCTGAGCTGGCAGCCACAGGCATCCACTGGCCAGCATCGCCAGTCGCTGGGCTGCACGTCCTCTGTCCTGTGTGTCCTCTTTCCCTTGGGGTCCCTGCACACCTGTGTGTCATTTCCAGCCCCTCCCTCCTCCACCTCCAATGAAGGCTTCGGCCATTTACAATACATCTTTTTTTTGAGACAGAGTCTCATTCTGTGGCCCAGGATGGAACACAGTGGCACCATCTTGGCTCACTGCAGCCTCTGTCTCCCGGGTTCCAGTGATTCTCCTGCCTTAGCCTCCCTGCATAGCTGGAATTAAAGGTGTGTGCCACCAAGCCCAGCTAATTTTTGTATTTTTAGTAGAGACAGGGTTTTTACCATGTTGGCCAGGCTGGTCTCAAACTCCTGATCTCATGTGGTCCACCCACTTTTGCCTCTCAAAGTGCTGGGATTACATGCGTGAGCCACCATGCCCGGCCTCAATACATCTTAGGTCACTTCCTGGAAAGAAAAACTTCTCCAGTGACTTTTAGCCACTGCCACACTCTCATTTAATAACGAAAACATCCAGTCCAGTGTAAAAATCTTTGCTTAAAGCTGAGCATCTCTCCTTCCTCAGCTCAGGGCAGTGGAGGCTGGATGCCGGCAGGGCTGGGTGCCGTTGACCTCTCTGTTTCCTGGCTTGCCCTACCCCACTCTCACCCTAGGCTCTCAGGCTCCTCTGGTTTGGAGCTGGGGGTGGAAGAGGAGTTGGGGTGGGACAGGAGCCGCTTGACTGATGCCTCGGAGACCTGGCCTGAGCCTCTTCAGCCTGGGCAGACACTGATGCAAAACGGACCCGCCCTCCTGGGGGTTCTTTCTCAGGGGTTTTCCTAAACAGGGAGCCTCCAACCAGACTTACCACGAAGCGGGCAGTGCCTCTCCTCCAGGCAGCTTAGGACTGCCCGTCAGCCTCGGGCATCCAGGGTCCACTTCTGCCTGGGAGCTAGGCCCCTCCAAGTGCTCCTCCGGGGCAGAACCTAAAACCCTCCCACCAACTCCCTTGTGTCCCACCCTCTCCCCGCCAGAGATCAGTGATTGGAAATGGGAGGTCTGGTCACTGGTTTTTCCTAGTCATTTACAGAACAAGAACAATGAAGAGAGAGTGATACTATAAGCAGCAGAATTGCAAACAGGCAGTGTGACTCAGTCTCGGGGCTTAACTTCTCCCTTGGCATAATACATTTAGAGGGTCCTGAACTTTTATTTTCTTTTGCAATATAAATAGTGTCATACTGTATCAGTCCACAACTTGCTCCCCCATCATTGTTTTAAGTGATTTATTCATGTTGCTACAAGTGAATCTGCTTCTTTAATTTTAACTCGTCACAGTATTTCTTGATATTAATATAGCACCATTTACTTACCCATATTCTTGGAAGAAGTCTTTCTAACTAACACTTTCTTTGATTATAACTACTATTATACTGATATGGAGGAAAACTTCAAACAACCACAAAAATAGAATAATGAACCACCATGTATCCAACCTCAAAAATTTTTAACACCTCATTGCCAATCTAGTTTCATTGATATCTCCATCTACTGGTTTATTTTGAAGCAAACACCACAAAACACATTGCATTTATTAAGAGTTCAATATATATCTTTAAAACACATGGATTCTTTAAAAAAGACCCCATAATACCATAAAAATAGCTAAAAATTTATCAACTGTACATTATAATTATCAAATATCCAATCAGCATTCAAATTTTCATAGTCTCATAAATATACATTTTTAAGTAGTTTGAATCTATTCAAATAATGTTTATTCCTTGAGATGGACTGATTCGTTTCTTAAATATCTTTTAAGGTTCTCCTTCCCTCCCTCTCTTCCTGTGTCTCTATTAAAATTTTTTTCTTGCAGTTTATTTCTTGAAGAAACTGAATTGTTTATCCTGCGGAATTTCCCAGAATCTGAATGTTGCTGATCTCGTTTCTATGGTGTCATTTAGCATGTTCTTCTATCCCCTGTTTTCCCTGTATATTTGTAGTTAGATCTAGAGGTCACCCTCATTCTGAAATAATTTAGTTGAGTATAGAACTCTGTATTAGTGGTTATTTTCTCCTGGCACTTTGAAGATACTATTCTGTTGTCTTTAGACTTTGGTTTTTGCTATTGAGAAGTTTGAGGTCATTCTATTCTCACTCTGTAGGCAATTTACCATTTCTCTCTGGCTGCCCTTGCTCTTGGTCTTGAAGTTCTCTTATTTCATTAATTTTATTTATTTTACTTACAGCTCATAAAAAAAACCTCCCTGAATTAGAAGATGCATGTCCTTCATCAATTCTGGAAAATTCTCAGCCATTATTTTCTTGAGTATTGCTTTTCTCCGTTGTCTTCATTTACTCATTCAGGGGTTTCTAGTAAATTGAAACTGGATCTTCTTTCTTCATTCTATGATTCTTACCTTTTCTTTCAAACTTTTCACTTATTTGTGTCTCTTGAGTGGCATTCTGGGAAATTTCTTCAACCTAGTTTCCAGTTCACTATTGCTCTTTTCAGCTATATTTAATCTGCTACTAAACATGTCCATCATTTCAATAATTGTTGTTTTCCATTCTATAAACACTATTTGGTTCATTTTCAAACAAGCCTGGTCCTTATCTTAACAATGTCTTGCTCCTGTATCATCCCTTGACTCCTTTTACTGAATGATTATAAGCATACTTATTTTATAATCTACCTCTGTGTGTTCTGTTGTTTGGAGTTCTCAGGAGTTGAGTTCTTTGGCTCACTGTTGCTTGCACTGTTGCTCCCCATGACTTGTTTCCTCATTTGCTTTGTGGTTTTGGGGCGTGTGTCCCTGTTGGTGGAACTTCACTTGTAGAACATGTGCAGCCCAGACTGGGAGTATGTTCCTCAAAGGATCTTTGGATTTGCTCTTGCCAGACACCCCAGGGGTGTTAACAGCTTGGAACTGCTATTTTCTTATTATTTCTCAACAGTGGGATTCCTTGACAATGCTTTCAGGCAGGCCTGAGGCTGCACATTCTCATGGAAACATTTTGAGACAATCTGAGACAGACACTGTCTTTTGTGGCCACTTTTGGCCAATGAACAGATTTTTATTTATTCTCCGAAAGTGTAGCCCTTAGATGATCCTCTTTGTGGGGTGGCCTTGTTTCTAACTCCCCTCCTCTGGGCCACATTGCTTGCCTTAATGGTTAGTGAAACAAGCCCTTTGGAAACTGCTAGCCTCCCCATCCAAGACAGCCAAAGTGTCAGCCCCACTTTTATGATTTTCAGTTTTTTCTCAGTGGTAGATAGAGTAATGCCCCCTGCCTCAAAGATGCCCACATCCTAGTCTCCAGAACCTGAGAATATGCTAGATGGCATGTAAATTGCAGATAAAATTATCACTGGTAATCATTTAAGATGGAATGATTGCCCTGGATTATCAGAGTGGGCCCAGTGTCATCACAAATGTTCGTACAAGTGAAAGAAAGAGGCACAAGAGAGTCCGAGGAGGCCGGGTGCGGTGACTCACGCCTGTAATCCCAGCACTTTGGGAGGCAGAGGTGGGCGGATCACGAGGTCAGGAGATCGAGACCATCCTGGCTAACACAGCGAAACGTCTCTACTAAAATACAAAAAATTAGCCGGGCGTGTTGGCAGGTGCCTGTAGTCCCAGCTACTTGGGAGGCTGAGGCAGGAGAATGGCATGAACCCGGGAAGCGGAGCTTGCAGTAAGCAGAGATCACACCACTGCACTCCAGCCTGGGCGATAGAGCGAGACTTCGTCTCAAAAAAAAAAAAGAGAGAGTCAGAGGAGATCTGATTACAGAAGAATGGCCAGAGATGCACTGCTGCAGACTCTGAAGATGGAGGAAGGGGCCACAAGCCAAAGAATGTTGGTGGCCCCTAGAAGTGGAAAAAGCTATGGAAATGGATTTTCCCTTAAGGAATGCAGGCCAGTGAGACCAGCGTCGGATGTCTGACCTCCAGAGCTGTAAGATACTAAGTTTGCATTATCTTAAGCCACTAAGACTATGGTGATTTTTAAATGGCAGGGTAGAAAAATAACACACTCTCTAACATATTTGGCCTTCAGTCTTTTTACTTTTCTAATGGACTCCTACATGCATTTAGAGGGACACATGTTTTATCCAGCATGTCTAGGTGTTTTGTACTGGGAAATTTTAATACCTCGGTCTACTATATAGCTGCAAACATAAGCTGTGCCTTAAGCTTAGAAAGATTCCTAATATCTTTCATTCTCAGGCTTTTTGTTTGTTTGGGTCTTTCTGCTGTGTTTCTCTTTCTCAATCCACTAATAGTTTTCATCATGAAGTATAAAGAATGAGGGGAAGAAGGACCCCAGTGTCTCACACGAGACACCTTTTGGGACAAACACAGATTTAGGCAATGAAGCTTGGATAGGAACGATCCTGATGGGCCAGGTGTGGTGGCTCATGCCTGTAATCCCAGCACTTTGGGAGGCCAAGGTGGGTGGATCATCTGAGGTCAGGAGTTCAAGACCATCTTGCCCAACATGGCCAAACTCCATCTGTACTAAAAATACAAAAATTAGCCCAGTGTGGTGGCATGCGCCTGCAGTCCCAGCTACTCAGGAGGCTGAAGCAAGAGAACTGCTTGAACCCGAGAGGCAGAGATTGCAGTGAGCTGAGACTGGACCATTACACTCCAGCCTGAGCAACACCGTGAGACTCTGTCTCAAAAAAAATTTAAAAATAAATAAAAAAATAAAGGCATGATCTTGATGGGTCCTGGGATCCGTGCAGCCCACGAGGATCCTGCCCCGAAGCACCACACTGTGTGTCTCTTTGGATGAAACACAGCAGAGGAGGAGGTATTTTAGTCCCTGCCAAATGCTTTGTTTTATATACAGGCTCTGATTTATAATTTAGCTCTTATATAATAAACACTTTCCAATAGAACTATACTTAGAACCTCACTGGCCTGTTTCATCTCAGACTCTCTGCCGAGGACCCAGATCTGCTGTGGCCAATGCGTGGATGTGGACAGTGGATCAGGAGGCTCCGCAGAGAGGGCGGCACCATCCAGAGAGCCCTGTCGGCCTCAGGGCGGTGCAGCAACGCCACTGCCATACCCCGGGGACCCGGTGGGGGATTTAACATGTCAGCTACGTGGTAGGCAATTGTGTTCATATCACCACACGTGGATTTCTAAATTACAGCCTTCGTGAAAACCTAGGATCACCATGTCGCTTCCAGAGGGTCTCCTGGTCCCCTCAAGTCTGAGTCACGAATGTCATACGTGGGATTGGAGCAGCCATGGCAAGTGGGCACCCTCCAGGGACCCTCAAGGACATCTGAAATTGCCTTCTGTGTGAGAGGAAATGTGGTCAGAACGTATTTCGTTTATAGCCAAGCTTTTAAAAAGAGAGCAACAGCAACAGAGTGTGTGGGCTTTTAGCAGACATAGACAGAAGGAGAAGTAACACTCTGTCAGGGTGTGGAAGCCCTTTCCATCAACAGATGATTCCAGAGGCACAGGGGGTGGGTTCCCTGAGGAGACAACACCCAGCAGCTCTGCCTCCGGAGGCCATGCAGAGGGCACCGGGAACACCATCCAAGCATCTGCACTGTGGGGACAGGAGGCTGCTGGAACCAGAGGCCCCGATCTCCCCTTGTTATTGTCCTGAATATCGCTGCTGGACTGTGCATCCCCAAACGCTTCATTCCCTCACCCTGCCTGAAGCTCCCAAAATGCATAACAGGACACGTGGGGTCCTCTGGGCTTCCGATGCAGACAGACAGTGCCTGGGTCCGTCCAGTCCTCCATGCTGTCCAGCGCTTGGCTTTGGCAAGCACTTGAGGGCCCTGAGGTCTTTTCTTAAAGACCAGGGATAGCCACAGCCATTCTGCTTGAAAAGGATTGGATGTGCTCATGGACACACGGCCTCTGGCACACAGCTGGGCTTCCGTAAAGGGTGCCTCTCTGTGTCTGCCTCACACTGTGGATGAGGCAGCTTGCCACAAAGTGGCTGCCCAGCCCTATTCCAGCATTCAATCAGAGGGTGGGGAAATGGTTTCAGTTCTGAGCCCCAGTTTAGTGTGGTGCCAGGAAGTCACCAGGGAAGCGAGGACTGGAATCGTGTGCCCCATGAGGGTTGATAACAGCGATTGCACCATTACAGAAAGGAGTGCAGACTGGGGAAAATGCAACAGAAGCGGAAATGAAGTCCAGGTCAGTGGGGAAACATGCGGCATGGTGTGCAGGCTCAGGTGTAAATGCTGGCTTCCTCGCCGACAAGCAGCAGGACTTTGTCAAGCAGCTGGACCTCGGTGCCCCAGGCTCTCCAGCTGATGACTATGCCGACCTCTTGGAGTTGTCCTGGGGTGGTGCCTGGCCCATGGGAAGAATGTTGGGCCTGTTTGCACCATCAGTCTCTGAGCTGGCTTCCCTCCCAACTCCCATCTACACATCTTGTCTCTATCTCAGAGCCTCTGCCGACTGAGCCGCCTCCGAAGCGGCTCCTTTCTTTCCGTGCTTCTTCCCTTATGCTCCTGACTGCTTCCCGGGGCTTCTGTCCCCGCCTCCTTTCAGCTGTGTTGGAGCCGCTCAGCTCTGCCCCCACCCGGCCGTGTGCTGGCGCTGGTTCATGCCACGCTGGCTTGGGGGAGCTGATCATTCTGTTTTAAGCGAGCATTGAAACAGTCGTGACAGGAGTGTTTACACGATGGAAATCAGCAAGCACTGTTTCGGTGACATCTGGGCCATGCCTTCACAGGTTAAGGACACAGTCCCGGTAAGACTGCCTTCCTACAGACCCCAGCCACAAGTTTGGTCCCAGGTCACCCTTGGGTGGCTACAAATTCAGGAATCCGGGTCTGATAATTTACTGAATAATTTACTGGACTGACTCACGGAACTCAAGAAAGCACGATGCTTAGGATTACAGTTTTGTTATAAACACAAAGATACAAATCAGAACTGATTTGTTTTTCTAAGACCACCAGAGCGGGCACAAAAGAACCAGCGACTAGGCAAGGGTAGGAGCAAAACTGCAAGTTTATTTTGGTCACCTAAGATGTGGGGAAGAGGTCTGTCAGCCTCCGGCAAAGAAGGCCGACAGAGTCCCCCGGTGGGGCTCTCGGACGGAGTTCCTGCAGTCCTGACGTCCCGACAGGAGTGGAGGACTGAGGAAGGCCGTGCGTGGCGTCCCTCCGGAGCGGCTTTTCTAGGAGTGGGAGGGCAATAGGCGGGGCACGGGCGTGTCGGGGGGCGTTCCGCAGGTGCGACCAGGTAAATCTTGGTCTCTTCGGATTGACGTCACCTGGCGCATGCCCAGTTGGTCTGCATCTTCCCGGGTGCCGGCTGCATTTTCGCGCGCGCGGGAAAAGTTGGTGAAGAAGAACCCGGAAGTGCACCATCTTGCCTCCGTTCGTCCAAACAAGAACCAGCCGAAGGGAGAGATGCCTGAGTGAGGCCTGGGAGTGTCCCAAACAAGAAGCTTCCGTCATTCCCAGACACACTGTCTTCCCGGCACATCGTGGGTGACGGTCCGCAGAGTGCTGTCACCCAGGGAAAGTCACCCAAGCTGTGACATCTGGAGTTCTCACTGGGTTTCATTACGTAGGTGTGGTTAATTAGGTCACTGCTCACTGGCCTCCATCTCGAGCCCCTCTCCCTTACCCCGGGTCAGGCTGACATCTCAAAGCCCCAATCCTCTCCTCGCACAGTGGGTCTTTCTGGCCTGATGGCCCCCATCCTGAGTCACCTTGCTAGCAAAAACCATGGGCTGTGGCTCAAGGATCCAGCATGAATAATAAGGGTTTAGAGGCGACCTCCCAGGACCTAGGGACAAGGACCAGCCAGGCTGTCAATTACACAGCTACAAACCAGCCTGCACTGCCCCTCCCCCAGCCTCTGCCTCCCCGTGTTCCCATTCCTGTCTCCGAGAGCAGGCCCCGGACAGGCCAGACTCATCTTTTCCTAGCACGCAGCATCACCAACTCTAACAAGCCTCTGGCCAGGTGCCACCCAGCCCAAGCTGCTGGAGAAAAATTCACCCGTTGCCTTTCCTCCTGTGGGACCTGCCCTTCTCTTGTGCTCCCCTACCCCACATTTAGTGACCTGAATCTCTGGCTTTCTATTCGTCCCTGCCAAATGTTATCTTTGCTGGTTTTAGCCTGTTCTTCCGCCTGTTGGATCATTTTAATATCCTGGTTTTGTGAACTCAGACGTGGATTGACTGCATCGTGCTGTTCACAGTTTTGGCAACTGCAGTTCCCGTGTTTATGCGAGTCCTTGGCAAGACCCTCTGTAACTTATTGCTACGGCCCTCCCAGCCTCTGGACAGGGGTTTGGGCCTGTTGGTAATACATGGTCCCTACACTTCACTGCTTTGGGCCCCCCTCCCTGCCGAGCCTGCCAGGCCTCACAGGTGCCTAGAGGACATCTCCAGGGTTACTGCTCCCAGACCACGTGTGCAGGCCCCGCCCGCTGGCAACTCCCACAGCCTGGGGTACCCCCGCCTTGCATAGTGAGGCCCATTGTCTCTGCCTTGGAGGGAGCTTGGTGGAGCTCTCCTGGGTTTGGCGCAGAAGTGAAAAGGAGGCTCCTCTTTCCCACCCTGAGTTCATCTTGTCTCCTCACCCCACGTCCTTGAAAAGAGGGTGCAGACACCTTCCCTCCTCCCCACCTCTGCCCCGGGGACTTGCACACACTTTTCCTCAAGAGCCTTCTCTGGGGACTTCTCCGGCTGCATTTGCCCACCACCTGTAGTTTCGGACAACCACAGCTGAGGAGTGCCGCCTTTTGCTGGGGTTTGCTGTGTCCCAGGAACATTTTCCTTCTTCCTGTCTCTCAGTCTTCACCGCAGCTCCCTGAAATACTGTTATTACTCTCCATTTTTAGATAAGAAAACAGGGGCTTGGAGATAGTAAAAGCTCATTCAAAACCATCATGAGCATATGTCGCAGGTCTAAGTTTGCATCCAAGCTGTCCACACATTCAACAGGTGTTTACTGAACACCTACTGTGTGCTGTCTGCCTCTGGAGCCCGCGTGTCTTCTACGTCACCTGCCGCCTCTCATGCTGCTGAGGACCGAGGACTGGTGGGAGTGCCAGGTGGGAAAGGGAGGGAGTGGGTGGGTGCCAGGGCCCTGGTGGGGGCATGGAGTGGGGGGCGCTCGCTGCTCCTGTCTCCCCACTAGATGGGACTGCCTGGCTGGATGTCCCAGGCAGTGCTGGGTCAAACTGTCCATTCACACTTTGTGAGCTTTAGGGCCCTTCTCTAAGCCCAGGGATGTCCAGCCATGCCCAGAGAGCCCTCGAGAGTGACCAGGAAGCTACCTAGAGTGGTTCCCACATAGTGCTGGGATGTGGAGGGGGCTGGAGCCAACCAGAGGGGACTTGGAGACCCCCTAACTCATGACCTACATTTTGATTTCTCAGAAGTTGCAGCTATGGAAGATTCTGGAAAGTTGGTGGCCCAGCAAGACACAGGAGGATGGACCCCAGAGGCAGCTTCTATGAACAGAGACATGCCTGGAACTGTGGGGTTCATATTTAGTTAACATTTTTTTAAGTCTAAAATTTTTAAATTTTGTGGATACATAATAGCTGTACATGCTAGTTTTCTCCCTGCAAACTTAATTTTGAAAAATTGCAAGCCTACAGAAAAGCTGAAAGAATAGGTACAATGCACACCTGTTTCACTCTCACCTGGAGCCACTACTTGTTAATATTTGGTCACTTCGGCCCCGGCGCAGTGGCTCACGCCTGCAATCTCAGCTCTTTGGGAGGCGGAGGAGGGAGGATCACCTGAGGTCGGGAGTTCGAGACCAGCCTGACCAACACGGAGAAACCCCGTCTCTACTAAAAATACAAAATTAGCCAAGCGTGGTGGTGCACGCCTGTAATCGCAGTTACTTGGGAGGCTGAGGAAGGAGAATCACTTGAACCCGGGAGGGAGAGGTTGTGGTGAGCTGAGATTATGCCATTGCACTCCAACCTGGGCAATGAGAGTGAAAATCCATCTCAAAAAGAAATTTTTTTGGTCAATTCTGCTTGGTTTGTTTCTCACACTGTGTGCTTGTGTATGTGTGTGCATGTGTGCATGTGTGAGTCGTTGGAAAATCAGTGGCAGATTGCGTGTCACTTCCCCCTGAACACTCCAGCAGCATCTCCTAAACACAGGCACATTCTCTGACATAACCTCAGTGCTGCTCTTGGTGCTATTATTCTTTTAAGAAAAGAATGGAAGGGAAAATGTACTTGGCTTAAGAACGTGACAAATCCCCAGTGAGGCCTGGTTGCCAAGAGTGAGAACATGAGGAAGCCAGCTGGGAGAGCCTCCTTCCCTTGCTTTGAGGGAAATCCGAGGCCTAGCTTGTATTCATATCATGACTTGAGCTTTACTTTGCTGTGCTTTCCAGGTGCTTCACATGGGCGGGCATGATTTCATCTGGATGTGGAGGACCATCTCTCAGGAACTCTAATTCCAGTGAACCAGAGAAACTCAGTCATTTGTCTTTTTTTTTTTTTCTCTCTCTTTTTACTTCACTGTCAATTTTTGAACAAGTATAGACATTGAGGAAGTCTCATTCTTCTCAGACAGGCAGTCACTGCATACTGTGTGGTTACATCTTGCTGATCATCAAAAAAATGCAAATTCTTACCGGTGAAGAGATGGCTTAGGGCCACATTAGTAAGTGTCCACAGGTTAGTGCATGTTTGGTTGGATGGTGAGGCTTGGTCCTTTGAAAGGAATGGCAAGCCCCGTGGGCACCCTTCATGCCCAGGAGTGCACGTTTAGGTCATACTAGTTTTTGAGAACAATTCCAAAGTGTGCCCTGGGACCTCTAAAACTACATTGAAACCAGTAAGCTACAACACTCCCATCATCCCTCCAAACAACAACGAAGAGTTGATGAAGCAATGGATACTAAAGATGGAAAACTGCAATATGTTCCTTTTTTAAAGCGATTTTCCTTCTGAATAATTTTTTTTTTTTTTTTTTTTTTTGAGACAGAGTCTGGCTCTGACGTCCAGGCTGGAGTGCAGTGGCATGATCATGGCTCACTGCAGCCTCAACTTCCCAGGCTCAAGTCATCCTCTCACCTCAGACTACCGAGTAATTGAGACCCCAGGTGTGCGCCACCATGCCTGGCTCACTTTTTCTATTTTTTGTAGAGACGAGGTCTCACTATATTGCCCAGGCTAGCCTTGAACTTCTAGACTGAAGCTATCTTCCCCGCTTGGCCTCCTAAAGTGCTGGGATTACAGACATGAACCACCATGCTGGGCTGTAATTTTTTTTTAAGCAATTGGGTCTTCACTCTTACTTTTGTATACATATTTTTTTGTTATGTCTTTCTACTGCTCGATATGGAGGTGTCCCTGAAAAAGGAACATTCCAGCTTTTAAAAACTTCATCATGTGCTTTTTCATATGGCAGAAACTGACCTCTATTTTGAAAAGATAAAAAGATTTTTAGGAGGCCGAGATGGGCGGATCACGAGGTTGGGAGATCGAGACCATCCTGGCTAACACGGTGAAACCCCATCTCTACTAAAAAAAAAATACAAAAAACTAGCCGGGCGAGGTGGCGGCACCTGTAGTCCCAGCTACTCAGGAGGCTGAGGCAGGAGAATGGCATAAATCCGGGAGGCGGAGCTTGCAGTGAGCTGAGATCCGGGCAATGCACTCCAGTCTGGGCGACAGAGCCAGACTCCTTCTCAAAAAAAAAAAAAAAAAGTTTTGAGGCCGGGCCCGGTGGCTCATGCCTGTAATCCCAGCACTTTGGGAGGCTGAGGCAGGTGGATTACCTGAGGTCGGGAGTTCGGGGCCAGCCTGACCAATATGGAGAGACCCCATCTCTACTAAAAATACAAAAATTAGCCAGGCATGGTGGCTCATGCTTGTAATCCCAGCTACTCGGGAGGCTGAGGCAGGAGAATCGCTTGAACCCGGGAGGCGGAGGTTGCAGTGAGCCGAGATCGTGCCATTGTACTCTAGCCTGGGCAGCAAGAGCGAAACTCCATTTCAAAAAAAAAAAAAAAAAAGGGTTTCAACCAAGTGGTAGGAGAGGGATTTTAACGTTCACTTTAGAATCTCTTGGTGCCATTCCCCACAGTATAATCAGGATGCCACAGTTGATCTCACGTCAGAGTGATAGTGTAGCAGGACGAGCGTCAGACAAAACCCCTCAGACCCCGAGTTAAAGAAGGAAGGGCTTTATTCGGCCAGGAGCATCGGCAAGACTCACGTCTCAAAAAACTGAGCTCCCCGAGTGAGCAATTCCTGTCCTTCTTAAGGGCTCACGACTCTAAGGGAGTCCGTGTGAGACGGTCGTGATCAATTAAGCAAGCAGGGAGTACGTGACTGGGGGTTGCATGCACTGGGTAAGAATGGAACAGGACAGGGATTTTCACAGTGCTTTTCCATACAATGTCATCTATAGATAACGTAACTGATTAGTAACTGATTAGGTCTGTCGATCTTTAACTGCCAGGGCCAGGGTGTGGCGCAGGGCTGTCTGCCTGTGGATTTCATTTCTGCCTTTTAGTTTTCACTTCTTTTTTCTTTGGAGGCAGAAATTGGGCATAAGACAATAGGAGGGGTGGTGTCCTCCCTTATTCAATGAGCCGGTTCTGCCCGAGCGGAGTTTGCCAATGCTGTTAGACAGGAGCAACAATCCCCAGCTCTACATTCAGAACCCTTTCTGCTGTTTTTCACAAGTCCAACAGAGCATAGCACCGACCTGGCACGCGCCGTCGACAGCTTTCAGGGCACCTACCCAGCTCATTTCCTCCTGGCAAGAGCCATGCTTTTAATGTGAAAATGAACCCATGACCTCAGCTAGGTGATCAGCTTATCTCACAGCTATGGGAAGAGAGCTACCACCTGGGCAGCCTTGCCAGCTGTTTGGGCAGATGCCTGTGAACTTGGGTACTTAAGATGGCTGCAGGCCACCATGGGCACAGGGAGGCCAGAAACTTCACTCTGCCTCCCAAGGGCAGCAAGATCTGGACAGGGATGCTCTCTGCCCCATATGGACTGCAGGGTAGGGACTGCGCTGGCTCCTTTCTGCAGGACGAACCTGCCCTGGCTCCTTTCTGCAGGACGAACCTGCCCTGGCTCCTTTCTGCAGGACGAACCTGCCCTGGCTCCTTTCTGCAGGACGAACCTGCCCTGGCTCCTTTCTGCAGGAGGAACCTGCCCTGGCTCCTTTCTGCAGGACGAACCTGCCCTGGCTCCTTTCTGCAAGACGAACCTGCCCTGGCTCCTTTCTGCAAGACGAACCTGCCCTGGCTCCTTTCTGCAGGAGGAAACTGCTCTGGCTCCTTTCTGCAGGACGAACCTGCCCTGGCTCCTTTCTGCAGGAGGAAACTGCGCTGGCTCCTTTCTGCAGGACGAACTACTCATCTGGTGCTGTCACTCCTCCACTCCCTCTGGCTTCTCTCATGTGGAAGCGCTGCAGCCATTGCCATTTAGATGGATTCTGCAATGCGATTCCTGACCTTTGATGCTATCCCCACTGCCCTCATGATAAATTCTGAACTCGCTGACTTAGAAGGCCCTCAGTAACCTGACCTGAAGCCTCTTCCTGCTCCCTCATCTCTTGCTACTTTTCCTCACATTCTCTCACAGCCAAATGGTTAGGCATTCACTGTCCCTCAGCCAGGAATGGTCTGTCTTCACTCCTGTCCCCTTCACCTGGCTCGCTCCTGTTTAGTCTTCAGGTTTCAATGTCAATGCTACTTCCTCAGAGAAGCCTTTCACAGCCCATAAGGATGGGTCAGCTGCTCCTCCCGTGTGTCCCCAAGGTAACTTGTCCAGTTCCATTGAGGGTAAAAACAGCTCTCAGGCTGGGAGATTTTAAAATTCCAATTAGAATCTGCCTGCAACATACACTGAAGTCCTTGCACCATTCTGTAAGAGTCATCCCAGAGATGAAGTGGCATGTCCAAGCAGCTGGGCAAGCCGCCCTTCCCACCACAGTCACCCACCAGCAGCAGCCACCCAGGCAACCCTGCAGTAAGACAGGAGCACTTACACTCCAAGAGTCTCTCACCACAAAGGCGGTTTTTCATTGTTTCAGCAACTATCCTGGAAACGCCCTCAGACTCAAACTCCGCAACTGCTTAGGCTTTGTGAGTTGCAGTCTGCAACAGAAAATCCACGAGAAATAGAACAATCATCAGACTCCTAAATGCCGTTCATTTAAATTGTGTACGTTTTTAAATAGATAGTATCGTTAGCCTAATTATCTAATGACATTATGTCACCTTGTAATTCCAGTTCCAAAATCATATAGCCCAGAGCCTGCTATGGGAAAAGAAAATATCTTAATTTGAACATGCAGCTGAAGTTCACATATTCCTGGAATTTTGGTTAAATGTAATCAATACGTGGTGACTAGGGCTGGGATTGATTCAACAGCAACACCCCATCATAGAGAGGATATATGATAGTGCCCAGTTCTTTACCCGTTATCCACTTATTTGATTTCACTGACAGCTGTATTATTCATAATACTCCGGAGATAGTATAATGCTCTGTGAAGGACGAAGATAATATGCCCGTATTGTTTATATGTGAGAACTGAGATGAAACAAAAACAAATCCTCAGTATCTCCAGGCAAATCCATGAAACACTGCTCATTCTCTTGCTCTGACCTTCCCACCTTCCCAGCAGGAGGCACAGGGACCGGGCCAGCACTCTTTGAAATGCACATCCTGAACTCTCCACTCGGCACCCTAGCACAAAGTGGGTTTTCTCACCTATCTTAGTAACAAGTATGTGGGTTTTGGAGTTCAAAGACTCAGGTTTGGATCCTGACTCTGACAAGTTAGAGTAAGTAACACTTATGCATCATGAGCCTCAGTTTTCCATTCTGTAAAATGGGGATGATAACCACCCTCATAGGGTTGCTGCGAAGATATGAGATTGTGCACAAAAGCTCAACATGATGTGTATCACGTACTCCATAAACGTTACCAGTGATTGGTGGTAAGAACCAGAAAGGTTTTCTTTCTTTCTTTTCTTTTTTTTTTTTTTGAAACAGAGTCTCGCTCTGTCGCCCAGGCTGGAGTGCAGTGGCGTGATCTCAGCTCACTGCAAGTTCTGCCTCTCAGGTTCACACCAATCTCCTGCCTCAGCCTCCCCAGTAGCTGGGACTATGGGCACCCACCACCATGCCTGGCTAATTTTTTGTATTTTTAGTAGAGACGGGGTTTCACCATGTTAGCCAGGATGGTCTCAATCTCCTGACCATGTGATCCACCTGCCTCGGCCTCCCAAAGTGCAGGGATTACAGGCGTGAGCCACCGTGCCCGGCCCAGAAAGGTTTTCTAACCTTGCATTAGACAGCATAGTTTTGGCTGTGGATCAAAATTGGTGATGTGAATGGAGAAAAGAAACCACCTAAAAGCCGCATGGCTTAACAGGGTGGGAGTCAGGAGGCTCATGGCTAGTACGGGCTGTGTCACTAGTCAGCAGGTTGGACACACCCACCTCTGGGTCTCAGGTTGGTTGTCCACAACAGAAGCATTCTGGTAAAATTAAAAAAAAAAATTTTTTATGTATTTTTTTTTTTTTTTTTTGAGATGGAGTCTTCCTCTGTTGCCCAGGCTGGAGTGCAGTGGCCAGGTCTCAGCTCACTGCAGCCTCCACCTCCCAGGTTCAAGTGATTCTCCTGCCTCAGCCTCCCGAGTAGCTGTGATTACAGGCACCTGCCACCACGCCTGTCTAGTTTTTTGTATTGCTAGTAGAAACGGGGTTTCACCATGTTGGTCAGGCTGGTCTCGAACTCCTGACTTAGTGATCCACCCGCCTCAGCCTCCCACAGTGCTGGGATTACAGATGTGAGCCACCATGCCCAGCCATTCATTCTGGTAACAATTAAACTGCCTGTAGCTGGGTGTGGTGGTGCATGACTGGGTCCCAGCTACTGAGGAGGCTGACGCGGGAAGATTGCTGGGTCCAGGAGTTTGAGACTGCAGTGAGCTAGGATCACACCATTGCACTGCAGCCTGGGCAATGGAGGGAGACCCTGTCTTTTAAAAACACATTAGGCTGGGTGTGGTGGCTCATGCCTGTCATCCCAGCACTTTGGGAGGCTGAGGTGGGTGGATCACGAGGTCAGGAGTTCAAGACCAGCCTGGCCAATATGGTGAAACCCCATCTCTACTAAAAATACAAAAATTAGCTGGGCATGGTGGCACGTGCCTGTAGTCCCAGCTACTCGGTACGCTGAGGTAGGAGAATCACTTGAATCCAGGAAGCAGAGGTTGCAGTGAGCCGAGATCACACCACTGCACTCCAGCCTGGTGACAAAGTAAGACTCCATTAAAAACAAAACAAAACAAAACAAAACAAAACAAAACAAAACAAAACAAAACAATGTCATGAAAAACAAAAAGCAAAGACGGTTCTAGATTAAATAAGTAGCTTCCTACTTCCCACCCTCCCTGTAAAACCTAAAGGGTGAAAGCATTTTGAGAATATCAGAGTAAGCTCTATGTAGTGACACAGTCTCTAACCTTCCTGTCCACTTATGTCTCCTAGAGTAGCTCCCTTGAACCTCAGTTAGTGTGACATGTCACTCTTGCTCAAAACTATGTTACATAATGGCCCATTAGACTTCAGCCACATAACTGAGTCCTTCCTTTTTCCTCTACCTTATCTGTAGTAGAAAACACCTGTAAGACATTTTGTTGGGGGAGAAAACTAGAACATTTTAAAGATGGGTGGTATATCATATATTGTGGAATTACTGCTATTTTTCTAGGTGTGAGAGCAGTATTGTGATTAGGTTGGAAAACACCCTTATTTTTAGGAGCTGCATCCTGAAGTACTTAAGGATAAAGGACAATGGCAACACACTCAAATGGTTCAGAAAACAATGTGTGTGTCTGTGTGTGTAGATATGGGCTGAGGTGAAGCTCATGTGTCTGGATATTAACAGTGGGTGATGCCAGGTGACAGGTGCATGGACATTCATCACGCTGTCACTTTACCTTCTCTGTAGATTTGAACATTTTCAAAATCCAAAGTTGGGGAAAACAATGATGACTATATAGCAGTATGATTTTTTTGCAAAATAATGTCACGCAGAAGGTAGAAGCGGTAGAATAATTTTTAGGATGAACAGTCGATTTGTAATGGCTGCTAAACAGAAGGTACTCAGCCTCACTAAGAATAAGGCAGGTACAAAAACACTGACTATTCTATACACAGAGTGACTGGCTAAGTGAATACTGCACAACTTGGCAATCTCATTTCTGACTGTACATTGTAAAGCAGTGGTTTTGAAATTCAGGATTTGACCTGAGGGAGGAGAGGGGTGGGGCAGGGATGGGGCAGGGCTCATGGTCCAGATTACTAGTTCCTTCTTTCACTGTCTCTTGAGGCAGTCTATGGGGTCTGGGTCTGGTGCAGGGTCCACAGAAAAGCTGCTTCTGGGTACAGCCTCTCCAGGACCAGTACCTTGAGAGCCTCTTGCTGTCAGTGACCCCTCCATGGCCCACAGTCCCTGGCTATAACCCTCAGGCAGCCAGGACCCTTCTGTCCACAGACTGCAGAGAACATGGGAATATTCCACTTGGAACCAAGCCAGATCTCATCGAGGTGGGAGTGTGTCAAATGTACCCCCAACCTTACTCTCCATCCGACACCACAGACTCTGATAATAAATAAATAAATCCCTCCTCCTACAACCCCAGGGACACAGGCAGGCTGCTGCAGGCTGAGATGATGGCCTAGGGCTCTGGCCACCGGGGACCCAGCCAGTTGCCCTGAGAAATAAGAGAATCAATGCATTTTCACACCCCCAACCCATTGAAGGGTCAAAGGTTGGGAAGCTCCTCTGAGGAGAACTGGTAAGCCGTCAACACTGGTGATGATCTTTCTTCTCTGGCCGCAGCTCTCCTTCTGTGGCCCTGGATGCCTCCTCCTGCCCACAAAGGCCGCAGAACACTCCTGACTCAGCCCCTCCCTGGTGCGCATGGAAAGGGTGTGAGACCATCCTGGAGGGCTCCACTAAGGGTTTCAACTTCTTGGATTTCACCTCCAAAAACTAAGGAAGAAGTAAATGGGATTTCCAGCTTTCACATTTGAAGATCCTGCCATCCCACAACGAGCACGGCAATCAGGATTTTCAAATTCCTCCTGCATGGAGTGAAGCGTGTGATGACGTGGAAGGCCTTTAGGACAATGCTGTCCAGAGATATGCTCTTAGGGCTATAAGAGGCTGTATAGGGCGTGCTCCAAGGGCCACCAGAGCTCCTCTGCAATGTGGGGGCTGGTCAAGTCTGTAGGTTGCCTGGGGCTTGGCTGATTTTGCCTGGTTGGCTTCCGCTGGTGGCTCTGTTGATTTTAGCTGGATTCCCTGTGGTGTCAGCTGAATGTCAGCTGGGCTTTGTGGCAGCTGTTATAGGGCAGTGCTGCTGGTCTCTGCCTGGCTTGCTCATGCATCTTGGGGTCAGGCGAGGGTCAGCTGATCCCGAGGAGGCTGGGTTGGGCTGGGTGGCTCTGCTGGTCTTCACTGGGCTTGCTGGTGCAGCCTGGGGTCAGTTGGAGTTCGGCTGGTCTAGGCTGGGGGCAGCTGGTGCTCAGTTCGCTGCACACGTCTTCTCCTCTTCCTGGAATAGCAGGAAAGCCCAGTCACGGCTTCCTGTGGCCACAGAAGAGACACCAAGGAGCCACCGGAGAGCAGTTCACCAACTGGCATTTTCAAAAGCTCCCCCAGACCGCTGCAAAGAGACTCAGCTGGAGGAGCAGGGGTGGGCCAGGGGGGCTCTGTGAGTGAGTTTTAATGGTTTCAAGGAGAAATGGTGATGGCTTGACCAGGGTCTTGACTGTGGACTAGGCTTCTGAGGACAGGCCTGTGTCTGGCCTACTCTTCAAATGGTATCTGGTATGAAATTACAAAAGATACAGGCCCTGGGGCATTTTCTGGGCTGTGGAGCTGAGTGTGGGCTGCCCTGGCCTCCTGGGCGGGAGCTGTGTGTAGGACGGTGGGCACAGGCAGCAGCCCTGCCTCGGCTCAGCACCAGGCCAGTGACCCCAAGCCCAGCAGTCAGGAGCCATCTGAAGGTCGGGACAAAACCCGCACAGGCTCCCAGGGCAGTAGATGCTCTGCTGCCCAGGATGTTCAGAAAAGGGCTTAAGGAGGGGGACTCTCACGGCCAGTGGTGGCTGGGGTGGCATGAGGGTGGTGTTAGTGGCAGTACTTCCCAGACCTAGACCCTCATGGGCTGCCCTGTGAGATTCGCAAGAAGAAACTAGTAATTAGGGCCAGGAGGCCAGGGCCCATCCCTGCCCCATCCCTCTCCTCCCTCAGGTCAAATCCTGAATTTCAAAACCACTGCTTTACAGTACAGCGTCAGAAATGAGATTGCCAAGTTGTGCAGCATTCACTTACCCATTCACTCTGTGTACAGAATGGTCAGTGTTTTTGTACTTGCCTTATTCTTAGTGAGGCTGAGTGTCTTATATTTAGCAGCCATTACAAATTGCTTCTTCACATCCTAAAAATTCTTCTACCCCCTCTACCTTCTGTGCAATATTATCTTGCAAAAAATTTTCGTACTGCTATATGGTCATCATTGTTTTTCCCAACTTTGGGCTTTGAAAATGTTCAAGTCTACAGAGAAGGTGAAGTGACAGCGTGATGAACATCCACACCCCTGTCACCTGGCGTCACCCACTGTTAACATCCACACATATGAGCTTCACCTCGGCCCCTATCTACACACATAGGCACACACATTGTTCTCTGAACCACCTGAATGTGTCACTATAGTGCTTTACCCTTAAATACTTCAGGATGCAGCTCCTAAAAATAAAGATGTTTTCCAACCTAATCACAATACTGCTCTCACACCTAGAAAAATAACAGTAATTCCATAATATATAATCTCAAAGAACCAGAGTAGGAGGTTAGTGGTCAACATAGCGATGCTGAGCACTGCCCCTGCTTGAGAGGAGCTGGAGTGGGGCTCTGGAGAGGAGGTTTGGAGCAAGATTGTTGTGCTGACACAGCGTCAAACTCTGTAAAATATTTGGAGATTTATTTTGAGCCAAATGTGAGTGACCGTGGCCTGTGACACAGTCCCAGGAGGTCCTGAGAATATGTGCCTGAGATGTTTGGACTATAGCTTGGTTTTATTCATTTTAGGGAGACATGAGACATTGATCTACACTTGTGAGATGCATATCAGTTCAGTCCAGAAAGGTGGGACAACTTGAAGGAGGACTTTCAGGTCATAGGTAGATTCAAAGATTTTCGGATTGGTTGAAAGAGTTTGTCTAAAGCCCTGGGATCAATGGAAGGGAGTGTCTGGGTTAAGATATGGGATTATGGAGATCAAGATTCTCCAGGCAGCAGGCTCTAGAGATAATAGATTGCAAATGTTTCTTATCGACTTAAGAGACAGCTTTGCAGGGCCATTTCAAAATATATCAAAGCAACTTATTCTGGGGTAAAATATTTGATTGCTTGCAGGGCCTGCTATCTGTCATGTTGGTGTCTTATTGCTGCAGAGAGTCTGTTTTGCCAGTGTTAAGGCCTCTGTTTTAATGTTAATGCTGGCCAGCTGTGCCTGAACTCCAAAGGGTAGAGGGTATAGTGAGGTGTGCCTGACCACCCATGACACCCTGAACTAGTGTTTCAGGTCACTTTATTTATTTGTTTATTTTTTGAGCCAGAGCCTTGCTCTGTCACCCAAGTTGGAGTGCAGTGGTGCGATCTCGGCTCACTGCAACCTCTGCCTCCTGGGTTCAAGCGATTCTTGTGTTTCAGCCTCCGGAGTAGCTGGGATTAGAGGCGTGTGCCACCACGCCTGGCTAATTTTTTTATTTTTTGTTTTTATTAGAGATGGAATTTCGCCATGTTGGCCAGGCTGGTCTTGAACTCCTAACCTCAGGTGATCCACCTGCCTCGGCCTCCCAAACTGCTGGGATTACAGATGTGAGCCACCGCGCCCGGCCTCAGGTTTACTTTAGAATGCTCTTGGCCAAAACGGGAATCCATTCTGTTGGCTGAGGGGCTTATAACTTTGTTTTTGGTTTACAGTCTTTGTGGAGAAGATGAGGGAGAGGGGCAGGTGTGGGTCTGGGCTGAGGATCTCTGTTCCAGACCCTGGGCTCGAGCTGGGCTTGCACAAGGGCTGGGAAGCATGCCTCCATGCAGCCTGTGTGGACCCCAGCTTGAGTGGAAGCTTCCAGAGTCTTGCCCTGGCCAAGAGGGCTGCCTGCTACAACAGCAGGGGTCTTGCTGGAGGACAGGTGGGCCTTTGGGAGGTCAGGGCCCCTCTCTAGGTTGCTGCCTGCAGGTTCAGTGACTTCTGAAGCTGAGTTTCTGGCAGCTTCCTTGAACCTGTCCCGGTCAGTCCTCTCGATCACAGGCCATGGCCCTCCATGAGGCCGAGTCTAGCTTCAGACCTCTTGAAATTTGAAGACAGCCTGGGCTGAGCCTGTCCCTCCACCCTGGGGTGGGGACACATACCCTCAAACTGTTCCAGAAATAAAGAATACCTAGGCACATGCGGTCAAGCAACCAGGTACCACAAAATGGCCAGAGATGTGTTCAAACTCACTGGACACTGATCTTTGGCAAAGATGCCACACCGCAGAGGTGGGAGGGGGCCTTGATGGCATCTTGTCCAACTTTCTATCCACAGCAGGAGGGGCACTGGCTGCCCAGCTCCATGGATCCCTGGGCTCTCAGTGCCCTGGGGGGCGACTGGCCCCATGTGCTTTATCCCACAGCCATCGAGATGCCCTCATCGTCCTTTGCTGCTCTCCTCTCCAGGGTGAGGGAAAGGGGCCGCCTTTGAAATCTCATGGGAGCAGGGCAGACGCTGTGGGTGCGGAGGGTGCGGTGGCAATGGGGCCTCTCTGTTAAGGCACAGGCCTGTGTTTCTTGGTGTGCTCTTTTTCAGCAAAGTCACCTGTGCTGTGGAGGTAGGGTTTTTTTCTGAGGTCCTTTTTCTAAGAACCAGCCTGGGGCTGCCGAGCAGCTAGATGTGTTTCCTTCCTTTGCAGCCAAGCCCTCACTTCTCTGGAAACACGCTGGCATTCACTTTTGCCCTTCCCTTATGACCAGCAAGATCAGTGGGGAATTCAGTAACAAGCTTTCCTGCATCTGTGTCTTGCTGGGCCCAGCCATGACGGAATCTCAGGGGCAGATGGTTGAGTCACCGCTCATGCCTGGGAACAGCTGACCTCCCTGTAGATTTACCAGGTGAAGCTGCTGAGCAATCTCAGGGCCAGAAAGAGACCTAAGAATGCTGAGAGCTCATTACACTTCTAAACATTGTAAAAGACCCTAAAGAGCTTTAGCTTATAGGGGTTGTATGTCTAGATAGTCAGCATGTTAAAAATTAAAATAGAGCATTTAAAAACATTAATTTGTTTCATTGAGTGCTTTTACTCTCCGGCCTTTGGTGCCCTGAGCTGCTCCCAAGCTTGTCCTGTGCCGTGCCCATCACAGCTGCTTCTCCTCTAGGAAGTCTCAGACTTTAAGCCTTGCACTCTGCCGCTTGTGTGCACGTGTCCATGCAGTGAAAGACTTTCTCCTCCAGTGGAGCTGGTCTCAGCCAGAAAAAGCTATGAAGAGTTTACTTAAGCGTGTCTCACTAAGGTAAAAATGACTGCTTGCCCCACAGCTTCCAGGAAAAAACCTGATTGAAAGCAGAGGTAGATAATACAAAATTCTCTCCCTCTTTGGTTTTTCTAGCAACATGACAGTAACATACACATTCCACCCACCTCCGTGGGGGCAAACGTGGCGTCCTTAGACTCCAAGTTCCCAGCCTCTCTCTGCTCTTCAGAGCTGTTGCTACTCTTCCATCTCTAAGCCCTTAAAACAATTCCCCCAAATCCTCAGACTCAGTGGGATCTTCAACAGTGAGGAGCCCCAAATAAGGGGAGACTTGAGGACTGTCTGTCTGCAGAATCCCAAACATTACCATTTGCTCTCTGCAGGTCTGTGTCCCTGCATAAGTTGGGTACTGCAAAGAGATAGACCAACAGGATAGATAGATAGATAAGCTCATACCTACCTATTTATATAAGTATCTTTGTCTATTATCTATCTATCTATCTATCTATCTATCTATCTATCTATCTATCTATATCTATCTATCTATCATCTATAGAGAGATGATTATGACAATTGGCTCATGAAATCGTGGCGGATAAGAAGTCCCACGATCTGCCATTTGGAAGTTGGAGACCCAGGAAAGCTGGCAGTGTAGGTCTGTCCAAGTTCAAAGGCCTGAGAACCAGGGAACCGAGAGCATAAACCCAGTCTGAGTACAGGAGAGGACGAGACTTCCCAGCTCAAGCAGTGTGGCAGAAAAAAAGGGGTGATTTTCTCCTTTCTCTGCCTTTTGTTCTGTTCAGGCCCTCAAGGACTTGGATGAAGCCCAGCCCCATCGGGAAGGGCTTTCTACTTTACCAAGTTCACCAATTTCAATGCTAATCCCATCCAGAAACACCCTGGCAGACACACCTGGAAACAGTGGTTGATCTGAGTATCCCATGGCCCAGTCAAGTTGACACCTAAAATTCACCATCACTGCCCTATCCTGGGCCTTGAGCCCCCACCATGTCTAGTCATGTTTGGATGTGTAACACTTGGCATCACGGTTGGCACAAGGTTGGCACCCAGCACGCAGCTATGGAATGAATGAATGAGTATGCCCATAGCACTTCAAGGCATTTGCAAGGGCTCAGCTTGGGGTCTAACTCCTAGCCCAACAGATTCAGGTTCGCATGAAAGCTACTGGTCCCAAACGTTTGGTCTCGGGACCTCTTTCCAGCCTTCAGAATGACCGAAGACTCCAAGGAAGTTTTGTTTTAGTGGGTTACATCTATCGGTACTTTTCCTGTCTGAAACTGAGACAGTTTTACATATACATTTATTAACTCATGTAAATAATAAAGTCACTGGATGTAAACATAATTAACATTTTTATAAACAATAACTATAGGTTTCAAAAATAAATTTAGTGAGCCAACCGACATTGTTTTACAGTTCCTGCAAGTCTCTTTAGTATGTGGCTTCAAGCGGCATGGTGGCCCATGCCCATAGTCTCAGCACTTTGGGAGGCCGAGGCGAGTGGATCACCTGACATCGGGAGTTCGAGATCAGTCTGGCCAACATGGCAAAACTCCATTTCTACTAAAAATACAAAAATTAGCTGAGTGCGGTGGCGGGTGCCTACATTCCCAGCTACTCGGGAGGCTGAGGCAAGAGATTCACTTGAACCCAGGAGGCGGAGGTTGCAGGGAGCTAAGATTGTGCTATTGCACTCCAGCCTGGGCAACAGAGTGAGACTCTGTTTCCAAAAAAAAGAAAAAATCTGGCTTCGTGGAAGACTGCTGGAGTGTCATCTCTGCCCCCACACTCGACACGTTGTGATACATTGTTTTGACTGAACATATGAAGAGAGTTGTAGCTGGAACAGAGAGGTGCCTTTTCTTTCCCAGGCTTTTCATGTAGTTGTAGATGTGTGTCTTTGTTCTGGCACCAAAACAAGACAAGCAGTCGTTTCTTAAAGACTAATTTCAGTGTGGCATCTGAAACAGTTTATCTTTTGTTCTTAAACCACTGGTCCAATTTGCACTTCATGCAGACCTTTTACTTATACTTGATTTTGTAATGTCACGCAGCGATCACTGGGAAGACACCGGTTCACTGAGTTGTGGACTTTTTCCCACTGTCGACACCCTCCCTCCTACAACATCCCAAAATCAAACTTCGTAACGTTACTGCCCATCTCGTTGGAAAAGTCTTCAATGATTCAGGAGCTGTCAAGCTCAGCATGGTGGACACAAGTTTTGCAAAGTTCTAATTTTTACTTGAATGCCCACATTTTATCATTGGCAGCAAAGACAGTCACTGTTTCCTTTGAAATGAGAGGCTTACTTTGTTCATTTTCAAAGAAATATCTGTCAAATACTCCAGTCTGAATAATCATCGCTTGTTTGTCAGCCATTCTTTCAGGTAGAATGGCATTTTACTCTTCCAAGTAGAAAGAGTATTTCATGAAAGAAGAAGTGTCCAGATCACCCGACGCTCCAGCAATTCTACAGGGAGTTTCCTCCAAACGACTGTCATACGCAGTGTGCAATGGAAGTTCCGCACGCCAGCTTCCCACTTTGTCACTCAGCATATAAAAAAGGCCATAATCGAAGGGATGAGATCTGTAACAACTAACACTTTGTACTGCTTCCTCAAGGACAATCTTGTGAGAAATTGACACTTAAAGGAAATTGTGAGTGTGCATGGTGAAGAATCACGCCACAGCCGGCTGCCGCTGTCTTGGGTGGTGTGAAGGCATCTCAAAGCCAGTGACAGGTGCATTCTTTCAGCCTCTTCCTCCCATGGCCCCTAAGTCCCCATGGACTGAGCACCCAGCAGAAGTTCACTGCCTACCTGCTGGCTGAAGGGTTGGTATCTCTGTGATGTAAATTTAGGCAATAGGGTCCAGATAGAGGTGCTTGTGTTTGGGAAGTTAATGTTAAGAGCTCTTGGGACTGGGCGTGGTAGCTCATGCCTATAATCCCAGCACTTTGGGAAGCCGAGGCAACTGAGGTGGGCAGATCACTTGATCTCAGGAGTTGGAGACCAGCCTGGCCATGATGGTGAAACCCCATCTCTACCAAAAATACAAACAATTAGCTGGGTGTGGTTGTGTGCACCTGTAATCCCGGTTACCCGGGAGGCTGAGGCATGAGAATTGCCTGAACTGGGGAGGCTGAGGTTGCAGTGAGCCGAGATTGAGCCATTGCACTCCAGCCTGGGTGACAGGGCAAGACTCTGTCTCAAAAAAAAAAGAAAAGAAAAAAAGAGCTTGGGGCTGCGCGTTGGAGGTTGATTACACTGGGGCAGCGGCCAGGCATTGGTATTTTAAAATCTTGCTGCGAGGAAACTGCCTAGCATGAACTTAGCTGTCAGGCCAAGAGCAGAAAGGAGTCCTCCTCACTACAGGGCAGAAGTCCACAGACATCTCTTTCTCTGTCCATGGTTTCTGCTTAAAACAATCGAGATGGGCGATCTTGACCTTGCACCGCAGACCCGGGCTGTATTGCCCTCCCACAGAATGGACTGGGAAGGGCTAGGTCCCTGGAGGGGACTAGGGGCTGGCCCCTCTGGGTGTTGTTGGAACTGGGGGAGGGGAACAAGCTTCTGAACTGGGAAGGAACTGGGCCACTGGGGCATGTGCCTTTGCTCTGCTGCAGAGTTTTGGAGTCACGCTGGGCAGGGTTAGGAGTCCAAGGTCCCTGCTAATGCAGCCCTCTAGCCCTCCACTGGGGGTCTCCTTGCTCCTCTCACTCGGAGAAAGGCCATCTTTGGCGTTGCAGGTCACTGCTGTGTCTCTGAATGGGGCAACAGGATTCCAGGTGTTGTGCCCCTGGCCAACCTCACTGCCCTCCAGCCCTGGGCACTCTCTGTCCAGGGACAGTGCTAGAGGATGGGGCCTGCAGGCCGTGGCCATCCATCTGCGAACCTCTTTCCTGGCGTGTTTCTGTGGCTGTGAAGAGGTGGAAGGGCTAAGGAGGACAACGCTGTCCTGGCTTCTGGTGGTACTTTTGATTTTGGCATTTGCAAGTGTTCTCTGCCCTCCAGGGAGCACCTGTGGGCTGCTTGTCTAAACATCTCCCCAGGTGTTTCTAATGCATGGCTGAGCAGAGATGCTGGTTTTTTGGTCGATATTTATTTATTCATTTGAGATAGGGTCTCACTCTGTCGTTCAGGCTGGAGTGCAGTCTTGTGATCAGGACTTACCGCAGCCTCAACCTCCCTGGGCTCACGTGACCCTCCCACCTCGGCCTCCTGAACAGCTGGGACCACAGGCACTTGCCACCATGCCCTGCTAATTTTTGTATTTTTTGTAGAGGTGGGGTTTTACCATGTTGCCCAGGCTGGTCTTGAACTCCTGAGCTCAAGTGATCCTCCTGCCTCAGCCTCCCAACGTCCTGGGATTATAGGCATGAACCACTGTGCGTGGCCGGTTTATTTACTCTTTAATATTGACTATTCAGTGGGAAAACCAGAGATGATGTTTTGAGAGCCAAGTGGAAGGCAGAGCCATATGCTGGTTGGAATTTATTTTTTTTTTAAAGCAGTATTTCACTGTAGCCTGCATATATAGCTTATCAAGCCAGAACTGTATTTGAAATCTGAAAAGTACTTTCATTGATTATGTTCATTTTTCTGTGATCAATTCCAAAAAGGCATTTAAAATCTTGAAGATCAAGTTCCTCAACAGCACTAGGGGCCTGTAAGAAAAAAAGCATTATTTTATAATTCTGTGGGGTATATAAAATCTTTTTGTGTTTCTGCCAGATCTCTGAACAAAATCTGCTGAAACTTGGAATCCTGGGCATTTTCATTCAGGCTGCCATAACAAAATACCATAGACTGGGTGGATTAAACAACAGGAATCACAGTTCTGGAGGCTGGGAAGTCCAAGATCAAGATGCTGGCAGCTTCAGGTGAGGGCTCTCCTGCTGTCTTGCAGACAGCTGCCTTCTCACTGTGTTTTTGCATGGTAAAGAGAGAGAGCAAGCAGTTTCTTCAGTGTCTCTTCTTATAAGGACATTAATCCCATCATGAGGGCCCCACCCTCACAACCTCATCTAATCCCAATCACTTCCCATAGTTCTTGTCTCATAGTACCATCACGCTGGGGTTTAGGCCTTCAACATATGAATCTGGGGAGGACACAGATGTACAGTACAGAACACTGGGCTATGATCAACCCTTAAAAGTTAATTTACAATTGTCCGGGCGCAGTGGCTCACACCTGTAATCCCAACACTTTGGGAGGCTGAGGCGGGCAGATCATGAGGTCAGGAGATCGAGACCATCCTGGCTAACACAGTGAAACCCCATCTCTACGAAATACACAAAAAATTAGCTGGGCGTGGTGGCGGGCGCCTGTAGTCCCAGCTACTTGGGACTCTGAGGCAGGAGAATGGCGTGAACCCAGGAGGCGGAGCTTGCAGTGAGCCGAGATCATGCCACTGCACTCCAGCCTGGGCGACAGAGAGCGAGACTCTGTCTCAAAAAAAAAAAAAAAAAAAAAAGAGTTAATTTACAATTATAAAGATAGTGAAGAACTCTAGAAAGGTTTACCTAACTCTGGAGTTATGTGTTAGCATATCAAGGGGAAAACTAGCTCTAGGCTATTTGGTCCCTACAGAAATGTCTTTACATTCCAAAGAGCAAAGTGAGAATTCAGGATTCTAGCCATGCACTCTCCAAAAAGCAAGCATGTCTTCCCTTCTTTCAGGAGAGGGGCGCTCCCAGTGCCTCTCCTGGGTGTAACTGGCCACAGCGCATTGCTCTCAGTCCTCCCTTAAGGAGTGTCCGGTTGCTCGTGGAGAGTTTCCATTTGGCTCTCACTGCCTGGCCCACAAGCATGGACTGGAGCAAGGAGGGGCCCTAGGCTTATGATTTACTATAAGGTCACTGGGGAGGAGTCCATCTCAGATCCAGAGCACCTCATGTGCACATTCAGGATAAAATTAAGAAACATTAAAACTCAAAAAAGTTAAGTAAAACAGAACAGAAAAATGTTATATATACAGAATGACTGACTACAACTTTGGCAAAAACCAAAAAAAAAAAAAAACCCTCAATAGAGGAAAAAGTAAACAAGAAACAGATCAAATGATTAACGCAATGACATTTGAATGGTGACAAAATTGGTGATTTTAGTTTTTCTTTCCTTTTAAAATGTTTTTAAAGCGCATGTATTAATTCGGCAATGGAAGAAATTAGAAAGAAAATAACTTTTGCATGAAGATCACAACAGAGGATATCCTGTTAGTTATCTATTGTGGCATAACAAATTAACCCAAGACTCTGCAGCTTAAACCAACACAGCTTCTCTGTTGCACAGTTGGTCCCTACAGAAATGTCTTTACATTCCAAAGAGCAGAGTGAGAATTCAGGATTCTAGCCATGCACTCTCCAAAAAGCAAGCATGTCGTCAGGTGTTCACATGGTTGATCTCCCACTGAGGGCCTCCAGGGTCCCACCCCCTTAGTAGCACGTTACAAATTGAACTGGTAAAATAAATTCATATGGAACTCATCAAGTATATTTGAGTGTCTTGCTGCTCTTTCCATTTTTTTTTCTATGTTGGGGTTTCATATAAGATTTCTACAGTTTTTCATGCAGACTGTTCAATCCCTGTCTTCTCAAGGCCTCTAATCCCTAACCCGTGAGTGTTGTGTATTTGGTGCAGTGCTTGGTCTTCCCGGCAGTGTTTCTTATTTGGAATCAGTCACAGTAGTGACTGGACAAGGGGTTACAGAATTTCTTGGCATGGGGTGGGAGAACTGTTGCTCATACTTCCTATTAAAACAAAAGAACTAGAGTGAGGCCGGGCACGGTGGCTCACGCCTGTAATCCCAGCACTTTGGGAGGCCGAGGTGGGCAGATCACGAGGTCAGGAGATTGAGACCATCCTGGCCGACATCTGGAAACCCCGTCTCTACTAAAACACAAAAAATTAGTTAGTCATGGTGGCGTGTGCCTGTAGTCCGAGCTACTCAGGAGGCTGAAGCAGGGGAGTCGCTTGAACCTGGGAGGCGGAGGTTTCAGTGAGCTGAGATTACGCCACTGCACTCCAGCCTGGCAACAGAATGAGGCTTCGTCTCAAAAAAAAAAAAAAAAAAAAAAAAAAAAAGAACTAGAGTGAAAGAGAAAAGCTGTTATTTGGAAATATGAAAATTAAATATGCAGAGGCCTGTGCCCTTTACCTGGGACCTTGCTGACAGCTGTGTTCTCTAGACTTCTCGCTCTAGGAACGGCTCTCGTCTGACCTCCACCCACAGGAGAAGCCAGTGGAAGCTCCTCCGGGTTCCTAGCAAGGCCCCCAGCACTCAGCTCCTCGGCCTCCCTGCCCACCTGCCATCAGCTTCTTTGGGCTCTGGAGAACCTCATGACCAGCCTGCAGAGCTGCACCCAGGCCTGCTCTATGCCGGGGTTCCCGCTGAGACCCCAGGATCCCTCACTTAGCAGGGCGGTGATCATCAAGTGGGTTAGGGTTTCCAGGACGCTTCGAAGCAGGGCTCTGAGATCTGAGCTGTGGAGGAGGATGTAAGGAATCAGTACAAACAGGGGCTGGCTAAGCAGCGCTGGGGGACTCTGAAAAAGCTTCTGGAATCCAGAGGCCCCATGTGTGCACTTGGTGGGCATAACAGAAACTTACGGTGAGACCATCTTCTCCAAAAGCTTGAAACTCCACTCTTGCTTAAACTCAGGATCACACATCCTACGCCAGCGGGCTCTTGGTCCTTAGACTGTTCATAAGTAAAACAGGAAATGGCCAGAGGCCAGAGGAAGGAATGCAGCCATACCTGACCCTGGCTGCCTGAAGGGAGCTGGGTTGGTTTGGAGAGTACTGGGGTGGGGAGTGGGGTGCAGGGATGGGCTTGGGAGCCAGTGAGTAAAGTGTGCGGGAACCCAGTGGCCCATGGGCCTGAAGACTACACAGGCCCTGTCCTAGAGGCCATCTGGAGGGGGCTGGTCCACTGGTTCCATTTCCAATTAACATCCCTGCACCCCCCTGGATCCTCAGAGCCTCTGCCTGGAGAGATGATCTCACCAGCTCTGTGACTGGCAGAAACACCGGGCTGGCCAAGCTTGAGTCATGCGACCTCGTCTGGCAACCAGGGCATGAGGAGGAACAGTGCCTGGTTTCCTCCAGCCACACAGTGGGAGGCAAAGCCTGGCTCTCACCAAGTAAAGCAAGACTCCCACCAGATAGATAGGAAGGACACTTCCTTGACTGGGTGATCTCTAAATATCAAATGTCCATTACAGTGGCAAAGAAACTGCGGTATCTTAATCACAAATAATCATTACTCACGCATTTGAAATAACTGGCAAAAGAAACTCTCTTTCTCTGTCTCTCTCTATAAGTGTGTGTGTGTGTGTTCAACAACAGCATCAAAGCTGAACATAAAAGATCACTTCTTGCTGACTTTATAGTCTTTTTTTTTTTTTTTTTTTGAGATGGAGTTTTGCTCTTGTTGCCCAGGCTGGAGTGCAATGGCGTGATCTCGGCTCACTGCAACCTCCGCCTCCCAGGTTCAAGTGATTCTGCAACCTCAGCCTCCCGAGTAGCTGAGATTACAGGCTCCCGCCACCACGTCTGACTAACTTTTGTATTTTTAGTAGAGACAGGGTTTCACTATGTTGGCCAAGCTGGTCTCAAACTCCTGACCTCAGGTGATCCACCTCTCTCAGTCTCCCAAAATACTGGGATTACAGGCGTGAGCCACTGTGCCCGGCTGACTTCATAATCTTGTTTTTCTTTCTTTTTTTTTTAAGATGTGGTTTCTCTCATTACCCAGGTTGGAGTGCAATGGCATGATCTCGGCTCACTGTAACCTCCGCCTCCTGGGTTCAAGTGATTCTCCTGTTTCAGCTTCCCAAGTAGCTGGGATTACAAGCATGTGCCACCATGCCCAGCTAATTTTGTATTTTTAGGAGAGACGAGATGGGATTTCACCATGTTAGTCAGGCTGGTCTCGAACTCCTGACCTCAGGTAAACTGCCTGCCTTGGCCTCCCAAAGTGCTGGGATTACAGGTGTAAGCCACCATGCCCGTTGACTTTATAATCTTGTACAAACATTTATATGTACTTATATGTGCCCTGGTGAGACTGTGGCATGCCATTGGCAGTCACTGTTCAGGTTACTCTTTTCAGCAACTGCTATTTGAGTTCAGAGAAAAAAACTGTAAAAATTTGTGAAGGAAATGTCCATGGAAACAGCCTCTCTCTAGTCTACTTTCTATTCATTTGGAAAGCAATGTCTCTGTTAGCATCTGAGGCTTCTAATCCAGATTTACAAGATGGCGATTCCCATCAGGAAATCTCTTACAGCCTATGGCAGAAAATGCGTGGTTTGGGAATGACTGAGGTTCATGTCAGAGCTCAGAAATGAGTATTGAAGTCAGTCTAGTGAAGTTATCTGGGCATTTTCCCCAGGTGTCCTGCTCAGTGTTAGGACATTTAGATACATAAGAACATGGGCCATTCATTTTGGTTCCACATTTGCACCCACCCTGTTTCCTCAGTTCTGTGCCAGCCACAGTTGACAGAAATGAAGGATACTTATTCCTGCACCCAGAGAGGTACAGGATGTGGAGAAGACAATACATAATTAGAAAGTTATAATGAGCTGAACTACTTGGGAGTATGCTGGGAGTGTGAAGCCCCAGAATAGACTTAGTGTATCTTTCTAGAGAGTTGATTTCATTGCATGCTAAATAATGTAAACTGAATTAGCTTATATGAATGTGCTCGGATATACTGTGGAGTAGAATGCAAAATACAAAGTGGATGTTGGTGAAAGCGGCAGAGTTAGGGCTGGGCACAGTGGTTGATGCCTGTAATCTCAGCACTTTGAGAGGCCAAACCAGAAGAATCACTTGATCCCACAAGAGTTAGAGACCAGCCTGGGCAACACAGTGAGACCCTGTCCCTGGTATGGGTTACCCCATCTCTGGTTAAAAAAAAAAAAAAAAAAAAAGCTAGGTGTAGTGGTGTGTACCTGTAGTTTCAGGTACTCAGGAGGCCGAGGCAGGAGGATTGCTTGTGTTTGGGAGGTCAAGGCTTCAGTGAGCCATAATTGCACCACTGCACCCCAGCCTGACAAGACTCAGACTCTGTCTATCAAAAAAAAAAAAAAAAAAAGTGGCAGAGTTAGGACCTCTAAAAAGTCTCTCCATAAAAGCAATGAGAAAATTGACAAAAATTATCAGAGTCAATTTTTTTTTAACTCTGGAAATTAAATTGCAACAATCTGAGTAGTGTTTATTTAAGAAAAGTGGCAGAATCTTGGTAAGAATAAAAAGCTTTGTGACATTTTAATTTATCCTAGTCCCATCCCCATGGTAACCTTGAAAAATTATAGCCTACACTGACAGTGAAAATTAGCATGGTGGCAGCCACCTAAGGGAAAAGAATTGGCCTGGAGCTTGTTAAAGGCCCATTACCAGAGAGTTGTCATTATTTGACCTATCTGGTGATTCTCTGGAAGATCCCCCTTGTAAGGCTGTCTGTATTTGACCTGACTCTGAACTTACACAGTGTGAAAAGCTCTTTTCCAGGGGGCATTTGTCAGAAACAATTACAGGCAATTGATTAACTTCATGGAGGCCTGAGGGAGTTGAAAACAGTTGGGGCAAATAACAGATCAACCAAAAAGCTTAAAATGAAAAGCTGGGGAATAGGATGTCTACAGGGGGCATTGAAAAGCTCTGAAATATTCCTGGGAATCAAAAAGATCATATTCTTGTGTAAGGCTGTGAGCATGCCCAGGGTTGACCTGAAAAAAACCTGAGAAGGTCCTAAGCTCTCATCTCTGGCTCCCCTGAGGCTGTGCAATCAGGAAGTGAAGGCTAAGGCAGAGTTGTAAACGTCCTGGCTGAGGGTTGCAGGCATGCCTAAGGTACACACAGAGGCCCCCAGCAAAGACTGAGAGGCTTATTTATTTCAGATGTTTTTAGGAAATCTCTGTCCAACCATTAACTGATCACTAGGCTAACTGAGCAGAGACTTCATTGCTATATACAACAAAGAATACAGACTATGCAGAATTAGTTAAAAAAAAGAAATACACTAAGCAGGCTGGGTCTGGTGGCTCATGTCTGTAATTCTAGCACTTTGGGAGGTTGAGGTGGGCGGATCACCTGTGGTCAGGAGTTCAAGATCAGCCTTGCTAACATGGTGAAACCCCGTCTTTACTGAAAATACAAAAATTAGCTGGGCGTGGTGGCACACACCTGTAATCCCGGCTACTTGGGAGGCTGAGGTACAAGAATCGCTTGAACCTGGGAGGCAGAGCTGAGATCATGCCACAGTGAGCTGAGATCATGCCACTGCACTCCAGCCTGGGCAACACAGCGAGACACCATTTCAAAAAAGAAAAAACAAAAAAACAAAACCAAAAAACCTCCAAAACACTAAAGAAACAAAATGAAAACAACTACAAAAAACAGCAGAAACCACAAACCTCGGAGAGAGAATTTGATTTTCAGAGCTGCCATAATATATTATTTTAAATGTCTAGTTTTCAACAAAAAACAGGAGCATGGAAAGAAATAAGAAAGTATGGGCCATTCATGGGAAAAAAACAATCAATAGAAACTGTCCCTGAGAAAGCCCAGATGTTGGACTTACTAGACAAAGACTTTAAATCAGCTACTTTAAATATGTTCAAAGGATTATATATACAAAAATATGTATTTTATATGTATTTGGTTATATGTAATATATATATTATATACATTTTTATATGTATATAATATATATTATTTATGTATATATTATATATACTTGGTTTTATATACATATAAAACCAACTAGAAATTATGGAGTCCAAAAGTACAATAACTAAGAAGAAAAAAATCCATCAAAAGGCCTCAACAGCAGGTTTGAGCAGACAGAAAAAAAAATTAATGCACTTGAATATATGTCAATTGGGATTATCTAGTCTGAGACATAGAAAGAAAAAAGAATGAAGAAAAATAAACAGAGACCTTGCTGGGTGTGGTGGCTCATGCCTATAATCCCAGCACTTTGGGAGGCCAAGGTGTGCAGATCACCTGAGGTCAGGAGTTTGAGACCAGTCTGACCAATATGGAGAAACCCTGTCTCTACTAAAAATAAAAAAATTAGCCAAGTGTGGTGGTGCATGCCTGTAATCCCAGCTACTTGGGAGACTGAGGCAGCAGAATTGCTTGAATCCGGGAGGTGGAGGTTGTGGTGAGCCAAGATCGGGCCATTGTACTCCAGCCTGGACAATAAGAGCAAAACTCCGTCTCAAAAAAACAAAAAAACAAAAAAACAAAAAAAGAAAAAGAAACAGAGCCCCAGAGACCAAGACCTATGGGCACCATTAAACACACCAATGAATGCATAATGGGATAGAGGGAAAAGGGCAGGAAAAATATCTGAAGAAATATTGGGTGAAAAATTCCAATATTTGATGAATAATTGTGTATACCTCCAAGTGCTCAACCAATATTAGAAAAAATTCAGAGTGAACCACAGCTAAACAAATCATGACCAAATTGTTAAAAAACAAAGGGAAAAAATCTTGAAAATGGTGAGAGAGAAATGGTTCATCATGTGCAAGGGATTCTCATAAAATTTGAAGCCAATTTCTCATAAGAAACCATGGAAACAAGGAAGCATTGGGATGATATATGCAAAATGGTAAAACGAAAAATACTCTGTTAAACAAGAATTATATATTCAGCAAAACTCTTCCTTAAAAATGAGAGGAGATGAAGATATTCCCAGATAAACACAGGGAATTCATCACTGGGAGAGCTGCCCTGCAAAAGATATTAATGGGAGTCTCTCAGACTAAAATAAAAGAAACACTAGACAGTAACTTGAATCTATGTGAAGAAATAAGGAGCATTGGTAAAAGTAACTACATAGGTAAATATAAAAGACAGTGTAAGTGTATATTGCTAGTAATTCTTTTTTCCCTATCTCATCTGAAAGGCAACTGCATAAAGCAATAACTAGAAATCTATGTAGAAATACTTTTAAATAATATAAAGTGTATTCTCTCCCTCAAACAAAATAAAATTAAAATCAATAACAAATGAATTTGAGAAATGCATAAATACGTAGAAATTAACCATATATGCTCAAATAAGCAATAAGAAGTAAGTACAATCTATAGAGTCATTGATTATTTAATCAGTGGTTCAAAGAAGTAATGACAAGATAAATTAGAAATACCTTGACATAAATTAAATAAAGATATACTATACCAAAACTTATGGGAAGCAGATAAAGCAGTGCTTAGGAAGAAATTTATAGCTGTAAACACCTATGTTAAAAAACATGAAACATCTCAAATCAATAACCTAATCTTCCATCATAAGACACTGGAAAAAGAAGAGCAAACTAAACCAAAAGCAAGGAGAAGGAAGAAAGAAATTATAACAAAAATAATAAATACACAATGTTTTCAAGGTTCATCCATGTTGTTGTATAAATCAGTGCATTTTTATGGCTAAATAACATTCCTTGTACGAATACACCACATTTGGTTTATCCATTCATCAGTTGATGGATGTTGGGTTGGTATCAACTCTTGACTAATATAAATAACGGTACTATGAATATTCATGTAAAGGTTTTTGTCTGGGCATGCTTTCATTTCTCTTGGGGACACGCCTAAGAGTGAAATTGCTGGGTAAAATAACTAATTTCTTGAGAAACTGCCAGACCATTCTAAAGTGGCTGCACCATTTTATGTTTCCACCAACAGTGTAAGAGGACTTCAATTTCTCCACATCCTCATCAACACTTGTTATTACCTGCTTTTTAAAGTCTAGTTATCCAGGACGGGCGTAGTGGCTCACGCTTGTAATCCCAGCACTTTGAGAGGCTGAGGCAGGTGGATCACCTGAGTTCGGGAGTTTGAGACCAGCCTGAACAACATGGAGAAACCCTGTCTCTACTAAAAATACAAAATCAGCTGGGCATGGTGGTGCATGCCTGTAATCCCAGGTACTCGGGAGGCTGAGGCAGGAGAATTGCTTAAACCCGGGAGGTGGAGGTTGCAGGGAGCCGAGATCACACCATTGCACTCCAGCCTGAACAACAAGAGCGAAACTCTGTCTTAAAAAAAAAAAAAAAAAAAAAAAAAAAATCTAGCTATCCTATGTGGTTCAATGTGTATGAAATATCCAGAATAGTGCTATCTATAGAGACACAAAATAGATCTGGAGCTACAAGGGGATGGAGCGATTGGAGGTGGTTTCTTTTTGGAGTAAAGAAAATGTTATAAAATTGTGGTGATGGTTGCACAATTGTGTGAATATACTAAAAGTCATTGAATTGTACACTTTAAATGGATGAATTGTATGGTATGGGAATGATGTCTTAATAAAGCTGTTAAACAACACATGTGAATATCTTTAGGAGAAAACTTGAAACTCCAGGAAACCCTGACCCTGTGCATGCCCCTGTCAATCTGCATGTCCCATGCTGGAACAGAGGTGAATCCAGAAGTCCCAGGCAAAGTTACCAAGATGAGGGTAAACTTTCTACTGCTATGCAGCCCGTAGGGGCCGGGGTTACCCAAGCTGTCAGGATGCCTCAGCCCAGACCCTTGGAATTAAAGAGGCCTGTCGGCTGGACACACTTCCATCTCCGGCACTCTGAGAAGAGAGGCTTCCTGGAGCCCCTCGGCTTTAATCCCCGGCCGCAATGTGAGCCGGGCTCACTTGTTAAGCTCAGGAACAAGGCAGGGCAGCACAGCTGAGGGGCCAGCTCGTCTTTCCCCCAGGACGTGCAGCCACAGGGATCCTGGGCCCTTCCTGCATGGCATGCCACTAAGAATAGTGAGAGTACAGTATGTGTGTCTCTGAAGATCTTCCTGCAAGTCAGGAGTATTTACAGCCTTTCCTGGAATAGTGCTTCTCCACCTGCAGTACTGCTTGGGAGTGCCTTGTGGTCTCTCCCTTCAAAATCCAGCCTTAAATTCCCCTCCTCCAGGAAGCATACCTTGATTTAATCAAACCTCCCTGGTTGGATTTTTTGAATGACTAAACCTGAATTAGGCTGATGAACCAGTCAGTGTCCTTTGAAGCAGGTTTGTTGGGCTGTGAGGAAGGGCTCTGGCCCCAGCATTTCCTCTCCAGCCTACACATCCTCTTTTTGTATAACCTGATGTACACATAAGTATCAGTTACAACTCTTTGGTTGCAAGTGACAGAAACCCAAACCAAACTTGGGTAGGAGCCAGGGTGATAGAACCAGCAACTCAGTGCTACCAGCATGCCATCTCCCCTGTGGCCTGGATGTTGCCTTCTCTTCCATGGCACACTAGGCTTTTCTATACAGCTAAGGGAATGACTGTAGAAGCTGTTTTGCCTCCTCTTGTATTGGACGCCTAATGGGCTTCCTCCTGGCTCCTGCTTTGGAAAATCCCTGGGAAGGGCTCTGATTGGCTCTACCTGAGTCAGGTGCTCTCCTCTGAACCAATTGCTGAGCTCAGGAGGCGAGTCAGACTACCCGGTGGAGGCGAGGTGCAAACCCTAGCAAGAGGGACGTCTGGTAGAGGAGCGCGAGTGGGGCTGGGTGCAGCGGCGAAGGTATTGGTGCCTGGTGCTTCCCTGATTCTGTGCCGTGGAAGCTGTTCGGGATGTTAAACTCCTGGGAGATCAGGCTGAGGACGACAGTCACTACTTGTGCCTGCGTAGCATACTCTTTGCCGTAACAACAACCCCAGTTTCCTCTGGAGACCACCCTGTTGGTAGCTGTGTGGGGCTTAGGAGTGGAACACGTGGCCCAAACCATCAGCCAGCACAGTCCCTTTCCTATGACCACAGCCCCGGCTTGCAGCAGACTGCCAGCACCTCGAGGGCAGGGTCTGCACGCCACTCAGCTCTGGGTGCAGTACAATAGTGGCTCCCAGACCTGGCCTACCAGACAAACCCCCGGGGACGCCTGCCCAGGCCTGGTCCCAGACATTTATATTTTTAATAAGTTCCATAGGGACTATGAATAATTAGGTTTGAGAATGGTTGCTGCATGGTGTTTGTATACAGCAGGTGCTTTATAGTTGCTGTGGTGATGGGAAAGGCTGGAGTCGGCTTTCCAGGAGTGATCATCCTGGCTGTCTTTGAGTTGCCGGTGGACACAGAGCTGCCAGGACCCTCTTTGCATGTTTTGAGGTGGTCCTGTCACTCTGGGCGGGAGACCCTGGCCCTCCTTGTTGGTAAGATGGCACTTGCTGACAGGAACAAGACCTTCCAATTCCAGGAGCTGGCAGAACCCTAGGGGGTTGGGACGCTTGAGAAGACAGACAGCTTGAAAAGGGCTCACCCGAGTAGTTCCAATCAGGCCACCTCAGGATGACTCAGTTAGAATGTCAGGGCCTTCTAAAATTAATCACAGCCGCCTCTGAAATCAGCACCTTGCATGAAGTCCCCAGCCCCTCTTGGCCCCACAGAGGGCCTGGGACCTTGGGGAAGCTGGGTCTGGCCTAGCACCATCTCTCAGCCCCTCAGACATTCATCTGAATTTAGATTTGCTAACAGGCAGTTTTCCTTCTGCTTTTCCTTTTTTTTTTTTTTTTCCCTTCTAATCCTCTCCCTTCTAACCGCAAGCAAAGGCTATTTTTATGACCAGGGGTTTCATTTCTCAAAAGGAGGATGACAGGAGGTAGATATTTTAGTACTGTGTCCTAAGCTCTCATTAATGGAAGTTGGGTACAAATTTAATCCAATATATTCAGTTTTTTTTCCTTTCAAGATGGGTTTTTATTTCTTCTGAATAAAAAGGTTGACTATGAACATTGTAAAAATTCAGGTAATACAGAAAGTTCTACGGAAAAAAGGAATAATTGCTGGAAATCCCTTATCGAGAGAGAAACAATTGTTGGCAGGTTGATGCATACTTATCAAAAAACCCTCCCAGTGCTTTTCAAAAAACCTCCTAAAAGTCCATAGATTTTGAAAAATAAAAATGCATAATTTGCATATATGGAAATAAATGGTAATTCCGAGAAAGTCTTTGGCTTCTTTGTGACAAGAAAGTCTGCTGGAGGAAAGAAATCAGTTATTTGGAGGCTCTACATCAACGTCACTTTTAACCTTTCTCTCTGTCTGATTGTTAGATTATACATTTAAATTTAATTCTTCTGGAAGACAGTTGGATTCATGTATATATACAAAAAGGCAAACCTGCCTCTGCTGCAGCAAACACAATGATAGGAATTTATCTCAGAGCAGAGTTTCCCAAGCTTTCTTGGTTCTTGGTGCCTTTAGTTCTGTTCTGAAATCTGTTCTGAAAACAGTTCAGAAATGTTTCCATGGCTTTTCCTAGGCCAAAAGAAGCACCTAATAGTTCCATTTAAGTAGTTAGGTCCAAACAACAATTTAGTAGTTGTTTGAAAAAGTAAAACACATAATCTGAAAGAATTTTTAAAATTTCATAGTTAAGTAACATCAGATGGCAACAATGGCCAATAGGAGGCAATGGAACAATGTGCCTTCAGTGTTCCGAGGGACGGAGGTTTGCCGCTTGAAGGACTGTTCATCAGAGGGCGGTACCTGCCTCATCTGCATGCTGCCAGCACTGCCCCAGGGCTTGGCACTGCCCCAGGGCTTGGCTCAGCCTGAGTAGATGCTCAATGCCTCTGTGCTGAATAAGTGAATGAATAAACAAATGGATGAATGAATGAATTTCTAGGGTTGTCACACTTTGCAGTTTTTCTTCAAAGTCGTTGGAGAAGAAGGCGTTGGTCCCTGAAGCCCCAGCCTTTAAAGTTTCCTCTGCATCAGGAGCCAGGAAGGCCCTGGGGCAGACGGCCCAGGAGAGAGGGCGGGGCAGGCAGGCCCAGGAAATCAGCAGCCCTTTGCTTTCAAAGCCTGGTTTGGACGAGACGAGAGTATGATTCAGTGGTCAAGGGGCCACAGACCTGACTCTGGAGTCTCCCTCTGTGTCTCAGTTAAATCACCTGCAAAACAGGAATAACACCAGTCTCTGTTCTCGTAGTGAGAATGACCTGTGTGTGTCTAACAGCTTCCTGGTACAGAGCGTTCCTTAAACACTAGCTATTAATATTAGTGGTTGATGTCTTAGAATGACTTTAAAATGGAAATGACAACATGGAGCTCTCAGGAAGAATGAGACACCTGTAGGTCGGCCGTGTCTGTTCTCCGCCCGCTGTGAGAAGGCTGTGATCGGTCTGTCTGTGCTTTCCCTGAGAGTCCCTGTTTCCCTCTGAACTTTCTCTCCTGCCCTTCCTGGTTTCCGCACTAAAGAGGAACAGGAAGTGAAAGCAATAAAAGTGGGAAAAGAAAAGGACCTTTTTCTTTAAATTAGGGTTGTGCTCTGATGTTTAGCCCCTTTGTGAATTCTTTTTTCTTTTTGAGACAGAGTCTTACTCTGTGACCCAGGTTGGAATGATCATGGCTCACTGTAGCCTCAACCTCCCCGGCTCAAGTAATTCTTCCATCCAAGCCTCCTGAGTAGTTAGGGCTACAGGCAGTGCCACGATACCTGGCTAATTTTATTTTTGTAGAGACAGGGTCTCACTATGTTCCCCAGGCTGATCTCAAACTCCTGGGCTCAAGCAGTCCTCCCACTTCAGCCTCCCAGTGCTGGGATTATAGGCGTGGGCCACCATGTCCGGCCTGTGAATTGGTCTTGATTTGGGTTCTTTGAGAGCAGCCAACAGGCTGTGCTGTGTGTGCTGTGTAGAATTCCTGGATAGCAAGGCTTAAGAAGCAGGAGAACTAGCTCTTGTAAGATCCTGGTTCTGGCCACTCCTCTTCATTCCAGAGCTGAGGGGTCCAACTGACCCTCTCCCCACTACCCTTGACTTCTCACTCCTGGAAATTCACCAGTCTACAGGTGCTCTGCAGAGGTGAGAGGACCTTTAGAAGAGCAGACGGTGGTTGTGGAAAGCTGGTGACCCTGAAGTCCACTTACACTGGAGATGGCTCTGTGTGTGTCATTCCCTTAGTGCTAGACTCAAGCTAATCCTTTGGGGAATGTTTGAGGTGGACCAGGGGCCCTCATTTTTTTCTCTTTTATGCTAGGTTAGGACTCCTAGGACGTAGTGGTAACTCATCATTATCACCGTCACACAGCAGCTGGAACCAGCAGCCTCACCAGGCCTTTCTCCTTTAGTAATGACAAACACAGCGCGCAGTTTGGACCACTTAATCCTGTTCTGCAGATGGGGACTCTGAGACATAAAGAGGTAAAGATCATGCAGGTGACAAAGCTAGCTGAAGATTAGTATTATGAGATATGAGAATAGTAACTGAAGGGTTGATTTGTAAATGTGAAAAACTGGAAATCAGCCTTGATTTCCAACAACAGGGTATTGATGTATAATACAACCACACAGTGGGGTATTGTACAGCGATTGAGAATGGTGCAGCAGTATTTGTTGACATGGGAACATTTTTCACAGTATGCTTTAAAAAAGATAGATACATGCTTATTAATAATATAGGTACAGAGACTCAAGTCAAAGTGGGGATATATTCTAAACTCCAGCGACCAGTTTCCTAAACCATGTGGTTTTTGCTATAGAAAACATCTCGTTGTGGATCTGTTTGTAAAACTCAGTAAATTACCTTATTTCATATGCCATTTATTTCTTCTTTATGAAAACGGTGTCATTCATCTTTATTAACGTAGTTGAAATTCGTACACTTTCTGTGTGAATCATTTAATCAAGGACAATATGTTGCAGGGGATAGATTTTATATAAATGAGAATGAAAGAAATATTTCATTAAAATATGTATACGTTGCCCAGTATATCTTAAGGATAAATCATATATATAATATTATTGTATTTTTGTAAGACAAAACAAATGTAAGACCTCAAAAATATTCTTAGGAGAAAAAAAATACATGTATGCATAGAAAAATGTCTAGAAGGATAAATGCTAAAATGTTAATCCTGGACCTCTGCAAGATGGGGCTATGGGTGATTTTTTACCCCTTCCTTTATTGTTCATATGTATTTTCTAATTTTTTCAATAACATTCATGTATTACTTATTTTAAAAAGACAGGGGATGAGTGTTTAAAGTGATGGATATGGTAATTACCCTGACTTGATCACAATACAACGTATATACGCACTGAAACATTACACTGTACCCCAAACGTGTATGGCTATTATGTATTAGTTATAAATAAAATATTCATAAGAAATAAAAAGATAAGGGGGGTACTGGGCTGGGAGTAAGGAAATTCTGCATTCTGACAGCAGCTCTGCCTCTAACTGACTGTGTGATCCTGAGCAAGTCCTTTCCTTTCTGATTTTGGAGCCTTCATCTGTAATATGAGGGGTTGTTAGCAGACAGGAAGTTCCACGAGAGCTGGGACCATGTCTATTTTGTTCTGGCAGTGTCTGTAGCACAGGCTATGCTCTGTGTATACTACATTAATGAGTGTGTGCATGAGTGAATGGAGTTAGCAGCTGTGATGGGTGGGAGAGTTTTGGAGACATGGCCTGTTGCAGTGGTCCTCCAATGTGTTCCAGAGGCAGAAGCCTGGGAGGTTGTAAGGCTTTTTCTGGATGCTTTGGAAAAATCATGGGGTAGAGCTTTGCATTTGACTCATCTGCATGAGATGGGAGTAGGCTTAGTGTTGAACAGTGTTGAGTTCAGTACTTAGTGCTGCTCTTTGCCGGCGGTAAAATCTTGAGAAAATTTTGTATTTTTTTCTCTAAGCTTGTCTCCTCATCTGTAAAGTGAGAGTTATTACTAATACCTAACTCAGAGGGTTGCTCTGAGCACTCGAACAATCTCTTTAGAAATTAGCTAAAAATGGCAGACTGAATCCCAGCCACTTTTTCCTATCCCAAACCCTTAGAAATACCAGAAAAGATAAACACATATCATCCAAAAATGTTCTAGGAGATAAGAAGGGGCCTCGGTGGATTTAAAGGTGTGAGGAATTCTTGAAAGAAGAAAATTGGTGGGGCTGAAAGGAAGAAATCACTGCCCAAAATATGTATAGGGAGACCTGCTGTCATAGGCGGTTTTGAAGGGACTTCAAGCTTGAAGATGGTGAACGGGGTGGTGGGGACTGACAGGTCATGGGTCAGGATGTTGCAGTAAGAACCACAAGCTAGTCAGCTACCTCCTCCTCCCACCACACCTTTCCCGCTTAGTCAAACAGCAGGCAGCAGGGATCTCTGTCTCCCTCATGCCAGTTCAGGTGCCCAGCCTAGGGAGGCAAGGCGACACTCTGGACAAATAGACCTCCGACGTGGGCACGCCACGTCCACCAGCTTGTCTCCCACCCACGGTCATCTTTCCCACACTGTGGCTGGAGGCATCATCCATAGACTGGGTAACGAAGAACCTCAAACACAAGACGAGGACACGCCAGAGCCGCTGAACACTGAGGAGAGCACTGCCATGACCGGGACGCAGAGCACAGGAAACGGACTGACACCCAGAGAAACAGCAAGCAGAGCACACGGACGAAGCACGGTTAATCTCAGGGAGCTGTGCGAGGAAACCATGTGAGGCCTTAGAAATAAAAAACGGGACGCTCAAAAGGATACTCAAAAAGCGGCTTTTGGAGCATGATCAGACTGGACGTAGGTCAATAATAGCATATTAGGTGAACTGGAAAATCAAATTGAGGACTTCATCTAGAATGCTCCACAGAAAGAAGAGATAGAAAACAGAAAATAAAAGTGAAGATATATGAAGAATAGATTCAGAAACGTTAAGACCTTTTAAACAGAAGCTCCAGAAAGAGGGACTAGAGAGGTTGGATGTGGGGAACGCTAAGATTAATAGAGAAGGAAATTTCTCAAGTCTGCAAAAGGCAAAAGTCCTCCTCCTGAAGGGGCCCACTTCATGACAAGCAGAACAGAAAATGATAGACCGGCTGGGCTGAAACTTAGAACATGAAGGATGGAGAAAAGGAAAACAGATTACTCATAAGAGAAAGCAGACTAATATTAGATTTAGCTACAATACTGCGTGTTGGAAGATCTTCAGAGACCCAGGGAAAATATTTTTAGAGATCTAAGGGACACATGTTTGAATCAGCTAAAGCTATCATTCAGGTGTGAAGGTAAAATACGCAGATGCAATTTCAGACATCCACAGATGAGAAAATGAGTCACCTTCCATCTTACCTGTAGGAGGATGCACTTCAACACAATGAAAATAAATCCAAGAGAAAGCTACAGATTCAAGAAGCAGTGGTGAGCAAAGGAATTAGTAGAATTTTCTGCTAAGTCTAAATAAGTAATAATGGAACTGGAACTAAAAGTTCAAATGGTATTAACATTACAGGTGGGGAGGAGAAGGAGAGGATGGAAGTCCAAGTGGGCCAAGGTTCGTACTTTGCTGAGCATAATGACAAGGGGCGCTATACTCACATAGGCTATGAAGGGAAAATGAAATAATGGTCAGATGTTGGAGTTAAAATTTAAAGGTAAGCACTTAATCAGAAATTAAATGAAGAAGAGCCAATTGATAAAAAAGGAAAACTGTGGGGAAAAATAGAAAGCATGGTACGTATATTAATATAAAACAATATGGCAGAAACAAGCTTTGACATGTCAGTAATCACAATAAATGGGAATGGTTTGAATTGTCCCATGAAAAACAACAAATCAGGAAGAAAAGAAATCCCTAAAATGCAGCTACATGTTATTTCTGAGATACAAAGAAAAAAATGACAGAAAAATTGAAAACGAAAGGATGGAAAAAACATACATCAAATATATGCTAACAAAAAAGGTAACAAGTCTAATAATGTCGTAAAAATGGATTCAAGGCAAAACAAAATTAAAAGGAAAAAGGAAAGTATTTCATAATGATATAACAATTACGAACTTTTATTCAGCTAACAACCTTACATCAAAGTATTGGGAGAAAAGCGCACCATGCTGTTTTGTTTACTATAGCTTTATAGTATAGTTTGAAGTCAGGTAGCATACTGCCCTCAGCTTTGTTCTTTTTGCTTAGGATTGTCTTGGCTATATGGGCTCTTTTTTGGTTTCAGATGAACTCACAGGAAACTGGTCACAGTGCCTACTCCCAGAGAAAGAATCTGGATGATTGGGGGATGAGAAGAAGAGACTGTTCTACTCTATGCCCATTGGTACCTCTTAAAATAGATATTCCTTTGACTCAAAAAGGACACAAAATGCATAGGTACTGGAAAGGAAGAGAACTGTTTTGTTAGCAGGTGGTACAACCTTCTCCCTGGATAACCCAAAAACATTATTTGGCAAATGATTAAAATTAATGAAGGAATTTAGCATGCTGGCCAGGTTACAATAGCAACAAGCTAACGTAGGCCTTTCCTATGTTCCAGCAATAATCAAGTTGAAAATGTCACCACCACCGCCACAGTACACTATTAGGGATTTATTTTCTTGAGTAGGCTGCTCTTTCAAAATGAAACTTTCCAGAAAAGCCGTCTTGAATCTCCTGATGCCTCAGCTTGAACGTCTGTCTCTGGAGTGGCCAGGGCAGATGGGAGAGCCCAGCCCAGGGTGGAACCAGGGAGGAGGGAAGGGGTCCAGATCGGATACAGCCAGGGGCTGTGGAGACCTTGGTTCTGCCTTGAGTCTCCCTCGCCCCGGAAGAGTTGCTGTTTTAGGCAGGACTAAGTGCTGGTACCCAGAGTGGGGGGTCTGGGAGGCCCCCGGAGGACAGTCAAGAGGGCATGCAGCCACAGTCATGGGACCCTGCTGTCGGGCAGTGGGAAAGGTGGCTGTGGCCAGCCGTCCCTCCAGACCTCGGCCTGCCCAAAGTGCGTGACTGAGCGCAGGGCAGAGTCCGAGGAAGGGCGGGTGCATCCCAGCAGAAGGGCTAATGCCTAAGCCAGTGGCTGTCAATCTCTGGTGCCCCCAGGGCCACTATGGGGTGGGGGGTGGAGGTGGGGGTGGGATGTCTGCTTAAAAGGCCAGTGGGCAGCCCCAGAAGCTGACAGTGAGAAAAGCAGAGCAGAAAGATGTGCAAACCCCCGGGATTGTGCCCCCCACCCCGCCGCCCCCACCCCCACCCCCACCCCCACCCCCACCCCTGGCGTCCTGTTGCTGTGAGGCCGAATGCCCTAGTGCTTGAAGTCCATTTGGGCGAGGGTTCATGACAGGATGTTCTCAAAGGTGTTCCTCCTCACCGGCTGGTGCTGCAGCCTAACTGGGCTCAGCCTGCTTGCTGGGTGAGTGGTGGTGACCAGTGACCTGCGTCCCGCCCTGAACTTGGAAGAGAGCCATCTGCGAGTGCAGCTGAGGAGATGTGCCCAGCACTGCCAGGTGGGCCTCTGTCCTGTGGCCGGCAGGGCAGGCCATGCCCACACCCCCACGCGTGCTGAGTGGCTCTCTGGGAGGTGGCCTCTAGGAATGGGTTGCCCCCAAGAAAGCTGATGTGGCAGACACGCCATGAGTGGCAGGCTCAGTCCACAGACACGGTCCTTGTCACACCCTGCCATCTAGGTGGATGTAAGGAATGGAGCTGAAGGAAGCGTGTGAAGAAACCCTGAGAGGGAGCGTCAGGACCTGGACGTAGCTCCAGGACAAGGGCCGTGGAGTTTGGCCAGCCATTACCCTTTGCACTGAGTTGGTGTCACTCAGAACTTCCGAGCGGTCCTCTGGCTTTCTGTGGCAATGCCCCTGAAGCGAGAGGATGCAGCAGCTGCAGAGAGTGGGACAGGCCCCCGGCAGCAACATTCTCTCTGTCAGTTCATGCGCTGGTGTCTGGCTGGTGCTTGCGTCTGTGATGAGCCCCCGGGCCTGTCCGCTGGGGCTGATTGACATCAGGGGCCCTGTGAGCTTGCCAGGGTGAGCCCTCCACAGGGCAGGCTGCCCACTCTCAGGCCAGTCCATCCTCTTCTGCTCTCCCAGCACCCCTCTGTGGGCTCAGGCCATGGTGCTGCAGGGGCTCTGAAGGAGGAGGGTGCTTTGGCTCTTGACTACAGGGGCAGGTTCCTCCTCAAACTGCCTCCTGTCTTTCTGCAAGAAAAGCAGCTGCAGCCCAGTTCTCAGGGAGATTATTAGTATACTTCAAAGGCCGAAGGGAAAATTGCCACAAGCCCCATGACCAGCCTCCACTGCAAATTAGGCCTTGCTGGTGACCTAGGCACCAGGGACAGGCAGGTCTGAGGCTCTCAAAGGCTGCCCATGATGCTGCCCTGGCTTTCAGACCAGGACTGCTCCAGTGTCTCCCAGGTTCATCCTGGGAGTTAGTCAGGCCACGGGTGAGATCCCTCAGCTCCCCACACCTCATCTACACTGACCAAGCAATGTCCTTCCTGCCCTGTTTCTCTTCCCTCCCCATGGGGGCTAACACCCCTCCTGCACCCCTGGATCTCCTGTTACGTGGCTAAGATGAGGTTCCAGCATTAATCTTTGGGCAGACTTCCAAACCTTCCTTCCCCTATGGCCGGAAATGGACACTAGACCTTCCTGTGAGTCCCTTGGTCACCCCAGCCCTGTCTTTTCCATCTTGGGTGTGGAGATGGGGTCAGCAGACTCCAGCTTCCTGCATGGCCCCTTTCAGGTCTTCGCTCTTCCTTCCTCATTCCTCCCCACCCCGTCCTCCTGTACGTGCGTCCCATCCCAGGATGCCTCCTCTCTCCATCTTTCCCCATCTCCCACCCCACGCCCTTCTCTGCTTCTGGATACCGGGGGCCCTCCCATCCCAGCATCAGGGCCCAGCATGGTAACTGCTCACATGGCCTCTCTGATGTCCACAATTCCCTGACTTCCCACCTTGCACTGGGCACTGGCAGGCACTTGCCTGCCTTATCTCATTTCTTCTGCATCAGTGGTGGGCCTGCTGTGCCCTAGGCGGCGTCTGACAGGGATCGCTGCATGAAGGGTGAGGCCTTCATGATGCTTGGGACTCTCAGGGCGTGGGTTTCAGGGAAGAGGATGAGCAGGCCGACTTGTCAGGACATGGGTCCTGCAGTCCTGCAGTCCTGCAGCATAGTTAGGGGTTGGTGAGCTGGCTGTAGGATGCTAGGCATAGTCTATAGGTACTTCCTGAGCAGGCAGCTGAAATCTCCCCAGCCCTTCCCATCCTTCTGTCTCTCCCTCCCCTCATCCATCCATCCATCCATGAGGCCATATAGCTCAGTGCAGAGTCACAAACCCTTGTTCACAGGGCTACGTGGATACCGTGAGTGAGTGGAGTGGACCAGGAAGAGGGTGAAAGGACCAGGAAGAGGGTGAAAAGTGGCCTTTGATTCTTATCTTTGGTGCTGGAGGTACAATAGGGAGTGGTGAGGACTGGGGCAAACGAGGCAGAAGAGTCTGATGTAAAGGCGTCAGCTGCTACCCAGCTCAGCCAGTTATTCCCAGGAGGAAACATAGGCCCAGTGGGGCCTGATGTCCTAATTTTTCTAGAGAATTCAGAAATGTGAGATTTAATGTTAACTCTTCTGATTGCTAAATGTTGACAACAAATAAAATTTAAAACAGTTAGGAAGCCTCACGTGTGTGAATCAAGTGAAACCTGTGTACGGGCTGAATCGGCCTGGGGTCAGCTTGCAACCTCTGGCATGGGATCCAAACACAGGCATTGCAGTCAGATTTAAACTTGTCTGACAGTGAGTCACTCAACCACTCCAAACCCCAGTGTCCTCCTCTGTAAGATGGGGTGGGATTCACCTACCCCACAGGGCTGGTGTGAAGGTTAGGGCAGATTATGCTTGAAAAGCACTGAGCACAACAGTCACCTAGGGTGCCTGCTCAAGCGCGGGCAGCTGTCATTCTTATCGTCTGTCATGAGTGTCTGCTCTGGCCTGGCGCAGTGACAGGTGTGGCCTGTGAGGACTCTCCCAAGGCAGGGGCAGTCCCTGCAAGCTGGAGGCCTGAGGACGAGGGGGCCTTGCAGTCAGCATCGAGACTTCCCCTTTGCCTCTCCCTCCACCTTCCCGTTCCATCCTGTTTCTAGTCTTCTCTGGTTCCTTCTTCTGAAAGTAAAAAGGGGAAAAGGGTATTTTTAAGAAGCAGAACACAGATTTCTTTCCTTTTTAAAAAATCCTATTTAAAGTCCCAGTTTCCAGAAAAGTCAGCGTAAGTCACTGGCTATACGTAGGGAATAAAAGAAGTCCTCTTAGTAGGGCTCAGGGGCTGGGGGTGGGGGTCCCTTGCACTCAGAAGCCTTTGCCCCTCCAAGTGTGTCTGCTCGAAGGGTGCTTTGGGGGATGAGGCACTGCAGTTGGGGGGCAATTAGGTGAGTGCAGGGCCAGGAGGCCCCTCGATTCCATCTGCACCCATGGCAGACTGTTCCCTTGCTGCTGGCGTTGGCCTCAGTTTCTGTTGTTTGCAACCAGAGGGACTTGTTTTGTTTCAGGGAACAGTGAGTGGCCCACATCCTCACAGACCGAGGAGGGGGTCACTGTGGATCCCCAGTGGCTCCACTCTGGGTCTGAGCAGCTCTGGGTCTCTTCTTGCCTGTTATGGTTTCATGGGGGCTATCGGGCAGGGGTAGGGGCCCTGGGACCTGCTGCACTCCTGCCTGTGTGTGCTGCTCACTCCCACACTCTCTCATTTTCTCTCTCTCTCTGTCTGTCTCTCTGTCTCACAGTCTCTCTCTCTCTCTGTCCATCTCTGTCCCCCAGCACTGTGTTCTCTCACTCCAGGGGTGCCTCCGCTTCTCACCTTCCCACTTCAGTGTCCCTTGCCAACCAACTGTTTTTCTTTGAGCTTCTCATTTAAAGAAGAAAGGAACCTGAGGGAAGAGGTCTGCAGACACGTCTTATCATTTGGGCTGAGCGCCATCATAAATCACGTCTGGTGCTGGTCTGCTCATGCATCGATTGCCCGAGACAAGAATATTTATTTTACAGAATTGTCTGACGAGCACACATTTACTCCTAGCCCCAGTGCATTCACGTCTGTATCCTTAGAGCCAGGTTCACATCAGCGTTCAGTAATCACCTGTTAAGTGGATTTGTTTGTGAGTGGTAGGTGTAAGCATCCATGAAGAGTGTTTTTGCTACAAGAAACAGAAAATCCTTTTGCTAGAGGCCTAGTCATAGAACAGGAGCACCCAGTCAGGGATCTGCCTACACTGGTCCGTCAAGCCCTGATGTCCGTGTGGCCTTGTCTGCAGGCCTTTGCTCTTGCTGGTTGCCTCATGATTACAAAAGACCTGCTGCAGCTCCAGACATTGTATTTGTGTTCAAGGCAGCAGGGAGGGGGAAGAGAAGGTGCCAGCTGCATATTTCCCTTTAATCAAGCAAAGCAGGCCAGGTGTGATGGCTCATACTTATAATCCCAGCACTTTGGGAGGCCAAGGTGGGAGAATCACTTGAGGCCAGGAGTTCAAGACCAGTCTGGACAGCTTAGTGAGCCCCTCCCCACCATCTCTACAAAAAATAAAAACATTAGCTGGGTGTGGTGGCATGCACCTGTGGTCTCAGCTACTTAGGAGGCTGAGGTAGGAGGATTGCTGGAGCCTGGGAGGTTGAGGCTGCAATGAGCCATGATCGTGCCACTGCGTTGCAGCCTGGGTCACAGGGTAAGACCCTGCCTCTAAAAAAAAAAAAAAAGAAAAGAAAGAAAAGAAAAAACAAACCTTTCCCAATCCTGGAAGGTTTTCACTCAAGTCTCATTTCCCAGAGCTGTGTCAAATGTTCACTCCGTTGCAGGAGAACCTAGCAAAGCAAGTCTCTACCTTTCCCAGGCTCTTTAGGGGAGGTGGCAAGGGACAGGGACTGAAATCCTCACTTTTCTCCCTGCAGTCGGCCTTAGGTTCTCCTGCCCTCCTCTTTCTGATGGGACTGTGCGGCAGAGGCATTTCGGGCGGGGGCTTATCAGGAACGTGCCTAGAGTACAGGACACGAAAGAGGAGAGCCAAGTGCAGAATCTGGGCCTGGGGCAGGAGGTTGGTGTTATCGGAAGTGTGACCCTCAGCTAGTTCCCTCCCTGGACCTTGACTTTTGTCTCCGTACCGAGCTGTTGGATGCGGTGGTGTCTGAGAGCCCCTGCAGATCTTATGGTCTGGCTTCGCGAGGTCCTGTGTGGAGGCCAGAGGGAAAGAACAGAGTGAAGGACAAAGAGAAAAAATACGCATGTATCTGAGGATATATGCGTCAATAGAGATATATTTGTAGGCAGCGGGAACCGAAATGTTAGATTGAAGCATCCCCCGTGCTGGGTCAACCAGAGGGAAGTGAGCAGGCTATGGTTACGTGTGTGGCCCGAGCAGCAGCACTCAGCACGCTTGGTGTGGCTTTCAGGCTCAGAATGGCTGTAGCAGCCATGGCTGGACCAGGGTGTTAAGGGGCACAGGGCAGCATGGGCAAGCCCTTCACTCTGTCTTGGGAACGCGTCGGGGCATCGGGGCTACTTCCTCTCTGTCTTTTCTTTCTAGGGAGGCACTGATTTATTATTAGCCCTGAATCAGAACATCTGTTCTTTACTGAGCTTGTCTGTGTTTTCTGCTCTTTCTCAATTTGGACATGTATTATTCAAAATTGAAAAAAAAAAAAAAACCCCCACACAACAGAAGATATATATGTAAAATAAATCAAATCTTAACCTCATCATACGTTTAAATACCACTCACCTTCAGGTCACTTGCAGTTGCTAGTTGACTCACAAAAGCCAAGTTTGGGCCTGTGGTAATATTTGTCATCTTTTAGAGGAAAAACTTACCACTTACTCCAAATGTGGAAGTGTGGGCTTAAATTATATTTTAAAAATAGCTTGTTAAAATATTATTATTTTTAATTTGTGAGAATGATACAGGCTCATTATAAAGAACTCATTTATAAAAATATTAAAAAACTAAATTTGTAAATTGTTAAAAACTAACTTTGTACATTTTCTTGCTATTCAGGAAAGAAGATTCTGCAACAAACTTCACTGTGACATGTTTACTTGAAACTATGGCCTAAAAGGTTTTGATTATTATGTCTTTTCAATGTATATAAATATAAAATTAAGCACAAACTTCTTATGCTGATAGCTCTTATAATACCATAAAACCAAAGCAAATTTAGAAATCATATATAAACAATTATACAAAACCAATAAAATACAAAATAACAACATGAATTTAACATGAGGACTGATCATGTTTTAATGAAAATGAACAATTTATAATATCACTAGCAGGCATAAGGCTTTCTTTTATTTTATTGTTTTGTTTTTGTCTTTGTTCAGCAGGTTTAGTATTCTGATGTATTCTAAGGTCAAAAAAATGAAAAACAAGTCTTAAACTTCACTCGATAGTTTTAGTCCTCCAAGTAATATCAGTGTTGTCATTTTGAAACTATCTGATGCATGTTGTAGGTGAAAGTAAATAAGTAAAAATACTAACCGAAACTAAGATTTTTCAGCTGGAGGGAAAAGAGATATGAAGATACAATTTAAAAAAAGTTAAAGGGGAAGAAACTCTATAATACTATAGCTGAATTAGAAACATTAACATAGTTTTTTAAATGTCAATTTTCTGCAAACTACCTGGACCGGGTGACTCAGAAACAACAGATATTTACTTCTTACAGTTCTGGAGGCTGGGAAGTCCAAGATCGAGGCACCAGCAGGTTTGGTGTCTGGGGAGGGCCTGCTTTCTTGTTCCTAGATGGCCGTTTTCTCTCTGTGCCTTCACAGATGGCAGAAGGCAGAAGGGAGCCCTCTGGGGTCTCTTTTGTATGGGCAGTAATCCGATGACCTAATCACCTCCTAAAGACTCCATCTACAAATCCTCTCCATGGGGGAATAGGATTCCAACATACGAATTTTGTCAGGGGACACAAACATTTAATCTATATCAATGAACCCGAAGTATGTCAGGAAAAAAGGGAACGTTCTGTGCTGGAAAATTTCGTGTGTCACCTTAGACTATGGTGCCCAGTCGTTTTGTCAAATAGGAGTCTAGATGTTGCCAGGAAGGTGTTTTGTAGATGTGAGTAACAGCTATAATCCATTGGCTTTAAGTAAAGGAGTTGACCCTTGATAGTGTGAGGGGCCTCATCCTATCAGTTGAAGGCCTCAAAGGCAAAAACTGGGGTTTCCTGGAGTAGAAGCCATTCTGCCTGATTGTAGCATAGAAACCCTGCCTGCATGTCCAGCCTGCTGGCCTGCCCTACAGATTTCAGACTTGCCTCCCTCCACAAATGCATGAAGCAAGTCCTTAAAAAAACACATATGTGTGTATATATATGTGTATATGTACATGTATCTCTCACACACACACCCTCACACACCCCTCCTTTGGGTTCTGTTTCTCTAGGGAACCCTCACTAAATCACTTTCAAAGACTAATAGAGGACCTACCAAAGGGACAAGGGGCCAGCTAGAAGGGATTCCCGCTGGCCAGATTTGAGATAATATGACCATCAAAAAGAATAAGGACTGAATTGATTGGAAACATAGAATAAATAGAAACCCATGAGTCCATAGCAAGTTTAAAAAGAAAGAGAGAGAAAGAAAGAGGGGAAACCCATCTCGTTTGCCCCCATCGATGACTAGTCTATCAATTCCTTATTCTGGAAATAAAGAGAAGGAATTAAGCATTTATACTATCTTTTTGGCAAGACTGCTTTTTAGAAAGATTGACAGAATTAGAAAATAACCACTTGGCAAACTCCAGTGAAATAACTGATTTGGAAATCGATCCTCCAGGGATGGGTAAGCCACTAGTTAGAGCTTGCTGGGGGTCAGGATACTTGCATGGTGCCAAATGACCATCCCGCAGCTCATCTGCTAATGGCAAGATGAAAATAAACCTTGACGACGGAAGGAGCAGGTTGTCACCAACTCTGCCAAGTGATCAACCCGAGTCTCATTAACAACGGGACCAGCTGACATTAGGCAACTCCTGTTGTGATGCAGTGTGAAGTGTGTCTGCTGGAAAGGATCCAGAGCTGACTTCCAGTTTGCGATAAGTCCAGGGGAGCAAGTTAAACCAAAGGCCAAGGAAAGAACATTCAGAATATGGAACATTCTTTAAGAAAACTAACCTGGTTTCCTCAAACAGGTAATATCATACCGTCTCAAAAGCTGGTGGGGGCTGTTCAAAACAGCCTAAAATATCCTAGCAACAAATCCAATGTGTGAACCTTAATTGAATCCTGTTTTCAACACCTTTAAAGACACCAGTGTGACAACTGGTAAAGTTAAATTAAATTTAGTGTGGATTAGATATTAGATAATAGACATATTATTGTTAAATTTCTAAGGCATGATAATGGCAGTGTGTTTATGTAGAAATTCTGAGATGATGCACACTGAAATCTTTATTTATGTATTTATGTATTTATTTTGAAACGGAGTCTCCCTTTGTTGCCCAGGCTGGAGTGCAGTGGTGCAATCTTGGCTCACTGCCACCTTCACCACCCAGGTTCAAGCGATTCTCCTGCCTCAGCCTCCTGTGTAGCTGGGATTACAGGCACACGCCACCCTATCTGGCTAATTTTTGTATTTTTTAGCAGAGGTGGGATTTTGCAATGTTGGCCAGGCGAGTTTTGATCTCCTGACCTCAGGTGATCCACTGGCCTGGGCCTCCCAAAGTGCTGGGATGACAGATGTGAGCTACTACGCCCGGCCCACACTGAAATCTTTAGGAGTGAAGTGTCACCTGCAATGAACTTTCAAATGGTTCGTATATCTACTGATAATAAATATATAATTTTTCAACACAGATATGTGTGACAAAGTGGTCACAACTGTTGCATGGAGGTCATGGGTGTATGAGTGTTTGTTGTGTTATTTTTCCCATTTATTTAGTTTCAGATTTTCCATTAGGAAAAGTTGGAAAAAAATCGGTAAAACCCATAAAATAAAAATAACAACATAAATTGAATGTGATGAAGGATATTGCTTTATTATCCTCTTTGCAGAGGTACAGGCTGTTGTTCTGTTTTAATTTACAGGTTTAGCTGGCATGCCTGTAGAACTTGGTGTCAGGAGAAGACTCAGTTCTCCAACTACTTTACCCAAACTATTGTGAAGCTTTTTTTATGGGGCATTATGAAGTTGTTCGGCCTTCTCTTGACTTGACGCCAACTTTGACATTATGAAATCTGTCCTGTTCTCTTATATTTACCTCGAGACACAGAATTCTAGTTGGTGCCAGTACGATCTCAAACAGAAACTGAAATTCCACGCAGATGTGGCCAACAAGACCTTGCTGTCACGTGGTCAGGCAGGTAATCCAGGGCGCCTGCACCAATCATCTACTTTGCCTCCACACCATCAGCAGGGTGGTCAGAGTGCTGTGTCTGCTTTAATACTCACTTTCCCAAATCTCGTTGTTGCTAAGCATGGTGCGTGACCCAGGTCTGGCCAACAGGATGAAAGCAAAAGTCACTCATTGGATGAGGCTTCTGGATATCTGTACAAGGGACACCCTTGGGGGGCTGTCGCTTTGGCTCTTTACTTTTTGCCCCTCCCATTCTCCCTAATTAATGCAGGAGGCACAGCAGCTGTCCTGCAGCTGTGAGGACAAATCTCCCACAAACTGTTATCAGAGAGACTGAGTTGGAAAACGGAAGGAACCTCTGTCCTTGGTGGCACCCTTGCACAATCGCATCTGCCCAAGGCTACCTTTCTGCAGACTTATCATTATGTGGGAAAAATAAACTTGTGAGTGTGTAATCCAGTGTTCATTGACTTAACTTACAAAAAAGATATTCTCAAATGATTCACTCAGAAAATACTGATGTTAAATGTTTAGATGACTATATATGGCATGAATATGGATGCAAAAATTCTTAACAAAAATATTAGCAAATAGGATTCAGCAATATACACAACGGTTGTACATGATGACCAAGTGGGATTTATTCCAGCAAGGCTGGTTTAATATTCAATCATACGATCCTATCAACTGATCTAGAAAAAGCACTCGGCAAAATTCAACACTCGTTTATGATGATAACTCTCAGAAAACCAGAAATTTAGGAGAACTTCCTCAAGTTGATAAAGAACATCTGCAAGGAACCTACAGCTAATATACTTGGTGAAAGACTGGTGCTTTCTCCTTAACATTGGGAACCAGGCAAGGATGCCCACTCTTACCACTGCTATTCAACATAGTACTGGAGGCTCTAGCCGGGGCAGTAAGTCAAGAAAAGGAAATTAAAAGCATACAGAGAAGAAAGGTAGAAATAAAACTATTCCTATCTGTAAATGACTTGATTATCTAATAGAGAATTCTAATGAAAGTAGTCAAAGAAGATCTAAATAAATGGAAGATATGTAGGGTTCATGGGTTGAAAGCTTCAACACTGAAAAGACATCAGATCTGCCCAGACTGATATACAATGCAATTCCTATCAAAATCCCAGCTGGAAATTTTGTAAATATGGACAGGATTATCCTAAAATTTATATGGAAAGGCAAAGGGCCTGGAACAGTTATTCCATTCAACCAACCCAAACTATTCTGACACCAGTGAGGTATACTGCAGGACAATTCTGGCAGAAGCTATCCAGAGTTAGCACAGACCTCACAAATTAAAGGGCATGGACCTCAACAAGACTGCTTTCTTCCAGACACCAGCCACGGTGGGGCTCCCAGAACACCTGCACTTCTGACCAACTGGCTACAAACCTGGGGATTTCCCATGATCCTCTCAGATTCAAGAATTCACTAAAATGGCACTCAGAACTCAGGAAAACACTATATTTATGATTACCATTTTTTAAATAAGGGATACAAATCCTGGAAAAGCCACATGAAGAGATACATGCGGAGAGGCCTGGGAGGTCCTGGATGTGGAGCTTCTGTGTCCTCTCCGTGTGGAATCAAGATGCATCATCCTCCTGGTACACCGATGTGTTAACCAATCTGGAGGCTCCACCGAGCTTCTGTGTCCAGACATTTTTTGGAATTTTCGTCACACAGGCATGACTGATTGAACATGGATCATCTGACTGAATGCACTCTCCAGCCCCCTCCTTTCTGTGGAGGTTGGGCTGGCTCAAAGCCTGGACCCTCTAACCACATGGTTGGCCTTTCTGGTGACTAGCCCTATCCTGAATCCTTTCATCTGTCTTCATAAACCCAGGTGGGATCCAAGGTGCTTGTGAATAACAGACATTCCCGTTCCTTGGAAAATTCTGAGGAGTTAGTCTCCTTCCCAGGAACCAGGGACAAAAGCCAATCAAATTCTTTATTATACAATAGCTAGAGCAACTTCAGAAAGGAAGAATAAATTGGGGAAAACCTCTTTACCTGCTTTCATATAGGTAGAGTAATTAGCTCTACATGGGATCAGCAAAGGAACAGACACATAGCTAAAGGAACAACATAGAGAACCACTCCCAAAAAAGAGAATCCAGAAAGAGGCCCTCAGAAGTGTTGCCAACTGATTTTTGACAAAGGTGCAAAGGTTATCAATGGAAGGATGATAGTCATTTCAATGAATGGTACTGGAGCAATTGGGTATTGAGAGGCAAAAAAGTAAACCTTGCTCTAAACTTCACATCTATTGCAAAAGCTGAGTCAAAATGGATCATAGATTAAATGTAAGTCATAAAACTAGAAATCTTTTAGAAGGCAATATACAGAAAAATCTTTTGAACCTAAGGCTTGGTGAAGAGTTCTTAAATATGACATCAAAAGTGTAATCCTTGAAAGAAAAAAAATGGATCAATTGAATTTCATCAAAATTAAAAAATTTTGCTTTTCCATAGACCCTCTTAGATGGATGAAAAGACAAGCTACGGACTATGAGAAAATATTTGCAAACCACATATCCTACAAAGGACTATTATCTAGAATACATAAAGAGCTCTCAAAATTCAACAGTGAAAAAAAGAAGCAGTCCAATTAGAAATTAGGCAGAAGCCATAAAGAGACGTTTCACTGAAGAGGAGATACAGATGGCAAACAAGCACATGAAAAGATGTTCAGCATCATTAGCCATTAGGAAAATGCAAATTAAGACCATGATGAGATATCACTATATGCTTACTAGAACAGCTAAAATGGAAAACAGTGACAACACTAAATCACCAAATGCTGGTGAGGATACAGAGAAACTAGATCTCCCATACTTTGCTCGTGGAAATGGAGAATGGTGCAGCCACCCTGGAAAAAGAGTTTAACAATTTCGTAGAAAACTAAACATATACTTGTGATATGATCTGGCAGTTGTACTCCAGAGAAATGAAAACATCTTTGTTTACACAAAGATGTGTACACCATTATTCAAAGTAGTTTTACTTGCAATAGTCAAAAACTGTAATCAATGTACATGTTTCCCAATAGGTGAATGGTTAAACTGTGATCCATTCACCTACACCATGGAATACTACTCAGCAGTGCTGAAGAATGAACTACTAGTAGATACAACAGCCTGGAGCTTGGATGGCTCTCAAAGGTGTGGTTTTCAGTGAAACCACATACTCTATGATTCCATTATACAACATTCCTTTTTTTTGAGACAGGGTCTTGCCCTGTTGCCTGGGCTGAAGTGCAGTGGCGTGATCATAGCTTACTGTAACCTTGGGCTCAAGGCATCCTCCAACCTCAGCTCCCCAAGTAACTGAGACTATCGGTGTATGCCACCATACTTGGCTAATTTTTAATTTTTTTTTTTTTTGTAGAGGTGAGAGTCTCACTATGTTGCTCAGGCTGGTCTTGAACTCCTGGGCTCAAGTGATTCTCCTGCCTTGGCTTCCCAAAGTATTGGGATTACAGGCATGAGCCACTGCTCTTGGCCGTACAACATGCTTTTTTTTTTGAGACGGAGTGTTGCCCTGTCACCCAGGCTGGAGTGCAGTGGTATAATCTTGGCTCACTGAAACCTCTGCCTCCCAGGTTCAAGCGATTCTCCTGCCTCAGTCTCCTGAGCAGCTGGGATTACAGGCATGTGCCACCAAGCTCGGCTAATTTTTGTATTTTTAGTAGAGATGGGGTTTCACCATGTTGGCCAGGCTGGTCTAGAACTCCTGACCTCAGGCGATCCGCCCAACTTAGCCTCCCAAAATGCTGGGATTGCAGGTGTGAGCCACCATGCCCAGCCCATATAACATTCTTGAAATGACAAAATCTTAGAAATGGAAAACAGGTGAGTGGTTGCCAGGTGAAGGGTGGTAGGGGAGGATGACTGAGGGGTAGCACCAGTCACCTTGGGAGGTGGTATTTCCATGGTGGCAGTGGTTACCATTGTGGCAGGCCAGGTCTCACTAATGCAAGCCTCCGTAACAACTGATTCAGTACTGAGTGGTTAAGTTAAACATTAAAAGCCAGTGCCCTTATGCAAAGGCTGGAATGTAACAAAGAGCCCACAAAGAGTTTTGCCTAGGCCTTTCCTGGGCCTTAACACGTGACAAAATAATGAAGGAATTCTTAACATTTAGGATTAAATATGTTTTATTGTGGGTCTGAAGAAACTCCCCAGGCCTCCACAAACAAGCTTATTGACAGTCTGAGGGAACTCCCCAAACCTCTGTGATTTAGCATGAGACAAGATAAGGGTAATCACCCCAGCACCTGGACTCATTTAGAGGAAGTAAATTTACTGAGGCTCCAGAGGAAGGTCTTCAGGACTCAGACCTTAGTTATACATTAAAAGAAGTTAGTCACTTATGCCTTTAGATGAATGCACACTTACACATAGACATATAGCTTAGAAGATAGGCTGGGCACAGTGGCTCATGCCTGTAATCCCAGCATTTTGGGAGGCCGAGGTGGGTAGATCATCTGAGGTCAAGAGTTCAAGACTAGCCTGGCCAACATGGTGAAACCCTGTCTGTACTAAAAGTACAAAATTAGCCAGATGTGGTGGTAGGTGCATGTAATCCCAGCTACTCAGGAGGCTGAGGCAGGAGAATCACTTGAACCTGGGAGGCAGAGGTTGCAGTAAGCTGAGATCGTGCCACTGCACTCCAGCCTGGATGACAAGAGAGAGACTCCATCTCAAAAAAAAAAAAAAAAAAAAAAGAAAAGAAAAAAAAAAAAAAAAAAGAAGAAGGTATATAAGTTCTGGAAAATTTTGTAATTTTGTGTTGGTCTAGCGATAATTTCCAGGCCTTCTCCCTGTACCCACTTGCAGAAATAAGAACTCTCTTTCTCCCCAGTTCATCTGCATCTCGTTATTGGGCCATGAGAAATAGCAGCCCAACCTTCAGTATGGTCTGGGAACTCTATGAGCTACACATTTGATAAAATGACAAAGACCTATACACATATATTGCAGCAATGCCAAATCCCTAGGTTTTATGTGTTACTGTAGTTATGCAAGGCATCACCGTTGGGGGACACTGGGTGAAGGGTACACAGGATCTCTGTATACTATCTTGCAACTTTCTGTGAATTTGTCATTATTTCAAAATAAAAAGTAAAAAAAAAAAAGCAAAATAAAGACTTCTTGGCCGGGCACGGTGGCTCATGCCTGTTATCCCAGCACTTTGGGAAGCTGAGGTGGGTGGATCACCTGAGGTCAGGAGTTCGAGACCAATCTGGCCAACATGGTGAAGCCCTGTCTCTACTAAACACACAAAAATTAGCCAGGCGTGGTGGCGCCGCACCTGTAGTCCCAACTACTCGGGAGGCTGAGGCAGAAGAATCACTTGAACCTGGGAGGCAGAGGTTGCAGTGAGTCTAGATCATGCCACAGCACTCCAGCCTGGGCAACAGAGCAAGATTCTGTCTCAAAAAATAAATAAATGAAATAAAGACTTATTCAGAAAAAAAAAAAGATAATAGAGCATATGGGCCTTCCTGTGCATCTCCGTCTCCCTCCAGGGCCCGCTGTCTGGTTGCTGTTGAGGGTGCACTGGGGAAATGAGCAGCACCCTCCCCAGAGAAGGGCTTCATCCAGTCGGAGAAGGTGCAAGCAGCACAACCTTCCTTCCCCCCTCCCTCCAGCTCTCCTCCTCTGCTTCTCCCATGATGCACATTTGAGTGCACACGCACCAGATGGAGATCAGTGAAAAACAAGGCGGCACATCCTTGTTGGGAGAGACAGGGGCTAATAGGGTGGAACAAGTGCTGTGAGACCTCATGACAGTAGTGCTGGCCCAGCTGGTGAACCTGAAAGGCTTCCAGGATGGCAAGGATCTTGAACTGGGTCAAGAAAGATGAGCGGGAACCAGTGAGGCAAAGTGCAGCTTGTGCCAACACCTGCAGGTGAGGGCTGGCAGGCAAGAATGTGCAGGGAGAGGGAGGGGCAGAGATAGGAGGGAGCTGGGCTGAGGATGGGGTTGGGGGTGGGCGTGTGGGAGGAAGGGCTGTGTACTAATCTAAGATGTTAGGAATTTATCTTAAAATCTCCTTGGGGAGGCAGTGAAGAGCCGGAGAGTTGCATGATCAGATGGACATTTTAGAAAAACCTCCTCTGGGCAGAGGAAAGGGTGGGTTGGAGGGGGAAGGCCAGGGTCCAAGCAAGAGAGCAATGCAGGCAGGAGGTGGGGAGGCCTGAAGGAGGGCAGGCTACAGGCATAAGCAGAGCTCAGGAAGGTTGTCTTGGAGGGCAGTGTAGACACATGCAGCTCTAATGGTGAGTGCATTACAGAGCACCGTGGGAGTTAAGTGCCCCAGCCAGGCCTCCTCCAAGAATCTTGGAACCCAGCTCCCTCCAGGTTGCCAAAATGACCCCACCTGGACCCTGGGGCAGGGTGGGCCTAGGCCTGGGCTGCCTCATAGCTCTCCAAGATGCTCCGCCAAGAGCAGGCTCACTGCTTGGGAATGCCTTAGTTCCTGCAGATGGCCTGCATGAGCGCCAGCCTTTTAGAATGGTAAGTCACAGTGTTGGCTGCAGGGACCTCCCCACCCTGAGGCACATTCGGCTGCAGTGAGTGAGGCCCCGGAGAGGTCTCACACAAGGCAGTTGCTTTCCTCCAAAGATGCTACGTTTATGTGCCAATTTTAGATGTCTACCCTTGCTCAGGGTGGTCTCCTACTTGTAGGAATTTGGGCAACAGGCAGCACTTTATTCTGTTAATGATGATCATCTGTCTCCTTCCAGACTGTGGGCTGTATGTGGGCAGGGACTTAATGGATTCTCTTTTGTGTATGTCCCCAGTGTCCAGGCTTGCTTAGGGCTCAGTGAATGCTGACTGGGGAGATTTTACTGCCTAGGAAGCAGAATTCACATCAAACAGCTGTTTCTGCATTTAGAGGCAGCCTGCACTAGGTTCTAACTAGACTGCAAAAAACACCTTCATCTTCGAGTTTACAGTGGGGTTGGCATAAATGATCATATGTAAATATAGCTATACACAGAATAGTATTTGGAATGCTAGCCAACAAGTGGTCTCCCCTCTGCGTTTCCTGTTACCTCTACCCTCCTTGTTCAAGCCAATGAGCTCTCTGCCTTCATGACCTCGATGAATGGATCAAAATCTTGGCTTTTGACTTCTAAAAGACCAGCCCTCTTTATAAACCAGCAGACTGGGGGCAATGCCTGATGAGTTATCCCAGAGGAAGATTTCCTCCTGCATGACCAAAACAGCATCCTCAGGGCAAGATCTTGAAGAATCAGAGAGGAAGTGAAGAAACTTGGATATTTCTAGGTTCCCAGGAGAGACCCTAGACCCAAGACCAATCTCCAGGGATGGGGAGAGGGCGACAGAAATCCCAGCCAGGATGAGGAGAATCTGAGTGCGGAGAAGACCTTGCCTGGAGCTGCCCCCAGCAGTCCTACAGAAGGCAGGAGAAACATCTGGCCCAGTCTGGGCAGTAGGCTTCAGGAAGCCTCAGAGTATTGTCCCTGACCCCCACCTGGAAGGAGAAGCAAAATGACTCCTTATGTCTGTCTGTCCACCTACCTGAGACACCTACCAGATTTGAGCATCCTAAGGCCTGAGGGATGTAGACTGTTTCCCCATGCCCCGAAACAGACCTGGGGTTCAGCTGTAGAGGTGACACTTGAGCTTCAGGCAGGGCCTAGGAGGGAAGGAGCAGCCCAACAGGCCATGCATGGAATATCGGCTGGGGGACAGACAGGAGGACCAGCGCTTTCTAAGAATGGAGGCAGGGGACAGAAGTGACCTAGGGTGAAAGAAGGACTTGAAAGAGAAGAGTCGAGGAAGTCAAGTGTTTCTTGCACAGCCAGGATTGTGGGTGGAGAGGCACATATTTTCAGGCATTTTTTATTTAAGGCAGCATTGTTGTGTTGGGGGACAGAACCCATTGAATTGAGCATTGTCAGATGTTTACTTAGAATGAACAAAAACAGTGATTATGTTCTGTGTCCTCCTCTGTAAAATCTAAAATGCGAGAAACATGATTTCACTGCAAGAGTGACGTGGACCACCTGCGCCCTGGTGAATGTTCATCTCTGTCTGTCCTGCCACGCTGCCACCCGAGGTCCCGCCAGTCAGGCTCACTGGGTCCTGCGCTTCCTCCTGTGCCCAGAACACGGTAATGAGGTGGTGGGTAGATAGAAGCCAGCTTTGGAAGCAATACGGATCAGCAGGGAAAAAGTTAGTTGAATATGTCCAGTGACTTATAAAACCCTAAGGTCATCCCCATGCCAAATGTCAGTAACAGAGAGAGACAAGGAGATAGGGCAGAACATAAACAAAAAGACAGATAAGTAGGTGACTTTGGACGATGAAACCCCAGCTCAGGGTGGGCTCCACCCTCCTGGTGTTGAGCCCCTTCCCTGAGGTTGGGTGGACCACGCCCATACATTTGTTGGGTGCCTGATCTGCGGCCAACCTCAGGGAGGGCACCCGGGGTCAGAGCTAAGCAGACCCAGCCCTGGCCCCAGGAGCCACAGTTGGAGGCTGTGGTTCTGAGCATCACATCTGCCAAAGGGCAGCCCACATTCTGTACAAGCTGTCACTTCTCAACACGGCCTCTGAGCAGGAAGAGGTTTCATAACCTCCTCCCCCAACTCTGATCCTCACCAGGCAAAGGGAATCCCAGTGGATGTACCCTCGTTCACTGCCAGAGTTAAGAATTGGGTCCCAGGGCACCTTCCCCCACTACTGCAGATTGACTGTTTTGGAGGGGTGCTGGGTGTGTGAGAAAGGCAAGCACAGGACTCCGGGGGAGGACAGACGAGGGCCACTTAGCCCCACTGAGATGAGTCAAAGAGCCCTCCCTGGAGGAGGTGACACCTGCGCGTGTCTGTAAAGGTGAGGCGGGTTACCAAGTTGCCTGGGGAGGAGAGTTGGGGAAGTCAGATATGTATACCCATGCGTTTAGGAAGGACACATGCAAAGCCTCATAGGTGCTGGGGGCTGTCTGGGCAAGACTGAGGTGGCCATGCCGGCTCTGGAGTTGGGGAGCCCCCTCCATCCAGGTATTTATTTGTGGTCACAGGGACTCTCATGGGGTAAAACAGCAGCTGGGCCCACAATCAGATTTCAGATATGCATGATTAACTGGGGTAGGAGATGGCACAGGAGGAAAAAAGAAAAGCAAAAATTCATCATGACCGAAGGAGGACCCTGGTTTAAGGAACAGTGGCTTTGGGTAGGGCTCCAGTTGGTCCCACTCCCACCAGCGTTGGGTGTTGTCAGCCTTTTAAATTTAACCATTTTTGTGAGTGTACGGCATTAACTCATTGAGGTTTCAATTTGTACTTCCCTAAAGACTCCTAAGTCAAGCATGTTCTCCCATGCTTACTGCCGTTTGTATATCTGCTGTGGTGAACGGTCTTTTCGAATCATTTGTCTTTTTAAAAAAAGATTGTTTTCCTTATTGAGTTATGACAATTCTTAATTTGTTCTTGGATACAAGTCCTTCGTTAGATATCCGTACCATGAAAAGTTTTATCTGAGTGGATTACCTCTTCATTTTCATAATGGTGTCTTTGGAAGAGCAGGCTTTAAAAATTTTTCAATTTTTAATGGTAGCTTAATATTCAAAATACAATTGGCCCTTGGTCAGTGCGGCGGTTGGGGGCACTGACCCCTCATACAGCTGAAAATCTGTGCACGACTTTTGGCCCCCAGAAAACTTAACTACTAATAGCCTATTGTTCATCAGAAGCCTTACTGATAACATAAACAGTGGATTAATTCACATTCTGTATATGTATTATACACTGTATTCTTACACTAGAGTCAGCTAGAGGAAAGAGAGTGTTATTAAGAAAATCGTAAGGAACAGAACATATATTTACTATTCATTAAGTGGGCATGGATCATCATAAAGGTCTTCATCATCTTCACGTAGAGTAGGCTGAGGAGGAGTGGTAGAGGCGGAGGGAAATTCACGTTATGTGGATCCATGCAGGTCAAACTCATGTTATTTAAGGATCAACTGTACAGATAAACCAAATTTTAAAATTAGCAAATTTAACAATCCATGCTTGGACATTTAGATTGTGTCCAACTTTTCACTATTTGACTCATTGTGAAGACATCGCTGCGCTAGTGACTATATTCTAAGGATAGAATCTCAGAGCCATATGTTTGTAAGGCTTTGGTTAAACACCTGAAATTGCCCTCCTAAAGGACACCTAGTAACTTGCAAATGAAGCCCAGTTTCAAGGAACCGGTCATTCATCTTAGTAGCCTCATAGCTTGTCGGTGTGTTGATAAAAGAACGAGACTTTAGAAATGCTTAAACACGTAGGTGTGCAATCTTATCTCAGCACCCTGTTTAGAAAGCCATTTTTAAATAGATAATTAGGATAAATTTCCAGTGAGTGTTTCCAAAGTCTGGAATCTTCTACAGGAACTAAGCAGTGATTTATTAAAGAAGAAGTGCTAGGCAAAGGGCTGTTTGCTTTTCTGCACCTTTATTTGACCACCTGGAGAACCAACAGAGGTCTGCCCCCTGTGTCTCACCAGCAATGCGGGCACATACTAGATTAACTAAGGGACTGGGTGTCATAACAGCAACTATGCTTCACCAAGCTCAATCAGCCCTTACCAGGGACTGCCTGGTATCCCTAATCCTCATTGGCAGCCTTTCCTGGTGAGTATGATGGCCCCACTTAAAAGAGGCCTGCAGTGACTGGCCCAGGGTCATAGGACTCATACCGATGGAGCCGGGGCCTCTGGCCTAAAGCCTGTGTTGTCATCGTCAGCATCTCAGTCTACTACCTTTTAGCTACTGCATAGACCACGCAGGGGTTAAGGTTTAAAGACATGCAGAACAAACACAAGCAAGCTGATGATGATGATGATGATGATGATTATTATTATTATTTTTGAGATGGAGTCTTGCTCTGTCTCCCAGGCTAGAATGTCATGGTGCAATCTCGGCTCACTACAACCTCTGCCTTCCAGGGGTAAGTGATTCTACTGCCTCAGCCACCCAAATAGCTAGGATTACAGGTGCGCACCACCACACCCAGCTAATTTTTGTATTTTTAGTAGAGACCGGGTTTCACCATGTTGGCCAGGCTGGTCTTGAACTCCTGATCTCAGGTGATCTGCCGTCCTCGGCCTCCCAGAGTACTGGGGATTACAGGCTTGAACAACCGCACCCGGCTAAGCTGATCATCTTGAAAAAGGTTCTGCTCTTGGAGACTTCACTTGCTGGTGGCAAAAGGAAGTAACTCATTGCTGGAGGCCTTGCTAATATCCCGGAGTTAGTTGGGGGTCCACTCACTGGCTCACTCCACAGATCTCTCCTACACGGCCTGGTGAAATTGGATCTAAATATCTGGGTCCCTTAGAAGCCCAGGGACAGCGCTTTCCAGATGGTTCTGTGGGGAGTTGTCTTTTTGTCTCTGCAACGATCGCCTCAAGGAAAGCTGGACGGGCTGGGGAGGCTGCACAGGCCTCAGTGTTCCGTGCCAACTTGAGCACAGTGTACCATGTCCTCAGCCTCTTTGCCAACCTTCATTCTGAACTCCTACCTCTTAACCCAGCTACTCATACATCCATTTGCCCAGGACAGGTCTGGCTTACACCTGCTACCCAGGTGTAATTAATTTTTTTTCCCCTTTCACTCAAAATTGTCCCAGTTTGGACACTCCATATTAATACAGATGGGTCAGGTGCAGGCAGTCAGGAGAGACTAGCTTGATGATACCTATAGCATAACAAATGAGTTAGAGTTGGCTCTCTGAAGGTCTTTATTTTTCATTTTATTTTTAGTTTTTGAGATAGAGTCTCGCTTTGCCACTGGGGCTGGAGTGCAGTGGTGCGATCTCAGCTCACTGCAACCTCCACCTCCCAGGTTCAAGTGATTCTCCTGCCTCAGCCTCCCAAGTAGCTGGGACTACAGGTGTGCACCACTATGCCTGGCTAATTTTTTCGTATTTTTTTTTTTTTAGTAGAGACGGAGTTTCACCATGAAGTTTGGCCAGGATCGTCTCGATCTCTTGATCTTGTGACGCGCCCGCCTCAGCCTCCCAAAGTGCTGGGATTACAGGCATGAGCCACCATGCCTGGCAAAGGTCTTTATTAAGATAATGGTATATTGGCCGGGCGTGGCATCTCACGCCTATAATCCCAGCACTCTGGGATGCCAAGGCGAGCAGATCACCTGTGGTCAGGAATTCAAGACAAACCTGGTCAACATGGTAAAACCCCATCTCCACTAAAAATATAAAAATTAGCCGGACATGGTGGTGGGAGCCTGTAATCCCAGCTGCTCGGGAGGCTGAGGTGGGAGAATCATTTGAACCTGGGAGGCAGAGGTTGTAGTGAACTGGGTTAGCGTCACTGCACTGCAGCCTGGGTGACAGAGCAAGACTCCATCTCGAACAAAACAACAACAACAAAAAGATAATAGTATATTAGTCATGATTCTTGATTGCAAGTGGCCTCAAATTGGCTTTAGCAAGAAAAAAAAAGTCTTGGTTCCTATGGCTGATAGTTGGTGGTCGGAGTGGACAGGATTAGGGCATCACTGGGACCAGGTTCTCAAGAAATGTCATTAATTCTCTTTCTCTCTATCCCTGTCTCTCCATCTCTTCACTCGTCTTGACCTCAACTTCTAGGCAGGTCTTCCGTGTGGCTGGGCAAGCTGGCGTCTGGTAGCTCTAGACTCACATCCTTCCAACTCCACGAGTCCAGCAGAAAGGGGAACTTCTGGGTCCCACAAGTATAGAGCATCCCAGGAAAGCTCTTCTTGGGCTCTTCCCAAGACAGCCCAAACTTCACATGGTCATCCCCGAGCCTGGGCTCTGTGCATATCACAGTGTAAGAGACAAGACTCATCAAATCACACCCACTGAGGAAGGAGTTCCAAAGGAAAGCAGGACAATGAGCAGGACACACCACAATTAGAGCATCTGCTACCCACTATAGATAGCCATCATCTGCAGAGTCACTTCTGATACTCCAGGGGCTGTAAATATAGTGTTCGTTATTTCCACAATAACCTAAAGAGGATGATTTACCCCCACATTATAGATGAGGGTTGAACAGCTCAAGTAACAACATACCCAAGGATGGAAAAGTGGTATAAATGGAGTAGCTGATTACTTTTCTTTTTTTTTGAGAGACACGGTCTGGCTCTGACACTAATGCTGGAGTGCAGTGGTGCAATCTTGGCTCACTGCAGCTTCTTGGGCTCAAGCAATCCTCACACCTCAGCCTCTCAAATAGCTGGGACTACAGGTGCACACCACCACGCCCAGCTGATTTTTTAATGTTTTGGGTTTCATCATGTTGCCCAGGCTGGTCTTGAACTCATGAGCTCAAGCAATCTGCCTGCCTCAGCCTCCCAAAATGCTGGGATTATAGACATGAGCCACTGCACCCAGCCGAGGAGCTGATTTTTGAACCCAGGTCTATCTGTGCTTTCCAAAATATCATGGAACTTGAGAGTGGTAGCATTTTACATGTGAGAAAGGTGGAGGACAATCTTAGTCAGGGAGCCCTTCCCGAACACCACATCACACTTATGCTGCCCTGAAATAATTGGTGCTGCCTTAGAATCTTCTGCATCCTGAGCAAGACAGCCCCCTCCCTGTCTCTGTAGGAGGTGAAGTCTTCTGTCCCGGGAGGGAGGTACAAAGCTGGTCTGTTTCAGACACCACAGATGACCAAGTGCTAACTGATCTCAGTATAGGACCTACCAGCTGAATGCCTTCAGGTAAGCCCACTTTCTCCAAGTTTCTATCTATAAAAGGGCAGCAAAAGTTCTATCAAATGCAGGATTTTTATGATAGCCAAGATAGTGTAAACAAAAATTGCTTTGTAAAATAGAGTGATGATGAGGATAGTAATATTGCTAGCTCAGAGTCTCTTAATCAATTCTTGAGCTGGAGAAGAAAATGGGGCAGGTGATCTTTTCTCTCCAAGGGATAGGAGGACTGTCCTTTGCTTGCCTCTGTTCTTCATGGTTTAAAAAAAATCATTCCCCAAACGAATGAGATATTACACACCTACTAGAATGGACAAAATCCGGAACACCAAATGCTGGCAAGGAGTTGGATGGAGCAACAGGAACCCTCATTCATTGCCCGTGAGAATACGAAATGGTCCAGCTACTTTGAAAGACAATTTGACAGTTCCTTACAGAACTAAACACTCTTAACCATACAGCCATCATGCTTCTTGATATTTACCCAAAGGAGTCAAATACTTATGTCCACACAAAAACCTGCACATGGATGTTTATAGCAGCTTTATTCATAATGGCCCGAACTCAGAAGCACCCAAGATGTTCTGCAGTAGGTGAGTGGGTAAATAAAGTGTGGTGCATCCAGAAAATGGAACGTTACTCAGCGCCAAAGGAAATGATCAAGCCATGAAGAGACATGGAGGAAACTTAGACGCATATTGCTAAGTGAAAGAAGCCAGTCTGAAAAAGGCTACAAACTGTATGGTTCCAATGATATGGCATTCTAGAAAAGGCTAAACTATGGAGACAGGAAAAAGATCAGTGGTTGCCAGGGGTTGTGGGGTGGAGGGAGGGATGAACAGGCAAAGTACAGAGGATTCTTAGGGCAGTGAAACTATTCTACATGATACTATAATAGTAGACACGTACCATTGTACACTTGCCCAGACCCATAGAACATACAAGCCAAGAGTGAGTTGTCACATCAACTATGAACTGTGGAGGATGATGATGCATCAACAGAGGTGCCTCAGTTGCAACAAATGTCCCACTGTGCTGGGGATGTTGCTGGTGAGGGGGACTGTGCATGTGTTGGGCAAAGGTTATGGAAAATCTCTGTACCTTCTGCTCACTTTTGCTGTGAACCTAAAAGTGTTCTAAAAGCCTGGCCAACATGGTGAAACCCCATCTCTACTAAAAATACAAAAATTAGCTGGGTGTGGTGGCGGGCGCCTGTAATCCCAGCTACTCAGATGGCTGAGGCAGGAGAATGGCGTGAACCCGGGAGGCGGAGGTTGCAGTGAGCCGAGATCAAGCCATTGCACTCCAGCCTGGGGGACGAGAGCGAGACTTTGTCTCAAAAAAAAATAAATAAATAAAAATAAATAAATAATAAAGTCTATTTAAAACAAACAAGCAAACAAACACAGAAACGTGGCTTCTCCAGCTCTTACCATTTAGATGTGCAGCACACACCTTCTGCCTCTGTGCTTTATCTTTCTATTCTGCCACACTGAGGCTTCCCAACTATTGTCCCAGGGGACATTGCCCTCATTTCAATTTGTATTTTTAATAGCACTTCTTTCTGATGACAAAAAGAGTACATGTACAAAGTTTGGAAAAGAAAAAGAAGCAGGAGAAAAAAAACCTACCCGGAATTGCTCCATCCGGAGATACCAATCACGTTTTGGATAGTGGCTGGCACGATACTGTTTATATTATTTAATAAACTGTATTATCCTGTTAACATCACATTTCCTATGATGAAAAATTTCAAGAACATATTCTTTTGGTAAACATTTCATACATGGCCATACCATAGTTTAGTTAATCATTTGGCATTCGGGTGGTAACATTTAGATGTGTTCATTTTTGCATTGTTATAAACAATATGATGAACATCTGTGTGTTGAAAGCTTTGCCAAATTTTTGAATTATATCATAGACTTGGAATTATAGGGTGGAAGAATATAGATTTTTGGTTATTCTTATTCTATTACAAGACTGCTTTCTAGACATTCTGTTATCTGTTTACACTCTCAGAAGTAGAAAGCGGGAGTTTCTGTTTCTATGGTTTTATTAAGTAACATAATTTTAAAAATAATTTGTTAAGGCCGGGCGCAGTGGCTCAAGCCTGTAATCCCAGCACTTTGGGAGGCCGAGACGGGCGGATCACGAGGTCAGGAGATCGAGACCATCCTGGCTAACACTGTGAAACCTCGTCTCTACTAAAAAAACACAAAAAACTAGCCGGGCGTGGCGGCGGGCGCCTGTAGTCCCAGCTACTCGGGAGGCTGAGGCAGGAGAATGGCGTAAACCCAGGAGGCGGAGCTTGCAGTGAGCTGAGATCCGGCCACTGCACTCCAGCCTCAGCGACAGAGTGAGACTCCGTCTCAAAAAATAATAATAATAATTTGTTGATTTGATGAAAGTGAAATCAGAAATGGTATTTCATTGATTTAATGAACCTTTCTTTTTTTCCTGGTAAGTCTGATCTTTGAAAACCTATTTATTAATTATTTGAATATCCAATTTTATAAATTGTCCATTATATATTGGGGTCTTAATGTTTTTCTTATAAGTTTGTAAGAGTTCCATTTTATTGTCAAAAATTTTTTCCCTAGTTTCTTACAGTTTAATTTTTATGGCAAACTTATTTTCATAATGGGAATAACCCTTTTCCTGGTAATTAAAATAACAGGCTCTCGTGGTAAAAAAAAAGACAAAAACACACTATAGAAAATTATACAGAAAAAAGTAAAAAGCTTCTACATTCTACCCCTTGAACTTGTACTAACATTTTTAAATCATTTCCTCCCAAACTTTTATCCCATGTTTTTATGGTATTTTTTGAAGTTCAAGAATTTTAACTTTTATGTACCTCAAAGCAAGTATTTTAAAATTTCAATATATTCTCCACTGCTTTTGTGCTTAGAAATGTCTTTCTAATCTAGTGATCTCATAAAGAACCACTTCTTTTTTTTTTTTTTTTTTTTTGAGACGGAGTCTTGCTCTGTCGCCCAGGCTGGAGTGCAGTGGCCGGATCTCAGCTCACTGCAAGCTCCGCCTCCCGGGTTTACGCCATTCTCCGGCCTCAGCCTCCCAAGTAGCTGGGACTACAGGCGCCCACCACCTCGCCTGGCTAGTTTTTTGTATTTTTTAGTAGAGACGGGGTTTCGCCATGTTAGCGAGGTTGGTCTCGATCTCCTGACCTCGCGATCCACCCGTCTGGGCCTCCCAAAGTGCTGGGATTACAGGCTTGAGCCACCGCGCCCGGCCAAAGAACCACTTCTAAAAAAACAGAGCTGTGTTTTTTTTTGTTTGTTTGTTTTTTTGGAGACAGAGTTTTGCTTTTGTTGCCCAGGCTGGAGTGTGACGGCACGATCTTGGCTCACTGCAACCTCTGCCTCCTGGGTTCAAGCGATTCTCCTGCCTCAGCCTTCCAAGTAGCTGGGATTACAGGCATGCGCCACAATGCCTGGCTAATTTTGTATTTTTAGTAGAGATGGGGTTTCTCCGTGTTGGTTAGGCTGGTCTCAAACTCGCAACCTCAAGTGATCCACCTGCCTTGGCCTTCCAAAGTGCTGGGATTACAGGCAAGGCATTATGTCATATTATAGAATATTTAGGAAATTAAGGAGGAAAGAAGTCAGCCTTAATGCCTGGACCCTAACACATCTACTTCCTCTATACATTGTTCTTTCAAGACATTGATCATGAGCTTTTAATTTATTTTAATTTATTTTAATGTGGTTGCAAGTACAATTTCCTATCTTTTCCTTTCCTTCATAATTATGCCCTAAGCATTATTTTCTTGTTGCTACATAGTCTCGGTAACGGTTGTTTTAAATGATTTCCTAATGGCCCCTCCTGTGGCTGTGCTGTCACAGGTGACCCCATCCCACTGATGAACACTTCAGTTGCTTCCAATTTTTCTGTCAAGCGATATTTTGAAACACCAGAGTCCAGTGAGGCAGAAGTTCCCACTGTTCCCTGGGGGCTGACTGTAATACAATTTGACTTTGCTCATTTCCTCCTTTCCTCAGAGGAGTGTTGGAAGAAATCGCTTTTAGAGAATGGTTAGAAAAACGACCAACAGAAAATGAGGAGGAAGGAGATCATGAGCTGAAAGCATGTTTAGCTTTTAGGAGGAAGCTGCTTTAGGAGCCCAGACTGTGTAGGTTTTGCTTTTGTGACTCACGAATCGGGCATGAGTTTATAATAATTTTGACAGATGCTTTTCACTCATGCAGCGCTTGGTGCTTTTGAGGGTTTTGGCTCAGGAAGTCTCCATGCAGAATCTCTGCTTATCATTTGCTGTCTGTGTGACCTACATCAGCGGCGCCTCAGTCTGTCTTCCTGCAGAATAGGAATACATTCAGCCCTCTATATCTGCGGGTTGGGCATCCATGGATCCAACCCACTGTGGATTGAAAATATTTGGAAAAATACAATAAAAAGTAAGAATACAACAATAAAATAACATAAATAAAAAACAAGACCGGGTGTGGTGGCTCACGCCTGTAATCACAACACTTTGGGAGGCCGAGGCCGGTGGATCACAAGATCAGGAGATGGGGACCATCCTGGCCAACATGGTGAAACCCCGTCTCTACTAAAAAGACAAAAATTAGCTGAGCGTGGTGGCGCGTGCCTGTAGTCCCAGCTACTTGGAAGACTGAGGCAGGAGAATCACTTGAACCTGGGAGGGGGAGGTTGCAGTGAGCCCAGATCCAACCACTGCACTCCAGCCAGGCGACAGAGAGGGACTCCATCTCAAAACAAACAAACAAACAAACAAACAAACAAACAAACAAGCGTTAACAACTATTTACATAACATTTAAATTGTATTAGCCACTACAAGAATCTAGAGACAATTTAAGGTATTTTGGAGGATTTGTGTAGGCTATATGCAGATACTGCGTCAATTCATATGAGGGACTTGAGCATCCCCGGATTTGAGCATCCACGGATGTGCCAGAACCAGTCCCCTGGGGGATACCGAGGTATATCATGATAATAGGCCCGGAGGAGGACAGATGAACATACTGGGCCATGGGGCAGCACTGAGCTGTGGTGGAAGAACCCCGAGTAGCCAGAGAAAGAGCAGGAGGGCCTTCCAGGGAAGAGGGAATGGCCTGTGTGAACCCAGGCTGAACTTCTCATTCCTGGGACTCGGTTTTCCATTTGTACAAAGTGCTTGGTTTTTCCTGTTTCTCCAGGAAGCCTCTCAGGGACCTCCGACCCTGGCCAGCTCTGCTCCTCTGACCGCTGGGGGTCCTGCAGGCCCTAGCCTTGGCTCCTGTGTGTGCACCAGGCACGTCTAGGCCTCTTCAGCGTGACCAATCTCTCTGCTCAACACAACCAACAGTTCTTGAGAAATTTCCAGGGGCAGCAAAGTGCTGTAGCCCCTGACACGTTTTAGGGCTGAATGGGAGGTGGGTATCAGCAGACTCAACACGTATTTATTAACTTAAGTGTCATTGGTCTACTGGCAAAGCTGGCTAGCAATAACCTTATCTTCTCCAGGAACAATGATCATTAATCATTCCTTCCTGCTGGGCGTAGGAGACGTATAGTGGTGGAGCAACTGGGTGGTAGAGGCAGAGATCTCGTTCCCTGATCCCGGCGCCTTAGTTGTAAAGTGGGAACAGTAATAGCACCTACCTCTAGGGCCACGGAGACCGAATGAAATAATGCCTGTCAAGTCCCTTAGTACACAGTAAGCGCTCGGTAATGCTAGGATGTTGTTATTATAATAAATTTTTAGCGAACGGGAAGACCGAGCACCGGTTGGTACTGGGCTAGGCGCCGGACGCAAAGATGTAGAGATGTCCCGGAGGCGCCTAGGGGATCCGGGCGAAAACCCGAGCAGCTAAGGCCGGGAGGAGGCGGAGCGTCGAGCACCGGGCGGGCGGTGAGCCCCTGGAAAGGGAGGGGGCTCCGGGCGCTCTCTCCTAGCAGCCGCGGCTCCTCTGTTCAGGGCCGCACCTCCTTGGCCGCACTTTCTCTTTGATTTCGAAAGCACTCCTCTCCTCCACCTAGTCTCCTTTCCTGGGTTGCGGGGAAGACCAAGACGCCAGGCCCGCGGATTAGTCCCCGCCCCGGGGCGGTGTCGCTGGAGCGTCAGGGGAGTCCCGCTCGCTGCAGCCCCAGCGCCGCGCGCGCCCCTCCCTCCTCGCGGACCTGGCGGTGCCGGCGCCCGGAGTGGCCCTTTAAAACGGCAGCTTCTTGTCCGGAGGGGGCGGGCGGGGGGCGCCGACCGCGGCCCGAGGCCCGGCCCCTCCCCTCTCCCTCCTTCTGTCCCCGCGTCGCTCGCTGGCTCGCTGGCTCGCTGGCTCGCTCGCCTGCCCGGCGCACGCTCCGCCTCCGTCAGTTGGCTCCGCTGTCGGGTGCGCGGCGTGGAGCGGCAGCTGGTCTGGACGCGCGGCCGGGGCTGGGGGCTGGGAGCGCGGCGCGCAAGATCTCCCCGCGCGAGATCGGCCCCTGCCACCGGGCGAGGCCTGCGCCGCGATGGCAGAGATGGGCAGTAAAGGGGTGACGGCGGGAAAGATCGCCAGCAATGTGCAGAAGAAGCTCACCCGCGCGCAGGAGAAGGTGAGCGAGCCGGAGCCCCAGCCGCCGCGCAGTCCCGGTCACCTGTCCCTCTACCCTCCGACCCTGGGGCCTGGTCCTCCGCCGGGATCTGACGCTGTCACCAACAGAGGAGCGCTTTCGGGGGGCTTCGTGGTCCCCAGGTTGCGTCCCCCGGCGCTCTGGGTGTCCTCTTCGGTTTGCGTCCTGTCTCCCCACACCCGGCCGGGGCAGAACAGGGCCTCGCTTTGCACCTTCGTGGCTCGGCTGCACAGCAGTGGCCGGCCCTGCTCCAGGATCTTCTCAGGCGCGCGCTCCAGGCTAACCTGCTCTTTGGAGGCCAAGGGCCGGGAGGCTGGGAGGCCAGGTGGTGACCCCCCGCTCTCCAGGCCCATGCAGGCAACCCAGGCGGGGCCGGCGCTCGGGGCGAGAGGGAGTATGTCTCTCCACCCCCGGGGCCAGTGTTCCCCCGGACTCCCAAGGCTACTTCTCGAACCGGCACCCGCAGTTCCCTCTTTCCCACTGCTTCTCCACTTTCGTTCTCCGCGGGCCGAAGGAGGGATGGGGTTTCCTTTCCCGAGAGGTGCCTGCGGCCTGGAAGCTCCCGCCCAGCCTGGCCCCACCGGGAGCCCGGGGCTGTGCACTCCGCAAGGAGGTGCCCTCGCCCCAGCAGGGGCTTAGCGTTTCCGGCGGCCGGGGAGCGGGTGGGGGCACTGGCTTTGGGAGCCCACCGCCGGGTGGGGAGCTGGCCTAGAGGAGGGGCGTGGAAGGCGCCACAGGAAACCCGACCCCTCCTCGCGGAGAGCTGGAGTGGGGGATGGAGCCGGGGCCTCCCAGGGTGCCCAGAGCGTGCAGGAAATGCAGGGATTGAGAGGTGGGGGTCGGCACCCGGTCAGCTGTCTATCGTAAGCCACCTCTGGTTTATGGAATTGGATCACGCCAGCTGCTGACGCCACTTCCCCTGCCGACTCCGACTCCGAAATCTGAGATTGCAGAATCTGGGTTTCCGCCAGGGTGGCCCCCCAGTGCCCTGCGGCCAGGCCTGCCACCTCTCCCACCCGCCGCTGGACCGCCGACCGCCGCTGCCGGGTGGAGGCGCAGGGACAGGCCGGCCTTCCCCTGCCAGGCCTGGTGGCTGTTTATAAACAATGACTTTTGCTTCTGAGACCCGCGGGCTCCCTAAGGATGCAACCACGTGATTGCTGGGGGAAGGGGGAGAGGGGGGCGCCTAGAGCTTCCCCATACCTCCCTCAGAGTCCTACTGCTCATCCCTGTGTTTCCTGGCTAAGGAGGTGGGTGGGTGTTCATTGAAGGAAGGGCCCTCAGCTAAGCTCCAGATTTGCCCAGACCCAGCTCCCCCACCCCCCACCCCAGGGGAGGTGGAGGAGGAGGAGGAGGAGGAGGAGGAGGAGGAGGGATTAAAGCCCCAGGAATAGCTGGCTGGGGGCTGGGAAGACTTAAGGTTGTGGGGGGGGGGGGCGGTGGTGGCAGCACAGATGCAGCCACCCCTGCTCCTGGCTGCCATGACTGGGTAATCCATCTGGGTGCCTGGAGCAGGCAGACCTGGGCCAGAGCCTGCTTCCTTCCCTAAAGGGCCAGGGAGATGAATGGGAAGCTTGGTTAGCTGAGATGCGTTCCCTGCCCCCATCCCACTGGTGTCCCACTCCTTCCTGGCTCCCCGAGGCTCTTGGTGTGTCCCCTTTGCCCTGGTTGTCTCTTCTCTGCAGCGGCATCTTTGATGTCATTCTCAGGGCAGTAGGCATGGGCTGTGTCCCCTCCAAGGAGGTGGTGATGTATCACTGAGCCCCTGAGCCACCATCTCTCTGGCTTGAGCCCCTGTTCTGTGGCCACGGGCAGTTGGCTGACAGTTGGTCAGCTATGCATGCTGGTCTTGGCCAACAGCTGACCTTGCCCATGCCGGGCTTCCTGGGAGTGGAGTTGTTTAGTGTTCCAGCTGCTCTCTGCCTGCTGGAGACTAGTTAGGGACCCTCCCCCCATCAGAAACCAAGGCAGTGCAAGCATCACGACAGGCATCCTGGCCAGGTCTCTGAAAGTAGCCTTCCCCTCCCTTTGGGATGCAGGCCCTGCTCCCAGGAAGCCCCATGCCTCAACCCACAGCAGCCTCTGCTGTGTGCCTTCCTGGAGAGTCTGTGCCATCGCGGGAGGGTCATCCTCAGTGTCTTCGCGTGGTGATCAGTGCGGCATCTAACTCCCACTGTCAATGGAACTGGAATCCTAGTCTCTTACAGGCAGCCCCACCACTACACCTACCTTGCCTTAGTGAAATCAGTGAGTCATGGGGCAATTCATTTCCCTGTGGCCATCCTGAGCAAGGATGGCCGGAGCTGTGCTGGGAGGCCGGGCGAGTCCTGGCGTCCTGGTATAGGAAGAAGGCCCGTGTCTTTCATCCACCCTTCTCCCCCAGCCTTCCCACATCCGCTCCCAGCCCAAACATCCAGACTGTGAGGGTGACAGTGTGGTCAAGGGCAGCCTGCACTCTTGTACCCTGGGCCCTAGGGTCCCCAAGCCAGCTCTTTTTTGACTGTTGTTACCTGTTGACCCTCTGCCTACACCACTGGTCTGGCTGCTCCCTGAGGGCAGGGCAGGGCAGGGCACACATCCAGGTGTGTGCATTGAGGATGTTAACTGGCCCCAGCCGGTGCTTAGTGAATGTTTTTGAACAAGGGATTTGGGCCCGACGCAGGCTGATGGTGGATTGATTTGTGTTGTTTGTTCTGTGTCGTCACTCATTCATCAAATCCTGTCTGGACACAGGCCTGGTGCCTCGTCCTGGGCTGAGGCACCCTCGATGCTGTCTCAGGCAGGGTGCATGTGGCTCTGGCCTGCCTGGAGCTTTTTCTTGAAGGTCCCATGGCCTGCGGCCTTGCTGTGAGGAGGGCATGAGAATAAATTGGAAGGGTTGCCTGGACCTGCCAGCATGGCACCATTGCTCCTGGCCCCCCGGCCACTGCCCCCGGAATGCCTGGGGTGCACTGTGTGTGCTGGGATCTCGAGCCTGTGGGCACCGTGAGGTCATCTTCCCATTGCGTTTGGCTTGTCGAACCCTCTATAAATGATTGTGTCCATTTTTGGGCCTCAGAAGGGTGGCTAGGCAAAGCCAATGTAGGGTGGAGCCTGGGTCAGATGACGGTGAGGATTAGAGGTTGGCAGGCTGGGCCCCTCGGGGGATGGGGCGGCTGCGGAGAAGGACAGCTGAGGGGGTGGGGATCTGGCCTGCTGGCCCCTGAAGGCGCATGGCTTGGGAGTCCTCATGGAGCGGGCCTGACAGAGCTGGGCCTTGCTCTGGCCGCGCTGGGCTGACAGTGAGCACAGGAGGAAGGCTCTGGCAGGGTGGGAGTGTGCATGCTGTCCCTCCCTCCCTGCAGGCCCTGAGCTTGCTGGAGGGGTGCAGGCTGGACAGTGGGGAGGGCCAGATGGGAGGAGGGAGGGCCCAGGGTTGTCAGTGCACAGCACAGCGCTGACAAGATGAGAAGAGGCTCACTAAAGGAAGGTGCAGTGGTGGCGATTCCTACAGCCTTGATGCATGGCCACGGATTGCACTGTGCTCAGCTGCGTGGTTAAGGTCTCCTCACGCAGTAGCCACCTTAGCCTCCTCCGGAGGAGCCAGGCCTGTACACCAAGCCTTATCTTTGCAGCAACCTTAGAAGCAGCAATGCTACACCTGAGAGTGGGTGCATGGTCCCTGTAACAGAGAGGACAATGGGGACATAGGCAGGCCCAGCCACCTGCCCAAGTCACCCAGGCCCCCAGTGAAGGCACTGGGAGCCCACCCAGAAACCCTGGTCTCCCCAGGCCAAGTCCCCTTGGCCACTGACTTTGCAGGGGTCCCGCCCCCTTCCCAGGCCCTAGCACAAAGCTGCCCCCCTCTACCCACATTCCCATCTCTGTCCATCTTGGGGCCCATCGCTGTCCTTCTGTCCTTGAATGTCTGAGGTTCTTCCCTGCCAGCTGCTGTCTTGTCTTTTTCTCTGTCTCTATCTGTACCTCCCTGCTCCAGGCCTCTTCCCAATGAACTTGCTCAGGCCCTTCCAGTATCTCTCCAGTCTCAGCTTCCCCTGGACCCGCGTTACTTATGTAGATGGTTCATCTCACCCTGCAGGGAAGGCTTCTGAGCTGGGCATCTTCTGTGGGTGGGCCAGGGTGTGTGGGGGCTCTTGGGTATTCGGTAAAGGCGTTTGGGTGTGGGAGGTTGGAAGCATGGCTTCTAGACTTCCCCAGTCTCCCAGGGGCCCTGGATGGCCTGAGTACGGCCTTCTGGCTCATGCAGGGACCAAGTCGGGCACAGGCTACTTGTCCAGGAAGACAGAGAAAGGGAGCTCGGTAGGCTGCATGGGGCATGGGGAAGGAGAAGGCATTCCAGGAGGCGCAGGCATGGTCCAAGGTGTGGAGAAAGGGGTGAGGGCATTGAGGATGCCAGCTCTCTGAAGAGAAGGGGTGCCTGGGTGGTAGATTCCCTCCAGATTTCATGAAGTTGTGAAGGCCAGGAAGCTCTGTGGATCCCAAGGATTCTTGGGGAAGCTGAGGTTTGAACTCTGCCCCTTCTTCAAGATCACCACATCGGGGCTCCCTTCTCATTGGCCTCTGACCAGGTCCTTGCCCTTGAACTCAGCATCCAGCCCAGCTGGTCCCTGACAAGCTGTGTGACTGTCCCTGAGGTTCTAGAATCCCTGAGTCCTACCCTTGGAGGTAGGCCCTCTGTCCTCATATCTCTATAAGGAACAGCAGACCGTGCACGGGCTCTAGGCTTCCCTGACGTGCTGCGGACCCTTCCTGAGCCCTGTTTCTTCATGTATCAAATAGGGGATAAGAATGGTTCCTCTTCACACATGTGTTGTGGAAAGTAAAGCCCCAGGCAGGTGCTTGGGGCATAGCAAGTGCTTGTTGAATGCCAGCTCTGTGGCAGAGCAGCACCTTGAGTCCACATGAGGCCCCCTCTCCCTGCATGGCCCGACTTCCCAGGCCCTGTCCCCAGAGTGTCCATTACAGGCCTCTATAGACAGCTAATCCCTGCTGAGCCTGGAGCTGATCAGGCTTATGATGCTCACAGACCCGGGGCAGTGAGTGTGGACGTGCACGCGTGTGTGTGGGTGGTGTGTACAGGGGTGGAGGGTTTGGGCTTGGGAATCAGAGAGCGTTAGAGTGAATCTTGACTACTCCCACCATAAACTGTAAGTTGTTTTTCCTGTCTCTGGGCTTAACTTTTCACCATTGGCGTATGATGAAGTTTGTGTATTCATTCCTGTATTCATGCAACAAATATTGAGCACCACCGTATACTGGGCACTGTTCTAGGGAGTGGGGACCCAGGGGTCAACAGAACCAAGCTCCTGCCCTCCTGGAGCTGACATTCTCACCAGGGGAGATGGTGAAGAAACCACCAAGTATGGTGGCAGGTGCGTAGAGGGGCGGTGAGGCAGGGACTCACCTGCCTCAGGACTTTCTGCATGTGTCCCGTGTGGGAAGCCTGCGCTGGGCTGAGGATTCAGGTGTGGACGTGACTGTGGGCGCTCACGCAGCAGGAAGATCGGGTGGAGAGAGGCAGGTGGGCAGCTCCCGTCTCAGGTGAGGGGCACCCGCGGGAGGACGGCTTCCTGTTGGATGCCACCTTGGTTTGTTGTGTCTTTCTAAAGCTGCCTCTTTGGCAAGCCTCCTTTTAGGATTAAGAGTGCAGATGTGCAGCCTCGCTGGGTGTTTGTGCAGGGCAGGTGGGCAGGGGCTCCTGCCCAGGATGGAGGATGGGGGAGGCAGGAGGGGCTGCTAAAGGAGAGGAGGAGGGCGTCAAAGATGGCCTTTGCTGCGGAGGGCCACTTGGAAGATTCTCATGCCAGGCGACAACTGTGGGTGCGGTAGAAAGCATGCAGGCTCTAGACAGCTGAGTTTGAGTCTTTCCCCGCACATTCCTACCCTTGGGCAAGTCTCACTGAATTCTTGGAATCCCAGTTTCCTCATCTGAAACAGGGGTCATGATCTCCGCCACTGACTGTGGTGAAAATGAAATGGAAGGTGGGGCTCCAGGTTCTGCTCCTGTGGAGACCACTGGAGGGACTCGGCCTACTGCTGTTTTTGTGCTGTGGAAGAGGCCTAGCACCCGAGCTTCTGAGAGGCCACCACCTCTTAAAGAGGCCGCAGGATTGTGAACCTGCCAAGGGCTGACAGGGGTCAGGGTTGGGGAGCCGAGGAGAGAAAGGCCGGCTCTTTCTGCCCCAGGGAAGCCTTTGTCAAATATTAACTTATACATAATGGCATTGTTTCCTGCGTACCGGCTGCATGCCATCATCACTTTGGACAGGTGAGAGTGTTATCCGTCCCATCCCCAAAGGAAGAAACTGAGGCTGGAGTGGTTGTGTGACTCTCCGTCGGGGCTTCCTCCTCCCTTGTGGTCAGTAGGATCAGTAGCGGAGTCTGGCCTGGGGCAAGGCCTTGGAGACAAGCAAATGAGATGGAGGCGTCCAGCGGGCTCCCTGCATAAAGCCCTAATGGTGAAGGGGTGTCATTGTGACGGACTTTGGTCCCCAAGACCATCCCCTATTTAACAAGATTTGGGGCCCCTGTCAGCCCCCCAGCTCCACCTGGGGTCTAGGCTTACACTTTGGAGTGTGTGGCAGACTCTGGGGTGATGGGAACATCTGGGCTTTCTAGGTACAAGTCCAGAGATGGGGGTTCATGCACGCAAATGAGGACAGACAGGACCCTGCGCTGTGCGCTTTTTCCCACGTAGTAAAATCTGTCTCCAGTTTATTCCAGTCTAAAAGAACACCCTTGTCTGGGTACGGTGGCTCATGCCTGTAATCCCAGCACTTTGGGAGGCCAAGATGGGTGGATCCCCTGAGGTCAGCAGTTCTAGACCAGCGCTGGCCAACATGGTGAAACCCTGTCTCTACTAAAAATACAAAACAAAAATTAGCCGGGTGTGGTGGCGGCACTTGTAATCCCAGCTACTCAGGAGACTCAGGCAGTAGAATCGCTTGAACCCACGAGGCAGAGGTTGCAATGAGCCGAGACTGTGCTGCTGCACTCCAACCTGGGTAACAGAGCGAGACTCCGTCTCAAAAAAAAAAAAAAAAGAAAAAAAAGGCTGGGTGCGGTGGCTCGTGCCTATAATCCCAGCACTTTGGGAGGTTGAGGTGGGCAGATCACGAGGTCAACGGATCGAGACCATCCTGGCCAACATGGTGAACCCCCATCTCTACTAAAAATACAAAAATTAGCTGGGTGTAGTGGCCTGTGCCTGTAGTCCCAGCTACTTGGGAGGTTGAGGCAGGAGAATTGCTTGAACCTGGGAGGCGGAGGTTGCAGTGAGCCGAGACTGCGCCCACCACTGCACTCTAGCCTGGTGACAGAGTGAGACTCTGTTGCCAAAAATAAATAAATAAATAAATAAATAAATAAATAAAAATAAAGCTTACATCCCTCTAATTTTGTTTCTGTTATTGCTACAGTATTTCTTTAATGAGATGTTGGTCATACTCATTGTTTTTTAATGTTCCTGGAGAGGAAAGAACTATGCTGCTGACACTGCCCCCCCCCCCACCACACACACACACACACACACACACACACACACACACACGCACCCTGGAAAGATTTCCTGGGGGGAATCCCGTGCTCTGGGCACTTTGCTTTGCTTCCTGACCCAGGCAGGCCCATGTGTTTCTGGCTCCTGTGGTCACCAAGGCATCTTATCCCCTCAACTCGGCTCTCAGTAGGTGCATACTTGTTGCACGTGTGGCTGCATGGATTCTTCAGGCAGTGGGGAGATAGTACTGATGGCTGGCAGAGGTCCTGGAGGCTCCCTGGGTTTGAGGGTGCAGGGTGGGAGCGGGAGGGATGCTGTGTCTGCAGGATTTAGGTTGGGGCTAGGCTAGTGGGTGCAGATCCCACCCCACCCGGGAGGGACCCAGGATCGCTTCTCATCACACTCTCCTGTGGTAAAGCAGCCGTGGTTAGCTGCTCAGGGCTGTGGTGGGGCCTAACCCGAGCCAGTGGCTGTAGCACTTGGTGCCCAGGAATGGGGCTCTTGTGATTGGCCCGGGCCCAGCCGAGGAATCCTGCCTGATTTTAGGCCAGATGCCAAATAGGGCTTGGCCTCGGTCCTCTGCAGGGGGCTGTGCTATAAGAGAAAGCTTTCAGGTGACAGCAGTACTGGGCAGTGCTGACTGGGGGTTCAGTGTGATTTGCTGGACCCAGACGTCACTGTGAGAGCTGCTGCCCTTGGACACATTTTGCTGGCTTTTTGCAAAGCCTCTTCCGTCTGCTTTCTGGGCCTGCACCTTCATCCCCAGTCATGACCCAGATCCCAAGTGCAACAGCAGGTGGGGTGGGATTGGGGTCACAGGAACAGCATGGGGCATGGGGGTGGGGCGGTTGGGCCTTGGAGCCTAGGGGCACAGTGGCCTTGGGGCACTGAGGACTGTCCTGTGGTGCCCCTGGGAGAGGGCATTTATGACTGTGCCCAGCCCCTACTGCTGCCTCCAACCTGCAGACATCTCCCCTCTGCAGTGTGAGGGCCGCAGTGTGGGGTGCCCAGCCTGGATTGTTACGAGGATTGAGTGGGCGGCTGCAGCAACCGCCACAGCACTGGGTTGGGGGCGGGGGAAGGATTTATCACTACTGGGGTCCATGGAGCTCAGGCCTTCCGTTCCCTGCAGGCCTCCCCATCCTCAGAGACCCTGGGGCATCCCCGCTGGCTCCTGAAATGTGGTCCTTGTTTTGTGGGTCAACTTCTTACTCTGAATGAAGTCCCCCGAGGAGCCTCAGATCACTTGGTAGAGGCGGCGACGGCTTCGGATTTATGCTCTTCGTCATTCTGTTGTCTGTGGCCTGCCCACCGTGGGTCCCTGCTCTCAGGAGCTCCCAGCCTTGCACACAGCACCCATCCCGGGACTGTGGGTTGGGGAGGGCACTGGAGCCTGAGGGGCTTTCCATCAGGCCTTGGCAATCAGGGAAGGCTCCTCGGAGGAGGTGGAACCTGAGCCAAGTTCGGAGGGCAAAGGAGGCAGGTGGTGACGGGAGAGATGCTCGGATGGCAGTGGGAGCAGTGCTTGTCAGGGCCCATTCAGGGCCTGAGTCTGAGAAGATGGGCAGAGGCTGGGCCTGGGCCATAGTCTGGGGCCCCTGGGAGAGGCAGGCTCTGCCCCCGGCTCTTCAGCTTCCCGCCTCACGGGCCTGAACTGTTCTTCTATCTCCTAGTCTAGCCTCAGCAAAGGACTGTGTCTTAATTGTCCTGGGTTGCGGGTGAGGGGATGAGCCTGGAGTCTCCAGAAGGAGTGGCCTGGGCCAGATTAGAATCCAGCCCTGCCCAGGGTCTGGGGCAGGGCTTGGGCCTGGATTCCACCCCTGTTAGGGCTGGGGACACAGGGGCCAGGTGACACCTGTCGCTGGAAGGGCAGGTAGAAAACATCCTGTACCTGCCTTGTCTCATGCGTGCCTGCTTCTCCACCTGCTGCATAGCCCAGGGTGACACCGGGAGGGATGACGCTGCTGGGCCTGGAGGGCTGACGCTGCTGGGCCTGGAGGGCTGACGCTGCTGGGCCTGGAGGGCTGGCGGCTGGGAGGTCCATCAGTGGATCCACTCACCTTTTTAGGGCATCCCTGTACGCACGGCCCTGTGTGGCCAGGCCATTGACTGGGATGGCCATGGGGGTCCTTTTGCTTGCAGAGCTGGGTCAGAGCTGGGAAGGGGCCCTAGAGGAGTGGTCCTGCCAGCTGTGGGGAGCCCTGGCTCCAGGATAGACCCCCGAGTGGGGAGTGGGCACAGTAACATGAATGACGCCGCAGTCTCTGTTATGTGGATGGAGATGGGGGCAGTGACTGGCAGCGAGGGGTTTCCACCAGGCCCGTGGCTGGAGAAGCTTTGTTGGAACCGCAGGGCTGGCAGGAGTGGGTGCCAGGAGAGCCTTTGCCAGCCCAGCCCTTTTTTCCAACAGCTGCTGCTACTTTCTTTGGACCTTTGCTCAGCTCGCCGTCTCCCTGGGGCTGCGGCCAAGATGACTTGAGTCCAGGGCAAGCTGGGGCCCTTCTGGCACAGAGAGGCCTGGGGTCTTTGGCCTCCTATCCATCTGGCCTGTGGCAGCTCCCCTTTTTTCTCTGACCTGAAGTGGCCTGAGCTGTCAATTATGTGTCAGGGACCAGATGCAGGTGATGAGGTGGATGGAGCTCGGAGCTGGACCCTGGGACCATGGGCAGATGGGCAAAGGGAGGGGAGACGCTGAATGAGAGAAAGGGGAAGAGGAAAGTGAGGATGTAGGGAGGAAGGAATTCATCCCCTTGGGTCTGCTCCCCTGCTGTGTGGTGCTGGGCAAGTCACTTGCCCACGGCTTGGTGGGGGGTCTGGGAGGAGGTGTAGCGGAAGCACATAGCTCTGCCCTCCCTGGTGGGTGATGCAATTGCTCTTTCCCGGGGAGCATCTCATGACAGCCCACAGGTGTCGTTCTGGCTTTTGTGTTTTGACCTTGTTGTCTGTGCTTATGACAGGTGTCTTGAAAGTGGACTTCAGTGAGCTTCCCCTCCATTCTCTCCCCACCACCTGCAGAGGCTGAAAAAGCTAAATCGGGAGCGGATGGTCTCACCTCTCCAGGACAGAAGTCAGCTCTCCTTTGACTAGAGCCTGATGGAATGGGGAGGAGAGGGCAAAAGATTGCAGGTGGGGCCGAGGTTGGAGGGGGCCAGATGAGGGGCACGGAGCTGGGGTGGAGGTGAGGGTCTGCCATCATTTATCCATTCACTCACTCACTCACTCACTGGAGGAAGCTGCTGTGTAGCGGAAGACCACAGGCTCCAGGTGGGCCACTGAGCCTCAGTGTACCCACCTGGGAACCGGGAAGTGGGAGACTCCTCTCTCAGCAAAACAAGGTGAACTCCCGAACTCCTGTAAGTGAGAATGGCAGCAGCTGGGTTCCTGCTGGGTCCGGCTGGGTCTGGAAGGTTCGGGGGGCAGAGCCACTGTACCTCTGTTGCATTATGTAGTTTACTAAGAACCGTCACACCCGCCGCTTTACATTTGTTTCTCTCTGTGCCCTGTGAGGTAGGTGGGACCAAACTACGGCCCCATCTGGCAGGTGAGAACAGAGGCTGGAGAGTGGGGAGTGGGCGCAGTACTCTGGGATTCCCTCCCTCCCGGGGCCTCAGACTTGGCTCCAAGTTGGCCATTCCCAGGCACTGCCACCCCCATCCCCGAGTCCAGGGAGTGGGAAGGAGGTGGTAAGAGGAGCTTGGAAGGGACTGTTAAGGTGCAGATGTCTTCGTTGTCTTCAAATGCAAGTCAGTGTGGGGGCTGCCTTTGTTGGGGAACACCTGGCATATGCTTGGGGGTGGAGTGGGGCTCCTGGGTGACTCCAGGAGGCTGGCACACCAGAGGGAAGGTGAACCCACAGAGCCGGGCCCCTCACTTTGGGATTCCCACATTTCTGGGATCTACCAGTGACCCCCGCCAGGGAGGCGTGGTACAGGGGACCTGGGTTCCGGAAGGAATCCAGGGACCTGGGAGGATCAGATTTGAATAAAGCTGGCCTGACTGTGCTCCTGAGACGCCCATGAAGAAAGAGTTGCAGGGATCCTGGAGGATGTTAGTGGCTTGGGGGGGGACCCCAGGACGAGGAATGAGCTGATTCTTGTTCTAAACTGAGAAACAGAATCCACAATTAATTGGAAGCATTTGCTGAACCTGGGACAGGACCCAAATATTGTTCTTTTTCTGAAATATGAACCAAGCCAGGAGTTTATTTATTTGTGTCCCCCTCTCCCTGCAAGGACTCAGTGAAGCAGCCTGTCCTGGAAGGCAGCCTGGCTGAGCTAGAATGTCACCGCCTTCCCCAAGTTGACCCGTCCACCCTGTCCTCCTGGTCTGGTGAACCATGGGCCTGGAGGAGGCCCCATTTGAGTGGGTCCTTTCCTGAGGGCATTGGGGGCAACACCCCTGGGTGGGCAGGGTCTGTTGATCCTGGGCTGGTCTGGCCTGGGGCCGACTTCAGAAGCCTCCCTGAGGAATGGGTGTGGGCTGCAGGGCTGGGCCGGGGAGCTGAGTCAGCACTGTGGGAGCCCTGCTCACAGCAAGGACAGAACCTGATGCCAGCGTCCGGCTTTGTGCCACTGCACTTGCGGGTCACCCTGCCTGCTGCGCTTCGAGAGACTAGGGAGGCCTCCCCCACAGTCTGCAGTCGGCTCAGCGCCGTTCCAGTACTCAGACTGTGTGCCTGAGCCATGCAGGGAGAGAGGGACCTGGAGCTCCCATGTTGCACTGGCCTCCTGGCTAGCAGGCAGCGGGAGCGCCCAGGTTCCTGCTCCTGCTCTCCCTACTCATCTCCTTTTGACTTCCATAAAATGGGCTAACAGCCCTGCCTGCTGGACTCAATCCTGAAGGGGGAGGCTGGACCTATTGTGCCTGTGTTCCTGGCTTCTGGCATGTAGTAGGCACACAGTGCCAAGTAAATTGGCGTGTGAGGCTTCGGAGGATAAAAGCCTTTGTATAAGGCTTTGCAAAGCACCTTACACAATGCAGCAAGGTGGAAAGAATATGACTTTCAAGTCTCAGAGCCCCGGGTTCAAATCCCAGCTCTACTCTTCCTAAGTGCTTTGACGTTGGACAAGTCACTCCCTCTCCAAGTTTCAGTGTCCTCTTTTGTGAGGTGGGATAATATCCTGCGTGGGAGGGTTGTCATGAGGATTAAACGGCAGAACAGGTGTCTCCCTTTCACACACGAGGACCCTGAATATCGGGGTGCCGGCTCGTGGACTAGCCCTGCTCCAGGATGGGGAGCAGAGCCTTAGGCCAGTGGGGGGTGTCCAGCTGCACCCATGCCCTCTAGGATACACCCATGTGTATCCTCTAGGGCCGTCCCATCTGAGGCTAGGCCTGGGCCCCTCAAGCACTGGAGGAGTCCAGGGAGTCCAGGCCTAGCTCAGGATCCAGATGGTAGGGCTTGAGGCCTTGGGAAGGAAGGAAGGGGAGGGGATAGTTTAGAGAGAGCGGCAGGGGCGGAAACGTGTGATATCTTTTTCACCTATCATAAGGGCTACAGCTGACACCACTATAACGAAAGACAGGTTCCCAAGTGAAAAGCATCACATTTCCTTAATCAACATTTTACATGACACGGGGGCCTTCAACAGTGAAGATCAAGGACCCAGAGAGAACTGTCGGTTTTCAGGCATAAGTTGGTGAGGAATGGACAGCCGTGTAGACGTGAGATGGGACAAAGGGTGTGACCTCATGGTGACAGTCCGAGGGGCACCCAGCAAGGCCTGTCGGCTCAGCTTCTTTCCAGCCTCTCTGTATTGTGCCTTTCTCCCACATAGAGTGCAGGACCCCCGTGGAATGAGGGTGTTCAAGGGTGAAGGGAGTGGGAGAGTGAACTTTCTGGGTTTCATGGCTGGCTTTGGGGAAAAGGGGTTTGGTCTTTATGCTTCACCTTGGGAAAGAAAACTTCCAGTTTTGATGACTCACCTGGGCAGGGAAAAGGAGGGGGGAGAGACAGAAGGGCAGGAGAAGGTCACAGAGAGCTTGCCTCTGAGGCCTTTCGCATGCCCTTTGTTCAGAGTCTGTGGCGAGCCACCGCACCACACTATGGGGTGCTGTGTCCTGAGCCCCGACAGAGCCTTGTGGGGGCCAGGCCCCAGGTGATACTGTAACCCCCCACTTCCCCTTTAGCCCTCCCACCCTGACCCCTCTCTATGTGGACAGCCCTAGCGTGGGGTTGGCCGGGGGCTGACCTCGCATCTGTGGGCGGCCCCCAGGCTGCACCCCACTCCTTTGGCTCCCTCCTGGGATTTTTTTTCCTCTTTTTTTAAAGGGATTGGCCCCTGTGTCTGTGTGCTCAGACCCTTACTGTTGAACTGTGCTGCTGTTGGTGGAGAACGCCCTGGGGAGGAGGGGACAGTGCAGGAGGAGCTCCTCTTCCCTGCGGGCACAGGGAGTGCAGGCGTGGGCTGTGGCTTCTGGGACCTCTGTCCTCTCTCCTGCATGGGGTCCCTGCCTCCCCTTCCCAAGCGCACTGCAGTGTGTTGGAGGAGGCCTGGATGTGTTAGTGAGGGGACCTGGGCACACTCTGGGGACCTTTCTAAATGATGACTGAGACTGCAGGGCGCATCGTCTGGAAGGGTGGTGACCTGCCCGGGGCTGCGGGTCAGTGGGAGGCCCTTGCTGCCCCCTGCAGCATGCCCCTGAGCTGGTGGTGCCAGGAACTGCGGGCAGGTGTTCAGGCCTTCAGTGAGCAGCGCTGCCTCCCACACGGGGCGGCCCGCTGAGCAGCTGTCAGCCCCTCTGGGCCCCGTTGCTACTGTTACCTCCCTCTAAGGTCAGTGGGACCTGGATTATGCCCAGAGAGGGTTGGCACCTGCTGAAGTCACACAGCCCATTAGGGTGGGGCTGGGTCATGTCCACTTCTGTACCACTCCTGCATCGGGTGGGGAGGGCACAGTGCCTTTGTCCCCCACATCCATGTCCCTCTAGCCCTTCACATTTATCTCATTTCGCTCCTTCTTACCACACAGCACAGGATGGGCAGGGTTAGGGGGAGGAAGCCTGGAGCCTCTCTGCTCCCTGAATGTTCATTCCACCTGCCAGGGCCTGAGGCAGGGGCAGGGGCAGGGACAGGGGGTAGGGGCAGAGGCAGGGGTGTGGTGGAGGGTGGCATGGGAATAGGGGTCAGGCGGAGAGCTGGGCCAAGGGCCTGGGGAAGGGGCAAGGCTGGGGGCAGGGCTAAAGGCAGGGGCCATAGGGTAGGGCAGGGGTAGCCACATGACTCCCTCCACATGTTCTTGTTCCCTCTGGCTCCCCGTTCCATTCCCCCCACCCACCAGCCCCTATTCTTTTGTAGTTTTTCTGAGACGGGATCTTGCTCTGTCACCCAGGCTGAGTGTAACGGCACAATCATAGCTTGCTGCAGCCTCCAAATCCTAGGCTCAAGCGATTCTCCTGCTTCAGCCTCCTAGGTATCTGGGACCACAGGTGCATGCCACCACATCTGGCTAATTAAAAAAAAAATTCTTTTTTGTAGAAATGGGGTTTCCTTATGTTGCCCAGGTTGGTCCTGGCCTCAATCAATCCTCCTACCTTGGCCTCCCAAAGTGCTGGGATTATAGATAGGCATGAACCACCACGCCCGGTCAGCCAGCCCTTATTCTTGATCTGATTACCTGTTGATAAAACACCTCGTCCCCTTCTGGTTCCTTCCCAACTTTCCTCCAGCCTTGGCTTCCTAATTCTGGGGCCAAATACAGTGGAAACAGCCTTGGACTTGAAGTAGGTCCATCCTCCTCTTCTCTGGGACTCAGAACCTGCCAGCCTTGGCTTTTGTTTTTGCATCTGCAAAGAGGGGGAACCCCTGTGGCTGAGAACAGCACCCACACTTGTGTGGAGCGGCAGGGCATGCTGGACAGGCCAGGCTGAGGCAGGGAAGCCCCTAGAACAGCACTGAGCAGAGGAAGGCCTGAGAGTGCCCTGGGGCTGGGGTGAGGCAGCCCTCCTCAGTACTATGTTGCATGGGGTGCCTGTTGGCGCCTCAGTGGGCACTTCTGGGTGGGCGCTATCTAAAGCTGACTCCGGGCATTCACTCCTTTGAATAGCAGAAATGACAACAGTAATGTTGAAGTAATACCTAAGATGTGGTTGAGATAAACACATATCTCCCGTAGGTGCCATTTACTAGTTCCAGTGTCATAGATGTAGAAACCAAGGACTTTGATTAAGGAATGAATAGCCTGGTTACATGTTTAGGTTGAGCTTCTCAGACAGAAACAGACATGTGAGACCCTGAAGGCGTCCAGAAGAATAAGTCAGCCCCTGTTCCTGGAGTGGAGTCGGGGAAGGCTGCCTGGAGGAGGTGATGTGAAGGGCCAGCATAGTCTGGCATTGCTAGGGAGGCAGAGTTTCCTAATGAAGACTATGGGGGTGTGTGGTGACCCGTGGTCAGTTGCCCTCCCACCCAGCTCAGACCTTCACTTGGCCCCAAGGCGGGTGGGTGCTGGCCAGACCTTCCCCCTCCCCTGCCCTGGTTGCTGGGAGCTGTCACCGCCCCCCACCCACAGCTGTGTCCTGGCTGGGGCTGGGCTGGTGCTCTGCTCCTCCCCAGCACAGGCTGTTCCCCGACTGAGCTCAGGAAGCAGGTGATGAGGGTGGGAGGCGGGTGGGCTGGAGAAGCAGATTCCACCCTGTGTTTATGGCCAGCGTCCTGGAGCTGGGCTGAGAATAGCACCCACACTTGTGTGGAGGGACAGGTGGGCAGAGGGCTGGGGCCAAGGGTGGGGTGCGTGCCTGTGGAGACAGGCTGTCCTCAGCGAGCCCCACCCAGTACAACTGAAGTGGTGGAGGGTCGCCCTGTGTCACTGATGCCCCGTGGCCATGCCCTTGCTGCCGGCCTGCGGGGGTGGCACTGGGATGTGGAGTAGTGGCAAGGCCCATCAGGGCTCCTCATGTGGCCACAGAGCGGGTTGCACCAGGCTGGCCTTGCTGGGATGGCCACGATCTTCAGCTGTTCAGTTGATTTCCGTGGGGCCTTTTATTGGTTTACCCTTTTCCCAAAGGGGCCCAGGGTAATGGGGTGGCTCGCAGGGTCCCTGCAGAGCTGCAGGCAAGGAGGCTGCAGAGGGGAGCTTGATCGGAGAGAGGAAGGGAGGTGGTTGGTATGTGCTGTTCCAAGGAACTGGCCATGCTGCGGTGGACTGTGAGCCACAGGAGCAGGTGCACCGGGCGGCAGGTGTGGGGAAGGCTTGTGTGGGCTAGGGGTGGGGGGAGTAGGGCATTGGGGGCTAGGGTGGGAAGACTGCAGGAACTTTCAGCCGTAGGTGGGGGGATGGGGGGAATCTGGTGCCAGTGGCTCTGCAGGGCCCTTCTACCTACATGATCATACTTCATCCTTGAACACCCTTGAGGGAGTTCTTGGCTCTGACTAAGTGATGAGACCCAGTAGATCAGGGAGTTGAGCTTACCTGCCCGGGGCTGCACAGCCCGGGCCTGCTCCCTGCACCTCCTGCCCCAGCAGCGTCTCCTACCAGAAGGGGTCCCTGGCCAGCTGCCCAGACTAAACGCCTTGAGCTGGTCATCCAGAGTGGGCAGTGGGAGGGATTGAGGGGCAGGTGGGTGGGGCCGGAGTGTGATAGAAACCTGACAGTGGGGTGTGTCCAGTTCACCCCAGGGTTCCTGGCCATTGTGTACCCACCTTCCTCCTGGACATCTCTGGGCACTGCAAACTCACTGTGACCCCCAGCTGTTACCCCAACACATGTCCCCATCTGGGGTGATGACCGCCCCTTCCCTCTAGTAGCTCAGGTCACAGAGTGTCCTTGCCTCCCACCTGGGTCAGTGCAGTCAGCTTCTGAACAGGCGCCCTGCCCACTGTGCTCCTGAAATCTGCACATGCGGCAGCCTGGGAGCTTTGCCGGCTGCAAAATCAAGGCTTGGCTCAGAGCTTTCCAGGGTTCCACGTTCCATGCTGGGTTTTAAGGGCCAGAGTCTTCCAGGGGCCTCCGTAGTCCTGGCGGCCGAGGCCGCATATGCAGCGGTTAAAGCTCCTCACCGCTGGACCCAGGCCCGGGGTTGGGATCCTGGGTCTGGCTGCGTGGCCCTGGGAAGTCGTTAAGGCCGTGCCTTAGCCTCCTTACCTGCAAAGTGAGCATATAATAGTATTTCCTTCATGAGGTTATGGAGGGGTCCACCATGAGGCTATGGAATCATACCCAAGGGCTCAGCATGAAGCCTGGCACCTGGTGCTTCAGGGCCTCCTGGTCCTCCCCGCCCCCTGCCACTCTCAGCCACGCCAGCTTTGCTGTCCTGTGGCATCCCCTCCGTCCATCTCAGGGCCTTTGCACTTACTGCGTCCTCTGCCCGGTGAGCTCTACCTTCTTCCTTCTTCCTTTCCGGCCTGGTGTCTCGCTCCTTCCTCAGGTCTCTGCTCAGCTGTCACTTACCCGAGTTCCTTCCTAAGAGCAGCCGCCCTCTTCCCTCGCCCCCAGCCCTTCAGTGCTCTGCTGCATTTTTTATTTTTTTAAGAGATAGGGTCTTGCTCTGTCGTCCTGGCTGGAGTGCAGTGGTGTGGTCCTGGATCACTGCATTTTTTGAACTCCTGAACTCAAGCCATCCTCCTGCCCTAGCCTCCCCAGTAGCTAGGACTATAGATGCACACCATCACACTCAGCTAATTAAAAACTATTTTTGGTAGGGGTGGGATCTCACTATGTTGCCCAGGCTGATCTGGAACTCCTGACCTTAGGCGATCTGCCCTCCTCAGCCTCCGAAAGTGCTGGGATTACAGACGTGAACCACCACACCCACCCGCCCCTGCTGCATTTTTGTTCGGAGGCTCACAGCACCTTTCCACATTGCCTCCCTCCTAGAGTGTTGGCTCCTCCAGGGCAGAGACCTTGCGTGGCTCCCCATAGAGCAGGGCCAGGCACACGGCCACCAGGGCACATTGCTGAGTCTCCAAATGCCTGTTGTGAGGTTAGAGTGCAGAAGGGGAAGCCGCCTTCGTCTTTGGGTGGGAGTTGGCAGGGGAGACCCTGGTTCTGCGCCTGTCCTGCTCTCAAGGAACTGAGTTGTGAGAAGATCCCTCCTGCGTCTGGCCAGCTCACCCACAGTGTGACCACTGCAGCCACCAGCCTCCATAGCCGAGAGGCCACGTCCCAGCTCCGGGGTGGGACTCTTCACAGTGGAGGGGCTGGTGGCTGGGTGGGGAAGAAGCTGGAGGGGGAGGCCTGGGCGCTCGATGGTGATCTGGGTGGGCCTAACCCTTCTAGAAACTCCTCTGTTTGCTGGTGGACACCTGGTTCTGCTGATGGCTAAGAATGGACTCAGCTTGGCGTTTGGTCCCGAGGGCACGGGAGCCAGTCATGATTCAGGGGGTCCTCCAGCCCTCCTGAGTGGAAGGTGGTGGGGTGGCTGATAAAAGCCATGGGCTTGGGACCGGTGGGCTGCGTGCAGATTCTAGCTCATTGCTTACTGACATGGGAGTCTCAGTTTCCTCACTGTGAAACGCCTCTCTCCCCTCGTGGGATTTTGAGCACACGTGGTCTTTGGATGAGCGGTTCCTGCTCTGCCATCCATCCTGCACTGCCCTTGGCTGGTCCAGCCCCACTGGTCACTCTGAGTGTGCTCACCCCAGCCCCCTCCCGACCTGACTCTGGCCCCTGCTGCCTCCACTCATGCTGTGTGCTCTGCTCTGGGCTCCCCAGGCCACCGCAGCCCACCCTGGCTTCCTCTGGGGTCCACGTGGCACCATCCTGGCTGCAGGCCATAGGCTTATCTATAGAACCAGCTGGAATTTCAGGCACCCTGGGAGGGATGAGAGAGAGGACGGGGAGGGGGCCTTCCTGGCCTGGAGTCAACTGGACACTCCTCTGGGGCGAGAGCCTTCCCTTCCAGCTGTGGAGATGAGTGTGGAGGAGGAGGCCTGCCACTTCCCCTCTCCTCCCCATCTTTCTCAGGGGCAGGCCTGGGCTGCCGGCTGTCATGCAGAAAGCACTTCCAGGGGCCAGCCGGGCTGGGAGGGTTCTCCGGGTGTTCGTTTTTGACCAGCAAGGCATTGTTGTAGGGCTGACGTAATTGGTCAAGTTTTTATTGTCAGTTAAGGATGTAAAAGAGAAAACCCAACACCACTTTTTGCTCTCACCAGTATTTCACAATGGAAAGGGAAAAGTCACCAAAAAGAGGAAGGAGATGATCGTTTTAGAGTGACAGCCTCCCGAGAGAGGCCAGGCAGCTTCCTCAGCCAGCCGCTCTGAGCAGGCCACCACGGAAAGGCGTGATGAGTCTTTGTGGACTGGTGTCAGGGGACAGAGCATGGGGGCTTATCAAAAAGGTGGATCGCCACGTCGGGGCGAGGCCAGGGGCTTCCTGACTTGTGAAAAAGATGGATCGCTGGCTGGGCGCGGTGGCTCATGCCCGTAATCCCAGCACTTTGGGAGGTCGAGGTGGGCGGATCACGAGGTCAGGAGTTCGAAAACAGCCTGGCCAGCATGGTGAAACCCCCATCTCTACTAAAAATACAAAAATTAGCCAGACGTGGTGACGTGCACCTGTAGTCCCAGCTACTCTGGAGGCTGAGGCAGGAGAATCGCTTGAATCCGGGAGGCAGAGGTTGTGGTGAGCCGAGATGGCACCACTGCACTCCAGCCTGGGCAACAGAGCAAGACTCTTGTCTGAAAAAAAAAAGATGGATCAACATGTTGGGGCAAGGCCAGGCCTTCCTGGGAGGAATGTCTTCCCGGTTTTGTATTTCATAGCAAAAATCTTTGTCAGCTTTGCATTCTAATCCACAAGCTGTCTATGTTTGTTATGTCACAAAAGTGTTTTCTTTACCAGTTCGATCTTTGGATCAAAGCAAGATGGAATGTGAATAGTCTTCAGCAAGCTCCAGACACACCACCCGCTCCCCCCCAGTGTCTGTGTGCCCCCGTGTGGGAGTCAAAAGTTGAGTCTGGGCTTTGGAATTGATCAGGTGTGGCATCCTGGCTCTACTGTTCATTAGCTGAGTGACCGCCCTGACCCTCGGTTTCTTCATCTATAAAATGGGATCAAGAGTCGCCACCTCAGGGTGGCCTAGGGATATGAGCCCAACGGGGAGGGGGTTCAAAGGTGGTGGGCCCCCCAAGGTGAATCCTTGGAGGAGAGATTACCTGGTGGTCACGCTTTGCGCTGCGAGCTTTGTGGAGCTTACCTGGAGGGGCACATGTGGGGCCCTCAACTGGGCTCCGTAGGGAAGGAATGGGGAAGGGTCCTCTCTGGAGTGAGAACTGAGCTGGCAGCATCTCCCTCAAGGGAAGGCAAGTTGACAGACGCCTGTCCCCAGAGCCAGCCCCTCCTGCCACCACCTCATATGCAGCCCGGGGGACATGGAGGCCCCAGGTACGGGGGCACAGAGGAGCCAGGGAAGGGGGCTGAGGCCTGGCTCAGGTCCCCCGTTCAGAGCAGCCCTGAGAGTGTGAGCTGAGGGGGAGGACCCCGTTCCCTCAGAGGTGCTGGGCCCTTCCTGGTGGGGCTGCGTCTTGCCGCCCTGGGCTCGCACTTCTTTCCCCATCTCTGGTTTTCTTTCCAGCTCCTTCCTCATTACGGGCTCTCCCCGGCCTCCCTCTGCCTCTTGCTTGTCTCTGTGGCTTCTTCGTGGTTCCCCCACCTTCCTACTGTGCCCAGGAGCGACTGGAGGGCTGTGAACAGGTGGCTGTGCCAGGGAGGGTGTACGTGAGCGTGTGTGGGCATCATCTCACGCTGGGGCGCCTGCTGCGTGTACACGGCCGAGCTTGCTCTGCTGTGTGGGGCCCTGAGGGCCGGGGAGCATTCTGGCTTCCTGATGGAATGCACTTATCTATAACGTGGTGCCTTTGAGAAGTTGGAAGGCATAGCCTGAAGGGTGGCTAGCCACTCAGAAGTGTGCTGTGTGTTCTGGGCTTGCTTCCTGGGACTCACTTCCTGGTGTCCCTGGGCTCTGCTCCTAGCAGGAACCTGGGCCACTTCTCCCCTTTGCAGGCACAGCTGGGGCTGCTGCAAGGGGCCCAGCTGCCTGTAGCTTTCTCAGGGAGTCTGGGACCCTCTTTCTAGCCCTTCTGTCCTTGGCTGCAGGTCTGGGTGCCCTTCCCTCCCAGCCTGAGGGTGCGGCAGCAGCTCTGGCGGGGGGCGGGTGGGGAGAACAAGGCCTCAATCGTCACCACCAGAGTGCTAGCTTCTGGGTTAAGCACTGCTGCTCTGAAGTGGCAGAGCTGCCGACACCTCTGTACATGTGACTTCACTGGGTGCTGAGGAGGGAGAGCGTTTCCCTGGGCTGGATGAGACCAGGAAGCTGCCCCTTGTGCAATCATCAGCCTGGGGCAGGTGCCACAGCCCACAGGCAGTGTGGCCTCCGAAGGAACACTGCGGTGGACTCAGAGGGCAGCTGCTACGCCATGGGTCTGTCTCCTTTCCCACTTGTTGAAGCAGACAGACCTGAGTGATGATGCTTGTTCACCGCCACCACAAAGCCACAGAATCTGAGCTCTGTTGCTTAGCTCCAGAGCTAAATCCTTTAGTGCCTCAGCCTTTCCTTTCTTATCTCTAAAGCAGGGGTAATAATCTGCGGCTCTGAGCAAGATGGAAAGCTGAAATGCCTAAGAGCAATTAGCACGCCTCTCCACTAAAGGAAATCGGGGCTCCTTGGAGTAATGGCTGATTCCAGGGCTGGGGCAGGGACAGTGCAGACTGAGCCTGGAGCATCTGCTAGTGCCAGAAAGGAAGGAAGCGCCCGCAGACGAATGAGGATGTGTCCGAAACCTCCCACTGGTTGCACTTGGGACGTATGAGCATCAGAATGAATAATGAACGCAAAACGAAGGACTCACGATATCCTCACCGCCCTCCTCGCAAAGGCAAGACTAGGGGAAGCTCGTCTTTGTGGAATGCCGGGTCACGTGGAGGAGATTGGGTAACAGCGGGTTCCAGCCAAGATGATATTGCAGTGCTTCTCAGACTTCACTGCGCATATGGTGCACCAGAGGGACTTGTTAAAGGGAACTCTGGTTCAGCAGGTCTGCAGTTTTCTCTCTCCCCCAGGCTCGCGGAAGACTGTGATGCAGCTGCCCACAGACCTCACACTGAACAGCAAAGCATGATGGATCGTAAAGGCAGTGTGCAAAAAGTTCAACAACTTTTTGCCTTGCCACAGTGACCGTGATTGCCCTGCAGATGACTAAGAGAAAAGTGACCTTTCTTTCCAAGAGACCCGGCAAACACGACTCAGACCCAGCAGTGGAGCTTAACACAGCTGTAGTGCGGTCGGAAGGCTCAGCCTCCCTCTGCAGGACTCTCGCGAAAGCAGCGTTCAACCTGAACTTCCTCCCAAGGAAACAATCAGATGGATCCAGAGTGTGGGGCATTCTCTAGGCGATGGGTTTGCACTCTTAAAAAGATACCAGTATCGCGAAAGAAAAAAATAAAAAAGGATAACATTGATAAATAGGCATACGGGGAATATTGTGGACTAAAGGAACAAGAGACCCGATAATCAGAAGCAATACGTGAGCCACAGTTGGATCCTAGACCCAGGCGCAAAGAGCATTTGGGGGACACCCAAGGATATTTGAATGTGGACCGTGTGTTAGATGGTATTTTAAGATACATATTGGATGTACTGGGGGTGCTCATGGTATCATGGGCATTTCAGAGCATGTTCTTGTTCTTAGGAAATCTGTTGGAGTATTTAGGGGTGAAGTATTCTGGAGTGAAGGTCATCCCAGTGACCCTTCCGCTGCTTACCTTCTGTTGGCTGGGCAAATATACAAATGCAGGAACTGTTTATATAGAGAGAAAAGTGACTGGGCGTGGTGGCTCGTACCTGCAATCCCAGCACTTTGTGGGGGCTGAGGTGGGAGGATCACTTGAGGCTAGGAGTTCGAGACTAGCCTGGGCAACATAGTGAGGTCCTGTCTCTACAAAAATTAAAAATACTAGCTAGGCGCAGTGGCCTGTAGTCCCAGCTACTTGGGACGCTGAGATGGGTGGATCGTTTAAACCCAGGAAGTCTAGGCTGCTGTGAGTCGTGATTGAGCCACGTACTCTAGCTTGGGCAACATAGCAAGAAAACAGGAAAAGAAAAAAAAAAAAAAAAAAAAGGAAAGAAAGAAAAAAGCAAATGAATGTGGCCAAGTGGTAACAGTTGATTGGTGAATCTGGGTGAAGGGTAGATGACAGTCCCTATAGTATCCTCTCCACATTCTTTGAGGTTTATACTTTGCAAATAAGGAGGTGGGAGGTTCACATGAGATGTGGAGGTGAGTGGTGGGCTGAGAACCTCTTTTCCTCCCTCTGCTCTCTCGCTGGGGCTGCTGCGGCCTCCTGCGTGGTACCTAGATTGTTGGAGGCCACCGAGACCCTCCAGCTGGAGGTGTGGAGCAGGCTTAGGCGGCTCCACTGTCAGAGTGGGGATGGGGAGGTGTGAGCAGAGCCGGGAGAGGGGGTCCTGTGCGTCTGGATGCAGGGGCAGCTCGCATTTGAGAGATGGGCTTGGAGGAGGGTTATGTGCTGGGGAACTAGGTGACTATGGGGTCTGTAGGACTGTCCTCAGGCTGGCTCCCTCTGCCCCTGGGAGTTTAATACTCCCCTTGTACCCCTTTCACCACTGCCACACCAGCCTGATGTGCCAGACAGCAGGCAGCCTCTCGGGGCAGGAGAGGGGAGGTGGAGGGTCTTGTATCCCTTCCCCTGCCTGGGTGCCCACCATGGCCTGCCCATACCAACCCTGGTCTCGGTGCAGACTTGTCCTGCGATGTCCCTGGCATCTCCAGCTGAGTCCCTGCAAGACCTCAGAGCTTGTGACCAGGGAAGCTTTCAGCTGACCATCCTGCCCTCTGTATCCCCTGCAGGGGCCCCTGGAGCACCAGGGCAGAAAGACCCCCAAGACCAGCCCTGTGTCATCAGCCACAGCTCCCCAGCTTGGCTGACCCGAGCTGTGTGTGGGAGAGGGTGGAGGAGGAGGGGTGAGGAGAGATTGACAGAGGGACAGCCCCCAGGAGTCAGGGAGCGATCCTGGACCTAGAGGTGGGGGGCGGGGGTTGGGAGAAGTATCACCTTTGTCCTGTTCTAGGGGCCCTCCCTTTCGCCTCTTGGGGTGTCTCCCTTGGGACTGGGCCCAGGGAAAGCCTGGCCGGGTGTCTGACAGTGGCCTTCCCCCTGCCCACCCTCCCGTCCTCTGTGTCTGCCTGGCTGGGGAGCCTCGGTGTGAGAACGCCAGGGCAGGAGGGTGTGCATCCTGTCCCTGTGGCCCCTAACCGCAGGCTCTGCTGGGAGGAAGGGGCAAGACGGGGCTCACTTCTCAGCCCGCCCTTCCTGTGCAGGCAAGTGGTGAGGAGATGATGCGGAAGGTGAGGGCCTTATGTATTTTCTGGGGTCTCAGCAGCTGGGTGGTGGGTGCCTGGGAGGGAGATTTGCTGGATGAGGCCCCCCTTCCATGTGTGTGGCTGGGGTGGGGTGTTGGGAACTCTGCAGCCACTGAGATGCCTCCAGCTGCAGCAGGGACGAGGGGTGCCGCTGGCTGGTGGAGGAGCCCCTAGCTTGCTGCCTGGCCCTGGCCAGGACCGGAGTGACTGGGAATGCAGCCCTCACCCCTCCTCCCTTGGGCTTTCCTCCTGGGCCCCTGGAGGTCCTTCTCATGGCCCAGGGTGCTTATCCCTGCCCTGGGCTATGCCATTCAGACTGTGGGTGTGCGTCCCACAAGTGCCGGGGTCCCACTGGTCTCTGGGGCCGACGGAGGGATCAGAGACCCCAGGAGGGGCTGCTGGGGCCCAGCTGGGTGAGCCCGAAGACCCGGCCCTCCTCACTGTGGCGGCTGGAACTCCTGGCCCCTCCTGCCTGGACAGTGTCAGGCTGTGTCCTGATTTGTTTGTGCTCACCTGCCATCTGTCACATGGAGATGAGGACACTTCCCTTCTGAGGAGGCAGCCCTGGTGACTTGAAGTGCGTGCATGGTGGGTGGGTGCTGTACGTGGTGAGCTGCTCCTGGTTCAAACAAGACAGGCCTGGGCGCCCTTCCTCCCTCTGGGTTCGGTGGCCGTGCACTGGCTGTGCCCCATGACTCACGCTGTGGGTCAGGGCCTTGCCTGCCACGCAGGGGCTGTTGGAGGGTGGCAGGACTCCCTGTACCCACAGGGAGTGGCTGATGCCAGGGCCTTCTGCCCTCTCACTGGGCCACGAAAAAGGCCTTGGCGGATGGCTGGGGAGGGGCCCCCGCCCACCGGACGCTCCCACTGAGCCCTTGTGGGCCCTGGCGCCAGAGGCACGGCGCCAACTCAGTGAACCTCCCAGCCTTTCTAGGGAGGAGCCTTGGGCTGGTTGCCTTCCACAGCCGAGGCTCAGCGAGGCTGAACCCTGTGGATGTTTGCAGGAGGAGGTTCTGGAGCTGGCCACGGGGCTACACTTTGTCATTCCTGCCAGCTGCCCCCCTCCCTGCCCTGCCCTGGGGTGTCCCCTCCAAGGCACTTTAGCTCCACTCACATCTGGCCTTGGGTTGAGGACGTGGTGAGAGGAAGCTTTGATAGGAGGTGATTGGGCGTGGCACTGATAAGGCTGCTGGGGCTGTCGGCTCTGTGACCGCCTCTGCTTCCTGGGCCTCTGTGTGTCCCGTCCTCTGCCAAGTTATCAAAGGCTCCCCTTTGTTTATCCCAGAGCGAGTGTGCCTGGTAAGTGTGTGATGAGTGTAGGTGGAACTGACTAAGGTGCCCTCCTCCAGTAACCCTGGACAGAGTGCAAATCCTGGCCTGTGCCGCCAGGCCCTCCTCACCCAACTCCTGCTCATCCTTCAAAACCCAGCTCAACTGTCCTGCCCAGCTTTCCTGAGTCGCTGCTGGGCCAGCCCCACCTGGACACCTGGAGTCCCCTGTGTCCCTCAGTGGTCTGCCTGTGAGCTCAACACAGGGGAGGCCCCACTAACCATGTGTGGAACGGATGGGGTGGGAGATCTGTGTCCCAAGCCTCATGGCCTTGTCCCAGCTCCTGTTCTGGGGCAGGGGGTACCCAGCTTGTTTTTCCCTGTGGTAGCCACACCAGGAGCTCCTTGAGGATGGGGACCCCAGGCCACATCCCTCATGGATGAAATGGGGGTATGTGCAGTGAGGATGGCATGTGGTCGAGGCCAGCCTCGCCCATCAGTCTTTCCTGGGCCTCGGCCATGCTGTGGCCTTGTTGTTCCTCCCATTTTCAAGGTAGGGGCACTGGAGCACAGAGAGCTTCAGCAGCCTGAGGTCCTGCAGAGTGGGGAGACCGGCTCAGCCTCAGGCTTCTGTGCTGTCATGCTGTCACGCCCTCCACCCTTCAGGGCTGAGGGCTTTCTGTACATTACCCTTCCATTTTGCCTGGGAGGAGCCTGAGACTGAGAGGCAGGGTGTTTTGTTTAGGGTCGTGTCTCTGCCCTTAAAGCCCACAGCTCAGATGAGCAGCAGCCACCGAGAATACCTTGTGTCTGTCCTGTGCTTAGCCCTGTGTGGGTGTCAGGGACACAGAGATGACTGGAAGACTGTCCCTGACCTCAAGCTCTTCCTTCAGGGTAAGGGAGTGAGGTGCACGGGCACATCACATAGCAGTGAGATGGCTCCCAGGCTCTAAGTGGTACAGAGTGTTTTGAGGGAAGGAGAGATCAGGGACAGTTCACACTGATGTCACCGAAGTAAGGTTTTGAAGGATGCACAGGAGTTTGCCACGTGCAGGTAGAGTGTGCGCATCTGTGACTTCTGTCTCGCATCTTGGGATGCCATCAGCCTGGACCCGGTGTGAGGGCTGGTGGTGTCAGTCAGGCCCATCCCCCAGCTGTGTGCAGGCCTTTTAAGAATTTGCCATTTCTTGAATATCATGGGCCAGGTATGGCTCTGCACTTTATAGACATGATCTTTGTGATCCTTGATGAGGGTGCCAGTGTTCACTTCATTTTTTAGATTGAGGCTCAGAGAGTAGCTATCCCTTTTCCCAAGGGTCTTCTCACTGATGGCTGGAGTCTCACCTGGGCTGGAAAATCTCCCCGGTTCTCCAGCTGTCTGTGCAGAGCACACAGCAGTGTTTGGGAACTGGGTCGAGAGTGTGTCTGTCTCTGTACAGCTTGGGAGCCCTGGGGGCCAGTGTGGGTGGGGTAGACTGGGGACGTTTGCTGGCTGAGTGTGTCTGTCTTCTTGGGGAGAGGGAGAGCAGGGCGTGGAGGGGGTGTCCTGCCTGGTGCTCCTGCTTTGGGAGCTGGCCAGTCCCTGCCCTGTTTCTGAGAGCTTCTGGCTCTCTCTGGTGGTTCTGGTAGACATCTGGGAGTTCTTTTCCATCCGGTGGTCTATTCCTCTCTTTCGAGGGGGGGTGCTGTGGGGCGGGCACCTGAGCAGAGGGGCTGAGTCGCCCACCCAAGCTCTGCGCTGAGCCGGGCAAGGCACCTCCCCCGGCTCAGCCCACTTTCTGGAGCGTCTCTTCTGGCTGTGGCTGCCAGGGAGGGGCAGCAGTGGGGAGCCTGTGAGTTGTGCGGTGTCCATTTTCTTGCTCATGTGGGTTTTGTTTTGGTTTTTCTCTCATCCCAGCGTTAGCCCTTGGCATCCAACTGCACTTGCCCGATGGGCTGTGTCCTGACCGCTGTAAAACAGCATCATCGGTGGCTGCCTCCCGGTGCCCCCTGTTGCCACTCTCACCTTCTCACACCATCCTCTGTGACCTCTTGTCACCTTGCGCAATTCAAAACTCCCCAGTAAGATGCTCCATCTCTGTGGTCTCCTTACCTTTGCTGCAACCTCTCCCCTCTGTCTGAGCTGCCACCCACTCCAGGCATTCCCACTGACTGCCCAGGCTAGATGAGATCTCCACCCCAGGGTCCCACAGTCTTTAAGTGTTCTCTCATGTCAAGACAGAGACCCACATCTCATTCCTCTCTGCTGCACCAGCCAAGGTGCCCAAGGCCAGGCACAGAGCAGGTGCTTGGTGAGAGATGGCCAAGAGCAGCTGGCCTTGCCAAGGCTCCTGGACCGGGCGGGGGAGGTGCAGCAGGGCAGCATAGGCCTTGAAAGGGTCAGCAGGGTGGGAAGGGTCCTGGCTCTGTCCTGGTACCAGGCATCCCTTGGTCCAGGACCCTGGCCTGGGCCCTGGGCAGGCAAAGCTGGCAGCATGGGCTGGCTCTGGGTCTTGGAAGGGAGGGTATGTCTGCAGACCTGCTGGCCTTGGCAGCTGCTGGGCTGGCCTCTTGCTCCTGGGGCTCCCCTCTGCTCCTGGGCCCACCTTTTTCTCCCTTCGCTTTCCACTCACACCCCCACCCCCGTTTCCTTCTCGTTCTTGTGAGACCTTGCCCACTGCCTGGGAGAGGACCCTGCCGAGACATCAGCGTTGGCCTTTCTGCTGCCATGATGGAGATGCCTTCCAGGCTGCGAACGGGTGTGTCCCCCCGCCATCCTGGTCTTCCTCTCTGCTCTCCTGTAGACACATCTGGCATGCCTCATCCCTTTTCTGTGCCTCAGCTCTTTGTCGTTTTCTTCTCCTGCTCTTTCCTACCATGCCCCCCTCACCACTCTTTGCCTCTGTATTTTGTCTCCCTGCTCCCACCTCTCTCTCCGTCATGTGGAGCTCTGGGGTTGGAGGAGCAGGGCCCAGAGAGGGAAGTCTGGGAGAGCGTGGTGGTCAGCAGATGCTCTCAGGGTCCTGGGCCAGCGCCCTCCTTTCCTAGAGCTTTCCCCTCTCCTGGTGCGGCTCCCCTTCTCTGCCCTTGCCCACCTATCCTTCACCTCCTTCACCTCCCCTCCCCCTCCCGACACAGCTAAAGGAGGAGGACAGCTGCCACTTATCATGGGGGGTTGTGGAAGGTCCACCTCTGAGACTCTTGGTTGGGAGCAGAGCTAGTGGCTGTGAGCTCATGTGTGTGCCCTTGTGTATTGTGTGTGGGGGGTGTGCAGAGCAGAGTGCCCGGGGCAGGTCACATCTAAAAACCCAGTCAGATTGGAAGCAGACTCTGCGTGCCCCCCGGCAGTTCCTGGCCACCCCTCGCTGACCTCCTTGTTCCAGGATGGCTCCTGCTGGTTCAGGGCCTGCTCTGCTGTTGCCTGTGGCATTCATGGGCCTTGGACCCAGGGAATAGAGTCATGCAGAGAAGTGGGGCTGCCCCTGCTTGGCCCTTCCCCTGCTTGCCTCACTTTTCAGCTGCCAGGGTGGGGGCAGAGCACCCAGGGGTACAGTGTGAGATCAGCAAGGCGGGTGCCCAATCCTTCCTGCTGTCTTTGAAGCCTCCCTCCTCCTGGCTGTGGTTACTACGTCAAGCCTGTCCTGAGCTCCATTTTTGGCCTATTGTCAAGCCCTGGGTAGAGGGCGGGGAGGCCCGAAGACCTGGTGGACCCAGCCATGCCCTGGGGGATTGCAGCCCTGGGTGAGGACCCTGGGCTGGGTAACGGTGGCTAGAGGCTTCCCAGACCCCAGTCTGTGCTGTTGGTGACTGAGCATTCTTGGTTTGGCCACTCTCCTTTCCAAGGTAACACTCTCCCCTTCTCTCTTGGCTTCGGCAGGTTCTCCAGAAGCTGGGGAAGGCAGATGAGACCAAGGATGAGCAGTTTGAGCAGTGCGTCCAGAATTTCAACAAGCAGCTGGTGAGTGTGGGTGGCCCTTGGCCTTAGGGAGTTTGTGAAAATTTGGCTGCCAGGTGGAAAATGGCACAAGCTGAATTTGTGGAGTACGAGAGCTTGGAGGAGGATAATCAGTTGTGCTGACAAGATCATGTAAGACTTCCTGGAGAAGGCAGCCCTGGCAATGCATGCTGGGAAAGAAGAGGGTTGGGGTATGTACGCTTTAGGTCCTTGGTAGGAGGCATAGAAAGGGTAGTTGGCGGAGGGGGAGGGTGGGATAGGAGCAGGCAATAGATTGTGGCCAGACTCGGGGAGACTTTGCACGTCGGGGCAAGTGGGAGCTATTGAAGCTTCTTGCCAGGAGAATGGCATCTGCAGCAGTTAGCGTGGGGGCAGAGCAGGCTGGATTTGATTTGGGCATCTGCTGAGCATGGTGTGTGCCTGGCTCTGTGGCAGGCTGAAGGCTGGGCTGTTGGGAGGCGTCCACAGCCATCTCCAATTGGCCCGGGAGCATTCTGAGAGAGGGCTGAGAGCAGCTGGGAGGGCTGGGGAGCAGCTGGGAGGGCCGGGGAGCAGCTGGGAGGGCCTGGGAGCATTCTGGGAGAGGGCCAGGGAGCATTCTGGGAGAGGACTGGGAGCATTCTGGGAGATGGCCGGGAGTAGCTGGGAGGGCTGGGAGCAGCTGGGAGAGCTGGGAGCATTCTGGGACAGGACTGGGAGCAACTGGGAGTGCTGGGAGGATTCTGGGAGAGGGCGGGAGAGCAACTGGGAGGGCCAAGAGCATTCTGGGAGACGGCTGGGGAGCATTCTGGGAGAGGACCAGGAGCAGCTGGGAGGGCTGGGAGCATTTTGGGAGAGGGCTGGGGAGCAGCTGGAAGGGCTGGGGAACATTTTGGGAGAGGGCCGGGGAGCAGCTGGGAGGGCCAGGAGCATTCTGGGAGACGGCTGGGGAGCATTCTGGGAGAGGACCAGGAGCAGCTGGGAGGGCTGGGAGCATTTTGGGAGAGGGCTGGGGAGCAGCTGGAAGGGCTGGGGAACATTTTGGGAGAGGGCCGGGGAGCAGCTGGGAAGGCCAGGAGCATTCTGGGAGAGGACCAGGAGCAGCTGGGAGGGCTGGGAGCATTTTGGGAGAGGGCCGGGGAGCAGCTGGGAGGGCCACAGGCATTCTGGGAGAGGACTGGGAGCAGTGGGGAGAGGCCCCAGGGCCAAGTCGGCCTTGACTTGCCAGAGGGGCTCAGCCTGACAGGCTTCCCTGGACAGGGACTGGGGAGCCACCTTGGCTGCTTGTCCTTTAGGCCAGTTATGGGAGGAGTTTCAAGGCCCAGGTAGACCCTGTGGCAAGGATATCTACTGCCTCTGTGACCCTGGACAATTCCTTCCCAGGGCCCCTTGGGCCTCAGTTTTCTCACCTGCAAAATAGCGGCTTGAAGAAGAAACATGGTCTTCGGTTCTGATTCCATCTCTGGGAAGTCCTGCAGGATGTCCCTGCTCAGCTGGCTTCATCAGGTTGTGGGTTGCTCTGAAGGCCCTTTAGGAGTTGCTGTGGCCATGGGCCAGGAACTGCTGTGTTTGACAGACATCTTTGCAATCCTTGAAATGGGGGCTGATATTCTCCTCATTTTGCAGATGAGGCACTTGAGTTTCAGAGAGGTTACGCACATCTTCCAAGGCTATGTAGCTGGTGTGTAGCTCTGTGGCCTTTGGCTCACTCTCGAGTTTCCTCTCTGGAGCTGATCCCTTGTCCTGAGGGCAGCTGGCTAGGCTGGGGAGACAGGTTAGGGGTGGATTTGGTGGGGGCCCCTTAGAACAGGCTGAGCTGGCCGGGCACTGTGGCTCATGCCTGTAATCCCAGCACTTTGGGAGGCCGAGGCGGGCAGATCATGAGGTCAGGAGTTCGAGACCAGCCTGGCCAATATGGTGCCTCTACTAAAAATACAAAATTAGCCAGGCGTGGTGGCATGCGCCTGTAGTCCTAGCTACTCAGGAGGCTGGGGCAGAAGAATCTCTTGAGCCTGGGAGGCAGAGGTTGCAGTGGGCCGAAATCATGCCACTGGACTCCAGCCTGGGCTACAGAGGGAGCCTCCGGTCTCAAAACAAACAAACAAACAAACAAACAAACAAACAAAAAACAGGCTGAGCTTTGACAGAGTGAGGGAAGCACAGTTGGGAGCTGAGGCTCTATGTGGCCTGGCCCCAGGGCTGAAAGCACAGTGTTGCTGTGTCCACTGTCCCTCAGAGTCACCCTCTCTGGGTCTCTGACTCTGGGCAAGCAGTCACTCACTGCTCCTCGGACAGAGGGGTTAGACAGAGAGGCGAGGGCTAAAGATAGCCAGTGCTTCAGGCTGCCAGGTGGCTGCTGGGCTGTGGGTGTGGAGCAGTCCTGAGATGGGCCTCTGTCTGCCCTCAGGCTCGGGTTTGGTGAGGTGGCTGGCTTTTCAGGGGCCAGGGCTGGCAGTTGGGGTGGGGGTTTTAAGGTCGTGTTCAAGGCCGGGGCTAAGGCAGCCAGCCAGTTCTGGATTTGATTGGTGTGTGGGGATGGCAGGGTGTGGGGGTGGGGGTGGGGACCAGGAAGGAATGGGGTGAAGGTCACTGTTGTTGGGGGAGTGAATTCAGGAGGCTGCAGTGGGCTTGGGGGCCCTGGGAAAGGAGAGACAGAATGGGGCGTGGGAAGACTGGAGGCAGAGCTTTTTTTTGCCCCTTATTCTGTGAGCCCCAAGCCTAGTGGGCCCAGTGCTAGGAGGGACAAAGATGGCAGGTGATTCAGTCTTTAAGAAGCGAAAACTCCCACCACTTCCTATGGCGGTGGGGGGCCCTAGGAGAGGGTGTAGATCACCCTGCTGTCACCTGCTCTCACAAGGACCCAGGTGCACAGCCCCTCCTGGGCCCACCAGGCGCTGGTCACAGGAGCACCCCTGCCTTCTGCCGCTGCTCTGAGAGCCCATGGGGCCTGCTTTCCCCTCCCCCAGAGTACCGCACAGCCAGCACAGGCGCTTCTGGAAGCCAGCCTGGGTCTCCAGGGCATCCCAGCTCCTCTTCCTAGGGGCCGTCTGTAGCTTTCCAGGCCGTAGGGCTGTCATTGCTGTTTGTCTGTCACTGAGGTGGGGCAAGTCTGATTCCTTCTTGTCCCCGGGGCCTCCCCAAGGTTTTGCTCGAAATGGGCATCCCTGGCTATTGCGTGAAGGTCGTCCCCTGAACTGATGCCCGAGGGGTGAGAGTCGGAGCTGGAGCCAGAGGGGTCCATGTAGGAGGGCCGTCCCTGACCCTAGACCCGCTGGGAACACAGGGACTTGGGTGCTCAGGCCACCCGTGGGGACTGATCTCCAGGGAGGCCCAGAGAGGGCTTGGGGATGCTGGCTGAGCCCAGCCCCACTGGAGCTGCTCCAGGCCCTTCCTGACTCCCCCAAGTCCTGTAGCTGGGACACGGGCCGAGGTGGGCAGTGGCTCCCAAATCTTATCTTCCCCCAGCTGGGCTCTGTGAACTCTGGGACCTCCAGAGAATTCTTTCTCAGATCCCTGTTTAGGGGCTGAGGGAGCCGGTTTGGAAGCAAACACACACTGCTCTGTACTGGCCTGGGCGCTGCTCTGCAGGGGGCAGCTGGCTGGGGCCTCAGTCGGGGGAGAGCTGTGTCTACCCTGGGGACTGAGGAGGAGCTTAGGAAGCCAGCTGCAGTGGGCACAGGGAGGCAGTGCTCCAGCTGGCCCCTCGCACATCTGCGTGCCACGTGCCGGCGCACAGCCCAGCGTTGTTTGGGAAACACAAGGAGCCCTGGTACAGCCTGAAGACCAAGGCCGGGGGAGCACAACGACCCACCCCATGGGGACTCCTGTGGCGGAGGGGTGGGTGGAGGGAGCTGAGAGGTGTGGCCGGGATGGTGGAGGCTTGGCAGGGAGAGAAGCTGGATCTGGAAGATTTGGTGACATCAGGGGACACAATAGCATCCCGTCATGAACACACTAATCCTCGTCTCAACCAACAAAGCCTTTAATTATGAAGACTTAGGGTGGCTGTGTCAGGAGTGAGGTGGACCCTTCCTCATTCCTCGGCCCCGCAGGGTCTCCATCTGACCCCCGAGTGGAATTGCGGGGAGGTCTCCATGTCCATGGAGTGGCCTTCTGTTTCTTCACTCCGTCTCACATCAGCGGGCCTTGAACTGGGATGTTTGTAAAGGTGATGATTAGCCAGTGTTTTACACCCTGGCTAAAGATTACACCTTTAATCTACGGGGAATTAAAGGAATTTTAGAGTTTTTTTTTTTTTTCACATGTCCTCTCTTTAAATTATATATCCTGTGTGCTGCTCTGAAGCTCTCCCTGTGGATGTCTCTACTGTCACACAGAAGCATTCATCATAGTGGGCAGATCTGCGGGTTCTCAGGGCCGCATCACTACCCGTTACCCACAAAACACGCCGCGGGCTGCGTGCCCAGGCTTGGAGGGTCTCGTGGGCTCTCCCAGTCTCTGTGTGACTGGGCCGGTCGCTGACCCTCTGTCCGCTTCTGTGCTGCCAGGTGAGGCAGTGGTGTTGAGAAGACCACCTGGAAGGTGCTGGTCCCCAAGGCACCAGGGCAGGAAGAGCGGCCCCAGCTAAGGACAGGGAAAGACCTGCAGTGGGGAGACAGAAGAGGGTTTGAGGGTGCTGGGGGTGAGCCTGCGGAGGTGGCCGGGTCCCTGCTGGCCTTCGCCTGGAGACTGACCTGAACGGATGGGACCCACCTTCCGGCTCTTGCGCAAGTGTGAAGCTGGCCAGACTGGCGCTCTGCAGGCATGCTGGGTCTCCTGGGACCATGGCCAGCTGCCCCTCCTCAGGGCAGGAGGTGTCCAGAACATGGGTGTCCCTGAGGCTTGGGCTGGCAACAGGCAGAGGAGGCCAGGGGGGTGCCCTTCTACTATGAAGATCAGCCTCAGCCACTGTTGCTCTCCCAAGCCCCGTCTCTGCCTCGCGTTCCTGTCCTTAGCATGAAGCCCATCTCCTGAGGCCTTCCTTCAAGCTCCAGAGCCTGGGCTGTCTCACTGGATCTGAGGAGTGCCAGGCAGGGATCATTCACCTTCCATTGAAAGACAAGGAGAATGAGGTTCAGAGAGGCTCACTAGCTTACTTAGGGCTGCGTGGCTAGTAAAGGACACAGCTGGGTCTGCATGGCCTCAAAGCCCATGTGCAGCCCACTCTTTGCACATGGCTTCTGGAAACTTCCACAGCTCACTGAGCACAGTCTCAGACCTCAGGGCTGGCATCGCCTGTTGTTCACCCCTCCTGGAACCTGGAGTTCTCCACTCAGCTTTCCTGGCTCTGGTTTTGATGTCCCAGAGGGAATTGAGGCCTGGCCCATGCTTCTACCCTCTCTGCTGGCCTTGCTGTCTCAGGAAGCCCCTGGAGGCTACTCTCCCAGCTCAGGGAGCTTCACCACCCAGCCCACTGCCCCCTCAGCCTTTTCTCTCTACATCCTATGTCCCTGCTCTCAGCCGGGCCAGTGAGTCCTGGCCATGAGCCCTGCATTCTGCCGCCCTACTCTGATGCCGTCTCTTCCTTAGGTCTTCGGTCCTTGCACAGGCTCACACCGGGCCCTCTTTTCCTAGTATGAGGCAGTGGGAGCTCTCTGTCCTTGGGCACCACCTGAGCTTGTGGAGCAGGGGTCCTGGCGGTCACACCTGCCTTGTCCATACTCCTGTGCTCGTTGCTTACTTGTCGGCAGGTGTCTGAGGGCAGGTCTGTGAGTGCTGCTGCTGCTGCATACTGGTGCTGTGCTGTATGTGTGTCATTCAGCCGTAGCCCCAGCATGTCATCCCGGAGGGGGGCTCTTTGTCTTCCTGCCTTCCTTCCCAGGCTGAGAATGGCATCTGGAAGAGGGCAGGTGCCCACAAACATGGGCAAGGGTGCCTATGGACACAGGGCTCCTGAGGCAGGAGTGGTGACCGTAGCTGCTGTCCTGTTGGGAGGTCAGCTGATCCGTGGCTGCTGTCAGGAGAGCAGCCTGGTTCATTCATGTGAGGATGGTAGGAAGGAGAGGGGTCAGGGACTGGGTGTGCCATCAGTCCCTGACTTCATCCTTGACCTTCTCCTTGCAGACTGAGGGCACCCGGCTGCAGAAGGATCTCCGGACCTACCTGGCCTCTGTCAAAGGTAGGAGGCAGGCAGGGTGCACCTGGCCCATGTAGAGCTGGTGGGTACAGAGCTGGGGAGGGTGGGACAAGGGCTATCAGTGGGAGGCCCACATACTTCCTTTCTGTCCCACAGCCATGCACGAGGCTTCCAAGAAGCTGAATGAGTGTCTGCAGGAAGTGTATGAGCCTGACTGGCCCGGCAGGGATGAGGCAAACAAGATTGCAGAGGTGAGCATGGGACAGGCGTCCCTGCCCTTCTCAGAGGGCCCTCTGGTCTCAGCTCCTGTCCCACTCTGCTGTGCCCTCTGGGGCAAGCCTCTCTGGTTCTCAGGCATTCGCGTGCTGTGTGCCCTGGGGCAAGCTGCCTTCCCTCTCTGCGGGCCTTTCTCCTGACTCGCCCTCACACCAAGGTGGGCAGATGGTGGATCGTGGCTGTCCTTATTTGTGTGTTATGGCTCACGACTCACAAAGCCTCCCTGGCTGACCCCAGTCCTCCGTGTATCTGATCCTCACAGTCACCCCAATAGGGCAGGAACTTTTACCCCATCTTACAGATGGGGAAACTGAGGCTCTGAGAAGCCACCGAGCTGTGAAGAGATGGGGCTGGGGCTGGTCCCTGCGAGGGGAGCACTGGGGTGGGTGTGGCCCAGCACCCCTGGTGGCACTGTGGTGCTCTTGCCTGTCTCAGAACAACGACCTGCTATGGATGGATTACCACCAGAAGCTGGTGGACCAGGCGCTGCTGACCATGGACACGTACCTGGGCCAGTTCCCTGACATCAAGGTGAGAGGCCCACTTGCTGGGACCTTCCTGTCCCTTTGGGTCTCAGGGCTATGGGAGGAAGCCTCACGGCACGTGTGTGTGTGTGTGTGTGTGTGTGTGTATGTGTGTGTGTGTTGCTGTGGAGTGGCTGGCTGTATGATTGTGGAAGGTGTAGAAGGGTGAGTAGGGCCTAGGCGTGTGTGTGCCTGCAGGTCCCCTGTGTTTATACCGTGTGTGCTTGGAAGGGTATGTGTGCATGTCACCTGTTGTCTGGGTCTACATGTGTGGGTGTGTTTGTGTGTGTGCATTCACAAAGCCTGCTGTCTCTGCTGGGCCTGGGTGAGTGCTAGGAGCTGGCAGTGTCTCTGGTCTCCACCGAGGTGAGACCACATGGTGATGTGCACATGGCAGCCTGGGTTGACCATTGGGTTGGACGAGATCCCCTTGGCGGGCAGGATGGGGGTGTCATGCTCATGCTGGCCTCAGGGGCCCCCAGTGCAGATGCCTCAAGCTCCCCGAGTCTGATTGTTCGTGGCTCTGGAGATGAGAAGCCAGGGGCCAGGCCAAGGAAAAGACTTGGCTGACACGTCACCAGCTGGTGGACACGGACACATGGGCTCATGTGCAAGGAAATGGTTTCACACAGTGGGGCTGGGCTGCCTGGAGGGGGTGAGCTCTGTCACCAGGAGGGTTCCAGCCACAAGGGCTCAAGGGTTCCTGTGGAGCTGGGGTCTCCTGCCCGCCCTGCGGGTCCATCCAGGGTCCACGGGACCTGGAGCCTCAGCAGGGGTGCCAGGCCTCGCTCAGCACCCTCCTCTGTCTGCGCTAGTCACGCATCGCCAAACGAGGGCGCAAGCTGGTGGACTATGACAGTGCCCGGCACCACTACGAGTCCCTTCAAACTGCTAAAAAGAAGGATGAAGCCAAAATCGCCAAGGTAAGGGCTGGAGGCCGGTCGGGGCCGCGTCTGCAGGAGGCTGAGAGAGGGCGGGTGTCTAGGACCCCAAGGGTGGAGCCTTCCTCCTGCCTGGCCCCAGGTGGCTGAGCTGGGGGTGGGGACGCTGCTGGGCCCAGGCCGGTGAGTGAGAGGCCCCTGTGGGTGCCTGGGTGAGGTCCACTGTAGGCCCATTCCTGCCCCCACCCCTGTGCCACCCCGGCCCCTCAGCCCTGATCCAGGCCACCAGCCAGCCTGAGGATGGGCCTCTTGGGTTTCCCTGGAACGGCGCCGCCCTGCCTGGCGAGCCGGGTGGAATTCGTCACGCGATCCCAGGCGACCTGTCCCTGGCTGGAGCGAGCCAGTAGGTGCACAACTGGCCCCACTCATCCTGTGATGCGGGGCTGGGGCGGCCCCCTCCTCCGGGCAGGGCCTTGCTTGCTGGGTCCCCTGTGCTGCTAACCACAAGCACCTTTTGCCTCTGCAGTTGGAGTTCACCCCCTCTCCTTGACCCCTCGGGCTCCCCCTAATTCTGTCGGCCTCAAGGGCCCATATCTGCTTGGGGCGGCCCCCGCGCGTGGGGCGTGTGGACGTGCATTTAATCTGTGTGTCTCTGTTTCTCTCTCCCTACCTCCCTGGTCTCTCCACCTTCCTTTGCCTTGACCTCCCCACCCCAGCCTGTCTCGCTGCTTGAGAAAGCCGCCCCCCAGTGGTGCCAAGGCAAACTGCAGGCTCATCTCGTAGCTCAAACTAACCTGCTCCGAAATCAGGTGACACTGGCTTCTAACCTTGCACGTGCTGGCGCCTTCCGGTCTGTCGTCCTGTCCTCTTGCCCTGCGGCGGAATGCAGGGCTGGTGTCTGAGCCCGGCCAGGGCGGGGTTTTTCAAAGGCCTTCCCTGGGAGAGCTCCTGCTTCAGAGGAGACCTGAAGTCAAATGTAGGGGTCAAAGGAACTGGCTGAGGGGCTCTGTGTGACCTGGGTGGGGGCATAGGTGTGCCCACTCCGTGTCTGCGTCTGTGGTCGTTCCTGGAGACTCCTCTGAAATCCTAGTGGCCCAGGAATGCCTTTGAGCCATTTGTCCTCTGTGAGGGCTCCTTTGGGGAGGGAGGCGACATCTTCAGGCCCCTGTACTGCCATGCCTGTCCTTCAAGCCTTGTGACAACTCCGAGATCATCTTGAATTTACTGAGCAGACCAAGCTGCCCAGAGAGGCACACCACAGCTTCCTCCCAGGGCCCCACAGCCAACAGTTAGGGGCAGGGTTGGGGCTCTCCTGACTGAAGCCCCTGCATCCTTTTCCTGGGACTTGCGGTCCCCGTGGTGACTCTGGAGGAGTTACTGGGAGGACCCTCCAGTCTGGCTGGGATGCTGAGACCTGGAGGGGAAGTATGGGTCCCCGGCCTTTGGGGATTCATGGAGGGCAAGTGACCAGCACCTCAGTGTTCCTGGGGGGCTTCCTGGAGGAGGCTCTTTTTACAAAACTCCTGGGCCATCTCACCATCCTGGCCATAGAGCTATGGTCTTCTCAGCCCCCTGTCCTCCGAATGGGTCACAGTGTGGCCAGGGACCTCTGGATGCAGTGCCCTATGAGAGGTGGGTTTTCTCTCCAGTGAAACTGAGGCACATTTCGGTTCAGTGTAGTCACAGCCTGGATGCGGCCCTCACACTTCTTCACGTTCCCGAGGGGCCAGCGATAGGGGCCCGGCCCAGGAGGTTGGGTTTCTCTCTGGGCAGCTGCCCCATTTTTTCTGAGCTGCCTGTTGATTTCATCATTTTCATGGAGTGCCTGCGACGTGGAGCGCTCTGGGTGGGCTTGGCATGGCTTGCTGTCCAATTTCTTTTTCTTTTTTTGAACGGGTCTCGCTCTGTTCCCCTGGCTGGAATGCAGTGGTGCGATCATGACTTACTGCAGCCTTGATTTCCCCAACTCAAGCAATCCTCCTGCCTTAGTCTCCTGAGTAGCTGGGACCACAGGTACACATCACCGTGCCTGGCTAAATCTTTAAGTTTTTTGTGGAGACTGTGCCTCATTATGTTGCCCAGGCTGGTCTTGAACTCCTGGGGCTGAGCGATCCACCTGCCTCGGCCTCCCAAAGTGCTGGGATTACAGACATGAGCCACTGCTCCTGGCCTGGCTGTCCAATTTCTCACCTGATCTGCTGCCTGATTTCTTTTAGGCCAGCGCTGACTTTGGAGGCACTGAGTGCTGACAGCCAGGGTCTGGGGGTGACGCCTAGGGGCCTTCAATAGGCCTGAGACTTCATCTGCCTCTGGAGGTGGAGGAGGAACCAGGGGCTGGAGTGGGTGTGCCCTGCCAGTCCATTTAGCACTTGGGCTAGAAGGGAAATGGGACTACTGACTGAGGGCTGGGGTTTCTGAATTATTTTCCCTGAAACAGGTGAAACGTTTTTTTTGTGGATGGGAGAAATCCTTAGGAGGCTATGGGGCCTGCCCAGTGCTTTTGGGCTCCTGGGACAGGTGTGGTTGGGACTCTGGAGGGAGGGCCTGCCCCCACGCCCACCCTGGGGAAGCAGAGAGAGGGTGAGGCAGGCAATCACATCTTTGGGTACTGGGCTGTGAATGTTTCACAGTTTGGCCAAACTGGCTGTCTCAATTGGGTCCCATCTTTATTTGAGCACATCCTCCTTGTCCCCACCCCACTCATACCTGGCTGGAGGCAGGACAGCCTTTAGAGTGACCTGTGGGCAGCTGGCTGGCTGTGAGATGGGACAGCTGGGACTCCGGGGCTGCCCTGCGGGGGGACTTGACTTTGGGGAGACAGTGCATCCTCTCTAGGCTGTACCAGGGGAGCTGACCGGCTCCATGAGGACCCTGGGCCAGTTCTGAGTTGCTCTCCACACCTGCCCTAGCGTCCTGAATGCTGTCCTCGGGACCCCGGACCCACGTGACTCTTAGCTTCAGTGGAGCTGGGGTGGGGGCACTCTCTCCTCATGGCAGACATGGCAGACAGCCCTCACCTTACTCCCTGCCCCTTCCACATGCTTTCGAAAGAGCCAGAATATGAGGAATGCCAACCAAAGGGAATACAAGACACAGGTGCTGACTTCAGGAACTCAAACGGAACTGTCCGGGCTCTGGCTTTCCATGGCGTTGCTGAGCTGTGAGAGCGTGGCTGGGGGCAGATGTGCCCCCAGACAAGCTGCAGTGCTGTCTTCACTGCTGTCCCCACCGTTGCCATCTGGGCAGTTGTGGGGGTGGTGGCTGCATCCTCATGGAGAGGGGGTCCTAGTGGGTAGAGAAACCGGGCGGTTCAGGCAGGTTCATGTGGAATGTGGGACTTTAGACCCACTCTTGGCAGTTGAGGGTGGGGAGTATGTGTGATGGTGCTCAGCTCACAACAGTACCCCTAGGAGTCACTCATTTTATGAGTTCCATAGAACCGTGGTTGGCAGCCCCCCTTCCAGGTACTGGGATGCCCAGAGGAGTAGGGCAGAGATGGCCCACCCATAGCCTGGAGAGGGAGGAGGGACAGTATTCCTCACCCCACCCTGGTGTGGGTTGCCCAGGGCCCCTGGATCTAAGAGAGGCATGCATGTTTGAATAGACATTCTCCCTGCCCCCCAAATCTGCCTTTAAATTTTTATTGGATTCTAAAAAGTCAGGCAAGGAGCCCACACCCACTCTAGCGAGTAGCTGGAGGTCACTTGTCAGAAGCCATGGTGGCCCCTCCTCCAGTCCCAACCCAAGTCCCTGGGGCAAGGGGCTGACCTGGGCTAGTCCTGCTGCCTGAGACTGGATGGGACGGCTGGCTAGGCTTGGGGCAATCGTGTGCTTTGTGGTTAAGTGGCCTTCCGGCCATCTGGCTGCATTTGCCAGAAGGCAGCCCAGCCCAGGCCCCAGCCCAGGCCCCAGCCCCGGCCTGAGAACGTGACGCTGCTGGCGGGAGGTTTCCCTAGGCGGGGCCTGACACGTTCCTGGGCTGTGACTCACACCCTGAATCTCTGAGTCACTCTCCCCGGCAGTGTCCTCCTGCAGTGAGCCAGCAGAGCCCCTTCCCCAGGCGGGCGGGTGGGCTGGGCACCAGGCGGGGTCTGTGACTCACCTGCCGCCTGCAGTCCCTTCCCCAGCACTCTGTGACCTTGCGATGGGGCCTGAGCGCCACCGCCTGGTGGGTGTGAGCGGCCTGGAGGGCGCAGGGCCTGCCCTGGGGAAGGTGTGGGCCAGGAGTAGGACCAGGCACCGCCCAGCCGCCCGGCTGCCTCCTCCCTGGACCTGCACCCTCCTCTAGGGTCCCCCTGACATTTCTAGAGGTGCCTGAGTGGCTGCCTCTGGTCTCCCTCTGGTGGAGACAGGTCCCAGGAGAGAGAGGGCTTTGTGGGAAGGACTGTCCCCGGGAGGTGAAGTGAAGGATGGTGGCTGGGGCTGCCAGGAGCTGGCCCTCAGAAACGGGGAGGGAGCACTCAGGGGCAGGGGCGGTGGGGGACAGCGACAGATGCTGCCTTGAGAGCCAGAAGGCAGTGGCAGGACTGGCGCCTAGCCTGAGGGGGTTCATGTGGAAGTGGGCAGGGTCCCCACTTGGCTGGGTCTGGGGTCTGCATGTCCTGTGTCCAGCTCGCCAAGCCCTGGACTTGCCCCTCTTGTGCCCTACTCGCCGCTCACTGCCCTCCCGGCCACCTGGGCCTCTTTTTGGCAACGGCTGCTCAGCCCTCCCTTTTGCAGATGTCCTCAGGGTCCTGGAGGGCTGCAGGGGGAGGTCGCTAGCGTGGGTGTCCACATCCAGTTCAGCCTCTGTCTTGCCCAGAGCCCTGGTCCTGGTACACTGGCCAGGAGGGGTGGGCAGGAGGTGGGTGGATTGGCCATGCGGCTGGGCTGGCTGGGACAGACACCCAGCAGAGGGGAATGACCCGTGCTGCTCTCCAGGCCGAGGAGGAGCTCATCAAAGCCCAGAAGGTGTTTGAGGAGATGAATGTGGATCTGCAGGAGGAGCTGCCCTCCCTGTGGAACAGGTGAGGCCCGGCGCGGTGCCCAGCCTGTGTGCTGCGGTGCCTGGGCCCTCTCGGGTTTATGTCTCTGATGCGCATGTGTGGTTGTTTGTGGGTGAGTGTGTTTCTGAGTTGCTGCCTTGAACTGCCTGTTCACCTGGCCCCCATCCTTCTGCCCATCTGTAGCCGCGTAGGTTTCTATGTCAACACGTTCCAGAGCATCGCGGGCCTAGAGGAAAACTTCCACAAGGAGATGAGCAAGGTAGGCCCTGGGGACTCCTCTGAGGGGCCACGCTCCACCCTGGCCAAGGGTCAGAGTCAGAGTTGTGGGAGGGGCGGCCTGAACTCCTCCTTCCCTGGCAGGTTCAGCACACACTAGTGACCACAGCGCGCCCTCCATGCCCTGTGGAACAGCCCCCTTCAGGAGTGCCTGGGCCCCAGGGAGTGCAGCAGGGCATGCCGGGGAGGCTGTGAGCGTTTTCTGGGTCCCGGCCTGGGCAGACCACCTGAGAATGTAGACCAGGCCCTCTCAAACTGTGAATGTGTTCTCTAGCAGCCTTGGCCCAGGGAGTGCAGTGTTAGACAATGGTGGCAGTTTCTCCATTTGTAGGAAAAAAATTACCAGCATTTTCTCAATTTTAATTTTATTCCCATGTTTTTGAGACATTTAAATAGGCCTGTTTCGTCTGCACGAATCCACTGTGCGACAGGGTCTGGACTGATGAGCCTACCTTTCTCTGTTGTGTTATTTTCATTTTAACCTATCTGGCAACTAAAACGCAAAGGTGTTGAACTTTGCAGTTGGAGAGACCCAGGGCTGGCACCCCCGCCCCCAGTGGTGGGTCTGACTTTGTGTCTCGGGCCCAGAGGGATGAAGTAATGATGGTGGAGTCCAGGCCCAGGGTTGGAGGAGGAGAAGCAGCTTGGGGCCTCTCCTGACTCACACCCCTGAGTATGGTTTCTTGCCTTTTAGACTTTCTCTTTCCTTCTTACCTTTTCCCCTTTCCCTTCGAAGATTTGAGACAACTTATGAAAAGTTTAAAAAACAGAGAGAGGTGTTTTAGAGAAGGAACATTTATATAAAATTAGTCTGTAAAAATATATGCCACAGGGCATAGTTATTTATAAATAGGATGAAAGTTCGGCTCTGAGCTCCCTAGTGGCCAAATCAAAGAGAGGAATATTCTCAGTAATGAGAATCACCACGTGTGAGGAATAAACCTTCTCTTGTGCCTGTGCTTTCAGTGAAATATCCAGCAGTTGTAGTGTGGTCTGAAAGCATCTTGGCAAAATGACCTTAACAATTAAGATCAACAGTCCGCCAAAACAATTTTTAAGAGAAAAATGTAAAAATAGTTCATGCTCTATGTGGCATTTTAGGATATCCCTATAAGTAGGAGGGAAAAAGATAGCTTCCAGAGACAACAGGCATTAGTGATGTAGCCCACTGGCCCCGTTTTGTTGCCCCTTGGTTTTTCTAGGTTTGGTGTGCTGGTTCCTTGCTCTCACATATGGGGAAAGAGGAGCTTGTTCCTGGCCAGGGGCCGGGGGTGGTGGTCAGAAGCAGAGGTGTTTGGGGAAGGTGGGGCTGTTTGGTGGCCCTGGAGGCCCCCCACCTCCTCACTGTCTCTCCCACAGCTCAACCAGAACCTCAACGACGTGCTGGTTAGCCTGGAGAAGCAGCACGGGAGCAACACCTTCACGGTCAAGGCCCAGCCCAGGTACGTGCGGGGAAAGCCCTGGCACCCCTGACTGTGTGCACGGCAGGGGCAGGGCTCCTTCCTCTGACCCTGCTGGGGCCCTCCCTGGTCCCCTGTGAGTTTGGCCTTGGAGGTCTAGGGACCTTCCTGTCACGGCCTCTCTGTGCTCAGGGAAGCAGGTGAAGGCAGGTCTCTGTCTCGAATGTCCCTGTCCCTCTGGCTGTGTTCATTGAGGAAGGAGCACTCTGGGGAGTCCACGGGTCCCTGAGCCGGCGGACCCCCTCACTGTGGAGCAGGAGCATCCGGGGTTGGGGTGGGCAGCCTGCTCAGCTTTGGGGACTGGGGGGTGTGAACAGCCCCATGACTCTGGGGCGTGCAGTCCTCTCAGAGCAGGGAGGTAGCACCGCCCTTCCCTCTCCTGCTTCTGGAAAAGCTCACGTCCCTGGATGGCAGCATTCTGCTCACCCGCACGGGCGTCCTCTTCCTGTCCTCAGCCTGGGAAGCCCAGCTGCAAGGAGATCTCTGTTTCCTGAGGGGGAACCATGGGGGAGGAGGGAAACGCCTTGCTCTCCTGGCTGTGGATCAGAGGAAGCAGCGAGCCTGGGACTTCCCCTCCCTTCTGGCCATGTCTGTGTGTGTGTGTGAGGGGGACTGTGTGCGACAGGTGTATGTGCATACACACACGCACATCACAGCAGAGCGCAGAGAGCACCGATGAACTCTGTAAAACGGGGTGACCGTCTGCTTCCTGGGGTATTGCCTGGGATGATGAGGGTATTGGGTGGTGGTGGTTGCCCCCTCCTTCCCTGAACGTAAAATAGTTGTGGCTGAGAGAGGGGCCGTGGTGACCTGAGGCTGGGAGTGGGGAGGTTAGGCGGGAGGCGTTGTGGTGGTTGCGGGGGGTGTGGGGCGGTTGTGGAATAAAGGCCAAAATGTGAATCCAAGGTCGGGCAGGGAGGGGCAGCTGCCTGGCCTGTAGGCACAGGTGGGAACACTGGGATGGGTCAGCAGCGGGTAAGCGTGGCCGTCCTGGCCAGAACCATGGCTCCCCTCAGGAAGGAGGTGGAGGGAAGAGAGGGGGGCAGTGGAGGCCCAGGAGTCTCCCTTCCAGCAGAGTGGCCTCTTGTGCATTCTGTGCTGGTCTGTTGGCCTTTTCTGGCACTCTGGGCACACCTGGAGCTCCTGGGGACTGGGACCACAGGCAGGGTGACTCTCCCCTGCCCCGAGCCTCCTGCCCCTCACCAGGCCCTGTTAGCATCACCCGGGGCACCTGGCCACAGCAGGGGCCTGCCAGGGCACCCTGGGATAGCAGGCCCAGGCCCTCTGCAAGGCCTCTGGCACTTAGGAGAGGCTTTTGCCCCTTTGTCCTCTGAGCAGAGGGGTTGGCCAAGAGGGAAGGGGACGGGCCAGTTTTGCCCCTGGCCTTTCTCCAGAATGAAGGCCTCCACCTCCCATCCGTCCCCACAGAAAGAAAAGTAAACTGTTTTCACGGCTGCGCAGAAAGAAGAACAGGTACCGGCAGTGAGTGCTGTGGAGGGGCGCAGAGGTCCGCGCCCTGGCCGGCCCTGTGCATGCGCCTTGCGCCCTGCTCCCAGACGCCACTAACCCGTAACCTGGCTCTGTGTGCAGTGCTGCCGGGCAGGGCTGTGTGTGTGTGTGTGTGTGTGTGTGTGTGTGTGTGTGTGTGTGTTGGGTGGGAAGGCGGAGGCGGTGCGGGGCGGGCAGGCCTCTCAGCAGCTGGCTGGATTTAGCATGTTCCTCTGGGCGCCCATCACTTGTCTAGCTCTGGGTGGTGCCCGGGCCACCAGCGCACTTACCAATGGCAGAAGCGGCTGGGAAGGAGACCTGGGGAGGGCCAGGGAGGTGACACTGTGGCACGGTGGGGTTTTTTGTTTTTTAAAAAATTCTATGTGTATGCTATATACTTACATATGTTCTTTAAGGAGAATACATGCCCATAAAACACAGATTCCAAAAGGAAAGATGGCGTCAGCGACATCTCTTAGGCTGTTCCACGGTTTGCCCTCAGGTGACTCGGTCACTGGTTCCTGCTGGATGCTTCTAGATCTGCACTGTCCAGCACAGAAGCCAGTTACCCCATGGGGCTATCAAGCACTTGAAACTGGCCAGTGTGACTGGGCAGTGGAACTTTTCATTTAAATTACACATAAATTTCATTGATTTGAGTTTGCATTGCCACCTGTGGCTAGTGGCAACCGTATTGGGCAGCACCTTTCTAGGCCTCTCTGTGCAGGTTCTGGTAGAGAATTTTCTCCCTGCACCCTCGTCCCTGTGCGGGGTGCACAGCATCACACCACCTCCCCCTCGGGTTCTGGCACTCAATGCCATGGCTCAGGACCTGTCCCCTCCATCGCCAGCTGCCCACTCCTCTGTGATGAGGACGCCTCTCTTAGTTTGTCCAGGCCTTGCTTTTGGCCTCCAATGGCCTAGAGGACAGGAGAGCCAAGGTCTGGAGACATGTACCAGGGTTCTGTGATGGACAGGCAGGGAGGGCAGCCAGGCGGCTTGGGGGCAGCAGGCTGGGGAGCAGCCCCCAGAACAGAGGGGCTGCTGCCTGTGGTGTGGGAGACTCACTGTGCCTCTAGGATGTCTGGCTTCCTCCTGCTGTGGATCTTGGGCTGTCAGCATGGGCCCTGGTGGACCCCATGGAGCCTGTGGTGTTGTTGGTCTGGCCTCTGCGACAGATGGTTCCAAGGTGCCTGCCTGCACTCCTGGGGACCATAGACCTCCAGCCTGGAGTCCCGCCTTGGGCCGTTCCTGTCTCTGAGGCAGGCTCCCCACTTCCAGCCCCCCAAGCCCAGGTCCCTTGGCTCCCCCAACCCTCCCGCTCTCTCTCTCGCTCACACACACACACACACACACACACACACACACACACACGGCTTCACACCTCCATATGCACACACCTCTTCATACAGATGTCAATACATTTGCCCCTCTGTCTCCTGTGCCTCAGTCCCCCAACACTGGGCTCCCTTTCTTGTCCTGCCCCCACAGTGACAACGCGCCTGCAAAAGGGAACAAGAGCCCTTCACCTCCAGATGGCTCACCTGCCGCCACCCCTGAGATCAGAGTCAACCACGAGCCAGAGCCAGCCGGCGGGGCCACGCCCGGAGCCACCCTCCCCAAGTCCCCATCTCAGGTAGGAGTGATGTGTTGGTGGCAGGTCCGCTGCCCTCCCTCCTTCTCCTCTGGCTTTGCTGTTGTCCCCCATCCTCCCACTCCTCTGTCCCCTTTCTGGCCTGGGCAGCTATGGACCCGATGCTTTGCCCAGTGGGGGTTGGGTCTGGACCTGGGTCTCCTTCCCCTCATCCAGCCTGGCGTGCTTCCAGGAGGCATCTGTGACTGCTCGCCCCTCCCCAGGGCCCACCCCTACTGCAGCGCCCTCCCCTTCCCTCTCCCTGGTCTTTTGGCTGCTTGACTCTTTCTCCATCTTCTTTTCCTCCCTAGCAGAGGCTCTGGGCGCTCAGCCCACAGAGCATCCAGATCTCCGGAGCGGGCTGCCTGCCCCTCTTCCTGGCCTCTCTGTCTTAAAGGGGCCGGAGGGAGGAGCCCAGCCAGGTGGCCATGCAGGGCCTTTAAAGGGACAGAGAGAGGAAGGGCTCAGTGGAGAGTGTGGGGTGGATAAGGGGGCAGGTCCCAGGCTTCTGGACTCTCCCTGTCTCCACCCCACCTGCCCCCAGAGGGCCCTCCAGGTATCTGCAGGGCCCTAAGCGCTGGCTGACCAGGTGGGGGTGTTCTCATAGCCGGGCCTCCTGCACCTCCCAGTTTTCTGCCGCCACCCTGCTCTTCTGGTGACTAGGATAGCAGGGCTAAGGACATGGTGGGAGCCTGCACCGACCAGCAGTTCCCCTGACCTGGACATGGTGCCAGTGCCTTCTGGGGTTTCATTCACTGAGTCCCCACAAACCCCCTGTGAAGCAGACGCTGTCATCACCCAACCCATGAGGAACCCAGCCTCATGGGTGCGTGACCTGCCTGAGGTCCCCCACCTGGTGGGCAGGGGTGTGGCCTCTGCCCCATCCTGGTGCCACGCTGGCTTCCTCTGGGACACACTCGTCTGAGCTGGGCTCCCTGTGGGCAGCCCTATGCCCTGGGAGGTGGAGAGAGGTGCCTGCGGGAAGGGCAAGGTGGGCAGAGCGAGGCTGGGGCCCGGCTATCTCTCAGCCATTGTTTCCTTCCCCGGTCTTCTCGCCAGGCGGGTGGAAGCCAGACCCTCCCACAGTTGGCCAGCGGCAGCCCGGGGCCTCTCTCCCTCTTCTTCGCTCTCCCTGTCTTCTCTCCCCTCACCTCTCTCTTATCTCTCCACACAGCGTTTCTGGACCTCCTGCCTCAGTGTCCCTCTCGGGGGTGGCCTGCGGTCTTGGTGTCTATGTCGGGGGGCTGGGAGGGCAGTGACTCTTCATTTGCTGCGCCCTGCTCAGTGGCCTGGGTGGGGCTGTGGCCTGGGGTGTGACTAACCGTGTCTTTGTCTCTGTCTGTCTCCCCCAAACCCCGTGCTCTGCTGTGCCTTCCCACGCGGCTCCCCACCCGCCGCCGACCCACAGCTCCGGAAAGGCCCACCAGTCCCTCCGCCTCCCAAACACACCCCGTCCAAGGAAGTCAAGCAGGAGCAGATCCTCAGCCTGTTTGAGGACACGTTTGTCCCTGAGATCAGCGTGACCACCCCCTCCCAGGTCAGCCGCGGCCGCCGCGGCCCAGCTCTCCTCTCTTCCTGCCCTCTCAGGGCGTGCATGGCCTTCATCCTCTATGCTTCTGTCTCAAGAGCCAAGAATCTGGCCAGAGAGACTGTCAGTTTCCCTCCTCACCCTTCCTTCCCTCCGTCCATCATCCTCCATCATCATCACCCATCTCTGAGCATGTACCAAGGCTGGATGCAGGGCCACAGAGGGGAAAGGTGCCCACCCCTCCCGGCACAGCAGTCACGTCAGCAGTACCCTTGCGGTTCAGTGGGTGCTATGGCAGAGGGGGCTGGGGAGTGTGGAGGCCCCGTGGTGTCAGGGAAGGCTTCCCGGTGCAGGGAGAGTTGGAAGGCTCTGGAGTGGCTGAAGCACCTGGACTTCAGCTTCCACAGCTGCTGTCAGGCACTTGAGTGCGGGGGCAGCGGCCAGGCTTCAGAGCACAGCTGCTGTGTGCACACTCCCTGAGAGGTGTGCATGCCCAGATGCAGCAGGGAGCCACCCAGGGTGGCTTGGGTCTCTCCCAATGGACCCTCGGCTCAGCTGTGGAGGTGCCTCTGGGGAGCCCGGCCCACTGCCCCAGGTCTCACGTCCTTCTTGGTGGGGGCCGGGCGGGAGTGTCTTGCTGGAAGCGCCACTCGCCAGTGCTGGAGTGGGCTGATGTGTTGTCAGATTTGCCCAGGGGTGGCTGGCCTTCCCTTCACTCCCCCAGAGCTGACTGCCTCCTCAAGGCCAGCCATCCAGGCCTCGGCCTCCCTCCTGTGGTGAGCCAGGGCCCTTCCCACATGGGGAGCCTCACCTGTAGGGGAGGCTGTCCAGTCCAGGCTGTGGGGCCTCCAGCAAACCCCTTCACACAGCTCAGATGCCTAGTGGGGATAGGTTGGAGGGTGTGAGTGTGGGGAGTGGCTGCTGGGAACTGCGAACAGTGGTCGCTGCTAGGAAGGGCTGGGAATGGCGGGCCTCAAGCCCCTATGCAAAGACTAGGGCTAGAACTAAGGAGCTTTAGATCCAAGGCTGCAGGTGTCTGGGTAAGTGACGCAGGTGTCAGGGACCTGGCAGGCTTGGGAGCCCCTCTCTGTGGGATGGTGGCAGAGGGCGATGTAGGAAGAGCAGTGTGGGGTCAGGGCTGAGGACCTCCAGGGCTGCTTGCTGCTGGCCTCCCTGGCTCGAGCGTGCCTCCACCCTGGGGATGCCCAGTGTGTGTGCAGGTGAGGGAGATGGGATGGCATGGACACTGGCAAATACTGAGCGGGGAGTGGTGCCAGCCACTCCCATTAGGCCTATATCCCATTAGGCCCCCATTATGCATCATGCCCCCATTTAACAGGTGAGGAAAGGAACCTAGAGCATGTGCCGCGGGCCCACGCCAGAACAAGGTGTGCCAGGCCGGGAGGTGGCCCAGAGACCACCCGCACCCAGGTTCTGAGCACGCCTGTCCCTCTATGCCATACCTGCCTCCCTGGCCACCGCGTGTGCCATCTCCAGGCAACTGGTCTTCCTGGTCTGGGGTGGGGGAGCCATGACCTTTGGGTGGAGCATGGGGCAGGGGTGGGCTTGCCCTTGTCCATGACGCTGGTGCCCACGGGCTTCCCAGCTGTGGGGTGGTGAATAGCCTGTGTCCCTGCATGGAGGGACAGTCCCGGGTCCACATGGCGAGGTGCCACCTGCCAGGGCAGGACAGCGAAGGGATGGTCAGCTCTCTGGCGGGTGACCCTCCCCTCGGCACACGATGGGTATTGCTGCCTGGGTTGGCTGACTTCTCTGAGACAGGAGGGAGGGGTGTTGCTGGGGTAGGGTGGGAGCCGCTGGGGAGAGATGCTGGCTGCCCACTGGTTGGAGGCACCTAGGAGCTGTGCACAGGCGTCCACGTGGCTCTTTCTTCAGAGACGGCCGGTTATGGGGCAGAGCAGTGACCTCCCCACCCTGGCTTCCCCAGACAGGGCTGGACCTAAAGGAAAGTCAGCTGATGGGATGGGCCCAGGGCAGGGCTTGGGGCCTGGGGCCTGGGGCCCCTGGTTCCAAGGAGTGAGTCTATTTGGCCTGGGTTCTCTGACACCTCGGCGTGGCCATGTGGACTGCTCCACGCCTTGTCCCCTGAGCTGCGGGACAGCTGGGTGTTCTTAGGACTGAGGGCCTTGGGTCTCTCCCAACGGGCCCTCAGCTCAGCTGTGGAGGTGCCTCTGGTGAGCCCGGCCCACAGCCCCAGGTCTCACGTCCTTCATGGTGGAGGCTGCGTGGAAGGGCACCCCTGTCCGTGCCCAGTGCCTGTAAGAGTGTGTGGAGGTACAAGATGGAGACCGGAGCCGAGCCACTCCCCGCTCCTCAGAAGGCAGCTTGTGCCCTGGGCATGGGCATGGGCATGGGCGTGGCCGTGGGCATGGGCGCTGTCCAGGGCTCACTGGAGTCATTGTTCCCGCCTGTGCCGGGGGCTCTAAGGAAGCCCCTTCCTCCCCATGCTAGTCTGGCCCAGCTTATGGGGAGGCTCGTCACAGTGTGGCCAGGGCCACCGTGTCCCATCCCTGGGGCCATGCCTGTCACATGCCTATTCCTGGGCTCACTGGAAGGGGATCTTGGGGGGTGGCTGCTGGGGAGGGGTCAAGGGCCTCCAGTTTTAACCCAGGTGCCCCAGGTGGTTCTGAAGCCCCTGAATGTTGAAGACCCCCACTTGGAAGCTTGGCCTCTTGGGCTTTGTGGGCTGGCCCCACCCTTTCCTCCATCCCTGGAGCTGGCTGGTGGCGGTGTTGCCACAGAGTGACCTGCCTGTCTGGGGTTGAAGAAAAGCCAGTGGAAAGTCTCTGCCTTTGGAGCTTTCCCAGTCGGGAGCACTGACGGTGGCTGTGGCCTGGTGCCACTCTTGCCACTGGGGAGTAGCCGCATGAGCTACTCTTGGGCAGGGAGCGGAGAGGAGGTGCAGGCACGGGGCGGGCGGGGGGTCGGGGGCGCCAGCTTGTGGATGGAGGTGGGAGAGACCTGGGACCTGGCGCTGGCTCTGCGGGGTGGTGGCCACGCCTATGACTGGGAGTTTGAAGCGGGCACTGGGGTCGTCCTCCTGGTGTGGGCGGGAGCCTGTGCGGGGGCGTGTGGCTTTGGGCAATGTTCCTGGGTGTGAGGTGGATGGGCTGGTGCCTGGGCTGTGTGCCAGCGTGTGCATGTATGTGCACTTGCTCTGTGCATGTGTGTCGCATGTGTGTGTGTGTGTGTGTGTCCATGCGTGTGCCTGCATCTGCAGTGTCTGCCTGGGGTGAGGGCTCCCAGCTTAACACTAACTGCTTCCTCCTCTGCTGCTGCTGCCAAGTTTGAGGCCCCGGGGCCTTTCTCGGAGCAGGCCAGTCTGCTGGACCTGGACTTTGACCCCCTCCCGCCCGTGACGAGCCCCGTGAAGGCACCCACGCCCTCTGGTCAGGTTGGTTGTGCCCACCATTGCCATGGGCCCACCAGCCTCCAGGTGCCCAACCCTGGGCTCATGTTGCCCATTGGTCATGTGACCCCATCTAGGCCTGGGTCACTGCCCTTCCCCTGGCACCCCAGCCTTCCGCCCTCATCACCTCCTAGTTGTAGGGCAGGGAACAGCCCCTTATCAGCTGGGAGAACTCAGTAGGAGGTCACTGAACACTACCCAGCAACTCTGTGCTCATCTTGCACCCTGGCCTGGGGTCTTGAAGCTCCCTGAGAGGTGTCAGGAGCTCAGTCACCTGCAAACCTTGGAGTCTAGCTGGCTCTGAGCCACTCCTGCACCTGCTGGGCTGGAGGGCCTGGGGGGAGCGGGGGTAGTGTCCCTGGGGACTGCTTGCCACCCTGTCTCTAACCTCTGTGCTAACTGTCCTTCTCGCCCTCACTGCTGCGCTCAGTCAATTCCATGGGATCTCTGGGAGGTAAGCTGTGCATCTGCTCTGTGTCCAGCCCCTGTGGGAGCCACTCTTCCATATGTGTCCGGGCCCACGTGCCTTGGCCTCCTCCTAGCCTGTTCACAGGTGCACACACCCCACACACACCCCACACGCAGCACACACAGGCATGTGCTCAGGCACAGGGAGCTGGTGAGGCCGTCCATCTCCAGCCATTCTGCTGCTGTTCCCTCTGGCAGGCCCTTGGGAAAGGGGATCCTCAGTTTAGCTTGAGACAGGGGTCCCCTGAAACCTGGTCTTGTTTTCATAGCCTGTGAGTGTTTGCCTCCGGACAGAAGCGGGCCGGGGACCCAGGACGGACGAGTGTCCTCAGGGTGTGGGGCAGGAGGGCCTCGGGTGGAAGGTTCTTGCCCTCTCTGAGCTTTCAGGCAGTGGGGAGCTATTTGGGAGGAGGGGGAGAGGGGAGGAATGGATGGTTTGAGAGAGTCAGGGAAGACAGGGTGTGGCTGGGTGCCTTCTGAGAGCAGGGCCTGCAGGCAGGTGCAAGGCCAGCTCACACAGGACCCGTGTCACTGTCACCTGATAGCTCAGGACACAGAGGCTCAGGGAGGGCTTGGTACTTGCCCAAGAACTGGTCATGGTAGAGCCAGAATTCCAACAGGGTTTCCTGGGCTCTGTCCCTGAGACCCCCTGATAAAGGCAGAGACACTGGGAGGGGCAGGCGGGTGTACAGGTGCCCTTGGGGCACCCGCTGGCAGCCCCGGCTCCTGGGAGCTCTGGAGGCTCCATGGCAGGATTTCCCTGTGGAGGAGGCTAGAAAAAGCCAGCCTGGTGTGGGCTGCAGGGCCATTTTGACAAGTGGGTTTTGGTAGGTGCCAAGCTTGGGCAGCAGACACCCTGCCTGTCCCTTTGGCAGTGATAAGAGAGAGGATGTGGGAGGCGGGTGGCCAGCCGGGCTCTGCTGGTACCCACCCTGCCCCACCAACCCCAGCCGCTGGTGATATCTTCTCTCGTCTTGTGATCCTGCCCATTGTCCTTCCACCCCGGCCTCCCCTCCCCCTCCCTGTTCTCTCCTCGTGGCCTGTTACCAGCCCACAGAGAGTCCAGCCGGCAGCCTGCCTTCCGGGGAGCCCAGCGCTGCCGAGGGCACCTTTGCTGTGTCCTGGCCCAGCCAGACGGCCGAGCCGGGGCCTGCCCAAGTAAGTGCCCACCTCCAGCCCCTGTCTGGCTTGTCCCCAGTCTCTGGGGGTGCAGCATGGAAGGAGAGCCCCGAGGAGGGGTTGCAGGAGGGACCAGGCCACCATGGATGTGAGGGTGAGGACAGTGTCCTGAGCTAGGCTGCCCCAGCATGGGCTTGTCACCAAGGCTGCCAGGGGTGAGTGAGCACAGCTGGGCACATCAGCCCCTCCTGCTCACCCACCCCAGCCCAGCCTCCCAGCACAGCCTCCCAGTGCAGCCTCCCAGACCAGCCTCCCAGCTCAGGCCTCCCAGAGTAGGAGGAGGAGCGTTCAGAGCACCTACTGGTTTATGCCAGGCACTTTCCAGAATCTTCTCATTTAATCTTCATTGTCACCTTGCCAGCCAGACACCTCCTCCTTTGACAGATGAGGAGATGGGGGACTAGAAGGGTTGAGTCACTTGGTTCCAGCACTCAGAAGTGGCCAAGTCTGAGTGTTGGCCCAGGTCAGCCCAGCTCTGGGGCCCCTGCAGGGCCTGCTGTGGTGCCCGTGCTGTGCCACACCCTTCTTGGGTTTGGGCTGCACACAGGCTGCACCGCACTGCCTGTGCTTGGTTGTGCTCAGGCTGGGACAGATGTGTGCTGCTGTCCCCTGCCATGGACCGTCTGTAGGTTCAGAAAGCTCCTGCCACCTGCCAGGCCAAGCAGGGTGGGCGGGCGGTGGCTGTGGTTGGGTGAGGTCTTGGTGCCGAGAGGGCAGGGCCTGTGAGGCGGGGTTGGGGGTGGCACTCCGGGGCTTGCACTGGGCGTCTTCACAGCATGCCACTCACATCCCTGGGCGTGCCAGCGCCTACTCTTCAGCTGCTTCCCGGGCCCAGGCCTGACCTGTCCAGCAGGGGCTCCCTGGATTCTTCGAGGCACTGGGCGGCTCTAGACCCTGCTGCCAGCCAGGCGATGCCGCCAGCCCTCTCACTTGGGTGCTGCCCTCCTGTGGCCTGTTTCCTGTGTCCTGATTGTGTCCTGTCGTGTGTCTGACCCCGAGCCGGCATTTATGTTGCAGCCAGCAGAGGCCTCAGAGGTGGCGGGTGGGACCCAACCTGCGGCTGGAGCCCAGGAGCCAGGGGAGACGGCGGCAAGTGAAGCAACCTCCGTAAGACAGCAGGGACAAATCCCTGCCTTTTCCTCCCTGCCACCCGCCTGCCTGCCCGGGGCTCCCCTGTGGCCCCTGCTGCTGCTGGTCCAGGCCTGGCTCCTGTTGAGGAAGCTGGAGGCGGGCTGGTCTGGCACCAGGCACAGACACCTTTCTCCCCTCCCCGCCCCTCTTCTCGGTGGCCCTGGCTGTCCCTGGACCACCTCCCTGCCCACCTGACCCGTACCTCTGCCACCAGAGCTCTCTTCCTGCTGTCGTGGTGGAGACCTTCCCAGCAACTGTGAATGGCACCGTGGAGGGCGGCAGTGGGGCCGGGCGCCTGGACCTGCCCCCAGGTTTCATGTTCAAGGTGAGCCCAGAGCCTCTGACTACTGCAGTCTCTCAGTGCTCTGGTGGGCAGGTGAAGACCCTGAGCCTCAGGAGGCTCTGTGGTTTGCCCAAAGTCGTGCGGGTGCTACTAGGTCACTCCCAGCTGGCGAGGTGGCATCTGAGCCCCATCCCGTCCTGCTGCTTTTGAGCACTCCGGGTCTCCATATCACCACCTGCACCTCCCATTCGTGAGGCCCTTGCTCTGTGCAGGGCTGGAGGTGGGATGGAAGGTCTGACTCGACGTCCGCATCCTCCGCAGGTACAGGCCCAGCACGACTACACGGCCACCGACACAGACGAGCTGCAGCTCAAGGCTGGCGACGTGGTGCTGGTGATCCCCTTCCAGAACCCTGAAGAGCAGGTGAGGGCTGGGCGGGGCCACCAGAGCTCAGGGGCACCACAGGCAACCTGGCTTCAGCTGGCACCGCCGTGGCGGGGACAGGCCAGCAGGGGGCAGCAGAGGCTCGCGAGCACCAGGCCTCCCGCGCCGACTGCTCCTCCCAGCCCTCCACGTCTGGCCTTTTCCTCTCCTCTCCCGTTCCTCCGCCCCTCTCCTGTTAGGCCTCTCTGTCCCTGTCACCATACCCCCTTCTTCCTGTAGCCTCTGCTTTCTTCTCCCCACGTCCCGCTTTGCTCAGGCGCTCTCAGCTCTGCCTCTGTCTCTCCCCTTCTCTCCTGGTGGTCGTGCCTGAGGCCTGCCTTCCTCCCGAGGCACGATGCTTGACTCCTCCTGCCCCGCCCACAAGGTGCCCACCCCGCGGTGGCTGGAGCACTGGTTGGGCTCATGAAGCCCCGTATGCCGTCCCTCGAGGTGGGCCCTGCCCTGTCCACGCAGGGCCATGGGTCTCCCAGCTGTGTCCCCAGCTGAGGCTCACCCAAGATGCCTTCCAGACCCTTCTCCTCCTGCTGTGGCTTCGTGTTAATCTCCTGGAAGTGAGGGCTCCTGCTGAGCCTGGGCAGGTGCTAAGTGTGTCCTTTCTGGGTCTGGAATCCTCCTGGATCTGGGTCAGTTTCCCCACCCAGGGGGCCTTGGACTCTTGGCAGGAGCCTCCCTGCTGTGTAGAACCAGCTTTGCTTATGCGGGGGTCGGTGGTGCATGTGGGCATCTGGCTCCCTCCATGGCTCAGCCCCTGAGCACCTCGGGCTGTGCACAGAGGGCCTGGCCGGCCTCTTCCTGCTTCCAGAGAACACGTTTAGCCATCAGCGCATCTATATGAATGGGTTGTCAGAGCGGCTCAGGGTGATAGTGGGTCTGGCTGGGTCTTGGATGAGGCCGACCCTACTGGGAGTCCTGGGCTGGGATGCAATGGTACCAGGTACTTACTGAGGTCTGGGGCAGGAGGCCCGAGGGATGAGGACCTCCTGGGCCTGGCACTGATTCGGCTGTTTCTCCTATGCCCCCAGATCTTCACGGACCTCCCAGTGGGCCAGCTCTGGCTGGGTAGGATTTCAAGCTGACTCCTACCCGGAGCCCACAGTGGGAGTTGCCCTGGGGTGCTGGAAGGGGCTCAGATAGGGCACGAGTAAGGTCTGTGACGAGGTTGACAATGACAGAGGGAAATAACAAAGAGCCAGGTAGGCCCCAGGCACAGCCCAGCTGCAGGGGCAGCCTCGGACCAGCCACTGTCAGGAGTGGATGGCCACGCAGCTGCCCGCCACCCGCCTGGGGCCCGGGGCCTGTCAGCACTCCTGGAGAAGGCCGTGCGGGAGTCAGAATTGAAGCAAAGGGCAAGTCGAAATTGGAGGGACTGGTGGGATGGCCCTGAGTCCCTCTAGAACTTGTAACTTGTCACTCCCAAAACACTCTGGGGTGGTTTGAAAAGCCTGGAAGCTTGGAAGGGCTGATGTGCTCTGCATGCCCCCAGGGCTGGGGAGCCTCTTGACCAGTATTGAAGGAGTTGTTTAGACAGACCAGAGAGCAGTGGGACTCACCAAAACCAGCCACTGCAGACGACAGGCCAGCTCCTGTGGTGCCTGTTGGCAGGGGCCTAAGCCAGCAGCATCGGGGAGTGCTGCCTGGAGGAGGTGTTTTCAAGGTGGGCTTGGCAGGCTAAGGGGCCAAGAACAGCAGGGGGAGGGGCCGTCTTCCCAGTAGGTTGGAGTGGGATGCGTGCCCTGTGGGTTGGAGCCCCTTGCTCATCCCTGTGTGACCCGGTGCTCTGCCCCTCAGGATGAAGGCTGGCTCATGGGCGTGAAGGAGAGCGACTGGAACCAGCACAAGGAGCTGGAGAAGTGCCGCGGGGTCTTCCCCGAGAACTTCACTGAGAGGGTCCCGTGACGGCGGGGCCCGGGCAGCCTCTGGGCTTGTGAAGAACACCTCCTCCCGAAAAATGTGTGGTTCTTTTTTTTTGTTTTGTTTTTGTTTTTAATCTTTTGAAGAGCAAAGGGAAATCAAGAGGAGACCCCCAGGCAGAGGGGCGTTCTCCCAAAGATTAGGTCGTTTTCCAAAGAGCCGCGTCCTGGCAAGTCCGGCGGAACTCACCAGTGTTCCTGAAGCTGCTGTGTCCCCTAGTTGAGTTCCTGGCGCCCCTGCCCGTGCCCGCATGTGTGCCTGGCCGCAGGGCGGGGCTGGGGGCTGCCGAGCCACCATGCTTGCCTGAAGCTTCGGCCGTGCCACCCGGGCAAGGGTCCTCTTTTCCTGGCAGCTGCTGTGGGTGGGGCCCAGACACCAGCGTAGCCTGGCCCTGCCCCGCAGATGGTCTGTGTGCTGTTTGAAAATAAATCTTAGTGTTCAAAACAAAATGAAACCAAAAAAATGATAAAAACACTCGGAAAACGCTTGTGTATTTGTTCTCCCTCTTCTTGTCCGTGAGTGCGGATGGAGCCGTATTATCTGTGGCTTTCTTATCAAGATGGCTTCAGCCCCTGGCCCCTGGGATTTTTAGGAGTGGTCAGCTGGAGGTCAGGGACTGCGGGCTTGGGTGAGGGGATTTGGTGAGCCATCTGTGCCTGAGAAGTCCATTGAATGCTGTCCTAAGTGACTTTTTTTTTTTTTTAAGAGGGAGTCTTGCTGTGTCGCCCAGGCTGGAGTGCAGTGGCGCGATCTCGGCTCACTGCAAGCTCCGCCTCCCGGGTTCACGCCATTCTCCCGCCTTAGCCTCCGAGTAGCTGGGACTACAGGCGCCCGCCACCATGCCCGGCTAGTTTTTTGTATTTTTAGTAGAGACGGGGTTTCACCATGTTAGCCAGGATGGTCTGGATCTCGTGATCCACCCGCCAAGTGACCTTTTTAATTTAATTTAATTTGTTTAGGACAGAGTTTTGCTCTTGTCGCCCAGGCTGGAGTGCAATGGCGAGACCTCGGCTCACTGCAACCTTTTGCTCCTGGGTTCAAGCAATTCTTCTGCCTCAGTCTCCTGAGTAGCTGGGATTATAGGTGTGAGCCACCACACTGGGCTAATTTTGTATTTTTAGTAGAGATGGGGTTTCACCATGTTGGCCAGGCTGGTCTCGAACTCCTGATCTCAGGTGATCCACCTGCCTCGGACTCCCAAAGTGCTGGGATTACAAGTATGAGCCACCATGCCGGGTGACCTTATTTCTAATAAACGCATGAGAACCTGTGGGTCAGATACCAGGACTCCCTTTCACAGATGAGGAAGCTGAGGCCCACGGAGGTCCAGTTACTGGCAGGTGAGTGGTGGCACTGGGCTGTGGGTCTGAGCACTTGACTCCAGACCAAGGGCAATGCTTGTGTCTGGTGGGACTGGAAGGGCCTGGGTTGGGGGCAGGCATGCTGGCCTGGCTTGTCCCTCATCTCATGACCCCTGCCGACCCTGCCCTGGGCACTTCAGTTCCATCGGCAGACTCTGACAGGTCTGAGCAGCCGAGACAAACAGCAGTGGAGCACCAGCTTCCCAGGAGCTGTGGGGGCTGTGCCCATGGACCCACGGAGCAGCATGCACTCCCAGGTGGAAGGAGCTCATGGCTCCTTTTAATACTAGTTACAGCCAGTGAGTGAGGTAACTGTCACAGTCTGAGCTTTATTCCAGGGTAAAGCCCCTGGGCTTTGCTTTAGGTGGCAGGATTGTCATTGCTGTGGCCCTGCCTGGTCCTGTGGGGGGCAGATAGTGTTGGCTTTGCCATCCATGGCTTCCAGGAGCAGTGGAAGTCACAGCAGCTGGGACAGAGTCCCGTTCTGGTTGCCCCTGCTTGGAGAGCTCCCACCCTTCCTGCCTGTCTTCACTGCCTCCTTCGTTGCTTCCTCCCTGGCAGCCTCATTTCCCTGCCCAAGGTCCACTGCTCATTGTGGGTGGAGCCGGCTTGGAGCCCAGCCCACTTCCGAGCTTGGGTGCACGTGCCCTGGGCTTTGTGAGGTGTGCAGCCACAGTGCCATCACGGGGAGTCGTTGCTTTTATTTCAACCTGAAAATTAAAAAACAAAACAAAATAAAAACAAACCTCATCTAAAACACATTCTCCAGGAGAAAGCATTTAGATTACGTTTTATGACAATATAAGATTCCAAGAAATGTCCCATGGCAGCTTTCAGCTTTACCCCCAGCCCTCGCCACTGGGGTCAGGAGCAGCCCTGCTCTGTACCACATGGTCAGGGCCTGCAGGGAGCTTCTTGCCAGAGGGAGCGGGCCAGGATCGGGGATGGGGAGCCTGTGGCTCCAGAGGGAGGGAGGCCAGGTGGGAGGTTCCCACGCTGCTGGGGAGGGGCAGCGGCCCAAAGTCTGAACTGAGATGTGTGTCTGGGAGCCAGGGTGTCACTAGGTTCATGGCAGTGCAAGGGGCATTCAGAGCCAGGCAGCATGAACAACAGGCCAGTGAGCTGAAGCGCCAGGCAGAGCAGAAGGCCCAGGCCAGGATGGGATGGAGGAAATAGCAACAGGCAGAGTGAAGGTGAGCCACGGTGGAGGCCGGGAGAGGTGCGGGCTGCTCTCCGTGCCTGGCAGCTGGACATGTAATGTCCCGGAGGGCTTGGCAGTCTGGCTTGATTTGGGCTGACGTGGCCATGGAGGCCCAGACCCTGGGCAGGGCTCCTGACTCTCAGAGCAGGCAGGCCAGGGCTGTGGCTTCTGGGACTTATCTGAGGCCTTGCAGACCCCACACCCTGGGAGGCCCGAGCATGAGTTTGGGAAGAGTTCCACCGCGGGCAGCCCTCTGTGTGGCTCCCCACCAGCCTCCCGGAGCCAGCGCCTGGTGGGTGCGACAGTGGGGGTTTGGAGCCAGGACTGGAGAGTGAGGTCTAGGAAGGCCACCCCTTGTGTGGGGGCTGTGGGGTGGGCTGCAGCACCCCAGGTGCCTGAGGGAGGGCCGGGCCCTGCATGGAGGCGTTCTCATGGCTTCCTGAAAGGTGTGGGCCACTTTTGAAGCCCCATGGAAATCTTTAGAAAATCAATTTACTTATTTATTACTCTATGTTACAAACTCGTTTGCTGGCAGGAGCAGGATTTTGAGTTATGGAACTTGGAAGCTAAAATGATCACACACACACCTTATCAGTGCAACTGGCCTGGAGGCCTCAGGCCCGGTACCAGTTCCAATGTCAGAGTCTCTCAGAAGCGTCCGGACCAGTGCAGGCAGTGACCTTGCTCCCCACCCTCCTGCCAGTTCCCCGGCTTCCACCGCGGCCTGAACACTGGCCTTGCTGCTGGCCCGGCCTCTCGGCCCTTGTCCTTGATTGGATATGGTAATCGTGTTGGTGTCGCTTCTCTCAGTTTTGCTGGCCTGAAGATCCTTGGCCCTGCCTCTGGGAATTTAAGTGCCCATACCCCTGGCCTCAGTCACCCCAACACCAGGTGGCATACAGGGATGTCATGAGGGTGGCCAAACACTGGGTCCCTCTGCTCAGCTGCCATGGCTGGTGCGCTGGGTGCTGGGTGGCTGTGGCTCAGGCCCTCCGAGATGCTCTCGGCCCCCTTGGCCTCTGGGCAGCAGCTTCATCTTGGGGCTGAGTAGTTCCAAGTTTGATACCTGCACACTTCCTTCTGAGAAGCACCCAGGAAATTATTATTTTTTTGCATCATTGAATCCTGAGCCAGTTGCTGTGGCCTGGGGTGGCACTTGTAGATTGGCTCAAGACAAACAGGGTCTGGAGCTGGAGTTGGGCTGAACTGGGTGAGGGGGGGTGAACACCTGAATGAAAATTGGGGTGAGGCTTCTGAGGAGAAGGGGAGACAGACAGATTCTAGGAGCTCAGATCTGGGAATGTGCACTCCATGGTGGCTTCCAGAAAGGGCCCTGAGACTAGGGAACTTGCCTGTATGGGAACTGCGAGGAGATGTGTGAACGTGTGTGTGTGTGTGTGTGAATGTGAATGTAAATGTGTGTGGATGAGTGTGAATGTGTGAATGTGTTCGTGACTATAAATGTAAATGTGTAACTGAATGAGTGTAAATGTGTGAATGTGTTAGTGTAAATGTGTGAGTGAATAGATGAATGTGAACATGTGAGTGTATATGAGTATAAATGTGTGAATATATGTGTGTAAATGTGGGAGTGTGTGTGAATGGGCAAATGTGTGTGTGTGTGAATGTGTGTATGTGAGTAAATGTGTGAATGTGTGAGTGTGAAGGTGTGTGAATGGGTCAGATAATGTGAGAGTGAATGTGTGTGAATGGTGAGTGTGAATGTGTGTGTGTGCTTGAGAATAGGTGTGAATGTGCATGTGAACGTGTGCAAATGTGTGAGTGTGAAGGTATGGGTGTGAGTGTGAATGTGAATGTGTGAGTGTGAATGTGTGCAAATGTGAGTGTGAAGGTGTGGGTGTGTGACTGTGTGCATGTGAGTGAAGGTGTGGGTGTGTGAATGTGTGAATGTGTGAATGTGTGAGTGTGGATGTGAGTGTGAATGTGTGTGGATGTGAGTGTGAAAGTGTGTGGATGTGAGTGTGAAAGTGTGGGTGTGAGTGTGAATGTGTGTGAAGGTGTGGGTGTGAGTGTGAATGTGTGTGAATGTGAGTGTGAAGGTCTGGGTGTGAATGTGTGAATGGGTCAGAGAATGTGTGAATGTGCATGTGAATGGTGTGAATGTGTGCGTGTGTGTGCATGAGAACAGGTGTGAATGTGCGTGTGAATGTGTGAGTGTGAATGTGTGTGAATGTGTGAGTGTGATGGTGTGGGTGTGAGTGTGAATGTGTGTGAATGTGTGTGAAGGTGTGGGTGTGAGTGAATGTGTGTAAATGAGTGTGAATGTGTGAAGGCATGGGTGTGTGAATGTGTGTGAATGTATGAGTGTGAAGGTGTGGATGTGAATGTGTGAATGGGTCAGAGGAATATGAGTGTGAATGTGTGTGAATGAGTGTGAAGGTGTGGGTGTGAGTGTGAATGTGTGTGAATGAGTGTGAATGTGTGTAAATGTGTGAGTGTGACGGTGTGGGTGTGAGTGTGAATGTGTGTGAATGAGTGTGAATGTGTGTAAATGTGTGAGTGTGAAGGTGTGGGTGTGAGTGTGAATGTGTGTGAAAGTGTGAGTGTGAAGGTCTGGGTATGAATGTGTGAATGGGTCAGAGAATGTGTGAATGTGCATGTGAATGGTGTGAATGTGCTAGTGTGTGTGCATGAGAGTAGGTGTGAATGTGCGTGTGAATGTGGATGTTTGTGAATGTGTGTGAATGTGTGAATGTGAAGATGTGGGTGTGAGTGTGAATGTGTGTGAATGTGTGAGTGTGAAGATGTGGGTGTGAGTGTGAATGTGTGAGTGTGAATGTGCGTGAATGTGTGAGTGTGAAGGTGTGGGTGTGATTGTGAATGTGTGTGAATGTGTGTGGATGTGTGTGAAGGTGTGGGTGTGAGTGTGAATGTGTGTGGATGTGTGAGTGTGAATGGGTCAGAGAATATGAGTGTGAATGTGCATGTGAATGGTGTGAATGTGTGCATGAGAGTAGGTGTGAATGTGCGTATGAATGTGCAAGTATGTGTGTGGATGTGTGAGTGTGAATGTGTGTGGATGTGTGAGTGCAAAGGTGTGGAGTGTGAATGTGTGAATGAGTGTGAATGTGTTAGTGTGAAGTGTGGGTGTATGAATGTGTGTGAGTGTGAAGGTGTGGTGTGAATGTGTGAATGGGTCAGAGAATGTGAGTGTGTGTGTGAATGGTGAGGTGAATGTGTGTGCGAGTGTGCATGCATGTGAATAGGTGTGAATGTGCGTGTGAATGTGCAAGTGTGAATGTGCGTGGATGTGTGAGTGTGAAGGTGTGGGTGTGTGAATGTGTGTGAATGAGTGTGAATATGTGTGAATGTGGGAGTGTGAAGGTGTGGGTGTGAGTGTGAACTGTGAATAGTGAGGTGAATGTGTGTGTGCATGAGAATAGGTGTGAATGTGCATGTGAATGTGTGAGTGAATGTGTGTGGATGTGTGAGTGTGAAGGTGTGGGTGTGAATGTGTGAATGGGTCAGAGAATGTGAGTGTAAATGTGTGTGAATGGTGAGGTGAATGTGTGTGCGAGTGTGTGTGCATGTGAATAGGTGTGAATGTGTGAGTGTGAATATGTGTGAAATGGTGAGTGTAAATGTGAGTGTGAATGGGTCAGTGAGTGCGAGTGTGCGTCTGTGTGTAAACGTATGTGAATGGCTGTGAGTGTGAATGTGTGCACAAGTGTATGTGCGAATGTGTGCACGTGTGAATGGCTGAGTGAATGGCGAGTGTGCATGGGAATGGGTGAGTGTGAATGGGCGAGTGCATGTGGGACTTTTCTGAGACCCTTGCTTTATCCAGGCTATGGCTGGCCTGGGGCAGTGTGAGGGCGGAGTGCAGTCGGGCAGCTTTGCTCCGTGTGCCAGGGGAATGCTCACCTGACGACCTGCTGCTCCTGGTCTCAGAAGCTCCTCCGCTGGAGACAGGGTAGACGGATGAGCCCCTCCTCGGCTGGGCTGTTCGGAGGCTTGTGCGCTGGGGATGTGCTGCATCTACAGCTCCAGTGTCCTGAATGGTCATTCAGTCACTCCTGTATCCATTCACTGGCCGTTTCCCAGGCAGGCACTGAGTTACAGAGAAGATTAAAATGCATTGCTCAGTGGACTCGGGACTGCTAGACGAGAGGCGGGAGGCAGCAGGGCTGAAAAGCTTCCCACTGGGTTCAACGCTCACGACTTGGGCGATGGGATCAACCATACCCCAAACCTCAGCATCACGCAATACACCCAGGTAACAAACCTGCACGTGCCTCTGATTCTAAAAGAAAAGTTGAAAAAGAGAAAATAATAAAATGTGGTTCCTACCCCTGAGACGCGCACAGCCTGGGGGAGGCAGAGCAGCAGTGGCCACAGCCGTGCGTCTGGGTGGTGCATCTGAGGTTACCCGGACAGAAGTGGAGTGGGCACCCAGCTTCGCTCAGGGTAGGTGCCCCGGTTGAGGGGCTGGCACCTGGGAGGCCACCTCGGGCAGGGGCAGCCAGTTGAACAGGCAAGAGGACACCAGGTTGGTTGAGCTGGGGAGGCCTGGAGCTCAGGGCAGAGAGGGGCTGGGAAGACGCGAAGGTGCTGGGAGAGCTTACAGAGGAGGCGGAAGGAGGGCCGGGGTGTCTGGTGACCACCACAATTAAGAGGAAGGAAGCCGGCCAGGCACGGTGGCTCATCCCTGTAATCCCAACACTTTCTGAGGCTGAGGTGGGGGGATCACCTGAGGTCAGGAGTTCCAGACCAGCCTGGCTAACATGTCTCTACTTAAAAAAAAAAAAAAAAAAAATCAACCAAAAAATCCTCAAAAATTAGCAGGGTGTGGTGGTGCATGCCTGTAATCCCAGCTATTTGGGAGGCTGAGGCAGGAGTACTGCTTGAACCTGGGAGGCAGAGGTTGCAGTGAGACAAGATCAAGCCACTGCACTCCAGCCTGGGTAACAGAACGAGACTCCATCTCAAAAAAAAAAAAAAAAAAAAAAAAAAAAAAGGAAGGGGGAAGGCTGTAATCCTAGCACTTCGGGAGGCCGAGGTGGTGGATCACCTGATGTCAGGCATTTGGACCAGCCTGACCAACATGCTGAAATCCTGTCTCTACTAAAAATACAAAAATTAGCTGGGCATGGTGGCAGGCTCCTGTAATCCCAGCTACTCAGGAGCCGAGAATCTCTTGAACTAGGGAGGCAGAGGTTGCAGTGAGCTGAGATCCTGTCATTGCACTCCAGCCTGAGCAACAGAGTGAAACTCCGTCTCAAAAAAAAAAAAAAAAAAAAAAAAAAAAAGAGGAGGGAAGCAGGAGGTTTCACAGGCACTGCCAAGGAGCTGCTCAGTGCCATCTTAGGAAGAGCTCCCTCCTCAAGAAGCAGCTGTGGTGGATGGGCCGAGAAGGCTGGGAGATTCAGGACAGTGGCCTTGCCCACCTGCTCTCAGGCCCTGGGGATCCACAGAGGGGCCGCCATGGGCCGCCAGGAAACACAGGCAGGCTGCTGCCACCGGTGCTCCTCACCCTGATTATGCAGAAGAGCAAATCACTGAGGAGAGGCCCTTCTTAACTTAATTAAAAAGGATAATTAACAACGGGTGAGGAAGCCACCTTCCTGACAGCCCCAGATGACACCGAGGATTGGCTGCCCACTGGAGGGAGAAGGGCAAAGGCGTGTTCCTCTTTTCCTAGACAGCCAGGGCCAGTGCACAGGGGCAGAGGGCCCTCCAGGCTTGTCATGGAGAGGCTTTGAATCCCAGGCTGGGTAGAGACTTAAAGGCCCCTGTCAATCAGCCCGGGGTGTTTATCTCATGTCCCTGCCCTGTGTGACCTGCAGGGGGTGGCCGGAGAGGGGGCACAACTCTTCCTTGAAGGAAAGGATAGGCTGGCGGTGGGCCAAGGTTGGTACACAGATGCCATTCAGAGCTAAGGCGGCAGGCTTTTGTCTCCCAAAAGCTGGTGCATCTCCACCTACTTGCAAGTTGCCAGGTCTAGAGGACATGCACTTTCCATGGAGCAGAGTCACAGATGGCTTGGAAGCTCCTGGGGCCATCCTTCATTAGGAACTGAGGACCCGAATCTGTGGCTCAGGGCAGTGTTCTCACCTCCAGGTATCCAGCTGTCCATCTTCCCTCATGCCCGTGGACACCTGGAACTTGAAGTGCCCCTAAGCTGACTTGTCAAGTGTGGGCTGTCCTCGGACTCATTCCACACCCTCCTCTTGGAGCAGATGCTGCTAGCTGCACACTCAATACTCATCCCCTCCGCCTGCCCAGCTGAATTCTGCTTTTGTTCAGGGTGCCAATGCAGTCCACTAAAGTCAGTCATTTTCCCAGCCTTCCTCGCAGCTGTGGGTGGCCGTATAACATAGTCCTGGCCAACAAGATGGGAGAGGGCATCCCTTTGCAAAGGAAACATCAAAGCCTTGCTAAGAAAAAGGCCTTCGGGCCAGGTGCAGTGGGTCATGCCTGTAATCCCAGCACTTTGGGAGGCTGAGGCAGGTAGATCACTTGAGGCCAGGAGTTCAAAACCAGCCTGGCCAACATGGGGAAACCCCATCCCCACTAAAAATACAAAAATTAGCTGGGCATGGTGGTGCGCACCTGTAATCTCAGCTACTTGGGAGGCTGAGGCAGGAGAATCACTTGAACCTGGGAGGCGGAGGTTGCAGTGAGCTGAGATCGCACCACCGCACTCTAGCCTGGAAGACAGAGTGAGACTCCGTCCTGCCCCACCGCCCCCCCGCCAAAAATAAAAGGAAAAAAAAGAAAAGAAAAAGGCCTTTGCCTCCTTCTCCTGCCTGGAATGAGAGCCAGAGGTGCAGCAGCCATCTTAGCACCCTGAGGCCACACTCAGGAGGATGAAGAGCCACTCACTGAGGATGGCAGAGCGAGAAGGTGGGGGACGGCTTTGCAGAGAGTGTGCAGTCCAACCCCATGGCTCTCCGTCTGGCTTGTTTTTGTGTGAAACAAATAAAGGCATCACATCTGTGGGGGTTTTGTGGCTTGAAGCCTCCCTGATTGCTGCTGTGTCCTGCCAGAATCCTTAGATTTGGTCTTTTACAGAGTTCTGCATTGGTTTCTCCCTCCGCTCTGGCCTCTCCTACTTCAGGCCTGGTCAGGCCTGCAGCCTCTGCGGTGTCTTCCTCTAGGCCAGTCTCTGGAGGACACCGTGGCTGTTGGGGTGGTTTTCCTGAACCTCCTTTCTGGCCTCATCGCCCCGTGTTTCAACCCTCCAATAGTCTCCATTGCTCATGCGAGCCCAGATTCCATAACCAGTTCTGGCCCCTGACCAGCTCTTCAGCCCCATCTTCCATTACCCCCCATCTGAATGGCCTGTCCTGGTGACCCAGATGAGCTTCAGGTCTGCTTCCCAGTGTCTGCCTTTCCTCCACCATGCTGTGGTCCTGCATCTTGGAGGTGCCCTCCCCCTCCCAGCTGAATCCCCCTCCCTTTCAGGGTGCACGGGCCCAGTCCAAGAGGGGCCTGCCTCCTCCAGGTGCACTGGTTTGTCCGCCTGTCAGTCGCGGCACTGGTCGCACTGCGTGTACCTGCAGTTGAGTCGCCCACTTCTCTAACCCCGCCTGGACACTGCCTCCTGTGCAGCTCTGTGGCCCAGGCCAGGGTCCAGGCTCAGCATGTGGATGACATGCTCAGCCTTGCTCTGCTCAGGTCCCTGCCACGTGGTCATCTGCTGCTCACTGCAGAAGCCACAGGGCACTGTTCACTAATAACTAGAGGAAATGAGTCATAATCCCCTCACCCCAACCCAGCAATCTTTTTCATTTTTGCCTGTGTGGACTGAAGCTTTTAAAAACTCAGGAGCAGGCTCTGGCGTTTCTCCTGGCCACATTTCACCTGGTTAGAGTTCACCCGGCAGTTGGGCGTTGTTGGCTCTCTGCACGCTCTGAGTTGGCCATGGCAGCCTGCATCCTAATGTGGTTCAAGCCTGTCATCCCGACTGAGCCCAGGTGGGTGGACAGATGGAGGGACAGGCAAACCCACTATAACCTCCAGGAGCCTACTTGCAGACCACAAACCCAGCTTCTCCATCTTTTTTTTTTTTTTGAGATGGAGCCTTGCTCTGTTGCCCAGGCTGGAGTGCAGTGGCACAATCTCGGCTTACTGCAAGCTGCGCCTCCTGGGTTCATGCAATTCTCCTGTCTCAGCCTCCCGGGTAGGTGGGACTACAGGTGCCCGCCACCACATCTGGCTAATTTTTGTATTTTTAGTATAGATGGGGTTTCACCATATTGGCCAGACTGGTCTTGAACTCCTGACATTGTGATCTGCCCACCTTGGCCTCCCAGAGTGCTGGGATTATAGGCGTGAACCACTGTGCCTGGCCTCTTTTTTTTTTTTTTTTTTTTGAGAGGGAGTCTCACTCTGTTGCCCAGGCTGGAGTGCAGTGGTGGGATCCAAGCTCCCTGCAACCTCTGCCTCCTGGGTTCAAGCGATTCTCCTGCCTCAGCCTTCCAAGTAGCTAGGATTGCAGGCACATGCCACTATGCCCGGCTAATTTTTGTATTTTTAGTAGAGATGGGGTCTCACCATGTTGGCCACGCTGGTCTAGAACTCCTGACCTCAAGTAATCTGCCTGCCTCGGCCTCCCAAAGCGCTGGGATTATAGGCATGAGCCACCGCACTCAGCCCAGCTTCCCCATCTTTAAGTGAGGAGTTTGGATGAACATGATGCACTGTAATAAAATCATTAAATTCCACCAGCAGAGCCCTGGGGCATACCACCATGGACTCTTGCCCTTCACGATCTTAGATATTCTCTTTCAGAATGTTGATTTTTTCAACTTTTATCCTTTTTTTTTTTTTTTTTTAAATTTCAGATAGGGTCTTGCTCTGTTGCTTAGGCTGGAGTGCAGTGGTGTGGTCATAGCTCACTGTGGCCTCAACCTCCAGGGCTCATGTGATCTTCCCTACTCAGCCTCCTAAGTAGCTGGGACTACAGGTGCACACCACCACACCCAGCTAATCTAATGTCTTCTTGATGTCCTGCAATCTGCTAATCTTTCTCTGTTTTGTTCACAAGCATTTTATGAGAGACCATGAGGTCCCACAGCAGGGATCTCACATTTTAAGATGTGTGTCCATAGTTTTTTGAGCCAACAGAAAGCACCCCAACAAATGCACAAGCAGTGTGCCGTGTGCGTGTCCTTATTCTAACAAAGGCTGTGGCTGTGCAGAGAATTCCAGAATTTCCTCGCCGGGATACATCTTCAGGCTAGCGGCAGTGTTGTTCAGATACATTCCATGCTAATGGGGTAAGGTCTTCTGTCAGGGAATTTGATGTTTGTGTAATAATAAGAAAATTTCTGTTCGAAAAGTTGCCTACAGGTTGAAGTTGGAATGGATCGGAGTAGAAAGAAGCAAAACATTCCTCTGATGGAATCACAAGGTCATTTGTTGGAAAAAAATGACCTTAGAGAGCGTGATTGGTTCTGAAAGCGAATCCACCCTCCCCATGGGCTGGGTGGAAGAAGCCAAAGAGGTGATTTGTTCTGTCTGAAAAAGGAATGACAATTTTGCCCTGCCTGTCGGGGACAGATGAGGGAGGTGGGTGGAGGACCTCCAAAAAGGGGTGGAGTAGGAAGAGCACGAGGAGGAGAGTGTGGAGGGAGAGAGGGGCCCGAGGAGATGGCCTTTTGCCAGGCCTGAAGATGGGCCAAGCCTCGAGAAATCTCAGGCAGCAAACAGCAAACAGTAGGAGCCACAGCTCCTACTCAGTTGTAAGTTACTTCTAGTTCTATGCTAGGCTGAACATCCCACCTTTAACCCTATCCCCTGAGTATGTCTGCGTTCCTTCGAAGGGCTCCAGGAGCTGGCTGAGTTCCGCGCTAGGTCTGACCCAGAGCCAAGAGGAGAATTGCTACAGGAGAGGAGAAGGTTTGACCCAGCAAAGGGAGAAATGCCACCTTCCCCAGTCCTGCCTGGAAAAGGTCCTAGGAGGGAGAGGGGCAGGATTTGAAGTCCTCACAATATATAGGAAGGTACCTTGAGCGGTTTTATTTGGGAGCAAAGAAGAGGATGATCCCAGAAGATACAAGGGCACAGAGCTGATGGAAAGGCAGGTATTTGGGTTGCATCCAGGAGCTTGGAGGCAGATGTTGAGTTGTCAAGAGCTGGGCTCTCCAGCTGGAAGCATCTAGCCTTTACGGTGAGACATTGCTTTGGGCTGCAGTTTTTCTTCCTATAAGATGGTGGCCATAATACTTAACTCACAGGGTTGTTGTGTGAAGTAAGAAGTATTACAGGACAATTTTCAAAAAAGGTAAATTCATTCGGCAGGGCACAGTGGCTCACACCTGTCATCCCAGCACTCTGGGAGGCTGAGGTGGCTGGATCACTGGAGGCCAGGAGTTTGAGACCAGCCTGGCCTACATGGCAAAATCCCATCTTTACTAAAAATACAAAAATTAGCTGGGCGTGGTGGTGTGCATCTGTAGTCCCAGCTACTCGGGAGACCGAGGCACGAGAATCACTGGAACCCGGGAGGCGGAGGTTGCAGTGAGCCGAGATTGTGCCACTATACTCCAGCCTGGCGACAGAGTGAGACTGTGTCTTAAAAAAAAATTGTACATACACATATACTTATATATACACACACATCTCATACAAAGAGAAAAGCTACACATTTTATTTAACGAATTAACGAGGAAGCAGTAAGATGTTACAGGCAGTTTAAATCAGAACTGGATTTACAGTTTCATATTCTCTACTGGGCAAGATGCATGTGCGTTGCTTTGGCCCGGAATTGTGTGCATAGCTAGGAAGCTAGGAACAGGAAACTTCTGCATCTTCAGAAGCCCCGCACAAGCTGATGCTGTCTGTGCAGAACTGCAGGGCAGCCCTGCCCAGACAATGGAAGGCATGTGTCCCCACGGAATCAGACAAGCCCTGAGGGTCCCTAGCCAGTGCCCAGAATCCATCAAAGGGACACTGAGTTTTTTGCTCCTTTAAAGCCTATCACAACTGAACAATCTTCATCTCCCTGCCCCAGGATCACAGCAGTCTCCAAAAATGATTCCCGATCAAAAGACAGTGGGTCTCAGTTGGGCCTATTTACATAGGTGTGGTGAGAATGTTCTAGACTTTCCAGAACTCCTTGGGTTAGCTTTCTTATTTTTTTAGATACAGTCTCGCTCTGTCACCCAGGCTGGCATGCAATGGTGTGATCTCGGCTCACTGCAACCTCTGCCTCCCGGGTTCAAGTGATTCTCCTGCCTCAGCCACCCGAGTAGCTGGGATTACAGGCGTGTGCCACCGTGCCCAGCCAATTTTTGTATTTTTAGTAGAGATGGGGTTTCGCCATATTGGCCAGGGTGGTCTTGAACTCCTGGCTTCAAGTGATCTGCCCGCCTCGGCCTCCCAAAGTGTTGGGATTATAGGCATGAGCCACCACACTTGGCCCATAGCTTTCAAATCTAGAGTGTTGTGCAGCATTGAGAAACTGCCATGGCCCTGGAATTCACTTCTGTCTGTCTGCATAGAAAATCTTAGCTGGGATTTATAAAAGCCTCTTTTTTCTGCTAGGAAACCTAGTTCAAGGAACTGTCTCCACCAGATCTCATCTATGTACCTGTAACTTTGGATGGTTTCCTCTCTTCTCAAAGTTCCCTACATCGGTTGATGCTCCTGGAGTGCAGGAAACTGCCCTCCCTACCACCTGTGAGGCTGGGACTCAAGGGTCTGGCATGTTCTCCTGCAATAGCTTTGTGGCATCAATTCTGTATATAAAGTGGCTTACCCCACCTGATTAAATGAGAATCGCTTCTAAGTATGACAAACCCAAAATAACCCTTATTGCATAATGCTATTTTATCTCAGCAAAAGAAGAAAAGTTCTCCACTGAATTTATGAAAATAACTTTATTTCCATGAAAAGTTAAGACTAAGTCATTTTTTCGAATTCTGGAGGGTTAGTGAAAATTAGAAACTATTTAAAAAATGATTCTTTTCAATCGACAGAAGCAAAGTCTATTAAATTGTAGGTTAAGAAGGAAGAGAAGGAGCTTCCTCACAGATCTAGAAATGAAAGAACGCCAAAGCAACATCAGCAATATTCCAAAAATAACCATAACAAAATTGCCTCATTCAATCCTAAGTAATAGTTCCTGTTCTCTCCATCCCAGTCAAGACAGAACTTTTAGGGAGCTCCTGCTCTGAGCCTAGAGGCCTAGAAGTCATGACTCCATCTGATGGATGATCTGAAGGCGGCCTAAGTGAGGTCCGCTCAGGAGCCTGTCCCCGCGAGGCGACTCACTGTAGCATTCTCAGCTCAGAGCCCCCACATGTCCTTTTGAGCCTCCAAGGCTGCCCCTTGTGGAAGATGCAGCCACTCGCCAGTGGCTTACAGCAGAGTCCCAGGTGCACATCAGAGTAAATACAAAACTACTGGTAGTCGACTGTTGGTTAATTTATTACAGCAACCAATAAAACAAAACTGCAGGAAAGTAAGATTCTCTATTGGGAAATAAGTATTTCATGAGCGTTTTGATCAGTGTCTCACTAAAGGTAAAGCATACAATGGATGGTGACGAGGGCACTGGCAAACCTTCAGGGCCTTCCTAAGAAGTGTGCAGTATCTGAAATATTTATACTAATGACAGTTTACTGATACAAACTTAACCTAGGGAGGCTGAGCATCTCTTTGGATGCTGATGAAAGAGTAACAAACATAATTACTTCTGGCCTCTCTGGCTCTTGCTTCATAAGGTGAAAGTACAAACCTTTGTGAATTTCCAGGGACCCTCTGAGAAGTTCTGAAGAATATTTGAGTTCAAGATAAAAAGTTTTCTTTTACTCTTTCTATCTTTAGGATCTGATCTCTGCGAGGAATAATCAGAAGAGTTGTCAGAGAAGATGCAGGCACTTGACTCCGAGTGTATCATGGGTGCTCAAGAATTAATTCTTGCTTACTCTTTTAGTAATGCAAACAAATGTAAAAGTAAACAGAAGGTGACATGGGTTTAAAGAATCATCTCTTTCACAAGTGAGTTTTTGTATTTGTTTCATTTTTAAATACTCAAGGACTGAATAAAATCAGCATAAAGCACAGACATTTTTCTGGCAAGACACACACATTATTGGTGTCAGGCAGACCACAAGGAAGGTGAAGAACAGCCTTCGTGCTGTAGGTCGGCGGTCCCCAGCCTTTTTGGTACCAGGAACTGCTTTCATGGAAGACAATTTTTCCACGGACTGGTGTGGGGGGATGGTTTCTGGATGATTCAGGCACATTACATTTACTATACACTTTATTTCTATTATTATCACATTGTAACATATAATAAAATAATTGTACAACTCACCATAATATAGAATCAGTGGAGGCCTGAGCTTGTTTTCCTGCCACTAGATGGTCCCATCTAGGGGTGATGGGAGACGGTGACAGGTCATCAGGCATTAGATTCTCATAAGGAGCATGTGACCTAGATCCCTCACTTGTGAGTTCACAATAAAGCTCATGCTCCTGAGAGAATTTAATGCCACGGTTACAGAAGGCAGAGCTCAGGCAGTACTGTGAGTGACAGGGAATGGCTGTAACCACCGCTTACCTCCTGCTATGTGGCCCAGTTCCTAACAGACCATGGACTGTTGCCAGCCCATAGCCTGGAGATCGGGGACCCTTGCTGTAGATGAAGGCAGTGACCAGTAAGCTAAGGCGGCAAGCCCATCAAAAGTGAGGAAACTTTGCTAAGATCTAAGATACTTCATGTCTCCTTTCAGACTCAGGTATTATAAACCAAGGCAAATAAAATTCACTTCTTTAGACCTTCATTCACTGTGTTCGTTCATATTCCGGAACAAAACTACTTTTTACTGCGTGACAAAACAAAAGCACACACAGAGAGCTTTATTTCTTTGTCACTATCGCTTCATGTATCAACCACCTATATGAAAGATAATTTTCATCCAAAGTAACCAACTTCTATTTCACAGGAAAAGCTGAGGAGGTGGCAGAAAATTGACAGCTGCCCTATGCAAGCATTTCTGCAGGTGAGCAGAGCGCAGGAGCGCACAGCCACGTGCTTCCACATCCACACGGTTACTCCTTCAAGTGGCAAACATGAATACATCTGTCAACACAACTCAAAAGATCCAGGCTTTCTGTAGAATATACAAATAAGAAGCAAAAGTGGATAAGCCTAAAACGATGCTTAGCAATCCATGCTTTAGTGTTATAGCTTACTTAGTTTACCTAGGTATCTGATGATTATCTATTCATTAACTCTATTCAGTATCAGGTTCTGAGTTATCTAAAGATTCCAGGTTCTAAGTTATCTGAAGATCTTGGAAATTTATTTAATTGGAGAAATTATACTACAAAACATAGGTTGAGGTAACAGGTGTGTCTAAATAGTGATTCAATTTAGAGTAATACCAATATTCAGTTTTCATAATAGTGACATTGTATTAGACTAATGTTATCTTTTTGATAAACTATTTAAGAAGGCCAGATTATTCTCTTCATGAGAGATTCAACCAAATACACAATTGAATTATACTTAACACGTAAATCAAAGACAAGACCTATCTGTATTTTAAAAACCAAAATTACTAAGCTAGTTTGACTTGCCACAGATTTACCTTAGTTACGGGAACTTGGATTTATAAAATGTATGTAAGGTAGCAGTTTCTGTATGAAGGATATTTTAAAAAGCCTAACACATTGAAAGCACTAGAAGCTAGAAATACAAGACATATAAGATACATAAATGCCTCTTTTCCTATAAACTAATAAGAACAGAGCTCCTCTGATTTAAGAGACATAACGAATTCATTAATTTATTTCACACTCACATATCGAGGGATCAAGGCTTTTCTCAGTTGTAGACTTGCAGACACATGGATCACAGATCACAGGCACACAGAGAGATTTTGGCTTTGGCCCTGCAACTTCAGCCAAAGGCCAGAAGGAAGCAACATACCCTCTTACCAATCCCAGTTCTCAAAGAGCCGTGCTTTGCAGCGGGCACTAAATTTCTAACTGACTGGAGCTCAAAACAAACAGACAAGAAAGGACCAACAAACTGGATTTCCTGTTGTCTCTCACTAGAAAGGAACTAGATCTATGTCATCCATCTACAGTGATGACTAAAAGGTCAGACCAAAAACCAAATTCTCAATCGCTGTTGTCAGGAATAGGGGATAACTTACAGTCAGGAATAAACCAGAAATAAAACCACAAACACAAATTCTGTAAAGATTAGAAAAATGAAACTAGAGGAACAGAGAGTGAGTAAAACAGAAGTTCTGTGGCTGCCTGGAAGTCACCCTGGGAAGTGAGGGAGGACAAAGCTGAGGCTCTGGTGGCATCGGAAGTGCCCTTTAGCAGCTCATCCGGCTCTGGCCGGTGAATCCACTGTGTATCTCACAGGACCAGTAAAACTGCTAGAGGGTCATTTCCAAAACGGTAGAATCATGACCCCGCTATAAATACAGAATGTATACATGTCAAATATTTTGTTTAACTAGTAATTAACAAGAGAGCCCGTTCAAATATTTATCTTCTCCATTGGATAAAACCCATTTGCATTGCTGTGAACACCTTTTGCGTTACCATAGACAGAAAACATCTGTATCACCCTCAGCCCTCCACAAGTTAGTTTCTGTGTCTACAGTGTTGCCAACTGGCCCAACTAAACAGTCAAAGTTGTGCAGCCACATAGAATCAGACAATTCCTGGAAGGTCCACTAGACAACAGCCGAAATTCCATGGAAAGGATCCCTGCCATCTTTCTTCTCCATTACAAAGTCTTTTTCCTGGGACAAGGATGTTAGAAGTGCATCGGTCACCGAGCAGAGGCCAGTAACTAGGAAGGAGTGGCAGCTGCTTAACAATTTTTTTCAGACAGGCAGGTGCCATGGCTCTGGAGTGTTGTCCAGAGTGGGCTGAATCCCTCCCTGGCTCCTCCGAGTTTACCTCTTTCTTCCTGGGGAAAGAGACTAAAAGTGTTGGTGAGAGTGGGGTCAGAGAGGGGTGATAGTGGAGGGGGACATCGCCTGAGGACACAGGCTTGCGGTTTCCTGTAGGAATGTACACTTGGTTTTCCTATTTCCCCAGTTTTTCTGTGAGGTTGCCTGGAATGTTCACAAATACAATGTTATCTTGAACGTGTTGGGGGAGTTGGCACAGAATTAAATACTACAATGATTTTTTAAAATGAACATGCTTTTTTTCTTCCTGCAGAAGTGATTTTAAAAGTTCTCAACAACCAAAACAGCACAGGCAGTGACAATCAAGCTCCACCGCTGACCAATGAGAAGCAATGTGAGCTGTGACCACACTCACTCAAGTCGGCTCGTCTATTTCCTTCCTGTAAATTTCAGCTTGCTCCTTCCAGGAAAACCAGAAAATGCCCCAAGCGAGGACAGCCTGGGTTAATACGTCCTCTGTGTTCTTTGCAGTCTATTTATCTATATTTTACTATATATTTTAAAATATGGATTAACACTTACCTGCTAGTTTGCAGTTAAAATTAAGTATGGTGAATATCATTTAATTGCACGTCTGAAACCCCTCTCTTCAGACTGATCATCTTCTATGCGCTGTGTGGATTTCTCATCTCCTGTTGTCCACTCTTGCGCTGTTTCCAGTTTTAACTATTACAAACATCACATCTGTAACTTATTCTCTGTTTACGTCTTATTTCCTCAGGATAAATTTTCCAAAATGGAATTGCTGGAACAAAGGGCATGCATTTTAAAAATGTAACCATTTTATTTTAGAACACTTTTAGATCTGTAGGAAAATTATGAAGATGGTATGGGAGCAGTCCCATATAACCTGCATCCAGTTTCTTCTCTTATTTACATTTTATATTAGTAGGGTTCATTTGTTACAATTAATGAGCCTACACGGATACGTTATTTATTTATTTATTTGACACCAGGTCTCGCTCTGTTGCCCAGGCTGGAGGGCAGTGGTGTGATCTTGGCTCACTGCAATCTCTGCATCCTTGGCTCAAGTGGTTCTCCCACCTCAGCCTCCTGAGTGGCTGGGACTACAGGCCTGTGTCACCATGTCTGGCTAAGTTTTATATTTTTTATAGACATGGGGTTTCGCCATATTGTCCAGGCCAGTCTTGAACTCCTGGGCCCAAGCAATTGGCCTGCCTTGGCCTCCCAAAGTGCTGGAATTACAGGCGTGAGCCACTGCACTGGGCCCTGATACATTATCATTAACTGAAATCCATACTTTATTCAGATTTCCTTAGTTTTTCCCTAATGCCCTTTTTCTGTCCCAGGACCCCATCCAGGATCCCACACTACGCTTGGTCATCACTTTTCCTTAGCTTCTCTGGGCTGTGACAGATTCTCAGACTTTCCTTGCTTTTGATGACCTTGACAGTGTTGAAGGGTCAGTTCATTTTATAGAATGTTCCTCAAGTGGGATTTGTTTGGTGTTTTTTCTCATGGTTAGATTGGGGTTTTGTGTTTTGGGATTGAAGACCACTGAGGCAAAGTGACATTTTCTTCCCTTTTCTTCCCTCCTATCAAGGGTGCATAGTGTCAACATGGCTTTTAACTGTTGGTGTTGACCTTGGTCACCTGGTTGAGACAGTGTTTAGTTTTTCCCTCTCTACCCCTTTCCACCCTGTGCTCTCTGGAAGGAAGTCACTGCGCACACCCACACTTATGGGGTGGGAACTTACGTTCCGTCTTCTTGAGGGAGAGGTATTACGCAGACTTTTTGGAATGCGTCTGTGTGATGTTTCTCTGTTATCTCTCATTTATTTATGTATTCAATTGTTCATTTATATCTGAATGGACCCAGGGTTATTGATCTTATACTCTGGGTTATAAATCAGTGCTATTTTGTTGCTTAAATTTTTCCAGCTTTCACAATGGGAGTTCTTTCAATTGACTCTTTTGTCCCGTGCCAGGGCCCCATCATTGTGGGATATTGTGGGAGGTATATACACATATTATATATCAATATCATATATATATCATATTTGTACTTTTTTACTTTCTGGCAATAGAAGATGCTCCAGGAAATATATTTCTTGCCTCAGTTCTAGATCTAGCCATTTCTCCAAGGAGCCCAGAGTACATCTTTTTAAAGGTTTTTGATACACGCTGCCAAATTATCCATCAAAAAGCTTACAGAAAGTGAAGAAGCCAGCCAGCAATGTGTGAGTGCTTATTTCTCATTACACTGCAATGATCTAAAAATAGTATTTTGTCACTTCTTTAATTTGATTCCTTTAATAATTAGTGACTCTCTTTAATTTTTTAAAGTTTATTAGTGATTTATAATTTGATAAATTGCTTTTTCAGGTTCTTAGCCCATCTTTCTCTTAGAGTGTTCACTTGTATCTTAATATTTTCATAAGAACTCCATATCTAGAATGTATATTAACTTGTGATTATCACATAAAATACAAATATTTGTCCTAGTATCTTATTTGCCTTTTGAAATTATAGATTTTCATTCTACTATACAGACACATGCACATGTATGTTTATTGCACAACTACTCACAATAGCAAAGCCTTGGAACCAACCCAAATGCCCATCAACGATAGACTAGATAAAGAAAATATGGCACATATACACCATGAAATACTATGCAGTCATAAAAAAGGATGAGTTTGGCCGGGCGCGGTGGCTCAAGCCTGTAATCCCAGCACCTTGGGAGGCCGAGACGGGCGGATCACGAGGTCAGGAGATCGAGACCATCCTGGCTAACATGGTGAAACCCCGTCTCTACTAAAAAAATACAAAAAACTAGCCGGGCGAGGTGGTGGGCGGCTGTAGTCCCAGCTACTCGGGAGGCTGAGGCAGGAGAATGGCGTAAACCCGGGAGGCGGAGCTTGCAGTGAGCTGAGATCCGGCCACTGCACTCCAGCCTGGGCGACAGAGCGAGACTCCGTCTCAAAAAAAAAAAAAAAAAAAAAAAGGATGAGTTCATGTCCTTTGCCGGGACATGGATGAAGCTGGAAGACATCATTCTCAGGAAACTAACACAGGAACAGAAAACCAAACACCGCATGTTCTCACTCATAAATGGTATTTGAACAATGAGAACACACGGACACAGGGAGAGCAACATCACACACTGGTGCCTGTCAGGGGGTGGGAGGCACGGGGAGGGATAGCATTTGGACAAATACCTAATGCATGTGGGACTTAAAACCTAGATGACGGGTTGATAGGTGCAGCAAACCACTATGGCACATGTATACCTACATAACAAACCTGCACATTCTGCACATCTTTCCCAGAACTTAAAGTAAAATTAAAAAAAAAAGAAATTACAGATTTTAAAAATTTAAAAAAAAATTTATTAAAAAAAAGACTTTTAATATGGGACATTTAAAACATGCACAAAAGAGGATAATGTGATGAAGAACCTCGTGTACATATTTCCCAATTTCAATAATTATAAACATTCTGTCATCTTTACTTGAGCTACCTCTTCTCTCACATTATTATTTTTTTAAACTGGAATCTTTTCAAGTAAATCCCAGACAGTATGCCATTTTGCTTGTAAATACCACAGTATGTATCTTTAATTAACTAGAACATTTTAAAAACAAGACCACCACACATTATCACAGCTATCAACATTAAATTAATTTCTTAATATCATCTAGAACACAATTAATGTTCAAATTCTCAAAAAGATCTTTCAGAGTTATTTTGTTTCAGTCCAGATACAAACAAGACCCAAACATTGTTTAGTATATCTTAGATATCCTTTGTTCTTTTTGCTTTATTCTTTATTATTTGTAGATGCCACTGGTTCACTGGAGAAACTGGTTCATTGGATCTGTAGAATGGCCCTTATCCTGGATTTTGCTGATTGCAGCCTAGAGGGCTTTTAATACTTATTCTGCCGTCCCTCATATTTCCTATAAATTGGTGATTAGATCCAGAGACTTGATTAGATTTAGGTTCACTTTTTAAGGCAAGAACCCTTCATAGGTGGCACTGTCACTTTCTGGTGGGTCCCATCAGTGAGACTCATATTTGTTCTACTTTTAGTGATGATAAAATTGATCAGTAGGTTCAAGTGTGGGTCCACCTGTCCCCCCATTGCAAACTTCTTCATCAAATTTACCTAATTGATTGGGTGTGGTGGTGTGCACCTGTAGTCCCAGCTACATGGGAGGTTGAGGTAGGAGGATCCCTTGAGCCTGAGCCCAGGAGTCCTGGGCCAGCCTGGGCAACACAGTGGGACCCTGTCTCTTAAAAAAAGTTTTACGTTATCAACTCTTTGGCCCCTCTAAAATATAATTTTGAAGAGGAGGACAGAATGAATGCTTGATTTTTGTCACTTCACCAATTTTTAGAGTAATGTGTTAATGTCCTAACAAATTCCAGTGATGACCAAAGAGTTTTAGAAATGTTATTATAACTCAAGGAGTTTTATATATTTGTTATGCTTCATTCCATTTCAATCACTTGACTTTTTGGTGCTCAAATGATCCCATCTTAGGGCAGTGGGAGCCCTCTCAAATTGACTCGTGTGTGTGTGTGTGTGTGTGTAGTGTGTGTATGTCTGTGTGTGTGTTTATATATATGCATTCAAAAATGTATATGGAAATGCAAAGGGCCAAGCCGAGCCACATTTTAAAAGAATAAGGTGGGAGAATTGAATCACGACACATCCAGATCTATTTTAAAGCTATAGTAATTAAGCAGCATGTTTTTGAGCATAGAAATATAGATGACTGACTCAAAATATAGGCTTTTGATACAGACCCGCACATTAAGAGACCTTTGGTTTATGATCTTGTAAATTAGAAGCTTCTCAATAAATTGACAATTAGAAACCCATGGGAAAAAACTGGAATCCCAACTCACGTCATAATCTCTTCCAGATGTATTAAAGGCTTTAATATGGAAGGTAAAGCTAAATATTTTAGGGAAAAAAGCAGAATATCTTTGGTATCTTTTAATATCTTTGATATTCTGTGTTTTGGCTATCTTTTAATAGTGAAATATTTCTTAAACAAGGAAGATAAAAAGTAGCATTAACTCTAGAGCGGGAAAATAAGATAAATTGAGGTATTTTAAAAGTAGTATTGAGAGACCTGAGACCAGTGCCATCTGCACAGTTTTCAGTTCGTGACTGGGCAAATACACGCATTGAAAACTCAACTTTTAGAAACTTTTAGGTCAGTTCGACAGTGTATTTTCCTTCCCTTGCTGCCTGCCTGCCTCAATGTACTTTATGTCTGCTTAATCTACTGATTAAAAAAATCGGGCTTAGCCTGGCGGCGGTGGCTCATGGCTGTAATCCCAGCACTTTGGGAGACTGAGGCAGGCGGATCACTTGAGGCCAGGAGTTCGAGACCAGCCTGGCCAACATGGTGAAACCTGGTCTCTACTAAAAATACAAAAGTTAACCCGGCATGGTGGTGCATGCCTGTAGTCCCAGCTACTCAGGAGGCTGAGGCAGGCGAATCACTTGAACCCGGGAGGCAGAGGTTGCAGTGAGCTGAGATCACACCACTGCTCTCCAGCCTGGACGACAGAGTGACTCTGTAAAAAAAAAAAAAAAAAAGCGGGGGAGGGTGGGCTTAGATTGCGAATACCATTAATTTTTTTCAACAATTTAATGTTTGAGCATTTCAGTGTGCCATTGGTTGAAATAAAACAAACAGACAAACCAAAACTGGTCCACCGTCACAGATAATTTAAGACATACTGACATGGACAACATGAAGTTCAAGAAATCAAAGAATTGAGAAATGCTACTAATGAAAAAGCAACATAGATGTGAAAATTGCAACACATTAATTGTCAAGAGATTAGAAGAATCAGTTAAAACAAATCAAGAAAATGGGCAAAAACAGCGCACAGATACTTTACATAAGGATTTCCAATACCCTATCAGTGCTATCTTCCGGGAAATGAGCATGAAGCCACAGGAAGCTGCATCGTCAGCCGATCAGCAAGGGTTAAAGACATCTCGCAATCCTGAAAGTAAGCAAGTATGCTGACCACGCTCTCTCAAGAACGCGCTGATTGGAGAGTGTGCCACTCAAGACCTCTAAAATCCACTCAAGTCCCGGGCAGCGTCCACCCACGCTAAACCTTCGCGCGCCTCTAGCAGCAATGCACGCCCAGTCCTGAGCACCAATAAGGATGCTCACGCAGGACCCGGATGGCGAGGCGGGGACCTTCGTAGCGGCGCCACTAGCGGCGGCTGCACAGGGAGAACAAGCAAACGCCCCCCACCGGCAGGGTGGACGAAAAATGGGGTGCGTTGGCGCTGCGGAGGAGTCACTGCCGTGAGGATGGCCCGGACACCGCTTCCCGCACCCGCGGGCGCAGCTCGCCAGTGGGGCGCACCTGGGTCCCCTCCGGCTTCCGCAGGATATCTGCAGGGCGACTCCCTCCAGATTCCACAAACGTTCTGCTGGGGGAGCTCTTCCCATGCAAAAGGCCCGCCCCTGCCTCCCCTGTCGTGGAGTAGAGACAGGGTCCCTGAAAGGGTCTTGGGGTGGGAGGTCACCGAATAAGGCAGGGTCTGGCGTGGGTCCCAGGCCCAGGGGTCCCGAGGCCCTGGGGCAGCTGGGTAGCCCTGCTGGCCGCCCTGTGCAGGGACTCTCTCTCTGTGCAGGTGTGGTCGGAGCTAGAGGCAGCAGGTTCTGCTGCCGCGAAGATTCCCAAGGGCTGGTTGGGGAGGGGCTGCACAACCCCGGACCCCGCGGAAGTACAGGACCCGCAAAGGCAGGGCGTTGGATCATGGGCCACGAGCATCCCGGGGTCCCGGCTGCTGGCTTGGCTGCCCTGGTCGTCGCTGCGGTTATTTGCCGTTGCTACCGCAGAGCAAGCGGCCCCGGTTCTTGAACCACACCTACACTTGATGCTCCTGCAAGTTGAGTCTGACAGCCAGGGTCCCCGCTCCTCGTGGGCTTTTACCTGCTCTTCTCAGAGCCTGTCTCCAGCTCTGGCTGCTGTCCCTTACTGTAGACTGCGCTTCCTGCCGCTGCCTCCTGGGAGAGCGTGGGGAATAACTAGGTTCTGGCATCCTCACTCCTGTCTCTGCACACAGGGCTCTGCCCACAAGCTCTGGGATTTAAATCGCACCCTCCATGCTGTGCTCATTGAGGCCCACCCTGCTTTTATTGGGACCCTCCCTGCAGTCCCCACTCCCTGCTCCCCACGAGTCTTGCCGTCATCGATTAATCCCTTCATTATTGACCAGCTGCTGCAGGCGGGCCCCGTGCCGTCCTGTATCACTTTAACGTGAACTCATTAGTCTTTGATTTCTCCGTCACTTTCTGGTACAATAAGAGACTTGCATCCAGTCTCATTTTGTACATTTTTTGCCCTAGACTTAGAATCAGCCAATTTCATTGTTAAATGTTATCTAGAGAGTTCAGCCGTGTAAGCGTGCTCATTGTTACTGGGTTTTCATTGCTTCTGGGTCTTTTCAGTGGACAGAACTAGAAAACAAGTATTTTTTAAAGAGTAAAACGCAGTGTGAGTTCATACTGCAATTTCCAATTCACTTTTAAGATTACAAGATTTTTACTTAAACTTCCTCGATTTTATGCTATGTCATTTTTATGCTGAAAATTATGGTTCCTAATGATGGAAACACAATAATTTAATTAAAATATCAATACTAATATATGGCTACTGAATGCCGTTTATGATTTCTTTCCTTTTTTCTTTTCCTTTTTTTATTGTCCGTAGCATCTCTCTCACTTGGGATGTATAGTCAAAACGCTGTGTTTTAAAGCCACTTTAAGTAATTGTTTCCTTTATGTGGTTACACCACTCACTTTATATGCAGGAAGGCTCATTCATTTGTTGACTTTAATTTTTAAAAATCACATAAAACATTTATAGTCCTCCCAAACTCTCTATTTATCCAGTTACAGTCACAGAAATCTTGCTTCTATAACTTCCCGTTCACCCTGTTTCTTTTTCCTCCCAATAGATAACCATTAAAACAGTTTGGTTTGGGGTTTATCTGCCCATGGTTCCTTTTGATAATATCAGTTAGTGTCTATCTATCCACTGTGAACTGAATTTCCCCAAAACTGTATTTCCCCAAAATTCATATGTTGGAGTGCTAAGCCCCAGTGTGATGGTATTAGGAGGTGGGGCCTTCAGGAGGTGATTGGGGTTAGATGAGGTCATGAGGGTGGGCCCCTCATGTTGGGATTAGTGTCCTTATAAGAAGAGAAACCAGAGAGCCTACTTACTGTCTCTCTTCACCTGCGACAGCACAGTGAGAAGGCAGCTGTCTGCAAGCCAGGGAGAGAATCCACCGGCAGCTTGATCTTGGACTTTCAGCTTCCTGCACTGTGAGAAATAAATTCCTGTTGTTTAAGTCACCCAGTGTATGGTGTTTTGTTGTGGTAGTCCCAGCTGACTAATGCTTTACAATCTAGCTACCTGTCATCTACTTCCCCATCACTTACCTAAAAATTACCATATTATAAATATTACTCTGTTTGCTTCTTTCCTTTATTTATTTTTCCCCGTATCAGTATACAAAGACACTTCTCATTCCTAATTGCAGCTGCTCCATATTCCATTGTGTGGCTGAAGGATAGTTTATTGAATCAGTCAGTCCTGTGTACTGTTTTAAACCTTTATCGAGACTATTTTTCTTACCATTTGAGTCATTTAAATAATTTTTAAAATGAAGAACTCAAGTAAATAATAAAAAAATCCTCCCACAGTTTATTTTTTGAAATTTAACTTTTTTTTTTTTTATCAGAAGTCATTAAATGAGGCATTTAAAAAAATTCTGACAGCCCACAGTTACGAGCATGCAGGAGACAACCACAGATGCCATCAGATGAGAAAGCCCCCTGCGGGCTCTTCATGTATGACCCCAGGCCCTCTCAAGCCCCTCACTGCTGTGCAGAGTGTTCCCTGGCCACCAGTTATATGCCCTGCAGTGCACTGATAATCTCACATGGTGCAAATATACTGCCGAGCCAAATTAGTCTTTTTTTTGAGATGGAGTCTTGCTCTGTCACCCCAGCTGGAGTGCGTGCAGTGGCGCTATCTTGGCTCACTGCCAGCTCCGCCTCCCGGGTTCATGCCATTCTCCCGCAATTATTTTTGTAGAGACGGGATTTCACCGTGTTAACCAGGACGGTCTCGATCTCTGGACCTAGTGATCCACCTGACTCGGCCTCTCAAAGTGCTGGGATTACAGGTGTGAGCCACTGCACCCAGCCCAAATTAGGGTCTTGTAGAAGGTGCAAAGTTTTCTGAAGCAGTTAAATGTGACTTTGGTGAAATTCTCTGTGCAATAGGCACATCAGAATGGAACAATTTGGGCCAGGTACTGTGGCTTATGCCTGTAATCCCAGCACTTTGGGAGGCCGGGGTGGGAGGATCACTTGAGGTCAGGAGTTTGAGACCAGCCTGCCCAACATGGCAAAACCCTATCTCTACCAAAAATACAAAAATTAGCCTGGTGTGGTGGTGTGTGCCTGTAGTCTCAGCTACTCAGGAGGGTGAGGCAGGAGAATTGCTTGAACCCGGGAGATGGAGGTTGCAGTGAGCCGAGATCATGCCATTGCACTCCAGCCTGGGTGACAGAGTGAGACTCTATCTCAACTAAAAAAAAAAAAAGAACAATTTGAATATCAAAACCATGAGACCTGGGATAGGGTGTGAGTGCACTGGACAAATTGAACATGAAGCCAGGAACACTTGGTCACACTCAATACTGTCTGCACATACTTTGTAGAAAAAATCATATCTTGACTCCCTGTTCATTCTAAGAGTTAAATTTAATCAACTCATGAGCTCTAACTTGGAGTTGAAAGGAAATCCAGAGTAGAGGAACAAATTAAACGACATCGTGAAGAAAGGATCAGACAAAATCCAGAAAGTGGGGCACTCTACGTAACAACTGGCCTGATGTCTTCACCAGGTCAATGTTATGTAGTACCCTACGTAGTAGCCCCTAGGGCCAGGGGAATGTTCCAGATCAGCACAGTCCAGTAGAATTTTCTGTGGCTACAGAAATACTCTATCATGTAAGTGCTACCAGTAAGCACTGGAAGTATGGCTATGAGTCTGAGGAGCTGCATTTTAAATGCTATTTATTTATTATTTATTGATTATCAATAACTTTAGACGGTGGCATGTGGGAAGCATCTACCATATTGGGAAATTGATTATATACATTAAAAAGGCTTAGGCTGGGCGTGGTGGCTCAAGCTTGTAATTTCAGCACCTTGAGAGGCTGAGGCGGGTGGATCACCTGAGGTCAGGAGTTCAAGACCAGCCCGGCCAACATGGCGAAACCCCATCTCTACTAAAATATAAAAATTAGCTGGGCATGGTGGCTGGCGCCTGTAATCCCAGCTACTAGGAAGGCTGAGGCAGGAGAATCATTTGAACCTGGGAGGCGGAGGTTGCAGTAAGCCAAGATCATGCCACTGCACTCTAGCCTGGGCAACAAGAGCGTGACTCCGTCCGGAAAAAAAATTGCCTAGAAGTCATAGTAACTCCATGCAATGAGTGGTTCTTGATTGGTTCTATGTTTGAACAAACCAACTATATGACATTTTGGGGACTAACTGGGGGAAATTTAAATGTGATTTGAGTATTAGATGATATTAGGGATTTTTTTTGTTGATTCTCTTATGTGTGATAATGGCTCTGTGTTTATGTAGGTAAATGTCATTTTTTTGAAATGATTCATATTGAAAAGTCATAATACCTGTAATTTACCTTAAAATACTTTAGCCAAAAGAAGTAAATGGAGAAAAATGTTAACAACTATGAAATCTAGGTTCATTCTCTTTTCCGTTCTGCTTGAAGTTTTTCATAATAAAAAGGAAGATCCCCAAACAGAAGTAAAGGATCATTATATTATAAACCAGGTTTTATTGAACATAAGATGAAATGTATTCATAATTTTTTATTTTATTTTTCAAAATAAAGTCTAAATATAAGCTTTTCTCCCCACTGTTGCCTATGGATTATAGTTCCTGCTTTAAACAGATTTACCTTTAGTGGACTATTTTTTTGGTGCCAACATCTTTGGGTAACAAGGACCCTGTATTCCTGGGTAAAGTGCTTACAAGCTTTACAGCAAAGAATTCTAAAACAATTCCCTTTGAAAATGAGAGCAAAAACATTCCTTTTGAAAGCAGAGCCAAGGCCAAAGATGTAAATTTGAGCGTTTCATATTTCACCGCAGACTGGCCGTGCTGGCCCATTTCCCTGGCGACTCACTTGTGCCATCTCCCTTCATAGACACCGGATTCTACTGTGTCACTAACAAGGCCTCCTGGAGGCCTATCGTCTCTCAGATGGCGATAACCCTGGTCTCCCAGGAGATAGTAAGGATTAAATGAACTGGTGTTGTCAACCCCACAGCAGCCTCAGGCTGGGTCCTGAGTAGCCACTGATGGAGATGTCTCCATTGCAGAGAGATGCTGGGTGTATCACACCTCCAGAACTTCCTTTGGCTTTCAGGTTCACTGTGCAGGCCCTTTGAAAACAAAAGCCACTGGAGGAATTTCCAAGAGAAGATTAACTAGGGGTGAACAGGTCTGGACAGCCGGGATGGTGGGTAAGGTGGTGGGCAGTACAACTGTGAGAACCCAATTGGTCTGAGCACAGAGAAGGGAATAGAGTATTCGAAGATATTATTTTGTTGGGTAAATCCTTTAACTTCCAAGTGATATTGCAGTTCCCTGGGTCGGCTGTATTTTGTGCAAAGAAATGAGCCAAGCTTTATCCTCCTCAATGCTCCCAACCTCTGCTGAAGGCCATAGCCTTGAATGAACCTGCACCTAGAAGCTGTTTTAAAATGCAGTGACCATGTTTATTCAGATGACTCACCATTTCTTTTAATCTCCAGCCCAGACTCCTCCTCTGAGCTTTAAACCTCAGTATACAGCTGCTTACACAGCTACTAACATGAATTTTGCAAAGGCGCCTCCAATCTGGCCCACTATCCAACACAAAATGCAAGACTTGAGGTCCCCTGACACTTGCTCCTCCTTAAATGAAAGGCATCATTTTCCATGCAGAAGCCTAAGGCATTCTTTTTTATTTGAAATTGAGTTTCGCTCTTGTTACCCAGGCTGGAGTGCAATGGCGCAGTCTCGGCTCACTGGAACCTCCTCCCGGGTTCAAGCAATTCTCCTGCCTCAGCCTCCTAAGCAGCTGGGATTACAGGCATGCACCACCACGCCTGGCTAATTTTTGTATTTTTAGTAGAGACAGGATTGCTCCACGTTGGTCAAGCTGGTCTTGAACTCCCGACCTCAGGTGATCTGCTCGCCTTGGCCTCCCAAAGTGCTGGAATTACAGGTGTGAGCCACTGGACCGGCTGCCTAAGGCATTCTGATCCCCTTCTTCCTTCTTTTCCCTCCCAGAGCCAATCTTAACTAAATCTGGTCAGTTTCTCCTCTATTGCCAGAATGCACACACTCTTGTTCCATTTTTACCCTCGCCATCTTCCAAACACTTGGCTCTTCATATATCACCCCTCTACTTAACATTTCTTCAACGGCTGTCCATTGCTGTTGGGATACTTAACAGGGCCAAAACCTTATATGATCTGATCCTTGCCCACCTCTCCTGCCTTATCTTGTCTCATTCTCTGCTCTGACTCTAGTTCAATAGTGGAAAATGGACTTGGCCAGCAAGGGGATTATTTAGCACCAGCCTGTGGGACACAGACTTCAGTAGAAGAGAAAGTTTGTTCTGGTTTCTTATCACAAATCTACCACCTGAAAAGCAGAGGGACACCATTAATATCACTGGGTTTTGACAACCTGAGCTGGCTCCTTTAGCTGCCAGTTACCTCCCTTTTCTGGTTTGCAAAGCTCCTGCCTGTATGTGCGGTCGGTGCCTTAGGGTGGATGTGTGGGTTGACTGGGTCGAGAGTGTGACCTGGTTTGAAGCCTACTGGCTTTCCATTGTTCCTTGAACCTGGATAGCAGTTGCATGGCATGGTAGATCAATCTTTAAATCCTGGCTCTTCCATTTAGTAGTTTTACAAACTTGGGCAGGATTGGAACCTCTCTGACTCTCAATTTCTTCATCTATAAAATAGACACAATCTTACGTGTTCTGCCTGCCCCCAGGGGATTGCTCTGGGGCTCCAATAACTCATTCAGCCATCATGTATGGTGATCACACAGGTTACTGTTCAAACTGGGCCAGTTTTGAGACTGTCAGGGTATGCACTTCATAATTACACAGAAAGTCACCCTCTGTAGAGAAAGTCCTCCTCTGTAGGGAGGACCATCTTCCTCTACACCTTGGCCTTTGCTTACAGGTCATCACCTGGGTGGAGGTGAGCAGGGTTGCCATGCATCCCGAAGATGATGTCAAATGTGCTTGTAAAGGAATATGTGCTTTTGGTCCTCACGGAGATTATTTGGACTCCTCAGATAATCCAAGATAAATAGTGAATTGGTTTTTAGAAGCTACTAAATTACACACTTTAGTACTGCTGAGATGGAACAATCTCCCTCTCCCTTTTAGGGGCCTACCAACCCACAAGCATGGAAATAAGCAAAATCCTGAAGTTCCTTTAAGAGAAATTACAGGCATCTAGGTAGACCCAGAGGTAATTGAGTAACTTGTTAAACAACAATAGTAGCTTCAAAATAATAGCCAAGGGACTTAAAGCTCCAGAGATGTTTGTTTTCCCCATAGGAACTAAAGATAATGTCTTAACATATGTCCCTGAGTTGCCTTTCAGAACCTTGGACCCCCCTGAGGACCCCCACGGAATGGATCAGCTGGCATAGAGACTGCAGATGAGGGAGAAATAAACTACAGTTCAATGACTGTCCTTTGTTCTAAGTTTCTTCGTGAGGGTCTTCGAGAAAGTCACTCTCCCTAGCAAGTTAACATTTTTCTACTGACTCCCTAGTTTTTAATTTTTTTAAATTTACTTTAAGTTCTGGGATACATGTGCAGAATGTGCAGGTTTGTTCCATAGGTATGTATGTGCCATGGTGGTTTGCTGCACCCATCAATCTGTCATCTAGGTTTTAAGCCCCACATGCATTAGGTATTTGTCCTAATGCTCTCCCACCCTTTGCCCCCCAACCCCCTAATAGGCCCTGGTGTGTGATGTTCCCCTTGTCTTTATAGTAGCACGTGTCTTTATAGTAGAATGATTTATAATCCTTTGGGTATTGCTGCTGAACCCCTCATTTTTAAACAAAGCTTCTCTTACTTAACTAATTGCAAATCAGATCTTTGAATCCACCCATGACGTGTGAGCCCCCATTCAAGATGTCCCATTGTTTTAAGCTGACACCAATGTGTAACCTCTGTGTACTGATTTAGGATTTTGTCTGTAGCTTCTGTTTTCCTGAAACTTACCCCTGCCTTTAAAAACCCTGGCCTGCGAGCCATCCAGGAGGCCGGATCTTGAGCAGTTAGCTGCCTGGTTCTCTTTGCTTAGCGCTCCGCAGGAAACACTCTCCTTTCTACCACGGCAGAAAGCTTGGAGTGGGTATCTGGTTTTATTGTGCAGAGAGAGTGACCTCCAGTTTGGTCACTGCCACTGTGTCTGGCAGATTAGAAATATTAGTTCTTTGAAGGGAAGCCTTCAAAGGGGGTGAGATGGGGTAAGAAACTTCCAGTAGAAACCAGAAAACCTGCTAGACAAGTTCTAAAAGAGTTCTTAATATTCTCCACTTCTTTCTGCCTTTGTCCTTCAGTTTTCCTCCGTTTCTTTTTCTGTCTTTGTCTCTCTCCCTGGTCTCATCTTCTGTCTTAATAACCTCAGGTGCAGGGCGGTTTGTCATGCCTCTTGCAGTGGGACAGCAGGAAACAGCTTGGTGGGACTCCCCCTCCGTCTGAGGGTGAACCATTCACTACTGTGGCTCTGTGACCAGGCTGGATAGAGTGAGTTGAGTGAGGCACTCTTCTGGGGACAAACATTTTAAAGGCACCAAAAATACTCAGTAGTCAATATTTTAACGCAATATGAAAAAAATAGTTAATATGAAATTTCCATGGTGAGCAAAATATCAAAAATTTAAATAAGGACAGGATCAGTGCCAGTGATACTGCAACCTGAGGGAAAAGGAAAAATCTGTAATATCAATTCTGTCTTTACTTAGGATTTTGATATTTTGTTTATCATGGGTTTTTTGGTGGATTAAATCTGCCACAAGGGCGCTGTAGAGCTGAGCCTCCGTGGGAACTGCCATCCCGCAAGGGCACGATGTGCTTCCACAAAAGGGTTGGGCCCAAGAAAGACCCATCTATTGCAGGCTACAAGGTGCAGGGGTAGAGGCTGCCCAGATGGAATTCCCATGGGGCCGCGGAGGGGAGAAGGCTGACCCTGAGGATGAGGGCCAGAGAGGAGGGTGGGCACGGCCCCTCTTCCAGGCAGGGAGCACTGCTGGACGCCCACGTGGTGTCCCCAAGACTCGTTTAGGGCCGCGTGGGAGGAGAGGCTGCAGCCCACGCGTGAAGATACTGGGGCGTCCCTTTGCGCACGTGGACAGTGGTGGTCTCCAGGCGCTCCGGTTGTGGCCCCTTCCGAAGCACCTGCCAAGCCCCCTGTGGCTCCGGGCATCTGGAGAGCCACGGCCCAGAAGGAGCCTACCGTTGGGGAGCGTGGGCCTGGGGACACACACCTGTAGCCCCCTCTGGGGGCAGAGACCAGAGCTGTCCTCTCGCACCCGCACCCGCACCCGCACCCGCACCCGCACCCGCACCCGCACCCGCACCCGCACCCGCACCCGCACGCTCTCCCTCAGCAACTAAACCCTGCGCGGGCACGTCCGCAGGGCTGAGGCCGGCAGCGAATTCCATCTGTCTCTAGGGTCTCTTCTCCCAGGCCTTTCCCTCTGGAGCCCTCTGCGGGGGGCGGGGGGGGGGGGCGGGGGGGGGGGGCGGTCAGAGTTCTCAGGACCAAGCAGCTGCTGTGGTTTCCACTGGGGCCTTCTCTCCTTGTACCGCTCCCTCTGCCTCCCACCTAGGCCTGTTCCCTAAGGCTGCTCCCACGGGGCCCTCTTGTCCAGTCCCGCTCTGTGCTGAAGGGGGCTCAGGCAGCCCCTGTCATGTCTGTGGCCCTACCCAACACTCTGCCCTGGAGGGTCTTCAGAACCCCTTTGTTGACGCAGAGGAGCCCATGGTTACCTCCGCTCACCCAGGATCCCCTTGTCTCCGGAGGCCACCCCACAGACCACTCACTCTTATGCCTCCCCCCAGACCCCCACACGTGGAGGCACAGGAGAGTCCCAGACCATTCCGGCCATGCCATGGAGCACAGTGCTGCTATGTCCACTTGGGTGGAGGGGTTTTATTTGGGAGGTGATCCCAAAGGAAGTGGGAGAGAGGAAATGGGGCAGTGGGTAACAGGAAAGGAGGCAAGAACAATATAAGGTAGGACTTTGAGGTCACCACTGTGGGTAACAGGGACACTTCCAAGGATTGTTCCCTGAAAGGCAAGGCGCCTTCTACCAGGTCCCATCCACCACTGTTTGGGGTGGGCCCCAGGAGGCATCAAGGACTTGGAGAAGGTGCACAGACTCACAGCTGCTCCTGCTCATTCCTTAGGTCTCAGAGCCTCCTCCACCTGGCCCAGACCTGGAGTGCCCGCTCAGCACTTGGAGCTTCCTCATCCTGGGTTGTTTCTACACCTGAGCACCTGTGGACAGGATCACAGGTCTTCCCTCTCCTTCCTCTTGTCTCCACCATAGTTCATGGTCTGGCACACGGATTGGCCCACACCAGGCCTGCAGTAACTGCTTTTCAGATGAAAGTGTTAACTCACAGAGGACAAACACTTCTGTTCTCTTTTGCCAACTCTTATTAGTCAGTAGTGGCTACTTTGAGGAATGTGTTAGGTGAGATTCTGAAGCCGAATTCAGCCTCGGCAGGGAAGAGTGTCTCTTATGGAGGGCCGTGGTGGTGGCAGCAGCATTCATGTCCCCACTGACATTTCTGAAAGTTAGACTTTCTGTAAAGGGAGGCAGTTTTGTGGACACTAGAATATCTGAGGATTTGTCTAAGGAGTCAGCGCAGGCTAGTGGACATGCTTGGACATATTCGGACATGGTAGGTTTTTGTGACAAAGGGAAGAAGCCCCTTACCATGGTGATTGCCTGTGAGATTCTAGAAACCCTGCTAGGTATTTGACATGTTTTCTCATTTAATCTCCATAGCATCCCCAGAAGTTCATGTTATTTCCGTTTTTCTTGATGACTAAGTTGAGACTCAGAGATGTTGAGTAAGATGTTACCCAAGATCACACAGTTATGAAGCTGATGTTCTAATCACAGCACTATTCCTTGCAGGCAAACCTCTGCAAGCACAAGCTTGAGACCAGTCAGCAGTCTGGGGAGCATACATGGAGGGTTTACTCTATCACACCCAATGACATAAACATGGGCAGAGAGACCCAAACACTGCAAGTGCTGAGAGAAAAGATAATTCAGGCTGAGCTGGTGATCAGAGAAGGCTTCCTGGAGGAAGCAGAGCATGAGGAGAGCCTAGAAAGGAGAAAAATGGTTGGCATTTGGGTAGCAAGAAAGTAGGGGATGGACATATTGGGAGGGGCACAGCCCTGGTCAGAGGAAGATAGACCTGGGAGTCAGACCGGCATGTAGCTGACCAGTGTGGATGGCCTGCAGGTTGGTGGAGTAGCTGAGCTTTAAAGCACAGATGGTTGGGGACCTGCAGAACTGAATTTGGTAGTGAGACAGAGCTGGAGCAGTCATGGAGGCAGTGTGGCAGCTGCAGGGTTTAGAGGCATTCGTCAGGGAGTACCACCTGCAGAGATGGAGTGAAAGGACAGGAGCCTCAGCCAGGGCTCTTGTGAAGGGTGTGGTGGGCTGGGATGTGTTTTCACCCTCACATACCTGCCCACCTTCGTAAGCCCTCCTACGTAAGGGAGCTGTGACATTGCACAGGCCAGGTGGACTCTTCTAAAGGCTGATGCTTCCTGAACTGCAAAGGGGGAAGTTACTTTCAGCTCCCTGCATTCATTGTTAACTGAGAAGGATGCTAACCAAGGCTGCTGTTGACATCAGATGATAGTCAATAAATCCCATGAAGGAGCCTGAACTGTGGCCAGCAGGGGAAGTCACCAGCCTGTGGGGGCTCCACGGTGAGCCCAACCTACCACTTTAATTTCGTACTTCTGTAGAGTGATTTCTTGAAGACTTCTTAAGGGACTGCCTAAGCCCCTAGTCACAGAAGGTGTTTCAGCTGCCAGTGGCCAAAATCCCAACTTGAGCAGCTTTTCAGGAGCAGGGGATTGATTTGCCTGGGTGTTAGCCTCAGTTTCCCAGTTCCCATGTCCATTCTGTGTGAGCCTCTTCGCTCTGTTTTCTTCTATCCATGCTGGGAGCCACCTTCAGGCTGGAAGCATGTGTCAATATTGGTGTCTATGCCTCGCAATGTCCAGAAGAAGAGAAGCGATTCCATCCATTCCATCCATCCATCCATCCATCCATTCATCCATCCATCCATCCATCCATCCATCCATCCATCCATCCATCCATATACTCACCTATCCATCCATCCTCTCTCCTATCCATCCATCCACTCACCTATTCATCCATCCACTCATCTATCCATCCACTCACTTATCTAACCATCAATCCATCCATCCATCTACTCACTTATTCATCCATCTACTCTCCTATACATCCATCTACTCACCTATCCATCCATTCATCTGTCCATCTATCCATCCATCCATCCATCGATCCATCCTTCCATCCATCCATTCACCTCTCCATCCATCCATCCACTCACTTATCCATCTGTCCACTCACTTACTCATCCATCCATCCATCCACCCACCCATCCACTCATCAAGTCATCCATCTATCTGTCCATCCATCCATCCATCCATCCATCCATCCATCCATCCATCCATCCCTTCATCCATCCATTCACCCACCCATCCATCTATCCATCCAATATTTTCTGTGTGCCTACTGTGCATCTGAGACTGTTCTAGGTGTCAGGGTTAAGTCAGTGAGCAAAGTAAGCGCAGATGCCTTCCCCGTGAAGCCTGAATTCTAGCAGGGGAGGTAGACAGTTAGTGGTAACCATAATGAGTCTGTCTATTATGAAATGCTAGAAAGTGATTAAGTACTGCCAAGAAAAAGAGGGTGCAAGATCCAAAGCGGTAATCAGGGTGGGGCTGGTTGGAAAGTTATCTGGAGGAGGAGCTCCCAGACAGAGAAAGCAGCAGGGCAGAGACCCAGAGGGAACAGCAAGGGGGCCATGAGGCTGCCATGGATCTCAGTATATATGTGTGTGTGTGTGTGTGTGTGTGTGTGTGTGTGTGTGTGTGTGTGGAGTGTATGTGTGTGTGTGTGTGTTGTTGGCAGGAGATGTTGGGAGAGGTGATGACCAAGAGGTGTGGTCAAGCTTCGGCCTGCCTGGAACCAAGGCTGGACATGGTCAGGTGACAAGAGGTCCTCCCAGCTGTTACTCCTCCTTCCTCTGCCTCTCTGTTTCTTTTCTCTGTCTCTGTCTCTTCCTTTGTCTCTGTCTGCATCTCTCTGTTTCTCTCTCTGTCTCCATCTTTCTTGTAGGGTAGGCAAACTTTAACCTCTACCCTTTTAGGGTTTTTCAGCTGGTCCTGAGAATTAAATTGGTGTAAGACAGATCCACAGGAGAAAGACATACAAATTTATTCAATATGAATTTTATGTGGCGTAGAAGCCCTCATAAGAAAATGAAGATGCAAAGACGCAGTTAGAGGTGAGCGCTTATGTTGGAATTAGACAGAGAGTGGTAAGTTATGAAAATGTGACCAGGCAAAGGCTTGGGGAATGGGGAGATCATTGGTGGAGAACTGGCTGGGAGGATGAGGGTTAGTCTAGCAAGGTTTGTTTCTGCAGATTTCCCTCAGCCTCAATTTCTTATCCCTGAAGATAAGAATGATGTAGTGACATTTTCACACAGGAATTTTATGCTTTTAAGAAGCAGAAGGGAGGCCAGAGTGATGTTCTTGCATCTGCTGTTTTTCAAGTGTCATTGGCACCAGTAAACTGAGTTCTTTTGCTACGTTGTATCCATCACACAGAGAGACTTTCCAATCAGAAAAGGCAATCAGGCTTCATTCTCTGGCCAGGGCATGGAGAAGGTGTGCACCTGTGCTCAGTGCACCTTCTAGAAAGTGTGGGGTTTTTAAGGACTGGGTGTGAGGTAGCAGAGGAATGGCAGCATGTGCAGGGAGGTACTCCAGACATGCAGGTGCAATTCTCAAATGTGCATCTTCATACAACTCATGTACACACAATGGTGGAGATATTGTTTTAGAGAAGAAAATGTTATCATAAAACTTTACCATAATGATATGGCAATGATGTGAAGGCAACTAGGGGTCACCTGTTCCTGTTTGTGTGATTTTCAGGAGTTCTTATCTTCCTTTAATATCTGGTCCGGGATGAAGAAGCTCTGGCACTATCCTGGCCGTTTGGTTTCTTTAAGTAGCTGTGCCTACAGATAATGGGACTAAAGAAAACAATAAGAAAAAGAACTTTCCCTGTTATTTCATTACGGCTGTCCTGGTATCACTTTTTTTTTTTTTTTTTTTTTTTTTTTTTGGCAGAGTTTTGCTCTTGTCGCCCAGGCTAGAGTACAGTGACGCAATCTCGGCTCACTGCAACTTTTGTCTCCCAGGTTCAAGCAATTCTCCTGCCTCAGCCTCCAGAGTAGCTGGGACTGCAGGCGTGTGCCACTACACCTGGCTAATTTTTGTGTTTTTAGTAGAGATGGAATTTCACCATTTTGGTCAGGCTAGCCTTGAACTGCTGACCTTGTGATTCACCCACGTTGGCCTCCCAAAGTGCTGGAATTACAGGCATGAGCCACCGTGATATCACCTTTAACTCAAAACAGTCAATATGCTGTAGCAACATATTTTGGGGTGGCATGTTCTTTTTTTGGAGGGGGTCTTTCTCTGTTGTCCAGGTTGGAGTGCAGTGGTACGACCACGGCTCGCTGCAACCTCAACCTCCTGGCTCCAGCGATCTTTTTGCCTCAGCCTTCCGAGTAGCTGGGACCACAGGCACACACCACCACGCCTGGCTAATTTGTGATGGCATGTTCCTAACTCCTTCACTCTCTTTGCTTCTCCACCTCTCTGCTACTGTCTCTCTGCCACTCTGTTTCTCTGTCTCTTTGTGTCTCTGTCTGTTTCTGTCTCTTAGTTTCTCCCTGTCTCTTTCTCTCTTATCCATCTCTCTCAGTCTCTCTGTCTCTCAGTCTCTCTGTATCTCAGTCTCTCTGTCTCTCAGTCTGTCTCTGTCTCTCAGTCTCTGTCTTTCAGTCTCTCTCTTTGTCTCTCGGTATGCATCTCTCTCAATCTCTCTTTCTCTCTCTATCTGTCTCTCTGTCTCCCACAAGCACACACTGGCCTTCTCTGCTCCTCCACACACATGGGGACACATGGCTGCCCAGCCCAGATACAACTCACTTCCTAGGACATGTTTAGCAGAACTAGAATAGAGCAGTCAAGCTGGGTAGGCCAATGTTTAGCAGTGAGAAGAACTCGGGAAACATGCTGCTTGAATTTTGACCCCCCAGTCTAGCACTTACTAGCTGTACAGCTTTGCACATGTTACCTATTAACAACTTCTCTGACCAAGCAGTGAGAACAATAGCACTTCCCTCACAGGGGTTTGTGATGATTAAATTACGACAGTAATTTTAAAGAGAATCCGGCAGTGGTAAGTACTCTGATGATGTTCACAAATCTTATTCTTATTCTTCACCTTCTTGTCATTGTTGTTGCCATCTCTGAATTCCAGTGTCAGTTTCTGAGAATCAGAGTCTGAGTGGCTCAGGTTATACTGGACTGTATGTTTGGTATATTTGGTCCAACTGGCTGAACAAAAGCCAGCACTGGAGAGCCACTATGGCCCATCCACGAGCATGAGGGTGGAGTTGGGAGACAGGCGGACCTCTGGAAAGGCAGGGATGGGTTGAACAGCAACCCAAAGATAGCTCTGAGATCCAGGGTCACCAGTCGTCCCAGTTTGCCTGGGACTGAGGGGTCTCCCTGGAAATGAGACTTTCAGTGTCGAAGTAAAGAAGGCCTGGGAACCTGGGAAGGTTGGTCACGCCAAAAGTCAAAACTGATTTTGATGACTTCCAGATGGGGTCAGCGTGCCCGGCAAAATGCGTGTTGATGAAATCCCTTTTGAAATCCTTGGAGGAGGGTAAAAAGGTAGATGAGGCCATTTTGCAAGTCTTTTATGTCCTAGGCTGCTCCCACTTAGGGAGGTTTGAGTCCACCATCCCTCTTCCCTGCCACTCCCCAACCCTGACCTTGCTAGCTGCTGACATTGGTTAGCTTTTCCAGTACTTCTGTAACTGGCAAAAGGGTCTGGCTGCTTGCCGCTTGTAAAAAGGAGTCAATGTAACAAGAGTGAGGTGTGATAAAAAGAGAGTGAGTTTTATTATTCATGCTAGCAAGGGGAGCAGTGAGTGAAATTCTTTCCAAAAATGTTCGCTCTTCAGTTTGTGGAGGGAATGCAGTGGTTTTTAAAGAGAGGGTTTGGAATGAGAGGCAGAGGCAGGGGGCGTGGGGGCTAGGAGGTGCCAGCTGGCATGATCCACTTCTGTGGTCTTGAATTATTGTTTTATCTGGTGAAGGGGCTGGCGCCATCGTGGCTGGGGGTGTCTGGTCCATATCAGGATCTGGCCGCTGAAGCTTCTACAGGAATATATCACCAGATAAGTGAGTATGGTGTGCATTTAACAAGCATCTAGGTAAATAAATGCACCTAAGATAGAGGAACATAGAATGGGAAAAGAAAGGGAGTGGTGGTTCACAGCACATTCCCAGGCTGTATTTCAAGATGAAAGATAAGGTATATGTACTTTGTCTCGAAGTTATATCTTGAGACTAGGGGAGGGGAGGAGGAAAGGGAAAAGGGAAAAGTTTTAAAACATGGTTTGAGGCTTACACTTGCAGTAAACCGAGCTGCTCGGTTACACTTGCAGTGTGTCACCTATCTCCCAATGCCAGCGCCATGACTAAGAAGGTCTTTCCCACCTCCTAAAACTTCTCCTTCCACTGACCTGCCACAGCACATGAAACTCGATTATTTTCTTCTTTGGTTTAATGCACTCAAGACTGAATTAAGATTCAAGTGTTTTATGGAAGGCAGAGTGCATTAAGCTGTTATGGCTCATTAGGGTCTTAGCCTGGATAACTTCATTGGATTAGTCAGTCCCTGAGCAGTGCTACAGTCTGGGGCACAGAAGACTGATGCTTGGAAGGGAGAGGGGAAAATGGCAGCAAGAGGCTGACCCAGCCAGAAGATCAGAGCCCTAGCAGTGCCAAGGCAGGAGTGGGTAGGGCAGCCCCCGTGCAGAGAAGGCAGGGGGAGGAGGCAAGTACTGGCTTCTCCAGTCAGCTGTCCAGTCTGTGCTCAACTGGAAGTGCTTACTTCTCCCCTACCCAGGGGAAACTGGTTGAGAACTTGGACAACTTTTTAAAGAGTTAGGAAGAAAAGGATGGGGCTGAGAATGGCCTGGACTTGGGGCCTGGTGTGGAACATCCCAAATGCATCTCTAAGGAAAACTGGCTTTCAGGAGTTGTTTCTTTTCTGAGCCTGGGTTTTTTTTTTTTTTTTTTTTTTTTTTTTTTTTTTTTTTTTGTATCCATATATGGTGTGCAGGGGACAGTGGGACATGAAGAGAGGAGTTATTCACCAACTCCCTCACTTGCCCACTGATGGAACTATTTTTAAGCAAAATGATGCTTTAAAAGTAAGCTTATAAGATTGAGCAAGAAAAAAGGAGAGATGACTCAAATTACTGAAATCAGAAATGAAAGTGGGAACATTACTACCCATTTTACAGAAATAAAAAGGATTATAAGAGAGTACTATGAACAACTGTATGCCAACAAATTGGATAATCTAGATGAAATGAACAAATTTCTAGAAACATAAAACCTACCAAGGCTGAGTTACAAAGAAATAAAAAATCTGAAAAGACCTGTAACTAGTAAGAAGGTTGAATCAGCAATCAAAAATCTCCTGATAAAAGTTGTGGATCTGATGGCTTCACTGCTAACTCTACCCAGCATTTAATAAACTAATGTCTATTATTCTCAAACTTTCCCAACAAATTGAAGAGGAAGGAATACTTTCTAACTCATTTTGTGAGGCCAACATTGCCCAGGTACCAAAGCCAGACAAAGCTATGAACATTGATGTAAAAATCTTAGCAAAATACTAGAAAACTGAATTCGGCAGCATATTAAAAGGATTATACACTATGACCAAATGTGATTCATATCCGGAATGTAAGGATGGTTCAACCTGTGAAAACTGATCAATATAAAACATGACATTAATGCAACAAAGGGAAAAAATGACATGGTCATCTCAGTTGATGCTGAAGCAGCATTTGACAGAAATGAACACTTATTAAAAAAAGAAGCAACACTCTAGGAATAGAAAGAAACCATCTCAACATAATAAAAACCATGTATGAAAACTGAGGCAACACCATGCTCAGTAGTAAAAAGCTGAAAACTTCTCCCAAGATAAGGAACAAGGCAAGAATGCCCACTTTTGCCACTTTTTTCAACGTATTACTGGAAGTGCTAGCTAAACAATTAGGCAAGACTAAGAAATAAAAGGCATTCCAAATCAGAAAGAAAGAAGTACAGTGATCTGTGTTCACAGATGATCTGATCATATATCTAGAAAGCCCTAAAGTTCCACAAAACACTGTGAGAACTAACAAGTGAATTCAGCGAAGTAGCAGGATACAAAATCAATAAGCAAAAATCATTTGCATTTCTGCACACTCACAATGAACAATCTGAAAAGGAAATTAAGAAAAGATCCTATATACAATATTATCAGAAGTATAAAATAGTTAGGAATTAACTTATCCAAGGATGTGAAAGACTTGTACAACGAAAACTACAAAATATTGCTGGAATAAATCAGACAAAAATAAATAGAAAGACATCCCATGTTTGTGGATTGGAAGACTTAATATTGTTAAGATGTCAATACTACCCAAAGTGATCTACAAATTCAGTGCAATCCCCATAAAAATCCCAACAAACTTTTTGCAGAAATAGCAAAATATATCCTGAACTTCATATGGAATCTCAAGAAAAACCAAATAGCTAAAACTATCTTGAAAAAGAAGCAGAACATTGGACTCACACTTCTTGATTTCAAAATTTACTAAAAGCTACAGTAACCAGAACTGTAGTACTGGATAAAGATAGGCATAGATCAATGAAGCAGAATAGAGAGGTCAGGAATAAATCCTTGCATAAATGGTCAAATTAGTTTCTACAAGTGTGCCAAAACCGTTTAATAGGTAGTGGACAATCTTTTCAACAAATGGTGCTGGGAAAACTGGATATCCACATGCAAAAGAATGAAATTGGACCCTTATCTAACCCCATATACAAAAGTTAACTCGAAATAGATCAAAGAGCTAAATATAAGAGCTATAACTATGAAACTCTTAGGAGAAAACACACGGCAAAAGTGTAATGAAATTGGATTTAGCAACAATTTCTTGGATATAACACTAAGACATAGGCAATAATAATAAAAACAGACAAATTGGATCTCATAAAAATTTTGAAAATTTGTGCATCAAAAGACACAATCAACAGACTAAAAAGACAATGCATAGAATGATAGAAAATATTTACAAATCATGTATCTAATAAAGGATTAATATTTAGAACATCTAGAGGACTATTAAAACCTCACAACAACCTCAAAAAAACCCAGTTCAAAAATGGGCAAAGGATTTTGTTATGAAAGAACTGAATCTGCTGGCACTGTGGTCTTGGACTTCCCAGAATTGTGAGAAATAAATATTTGTTTTTTAAGCCACCCAGTCTGTGATATTTTTGTTACAGCAGCCCAGCAGCTAAGACCGACTTGAATAGACATTTCTCCAAGGAAGATACACAAATGGTCAATAAACACATGAAAAGATGCTAAACATCACTGATTGTTAGGGAAATGCAAGTTAAAACCACAAGAAGATACCACCTCACACCCAGTAGGATGGCTACTTCATATCTATCTATTTATCTATCTATCTATCTATGTATCTGATCATCTATTATCTCACCAGACAATAACAAGTATTAGAGAAGATGTGGAGAAATTGGAACCCTTGTGCATTGCTGGTGGGAATGTAAAATGGGGCAGCTGTCATGGGAATCAGGATGGCAGTTCCTCAAAAAACTAAAAACTATAGTAGAGTTGCTGTATGATCCAGCAATTCTGCTTCTGGGTAGATATCCAAAAGAATTGAAAGCAGGGTCTTGAAGAGACATCGTACAGCCATGTTCATAGCAGCCAAAAGGTGGAAGAAACCACTGAACTGTATACTGAACTGTATACTTAAAAATGGCTAAGACGATACATTTCGTATTATGCAAATTTTGCCATAGTTAAAAATATTAGAAACAAAGAAGAATAACCTGGGATTTGTTATTCAGATTGTTCAAAGGTGTGCCTTAGGCTTTCTAGAACTACAGATTTGTAAGTTTCAGCTTTCTGCAAGAGGTGATACTCAGTGACACATCATTTCTTTCTTCCCCTTCTCCTTCCCCTTCCTTCTCTTTGTCCTTCTCTTCTCTCTCTTTTTTTTTCTTCTTAAAAATGCAAAGCTAACTATGATTAACCCAGAACTTTATGTAATACAGCCATGAGTCAGAAAATACTTATTTTCAGTCCATGTATCATGACTCCAAAGTCATGGGAAATAAGACATGGTGCTTATGGTGAGAAAACGATTACTATTGATTTACAGCCATTACCATACCAAAGGTGCCATAAATAGTCATCTGGGATGCTCCAGACGAGAGATTTAGGGGTGATCTAGCTTTCCAGTCAGTTGAGGGCTAAGTTCTTCACATCATTAAGAGAGACTTTAAAAAAATTTAAAAATGTTTTTCAAATAGAAATAAAAGTAATTTATTTTTTTGGATGCTATTGTAAATGATCTTGTACTTTTAATTTTATTTTCCAATTTACTTCTTGCTCCTGTATAGAAAGAAAATTAAATATGTAGATTCAAAAACTTATAGAAAATGTTTATAGTCATAGCTTTATTCATAATAACTTCAAACTGGAAATAACTCAAATGTCCTTCAACAGGTGACTGGATATTGGGGAATATCCCTGCAATAAAATGCTACTTAGCAATAAAAAGCTACTGTTTACTGTTTGGAGGAACGGAGGCAAGATGGCGCACTTCCGAGTTCTTCATCATCAACTTTTCCCGCGCGTGGGAAAATGCAGCCGGTGCTCGGGAAGGTGCAGATCAACAGGGCATGCGCCAGGTGACGTCAATCCGAAGAGACCAAGATTTACCTGGCCACACCTACGGAACGCCCCCCCCCCCCCCACAGGCCCGTGCCCCGCCTATTGCTCTCCCACTCCTAGAAAAGCTGCTCCCCGCAAGCGCGCCCAGCGGACTTCCTCAGCCCCCCACTCCTGTCGGGACTGCATCAGGAACTCCGCCTAAGAGCTCCACCAGGCGACTCACTTGGCCTCCTTTGCCAGAGGCCGACAGACCTCACCCTCCACACCTTCTTCCTGAAGCTAGGTGACCAAAAAATAAATTTGCAATTTTGCTCCTAGCCTTGCCTACTCGCTGGTTCTTTTGTGCTCGCTCAGGTGGTCTTAGAAAAACAAATCATTTACCTGCTACAATATGGGTGAATCTCAAAATATGCTGTGTGAAAGAGGTCAGACAAAAAAGTACATACTTCATGATTCCGTTTATATACATCTTTATTAAATAAAACCTCTATAGTGACAGGCAGGCAGTGGTAGTCCAAGGATAGGGGAAGTATGGGAGAGAGGGGCAGGAGGAAACTTTCGGAAGTGATGGATATGTTCACAATCTTGACTGTAGTTTCGGTTTTATAGGCGTACATATATATCAAAACTTACCAAGTTGTATAATTTAAATGTGTGAAGTTTATTATATGTAATTATACTCCCCCAAAGCTGTTAAACAAGGAATGAATCCTCCAGGTAAAGGAAAAAAAGAGTTTTCTTCATTGACCTTGTATCCTGCAACTTTGGTAGATTTAGTTACTAGTCCTTATAGTTTTTTACAGGCTTTTGGGGATTTTCCATGTGCACAGTTATATCTTCTGTGAAAAAGGCAGTTTTATTTCTTTGCAGTCTTTATGACTTTTACTAATTTTTCCCTGCCTGTTGGGCTGGGAAGGATCTCCATTACTGTGCTGAAATGAAATGGTAGGTGGACACCCTTGTCTTGCTCTTGATCTTAGGGGAAAGCATTCAGTTTTTCACCAGTAAGTAGGAAGTTAACCATATATATTTGTAGATGTCCTTTATCAGATTGAGGACATTCATTCCTACTCCAATTTAAAAAAAAATCACAAGTGGTTGTATTTTGTCAAATGGTTTTTCTGCATCAATTGATACAATCATGTGATTTTCTCATCTTTTGTGTTAATGTGTTGATTAGATTTTCGATGCTGATGGCATTGATGTGGGGATTAGTTTTTGAATGTTAAGCCAAATTCATATTCCTGGGATTAACTCCACTTGGTCATGGTTTTTAAAGTATTTTTATGGGTTGTGGTGGCTTTAGGAAATGAGTTGGAAAGTATTTCTTTCTCCTCTGTTTGCTGAAATAGTTTGTGTAAGATTTTATAGAATTCATCAGGAAAACCATCTGGGCCTGGAATTTTCTTTTTGGGAAGGTTTTAAGTAATGTCATTAAAAAATAGACAGATGAAAGACTTTTCGGATTTTCTTTTTCTTCTAGGTCAGTCATGTGGTGATTTCTGTCTTTCAAGGACTTCTCCATTTAATCTAAGTTGTTAAATTTATTGGCATGGAGTTTGTCATGGTATTTCTTTATTATCCTTTCTATTATTATTATCCATATTATTATTATATTATAGATATATTATCTATATTATTATTCTATATTATTATCTATATAATATTTCTATTATTATTATCAAATCTAGGTCTTCTTGCTCAGCTCAGTAAAGGCCAACATCCACACCAGGGTTTTGCAGGGAGAGAAAGGAGGGTGTTTATTTGCAGGGCAGCAAGCAAGAAAAATCAGGCAGCTCACACTTAAGACCTGACCTCCCTGGTGGCTTACAAGCAAGGGCTTTTAAAGGCAGGGGTACATTTCAGGAAAGCAAAAGTTACAGGCAAAAGAGTAAGTCAATACATGGAGGTTTGGCCTAAAAAGGTAGGATATCTTTAAGGCAGGGGGTGGGGGCCTACAGGTCATAGGTAGATTTAGAGATTGTCTTATTTTCAATTCGTCAAGAAAGCAAAACTTTGTCTAAAACTTGAAGTCCACAGAAAGGAATGCTGAGCTCCAGCCTGTGGACGTGACCTTCTCCAGGCCTCTCAGGAAGAAATTCAAAACAACGAATGGTAGTCAGTTCCCCCTCACATTAGGTCTAAGTTCCAGCAGATGGTGTTTTTCAGTTGGTGGAGGTCTGGGTTTTTGAAAACCAACTCAGGGACATATGTTAAGATACTCTCTTTAGTTTCCATAGGAACCAAACATCTTGTGACTCTAACTTCCTTGCTATTGTTTTAAGCTATTACCTTCTTGCTTAGCGGGTTGCTCTTTACTTCTCAAGGCCGGCTAGGTGTCTGGAATTTCCCTTGAAAAAACTAAAGATGTTCCTTTATTTCCATGCTTGGCAGAGTGGGAGGAGAGGCCCAGCAGGCCAGGAGGAGGGGTCCCTGCTCCATCCCATTATGTCTGTAGCATCTGTAGTGGTGTCTACTCTTCCCTCCCTGATGTTGGTATTTTGTGTTTTCTCTTCTCTGTCTTGCTTAGTCCAGCTAGAAGTGTATTGATTTTTCTTAACTTTTCCAAAGAACCAACTTTTGTTTTCATTTATTTTCTCTGTTGGTTGCTTATTTTCTGTTTCTATTGATTTCACTTTTATATTTGCAGTTTTCTTTTGTCTACTTATGTTGGGTTTAATTTGCACTTCTTTTTTAGTTTTTAAAGGTGAAATCATAGGTGATTAATTTTAAACCTTTTTTTTTCTAGGATAGTTACAGCTTTAGCTGTATTCTACATATATTGATATGTTGTATTTTAATAATATTTAATCTATTTATTTAGAGATTTTCCAAAATTACAAAAAGTATTCAAATTAAATTCCTTTTTGGTCAGAGAACATATTTTGTGTGATTTCAATCTTTGGAATCTCTTGAGCCACACACTGTCTGTTTTGGTGAAAGTTCTACATACACTTGAAAAGGCAGGGGATTGGTTTTAGCGTTCTATAAAGTCAAACAGGCCATTACTTCTCAATCAGGGGTGATTTTCTTCCACCAGGAAACATTTGGTAATGTCTAGTCACACTTTTTTGTCACACCTGAGGGGAGGGTGCTACTGGCCTATTGTGAGTAGAGGCCAAGGATGCTGCTAAACATGCTACCATGCACAGGGCAGCCCCCAGATCAAAAAATTTCCCAGCCCCAAGTGCCAGTGGTGCCAAGGTTGAGAAACTCTGCGTTAAGTTGGTTAAAGTGTTCTTTAAATCATCTATGTGTTTACTGATACTTTGTTGAGTAGCTCAATCAATTACGGAGGGAAGAATGTTAAAATTTACAACTGTGGGTCAGGTGCAGTGGCTCACGACTATAATCCCAGCACTTTGGGAGGCTGAGGTGGGCGGATCACTTGAGGTCGGGAGTTTGAGACCAGCCTGGCCAACATGGTGAAACCTTGTCTCTACTAAAAATACAAAAACTAGCTGGAAATGGCTTGAACCCAGGAGTCAGAGGTTGCAGTGAGCTGAGATCATGCCACTGCACTCCATCCTAGGCAACAGAGTGAGACTCTGTCTCAGAAAAAAAAAAAAATTACCACTATGATTGTAACTATGATTGTAGACTTGTCTATTTCTTCACTTATTCTGTCAGTTTTTGTGTCATTTATTTGACGTTCTGTTATTAGGTACAGACACTTTAAAGTTTGTTATATTTTCTTAATGAATTAACTCTCTTATTATTATGAGATGTCCAATAGTATTCTGCTGGGTGGCCATAGCAATGTACCACAGACTGGGTGGCTTAGACAGTCTTTCTCGCAGTCTTGGAAGCTGAAGTCCGAGATCAATGTGTCAGCAGTTTGGTTTCTCCGGAGATCTCTCTCCTTGGCCTGCAGATGGCTGTCTTCTCCCTGTGTCCTCACATGGCCGTCCCTCTGTGTGTGTCTGTGTCCTAATCTCCTCTTCTTCTGAGGACATCAGTCATCTTGCATTAGGGCCCACCCACATGACCTCATTTGAACTTAATTATCACTGTAAAGACCTGTCTCTGAATGCAGGCACATTCTGAGGTACTGGGGCTAGGACTTCAGCATATGCATTTTCAGGGACACAGTTCAGTCTGTGACATATCCCTTTTTAATCTCAGGTACTGCTCCTATATTCAGTGAGAAAGATAGTAAAACAAACTACATGACCACCTAAGTACTTAATATAAGGTGCTAATGTGCCATGACAAAATTAAAGCCAGGTAAGAAGATGCAAAGTCCAGGCAGGAAGACATTGTTTAAAGGGGAGGTCAGGGAATGGAGTGCCTGAGCAGACACAGCCAGGTCTGCTTCCAGCCTGTCAATGCTGGGTAGAGGTGACATTGTCATAGTTTGTGCGGCTTATGGCGTATGATAGGCAGAGGCCATCCCTTAGCTTTCTCATTTAATCTTGGCTTGGTTATGTTGTTCCTTTGTTTTTCTATATGAACGTTAGTTTGTCAGATTCCATGATTAACTCTATTAATTTAACTGAGGAGAAACCTTCATATTTTTTGTATAGATGAGACATTCCATAGTCACAGATTTTATTTTTTAAAAATTCCATGCAGACAAGAGAAAAGGAAAATAGAAATAGTCATCTGCCCTATTAAAAAATTATAGATATTTATATCTTTTAGAAAACAAGGACATCAATTTAAATATTATTAAAGGGAAGAAAACTATTAAGGAAGAAAATTGATCAGAATTACATACATTTTAGGAGTTAAAAGTTATTTTCATAGGCCATAGTGATAATTTCTGAAGTTTAGGAATCTTTCAATATTCTTTTGTTACAAATAAGAAAAAGTAAGGGTATTAATGATACTTTCCTGCACCTGGAGGGAAAGGGGCAAAACTTCCTGCTTATTTTGTTGAGATTTCTTTCACGAGCGTTTTACAAGGGTCTATCATTCTGAGGCTGATATGAGAACTTCTTTAGTTAGCACTAGATGAAGAAAAGGAAAAAAGATCAAAACCTTGCAACTTGCATAATGCAAAAGAAGTGGGGGACAATGTGATAATTAAGTAAATGACATAATAGTTTGCATCTATAATCATTTGGGATTTGAGTTGGAACTGCCAACTAGAATTGATAGAAGGATTTGGAGAATTGCCATCTTTATGATATTGAGTCATCCCACACGTGAATGTCTTTTAGTTTTACATTTTTTTAAGCTTCATTTTTCGTTTTATAAAGTTAATGTTTTTAATCGGTAAAGGACTTGCACCGATTTTGTTACCTTTACTCCCAGTACCTGCTTGTTTTGTGGTCATTCGAAAGTCTGTATCTAGGCCGGGCGCGGTGGCTCAAGCCTGTAATCCCAGCACTTTGGGAGGCCGAGGCGGGCGGATCATGAGGTCAGGAGAACGAGACCGTCCTGGCTAACACGGTGAAACCCCGTCTCTACTAAAAAATACAAAAAACTAGCCGGGCGAGGTGGCAGGCGCCTGCAGTCTCAGCTACTCGGGAGGCTGAGGCAGGAGAATGACGTAAACCCGGGAGGCGGAGCTTGCAGTGAACTGAGATCCGGCCACTGCACTCCAGCCTGGGCGACAGAGCGAGACTCCATCTCAAAAAAAAAAAAAAAAAAAAGAAAGTCTGTATCTTGTAGAATTTAATCTTCTGATTGGCTGGTGCTGTTGGATGGGCGTGAGCAGCAACCTGCTGAGCTCACTCATTAGTGCCTCTATTATTTCCGGAGATCTGAGACATCTGCAAACAACATCTGCAAATAGTGGTTTTTTAAAACTTCCTTCTTAATTCTTACACTTGTTTTTCTTACACTATTTTCATAGCTAGGAACTCCAGGACAAATTTAACCAGAAGTGATGATGGCATTGAGAGCACGGATGAGCTGGCAGGCGTCTGTCTTGCTCCGCGCTCTTGACGGGGATGCTTCTCATCTTGTGTTGTTACGGACATTTGCTGCTGTAGGGTTTTGATAGATGCACTTTACCATATTAAAAAGTTTCTTTTTATTTCTAGCTTTCTAAGATTTTTTTAAGAAAAAAATTATTTTTTTCTTAAATAATGAGTGTTGAATTTTATTAAAGGATTTTTCTACATTTACTGAGATTTTGCTATTTTTCTCCTTTGTCACATTTATATACATCTGGTGTGTATGAATCTGAATTTGAATGTTTATAACACTTATGCCTGAATTTTTAAAATATTTAGCATTTTTATATTTGCATATAGTAAATACATAAACCAGTAACATAGTCTTTTTTTTTTTTTTTTTTTTTTTTTTGAGACAGAGTTTTGCTCTTGTTGCCCAGGCTGGAGTACAATGGCATGATCTCAGCTCACAGCAACCTACACCTCTGGGGTTCAAGCAATTCTCCTATGTAGCTGGGATTACAGGCACATGCCACCACGCCTGGCTAATTTTGTATTTTTAGTAGAGACAAGGTTTCACCATGTTGGTCAGGCTGGTCTCAAACTCCTGACCTCAGGTGATCCTCCCGCTTCTGCCTCTCAAAGTACTGGGATTACAGGCCAGTAGCATAGGCATTTATTATCAATTATTATGTACTGTACATAATTGTATGTGCTATTCTTTTCTATGACCTGCAGTGTGGCAGGTTTATTTACACCAGCATCACCGCAAACACATGAGTAATGCGTTTCGCTATGACTTTACAATGGGTATGATGTCACTATGTGACAGGAGTTTTTCAGCTCCATTATAATCTTATGAGGCCACTGTTGTATGGGCAGCCTGTTATTGACTGAAACACGCAGTACATGGCTGTGGAGTCTTGCAGATGACTGTGGAGTCATGTTAAGATGAGGTCATACTGGATTAGCATGGGCCTTAATCCAATGGCTGATGTCCTTATAAAAAGACAGAAATTTGGATATAGAGACTCAGGGAAGAAGGCCATATCATGTTGGAGGCAGAATTGGAGTGATGCAACTGCCTGCGAAGGAATGCCAAGGGTTGCTGGCAACAGCTAGAAGAGGCAAGGAAGGATCCTTTCCTTGAGGCTTTGGAGAGAGCATGGCCCTGCTGTCACCTTGATTTCAAACTTTTGGCCTCCAGAACTGGACTGTGTAAAATTACATAATTTTTTTTTTTTGAATAGGCAGCATCTTTCTATATTGCCTAGGAGGGTCTTGAACTCCTGGCATCAAGTGATCTTCCTGCCTTGGCCTCCCAAAATGCTGGGATTACAGGCATGAGCCACTGTGCCTGGCCAATGCCATGCTTTCTTAATTGTCATCTGTGATGATTAATTTTATGACAACTTGGCTGGGCCATGGTGCTCAGATATTTGGTTATTTTTCTGCATGTTTCTGTCAATGCATTTTTAAAGATGAGATGAACACTAAATGGGTGTGGTCTTTGAGTAATGCAAATGACCTTTCCTAATGTGAGTGGGCCTCATCCAATCAGTTAAAGGACTTAACAGAACAAAGACTGACTTCCCCTAAGAAAGAAGGAATTCTGTCAGCAAACTTGCCTTTGGACTCAACTGTAACTCTTTCTTGAGTATCCAGCCTGCCAGCTCTAGATTTTGTAGATTTTGAAGTTACTAAGCTTCCATAATAAACCTCTTTGTCTGCATAGACACATTCTGTTGGCTCTGCTGGAGAACCTTGAGTAATACATCATTTTATGATGCTTTGATAGCCGTAGAGCAAGTCAATTCACCTTTTTCTTTTGAAAAAAGTGCCATGGTTTATCTGAGTCCTCTGCATTTTTATTGATTTAGGTCTTCTTCATTTTCCCTCAATAATGCTTTGTGGTTTTCAATGGCAGAGGTCTTGCACATCATCCCTCCCTCCTTACAAACATCTCAGCCACTCTAATGATCTGTTGTGGTCTTAGGACCCAACAGTGAATTCCCTGAGAATACAAAGACTAACTTTTCCCCTCTGCATCCCTAGTACCTAACACAGGCTTGACCCAGCTAATATTTGGGTAACAAATCTTGTGTAACTTAATGAATTTTATCATTCCTACAGTGGGTGACTTTTTTCAGTGGTCTGCCAAAGGATTAATAATGCAGCAGTGAATCATCAAACATGTCCTGAACACCCATCGCAGGCAAGGATGCTCACTGAACACATTCTCTTCTTTTGTTATGTAACTCTCCCGAGCATAGGCACCAGCCCCAGCTGAGAGCGTCTCTGAGTTCCCAGCATTGGGCATTGCTCATTCCTGGCATCAGGTGCATCCTGTGATACAACTTGCACACAGTAGCTGCCTGTCTGTGCTGCTTTTCCTGTGGCTCAGTGACTCTCCCCAGAGGAGAACCACTTCAGACAGGAGGCGAGCAGGCCCTGAGGCACCCCTGCTCAAGATGTATTCCTGAATTCCTGTGTCTTAGGACCACCTGGATCCCAGGTTCCCCGCCACCCCAGGCCTGCCCACCACACCGCATCACTTCCCTCTGGTGTCCCTCTTGTTCGCTCTGTGTAAAACTCAATTTGCATCTTGATGGAAATGAATAATTAGAACCCTCCAGCATGAATAATTCTAGGCAAATTAATTTTCATGCCAATCAGGGAAAATTAATTGGCTTCATGATGCTTCATATTTTCCAGGAGGGGCTTTCCGGCTGCTGCCCCTACCTCTTCTCAGCCTTTGGGCTCTTCTTCCCCAGCACTTTGGAGAACATTGCTTGTTAGTTTTATTGTTTGTTTGTTTGTTTGCTTTTTAATGGCTTCTGCAGGCAACAATGTTAAATTCCTTGCAGCTAAATGACCTATTTAACAAGCATGATAAAAACATTCCTTAGAGCCATTCCTAGCTAAGTAAGATCCACCTGGTCTTTTATAGCCCAATTTCTTTTTTAACCTTTTTATTTGCTATTGTGGAATATAAACATATACAGGGAAGTGTACGAAAGATCTAAATACAAAACCTAATGAATTATTATAAAGGAAATAGAAATGTCTTCGCCTGTTCTGTGGCTTATCCCTTCTCACTCTTAGTGATCTTTTTTTGATGAAACAAATTCTGAATCTTAATATAGGCAAATATATCAATCTTTTCCTCTATGATTTGATTAAAATTTATTTGAAAATAAAGTATTTATCTTGCACTTTATGAGAAAACTGTAGTTCATTCTCATTTTTTTTCCAAAATGGAAAATTACACACACACACACACACACACACACACTTACAAGAGTTTAAAAGTAGTTGCAGCTATCATGACATGTTGCTCTTAATCATTTCATATGAGTGATAACAATACCATTGTCACATCTAAGAAAATGAACAAATGTCTGATATTGTCATATATCCAGTACTTATCCACACTTCCCTAATTATCCCCAAAATGTATTTGATATATGTAGGAGGATTAGTTTGCCTCTTCTTAAATTTCAAATAAATGGAATTTACTGTATATGTTATTTTGTGTTTGTTTTTGCTCATCATTATAACTGAGCAATTTATCCATATTATTGTGTGTGTGTAGTTCATTTTTGTTCATTGCTATGTCATTCCATTGTATGAATATGCCATAAATTATATATCCCATCTACTGTTTCTTTCTTCCCTTTTAATTTTTATTTTTCTGAGACAGAGATTTGCTCTGTTGCCTAGGCTGGAGTACAGTTGTTCTCAGATCAAACTGAGGGTCGGGCTATTATTTCTTGTGGCCCAATAACAAGGTGCAGATGAACTGGGGAGGAAGAGAATTTATATTTCTTCAACCAGTTACAGGGAGAAGGCCTGGAAATTATCACCAGACCAACTAAAAATTACAGTTTTCCAGAGCTTATATACCTTTTAAGCTGTATGTCTACATGTTAAGTGTGCATTCATCTAAAGACATAAATCACTAACTTCTTTTAATCTACAACTAAGGTCTGAGTCCTGAAGACCTTCCTCTGGAGCCTCAGTAAAATTACTTCATCTGAATGGGTCCAGGTGCTGGGGTGATTACCCTCATCTTGCCTCCTGCTAAATCACAGAGGTTTGGGGAGTTCCTTCAGAACCTCGATAAACTTGTTTGTGGAGGCCTGGGGAGTTTCTTCAGACCCCCACTAAAACTTGTTTAATCCTAAATGGGTTCTATTAAGAATTCCTTTATTATTTTGTTATGCTTTAGGGTCTAGGAAAAGCCTAGGCAAACTCTTGATGGGCTTTTATTACATCCCAGCCTTCGTATAAGGGCACTGGCTTTTAATATTTAACTTAACTACTCAGTCAGTACTGAACCAGTTGTGATGGAGGGCTGCATTAGTGAGGCCTGGCCTGACACAATCCCCATTGTCAATTTGTGCATGATTTCTATCATGCTTGTATAGTTATTTATCATAAGAATTATAGGTAGATGGGGCATCGTAATCTTTCTGGCTACTTCCTGCTGAGAGGGGGTCATTGTTATGGGGCACTGGATGCAGCGCTGGAGGGGGAGAGGTTGATTTGTTCCCAGTAGTACTCTCAAAGTGCAGCAAGAATAATTACTTGTTACATAGACTTTTAAAATTGGCTTTGTTGGAACTTTGTTCCATAGAAGGAACCTGAGATAAGACCTTTTAATGCCAAGTCCAGCCATGTATTTGTACCATCAAATACCTATGAGTTGGGTGAATTCCTCTCCTCTTGAGGTTCCAAGATAAGTTGGGGTTCCTGGCCTATCAGAAAGTGGCATTCTTTACTTACCACAAATCAGAAACCCTGTACAGGGACTGTGTACACAGGAGAGGAGGGCAGTTTTCCAAGGACTTTATTGGTTTTATAAGTCAAGTTTTATTCCTTAAAGGAAAGCATACCATTCCAGTCAAAGCCTTGGCAAAATAACCAGTTTGTCCAATTGTGTCCTGTTACGAAAGAAAACAGATCCTTATTGCACTTATGCAAATAACTATTGCCATAAATTAAGAATACTGTTAAATAGTTTCCAAATTCTGGAGAAATCAGGTAGAGAGAAACAAATATGCTCCAAATTTTGTTCACGGGAGTATACTAAATTGTTAAAAGCTGTCAATAGCTCAAAAAAAAAGTTTCCTTGACTCTGAAAAGCAAAACAAAAGATTAGCAATGTTTTAAGCAAAATGTCAAAAAGATCACTCCAGTTTCCTGTTAGTTCGATTCATGCAGTTAATTCCTCTCCTGCTTGATATTAATGAACATTTTAGCTCTTTAAGAATCCTGAACGTTTTCCCTCTATTCTGATGTTACGGTCTCCAAAGTTATCAGAAACCTGCATTCAAGAGCACCTGTTAGAGCTTTATAGTTGATTACAAAACCACCTTCTAAAGAGGCCCAAAACAAGACAACAATTGTTTATGGATGACAAAAAGTTTTAGGGTAGCCATAGTTAAAAGACACAATTGACAAGGATATCCATTATCTCTGTGGCATGCAATAATTTAACGTAACAATTATAATTATTACTGATAACATACACTAAGATATATTAGAATTGTAGGAGTCTCCCTTAACTTTGGAACACATACCAATAAAATATTTATACAAATATAACCCAAAGAAAGTGAAACACCATTTCATATTTGATAATGCTTCCTGTATAATTTTTATACCAAATAAGCCAAATTTCACCTTTACATTAGTGTACTATTAACGTTAAACCCAATTCTTAATAAAACCTTATAGACATATTTACCCAATTTTAATGTTTGATCATAAGGTAAGATTTTTATAGATCTTTTATAACCCTTTACAATTTTTGTTAAAGAGCATGTTAGTGCTCTAAGAGAAACCCATTGAGCTTTTATTTTATTACTTAATTTATAGGAAAACTGGATGATACCACTTTAACTTTAGCCAATATATGTAGACACGGAATTTCCTTTACAATCAATCTTCCACAACTTGCGTAAACCTTCATCTTTATTTTATCCAACTTAAAACAATCCTTTAACCTTTTAATCTAGGCAAAGATTCACATTCTAATGCCTTCTTATAATCTTTTTACCAGAATTATGTTTTACTTTCCTTACACACTTTACATGTAAAACTGTTTCTTCAATAGTCTTAAATACTTGTTACACCATTAACTCTTAGCAACCTTTACTTTTGGTGAAAACCTTGGTAAGTTTGGGATTTTAATTATGTACTAGGTGTGGAGCCTAGGACCTAGACAGAAGTGCAGATAAGGTCTGACTTACTCCATCATTTAACTCCATGTTTCCCAGACGTTACCTAACTGTAAAGCAGGCAAGTTGTACAGCTAACAGTCATAAAGCATTTAGGAAGCCTGATTTCCTTTAAATTGTGCAACATTTGTTACATAAATTCCCTTTTATAAATTTTTTCACAACTTTACACAGACAAGCTATAACATGCCTCAACTTTCTGACTTGTCATAAACATCCCTCTTTTTAAGCAACCAGTTATTTTACTTTAGGAAGAGAATTTACCATACAAGATCTTTTTTTGTATAAAATATTTTCTTTAATACCTTTTGTATAGCTAGGGGCATGGCTAATTTCATATGTCCCCAGGCCTTATCTAGAATTTAACACTCCAAAATAAATTGAACAATTTTTAAGTCAAAGAAGCAGTTTATGATCTACAGCATTTAGCAAACCTAATATTTGACCTGCGTAATTTAGACCAAATGTTTACATTTTTGAAGATATTTTTATTTTACCAATAATCTTTAATCTCCCTTTATTTTTTATAACTTTATTTATATTTCTCTTATTTCCTGATTTCTTTCAGCTTGTTTTATATACAACCTTTAAATAAACTTTGAATTAGAAAAAAATTATTTACCCTTGAAAAAGGACACAATTTTTAGAAAGAATGTTTTCCTACAATATATTTTTATTGGAAAATACCCAAATAATGAAATATTTGTTATTTAACTTTAGATTATAAATTATGATGTTTGTTTATGAGTATTTACCCCATTACATTTATCTAATTATTTATGAAAACTGCGATAGTCATCATTTAAAATTATGACACTGTCATTGCAAAATTGTAACTGAGACGGTGAAAATGATCTGACCTAACTGATTCCATCTTGCTTCTAATCTCCAAGCTATTCTTGTTCATTAACTTAGTTTATAATTCAGCTTTGAAACAAAGATGATAACAGTCCTTCTCCAGAACAAACTTCCTTCATGTCTGTGGACTCGACTGCTTAAGGCCACAAGATTAGAAGTTCTGGTATCATACTAAATAATTCAAGATATAGCTATCTTCATTAAACCAATATTAATGTTTCATTTATTAAAAATTATACAAGCAAAGATCATTCTGTTTGGGGCTGAGTTATAGTTTTGTAACCTCTATGCCAAATTTTGACACCTTATAGTATTTGGCAGAGGTAAGGATGAAATTGCTTGATCAATAAATGCAAACAAAAATGTATGCTGGCAACTCTTAAGGCATTTCTAATATTACTTTACCAATAATTTTTAAAGCTAGCTTATTTATTAAAGTTTTACTTGTTACATAAACTTTAAAAAGCTTTTGACCAGTTTTTCCTTTTTTTCTGTTAAAGTATTTAAGTGCTTTTATTTTTCTTTGAGTGAATTAATTAGAACTCTTTTATATATTTTCAGCAGTAAAACATGGTGTACACAAGACATAAATATGTAGATTTATTAGGCATACCAATAGAAGTTTTATATTCATTTTATAGGTATAGTTTTATATACATTTTTATAGATTCATAAGACCTCCTTTTTCCTCTCTTAGACTTGCAAACTCTTGATAACCTACTTTATTACTCTGGCAGTTGTCAGCTAAATATCCCGAAATCTGCATATTAGAGGAAACAACTCTTAAGTGACACAGAGAAAAAGCCTGGGTGGCGCTAGAGGGAGATTAAAGATGAATGCCAGATCAAACATAAAATCATAGCAATTTATTATAGAACTGTATAAGGAGACTCACTTTATTTGGATATTGACTACCTATCTTTTAACTGGATCTTAGCGCTCTGGGCAGAGCCCACACTGAATCCTGTGTTTTCAAAAAGGGAGAATTGTTATGAGGCTAGACCGTGTGATGCTTTTACAATGCACTTAAATTTTTTTTCCAAACAAAGACATTTCTAAGCATCTAAATTACACCTTTTCTTAAAAACCCCAGAGTAGCTTCTGTTGTAATAACTATTAATGAAGAAAACAGAATTCAGTCAACCGAGAAGAAAAATCTTTTGCTTAAAAAGACAAGGTCCTAGGCCGGGTATGGTGTCTCACATCTGTAATCCCAGCACTTTGGGAGGCCAAGGCGGGTGGATCACCTGAGGTCAGGAGTTTGAGATCAGCCTGGGTAATGTGGTGAAACTCTGTCTCTGCTAAAAATACAAAAATTAGCCGGGTGTGGTGGCGGGCGCCTGTAATCCCAGATGCTCGGGAGGCTGAGGCACGAGAATCACTTGTACCTGGGAGGCGGAGGTTGCAGTGAGTCAAGATCACACCACTGCATCATTCCAGCCTTGGTGACAAAGTAAAACGCTGTAACAACGGCAGCAGCAGCAGCAACAACAACAACAACAACAACGACAAGGTTCTAGGAGAGAAAGAAACAAAAACATGAAGGCCTTTTAAATACAAACACACACACATTAATATACACATCTTGGATGTTAGCTTTTAATCAAGCTGACTTTTAACCACTGAACTCCTAAAAAAATTTTTCCTTCCCAGAGGTCTCTCAGCAGGAATGAACCCAATAAATCCCATTTTCAAGTTCACATGGTGTCAAAAGGAATAAGACAGATACACAAGTGGAGACAAATGTTGGACAAGAGGGAGTGCATCAGGCAAAACAGACTTAAAACCAATTCCAAACCCGATCTCAACCAAAATGCAAAGTAGGGGTATGAGCGAGCCCTGTTGCTTCCCTTCGCGGTACTAGACAAATGGCTTAACAAGCCCAGATAGGAAAACAATAGGATCTTGGCATAAGATCCAACTAACTCACCCTTTGAGCGTGTCTGCTCCTGATCTCAGTTCTTCCCCAGCAGTGAAAGGGATGTGCAGTTTTGTGCAGATGCTGGGATCCTCCTGAAGACCGTCTCATGGCAAGCTACTGGCCTGCTGAATGCAGCACTGTCCTGGTTTCTCCTGGCTGGCACGCCAAATTTTGTTCCTGGACCAGACTGAGGGTTGGGCTGCTATTTCTCATGACCCAATAATGAGATGCAGATAAACTGGGGAGGAAGAAAACTTTTATTTCTGCAACCAGTTACAGGGAGAAGGCCTGGAAATTATCACCAGATCAACTCAAAATTACAGTTTTCCAGAGCTTGTATACCTTTTAAGCTCTATGTCTACGTGTTAAGTGTGCATTCATCTAAAGACATAAGTGATTAACTTCTTCTAATCTATAACTAAGGTCTGAGTCCTGAAGACCGTCCTCTGGAGCCTCAGTAAATTTAGTTCATCTGAATGGGTCCAGGTGCTGGGGTGACTACCCTCATCTTGCCTCCTGCTAAATCACAGAGGTTTGGGGAGCTCCTTCAGACCCTCGATAAACTTGTTTGTGGAGGCCTGGGGAGTTTCTTCAGACCCCCCACTAAAACTTGTTTAATCCTAAATGGGTTCTGTTAAGAATTCCTTTATTATTTTGTTATGCTTTAGGGCCCAGGAAAGGCCTAGGCAAACTCTTGATGGGCTTTTATTACATCCCAGCTTTTGTGTAAGAGCACTGGCTTTATTTATTTATTTATTTATTTATTTATTTATTTATTATACTTTAAGCTGTAGGATACATGTGCAGAACGTGCATGTTTATTACATAGGTATACATGTGCCATGGTGGTTTCCTGCACCCATCAACCTGTCATCTAGGTTTTTTTTTTTTTTTTTTTTTTTTTTTTTTTTTTTTTTTTTTGAGATGGAGTCTGTCTCGCTGTGTCGCCCAGGCTAGAGTGCAGTGGCGCGATCTCGGCTCACTGCAAGTTCCGCCTCCCGGGTTCACGCCATTCTCCCACCTCAGCCTCCGAGTAGTTGGGACTACAGGTGCCCGCCACCACGCCTGGCTAATTTTTTGTATTTTTAGTAGAGACGGGGTTTCACCGTGTTAGCCAGGATGGTCTCGATCTCCTGACCTCGTGATCCGCCCATCTTGGCCTCCCAAAGTGCTGGGATTACAGGCTTGAGCCACCGCGCCCGGCCGTCATCTAGGTTTTAAGCTCTGCATGCATTAGGTATTTGTCCTAACACTCTCCCTCCCTTTGGCCCCCTCCCCCCGACAGGCCCCAGTGTGTGATGTTCCCCTCCCTGTGTCCATGTGTTTTCATTGTTCAACTCCCACTTATGAGTGAGAACATGCGGTGCTTGGTTTTCTGTTCCTGGAGCACTGGCTTTTAATATTTAACTTAACCACTCAGTACTGAAACAGTTATTATGGAGGCCTACGTTAGCGAGACCTGGCCTGCCACACAGTGGTGCGATCTTGGCTCACCGCAACCTCTGCCTACCGGGTTCAAGCAATTCTTGTGCCTCAGCCTCCTGAGTTTACAATCCCTCCTGGCATTACAGGCATGCACCACCACGCCTGGCTAATATTTTTTTTTTTGCATTTTTAGTAGAGATGGGCTTTCGCCATGTTGGCCAGGCTGGTCTCGAATTCCTAACTTCAAGTGATCTGCCTACTTGAGATCCTCGGCCTCCCAAATTGCTGAAGTTACAGGTGTGAGCCACTGCACCCGGCCTCATCTACTGTTGATGGTGTTACTAAACTGAACTTGGATCCACTTGCCTGGTGCAGCAAGCCACTGACAAATTGACACTGAGATTTGCAGTGAGAGAAAGAAAGGTATTTACTGTAGGATGCCAAGCAAAGAGAGTTGGGCAGCTAATGCTTAAGACCTGAGCTTCCAGAAGGCTTGTATGTAAGGGTTTTTAAAGGCAGGGAGAGATAGGTTATAGGCAAAGTCATAAGTCAATACGTGGAGGCCATACATTGGTTTGGCCCCAAAAGGCCAGCTGTCTTGAAGCAGAGACTTGCAGGTCGTAGGTGGATTCAGAGATTCTTTAATTTGCAATTGGTTAAGGAAGTGAGGCTTTGTCTAAAACTTGAGGTCAGCAGAAAGGAATGTTAAAGTTTGGTCTGTGAGAATGATTCTTTCCAGGCTCCTCCGGAAGAAATTGAGAACAAAGACTGATGGTGGTGGTCATGTTAGAGCAGGCAGATAGCCAGACATGAGCAGGAGAGGGGAGCCCCTGAGAAGAGGGAGGTCTGGAAAATGTCACCCCGCAGGGACCATCTGAAATAAGCATGACAGATACAAGCAGAGAGGAGGGGCAATATCTATATGGGAAGGCATGCCCATTGAGATGCCCAGTAATCATTCACTCTGCAGTTAATATGTCAGAATGTAGCTAGATGCATGCTGGTAAGGGGAAGAGGACAGAGAAGGAAATTCCTAAGAGATAGCACAGGTACAGTCAGTGTAGGTCTGAGTGCTACACAGCCTTCCTGGGGTGTCGGTAATGAGCAATGCAGCCATCAAACAGGATTCGTATCCAACACTGGACCCATGCATGCGCACCAACTAATAGTAAGGGAGGGTCCCGCAAGCCTTGGGTGGGAACTAGGCAGGGAAAGGATGGAGACTTAAGGCAGAAGTAGGAAAACCAGGCAAAGAAAAAAAGCAGAGACTTAAGACAGAGGCAGGAACTTCAGAAAAGAGTCCAACATCATAAAAACCCAACGCAGAACTCTCAAGCTGCTGCTGGCTCACTCCCTTTAGCAGCCCACTCTGCCTCATCTTTGCAAAGTGTACTTCCCCTTAAATAACTGTCTGCTCTCTAGTGTCCTTCAGTAAATCAGTCACTTGGCAGAGTGCTTCCTCTGAGTAAGACAAAGAATCAAGGATTCCTGCACTTCCTGGTAACATTTGGAGTTCAGACCCCCGTTCTCCCTTATCTAACAGTGGTTGGCATTTTCCGTCTGGTGGGGGTCTGGGTTTCTGAAAAAATAACTTAGAGACACATGTCAAGATGTTATCTTTAGTTTCTATAGAGAACCAAACACCTTGTAACTCTAGCTCACTTGAGTGGATAGTGTTTAAGCTGCGATTACCTGCTTGCTTCTCCAGTTGTTCATTCACTTCTCAAGCCTAGATAGGTACCTGGAATTTCCCTGGCAGGCACTCAAGAGTTTTCTTTAATTTCCATGCTTCGGGGGCCTGGAAGACATCTAAGAGGGGTTCCTGCTCTGTCCCAGTGGATAATTGGCTTGGCTCCCATTTATGAATAAAATTTCTATGAAGGCCCTTTTTTCTTTTTCTTTTGAGACAGAGTCTCACTGTGTCGCCCAGACTGGAGTGAAGTGGTGCGATCTCGGCTCACCGCAGACTCTGCCTCCCGGGTTCGAGCGATTCTCCTGCCTTAGCCCCCAGAGTAGCTGGAATTACAGGCACCCACCACCATGCTTGGCTAATTTTTGTATTTTTAGTAGGGACGGAGTTTCGCCATGTTGGCCATGCTGGTCTCGAACTCCTGACCTCAGGTAATCCGCCTGCCTTGGCCTCCCAAAGTGCTGGGATTACTGGCGTGAGCCACCACGCCTGGCCTGAAGGGTCTTTACATTACCATTAGTGAACAAACTCTGAAGAGGAATTGCGGGTCATAAGGCATATGTGATTATCCTAATTGATATTCCTGCCCGCAGTCTATAAGAGTTTCAGTTACACCACGTCTTTGCTAAAATTTGGTATTGTCAATTCCTTTAACTCCACCTTGACTGGGGGTATAGTGGTATGTTGTGACGGTTTTAATGTTCATTTTTCTTAGGAATAATGATGTTGGCCACCTTTTCATGTACTCACTAGCCATCTAGATATCCTTTTTAAATAAAGCATAAGTCTTTTGCTATTTTTTTCCCCATGGGATTGACTGTTTTTAAAATTAATCAGTTTGTAGGAGTTCTTTATATATTCTGGGTACGAGTCTCATGCTAGATTTATGTAATGCAAAGGACTTCTAGTCTGTGGCTTATCTCTGAAGGAGATAAAAATATGACACTCTGGCATAGTGACTATTTTGAGTTAAAGGCACTTGAAAACAGGAGGTGCAAGATCATTCTGACCTTCCTTCTGTCTCTGAAGAGCAGAAGATGAAGTTGCCCTATGAAAGGCATTCTGCCAACACCAGAAGGACAGCATCATTCTTATCTTTGGGGACAGGAAGTGGAGACTCAGGGAAATCTGCAGAAACAAACCTTGCTAGACTAAGCCTCATCCTCTCAGCCAGTTCTCCACCAGTTAACTCCCTTTCCCCAAGCCTTTGCCTGGTCACATTTTCATAACTTACTACTCTTGGTCTAATTCAGTACGTAAGCGCTCACCTCTAACTGCATCTTTGGGTTTTTACTTTCTGATGAAGGCTCCCGTACCATGTAAAACTTGTATTAAGTGAATTTATATGCTTTTTCCTGTTGATCTGTATTATGTCAATTTAATTCTCAGACTCAGCTGAAAAACCCTAAAAGGGTAGAGGTAAAAGCTTTCCTTTTTTTTATTTTTCTTACATCTTTGCATTGTTTTAATGAAGCCTTTGGTGAACAGAAGCTCTCAATTTTAGTAAAGTCTAAATTTATTTTCCTTTTGTGTGTGTGTTCCATTTATTATTATTATTTTTTTATTTTTTGAGATGGAGTCTCACTCTGTTGTCTAGGCTGGAGTGCAGTGGCAGGATCTTGGCTCACCGCAACCTCTGCCTCCTGGGTTCAAGCAATTCTCCTGCCTCAGCCTCCTGAGTAGCTGGGATTACAGGCATGCCCCGCCACACCTGGCAGAGTTTTGTATTTTTAGTAGAGATGGAGTTTCACATGTTGATCAGGCTGGTCTTGAACTCCTGACCTCATGATCCCCCCACCTCAGCCTCCCAAAGTGTTGGGATTACAGGCGTGAGCCACCGCGTCTGACCGTGTGTGTTCCATTTAAGAAACCTTTGCCTACCCTAAGTTCATAAAGATATTCTCCTGAATTTTCCTCTAGGAACTTTAGCGTTTCACCTTTGATGTTAAAGTTTATGATCTATCACAAATTCATTTTGGTAGGAGAGGGGTCAAAGTTTATTTTTTCCTATCTGAGTATGTAATTTCTCTAGCATCATTTCTTGAAAGGATCACTCTTGCCCGCACTGAGTTGCAGTAGCACATTTGTCATACATGAATTGACTGTATATGTGTGGGTCTGTTTCTGGGACTTATAAAATTCTGTTCCACTGGTCTCTATCTCTATCCTTATGTTACTACTACCCTGATTTTATTACTGTGATTTTAGAGCAAGCCTTGACATCTTACAGTGCCTATCTTTCACTGTTTTCTTCTACTTCAAAATCGTTAGAGCTTTCAAAGGTCTTTGCATTTCCAGATGAATTTTTGAATCACATACCAATTTATACATATGCACACGCACATAACGGACGGGATTTTGGTTGAGACTGGCTTGTCTCTGTCGATCGTTTGTGGAGAACTGATCTTTTAACAACATTGAGTCCTCCCCACTCATGGACCTGGTATAGCTGGTCTGTTTATTTAGGTCATCTTTATTTTTCCTAACAATGCTTTGCAGTGTTCAGTGTTGGAGGACTTGACATATTCCATTATATTTATTCAGTTAGTGTGCTGGTAGACCTGCCCTGGGGAGAGAAGCCCAAACTTTTAGCATTTGTTGAGTTCTCTGGTGGAAAAAGACCCAACGTGCTTGATTTCAAGCTAACAATGTGATGTCCGTGAACATGCGGTTGAAGAGAGGTGCAGGACCCCCCAGCATGGCCCTCGAGCTTTCCTGTCCCCTGCTGTACACATCCTATATGATCCCTGGGCTGGGAAGATGATGGATTTTACTCCTGCGATTAGGTTGACATGTGGCATAGTTGGTCTTAAGACAAGGATATTACAAGTGGGCCTCACCAAATCACATGAACCTCTAAAAGCAGGAATTCTTCTCTGGTTGGTTGCAGAAGGGGAAGTAAGAGAGATTCCAAGCATTGAGAAGTACTTGACTTGGGGGAGGTTCCCTGCTGCTGAGATGGAAGGGCCACATGGCGGGGACTGGAGAGTGCCCTCTAGGAAGTGAGAGTGGTCCCTGGCCCACAGCTAGCAAGAGCATGGGGACCTCGGTCCCATAATAGCAAGCAGGCGACTAGTGCCAACAACCAGTGAGTGTGGAAGGTAACCCTGAGCCCCAGAGAGAACAGAAGCTCCAATGAGACCCAAGCAGAGAATCCAGCTATTCCATGCCTGGACTTCTCACCTGCAGAAACTGTGAAGTAGTACATTGCTTTGTGAACCCACCAAGTTTGTGATAACTGGCATGTAGCAATAGCAAACTAATACAGATTTTGGTCCCAAGAGAGTAGGGCTGCTGTAACAAGCACGTAAAATGAGTGTGTGGCGAGGTCGAGAGATCGAGACCATCCTGGCTAACAAGGTGACACCCCGTCACTACTAAAAATATAAAAAATTAGCTGGGTGTGGTGGCACGCGCCTGTAGTCCCAGCTACTTGGGAGGCTGAGGCAGGAGAATCGCTTGAACCAGGTAGGTGGAGGTTGCAGTGAGCTGAGATCGTGCCACTGCTTTCCAGACTGGGCAACAGAGCAAGACTCCGTCTCAAAACAAACAAACAAACAAACATGTGTGTGTGAGGGAGCTCCCAGTTTCCAGGAAGGTGGAGTAGCCCTGTTTCTCCCTTGTCCTCTCCCTTACAACTAAAAGTCCTTGGACATAAAACAACAAATGACCACAGTGGTCTCAGAAAGGTGGAAAGAAGAAGGCAGGCCTTGGGACTTCAGGGCACGGGATGGACCCAGCGATGAACCCTGGCTTCCCTCTTGCCTCCCACACATCCTTGACATCCTTGTAGTGCACTGCAGAGCCTCCAACAGGCTCAGACCAACAGGCTCCAGGACATACACCCTACCCAAAGGGCTGGGAAAAGGGTGTCCTAAGAACAGAAATTTTCTTGGCAATACCTTTCCTACTCCAGCCAAACACCAGTGAAAACACCCTCCACGTTGCAGTGGTGCTGACCGGTGAAACCAGTGATGCTCCAGCTCCCCTGCCAGGGAGGTGTTAAGACGGCCCAGGGGCAAGCTGAGCTCCACCTCCACCCAGCAGCAATGGAGCTGAAGGGCATTGGAATATGCTACCCCAAAGGGCATAGAGATTATTTTGAGCTGAAGGCAATTGAGAAACAGCAGAGGCAGGAAAAGCTCTCTACCCTCCACCCCCTCAATTTCTGCCTAAAGGCAGGGCATAAATTTCCCTTTGTGATGGTATCTCCCTCCCCTTTTCCATACCAGGAGGACAAAACAACCATTATCACTGGAGACAAAAAGCGACCTGGGTTGGGTCTGCACAAACAATCCCCATTAACATGATCCTTATCTGCCCTGGCTTCTCCCAGATATTTACCTTCACTGCCCCTAGAAACCCAAATTCTTTTTTCCTTCCTCTTGTCACTTCTCTGAAGATTTATTTCCCTTTGTTAAGATGGTTTCCTAAGCCCCAAATTCTAACCATCTCGTAGAGTTACTTACACTTTGCACCCCCATGTATATGTGTTGCAAGCATAAATAAACTGCTTTCTTTTTCTTCTGTTGATTTTTAAAAATCAGTTTGATTTGCACGCCTTAGCTGCTGAACCCAGGAAAGCAGAGAAAGAGTTTTTTCCTCCCCTACAAAACTTTCTAAGGTAGTGGGAATGGGATTAGTTTCCACCCTCACCTGGCACCAAGGTGGTGGGGAACAGGGCTAGCTGGGGCTCAGCTTTCCTGTCTCTTCCCTGGTTTCAGCAGCCACACCTGAGCTCCTGACTCCAACTTGCAGTGGCAAAGCAGTGTGAGTCACCTTCCTCTCTCTTTTCCCTTGCTGGCAGTGGGGTCCCACAGGCAGCTGATCTCACACCCCCACTTGGAAGCGATGAGCCTGTACAAGTCGGTGCTGCAGGAAACTGTTCATGGACATAGAGGGAGGAGCTAAACTTCCACCTCACTCACCCGCAAGGGTCAGTGTGAGTCACAGCCCTGCTTCTGTAGGGCTGCTGTGAGTAAGTTCGGTGTGAAGCTGACCATACGTACCCCAGCCCTTGTGCTATGCCTCAACTGTACCCCTTAAAAAGGGGAAAGCTAGGCAGAATCTAGGGTTCTCACAATATAATGTCCCATATGTCCAGATTACAATGGACAACCATGCGCCAGATCAAGAAACAAGAAAACCACAGCAGGAATGAGAACAAGCAATCAACAGGTGACAGCACAGAGCGAGATCGGGTGTTGGATCATCTGGCATGGATTTTACAGTGGCCGTCATACAAAGGCTTCAGCAAACAACTGTGAATTCTCTGGAAACAAATGAAAAAGTAGAAAATCTCAGCAAGGTAAAAGAAGTTATAAGGAGGAGAAAAATGGAAATTATAGAACTAAAAAATACACTAACTGATATAAAAAAAAACCTCACTGGATGGGCTCAATAGTAGAGTAAAAAAGGCAGAAGACAGAATCAGAAAACTGGAGGAAATAGAAGATTTGAACAATGAATGCTATAAACCAGCTAGACCTGACAGACACCTACAGAACTGTCCACTCACTCTCAATAGCAGAGAGCATATTGCTGGTTTTCTTTTCTTTTCTTTTTTTTTTCTGGACAGAGTCTCACTTTGTCATCTAGGCTGGAGTTCAGTGGCATAATCTCAGCTCACTGCAACCTCCACCTCCAGGGTTCAAGTGATTCTCCTGTCTCAGCCTCCTGAGTAGCTGGGACTACAGGCATGTGCCACCACGCTGGTTGATTTTTGTATTTTTGGTAGAGATGGGGTTTTGCTATGTTGGCCAGGCTGGTCTCGAACTCCTGACCTCAGGTGATCTGCCTGCCTCAGCCTCCCAAAGTGCTAGGATTATAGGCTTGGGCCACTGCAATTGGTCTTTTTTTTTTTTTTTTTTTTTCCTTTTGAGACAGAGTCTAGCTCTGTCGCCCAGGGTGGAGTGCAGTGGCATAATCTCAGCTCACCGCAACCTCTGCCTCCCAGGTTCAAGCGATTCCCTTGCCTCAGTCTCCCAAGTAGCTGGGACTATAGGGCCTCATCACCACGCCAGGCGAACTTTTGTATATTTAGTAGAGATGGAGTTTCACTGTGTTGGCTAGGCTGGTCTCCCTTGAACTCCTGACTTCAAGTGATCTGCCCGCCTTGGCCTCTCAAAGTGTTGAGATTATAGGCATGAGCCACTGCTCCTGGCCATGTTTCTTTTCTTTTTTTTTTTGCACCCATGGAAGATTCACCAATGTAGACCATATCCAGGGTCATAAAACAAACCTCAACAATTTAAAGTAATTGAAATCATGTGGATTATGTTTTTTGACCATAATGGAATCAAATTATAGATCGATAGTAAAAAGACAACAGAAAAATCTCTAAACCCTTGGAAATCAAAATCATTCCTCTAAATAACACATAAGCCAAAGAATAATTTTCACAGAAATAAAAAAATACAAAAACTATATTTAAATGAAAATACAACCTATGAAAATATGTGGAACACAGCTGAGAGGAAAATTTCCAGCACTAAATGTTTACATAAGAATAGAGGAACAGTCTTACATCAATAATTCAAATATCTACCTCAAGAAACTAGAAAAAGAAGACCAAAATAAATGTAAAGTATGCAGAAGAAATAATAAAGATAAGGGCAGAAAAAACCCCCAGGAAATCAATAGAGAAAATCAATGAAACAAAAGCTAGATCTTTGGCAAAAAAAAAAAAATGCATTTTTTTGAGACAGAGTCTTGCTCTGTCACGCAGGCTGGAGTGCAGTGGTGTGATCTCAGTTCACTGCAACCTCCACCTCCCAGGTTCAAGCAGGTATCATGCCTCAGCTTCTTGAGTAGCTGGGATTACAGGTGTTTGCCACCATGTCTGGCTTTTTTGTATTTTTAGTAGATACAGGTTTTTGCCATTTTGGCCAGGCTGGTTTCAAATTCCTGACGGGCCTCAAGTGATCCACCTCAGCCTCCCAAAATGCTGGGATTACAAGTGTAAGCCACCGCCCAGCAGAAAAATATTAATAAAACAATAAAGCTTTAGTAAGCCCGATGAAGATAAAAAGAGAAGATCGTCAATATCAGAAATGAAATGGGATATCACCACAGAGCTTTGACTCCTGTTCAGTGACCAGCTAGAGAAAATTCTGCTTTTAACAAGCTTGTGTGGCAAGATCAGGTCCACCCAGGTCATCTTCCAATCTAAGGTGAAAGGTACCATAGTCAGTAACCTAATCACGGGAGTAAAATTCGTCATCTTTAAGTTCCTGGGGATGTGCAAGGTGTGTAAATAGGGAGAGGTTAATCTTGGGGATTATTTCCAATTCTGCCCAGCACAGTCCATTCTCTGGCCCCCAAATATTTACATCTCTCCCAAATGCAAAAATGCATCCACCTTCTTCCAAGGTTGGCAAGGGTCTCATTTCACTAGAACATGGATTCAAAGTCCAAAATCTCATATAAATCCCATCAGTCCAAAAATCCAAAATCTCTTCATGTAAAATATCTAAATCACGCAGGCTATGGTGGCTCATACCTGTAATCCAAGCATTTTGTGTGGCTGAGGCAGGAGGATCACTTGAGGCCAGGAGTTTGAGACCTGCCTAGGCAACATGGCAAGACCCACACTCTACAAAAAATTTAAAAATAAGCTGAATGTGGTAGTGCATGTCTGTAGACCCCACTACTTGGGAGGCTGAGACAGGAGGATCACTTGAGACCAGGAGCTCAAGAGCAGTCTGACCAACACAGGGAAATTTTGTCTACAAAGAATAAAAAAAAAAAAAAAAATAGCTGGGCATGGAGGTACATGCGTGCTTGTAGTCCCAGCTACTGGGGAAACAGATCACTTGAGCCTAGGAGGTCAAGGCTGCAGTGGCTGTGGTTGTACCACTGCATTCCAGCCTGAATGACAGAGCAAGACCTTGTCTCAAAAAAAAAAAAAAAAAAAAAAAAAAATCGAAATCAGGTGTGGATGTGGCTCCTGGGTGTAATTCATTAGGCGCAACTCCTGGGCACACTTCTGCTCCATCTCTGGACCTGTGACACCAGAGACACAATTATCGGCCCCCAAACTCTCATCCTACAATCGTGAAACAGGTATAGGGTAATAGCTATAAGTATTCTGGCTCAAAACAGGAAGAAATGGAAGGTTAAAAAGTGATCAGCAGTCCAAAGCAGTTTGGAAATCCAGCCAGGCAAATGGTAGCCAGAGATCCTTGATCAGGTTTCCCGGCCTGGGAATTGGCCTGTGTGGCTTCTGGCTCCACCCTCAGAGGCAGCCTTCCTACTTCATGGAAGGGAGCATGGGTTTGCAGCATGCAAACCCATCTGTTTCCATTAGCAACAGTTGCATTCCCAGGTTATTTCGAGTTATTGCCTTCTCCATCTTTGACTTCTTCTTCCTCAGTGACTGAGGAGCAAACCTAGAAGGCTGGAAAGCCTTCAACTAGGAAACTTCTAGCTTCCTAGAAGCCCTCAACTTTGGCTGAGAAAATACTCGCACCCTTAAGCCCTGGGATTGTTTGTGCCTGAACACTCTGCCCTTTTTTTTTTTTTTTCTTAAACCTTTCCAGACTTTCAGCAGAGTGTTGTCCAGTCACACATGCAGCCTTTTCTCTAAGCAAACTTTCAGCCGCTATTTATGACATTTAACATCTTTTGCCACCTGGAGAAGGTGACAATTTTCAAAGCCATCCCACTCTGGTTCCTTTTGTTTAGCTGTTCTCCTCAGTTTCTCTCTCCTCTTTCATTTAACTACAAGCAGCAAGGAGGAACCAGGGAGTACCTTCAGCACTTTGCTTTGAAATCTCCTTGGCCACGTAAGCAAGTTTGTCACAAGTACTGCTTTCCACAGGACTGTGGGATACAATTTGTTAAGATTTCTTTCACCACTTAACAAGGATATATCTTTCTCCAATAACATGCTCCCTACTTAATTCTGAGTTTTGTCCAAAAGTGTTCTTAAATTCCAGATTTCTGTTTTTTTTTTTTTTTTTTTTTTTTTGAGACGGAGTCTCGCTCTGTCACCCAGGCTGGAGTGCAGTGGCCAGATCTCAGCTCACTGCAAGCTCTGCCTCCCGGGTTCACGCCATTCTCCTGCCTCAGCCTCCCGAGTAGCTGGGACTACAGGCGCCGCCACCTCGCCCAGCTAGCTTTTTGTATTTTTAGAAGAGACGGGGTTTCACCGCGTTAGCCAGAGATGGTCTCGATCTCCTGACCTCGTGATCCACCCGTCTCGGCCTCCCAAAGTGCTGGGATTACAGGCTTGAGCCACCGCGCCTGGCCCAGATTTCTGTTAACAGTCTACTCACAGAGATTTAGTTGTTTTCTAAGGCAATTTAGGATTTCTCTATTATGCTCCTTACACCTTCTAAGCACTTACTAACCACGTCTATAATGTCCATATTTCTACTAGTTTGATCAGAGTGATCAGGGGTTTTTTCCTATCTTGTCTTTCAAAATTCTGTCAGCCTCTACCAACTGTCTAATTCCAATGCCAACTCAATGTTTCTATTTAAACTTTTTCTTTAGAGATTATTGAAAATTCACATGCAAGAAATATTACAAAGAGATTCTGTGTTTCTTTACCCAATTTCCCTCAATGGTTATCTCTTGTGAAATATCACACCCCAATATTGACATAATATAGTCAAGATTGTTGACCAAACTAATTTGATGAAGGTTTATTGGAAGCCAAATGTGAGGACTGACCTGGGCAGATACACCAACAAAATTCAATGTGTTCCAGAGTCTGTTCTAAGTTAGAACGTTTCTATGGGAAAGCTTAGGAGAAGACAGGAACCTCTTATTAGAGCTGTCCTTTTCGTTGGAGAGTAAAATACAGAGGTTACAGTCATTGGCTACAGATGACAACACACTGGCTAAAAGGTTCTACATGCAAGACATTTAGCAAACTTTATGATTTATGATTCCTGTTCTCACTTATAAGTGGGAGCTAAACACTGGGTTCACATGGACATAAAAAGGGGAACAATAGACACCGGGGAATACCAGTGTGGGGAGGGAGGGAGGGTTGATAAAAACTACCGGCCAGGTGCGGTGGCTTGCGCCTGTAATCCCAGCACTTTGGGAGGCCAAGGCGGGTGGATCACTTGAAGTCAGGAGTTTGAGACCAGCCTGGCCAACATGGTGAAACCTCGTCTCTACTAAACATACAAAAATTAGCACACACCTATAATCCCAGCTACTAGGGAGACTGAGGCAGAATTGCTTGAACCTGGGAGGTGAAGATTGCAGTGAGTCGAGATTGTACCACTGCATTCCAGTCTGGGCAACAGAACAAGACTCTGTCTCAAAATAAATAAATAAATAAATACATACATACATACATACATACATACATACTAAAAAAAGAAAAAAAAAATGCGAAAAACGACCTATTGGGTGATGGATTCATTTCCACTTCAAACCTCAGTATCACGCAATATACCTACGTACAAACCTGCACATCTACCCACTGATTCTAAAATAAAAGTTGAAAAAACAGGTTCAGAAACAAATGAGTGTCTTTTTCATTGTTAGTAGGTTACATATTAATCAGTCTGAGGAACTGATTAAGATTTGAGGGACTCAAGATTCTTTACTCAGGGATAGGATGTAAGCCATGGATCATCAGACCTTCTCCAGGGGTTAATTTGGAAGCTGGACAACTGTGGCCTGTAGGTTACCAAGATGCGTAGCAGTTCCATTCGCAAAACGATCACATGTTGCCTTTTTATACCCGCATCCAGCTCCCTCTTCCTTGGTCCCTGGCAACCACTGGTCTGTTCTCAATTTCTGTAATTTTGTTTCAAGAATATTATGTAAATGGAATCATGCAGTGTGTAACACTTTGAGATAGGCCCCTTTTCACTTGGCGTAATCCCTGAACATCTGTCCAAGTAGTTGCATGCACTGGTTGGTTGGTCCTTTTCACTGCTGAATAGTGTTCCATGGTATGGAGGCACCGCAGTTTGTTTAATCATTCACCACTTGAAGGACATCTGGGTTGTTTCCAGGTGTTGCCTAGCTGCTGTGAATATTCGTGCTAAGTTTCTGTGTGAATGTAAGTTTTTATTTCTCTGACATAAATATCCAAGAGTGCAATTGCTGGGTTGAATGGTAGTTACTTTTTTTTTCTTTTTTCCTAAGACACTGCTGAACTGTTTTCTAGGGTGGCTGTCCCATTTTTCATTCTCACATGCAATATATGAGTGATTCAGTTTCTTGGCATCCTTGCCAGCAATGGGTGTTGTGGCTATTTTTTATTTTAGCTGTTCTGATAGGTGTATAGTGGTATGTCACTGCAGTTATAATTTGTGTTTGTTGATGCACATTGATCATCTTTACAGATGCTTGTTTGCCATGCGTGTATCTGCTTGGCGAAAAATCTGTTCATGACCTTTGTCCATTTTCTAACTGGATTCTTAGTTTGCTATTGAGTTTTGAAAATTCTTTATGTAGTTTAGATACTAGTGCTTTGCCAGATATGTGGTTTGCAAATATTTTCTTCCTTATTTTAATCTAACAGAATCTTTCACAGAGCAAAAGTTTTAAATTTTGGTGAAATCCAGTTTATCATTTTTCTCTTTTTGGCATCAGACCTAAGAACCAGAATGCTTATAGCTATTATCCTATACCTGTCCCACAATTGTATGAAAGGAGTGTTTTGGGCAGATAACCATCTCTAATGTCACAGATCCATGGATGGAGAGAAAGTGTGCCCAAGAGTCCACACGTAATGGATTACACCTAAGAGGCTCATCCACACCTGATTTAGGTATTTTATATTATGAGATTTATATGAGAATTTTGACTTTGAACTGATGCTTTAATGGGATGAGACCCTTGCCAACCTTGAAAGAGGTAAATGTATTTTTGCATTTGGGAGAGATGTAAATATTTGGGGTTCACAGGATGGACTGTGCTGAGCAAGATTGGGAAATCTTCCCCAAAATGAACCTCTTCCTTGAGAGGTAAACACCTCTTCAAGGTGTTTACACACCTTGCATAATCCCCCAAACGACAAAGATGATGAATTTTGCTCCCATGATTATGTTACTGACTGTGGAACCTTTGACCTTAGATTGGAAAATGACCTGGGTGATTTCCACCTCACCACATAAGTTCTTTAAGAGCAGAGTTTTGTCTGGCTGGTCACTGAATGTGAGGGAAAAGATTTGGTGAATTTGATGTGCAAGAAATTCTTTGTTGCTGAAGGGGCCATGTGATGAGGAATGCAGGGATCCTTGAGGAGCTGAGTGGCCTCCTGAATGTGGCCTGCAAGGAACTGGAGACTTCAATTCTACCACTGCAAGGAACTGATTTCTGCCAACAATAAAATGAGGTTGACAGTGGATTTTTCTCCAAGGCTTCCAGATGAGAACTCAACTAACACCTTGATGGCAGCCTTTGATACCATGAGCAGAGAAGTCAACTATGTCCCGCTGGACTTGGACCTACAGAATGTGTAATAAATCAGTGTTGTTTTAAGCCACAAAGTACGTGGTGTTATGCTACAATAGAAAACCAACACAAGTATGCTTAGTTGGCGCTCATGAACTGGCATGAGCTAACTCCAGCACAGCGTGGATGACTTCCTTTATCTTTGATATTTTTTGATGGTATTGTAAATGGTGTTATCTCTTCAATTTCATTTCAAGTGTCTGTTGCTAGTGTATAGAAATACAATTTATTTTTACTATCGAGTATGTGTCCTGTGTTCCTGCAAAATTCAACCATTGTTTTTTCTTCCCCTTGGTATTGTCAGCACATATACTCACACCACTTGTAAATAAGGAGTGTTATTTCTTTCTTTCCTGACTTTATGCCTTTGACTTCTTTTTCTTTGCCCGGCTAAGACCTCCAGTATAATGTTGAACAGCAGCGGTGAGAATGGCCATCTTTGTGTTCTTCCTGACCGCAGTGTGAAAATGATCATTTTGTCACTGTTAAGTGTGATGTAAACTGTACTCTGTCAAATTCAGGAAGTTCCCTTTCATTCTACGTTTGCTGAGGGTTTTATTACAAACAGGCCTCGAAATTTATTTACATGCATCATTTCAGCATCTCTTGAAATACTCATATGGTTTTTCTCCTGTATTCCGTTAATGTGGGGAATGATATCAATTGATTTTGCATGTTAAGCTAGCCTCAATGGTTAAGGTGACGTTTCCTTTTTTGTATCTCTGGAAGGCTGTGTGTAATATTGGCTTTATTTCTTCTTTAAATGTTTGCTACAGATTTCTGGGCTAGCCATCTTGGCTTGATGCTTTGCTTGCGGGAAGTTTTTCGTTTAATTTATAGTTTTAATTTTTAAAATCATTATAGAACTATTAAGATTTTCTATTTTCTTTTCTTTTCTTTTTTGAGGCAGAGTCTCCCTATGTTGCCCAGGCTGGAGTGCAATGGCGTGATCTCAGCTCACTGCAACCTCCGTCTCTCAAGCAGCTGGGATTACAGGCAACTCTCCTGCCTCAGCCTCCCAAGCAGCTGGGATTACAGGCAGCCACAACCACACCTGGCTAATTTTTGTATTTTCAGTAGACACAGGGTTTTTGCTATATTGGCCAGGCTGGTCTCGAACTTCTGACTTCAGGTGATCCACCCACGTTGGCCTCCCAAAGTGCTGGCATTACAGGCGTGAGCCACTGCACCTGGTCCTCAGATTTGCTATTTTTCTGTGTCATGTTTTTCTAGAAATGTGTTCATTTTTATAGTTCTAAAACGAACTGGCCTACACATCATCCTCCCAGGTCCCTTCCCACCCTGCACTGTCCCACCATTTCCTGGAACTTATGAGGTGGGAAGGCATTAGCTTAAAGCTGCCACTCCAGCCTGGACCTCACTCCTCAAAGCATCTAGTCTAGGGATGGGGGTAAAATATATACTCAACATTTTTGTCCCTCACTCATGGTAGAATTTCTCTCTCTCTCTCTCTTTTTTTTTTTTTTCTTTTTTTTTCGGTAGATATCCTTATAAATAGTTTGGAGTTTTGTTTTCCCCTAAGCCCCTAAGCCAGAAAGGATGCTACTCCAGGCTCACTCAGCACCCATAAGGGATGTTGATATAAAAGATTTCCAAACCTGTTAGGAACTTCCTCACTATTGAGCCAGCAGTTTGTGGCCCTTGCCAGCATGCTGCATGGGACAGGGTGCTAGTAAGTTTGCCTTCCTATGGCAAAGGATCCACAGATGGCAAAAAGCCACTCCCAGCTGCTTCAGACACCAGCTTGCTGGACTGTCAAGTGAACCCTCTTCAGATTCCGTTGCCATGTTTGATGACTCAGAGGTGCAGTAAACAGCAGTGTGTTTGGAAGAGGATCCATGTAGTGATGGAGACAGGAGTACTTGGAGGGGACCCCGTTCAGTGCAGAGCTTGGTGGGCTTTGGTGCTAATGAAGGAAGCCCTTTCTTTCCGTGGACTGCCAGGACTTCAAGGGACCCTAGAGATAACGTAGTAACTCTCTTATTAAACAGATGGAGAGGTGGCTGCCCAGTAAGGTGGCATGACTTATCCTTGTTCGTGTGGTGACTGAGGGTGGGGCTGAGACCAGCAGCTCTGACTTCCACAACCAAGGCCAGTGGCTTTCTGTGGGCAGGTTCCTCCCTACTTCATTTCTGGCCTTAGTTTTCATCTTTTCTAATCTATACAAATCTCTAGCCTTAGGGAGTGCACTCCGAAACCTCTTCACAGCAGACCTTCTCTCTTTGTGCTCTTACTTTTTTATGAACTCCTCCCTAAGAGAAAAGAGTTTGAGGCAGTCACTTGGCCATGCTTACTGGTGATCTGATTTCCACGCTGGGAAACCTATCATGAGCCACGTGCAGTTTTTCTCTTTCACTCTGTGTGGTGCCTTGATTGAGAATGTATGGCCCACCAACTGATGATGGGGTGGGCCAGACATTCTCAATCAAGCAGCTAGTTGGGTAAGTAGATTTGGGGGTCTTCTTGGGGCCAAATTACTGACTTAACTTTCTTTTTTTTTTTTTTTTTTTTTTTTTTGAGACGGAGTCTTGCTCTGTCACCCAGGCTGGAGTGCAGTGGCCGGACCTCAGCTCACTGCAAGCTCCGCCTCCTGGGTTTACGCCATTCTCCTGCCTCAGCCTCCGAAGTAGCTGGGACTACAGGCGCCCGCCACCTCGCCCGGCTAGTTTTTTGTATTTTTAGTAGAGACGGGGTTTCACCATGTTAGCCAGGATGGTCTCCATCTCCTGACCTCGTGATCCACCCGTCTCGGCCTCCCAAAGTGCTGGGATTACAGGCTTGAGCCACCGCGCCTGGCCCGACTTAACTTTCTTTATACGTGATGGAGAATAAATATGAAGCCACGTGGTCCCCTTGGAAAGGAAGGAGGCAGTCTTGGAACACCTTAGTGTTATTTAGCAAATGAGACCCTACCTAGGCTAAGTGCAGAGGCTCTACAGTGAATATACCAGACAAAGAGGGTCTTGCCCTCACAGAGCTTACATTTTAGTGGGGAGAAGTGCAGTAAGAGAACTAATAAACAAGATATTACTGGTACTGATAAGTCCCTAGAAACAAAGACATAAAGTGACTCAATAAAGAGTAACTGGATGGGTGGTTGGGGGTCTGTCCAGGAAGGCCGTTTAAGGGGATCAAGCCAATCTGAGCCTGCAAGATGAGGAAGACTTGGGGGAGGGCATTTTTGCGAGAGGACAGCAAGTCCCAAGTCCCCAGGATGGCAAGGAATTGGATGTCATGGGGCTCTCAAGACTCTACCAGTGTGGCTAGAAAACCATGAGTAAAGCAGAACAAAGCACAAGGTGAGATTTAAGTGAGAGCAGATGTCAGGTATTTTAGGGCCTCATGGGCCACCAGAGGGGAACTAGATTTTATTCAAAGGGAATAGAAAGATTTTAATATTTTTTAAAAGATTACTTTGGTGAATGGAGGCGCCGCCATGTGGCCAAGGCCGCTAGTTATTCTCCAGTATCCATTTCTCCTTACACAGTGATGGAGTTTTTTTTAGTTGGTTACATGGCCACCCAGTTAAAGATGACATGGACATTCCAAGTCTCCCTTGTAGTGGGTGTGGCCACACAACAAAGTTCCAGCCAATGGGATGTGACTGGAAATGACACTTGCAATTTCTGGCCAAGCCCATCAAGGGAAGTGCAGTGCACCTTGTTCTTCCCTTGTCCTGGTGCCTGGCTGGAGGTGGCCTGATGGTGGGGGCTGTGCTTGAGATGAAGCCACATGTTGAGGATGGCAAAGCATGGAAGATAGAAACTGGGCCACTGGCGAGGGAAGCTGCCTCGTCAGCCCCAACTCCCTGGATGTTTTCATGGGTGAGAAACAAACTTCAATCTTGCTTAATCTTCGTGAAATTGAGTCTCAATTACAGTGAGCACCAGTATCCTAACAGACATCCCCGATGACAGTGGGAGGGGGCCCAGGCTGCTGTAGGGGCTGAGGGAGCGGAGACTGCCCCCACCCCCAGCATCCAGAACCATTGCCGTTTCCACCATGGGGGCCACTGCCAGCATTGTTCCCAGCAGCTCATGGCCTGCAACTTGGCAGCCTCACAGTGTATATTTCGTGAAAAACACTAATGAATCACCACCATTATTCCTGTTCTTGATGTAACCAGTCTATTAACTCTCAAATTGGTGGGGCATTACTTTAACAAAAGGCTCCATTTCCCCTGTAAGTGCCTTACCTGGGCTCTGTACATCCTCCCCTTCCCATCCCTTGAGGATATCAAGGACAATTTTCATTACAATGTGATGTGTGTTTTTTTTTTTCTGCTGGTGCAAACCCCTCTGATTTAAAACCCCACTCTCATGCAAATGAAATATCCTCTCCTCCCTCCTCCCAAGTGTAGTCTCAGCTTGTGACTTCTTGAAGGGGAGGAGGCGTAGTCTTACATCCCTTCCCTCACCTCTGGAAGTCCTGTCCACCCCCATGTTGAGAGTGAGGAAGGAGTGGGGTGACACACATGTCTAAATTTTTACTTAACCAGCTGCTATTGCAGTCCCCTCTTGAGTGGCTGTCACTGCACTAATGGACACAGATGCCCTGTTTGGCAGACATCCACACCTTGCTCTCTATGGGACACACAAGAATCCCACACTGAGAGACTATGAGCTCTCTGGAGGGCCTGGCAGGGCCACCTCACATCCCGGGGCAGGTGTTCAATGGGAGAATGAGATGCAGCCTTCCTTGTTTCAGGACATCTAGGCCATCCCCCCACTGTCTTCCAATCTTGGCTTTGGGCGGGGAAGCCAGAAAGGAGCAACCTGTCACCTCCCAGCCCTCTGTTTACACAGACCTGTGGGTGCTCCACCAGGACAGGGCTCAGAGACCTGTTCTCCCAACCCTTACCGGTCTCTGAGGGAGTGCCTACCCTGAAATGTTGGTAACCCTGTTTTAAATAGGGAGAACTTAGTGATTCCTTTCTTTAGCTTTGGGTCTGATTGCCATTTCTGTGGTAACAGGGAAAGTATTTTTCAGCAGTGTCATTGTCACTGTAGTTAACCTCACAGTCATTAACAATACTGGCCACATCATTATTAAGGTGACCACTACCACCATCCCTGCCACTATTCCTGCCACACTTACTATGACCCCGGCCCCATAACCACTGTGGCTGTCTTCACAAATATCTCTGCTGCAGACCCCATCACCAGCTCCTGCATTGTTGCGATCAGCATCTGCAGGAGTTGGGTAGTACTAATTGCTCTTACAAAAGGACCACAAAATGTCAAAGGACTCAGACACAACAGAAGTCTATTTCTCACTTATGTCACTGTCTGAAGCAGGTGTTCTTAGTTGCTGGAGACTTTCCATCACACAACGATTTAGAATTTAGCCCCTACCATCACCTGGGGCCTCCTTGTTGTCTGCATCTAACCAAAGGGAAGGGAAAGAAGGTGTAGGTGGGCACACCTGCTTCTCAAGAGCTGTGGGCTGGCTCACTTTCCATGGGTTAGAGCACGGCCCTACAGAATTTAAGGACCTAAAGATCTTTGGTTGCAAGCCTCTATGCATGGGAGTCTGGGCTGTGCAGTGGAGCTGTAAAGTGAAACAGGTTCTTGGTCAGGACGTAGCCGTCTCCACCAGGACCCCTTCTCAAGCAAATCAGTACATCTGCTCTGTTCCCAGCCTGTGCTAGACCATCTGTGTTGTGCGGTGACAAGAGGCTCTGCAATTTCTGTGATCAAAGGCCTTATTAGCCAGGGAAATAGCAGTACAAAGCCACATGCTGGGTTTGGTTATTATTTTGGATTGCTGTATTGTAGTGGACCACAGTATGCTGAGGTGGTTGAAGGGAGTCTTTGGAGGACGGGTAGAATTTGATTGGTGGCAAGGTGGGGCTTGGGGTGGGGAGGGTGCTTATGCAGAGGAACCTCCAGGGCATGGGTCTGAGTGGTGGAGCCCGAGTGGGGTGAGCATTGGAGATGCAAGGATAAGTTCTGAGTCATGGGATGGAGCTGGAATGACAAAGCCCTGTCTCTACACCTTTTCAGACCTCTTTAGATTTAATTATCTAAAGTTCTTTGGTTGCAAGCAATGAAAACCCACGCTAAGTGAGGCAACCAAATGAACAAACACTACCTCCCCAACCTTCCCAGGTCCCCACGTCCCTTGGAAGGCTGATGGAGTGTTCCACAGCAGCAAAGGAAGGCAGGAGGGCCAAGTCCTTGGCGTCATTGGTGGTGGTGGTGGAACCCAAACCACTGCTGCAGCATCTCCCAGCTTCTGCCTCAGTCCTTTGGAAAGTCCTGTTTGAGTGAGGGAGCCTTGTGTTGACCTGCTTGCTTCTGGCATCTTCTGGATCAATCGCGGTGGCTGGGGAGCTGCCCATTGCAGGCGGTGCCCCCACCCTGCCCCAAGAAGTGTGCCCTACAGAAGATGCAGCCTGGGTGGCATCAGAGCAGTTACAAGAACGCCTGCTTTGAAAGTGACTTTCCTGCACTCAAGCTGCAGCTGGGTGACAGGGTAGGCGAGGTGTGAGCTTCAGAGCCACTGCTCTGTCACCTGTAGAATGCACATTTGAAAACCATAAACCACCCGAGAGGATGCATGGGGAGGAGAAAGTGTGTGGAGGGGCCAGGCTTGGCTCAGCGAGTTCCCCCACCCCGTGTGTGTTTCCCCAGCTCAGGCGCCCCACGTGACTGCAGAGACTGGGAGGCAGGTGACCTGGGGGAGCGGTGGAGACTCAGGGTAGTCTCAGCTAAGACCCCTCCTCAACACGCCCCTCTCGGCCTCCCCCGAGAAACGTCCCTGACCTGGCCTAGCGCAGGCCCTGCAGCACGAAGTGGGGGGCAGTGGTGGGATGGTGCTGGCCGGGTGGGCTGTGTGGGGCTGCGCTGCGGGTGCTGGCCGTGTCTGTCTCTGATAGCATCGGCGCTGTGAGCCGTGATGGGCCTGGAAATGGAATTTTCAATTAAGAGTCTCCGCGCGTCCTGGCTTGCATTACACTCTAATTACATTTCAGTCTGATGCGGCACCTGGCTGCGTGAGTCGGGCAGGGCAGGGCAGGGCAGGGCAGGGCGGGCAGGGGCAGCTCCCCCTCTTCTGGCTGTGAGGTCTCCTCTCGCCTCCCGTCGAGCAGTTCCGGGGGTCCTCACACCTCGGCCTCTCTGGGGACCCTCTGGGGCTTGTGTCCCTGCTGGGTGGGCCTACCGGGCCTCCAAGAGTCCTGGGGGGCTACACAGACACAGTGACGCTGGCCCCCGGGCCCTTCACGAGAATTAAATTCAAATGCCTTCTGCTAGCAGAGCCCTCATGCTCTGGGATGCTCCCTACCAGGCCGTCGGGTCTAAAAGAAAAGCTGGAAGACAGGAGGGCAGAGGTGTGGGCTTGGACCCCGGGCTCCCCCGCCCACAGGGAGGTCCTGTTCTCTCAGAATTTCAGGTAAGGTTGTGCTCTGTGAAACCAGCTAAAAAGCTGGCTGGGGCCCGAAAGGGCTGGCCACTGTGCCTGGGGAGCCTGCAGAGGAGACTCCAACATTTACAGTCTTAAAAAACATTATTTTGCTACCTAAAAAAGCGTTAATGACCAGACAGATCCAGGCTATCTTCCATTCCCAGTGGGTGGAGCAGCCAGGGGACATGAGGCCAGAACCTGTTCCCTGAGAGTGACCTCAGGAGGCCTGGGGCAGGGCTGACCACAGCCACCCTGGGGACTCGTGGAAGGACACCTGGGCTCCCCCTCTGGAGGCCCTGCCTGGCCTCCACTGCAGCTGCTGCCCTGTTGCACTCAGGGTAGACAGAGCAGCACTGTTCTCTTGAAGACTGGGGCTCCCATTTTTTCTTTTCTTTCTTTCTTTCTTTCTTTTTTTTTTTTTTGTCTTGGGCTCTTTCTTGCTTGGGCAATTTTACTGATCACCCACTAACTGAGGAAGTTATGTGAAAGATGTACATGGTTGAACCATTCAAGGACAAAAAGTTCTTCCATCTAGTGAATAATAGAGGGCAGAATTTAAATGCTGAAACTCGGGCGCCTTCAAAACTCTACTTTTTGGTCTATTGCTCAATATGCGTGAAATCTGAATGCTTTCTATAATCCCTTTTCTTTTTTTTTTTTTTTTTTTTTTTTGAGATGGAGTCTCACTCTGTTGCCCAGGCTGGAGTGCAGTGGCCGGATCTCGGCTCACTGCAAGCTCCGCCTCCCGGGTTTTGCGTCATTCTCCTGCCTCAGCCTCCCGAGTAGCTGGGACTACAGGCGCCCACCACCTGCGCCAGGCTAGTGTTTTGTATTTTTTTTTTTTAGCAGAGACGGGGTTCACCGTGTTAGCCAGGATGGTCTCGATCTCCTGACCTCGTGATCTGCCCGTCTCGGCCTCCCAAAGTGCTGGGATTACAGGCTTGAGCCACCGCGCCCGGCCTATAATCCCTTTTCTTAGGCTTTTTCCAGTTGCATATCTGACCCAAAAGAACATATATATATATTTTTTACTCTGTAATTATTATGTATGTAAAACTGGCTCTAAGTACATTAAATCTTTAAGGAGTCTTGGGGAAAAAATTTTTTTTCTATTGTTTTTATTCACAAATTCCTTATGTTTTTGACCAAGGCAATTTTCTCTTCATTTACTGCTCCCTACATTTGTTGAAGTTTATAGTATTCAAAGCGCTTCCTGTTACCGAAAACACTAGGGGTTTGGTCTGGGTCCTGTTGCCACAGAGGGTGATAGACACCCCCTGTGGACAGAGGACTGGGCCCTTTGCTGCTAGGCCTTGTTGGCTGCTGCCCCAGTGATGGTGTCTGGGGTGAAACTCAGTTGTCGAGGTGTCGTATGAGGTCCAGCCATTCCCCAGGTGAATCCTCTCCTCCCTGGTGGGGGTTCCCAGGGAGTTGGATGCTGAACCAGCCACTCCATCTGTCACCCTCGTCCTCTCCTGGGTCTGGTCAAGAAGGCTGAATACAAAGACCTGAGTCAAGTGGAGCCAAGTGTCTGTGTCCCCTGGGACTTTCTGTCCATGGCTGCTTTGGAAGACTGAGACCCTTCCTTCTGGACTTTGGCACTCACCTGGCCCTGTCCTGACCTCCCAGGGAGCACAGGCAGGACCCGGGGCTGAAGCTGCCTGTAGGTCACTGCAGGGCTCTGCCTCTTGGCAAAGGTGACCCATCCAGCGAGGTGAGAATGAGTAGGTGCTGCTTTAGAAAGCCTTTGTCTCCTTTCCCCTAACATCACCTGGAAGCCACTGCCAGGGGCACAGTCCTCATTGCTATCCTGAGCTGGGGCCAGGGAGAGCAGCTGGGGCGCGCCTCGGCTCCCAAGGTAACTTGGGCTGGTGCTTATCTGGGAGAGGGTCAGTCACGCACCACACAGCCTCCCTTAGAGGGAAGGACTGCATGACTTTTTGTCCAGTAGGGGAAGAAAAAGATGAAAGATGGAGAAACAGTATGAATACTCAGGCTTGGGAGGCAGGAGGGAGCCACAGAGGATGGGCTGCTCATGTTGGGGCTGGGACAGGGCTGTGTGGAGCAGGGTGTGGGTGTGGAGCCAGTTTGGACTCACCTGGGCCTGACTTCAAGTTGTGACTCTGCAACCTGTCAGCCGGCGACTTCAGTGGGGCCCGTGCCCTTTCCAAGCCTTAGTTTCTTTCTTTGTAAAGAAGATAATCATGCCTCCCTCCCAGGGTTGCTGAGGGAATGAAGGTGTCCGTAAGGCAGTGCCATGTGGTCAGCGCTCTGTCAACGTTCACTTTTATTAACCTGGTGGGAAAGGCAAGGGGCTTAGGAGTGGGAGTTCTGATCTCAAGCCAGCCTTTGGTACAGGGTGTGGGGTTGGGTAGGCAGGATTACATTTCTTTATTTTGTAGTCAACAGAGGGAGAGGTAAAAGAGTACTTTTTACAATGTCTAGAAGGAGGTGAAAGGAAGGACTGAAACAGATATCTGTACACCCACGTTCCTAGTGCATCATTCACAGTAGTCAAAGGTGGAAGCAGCCCGGGTGTCCATCGACAGATGAATGGATGAACAGTGCATGTACCTGCCGCGAATATGAACCTTGAGGACATTATGTTGAGTGAAAGAAACCAGTCACAAAATGCTGTACAATTGCACTCACACGGGGTCCCCAGAATAGGCGAATTCATACAGATGGAAAGTAGAATGATGGGTGCCAGGGGCTTGGCGGAAGGGGGAAGGGGGAATTAGTGTTTTGTGGGTGCAGAGTTTCAGTTTAGAAAGAGGCAAAGAGTTTTGGAGATGGAAGGTGCGGATGGTTGCTCAGCAATGTGAATGCGCTTAATGCCACTTCAACATGGTTAAAGTGGCAAACTTCTTGGTATGCATATTTTAGTACATGAACAAATCCACACGTTATACCTGGGTGGCATTCCCTGTGCGCGGAGGGGAGGGGGCTGGCTGACCCCTTAGCTCTGGAGCCTCACTCCCGTTCGGGGACTGTCCTCATCAGGCCCTGCAGGGCCCAATGCTGATGAAGGAAAGGCTGCTGTCTGCTGGCCGAGCCCCTGGGCAGACGTATCTTAAGGCAGCCCCGCCAGTGCCAGCCCTGCTTGCAGCTCTTCTCCAGAAGCCCCTCGTTTATTAGGAGAGTGCTTCCTGCTGTCTCCAACCCCGTTGGCAGCCCGGTTGAGCACCAGGCGTTGGCACTCTTGTTGACCCCGGCAGTCAGGGCTGGTACAGCCTCAGGCCTGCCCTCACAGCCCAGCTATCCTGGCAGCGGGAGGCCTCCGGGGGCCAGGGGCCAGCTCTGGGTCCAGAAATAGAGCGGGCAGGTGGCGCGGGGGAGCGGGCTTGGCAGGCAGCGCTCTGCAGTGCCAGCTCTGCTCCGCCAGGGGGAGATAGAGCCCCGCGGTCGGCTCCGCGGCCTGCGCGGCCGTAGCGAGAAAGCTGCTTTGGACTGGGGTCGGGAAAGGGGCCCTGGGCCTGAGCAGATTCCGCCAGCCTCCACCCGATCCCTACAGGGCTCCCAGGCCCCGACCTGCGCTGTGCGTGGCCCTCGCCAAAGCCCTTGTTCCGGGTATCTGTTAATATTGTCTATGAAACAAAGCCACCCCAAACTCAGTGGCTTAAAACTACCATTTTATTCTCGCACATTTCTCCGAGTCCTTCTGATCCACATGGTGTTTCTGCAGGCTCCGCTGGCTGGCATCCCCAGGGGGTTGGTCCTCCCACTGAGCTGGCCCCCCACGGGGCCGGTCTTCCACGAGCTGGTCCTCCCACGGGGCTGGTCTTCCACGGGCTGGTCCTCCTATGGGGCTGGCCCTCCACAGGGCTGGTCCTCCCACGGGCTGGCCCTCCACGGGGCTGGTCCTCCCACGGGGCTGGTCTTCCACGAGCTGGTCCTCCCACGGGCTGGCCCTCCACGGGGCTGGTCTTCCTACGGGGCTGGTCTTCCACGGGCTGATCCTCCCACGGGGCTGGCCCTCCACGGTGCTGGTTCTCCCACGGGCTGATCCTCCATGGGGTTGGTCCTCCCACGGGGCTGGCCCTCCCGGGGCTGGCAGTGGTGCGGACTGCCGACTGGGAGCTGGCTGGGGCTCCCGACCCTAGTCAGTGCCCACGCATGCCGCTCCTGTGGCTGTGCTCCTTCAGGGAAGACCCTAAAAGCCAGTGTTGAGGAGGGGAGAAGAGGAAGTTCCCTCGCAAGGCCAGACCCAGATAGGCACAGAGCCACTGCCACGGACTCCTGCTGACCTCTCAGGGCCAGGCGGATCCAAGGGCAGGAAAACAGATGCCGCCTCTTGGAGAGAGGGATGAAGAATTTGGTGGCCGTCTTTAACCTTCCCTGGAGCTTGATGTCTCTGGGCCTCAGTTTCCCCTCTGCCAAATGGAGCCATGTGCTACAGGAGTTAACACTTATTCCACCAGACTTTTACAGATCTTTACAACCCCCAGGAGAGGGTCAGAGGCAGAGAGCAGGCTCCAGGGGAGCCAGGGAGGCTCTTGCTCAGGTAGCTGGCTAGAGAGGAGTTAGCTTTCCCAGGGAGGGAAGCCACATTCATTGAAATCTTTTGAGGTACCAGGTTGTGTGCTTTACTTTCATTGCCTTTAATCTTCAAAGTAACCCTGTCAGGTGAGTAAAATTGCCCCCATTTTATAGATGACGAAGCTGAACCCCTGTTAGTGACTTGAAGGACTCACTCTGCTAGAGAAGGGGAGAGCAGACTCTGAATTCCAGGGGGCCTTTCTCTGAGAAGCTTGTGCTTCTGCCAACCCACTGCCTGCCCAGGAAGCAAAGCCCTGCTTTGTCTGTAGCTCAGGAATCTTCACAGCAGGAGGACAAGGATGACTGGCATGCGAAGGGCCCTTCTGAGCCATTGATGGCAGGGAGTGCAGGAGCAGGGAGCTGGCTGGCTGGGAGGCTTCTGGAAGGGCGTGTGGGAGAATCGTGTGCAGTTGGGGAATGCCATCTGACTGCTGTCTCTGCAGGAAGGGCAGACATGAGGAAGATAGCACTGAATTTACAGTATGAGGGACTGGGGATTCATCTCCCCAGTGGCTGAAGAAAAACGTTCTCCCCTGATGTTAAAGGAAAAGGCCTTTATTCTGTTGGGGCATGTATAATGCAGACACAGGAGAATGTAATGACATTGTAACAGAACTCACGTATCCTTAGTAATGCCCTTTACACTGAAATTGTCCTTGTTTGGGCATCTGACCAATGAGTATGACCATTGCCTGCTGTCGGGGGCAGGGCCTTGCCACAGCAGAATTGGAGAAACAAAAACTCAAATTCTCAGGTATGAGATGACAGATAGGAAGAACTGTGATCAGTCAGAAACACTTTCTTCCCAAGCTCTGTTGCCCAGAGACGAACACTGATGTCATTTGCGTGGTTTTTGATGTTTTCTGCGTGCAGGAATTTTTCACAGGGCTGTATGCAGCCTACCTGGATGTATAATATTGCCTCTTGTGCTTCTGTCTTTTTTCTTTATTTAACATTATAGACCTTTTCGTCATGATGTAAACCTCAGTTACTTTGTGATGCGGACAATTTTTCTTCCATTCTATTAATGAAAACTGGAGTCTCAGAGAGGTCCTGCAGTTTGCCCAAGATCCCACAGCTAGTGAACAGCAGATTTGAGACACGCATCTAGGTCTCTGATGGACTGGACTCTTTCTACTCTGCCAGCTGCTTCCTGTAATCTGGGGCACCCCTGTTGGCCTGGTGTTTGGATGCAGGTGGGGAGAGGGTAGACCCCCAAGGGCTCTCCGTTTGCTCACATGCTTGAGTTTTGTGGACCAGGTATTGATGGATTCTCTGTATATCTTAGGTTGTTTTCAGGGAATGGGCTGCCTGTTCTTTGGTTCCAACTTAGTTTAGAAATGTGGTAGCGATTACATTGGACCACCCAGCAGGGACCTCCCTTTTCCTCTTTTTTTGGGTAAGGTCTTCTGGTCCTCAGGTCTTCTGCAGATCACAGGGATTGGCACGAGTTTTTCCCCAGGATTTCTCTCCTGTTGGTAGTGGAAAGACTGTCTCTTCCCAGGGGGTAGCCGTCCTGAAAGACTGACTCTGGGCTGCCAGCAGAATGGCTCACCAAGGGCATGACCTGCATCCTGGATTCAGTTGTGTGGGATGCCATCAACCCCACTCACACCTCGTCATTCTCAGTTATGTGAGTGAGCACATCCCTTTATGATGGAACAAGTCAGTGCAGGGTTTTTGTCACTTGCAATCAAGAGTCTTGAACAGAACAGGAGTAATTCATTATAACCAACAGCAACCTAGTCAAACTAACTCATGTATAAAAGTGTTTGTGTGTGTGTGTGTGTGTGTATAGGGAATTCTTTTGGCACTGAGGAACAGGACGTACAACTTGACCTTGTGAAAAATGGGGTCAGGAGGGAGTTCCTCAGGCCATCTTTCCTCCTCTATCCCTTTGGGGTCTGAGTTTCACATCTGTATCCCTCTGGGTTTCTGTTGCATTCTTCTGTTTCCCTCTGTAGATTGGCTGGTCTGTGACTTGTTGGATGCTCTGGTACCTAGGCTCATCTGTGGCTTTGGACAGCCTTGGTGCCCATCATGGTCCTGATCCTCAAGGTCTGCATCTCAGCCACACCTGCAGTGTCTCCTGATGTGCTGTGCTAATTACATGGACCCAGGAGGAAAGCGAAAATGCATGTCTAGTCCTGGGTCAGTCATCTGTGGACAGAGGCATGAGGTCATGGGTATAGTCATGGTTCAATAGACCACCTCTTCAGCAAAGGCCATGAGTGGAGCATTTTCTCTTAGTGGGAATGATAGGGAGGCAGCCATGGCATGCCTGGTGCAGAGTAGCCGACACTGGATGTTCCAGATTCCCCTGTGGTCAGAGGTCCCATGGCCTTCAGTGGTCTGAGTCATCCTGCCATGCTTTCTCAGGCCATAAGGGAGATCCTCACCATCTAGTTCCCATCCTTGTGCTTTCATCCCAGCGACTGGAATCCTCCCCTACATGCCACTCTTCCCACACTACCACCACCATGAGTGAGTGGATTCTCCCCAGCAGGTGCCACACTGTGTAGCTCTTCCCTCCTGCTGCTCTCTCTGACCCAGCACTGCTTCTGTCTTTGATAGCCAGAAAGATCCAGTTCAGCTGTCCACTTCCCACCTTTCTTGATTTCAAAACTTTCCTCTCTCTGCTCCCCAGTGTCTCCTTGCTTCGTCTAGTAGAGTATTCATTACACTGAGTTATAACAATGTTTTTTAATTTGTCTGTCTCCACACTAGGCAGTAATTTAGTATGATGTAATGGGAAGACTTTGGCATAAAAAATCCTGAGTTCAAATTATGACCCAGTTATACTACACATTAGCTATATGTCTGTGATGAGTGATTCAACCTTTTTGAGTGTTAATTCCTAATTTGCAAAATACAGACAATAATGGTGCCCACCTCATAGGCCTATTGTGAATACTAAATGAGATAAATATATAAAGTGAGTTGCATTGTGCCTTTATTGAAGGCAGGGACAATGCTTAACTCATCTTTGGTTCCTCAGTGCCAAGCATGGGGATTGTCATGTAGGAGACTTTGTACAACTTTGTTGAATGGATGAATGTTTAACTCAAAGAATAAAGAAGCTCTAAGGATGGACTGTTGGATACTGGGATAGAAGGGGATGCTTTGAGGCATCTACTAAAAGAGATTGGGAGGTGTCTGTTAGTTGAGAATTAATGATGCCTAAGACACCTCATCCCCTAACCTCTCCTAGGCCCATGGAGGTCTATGGTTGCCAACAAAGGAAGGATGGTCACAAAGGGGTTGGTAGGATCAGACTTACCTGTATTGTCTTTTACTGTGTAACAGTAGTACCACAAACTTCATAGCTTAAAATATCGCCCATTTATTATCTCATAGTTTCTGTGGGTTAGGATTCTGGGCACTCTAACTGGATTTCTGCAAGACTGCCATCAAGGTATTGGCCATGGCTGGGGTCTTTTAAGTTCCCTGAAAGCTGTCGGACTAGGAGCCCTAGCTGTGCATTGGCTGTGGCCGGAGATTATCCTCTAGTTTCCTGCAACATGGCCCTCCCCATAGGCATCTTATAACATCACAGGTTGCTTCTTCAAAGTCAGCAGGGGAAAGGGAGAGACCGCAATAGAACAGGCGCTACTATCTTATGTACTATACCCATATTCAGAAATCAGGTACACATATGCCTGTAAGTCCCATCACCTCAGGCATATTCTATATGGTTAGAAGCAGGTCACAGATCCTTCCCACACACAAGAGGAGGAGATCACACAAGAGCATAAACATTAAGAGTCAGAGAAAACAGGGGACTATCTTAGAGTTAGTCTATCATACCATTTCACATTAACAACTATAAAATTGAACAAAATATTTGAAGCAACTACTTTTGGACACAGAACAGAGGACAGCATTGGACTGTACACCCTGAGAAGAGCACAGGAGGTGAGCTCCACACTGACTCTGATTTTCCGCATGGGGGCAATTTTAAGCCATAGCTTAGGAAAATAGAGCTTAAATGGAAGGTGGTCTTGCTGAGCAGAGGAAAAAGAGATAGAAATTTGGGGCTGCTAGGTGGCTGGAATTTTAGGGGTAGGGCACCAGAGAGGAGGGAACCTTGGAAAAGAAGCCCTAGAAATCCATAGGAGCTTGGCCAAATCCCAATTTGCTCATATTTAGCAAAAGACTGAGAAGCCAATAACAGCTGCTGGGGGACTGTGGCAGATTGGATTTTGTAAAGATGGTCAAACAATATCTGTCATCCCACATGCTCTTTAAAAATATGACTTTGGCATGCTCCCATCAAGAAGTGGAGTCTGTTTCTCTCCTTTTGAGTCTTGATAGACAGTGACTGCTTTGTAGAGCAAAGAGAAGTCAGTTTTGCCCTGCACAAATTCCTGATCCACAGAAGCTGAGAGCATAATAAAATGGTTTTTGAAGTTGCTAAGTTTTGGGAGTAATTTGTTGCACAACAACAGTAACCAGAACATAGAATTAGAGCTGAGAGGAGTTTTCCAAAGTTGCAAAGTGCTGGGGAGATATTGGAGTTCTGACCCCAGCTTAGCTGCCTTGTTGAACACACTTGACATTTAGTATGAACTCCAGAAAGACAATATCTACGGTATAAAGATAATATCCCCTTTGGAAAACATTGTAATATCAAGAATAAACCTGAGATAGACCTTCCCTGCCAGTAACCTGACTACCTAGCAGAACAAAACTCAGCATTATTTGGAGGTAGATAACCCAGAACTTCTACAGATATCATTGATAATGTCCAGCATACAATAAAAAATAGCCAAACATAAAAAAAAAACAGGAGAATGTGACCCTTAATAAAGAGAATGAAGTTATAGAAGTAGACTTACAGATGACTCAAATGTTGGAATTAGAAATAAGAATCACTGTAATGAGTAATTTAAAAAATTATGGAAAAGTGGACAAAATGGTGAACAGATAGAAAATTTTATCAAAAAAATGGAAACAGAAATTCTAGAACTGAAAATTGTCCTCCTTGAAATTAAGAATTCATTGAGGTGACTTAATATTAGACTGGATAATTGAAGAAAGGATCAGTGAATTAAAAGACTGGTCAGTAGAAATTACACAAACTGAAGAATAAAAAGAAAAGAGGAAGTAAAAACCAAACATAACAACCATCACATCCAGAGTGCCTAAGATTGATCATTGTCAAGCAGTCTAACATATGAACAACTGGAGCCTCAGAAATAGAAAAAAGAGAAAAAATATTTGAAAATATAATAATTGAAGATTTCCAATATTGATGGAGAAAATCAACTACAGATCTCAGAAACTCAGCAAATATCAAGCAGGAAAAATATTTAAGCACAACATAGTCAAAATGCTGAAAACCAAAGAGAAAGACAAAATCTTAAAAGCAACTGGGCTAGGTGTGTGTAATAATACATTCAGGGCAATAAGAAGAATGGGGGTTGACATCCCATTAGGAAACATGGAATAAGAATGCAATGAAATGACCATTTAAAAAACGTTAAAATAAACCAGAAAGCCAAGAATACTATATCCAGTGAATATATCCTCCAAAAATTAAGAAGGAAAAGAAAGACATTTTAAAGAAAAAGAGCGATTTGTGGCCCTCAGAATTATGGTACAAAAACACAAAAGAAAGTTCCTTGGGCTAAATGTGAAGTATTACAGTTTAACAAGAAGAAAAAAGAAGAAGAAGAAGAAAAAGCACTGGAAATTGTAATATGTGGGTAAATTTAAAAAATTACATTTTTTTCTTAAAGGACTATTCATTATTTAAAACAACAATACAAATATGCAATGAAATTAATAATATATGTAGAAGTAAATATATGGCAACCAAAGCACAAAGGGAATAATGGGGGATAACTGAAATTATGCTGTTATAAAGTTTTTATATTTGATAAGCATTCTGTAATAGTAATCCAAGTCAGGCTGTGATACATTGAGGAGGCCTACTGTAATCCTGGGAGAAGCAATTTAAATTTCAATGAGTTACAATTAAAAAAGCAACTAGAGGCCAGGCACAGTGGCTCACACCTGTAATTCCAGCACTTTGGGAGGCCAAGGTGTATGGATCACTTGAGGTCAGGAGTTTGAAAACAGTCTGGCCAATATGGTGAAACCCTGTCTCTACTAAGCATACAAAAATCAGCCAGGCATGGTGGTGCATGCTTATAATCCCAGCTACTGGGGAGGTTGAAGCAGGAGAATCACTTGAACCTGAAAGGTGGAGGTTGCAGTGAGCCGAGATTGCACCACTGCAGTACATCCTGGGCAACAGAGTGAGACGGCGTACTAAAAACAAAACAACAGCAGCGAAACAAAAACAAACACAAAAAAAAACCCAAAACAAAACAAAACAAAACAACAACAACAAAAAGCAAATAGAGTAGATAAAATGAAAGATGTAAAATTATTTGGTTAATCCAAAAGAAAATAGGAAAAATGGGACATAGAAACAGAGTACCAAAGAACAGATGGAACAAATAGAAAACAAAAGCAAGATGGCAGATTGAAACATAACCATAATAGTAATTACATTAAGTAAAAATGAACTCTACACTTGCATGGATTATCTATTGCTGAAAAACAAATTACTCCAAAACATAGAAGCTTAAAATAACAAACATTTCTGTTTCACAGTTTCGGTAGCTTAGGAATTTGGGAGAGACCTAGCTAGGTTGTTTTGGTTCAGGATTTATTATGAAACGCCAATCAGATGTCAGCGGAAGCTGTAGATAACTGGGGCTTGATGGGACCTGGAGGATCTGTCCCTAGATGGCTCACTCACATGGCCAGTGACAGGAGACCTCTGCCTCTTAAGAGCCTTTCCAGTGACTGCTTCAATGTTTTCATGACGTGGCATCTAACTGCCCAGAGGGAGCAGTCCAGTGGACAGAGAAGAGAAGTCACAATGCCTTTTAGGACTTAGTCTCTTAAATCATAGACCATCACTTAAGCTTTATTCTGTATCTTGAAATGGAGTCACTAAGTCTAGCCTGCACTTAAGGGAGGAAAACTGGGCTCCACCTTTTGAAGGGAGTAACGTATAAAAAAAGTGAGTGTGCAGGGCCAAGATGGCCAACTAGAAGCAACAGGGATTGGAGGCTCCCATCAAAAAGAACCATAATTTGTATGTGATTCCTGCACCAGCAACCAAGGTATCAAGATTGTCTCATCAGAACTGACTAGGTGTCTGGCACAATCCGTGGAGTGGAAGGAAGAGCAGTGTGGTAAGTGGCCCATCTGAGAGCCAAACGGGGCAGGCGAGCACTGACCTCCCAGCCAAGGGAGGCGGTGAGTGAGGGCGCTACCCAGCTGGGGAAACTGTGCAACCCATGGATTGAAAGATCCTGCTGGTGAATTCATGCCACCTGGGCCTAGGGTCCCCACCCCAGAGCCAGGCAGATTCTCAACAGTCTCTCAGCTAGAATCTGTTTAAGCCTGCCAAGCTCTTCGGGGGAGGGGCAACCAAAACCACAGCTGCGGCTGCCTGCTGTCTGAGCCATTTGAGCTCTTTAGGGGAGGGGCAGCAGCCAGCAAGGGATCTCATAACTGCCTAACACGCTGAGCTCCCTGGGCAGGGGAAGGTGGCATCCATCTCTACAGTGTCAGGCCGTGCTTTTCCCCTGCTGGAGCAAGTGGGGGTGGTTGGCTTGGTCGCAAGATGTGTCCCCACAGCCCAAGACACTGGCTGTGGCAGACTGTGGTCAGAGTGCATCTTCAGGCCTGTCCCTGACCCCCTTCCTCAATGGGTGGGGCCTCCCTGCAGGAACTCCCACAACTCCAGCCAGAGGCTCAGGCACAGAGAACCCTGACCTCCCTGGGGCTGAGCCCCTGGTGGGCTCAACATCCCTTCATGTTAAAAACTCTCAATAAACTAAATGTTGATGGGACATATCTCAAAATATTAAGAGCTATTTATGACAAACCCACAGCCAATATCATATTGAATGGGCAAAGGTTGGAAGCATTCCCTTTGAAAACTGGCACAAGACAAGAATGCTCTCTCTCACCACTCCTATTCAACAGAGTATTGGAAGTTCTGGCCAGGGCAATCAGGCAAGAGAAAGAAATAAAAGGTATTCATATTGGAAGAGAGGAAGTCAAATGGTCTCTGTTTGCAGATGACATGGCTGTATATTTATACAACCCCATCATCTCAGCCCCAAATCTCCTTAAGCTGGTAAGCAACTTGAGCAAAGTTTCAGGATACAGAATCAATGTGCAAAAATCACAAGCATTCCTATACACCAAAAATAGCAAGCAGAGAGCCAAATCATAAATAAACTCCCATTCACAATTGCTACAAAGAGAATAAAATACCTAGAAGTACAGCTAACAATATACGTGAAGGACCTCTTCGAGGAAAACTACAAACCACTGCTCAAGAAAACAAGAGAGGACACAAACAATGGAAAAACATTCCATCCTCATGGATAGGAAGAATCAATACCATGAAAATGGCCTTACTGCTCAAAGTAATTTATACATTCAATGCTATTCCCATCAAACTACTATTGACATTCTTTGCAGCATTAGAAAAACACTTTAAATTTCATACAGAATCAAAGAAGACCTCTGATAGCCCAGACAATCCTAAGCAAAAAGAACAAAGCTGGAGGCATCATGCTACCTGACTTCAAAGTATACTACAAGGCTACAGTAAACAAAACAGTATGGTACTGGTACCAAAACAGACATATAGAACAATGTAACAGAAGAGACCTCAGAAATAACACCATACATTTACAACCATCTGATCTTCGACAAACCTGACAAAAACAAACAATGGGGAAAGGATCTCCTATTCAATAAATGGTGCTGGGAAAGGTACATTATTTTCTGCTAGCCGTATGCAGAAAACTGAAACTGGACCCCTTCCTTACACGTTATACAAAAATTAACTCAAGATGGATTAAAGACTTAAATGTAAAACTGCAAACCATAAAAACCCTAGAAGAAAACGTGGGCAATACCATTCAGGACACAGGCATGGGTAAAGACTTTATGACAACATCACCAAAAGCAATTGCAACAAAAGCCAAAATTGACAAATGGGATCTAATTAAACAAAAGAGCTTCTGCACAGCAAAAGAAACTATCATCAGAGTGAAAAGGCAACCTATAGAATGGGAGAAAATTTTTGCAATCTACCCATCTGACAATGGTCTAATATCCAGAATTTACAAGGAATTTAAGCAAATTTACAAGAAAAAACAAACAATCCCATTAAAAAGTAAGAAAAGGATATGAACAGACATTTCTAAAGAGAAAACATTTATGTGGCCAACAAATGTTGAAAAAATACTCAACATCACTAATCATTAGAGAAATGCAAATCAAATCCACAATGAGATACGGTTTCACACCAATCAGAATGGCAATTATTAAAGTCAGCTGGTGAGGCTGTGGAGAAACCAAAACGCTTTTACACCGTTGGTGGGAATGTAAATTAGTTCAACCCTGTGGAAGACAGTATGGTGATTCCTTAAGAATCTAGAATCAGGAATAGCATTTGACCCAGCAATCCCATTACTGGGTATATACCCAAAGGCATAGAAATCATTCTACTATAAAGACACATGCACAAGTATGTTTACTGCAACACAATTTACAATAGCAAAGAGTTGGAACCAACCGAAATGCCCATCAATGATAGACTGGATAAAGAAAATGTGGTAAATATACACCATGGAATATTATGCAGCCATAAAAAGGAATGAGATCATGTCCTTTGCAGGGACATGGATGAAGCTGGAAGCCATCATCCTCAGCAAACTAGCACAGAAACAGAAAACCAAACATCACATGTTCTCACTCATAATTGGGAACTGAACAATGAGAACACATGGGCACAGGGAGGGGAATAACACACATCAGGGCCTGCTGGGGGTGGGAGGCAAGGGGAAGGAACTTAGAGGACGGTCAATAGGTGGAGCAAACCACCAAGGCACACATATACCTATGTAACAAACCTGAACGTTCTGCACATGTATCCCAGAACTTAAAGTATAAAAAAAAAAAAAAAATGCTAAAAGAAGTGAAGATTTTTTGGTGATTTTTAAATTGTGGTAAAATATACATAAGATTTACCATTTTAACACTTTTAAATGTACAATTCAGTGGCATTAGTACCTTCGCGATGTGTAGCCATCACTACTATCCATTTCCAGAACTTTTTCGTCATCCCAAACAGAAGCTCTGTACCCATTAAACAGTAACTCTCCATTCTCCCCTCCACCAATTCTCTACTTTCTGTCTCTATGAATTTGCCTGTTCTAGGTACATCATACACCATTTGTCATTTTGCATCTGGCAAACACTTAATATTTTCAAGGCTTAGCCATGTTATAGAATATATTAGATTGCACTTTTTAAGGCTGAAAAACATTCTATTATATGTATATATCACATTTTCATTCATTGATTCATCAGTGGACAGACACTTGGTTCTTTCTACTTTGTAGCTATTGTGACTAATGCTGCTATGAACATTAATATACAAGTACCTGTACACTTCCCCAAGGTGCTCTGTCCCAGGGAGATGGGAGTTTTATCTCTAAGCCCCTGACTGGGGCTACTGCCTTTCTTTCCGAGATGCCCCGAGAGGAGGAATCTAGAGAGGCAGTCTGGTTACAGAGGCTTTGCAGTGCTGTGGTGGGCTCTGCCCAGTTTGAACTTCCTGGGGGCTGGTATACACTGTGAGGGGAACACCACCCACTCAAGCCTCAGTAATGGTGGATGCCCCTTCCCCCACCAACCTCTAGCATCCCGGGTGGACTTCAGACTGCTGTGCTGGCAGCAAGAATTTCAAGCCAGTGGATCTTAACTTGCTGGGCTCTGTGGGGGATGGGATCCACTGAGCTAGACCACTTGGTTCCTTGGCTTCAGCCCCGTTTTCAGGGGAGTGAGTGTTCTGTCTCGCTGGCATTCCGGGCACCACTGGAGTATGAAACAAACAAACAAACAAACAAACAAACAAACAAACAAAAACTGCAGCTAGCTCAGTGTCTGCCCAAACAGCTGCCCAGTTTTGTGCTTGAAACCCAGGGCCCTGGTGATGTGGGCACCCAGTGGAATCTCCTGGTCTGTGGTTTATGAAGACTGTGGGAAAAGTGTAGTATCTGGGCTGGCGTGCACCGTTCCTCATGGCACTGTCCCTCATGCTTCCCTTGGCTAGGGGAGGGAGTTCTCCAACCCCTTGAGCTTCCCAGGTGAGTTGAAGCCCCACCCTGCTTCAGCTTGCCATCCGTGTGCTGCACCCACTGTCTAACCAGTCCCAGTGAGATGAGCTGGGTTCCGTTGGAAATGCAGAAATCACCAGCCTTCTGCGTTGATCTCACTGGGAGTTGCAGACCACTGCTGTTCCTATTTGGCCATCTCGCCTGCCACTCCCCTTTTTATGACTTTTATGTCTTCATTTATACTCTCATTTGTTCATATATTCTTCTCCTGATTCCCTTTAGTTCTTTGTGGTTTTGTTTGTCTCTTTGAGCATACATAATATAGTTGTTTTAAAGTCTTTGTGTACTAATTCTGATGTCTGGGCTTCTTTACGAATGGTTTCTGTTATTTATTTTGTTTCTTTGAACAAGCCATATTTTCTTGTTTTTCTTTCTTCTATGCATTGTGACTTTTTATTAAATATTGGGTATTTGACTGTTATAATGTGGTAACTCTGAAAAACAGTTTTTCTTCTTTTCACAACATTTGCTCTTTTTATTCTAATTGTCAAAGGCTGTAGTAGTTTCTTTTGAGAATTTTTCAAACTATTTTTGCAAAGCCCTGGTCACGTGTGATCACTCTTTTATGTTCGCTTGGTTCAGCTAATGTTTTTCAGAGAGTTTCTTGAATGTGTGGAGCTAAAGCAAGCAAACAATAACCCTCCCCACAATAGAAGCCCCAAAGAGTGAAAAATCTCCTCTTCTAGTCTTTACAGATGGGCTTTGTGCTAGATTGCTCCTTTGCTACTTAGATAGGCTTGCTCTGAGTCTAGGAGTCAGCCTGGGGTGAAAACTTAATGTCATCTCAGATCTTTTCTGAGCATGCATCTTGTTGGGCCATGTGTAGACTACTAAATTCTTCCACATATGTGGCTGCTTTGTATGTCCTAATTTCCCAAAGAGTCTCACCCCAGCTTCTCCTCTGGGCCTTAGATGGTCTGTTGTATGTCTCCACTTGTAATCTCTTGCCCAAAACATCTGTTGACTTGTAGTTCCCCTGTAGCTTTACAAACTGCTAGGGGAAAAGTGCCCACTGCTCTTTCTGCCTGCATTCTCAGTTATGCCATACAGAGATGAGTACCCTACATCAGTCCTCTAGGTATTCCTTAGCCAGGTTATAACAGATGTACATAGTAATTTGCAAATAGGGGGTCTGCTCTATTCCTTCTGGTTTGAGGGAAAGAAATGGAGACTGGGATCCTGACCCTCAAGACCAAGGCTGCTGCCACACTGGAAGAGGATGGGGAAAGGATGAGTAAAACCCACCACAAAACTTTCCTACCATTTTTCAGATGGCTTTTTTTGATTAGATGTTTTCTTAGGAGCTGTAACCTTTGATTATTCTCCAGAGCTCAAGCAAAGTTGGCTTACACAGTTTGTGTGTGTGTTTCTGTGGAGGAATGAGAGCTTGGAGTCTCCTAGTCAGTCATTTTGCTGTGCCTGTGGACATATTTTAAAACCACCGAAGTACTATGATGAAAGACAGACTGCTGAAATAGGAATAAACTGCATACTATTTTTTAGACATACTTTAAATATAATAGAACTACTGCTAAAAGTAAAAGGATGGAAAATACACACCACATAAACAGTAAGCACAAGAAAGCTGTGTGGTTGTATTAATCTCAAAGTAGATTAATAATAAGAAATATTACCAAAGATAAGGAGGGGTATCTTAAATGATAAAAGGGCTGGTTATTCAAGATGACAAATAATCCAAAAGATTTGAACACAATATTATATCTTCAAAGTACACACAAAACAAGCTGGGCCCCATGGTGCATGCCTGTAGTCCCAGTGACTTAGGAGGCTGAGATGGGAGGATTCCTTGAGTCCAGGATTTTGAGGCCAGCCTGGGAAACAAGACACCATCTGTATTCATCCGTTTTCATGCTGCTGATAAAGACGTACCCGAGACTGGGCAATTTACAAAAGAAAGAGGTTTAATTGGACTTACAGTTCCACTTAGCTGGGGAAGCCTCAGAATAATGGCAGAAGGCAAGGAGGAGCAAGTCCCATCTTACGTGGATGGCAGCAGGCAAAGAGAGAATGAGGAAGAAGCAAAAGCAGACCCCACTGATGAGAAGCAAGTCCCATCTTACGTGGATGGCAGCAGGCAAAGAGAGAATGAGGAAGATGCAAAAGCAGACCCCACTGATGAGGAGCAAGTCCCATCTTACGTGGATGGCAGCAGGCAAAGAGAGAATGAGGAAGATGCAAAAGCAGACCCCACTGATGAGGAGCAAGTCCCATCTTACGTGGATGGCAGCAGGCAAAGAGAGAATGAGGAAGATGCAAAAGCAGACCCCACTGATGAAAGCATCAGATCTCATGAGACTTATTCACTACCATGAGAACAGTATGGGGAAGTTTCCCCTATGATTTAGTTATCTTCCACCAGGTCCCTTCCACAACATGTGGGAATTATGGGAGTACAATTCAAGATGAGATTTGGGTGGGGACACAGAGCCAAACTATATCAACATCTATTTAAAAAGTACACAAAAAGCGAAAATTGCCGGAAGTACAGGAAGAAAGAGGCAAATCCACAATCGTAATGGAAGTCACACACATCCTTCTCTCGTAATTGATAAAAAATACAGAAAAAAAAAGCAGTAGGGATATATAAGATCTGAATGACCTGATTAATAAATTTAACCTAATGAGCATATACAGAACATTTCATCCAACAGCTGCATAATAAATGTCAAGAACAGTAAAGGTTTTAGATCTTGCCCTACTTCCATGCTAATTAGTTAGCCTCCCAGTTTCATGATTGCTGGAGAAGGCCTGAGATTCCCCGCATCACAGACAAAAAAACTTATAATTCACAGCACAGCAAGTATACTGAGCTTCATGTTTGCCTCGGTTCCTTTTATTTCCTCGCCAACTCTCTTTGGGGTGATGTAGTATGGCCCAGGTGGATGCTATACAAGCAGTGAGTTTGCATCACGGCCGAGGAAACTTGAGATTAGGAAACCTCAGGCTCTTATCATGGGATGAAAGCAAATCTACTCAACTTTTGCCCCAGAGGGAGTCATTATCTTTATTACAGTGTCCAGCAAATTAACCTGCCCTCTGTTCCAAATGAATACATTATCTCCATCTTCAAAGGCTGTTTGCTATGTAAATATCTTTGAAAAAATAAAAAAGGCCATTAGTGTCTCTGCTTATAAGACATACAGAAACATGAGAACCCATAGAAACTTGTCTCTATAAATAAGCATTCTGTGTAAGTGCACATGGAATACTTACCAGGATGGACTATAGCCTGGGGCATATTAAAAACAGTAACATTTCAATGACATCTAAAGGATTGAAATGATACAGGGTACATTCTCTGACCATATTAAACCCCCTCCTTCCCCCCCAAAAATAGAAACCGTGAAAATTATAAAATATTTGGAAATTAAGCAACATACTTCTAAATAACCTATGGATCTAGGAAGAAATCGCAAGGGCGTTAGACAATATTTTGAAACAAGCAAAAATGTAAACACAAAGTATGAACATTTGTGGGATGTAAAGGGGTGTGTTTATTGCACTAAGTGAATATATTAAATTGGAAAGTGGTTTTAAACTAAACGATCTAAGTTTTTATCTCAGTAAGTCATAAAACAGAAGAAACAATGAAACAGAGAGAAGGTAGAAGAAAATAATTAAGAGCAGAAATCAACGGAAAACAAATCAACAACAGATAAAATTAACAGAGCCAAAGTTGTTTCTTTGAATAGATTAGTAAAATTGATGAATTCTGTCAAATAAAAAAAAACAACTCCAAATTTAGATAAGAAGAGACTTCAACTGAAAGATTATTGCAAGAGGGGGAAGAGACTATTGCATTAAGGAGAATGCTCTCACCGTGAGACCTGTAAGGGTCCCAAAGGTTAAGCAGAAAAGGATTTTTCTTTTATAAGGAGGAGTAAACAAACCTGGAAGGAACCCAGAGTGTGAGAATTGGAAGAATAGGATTACAGGTTGGAGGGAAGATGATCAGACAATAGGTTAGAGGATGTTTTATCCTGAGGTCAGCCTACTCTTGAGAAAGGCCATTAAGCAAGGGCTGTATGTTATATGTTGGCTCATAGTGGAGGTGAGTGAGAATTCTGGGACCTGGGAGAAAGACAGAATCTTAACTAAGGTTAGGTTAACAAGCATTTTCTTCTGACTGAACAGTGGGGACCAAATAGTTTAATAATTTATGAGGCAAAGAGTGGGAATTTGGAGTGCCTGTGTTTGACCTCATCATAGGTGAACAAGGTGGCATCTGTGAGTCATATGGGGGAAATTATATAGGGAGGGGTGTTTCTTTGCAGTAAGTCTTTTTCTGGAATACAAAAAGTAAGAGGATTTCTTAATGATTGCTATTTTCCAGAACCCAGGGCTCTGGTAAGATGCAACATTGTCAATTTCTAGGACTACTGACAAAAAAAAAAAAAAAAAAAAAAAAAAAAAAAAATACAGATCCTACAGTCTTTCAGGGATATTAACGTATTAACTATTATTACAAACAACTTTATGCTAATAATTTGACAGTTTAAAGAAAATGGGGCCGGGCGCGGTGGCTCATGCCTGTAATCCCAGCACTTTGGGAGGCCGAGGCGGGTGGATCATGAGGTGAGGAGATCCAGACCATTCTGGCTAACACAGTGAAACCCCGTCTCTACTAAAAATACAAAAACAAAATTAGCCGGGCATTGTGATGAGTGCCTGTGGTCCCAGCTACTCGGGAGGCTGAGGCAGGAGAACGGCGTGAACCCGGGAGGCGGAGCTTGCAGTGAGCGGAGATCCGGCCACTGCACTCCAGCCTGGGCGACACAGCGAGACTCCGTCTCAAGAAAAAAAAAAAAAAAAAGGAAAACGGACAGATTTCTTGAAAAATACAATTTCCTAAACCAACACAAGAAATGGAAAATCTGAATAGTGCTAAAAAATCTTAAAAAAATCAAAGCCACATGAAAAACTGTTCTGAGTTTTGAAACTCTAGGTCCACATGGTTTTATTGATGAATTCTCCCTGACATTGTAGAAAGAAAAAAATTGCCAATTGTTCACAATTTTTTTCCCTCAGAGAACAGATGCGAGGAAATATTTCCCAGTTTCTTTTATAAGAGCAACATAAGCCTGATATCAAAGTCTAGCAAGGATATTGCAATAAATATATAAAGGTTGGGAGGCCGAGATGGGCGGATCACGAGGTCAGGAGGTCGAGACCATCCTGGCTAACACGGTGAAACCCTGTCTCTACTAAAAAAAATACAAAAAACTAGCCAGGCGAGGTGGCGGGCACCTGTAGTCCCAGCTACTCGGGAGGCTGAGGCAGGAGAATGGCGTAAACCCCTGAGGTGGAGCTTGCAGTGAGCTGAGATCCGGCCACTGCACTCCAGCCTGGGCGACAGAGCGAGACTCCGTCTCAAGAAAAAAAAAAAAAAAAAAAAAGAAATAGACCCACACATATACAGTAAACTGATTTTCAACAAAGTCACCAAAGCAAGAAAATACTTTTTGTTTAAATTTATTTTTAATATTTGTTAATTTGTAGAGACAGGGTCTTGCTCTGTCTTCCAGGCTGAGGTACAGTTGCATCATTATAGTTCATTGCAGCCTCAAACTCTTAGGCTCAAGTGATCTTTCGCCACTGCCTTCCAAAGTGCTGAGATTGTAGGTGTGAGCCACTTGTCTAGCCAAGATTTGTTTTCTTTTTCTTTTTTTTTTTTTCATTGCACATCACTCCTTTATTATACTGATCTGGAAAAAGGATTTAGTACAGTTATGCTCAGGTGAACACTGGACCCATGTGGCAGAGCCAAGCAACTAGAACATGATTCGGAAATCAGTGAAAGACACTTGGACAGGACCAAGGGGCGTTTCACTGCCATGAAACAAGGCAGGAAGGGATTCTAACACACACAGCAGGAAGCACTCCTGCCCCTCAGAGGTCGAGGAACTGATCCCATACTGGTATGAGGAATGGCTTATTTTCTGATGACCACATGTGGGACTATTTCAACCGCCACAAGAAACCCCAGAAGGGCTACTGTTTTGTATTATTTATATATACTATACTTTTTAAATAAAAGTAAATGTAACACATAACTAAATTCAGGATTGATCCCAAACTTCTAGAGCCAGGTCCTCTAGGGTCAGGGAGGAAACAGCCGTCACATCACCATGCAGGTTACATTCATCCTCCACTGGAATGACTAGAGCTCCCAGGCAGTGGCCTGACTGCAGAAGAGCAGAGGACTGGCTCCTGGGGACAACAGGCTCTGTTGCTTCTCCTCATTGGTCATGGCTTAGCATGGTTCCTCCCCACAAGTCCTTAGTAAACAAAGAACTCACAAAAACCCAAGTTACTACCTTTAAACTCTGTTGTATAAGGGGAGTTTTCCACAGCTTGGACTGAGAACCTATGCTCTAGAAGTGCTATTCTGACTAGATTGTACGAAGGGAGTGGGTGCAGAAGACAAAATGGCTAAAATGAAAATGGGAGCCACCGGTCCCCATCTGCAGCTGAAAGAAATCAGGCACATTCCTCAGCCCTGGGCCCAGTACAAACAACATATATCTCTCAATTTCCTGGGCCCAGTACAAACACCATATATCTCTCATATCTCTCAACTTCCTGAGCCCAGTACAAACACGTCCCACCATATATCTCAACTTTAGAAAAACACCACCTGGAAAAAATCCCTGATAACGACACAGCTGTTTGTAGTTTTACTGAAAGCACGGGAACCAATAGATCACTGCTAAATGTATAATTTAATATGTTAACCAATTGTAATGCTGTAACCTAAAGAATTCCCTTGTTCCTCTGTAACCTTACAAGTCCTATTTACATCGGGCTATAAAAAGCGAGCGCACGCATTGTTCGGGGCCCTCTTGTATGTTGTAGAACGGAGGGACCAAGTTCGAACTTGCATTAAAGATCCTTGCCGCTTGGCTTTGACTCTGGACTCTGGTGGTCTTCTTCGGGGAATAAACAGTCTGGGCATAACACAGCTACAACTCAAGATGTCTACAGATGTGGTCAGTGTGACATGTGCGGGTGGGAGGGGCAGAGGGACAAGACAGGCAGGGAGGGTGCTCCTGGGGACAGTATCCTCCCGGCTGGCCTTCACTTCTTGGCCTTGCCCTGGGCGGCCACAGCTTCCATGGCTTTGCGCACCGTCTCTTCATCCCCCAGGAACTGCATGGGCTTGATAGGCTTCAAGTTCTTGTCCAATTCATAGACAATGGGAATACCAGTCAGCAGGTTCAGCTCCATGATAGCCTCTTCAGAGAGACCCTCCAGATGCTTGACAATGCCCCGGAGGCTGTTGCCATGGGCTGCAATCAGTACACGTTTCCCCTCCTTGATCTGGGGAACTATTTCTTCATTCCAGAAGGGCAGAGCTCTGGCAATAGTGTTCTTCAGACTCTCAAGGGTGGTAGCTGATCTTCTGTGAGGTCTGCATACCTGCGATCCTTACTGATGTTGCTGTAGAAAGGGTGGTCGGGCTCCATCGGAGGTGGTGGGACATCATAGGAGCGCCTCCAGATCTTCACCTGGGCCTCACCATGCTTTGCAGCAGTTTCTGCTTTATTGAGACCGGTTAGACCCCCATAGTGCCGCTCATTGAGGCGCCAAGTCCTCACCACTGGCAGCCACATCTGATCAATGGCATCTAGCACTGTCCAGAGGGTCCGGATCACTCTCTTCTGTACTGAGGTGAAGCAGATGTCAAACTCATAGCCAGCATCTCGCAGCGCCTGCCCGCCGCGCTTCGCCTCCTCGTGGCCTGCTGGGCTCAGGTCGGCGTCGTACCAGCCGCTGAAGCGGTTCTCCAGGTTCCATGTGCTCTCGCCGTGCCGGATCAGCACCAGTTTGTAGGCGGCCATGGCGGCAGGCTGAGGATGCAGCACCGACTCAAGATTTGTTTTCAATAAACAGTGATGGAACAACTGGAGAAAACAAAATGAGCCTTAACCCCTTCCTCAAACTATGCACAAAAATTAATTGAAAATGAATGGAAACCTAAATGTGACAGGTAAAGTGTCTAGAACAAAAGACAGAAAATATATTCATGAACTCATGGAAATCAAATAGTTGTTAAACAGAACACAAGGGCATTAGTCAGAAAAGAGAAATTGGTAAATTGAATTTGGTAAAAGGAATTCAGGACCAAAATATGACACTTTGGCATGTGAGCAAAGTACAGAAGCGGGAAAGTCACCCTTTGACCTTCCTCATCCTTTTCCCCTGAAGCAGGTCGTAGAACCTCATGTGAAATGTGCCCTTCCTATATCTGGAGGAAAGGAGCATCCTTATCACAGGGAAGAATTTGAACAAGCAGGTCTTCTACATTCCGCTAGTTTATTACCATTAGACTGTACCCCCTCCATCCAATCTTACTTCTTCATCCTATTCACATCTTTATCTAATCTAGCATAAAAAATCCACAAGTTTACCTTTTCTTTTGAGTCTTCATTTCTGGAGACTTCTGTGTCATTTAAAATGTATATGTTTTTCTTCTGTTAATTTGCCTTTTGTTATGGGGCCTCAGCCATAAACCTAGTGATAGGAGAAAAAAAGAGATTTATTTTCACCTAAAAATTTTATAAAAATTAATAATGTCTGCTTATCAAAATACACCACTAAGGAAGTGAAAAGGTAAACTGTAAAACTGGAGAAAATGTTTGCAAATACGTCTGACAAAGGACTCACATACAAATATATGTGATAAATGACTATAAATAAGAAAAAAGAAATAACCCAGTTTATACAATGGGGAGAAGTCTTCACCAGGCACTTCACAAAAGAAGATATTAGAATGACTAATAAGTATGTGAAAAGGTGCTCATTCTCATTGGTCATGGGAAATGCAAACAAAACAAAATAAAACAAAACCCCAAACCAAAATAACCCACAATGAGCTACCACCATGCATCCCCTTTTCTGGCTAAAATAAGAATGTGAAATAGTTGGAAATCTCACACATTGCTGGCGGGGATATAAAATGGTGCAATGGCTTTGGAAAATTATCTGGCTGTTTTTGATAATGGTAGCAAACCAAACTTGGGTCCACAGCAAAACCAAAAGCTGACATTGAGATTTGCTGTGAGAGAAAGTGAGGCATTTATTGCATGGTGCCAAGCGAGCACTGGGCAGTTAATGCTCATGGCTCAAACTCCCCAGCAGCTTGCAAATAAGGGCTTTCAAAGGCAGGGGTATATAGCAAGAAAGCAGAAGTAACAAACAAAATTGTTAGTCAGTACATTGAGGTTATACATTGGTTAGGCTCAAAAAGGTGGGATATCTTTTTTTTTGAGACAGAGGCTCGCCCGGTTAATTTTTTATATTTTTAGCAGAGACAGGGTTTCACCATGTTAGCCAGGATGGTCTTGATCTCCTGACCTTGTGATCCACCTGCCTTGGCCTCCCGAAGTGCTGGGATTACAGGAGTGAGCCACTGTGCCCGGCCAAGGTGGGATATCTTGAAGTGGGGGCTTACAGGTCATAGATGGATTCAGAGATTCTCTGATTTGCAGTTGGTTAAATAAATGAGGCTTTGTCTAAAAACTTGAGGTCAGAAAAAAGGAATATTAAATTGCGACCTGTGGGCATGACTCTCTTCAGGGCCCTCAGGAAGAAATATTTGTTTATTTACTGTTGCAGGCACAATCTCAGCTCAGTGCAACCTCTACCTCCAGGACTCAAGCCATCCTCCCACCTCAGCCTCCTGAGTAGCTGAAACTACAGGTACCCACCACCAAGCGTGGCTAATTTTTGTATTTTTAGTAGAGACTGGATTTCACCATGTTGGTCAGGCTGGTCTTGAACCCCTGACCTCAGGTGATCTGCCTGCCTTGGCCTCCCAAAGTGCTGGGATTATAGGAGTGAGCCACTGTGCTTGGCCGAGACAGGTTTTTGCCATGATGGCTCAAACTCAAGCGATCTGCCCCTGTCAGCCTCCCAAAGTGCTGGGATTACAGCACCCGGCCGGGAAGAAATTTAGAACAAAGCACTATGGTCAGAGTTCAGTCCCTAGTTCCTCCTTCTCGGAGGTCTGCATGACAGCAGTCAGCATTTTCCATCTCACGGTAGCCCACATTTCTGGAAAACAACTAAGGGACATGTTTCAAGATGTGATTTTAATTTCCATAGGAACCAAACATGTTGTGTCTCTAACTTCCTTGGTGATTGTTTTAAGCGGCTGTTGCCTTCTTCTTTATCAGATTTCTCATTTACCTCCCAAGGCCAGCTAGATGTTTGCAATTTCCCTTGAAGAGACTCAGATTTTCCTTCATTTCCATGCTTGGGGATGACCCCATGGGCCCTTACGATGGGTCTTAGGGGTCCTTGCTCCATCTCAATAATGTTGAACATATAACTACCCTATGATCCAACAGGTTCAATATTAGAAATATACCTAGCAGGAATGAGTGACTATGTCCATAAAAAGACACGCACAAGGACTTCCATAGCATCTCTTCACTGTAGCCTCAAACTGGAAACAATCCAAATTTCTACCAACGGGTGGTACAAGCCATGTTACCTTCCTACAATGGAATACTACTCATTGATAGAAAGGAAGTGGTGATACATGAAATCATGGATACGTCTCAGAAACATTTTGTTGAGAGAAAGCAGTCAGACGTAGAGGACAGCACACTGTATAATCTCACTGAATTTTGAAAAATCAGAGCCATCGTTGCCTGAGCAGGGGCTGGGAGAGTGACTGAAAGGGACTTGGTGTGGCCATGGAAATACTCTCACTGCATTTGTGTGATGCTCACGTGAGTGTGTGAATGTGTCAAAATGCATTGAGCTGCACACTTAAGATTTGTGTCCTTTACCGTATGTCAGTGATACGTCAATAAAGAACAATTAGCAGAAAAGGCCCAGCAGGAAAAATCCCACTAGCTTACGCCTGTGAGGAAGACAAGCTTGAGCCAACTCCAGCTGAGTCTGCAGCTGGCGGGGATGGGTCCCTTCCCAGTCTCTGAAGGAATTCAGGAGTATTCTGAGGAAACCGGCCCAGGATGCCCGATCTTCTACCAACCCAAAGCAGGAAAGCCAGGGGCACGGAGAGTGCTGTTTAGCAGCTAGAAAGCCAGAAGGGGGCATTTTGAGCACAGGCATTGCCCATACTGCAATGTCTAATTTTAGCACCCGATAATCTAAAAAATCAACTTGCCACCAAAAAATCTAAGCCACCCACCGCCCTCCTCAAACAACAAAGCACCGTACAGCACCGGGGTGTGCTCACCTTGCTGAGTTGCTGAATCCATTCTGTTAATCCTGCACCTGTACAAAGCAAGGCCACGTGCATTGCCCCCTCCTACCCTGGGAGGGGGCAATGAGATCAAGGAGGGAAAGGCCCGGACTGAAAGCATGCGTGCTTGGTAGGGGGAGCATGGGTTGACCGGTGAAAGCCCAGCTGACAACGGCCCAAAGCAGGACAGTGTTCCCAGGGGTGTAAAGTAGAATTAGCATCTATGTCCCAGGCCAGGACAGAGTCTCAGATGTGCAGTGTCAGGGTGGAAGGGAGGCCTTTGCATGCAATGGTCCCATTTTATAGATGGGGACATTGAGATATGGTTGGGGGAGGGGGTTCTCGGTGTCTAGACTCAGTGGCCAGGTGGAGACGCAGGCTGGGTCCATCAGGAGGGGACTTTGTCGTTCTTGGATGTGCAGTTTGGGGAGTGGTATGCACAGGGAATGAGGGGCTCTGACCAGGCGAATGGATGGGCCAACGTGGCTGGGGGCTGGGCCTGCTCACAGAGTGAGCTTCCTGGCCAGGAGGGCTGTGTCCCAGCTGCAGAGTGCCCCAGCTGGCTGGGACTGGAGAGGGACAGGAGCAGACAGGAAAGGCAGTGATTCTGGAAGGGTGGCTTCAACCAGCAGCCATGGGCAAGGGGCAGCTGAGAGGAGCTGTGAGATGGGAAGCCAGGGGCAGGATTGCCTGGGCGTTGGGCAGTGGGCTTTAGACACCTCTTACAGCCACAGGAAATGACAGGAAAGGAACTGAACACTTGAGCACTGGCCTGAATGTGCAGATGAGCTTGCCTAGATAAGCAGATGATGTATTTAAAAGACAAACATAAATATAAAATGAAGTTAGAGTGCCTGCCTCATAGGATGTTCATTTAATCCTCTCAAAAACCATACGAGGTAAATACCACCCTATTAATTTGCTTTTGCTGGTGAAGAAACTGAGGCACAGGGAGGTCAAACAACTTGCCCCTGATCACAAATCCAGAAGTGATTGAGCCAGGTTGGAACCTGGGCAGTGTGGCTCCAGAGAACATGCTGTTAGCCACGTCACTGTCCCAACACAAATCTCCACTTAGGTATCTTAAACATCAGCATTTAAATACCAAATCTGCATAGAGAAACATATGAAAGGATGGCCACTGTGGAGAGATTTCAGGCAATTCTTACTTTCCCTGTATACTTTCCTGTTCTGTTTGGCCTTTTCTTTTTAGAGTGAGAATGTGCTATGTATACAATTGGAGAAAAAACAATCCAATAAAGCTAAAATAAATAAATAAATAATTAAAAGGAACCACTCTTGTTCAGTTTTCTACATTCTGGACTGCTCAACTGGTCTCCCCTGTGGGCATCAGGATCCTGACCATGGCAGCTAGGCAGATGTCCCCACAGGGACCCCTGAGACTTTGGCTAACTTAGGACTTGCACACGATGGCCAAGGGATGCACCAAGCATGAGAAGTACAGCTCCCTGCACAGTTAACTTAGGCACAGGCATATAGTACACACTATGTGCCCTGCTCAGGCACACTCTCTGCTGACTTCGAACCCTTCCTCCCTCTGATAGGAAAGGGGGACCTTCCCTGTTAGTGAGGCTGTGGGAATATGCCTGGTCTTTATTTGCTTTCTTCCCCCATAGGCCAGTGTGGCTGAGTTGTAGCCCCTAGTGATGGTTTTGTGCATTGGGCCTGTGGACCTGGACCTTTAGGGTGACAGTTTGTGCTCCCTGTGATCAGGTAGTTGTTGTGTAGGGTGGCAGATGTCATATCAGAGTTACATACAGCAGGGCTTCAGAAGGAGTGGACAAGGAAGAGTTGGGGGATATGGAGAATTGGGGCAGGGATGACCCAACCTGGGTTGTAGTTAACCTGGGTGACTAGTTAACCTGGGTAGGCAGTTAACATGCAAAGGTGATGGAATCCGGGTCTGCATGATGAGGAAGAGGAGGCTTTGGTGCCCGTGTGGATGATGTGGGATGTGCAACAGGAAAGGGGTTGACTTAGGCAGCATTGTGTGGAATTGGAGGTGCCTGCAGGCAGAGATAGCCCAGGGGGCATGTGACGCACAGGTGTGTGGAGTCTGGACTCCACGCACACGTGGGAATTGTCAGCCAGTAGATGGTGATTGAAATCAGGTGGGTAGATGAGCGCTCAGGCTGGAGCAGCTCATATGGGGGCAGGGAGGGGGAGCTGTGTTTACCCTAATCCTCAGGGAGGTGAGGTACAATTCTGGGAATCAGACACTGGTGTCTTGGACTGGGGTGAGATGACTCCATCCTGCTAATCTGCATTAATCTGGCAGCAAGAGAAAGCAAGAGTGAGAGTGAAGAAGAGGACCCTGTTTTAGGCAGCTTGCCGTGGATGTGACCCACATCACCTCGTGTCTCATGCCATTGGTGGTAATTGACTTAGAACTCACGGGATTTATAAATTTGGAAAGGAAAACTTTCTACAAAGGTGCAACCTGCAGGCTTGGGAGTGGAGCCTCAGGCAGAGGCCAAAAGCAGGCACTGTGAGAAAGGAAGGAGGACAAGGAGTTTTGCTAAACCTAACTTCCTAACAGGTTATAGGTCGATTATGAATATTCATGAAATTCATGAAATTCATGAAAAAGGGTCCTGCGCAGGCATGATAAGCAAACATACATGTTGCATGCATCCCATGTTCACCTTGGGGTGGAGACTTAACATTACAGAAAAATAATAAAATTAGGCCCTATATGCCAAAGGTAAAACTTAGGATCCAGAGGCACTTAGTGCACAGCCTCTGTAAACTGGCCAGAACCAGTCTGTTGTCAGGGTCATAGGAAAGCTTTGTGACACTGGTCAGCCATCACATTGAAAGGCAAAAAGGCCGGGCGCGGTGGCTCAAGCCTGTAATCCCAGCACTTTGGGAGGCCGAGACGGGCGGATCACGAGATCAGGAGATCGAGACCATCCTGAACACGGTGAAACCCCGTCTCTACTAAAAATACAGAAAAAAACTAGCCGGGCGAGGTGGCGGCGCCTGTAGTCCCAGCTACTCGGGAGGCTGAGGCAGGAGAATGGCGTGAACCCGGGAAGCGGAGCTTGCAGTGAGCTGAGATCTGGCCACTGCACTCCAGCCTGGGTGACAGAGCGAGACTCCGTCTCAAAAAAAAAAAAAAAAAAAAAAAAAAAAGAAAGGCAAAAAGGGAGGGGACCCTGGTGACAGCATCAGGGAGTTGATTGAAATTGGAATCCACAGAGGAGTCTCCCTGTCTCTTCATGGCTATGGCTGGGACTCTTAGTTTTAAATGTTTTTTCTGGGATCTCCTTGGCCAGGAGCAGCCCATTCAATCTGTCAAGGGCTTAAGATTTTTATTTTTATTTCACAGTGGGAATGAGTGACATGATGCACTGAGATGTGTGGAGCCTGGGTTTTGCAACTCTGGTGGGACTCTTGCCCTTCAGCCATACCTCAGTCTCTGGAAGGGGAGCATGAATGTCTGGTGGGCAGTTGGCCCCTGCTGCTCCAGACAACCGAGCCTTCCGGTGGTGTGAGTGCATTGGCACCTCGCCAGAGGTGCGGAAGCTGCCTCTTTCCCGCATTCTCTCTTTCTCTCTCTGCCCCCATATCTACCCCTCCAACTTCCTCCCTTTGCTTTTCAGATCTGATGCCCTGGGAAGGGAAAGCATGAATGCCTTGTTTGTTGTTAACCAGTTCGATCAATTAATTAGATACAGAGTACCTAATGTGTGGCAGGTGCTGTGTTTATTAAGACTAAAGTAAAAACTGAGAGCTTTACATTCTTAAATTTTTTTAAGAAAAAATCAATCCTCCTAATGGTCCTGAGATGGGCACTGTTTTCCCTTCTCCCACCCTGCTGCCCTGAAGACCCTCAAGTGACAGATGTTCAGCTGGATACTCCGAGGGAAACAGCATCACCCAGAGACATGGAAAAGCACCAGGTCACACAGGCCAGGCTGAGTTCCCCTCAGCGTTTTACTGTTAGATGACACCCATGTTGTCCAGTCCTATTTCCCTGCAGCCATCATTTCTTTCACCAGGCTTAGCATAAAAACACACAGGTTTTGCTGTTTCGTTGACTCTTCATTTCTTTATTAAGTCTCCGATGTCATTAAAGTTTCTTGAGTAAATTTGTATGCTTTTCTCCTGTTGATCAAAACTGAACTTGTCAGTTTTATTTTTGGGCCTAGCCAGGGACCCCAAAAAGGTTGAGGAAATCTTCCTCCCCTATAGGAGGTGGGGAGGGATGACCAGGCAGAGCACAGAGGATTTTCAGTGCAGCGAACTATGCCGTATGGTGCTATAATGGTGGATACATGTCATTATGCATTTGTCCAAACCCACAGAATATGCGTCATCCAGACTGAATCCTCATGCAAACTATGGTCTTTGGATGATCATTGTAAGCAGACAGGGAGGGTCTCCAAGGACTGTAGGAATTTAACCAACTTCAGCAATCAGGCTGTTTTACAGCCTCCTACCTTGCAGCCTGTTTTTCCCCAGTGTGTGAAATGTAGTCACCTAGTCAGTTGAAACCAGGTCCTGACAGACCCCAGCAACTTATAAATGGATCCTAGTGAACGTCCCTCATGACCATGCTAAAATCTCCATGCTGGGAGTAGCTGTGGCTTCATTGCCATAACATGCAACCCAAGTGATGGTGTGATGACTCACTGTGTCTGCACCACTGGGACACCTCCTCTACATGCAGCTATGCACCCTCTCCCTACCCCATCACGGCATAAGACTCTCCTGTTCCTTTATCTCAGGGACACACTGCTTTGGAGAATCCTCCCAGTGCTCTTCTTATTTGTGCCAAGTAATGAAACTATTGATCAAAACCTGTGTTCTCATAGGGAGTCATCCATTACCTGCCAGGCAAACTGTTACTAAAACACTGAGGGTTTTGTCTAGGTCCTGTGCAGGAAGCCAATCACTGAGACAGCAAGTACTGCCAGGGAAGAAGACTTCAATCTGGTGCTGCAGCCAAGGAAGATGGGAGCTCAGTCTCAAATCCATCTCTCCAACAGATTAAAATTGGGGTGCTTATATAGCCAGGAATTAGGGAGGAATAAGGAAGTAATCATGATGGATAAGGGGGCTGACATCTCATTGTCTGGAAGTGGAAATCTGATGAGTTTCAGGTTCTTGCCTGAGAGTCCGTTTTCTGAGAAAGAAACACAGATGAGACAAATTACAAGTTTTAAGCTCAGGGTGGGGAGTGAATTTCTAGGTTTATTTAAAAAACCGTAAGTATTAGTTTGATAGGACAATTGGACTGGTTTCAGAATGAGCCCCGTTTTTTTCCGGGTAACATAGTGACATGTGAGCACAGGCTCATCAACTGTAGCAATGCACTGCTGTGGTGAGAGATGTTGATAGGTGGGGAGGCTGTGCATAGGTGGGGCAGGGGGTATTTGGGAGCTCTGTGCCTTCTGCTCAGTTTTGCTATGAGCCTAAAACTACTCTAAAAAACAAAGTATATTAAAAAAAAATTCATTAGAAGGAGTGTGGCCAGGATATCTGGGAAGGCTCCCAGTGAAAGCATGTCTGGGACAAAGGGAAGGAATGAGGGTGCCAGGTAGTGAGGCTGAGGGTGACAGCCATCTCCAACAGCTGCCCTGAGATGTCCGAAGGATTGTCCCACAACAGGGAGTCTAGCTCATTCCGCCTTACTGTAGAACATATAACCAGGAAAGATGAACAGGCATTTAGGGAAGCAGATGTTTGCCCAAGAGAAGAAAAAAATCTTCAAAGTTGACAGGCTCAACAGTGGTGCAGCTGCCCCTGAGGGAGCCTGTCCCACCACCAGGGGCACATCAGGGTTTAGAGACTCCTTGTCAGCATGGGGTGGGAGGGCCCTGCAGGGCTCTGAGGGCCTTTCCCATGTAAAATTGTATTTTCCTTAGATTTTCTCAGTTCAGTTCTTTCTGGACTTATAACAACGTACTAGAATCCAGAAAATACCCAGGTATAACTTTGAGAAATGTGGAAATCCTTCCTAAAGCCTCCTTTGATTTCTCTTTGAAATGCTAAAATATGATGTAAGCCTCATGGCTGTGGAACTCACAGCTATTCAATTCCTTCCACAGGTGACAAAAAGCATCCAGCCTGGAGCATAGATGTGTGAAAAGAGATTAGGCAGTGTGTGAAAACACTTCCCATCAGCCATTTGACGACATTTTTGAAATGCTAATGTCAGCCCTCCAGAGCTGTTATCTTGAAATTCACACCTATTGGATTCTACATCCAGGTAAATAAAGCAACCCCTGGTGAACACAGAAGTGTGAAGCCAAACTGAGGCAAACTGTGAAAATCCTGGACTTAACTCATCCCAAGGGGACAAGGAAAAATGCAATTATCTTCCTTCTTCATCCAATATTAGTTATTTTTGTGAAAATTTTGAGCTTGGATGGCTGCACGAGAGATAACTACCATTAATTGAGCATCTGCTACAAACCATGGACAATGTCAGTGCTATTTTACATTCAAATCTCTCCACAACCACGTATTTTAAGTATTATTAGTTCTGTTTTCCAGTGTGTAAATCACAGTTGATGTAGATTAAATAATTTTTTCAAAGACATTGACGCAATGAAGGATATACTATCCCAAAATATGCCAGACTGGTGTATTGATTATTTCAAGTGGAAAATATTAAATATGTAGTTTCAGAAAGGGCTAGCTGACCTGTCTTCTGCATGCAGCAAACCATTAATATTCCTCTGGGAGGGGTGCCCTCACAGTACCAGGGTGAGAAAATAGCCCTTATCACTAGAGACTGGGAACTGGGGCTACAATGGACCTGAATAAACATACTTAAAGTATGAACCCAAAATGTCTGAGACAGCGCTTAACCAATTTAGAAAGTTTATTTTGCCAACATTAAGGATATGCCCATGACACAGCCTCAGGTGACATGTGCTCAAGGTGGCACAGCTTGGTTTTATACATTTTTGAGCATTACACATGCAGTCAGTATATGTAAGATATACATTGGTATGGTCCAGAAAGTCAGGACAACTAGAGGCTGGGGACGGGGATTCCAGGCCACAGGTAGGTAAGGAACAAATGGTTGCATTTTTTGGTGTCTCTGATTAGCCTTTCATTGAATACATAATTTACATAAGTCACTTATGCCTTAGTCTTGCTTAGTGAAATAACAGGTCAGAGGAAGCAATCAAATATGCATTTGTCTCATGTGAGCAGAGGGACAACTTTGAGTCCTGTCTGTCTTTTGTCCACAAGGGATTTCCTTGTGGGCAAACTGTGAGGGAGGTATGCAGCTTTTAAAAAAAGTCTTTACAGCGATCTTGTTAAGAAATAGAATGGGAGGCAGGTTTGCCTACACAATACCTAGCCTGACTTTTCCCTTTGGCTTAGTGATTTTGGGGTCCTGTGATTTGTTTTCCTTCCACAACAGTAATGCTTATCTTCCTTCAGTTTTACCACTTTCCCCAGCCCCTGTATATCTCCAAGTGAGTCCCCTGGAAATTTGCTGCACTAGCCAGATCCCCTTTGTCCTGTCATTTCTTCTCAAATTTATGGTTCTTTGACTAAATGTATAAAAGCGTCTCCGTTTGGCCACTTCTTCGGACTCCACTCTCTTGTGAAGATCCCCATGTACATGTAAAACTGATAAAACTGGAGTGCTTTCTTCTTGTTAATCTGCCTGGTATCAATTTGGTTTCCAGATACAGCCTGAGAGCCCACTAAGAGCTAAAAGAGAGTTGGAGGGGCTCTCTGGCCCCTCTACAGCACACAGTGGGAAAGTAATGAAGGGGGGGTACTGACATAAAAAAACTGAACAGTGATTGACTAAAATCTCAGAGATGTAGAGTATTTATGAGGGTAGTAATGGTAGGGACAGGAGGCAGGGAAATTCTGGGCAGAAGAGGGCAGGTTCCTGGCAAGGGCCTCTGTTATGCCCAGACCGTTTATTCCCCGAAGAAGACCACCAGAGTCCAGAGTCAAAGCCAAGCGGCAAGGATCTTTAATGCAAGTTCGAACTTGGTCCCTCCGTTCCACAACATACAAGAGGGCCCCGAACAATGCGTGCGCTCGCTTTTTATAGCCCGATGTAAATAGGACTTGTAAGGTTACAGAGGAACAAGGGAATTCTTTAGGTTACAGCATTACAATTGGTTAACATATTAAGTTATACATTTAGCGGTGATCTATTGGTTCCCGTGCTTTCAGTAAAACTACAAACAGCTGTGTCGTTATCAGGGATTTTTTCCAGGTGGTGTTTTTCTAAAGTTGAGATATATGGTGGGACGTGTTTGTACTGGGCCCAGGAAATTGAGAGATATATGTTGTTTGTACTGGGCCCAGGACTGAGGAATGTGCCTGATTTCTTTCATTTCTTTCACCTCCACCATCAAGTCTGGAGCTGCAGCCTAAAGTGAGAACTTGCATCCCTGTTTTCCTACTTGAATGTTGCCTTTTCCAAAACCACCTGTGGTCTGCCCTGCCCCCCATCCTGTGCCCATAAAAACTCAGGCTCAACTGGCAGAGGAAGGAGAAGAGGAGAAGCAGCTGGATGTAGGAGACTATGGTCGGACGTCAGACAGAAGTGGCTTGACTCCAGAGGGAGGTAGCTTGATGGCGTAACTTTGGAGAGGAGTTTGGCTGGGAATGGCTGGACTTTCTGAGAGTATTGCCTTCCTGCCTCATCCCCTTTTCAACTCCTTATCCTGCTGAGAGCCACTTTCACCAGCAATAAAATTCCTCGCATTTACCAATTTCAATTCATTTGTGTGACTTCATTTTTCCTGGACACTGGACAAGAGCTTGGAGCCATGAGTGTGGGTGCAAAAGGCTGTTACACTAACCCTCCACTGAGCTGTTAAACCATCTGCAGATGGCAAAGTTAAAAGAGCACTGACTGTAACACTCCCTCTGGGGCTTCAGGGGACAGGGGCAGCTCCCTATACACTGCCGTGGGGCCGGTACGAAGTTCATTCCTTCCAGCACCCAAAAGTGATTGCCCCGGCTCCTGCACCCACTCACCTGTGTGCTCTCCCTCCCATGAGGGGTAAAGCACAGTGGGTCTGAGTGAGTGGAATTCAGCCCTGCTAGCAATGAAGTGGCCAGCTAGTTCCAGTGACCCTGTGCTCCACTTCCTACCTGCAAAGGGGTCAAGGAAATATCCTGCTTCAGTAATGGTAGCTGTGGTGACAAACAGCCCACAAATCTCAATGACTTAAGACACAAAATAGTATTAATGACCCAAGTTTGATGTGGTTGGCACTGGTTGGAGGACAATCTGCTCCGTGTAGCCTTTCAAGGACCATGTTCCTCTGTCTTGTGGTGCTACCATCTTCAGCATGTGTGACCATCCATGTTACTGCAGAAAGAATGTGAACGGAGTGGAGATTTTTATGGGCCAGGCCTGGAGGTGGTGTATACCACTTCTGCCCTTGTTCTCTTAACCTTAATTCAGTCACCTGGCCCCAGACTAAGTCTCAGGGGGCTCGCAAATGTAGTTAAATGTGTGTGTTCAGGAAGAAAATGGAAAGATTTGGGGAACACATAGGTTTTCATCATTTTTTTTCATTTTGTATGCTTAATGGGACACTGTATCTCACTCACAGTAGGCACCTAATATGCATTTTCACACTCAATAGATGAATGAATGAATGATGGCTTAATTCCATAGTAACAACAATCTAGTTGTAAGCAAACCAGAAAATCAAAACTGGGTTCACTATGGCCATTGGAATCAATGTTGGTTCATTTAAAGCAGAGTGAAAATGAATCATATTAGTCAGTACAAAATATACCAGTAATATTGCTAATAGAAATTCCTTCATAGAGGTGAGGAAGATAAAGTCAGTTAATACGTGTAAAAGTGTGGGAACATACAGTAAGTTACATGTGTTAGCTATGACTAGCTGATGGGTCTCCAAGTGGTCTTCAGTGAGACATCCTCAGTCTCCACTGGCTCTTGTCTGTTCTTTCTGCCCTTCTTAACCACATTCTGGAGTTTTTAGTAATAACTGGTATTGTTCTCAGTGGAGAGGAAGTGCTCCCTTAAACATCTGGGAGGTTCTGAAACAAAGTTTGCCAAATGCCGCTCAGAAAGAGGTCCTGGCTTTTTAATTGGCATTTGGCAAACTTGCAAAGGGAAGAGAGGCTCATTGACATGCTTATTAATGTCACTATTTGAGGCCATTAAATGATGATAAATTTTACCAACAATAGGGCAACTAGCTACTTTTCTTCTAAAACCCTTGTTTCTCTGGGTTTGTACCTACCCCTTAACATGGGATGCTGGGTCTTGCTTACCAGCGCCTCCATTTGGCAGATTATTCTCTCTGGAGCCTTGATGTTGTCCAGCCAGGGGAAAGGGGCATGAGTTTAGGCGTCTTGGGGAAAGGGGCTGAAACTCAATTAGCCTTCCCATGGTGATTCTTATGATGAACGCTAAAAGAAGAGTCAGAGATGCAGAAATAGAGAAAAGAGCTGGGGGAATGAGATTTCAAAAGGAGAGTGATAGATCATTTCAGTGGAAGGGCATGTGCTGACTGGGCTTAGTGCATTCAGCACTGCCTGCCTGTCCTCTCTGCTTGTGCATGAACCCCAGGCTGGGATAATGGGAGGTGAATCTAAAGGGTACACTGCCTGTTGTTCAGAGAGACCGTTCGATGATCTTATCAAGGAGTTTGTACTTGGTTCTATGGGCAGTGGGAGCCACTGAAGGTGTCTGAGCTGTAGAGTGAAGGAGTAAAACCATGCCTTGAGAAGTGCAATCCAGCAGCTGAGCAGCCTTTATTTGAAGAGGGAACAGTCAAAGATGAGCAACCCGGGCATGAGAGAGCGGCACTGGTCTAGTAAGAGACAATGAGAGACTTTGCTATTGATGCAGTGGGTGGAACGAGGCTGAGAAGCTGCACTGCAGACCCAGGGCTGCCTCTTTCTCTACAGCAGCCCCCACCCCAAAGTCTCCATGTAGGGCAGTAGTTTTCACATGTGAGTGTGTACCTGAGTCAACTGGAGGGCTTGTTAAACCCGGATTTCTGGGGCTCACCTCCAAAGTTTCTGATTCAGAAGGTCTGTAGTGGGGACCAAAACATTTTCTTTTTTTTTTCTTTTTTTTTTTTTTCTTTTTGAGACAGAGTCTTGCTCTGTCGCCCAGGCTGGAGTGCAGTGGCCGGATCTCGGCTCACTGCAAGCTCTGCCTCCCGGGTTTACGCCATTCTCCTGCCTCAATCTCCTGAGTAGCTGGGACTACAGGGGCCCGCCACCTCACCCGGCTAGTTTTTTTTTTGCATTTTTTTTTAGTAGAGACGGGGTTTCACCGTGTTAGCCAGGATCGTCTCGATCTCCTGACCTCGTGATCCGCCTGTCTCGGCCTCCCAAAGTGCTGGGATTACAGGCTTGAGCCATCGCGCCCAGCCAAACATTTTCATTTATAACAAGTTCCCAAGTGAGGCTGATGTCATTGGTCTGGGGACACATTTTGAGAACCACAGGGTCTGAGAACCACTGGGAAATGGATCAGCTTTGCTGAAGACCTAAGACGCTTGCAAAGCTCTCTCAGTCTCACAGAGATGCTATGTCAAGTCTCGCATGCATGCACGCACCTTTGTGCACAGACACGTACACTTGAGTGTGGTTGCCGGGTAGAGGGGCTTGGACAGAAAAGCTCTCTGGGCCTGAAGAGCCTGCAGTAATGCTCTGTTACTCTGGATCTCTCAGGCTTTTCAATGTTAGAATCCCTCTAGAATGCAACTGACCTGTGTTTGGATTTGCTAAGAGCCAGTAGGTAGCACAGCCTTTGGGAAGGGGAAATGGTCAGGTGCTGTGGAGAGGGTGACAGCCATGGGGAGGGGGCTGAGGAGGAATCTGAGGGATTGGCTGACTGCAGCCTTGCTGTGCAAGGTTGAATTTTCGAATTCTAGAGTCATCTGTTTCTGTAATCACAACAGCACTAACAAGGGTGGCTACTATTTCTTGCTATGTGCCAGAGACTTTATATCTTTTCCTCATTGAATTCTCAGACAGACTGCAAGGTAAGTTTTATCTCCTGCATCTTATGGTTGAGGAAACTGAAGGATAGAGAGTGTAATCCTGTATTAACCTGCATTTCCCCTTCACCCTGTTCAATTTCCCTTCCACTTCTCACCCCCACCTGCAGGGTTCTAGGCCCAGAAGATGGGCAAGATGACCAAGCAGAACCATGGACATCAGTGCTCAGCCCTTGGGTGGAGGGAAGCAAAGGGCAAGAGGAATCCATGTAAAGTCACTTGTCAGAGTAACCAAGGTACTTGTCAGTGTCATGCCCAGTTAGTGTCAGGATTGGAGGCCTGCATTTCAGAGCCTGGAGCTGACACTGGGTCCCCAGCCATGCCACCTGTAGCACTTGGCTGCCTTTCTGTGTTTCAGCACCACCTCTGTCTCAATGGAGGAGCCATCCTCCCATTTCACTGAGCTGGGGCTCCCTTGATGTCCCGAACCTCTATCAGTAAAAAAACATTTCTTGGGTTCTTTCTAAATCTGCCTTTCTAGGAACTATTGTTATTTCCCATGGTCCTGTCTGCCGTTGAGATGGATGTGGAGATGCATTGCCCAGACTGTCTTTCAGGGAGGACTTAGTGCCCTTACTGCTGTGAGTGATGTTGGCATAAAGCTTTCAGCTGTCTTCAGCGATTCCCTCAGCTGCAGAGTCCCTTTGCCTAAGGCGGTGCATGGCCCATGCCTGATCCACCCAACGCAGTCAGAATAGCTGGGCCTTAATACCCTGCCTCCATCAGGCATTGACTGCTCCCTTCAGCTCTGAGTCCCTCACAGTGTTGGCCTGCACGGCTGCCCAGCTTCTCCCCTGCTCATGCCTGCATCATCCGCTCTCTTCCATGGATGTGGATTCCAAAAGCAATTCCCTCATAAACACCCTGCTCCTTAGATTCTATTTCTGAGTCTGCCTCCGGGAAAACCCAACCTTCTGTGTCTGTCCATTGCTCATCCTCCTCCACTCCTTTATCTAACTCCTGCTTCCTCTGGAAAGTCTGGGCACAAGGGTCATCTTGCTTCCTGCCGTCTGTCTTCCCTTCTCAGATGGCATTTCACTTCTATTTTAGCTTTTCTGCTACAAGAAAAAAAAGTGCTGGCTGGTCTCTTGGGTGGTTTTGGAGAGACAGTAACACATCTTCATCCTTTTCACTTCTAGGGTGTTAGTCTACAGATTTTTTTCACAAGTGGGTGAGATGACATCTGAGTGCTGTTATTAACCACAACATTGTCAGTAACAGCAAACCATGGGATACACAACAGCAATTCACCAATAGAGAGGTGGCTACACAAATTATGACAGTAATACATACCCTCAATGCACCAGTACAAAGAATGAGAATGCTCTCTAAGTGCTAGCTGGAAATACTCTCCAAGACGTATCATTAAATGAAAGAGATCAAGGTGCAGAGCCATGTGTAGCTCACTGCCCTTTGTGTGAGGGTTGTGTGAGCCTGTGATTGCACGGCAGAAGTGTCCTGGGGAACTGTGGGTTGGGGTGCCGGGTGGCTGAGGACAGTGGTGAGGAGGAAGACTTTGTCTTCCTTTTTGTACTTTCAAATTTTTGAAATATGTGAATTATATTAGCTTTTTCGAGAAATAAATATAATCCCACCATAATAAGCTATACAATCAAGTAAATGTTTTTGAGAAAGGTGAGGCTGAAGGTGGCAGTTGTCTGAGTAGCTGGGAAGGCTGCTGGCTGTGTGTCTGGTGGATGGTGGATACCCCAGCCTGGCTCAGTGGGGATTTCGGGGAGAATGATGACAATGATTGCGGGGAGGTAGGGGCCTAGACCGGAGGCTGTAGGACTGAGCTTGGTGTGGAGCAAGGCATGGCCAGTTGCGCCTGCCTCCTTCAGAGATCTGTCCTGAGCTCTGCGGCTCTGCAGCTGCTGTGCCAGCTTGGCAGGCAGCAGCTGTGTCTGGCCGGGTGCCTCTGGTGGAACCATCCCCTCATCAGCAGCCCCAGTTACTCTTGCTGCCTTGCTGGAAAAGGAGACTGTCGCCCTTTTTTTCTGAGTGGGCCACTGGGGGTCTTGGCTGATGTAGGCGTGGGGAGGCAGGACGCCCAATGGTGTGAAACTGAACGTCTTGATGCTAGTGTTGTGAGACAGTTTGCACACACTTCGTGCTGATGGCTGCCAGGTCTGTGTTTGCAGCCCAGAGTGCTCTTTCCCTAGCTCTGCAATGGGATATGCAGCTGTATCTAGGACGCCTTTGTGCGGATGCCTCGCAGAAGCCACAATGTCAACGTGCCCTGAACTCAACTCACCATCCTCCTGCTTCACTCCACCCCACCTGCTCTTCCACTCACATTGCCTTGCTTGGTAAAGGCCAGATATCGAGGTGTTATTATTGACGCTTCCTTCTCTCTCACCTCTCTGTCTTTTTTCTTAACTGTGAATCAGACTGTGTGGCACCTCTGCCTCAAGCTGTTCTGGAGCTGTCACGCTGTGGGACAAATGCCGTGTCCTTAGTGTGTGCCTCGGTGACCCGGTCCTCACCTACTTCGCTAATCCCACCTTTAAAACCTGCCCCTTTTCGCCTTTGCTTGCGCAGTGGAACCCCTTATTTGCAGTTTCACCTTCTGAGGTTTCAGTTACTCGTGGTCAACCTTGGTTGATTATTTGTATTAATACAAGATATTGAAAGGAGAGAGATGTAGAGACTACCTTCATATAACTTTAATTACAGTATATCCTTATAATTTTCTATTTTATTATTAGGTACAGTTTTCCTATTTTATTGTTAATCTTTCACTATGCCTAATTTATAAATTAAACTTTATCATAGGATGTGTGTATACAAAAAAACCTAATGTATACAGTTTGGTTTTACCTGCAGTGTCCGCTGGGCATCTTGGAAGACATCACTGTGGATAAGGGGGTACTCCAATATTCCCTCTGCTTGAGGTCCCGTCCACCCCAACTTATATGTCTCTTATTCACCTTTGAAAACTCAGCTCAGGGACCACACCGGTCTGTCCTTCCATGGTCTGGAGCCTGGAGTTAGTGCCTCTTTCACATCTCCCGCCATGCTCCTCCACCCAGAGCTTTTGCACAGCACAGACCACTCTGTGGATCTCTGTTGGTCTCTGCCACCTCCTGGGGTCCCTGGAGGGCATGGCACATGGTCAGTTCAACTGTATCCCAGAGTCTAACACTGCTGGACACCAGATGGGTCTCAACAGATGTTAAATCAATAAAGCAAAGAAACCCGATCCCCTCATGCTACAGAGGAGGAGAACAAGGCCTTCAGGGGAAGGGATCCCCACGACCACCCAGCTAGCTGGGGAGGGGCCCAGGCTAGACCCGCCTTCCTGAGCTCAGGCCCAGGGCTCTCCACATGGCAACACAGTCTTTCCCTGTTGACTTGGCATTCAAGGGAGTGGAAATACCCAGTCAAATTATGTTATCTGGGATTTTATTTTATTTTTTCCCCCCTTTCAAGTGGCTCTCCTTGAGTTTACCAGTCTTCTACTGCTATAATCTTAAGCAGGAAGAATGAAAGTGAGTTTGAATTTACTGTGGTCCTTACCTTGAGAGAGTTTCCTCTCTTAACTTCATGTTAAAAATAACAAACCTCCAGTGTGGAGACCTAGAATCCCATTTCCTGGCCAAATAACTCCTGTTGTATTTCTGGGACTGATTTAACAACTCATTAAGGATTTATTACAGCTGGCCTCCTCCCACACACCTCTCTCATACTGACAGGACTGGCCACAGGAGAAAGACAGTGAGACATTGTCTAAAAATAAAGAAAACCTGCAAGCCTATCCATAAGAAAGCTGCAGCCTTCCCTTCGGGCTTCAGTGGGAACAGATGGGGAGCGGAGGCTGAGGTTTCCGCAGCGCTGCAGCAGGGGACAGAGCCCCTCGCCTGTCCTTTCCCAAAGCCATCTGGCTGCTCCACTTGTCTCCAAGCCCAAGCATGCCTTCAGGGATCACAGCCCTGGCCCACCAGGGAAGGGGCCATTTTTGATGTACTCTCATGACTCCCCTGGCTGCTTCATCTCATTGGCTGGGGGGAATCCATGTGTGGGTGGTGGGGTCCACACAGGCAAACCCACCTGGGGAAGCAGATGTCAGGATAGAGGTTCTGTATTGGCCAGCTCGGGATGCCATAACAAAATACCACGAAGTGCGTAGCTAACACAACATACGTTTATTTTCTCACAGTCTGGAGTCTGAGAGTCCAAGCTCAGGGTGCAGGCAGGTGGGTTCTGGTGAGGGCTCTCTTCTTGGCTTGCACATGGCTCCCTTCTCACTGTGTCCTCCCATGGCCTTTCCTTGATGCGTGAGTGGGAAGAGAGAGCTACTTGTATCTCCCTCTTCCTCTTCTTAAACTGCTGCTAATCCTATTAAATTAGGACTTCACCCTTCTGACCTCATTCAACTTTAATTGCCTCCTAAAAGCCCTATTTCTAAATGATGTTCCTGTTGATAAAGGACTGCCTATATGACAGGTCCCATAAGATTACAATAGAACTGAACAATTCCTATCGCCTAGTGACATCACAGCCATCATAACACTGTAGCACAATACATCACTCATGCATTTGTGGTGATACTAGTGTGAACAAACCTACTGCATTGCCACTTGTATAAGAGAATAGCACATACAATTATGCACAGTACATAACACTTGATAATAAACAACTATGCTACTAGTTTATGTATTTACTATGCTATATTTTTCATCTCTATTTATAAAAATGTTCACTGTAAAACAGCCTCAGGCAGGTCCTTTGAAAGGTGTTCCAGAAGAAGGCATTGTTTTCCTAGGAGATGACAGCTCCGTGTGGGTTATTGCCTCTGAAGACCTTCCAGTGGGACAAGATGTGGAGGTGCCTAGATTTCTGAGGTTGTATGAAAACACCTGGATGTCCAGGCAGAAGTTTGCTTCAGGGGCAGAGCACTCATGGAGAACCTCTGCTAGGGCAGTAGAGAAGGGAAGCATGCTGTCAGAGCCCACACACAGAGTCCCCACTGGGGCACTGCCTAGTGGAGCTGTGAGAAGAGGGCCACCGTCCTCCAGACCCCAGAATGGTAGATCCACTGACAGTTTGCACCATGCACCTGGAAAAGCCACAGACACTCAACGCCAGCCCATGAAAGCAGGGAAAGGAGGGGGACTGTACCCTGCAAAGCCTCAGGGGTGGAGGTGCCCAAGACCATGGGAGCCCATTAGCATGACCTGGATGTGAGACATGGAGTTGGAGGAGATCATTTTGGAACTTTAAGGCTTACTGACTGCCCTATACGTAAGACTGGGTAACTTATAAACAACAGAAATTTATTTCTCACACCTCTGAAGGCCAGAAGTCCAAGAAGAAAGTGCCAGCAGGTTCAGTTGTCTGGTGAGAGCTGCTCTCTGCTTCCAAGATGGCGCCTTATTGCAGCATCTCGAGGGGGGGGAACACTGTGTCCTCACCGGTCAGAAGAGATGGAGAGGGAAAAAAGGCGTGAACTCCCTCTATCAAGCCCTTTTATAAAGGCACTAATCCCATGCATTGGGACAGAGCCCTCATGCCTCAATTACCTCTCAAAGTCCACACCTCCCAATACTGCTGCATTGGGGATTAAGTTTCAACATAAATTTTGGATGAGACAAAGACATTCAAACCATAGAGTCTGTCAGTCTTTGATGTCTGAAAATGTCTTTATTTCGTTCTCACTCATAAGTGCTAGTTTAGCTGGCTATGGGATTCTAGTTCATAGGTATTTCCCCCAAGAAAATTTGAAGATATTTCCCCATTGCCCTCCAGCCTTGATAGTACAGACTGGGAATTTTGCTAATTGTTATGCTTTGGCGGTAAATTAGTCTTTTCTTTATGGTGGTTTTAGAATTTTTTTTCTTTGTTTTTGGTGTCTTCCATTTTCACCATGATATATCTGGTATAGACATATTTTTATTAACCTTCTTAGGATTCAACTCACTGCTATTTCAGGTTGAGGATTCATGACTTCAGTCAATTCTGAAAGACTTTCAGACATTATTATTACTGTTTCACACATGACTTTTTCTCCTGTGGCACAATAAAAAGATGTATCTAGTCTTTGCCTCATCACAGAGCTTCAAAAACCCTTGGAATTTCCAGAGTCATAGGAATTGTTTGTTATACTAATTAGGTGACTCATGGTGGGCCCCTAGATAGCTTCAGGGTGGAGGCTGGTCAGTAGAAAGACCAGTCATGTGATTACTGGATTGAAAATTTGGGCAAGCCTAACTTCCGACCTCTGGGTAGTGGTGTGGGACTAGAGATTGAGCTCAATTATGCAGCTATCATACCTGCATAATGAATGCCCAGTACAATCTCTGGATACTGAGGCTCAGTGGAGCTTCCTGGTTGGTGAATGCATTGATTTGCTGGGGGTGATGCACTTGGATTCCATCAGAAAAGGGCATCAGAGCTCTGTGCTGCACCTCTCCCCACCACCTTGCCCTATGTGCCTCTCCATTTGGCTGTCCCTGATCTGCATCCTTGATAAGGAAACTGTAACTGTAACTGTTAACCATAGGACTTCCATGAGTTCTACCGTTTTTCTAATGAATGATCGAAACTTGAGGGGTTGTAAAACGCTCTGGATTTATCAATCAGTCAGAAGTGTGAGTGACCTTTGAGACTTGACGTGAGGTGAGTCTTGTGAAGGACTGAGCCCTTTAACTTGTGGGATCTGATGCTCACTCCAGGTGGTTAGTGTCAGAATGTATTGCAGTCACCCAGTTGGTGGAAATGAAACATTTTGGAAATTGTGCAGGAAGACATGCGGGTGGCTTGAGTACATCAGAAACTTGTGGCTGACGTCTTAAGTGGGGGCAGTCCTGTGAAGGACTATGCCCTTATTCTGAGGGGGCTGCACTAACTCCAGGTTTTTAGTGTCAGAATTGAATTAGACTGTAGGACACGCAGTTGGTTTCAGAGAATTGGTGTCAAAATATAACCCCACTGCCTAGGTTGCATTTTTCTAGAATTCCTATATATAATATGTATTATATTATAATATATAATACATATTATATATAATATAATATATATAATATATATTATATATATTTTAGATTTTTGTCTTTTGTGATCCAGCTTCTCTTTTATATTTTTCTTCTCGTTACCTCTCAGTGCTGCATTCTGGCTAATTTCCTCAGCTCTGTTTTCTGGTTAACTAGCTCTCTTTTGAGCTGTGCCTAATACGCTATTTTATTCAGCCACTGAATTTTTAATTTTAGTGACTACGTATTCAATCTCTGGAAGTTTTAAGGGATTCAAATCTTTCCTTTCCTTTTTATGATTTATAGTCCTTTTATCTATTAATCTTTTAAATACAATTATTTTGCTGGAACTTCTGATCTTTCTAGTATCTCAAGTTCTAGTGCATGCAAATTTATCCCATGTGCTACTTCTTGATCATGGTGATGAAAACTTCTGATGGTGACTTCAGTTTCAGAGGTTCTCGCTCCATGCCCCATCCTGCGACTCCTATGCCAACTGGCTTACAGAAGGGCTATCCCTTGAGTGCTTTGTGTTTTCTTCTAGGTACCTCTGATACTGCACCATTTTTAAGTTAATTTATTAGTCAAGTGATTCCTGTGTCAGGCAAGTGGTGTAAATTTGAACACCAAGTTCATGTGAGATATAGGGCTAGGATTTTGGTACCTCATAAGAGAGTTCCTCTGACATCTGCCTACAGACACCAAAGAGAGAAAAGCTTTATTTTTATCTTCTTGGGTCAGTGGGTAGATGCCTGTCTCCCCTCATTTCTGCCCATTTCCATCTTATTGAAGGTATAGCCCTTGAAGTGTGCTGGCTTTAAGTAGGGGACTCTTTCCTACCTTCTCACCTTTGGAATCCAAGGTCTATTTTTCTGACTCAGTGGGAACTTTAAACCCAAGCCCTCAGACTTTTATTTTCCGTATTGAAAACATATGACTCTTTAAACCCCTGTGATCACCTGGCTTTTAAATGGTACATTTAATTGAGCTGCCTGAGTAGAATTGACCGTTTTGAATACTCGCTGCACAGTTGTTATCTAGGGATTTGTTTTCCTTGCTTTCTTGGTTAATTCATTTTTTAAAAGAAAATTATGAATTACTGTTCTATGAATTGCACATTTTTCTGCAGTACTCCCTCAAACAATTTTTTTTTTCCCCAGAAAGGGTATATGGGAGAAAAACGTTTTGAGATTTCCTCTCTTAAAACATCTTCAATTCCCCTTACGTTTGATTGATAGTTTGACTGGGTATGGAATTGCAGGTCAAAATTGCTCTGTTCTTGGTGGCATGGACTCTACCTCTGATCCCTCCACTGAAGGATGAGATAATTAAGGGGACTGATAAACCAATGTGTGTGATGGTGCTGGCAGAGGTCCTGGCTGGCAGATGTCTGGCTTAGGTCTATCTAGTCACAGGGCAAATGACTTACTGTGTCAGTGACTTATTGAGGGTGTGCTATAAGGAGAAACCATAGGAAAGTCAGGGAAGCAGGATATGGTGGTGGACACTAACCAATGACATGGCTCCAGCCTCAGACTGTTCCTATGGGATCTCTGCAGTGTGAGTGACACCACTGAGCTATCCCATTTTAAAGCAAAGGGGCCCAGGTTGTGTACCTCTTATCAATCAGCCGACAGCCTGCCACCAGGAAGGAAGGTGTAACTTCCCAGGGGAGGGCAATCCTCTGGGCAGAGCAGCTATGAGTTTAATCATCACAGCAGCTGGGGGTGGGGGCTCTGCAATAGACTTCTGGGTGGGGTGACAGCAGTGTTATTTCAACATTTAATAAATGATTGTGCCTTTTGCTCTTCTCTCCCTAGCGGTGCCCTGTCTGGGAATATATGCCATTGCGAACAGTAGAGAATACATGATGCCTGTTCTGGGAAAATGGGCCTCATATTAGTCAACCATAGAAGAGACCGCAGACTCCTGTTGTGGATGTTACTGGGAATGCCAGAAGAATATGACATGCCTGTGTCACATTCAGGAGCTTGGGGGCTCTAGGTTGGAGAGTTGAGACAGTTCCCATCTGATGATGAATTGGATGAGTGGTAGGCACAGTGAATACTACAGAGTAAGAATAGGAAGGTAAAGTAGGGGAGACCTAGGGACAAGACCAGAAGAGAGGTTGAGTCCAGGTGGAGGAAGGCCTTAGACTGTGAGCAACAGGGCATTGCTGATGAAGCCAGCCAGAAGGAAAAGATACACACCCCCAAAACCATTAGAGGAAACAGTGGCCAAAATATTGACCGACTGCTAGATGTTCCTAAAGGAGTCAAGAAATCAGTGAGGACTTCCGGGGTCTGGGAGGTCTTCTGGGGACACCGGGATTTGAGCAATCTCTAGGGGATGATGAGGACTTGGGTTGGGGAAGAAGGGATGGGGAGGGCATTTAGTCAGAGGGAGCAGTACAGGCAAAGGCAGGAGAGGGGGCCAAGCTCAGCATCCTCAGAGCATCACCCGGGGCTCCTCTGTTGGGCGGTAAGTGCCATCTTGCCATCAAGGAGGGGGTTCCAGGGCCCAGAGGAGCCCTCACGGAGACCTGAATCCTGCCGCCATGTCCCCAGCAGAGTCCCCCATGTGTCCTAAAGGGCAAAATTGTTTTTCATATTTAAGTTAAAAATGGATAATTCCACGGGGCTATGAGATCACCTGGAAGGGAAGGGAACACCCCAAGACCGGGGAGCTGGAGAGCTTTGGGTCTTTGTGCTGCCAGGACCTGGGAATTCAGAGACCAGTCCAGGGGAGCAGCAAGATCACCACTCCTGGAGGGGTCCTACAGTTTTCCCTCCTCAGGAGAAGATGACACGCACTGGGGGGAAGTCTAGGTGTGTAGCATGGATGGGGGTAAAACTTGCCAGCCACAGGAGAGGTCCCAGTTTCTGGTAAGTGGCCTGTCTTTGGACTTGTCCTCCGAGGTGGTTTTCTCTGTGGCTCCATTCCCTCTTGCTGCGTGAATACGTCCATATTCTCTGTGTTACGGGCTGAGTTGTGTCCCCCTGTATTCGTCTGTGGAAGCCCTAGCCAGCAGGACCTCAGAATGTGACTGTATTTGGAGATAGGGGATTAAGGTAAAATGTGGTCATACAGTTGGGCTCTAATCCAAGATATCTGTCGATCTTAGAAGAAGAGGATGTCTGTCGTCCTTAGCAGAAGAGGACTTTTGGGTATACAGATGCATGCACAGAGGAAAGGCCAGGCGAGGACACGGCTAGAAGGTGGCGTCTACAAGCCAGGAAGGGACGCCTCAGGAGAAACCAGCCCTGCCAACACCTTCCCACCCTCTCTGCTTGGCTTCTTTCTGCTCTTCCATCAAGATTCCCCTGCAATGAGACCTCCCGGGAGAGCTCCCCATTTCTGGGCTTCCTCAGCCCTCTCACCTCCCTTCTCAGAGCAGTGACCAGCCCTGGGGGCAGGATCTCTTGGTCACTTTCCCCCCAGCTGGCTGGGGTTCTCCTTGGGAGGGGCTGACTTCTCCATCCCTGTGTAGCACAGGCCTGGCCCAGCCCTGGGTGAGTGTGTCCTGCATTGGCTCAGATGTGTTGATGGCTTCTCTGGCAATCGGTGCCTTTCCTAGTTGCCTGCTGTGCCTTTATGTATGCTGTGCTTTCTGCTGCTTCCAGATTGACTCCTGCTCATCCCTGCAGGGCCTGCATTGGTGTCACCTGCTCAGAAGCCTCCTCTGTTGGGTTGGTACAGCACTCTCCTCTACTTCCACTACAGCCCTCGGGCCTCTCTGTTTTTGGCACTGTGTGTCATGGCTCTTTCTGCCATGCCAGGAACTCTCTGCAAGAGAGTGTGGTCTTCCTCATCTTCGTGGAGTCATCTGTTGTTCACTGCACAGGATGAGCTGCCCAGGGGAAGGGATGAAGTCAGGAAAGAACTGGCCAGTCTGTAACCAGAACTGAAAGGAAATTCAAGAGTTCAGAAATTCTTGGGTTTTCTGGGTTAGAAAATAAAACTATTTCTCATCTTTAGCTTCTCCCAGAGCAAGAGCAAGACACAGCCCTGGTAAGAATTCTAAAAGTATGAAGGTGGCACTTTGGTGAGTTCCTCACCGGGAACAGAAGGGCTCCTAGCAAGACAGAGGGCAAGGTCTCACTGAGCTCGATGCTGCCCAAGTACCGGAATGCAGTCTAGAGGGCATGCCTCGCAAGGAAGCTGTGGGCATGCTTGTTGGCATATGGAGGGAGCCACGATCAAACCCGTGGAAAATCCTCATGTCTGAGAGAGCTCTGTTGGCAAAAGTGCTGCCAGCCTAAAAGAGATGGCAATGGTTCAAGATGTCAACAGATCTCTGGGTTCTTGATTTGCTTCAGGGCTATAGAAGCGTGTGTTCCCTACTGCCCCCATCACACGGGATTGGGAGGATGCTGAAGAAGGAAGGAGCTTCCCTGGAGTGGACCCAGGAGTTGGGAGAGTGATGGCAGGGATGCTGTCCCCAGGGAGCAGATCCAGGACCTGATCAGAGGGTAGTCCCTGCCCTTAGGGTGTTGGGGCCTGACAGTATTTCCCAGAAGTGTTTTGAATTTCTCTGGACAGTTGTAGTTCTTGGTCTCTGGATAAAGAGGAGTTGTGGACTTGCTGTATGCACATGACCCTGGACCTCAAGGCTGACGCTGCGATTGGGTGAGGCTTCTAGAGAGTCTTGGGAAAGGCATGTGTGTGTTCAGCATGTGCACAGGAAGTGATAGAGCAGACTGTGGGAATTTAGATTATTATTCAGCAAACATTGGCTCCCTCTCTCTCCTACTAGAGACAATATATTTCCCACTCCATGGATATATGCTGACCTTGGCCACAGGACTTGCGTTACCTGATGGAATGTTGGCAGTTCATGGATGAGAAACGCTTGAAATGTGCTTGTAGTGTTTGGTTTGTCTTCTCGCCATCTTCACTTCACCTGGTCTTTCCCTTGGGTTGCTGTTGTCCCTTTTCTGGATTAGATATGAGACTAAGCCACAGGGACAAGTCAACCCCAGCCAGATCCACAGCTGAGCCAAGCCCATCCTAGATCAGCGGCCTTTCCCAACTAACCAGCATCTTGTGAGTGATGCATGAGCAATGATGTTTTCAGTGACAGAGTTTGGAGTGGTTTGTTATGCAGCTACAGCTGACTGATACACCTTTCTTCTAGGGAGAATAGGTGGCAACCAAAGAAATCACAGCCAGGCCTGTTTTCTGGGTTGGGCGGGAGCAGCACACAAAACAGCACATAGTCAAAGCAGGCAGAGCTGTGGCCCTCGATCCTTGAGCAAGCATCCGTCTCTCAGCTTTCACTTGGCCTCTCTAGGCTCCAGTCTGAATCCCTGTAAGCTGTTCTGAGAATAATGAAAAAGGAGAAGGATGATGGGGCCACGGGTTCACAAAAATACCCTAACAGGATCATTTCCCTTAAATGAAGATGGAATGTGCCTTGTTCTTTTCAGTTACAGGATAATAAACATTCTTTTCTCCTGATCAGCTTTCCTAACTACAGGCAATGCCGTTAACTGTAAAATGCCGAACACGAACTCGATGTACTGTCCCCATTACATTACTATTAAAGCTGCCATCAGACAGTTATTGCCAGTGTTAGTTTTGAGCTACAGAAGGGAGATTCGATTTATCGAAAAATCCCACACCCATGTGACAGATTTATGGGACCTCAGCAAATGTTCTTTTAATGAAAATTGTAATTTTAAATACTCCTCTGAAAATGGTGTCATTAAATCTTATGCCAGCCCATGTATTTAAACAAAATTCAAGTGGGTTTATTGTCTTCTCTTTCCTTTGATAATTAATCAGACGAAAGTTGATCTTTAAAATGGAGTTAGCAATTGCCTTGAAAAATACAAATTCTTGATTCTTTTTCCCATTCTGGCTGTCCCCATCTGCCTGTGGCCTCTGACTGGGTCCTTATGGGGCCAGCAGTGATTTTGCTTAAATAAACGTAGTGTAAGTGGGACTTTTTACATTGTCTGATCACATTGCCCTGTGCGTAGTTCTCCTGTGTCTCCTCTACCAGCCTGTGAACTCTCCTGGGGCAGGAATGAGATCATGTTTGTGTTTGTGCCCCTAGTGCCTCCAAGGGTGATCTACACAGATGGGTGCTCCATTGTTGATTAGGACTGAATTGCAGGGGTCAATCTCCCAAGGCCTTTGGGGAATGGAAACCCCTGATGCATGATTCAATCACATCTGTGCAAATTCAGCACAATTGCTATCGGCGCCCACTTACCATAATGAAGGGTGAGCGTTGGAGTCAAGTATGTGCATGGCAAGTCAGGGTAAGGAAGACGCAAGCGGAGGCCCTGCTCAGGAACATGGGCTCTTCCCTGCTGTTACCCTGTGTCCCAGCCTGACTGGTGAAGACACGAGTGGGAGGCCCTGTTGTCAGGGCTACAGCATTAGGTGGGGATGGAGAGCGAGAACATGCTCTCCCTGCACCCTGGATGACCTCACATTACCACTGGCTTGTTCACATGTCTTCCTCTTTTGCCACCAGAAAAAAGCAGCATGAAGTCCAGAGGCTCTTCATGTCCATTTCGAGCTTGGCCCAGAAGCCATTCATGATTCTCTCAACCCACTGATGTAGTCCTTCCCTGGATTCTTACAGAACTCAAGTTAGGTCTTGGTGAGACGTTGATTATAAAGTCACTCAATGCTTGCTTATATCTCTACACTTTCTTCTGACTGAATTAGATTGTAGCAACAGTTTCTGGTGTCTTTCTTGCATCTTCTGTCAGTTATCTGTGAGAGGGGTGTGTGGGCTTTGGAGTGGGACAAGCCCGCGGTCTCCCCCTAGCTCTGCCACCTGCCTGGATTTCCAGAGCTGATAAGTTCCTGAGAGCTGGGGCCCTATGGAAAGGCCCTCAGTAGGGTGGATAGAGAATCCTTAGGTTTGGGGCAGCCCAGACATGGTCACTCACTGCTAGAGCCTCAGGGTATGAAATGTGACACAGGCCTGGTGACCTGGCTCATGGGTGGAGATTTCTGTGAGCTGATGTGAAGCTGGAGTGCTGGGCAGGGAGCTGCAGTATCATGCTGCTCTCACCTGGAGACTGCAGTCCCTGGGAGCCAGCCCACCACCACAGCCTTTTCACAGGTGGGTCTTTGAGAGTAAACTGAAAGGGTGAGGGTGTGGTGGGGTGAGGGAGCAAAACACCCCCAAACCTTGAATGAGTCTAGCTCATTCTTCTCCCATGCTTAATGCTAATGTGTGGCTGGGTGAGGCTCTGCTGCCAACTTCTCAGAGTCCCAGTGAGTCTTCTAGCAGCCTGGCTCCGATCAACACAATGGGCATCCTCTCCTTTCCCTGCTATCTAGGACAGAGGGAGATGGTCCCACATCCAAGAGTTTTGTTGGGGCCCTCCGAGTTGGGGTTTCAGAGCCTGGCTGGCTGCTTTTGTAGCTCAAAGTGGGCATGAAGAACCTCTGACCTTCACACTGAGATGGCGTGGCTCGGAGGTGGGGGAGGTGGGCTTAAATAGAATATCCTGGAGGCCATTGGTTTGGATTGAGTTCCTGCCCTAGGCTCCACAGATGGAACCAAACCAGAATGGAGTCACTTGTGCTAGGTGCCACGTCATAAAACTGAACTTGGAAATGGGCCAGTTTTTTTAAATTAGGAAAAATTCATCCCAACCAATTAGAAGGGGCCTGGTGTTCCTGAGCTGCAGGCAACATAAGGAAGTCCCCTCTCTTCTAACCCTGTTAGGAAAGTCACTTGGAAAGCACCCATCTTTTGTTCTCTGTCTGCTTCCCTCTATCCTTTCTGTCTGTAAAACCTACCTGCTCTGCTCAGCTCAGTGGAGCATCCATTTCATACATAGGATGCTGCTTGATTTATGAATTGCTAAGAAAAGCCAATTAGATCATTAAACTCATTTTGTTGAAATTTTGTCTTTTAACAGTGGGGAGAATGAACAAAAAGAAACAGCCTTTCAAAATAATCAAATGTACTAACTCCTAGGTAGAGCAGCTTTGTGCATTTTGGGGGAGTTGGGAAAATGATTTTTGTCTTCTTATTGCTTTATGTGAGGAGTACAAACTCAAGGGCCATCAGCAGCTGAGCAAGGAATCATACCGAGTAGGTAGGGGCAGCCCTGGGAAAGCCAGTCTGGCTTCAGAGGGTGGGGGCTCCTGAGGTCTGGCTGCCTTTGCATCCTCAAACATAGGATCCCAGGAAGGTCCTGCATTCTGTGCTTTAAAAAATGTTTAAAATCAGGATTTTAGGGTGGAATATCCCACATTTTAAAAGCTGGAAATCAATTAAAAGTGATCTTTGGACCTAACAAAGCATATCTGCAAACTGGATTTGATTTCAGGCTGTCAGTGCATTCTGCATGAATGACACTGCCCATGACAGGGGTATGGGGTGGGGAAGGCAAGGGAGGAGATGAAGAGATGGAGGGAGAGGGGAGGGAAAGGGAGATGGAGAGAAGGATTACCTGCTCATACCCAGGAGACTAAAGGGGAATAGAGGGTGTGTCTCAAACTTACCGGTGGAGAGAGCTTCAAGTGGGTTGAACTTGAAGTGCTGAACTCCAGCCTAGACTCTGGCCAGAGGCCCCTGCGCATATCCCAGGCCTGGAAAGAGGACTGTCTGGTAGGGAGATGAGGCTTTGTGGACAGGGGCTGCAGCTTCCATAAACATGGGTAGGTGGTTGACAATTTGCGTTATAATAAGGAGCTATGTGAGATGATGGTTATGTTACTCTGCTTCACCAGAGTACCCATCTACATGTGTCCTATAACGTCATGTTGCATGCCTTAAATATACACAATAAGATTTATTTCTAAAAAGAGGAGCTGGGGCCTGTGGCACCCCAGAGACCCTGGGGAAAGGCTTATCTTTTGGAGTACTTTGCCCTTAGATCATGAGAAACAGTGGCCAGTGAGAAATTGCCCCCAACTTCAGCTTCCAAAAGGGAAGTGGTCTTTTTTTTTTTTAAGACGGAGTCTCGCTGTGTTGCCCAGGCTGGAGTGCAGTGGCATGATCTCAGCTCACTGCAAGCTGGGAGGTGGTCTTTAAAAGGGGTGAAAGCAGCCCATTGGCCTTCAGGAGGGTGAGACCACTTCCCAGGGGTGTGGAGAGGAACAGTGAAATGAGGTATGGGAGAGTGTCCACCTCTCTCGGCTCTGCCGGCTGATGCACCAGGCTCCAAACTGGAGAAAGAGTAGCCTGGCCCTGCCCTTCAGGGCTATACCCTCCAGGATAGGCCTGTGAAGGGAACTTCTGTTCTGTGTTCACCTTGGGAATGGAGCCAGCCACAGTCACTGCACAAGAGTGTAGCCCTTGGTAATACCTGGTCATTTCTAAGCTGTGTGGGCTGTGGGGTGTGCAGCCCTTTTGCTTTTGCCCAGACACACTTTCTGTCATGGGCAGATGCTATGGGAGATCCACTCACAGGTCCCTCTGCTGCAACCCAGCACAGACCCAGGGGTCCTGCAGCCTCAGGGGCAGAGCACAACCTAGGTTACAAAGGGGTAAGGCAAGGCCCACCTCCTACCCTTCCCACTCACTCCCAGGGCACTTGAACTGGAGCAACCAGAATATTTGCAAGGCCCTCAAAATGCCCCCTGCTATGAGAAGACCCACTGGTTTCCTGCTGCTTATTCTCTCTGATCTGAAGCCACTGCTGGGGTTAGGCCTTGGGAACATTAGACCTTCAGACCTTCAGATTTTCTCACCAACAGCCACAGCCTAGCCCTGGCTCTGAGGGGCTTACATTTCTTTTCTCCGAGTATAGTTACAAAGTTCCCAATCAGAGAGTGTTTCCTGCTTAACTCTCTCCTACACATTCATGTTCGTTTAAAAATGGGGAGGAAAGGGGCCCTTGGCTTCCTCCTCTTCTCCACCCACTGCTGGGCAGTGGGTCTGTTTTGGCAGCCACAGCTTTGCAGGCAGCAGCAGCTGGTTGCCATGGGCACAGGAGGTCACTGATTCCAGGGAATGCTGGGAAAGCCATCTGAGTGCTGCCTCGTCACCTTGTTTTCCTCCCTCTGCCCACGGTGAACTCTGGGTGTGCCTGACTTGGGTGTGCATTGTTTCCATGCTGTCTGTATGGCTTTGCTTCCTTTGTCTGTATCGTCATATGATGGGAGGTTCTGCTTTGGAAAGCTGAGCACTAAGCTCAGGCCTAAGGAGAGGGCAGCACTGCCACTGTTGGATGAAGTCTTCCAGGGCTAGAGAAGCTGGGTGGAGTTTCTGGGTGGAGTCTCTGGGTTGCAGTCCAGCTTTAGCTTCTCTGAGGAACATTGACAAGAGTCCTTGAAAAGAACAGGATCCAAGTCTTTGCTATTGTGAATAGTGCCTCAGTAAACATATGTGTGCATGTATCTTGACAGCAGCATGATTTATAATCTTTTGGATATATACCCGTACCCTAGAACATAAAGTAAAATAAAAAAAATATGCAATCAAGGTGCTATAAACTTTTAACAAGTTAGTGATGGAAAATATTTCTAAAAAGTAAAGTCTTCTCCTATTTAAAAAAAAAAAAAAAAAAAAGAACGGGATCTGGTCGGGCTGTAGCCTGTGGCTGAAATGCAGTTTGGATGTTTGTACCCTCCAAATCTCATGCTGAAATGTGATCCTCGCTGCTGGAGGTGGGCCTAGTGGGAGGTGTTTGGGTCATGGGGGCGGATCCCTCATGAATGGCTTAGTGCCATCCTCACGGTAATGAGTTACTGACAGATCTGACTGTTTAACAGTCTGGTGCCTCGCTCCTTTCTCTCACTCCTGCTCCTGCCGTGTGACACGCCTGCTGCTCCTTTGCCTTCTACCATGAGTGGAAGCAGCCTGAGATGCTCACCAGATGCAGATGTTAACACCATGCTTCTTGTAAAGCCTGCACAACTGTGAGCCAAATAAATCTCTTTTTAAAATAAATTTCCCAGTCTCAGGTATTCCTTCCCCACCCCCCCCCAAACAAAATCTTTCTCTGTCACCCAGGCTGGAATGCAGTGGTGTGATCTCGGCTTACTCCAACCTCCACCTCCCAGATTCAAGCAATTCTCCTGCCTCAGCCACCCAAGTAGCTGGGATTACAGGCACCCACCACCATGCCTGGCTAATTTTTGTATTTTTAGTAGAGACAGGGTTTCACCATGTTGGCCAGGCTGGTCTTGAACTCCTAACCTCATGATCCGCCCGCCTCGGCCTCCCAAAGTGCTGGGATTACAGATGGGAGCCACTGCGATACAGCCAGCCAATGGACATCTGGCAGAAATAGAGTCAGAAGGAGCCTGCCCTTCCATAGTGCCTTCTTCTCAGCCTACCACATGCCTCTTCCAGGAGCTCCACCTCCGGGCAATGTGTCAGAGCAGAGCATGCTTCTGTGGGCTGAGACAGTGCCCTCGGCTGATCCCCGCAGCAGGCATGGAGGAAACGGGAAAACTTCATCAGCACATGGAACAGACCAGGCAAATCCACCCAGTGATCTAGGCTTGAGTCACCCAGGCCATTTGTCTGGAGGTTGAAAAAAAACCCACAGATGGTACAGTGGCAGTGTGGATCTTGGTGGTAACAGCCATCAGCATGTCTTCCCTTCAGTCATCGCTCTGGCATGAATGGGATGTCCTCCGTATCTGCCACATCATTTATCCTGGGGTCTTTAATTGCTTCTCTCCTGTTGGGTTCTCCTCCACCTTTTTTTAGTTTCCTTTTTTGTTGGCATTCATTCTCATGTGGTGGAATACATTCTCCAGCTTTTTATCTTTGAGAAAGGGTCTGCTAAATGTATATTTTTTTGAAAAGTGCACATCCGACAATGATTTTTCCCCACTCAACACTCATAGGTATGGTTTGGCTGAATGTAGAGTTCTAGGCTGAAAGTGATTTTCTTTCAGAATTTTGAAGGCACCCCTTTACTGTTTTCTTCCTGTGTTACTGGTAAGAAGTCCAAAGCCATTTTGACAAATGATCTTTTGTTTGGGCTGTTTTTTTCTTTTGGGTATTTTTTAACTTTTTTCTTTGTATTAAGTGATCTAAATCACCACAAAAAAGGAACATGGTAGAGTATGTTTTCATCCGCTGTGTTGAGCTAATGGGCAGGTCCTTTTAATGTAGCAATTTATAAACTTCATTTCTGGGATAGTTTCCTGATTAATTTCATCAATTATTTTCTTCCTTCTATTTTATCTTCTCTTTCTTTCTGGAATTCCTGTTACTTACGTGTTATATGTCCATTAATTTGCTATTTTATTTCCTGTTTTCCAATGCTTGTCTTTATACTCTACTGTCTTGGACGTTTCCTTAATCTTATTTTTTAATATTTCTATTAAATTTTTCATTTCTGCCATCATGCTTTAATTTCTCAGTAGCCCTATTTTGTTCTCTGAATTTTCCTCTTTTATAGCATCCTGTTCTTGTTTCACAGATGCAGCATTTTCTCTTATCTAATTCTGAAGAGATATTAGTTTTGTAGCCTTTTAATTTTTATAGTTTTTGTTATCCTGAATGGTCATCTCTTTTTGATAAAAAGTGGGAGTCTAAACAGGTGACAGAAGTCTAAGTTCCTGGGCGAGCCTTGTCAACTTGGAGCTTCACTATAGAACTCATTGAGGAGCCCTTGTTGAGAGTATATTTAGGTCTTTCTTCTCGGACTGTGTAGATTCCACGGAGAAGAGTTCTTCTGTTCCTTTATGGAGAGCTGTTTTAAAATATGGATTGGAGGCCAGGCGTGGTGGCTCATGCCTATAATCCCAGTACTTTGGGAGGCTGAGGCGAGTGGATCACCTGAGGTCAGAAGTTCGAGAACAGCCTGGCCAACATGACAAAACCCCGTCTCTGCTAAAAAAAAAAAAAAAAAAAAAAAAAAAAAAAAAAATTAGCCAGGCGTACTGGTGTGTGCCTGTAATCCCAGCTACTCGGGAGGCTGAGGGAGGCGAATCGCTTGAACCTGGGAGGCTGATGTTGCAGCGAGTGGAGATCATACCACTTCACTAAAGTCTGGGCAACAAGAGTGTAACTCTGTCTCAAAAAAAAAAAAAAAGGATTGCATTATTTTCAGGTGTGGTGAGGCCAACAGATCAGGAGGCAAGACGTGCCACATAGGGCCACATAGGGAAGCACCAGGGTGGGTCAGGAGGCAGAGGGAATGAAGGGAAAATGTGGGCAAGGACCCTTATTGTGGTTTCTGTGGGAAAGAATGGGCGAGACAGTGTAAGAGGGTTTAGCAATGGGTAGTTTGAATAATCTCAGCCACCTCTGCTGTCGAGGGGCTGAGCCCACTTCTGGTCCCTGGTGCTGAGAGTATCACAGTAGGTGGGTAGTGGTCTGGAGTGTGAGAGCCCCATAAAGGAGGTGGTTGGGGTTATAGGCTCTGGATTGGTTGGTTTGCAATGGAAAGGCACACTTGCAGGTGAGTATGAGATTGCTTGCAATCTCTAGGAGTTAGCTAGCCCTGGGAGGGGCGGGCCTTCTAGGGTCAGCAAGGCCCCAGATGTCAAAACGTCAGAATGCAGAATATAAAAAGAGATGGTTCATGCAAGGGTCAGAGTCCCACTGCTGACATTCTGGATACAGAGGGCAAGGGGCCTCTACATTAATCATGCCACATGCATACAATCACCCAGACAGCTGTTTTTGATCCAATATTCACACTTTTTCCAGTGTCTGGCACGCCCACTGCAGGCTTCTATGGAAGGGGAGGAGGGGCAGTTTCCAGGGGCACAAAGTGGGTCAGGGGTTTCTTATGCACTCTCCCAGCCCTTTCCTTTAGCCTACCCCTGCCTGCCCATAGCACAGAAGACCCTGGCACTGCCGGCCCCTGAGGAATTTGAGCAGTGGTGGATGAGGTTGGGAGCGTGGGCAACTCTGGCAGGGAGAAGAATTTTATCAGTGTTATTGTTTAAAACTGTCCGTGTGTGGTGATAAAAGCAGTAGACTAACTGGTCATCGGTTTTATTCTTGCTTTACTTTTTCTATACATAATGCACGATCCTACCACTTGCAGTAGGGGCCGATGGCTTCCGCTGTTGTCCCTGTCCCTCCCCTGTGGCATGTGACTGGCCTTCAGGATTCTGCAGCATCACTTGGGGTGGGTCTCCTTTTCCTCTGTTGCTGGCTTTAGATCTGACTATCTTGGGTCTACTAATTCAGGCACCTCCAGCTATTGAAGTTTAATTGCTGCTGTCTTCTCTCCTGTTCTCCCATCTCTGTGGGTTTATGATTTTAACAAATCCTTTAATATAGTTTTAATGGAATTTCAGGAGGGAGAAAAATTAGATAAATACATTCAATCCTCCATCAGAAACCAGAAGACTCTTTAAGAATTATTTTCATAAACATCCTCATAACCCTAATGCTTCTCTGGAGCATTCTGGATCCACAGAACCTAAGCCAGAAGGACCCCAGCATATGAAGATTTTTAAGTTACAGCAGCTGAAATTTGCTACCCATCCATTGAATCCTGCTGACTTGTTCACTAGGCCCCTGGTGTGAAGAGGTGGTTTGCATGGTGGAGGGGACTTCTGGGACCATAGGTTCATGTGCTTGGAGCATTGCACAGCTCAGAAATGGAGGGTGGTCTTCAGGGGACCCCACCACATTCATCCTCCCCACCCTTATCCCCTATTTCCATTTTTCTACCATCAATCATTTAAGGCATATATTGGATCATATTGTTCCCCTGCTTAAAGCCCTCCAGTGCCTTGTCTCACTCAAAAGGTGCAGCTTTCTGACATGAACCATGTAGTTCTGCATGATCTGGGCTGTGTTTCCTTCCCCTTGTCCTCTACCTTCTTCTCCTCACTCACTCTGCACCCCTCATGGGCTGCCCTGGGCTTAGAGGGCTCTTCTCTGCTCTCCTCTTGCCTAGCTTCCCCACTTTCTGGTCTCAGATTGAGTGTCAGCTCCCAATACAGCCTTTCCTGAGCACCCTTCTGTCCCGGCCCTGCCTCCGCTGGGAGTTCCTGCCTGCTCTACATCAGGCCAAGCCTGGTCCGTGTGGTTTTACCTCAGCTAACATCTGCCCACACGGGAGGGGAGGCAACGTCCAGACTATAGACATTCCCTTGTAGCGTGAGAGGAAAGCCCACAAGAATCCCCACACAAGGGATTGACTCAGTTATCTGTAAGGAGATCCAAGAGTGGGCCCAGAAATGTGCAGCTGAAAACTTTGGGGGAAGACTCATCAAATGGCCCAGGCGCAGTCCTGAGAGGGTAGCATTGTGAAGTGACTTGCAAAGGTGGACAGTCCTGGGCGAGAACCTAAGCTCTGCTCTTCTTCGTTCTGTGCTAGTGTCATTTAAATGTCCTAAGCCTCAGTACCCTCACCTGTAAGTTGGAGATAGAAAGAGCAACCATTTCATAGTCTGGGATTTGGAGATGGCATTGGCGAGGGCTCTCTGGCTCTTCCTGGCACAAAGAAACTCGGTACACAAGCAACCCTTGCCCTCTGGAGGTTCCAGGAAGGTGCAGTTGGTGGGTGCAGAACTGTGGCCTGACCTGGATGGTGGACAATGGTCTTGAAAAGAACTGACAATGGAGGTGGAGTGCAGGGAGGATGCACTGGATGGTCCAGAGTAACGGTGCAGGGAATGAGAGGAGGGTTTTAGTCCCCAGGACTGGTAGGGGTTTCTAGAGGAGATGGGCTCAGACAGCCATGGGTACAGGTCCCTGGTGATGTGAACCAGGCGGACACTGTGCAGGATGCTGTTGCTGGGTTCATCAGCAGAGTGGGGAGTCAGTGATGAGTCTCCTCAGCATGCCACAGCCGCTCCCCGGGGACTCCTAGCAGCTTCCTGGCTCACCTCCTTTGGCAAGAGATGCTGCGATCTGCAGAGTGTGGGCTCTGTCTCTGCGTGTCTGCTGATGCCAGCTTCCAAACTGGCATTTGACGGAGTGGTGCTCCTGTGCCCCACTCCGAACTACAAACAGAAGCGAAAGTCTTCTGAATTTCCCAAGGCAGAGAAAAATACGGAGCTTTCACTGCAAGCAAACGTGATGATATAGTTCTTTCTCTGTTTAAAAGTCTCATCAAGGAGATGGGAGCCTAGTCAGTTTTTAACAGTTAACACCATAGCATGGGAACAGCCTTTCTTCCGGCAGGATGAGACTTACGTTTTCATTTCTCATTAACTTGTCTCATTTCCGCTAAGATTCTATTCCTGAGAATTGCCTCGGTCTCTCTCACCTCCCTGCTTGTAGCAGTTTCAGCAGGAAGTCAGGATACAAGGAGGAAAGCTTGGTGCAAGGTCTTTGGACCTTTGCCTGATCTCTCTGGGTTTTGGTCTGAGATGCGGCATCTATGAAGTGGTACACTCTGGATGCGTTCAGGCCAGCACACATCACCCGCACACACCCACACTTTACAGTGGTTCAGCTGGTGGGGCACGCTGCGTTCCGACATCTGTCCCAGGTGAAGAGAACCTTCATGGGGGGTTATGCCGAGACTGGGGGTGGTCTCTATAATGCACCTGGCACAGAGCCTGGCAATTAAAGGTGCTCAACAAATGAGTGACTAAAAAGGAGAAATAGAAAAACTGATTTCAAAGAGCAACGCCCACACTCAAGCGGAATTTTCCATTGCAGACTAGGCAGTGGCCTAGGGGCATAGTGGGATGGGGCCAGCTAGCACCCCTTCAGTTGATAAAAGCGAGCACCCACAGAGGAAATGAACTGTAGCGACTGGGGTAAGGGAGAGGGAAGACTTCATCTTAGTTCCCAGGTTTCAGATGCCATGGAAAAGTCTAGAACGCTCTTTGGAAAAAAGAAGTGGCTGAGTAAGCAACGTTCTCCTTAGCCCCCAATTTCTTCCTCTGCAAAAAGAGGATTGTAATGTACGCTCTTGGTTGGTATAGTTAAATGAGATAAAGTGACAAGTAGCTGAGAAACTAGAAAGCATCTAGGAAGATTCCTCCCTCTTGCCCAGAAGAGTCTCTGGCTGTATGTGGTGGAGCCAAGACACACATGAGGAGTGTTTTTTGAGGAAGAGTTTTGGTGTGACCACAGATAGAAGGGAGGGGCCATAAAGCATGTGTGGAGAACAAAGCCTGGGAGATTCAGCCAAGGCTGGAGAGGGCGGGGAGGAAGGGGAGGGTGGAGTGGGGCAGGTCTCTGGAAGGCAGCCCTGCTAAGAGGCTGGGGACCCTTGTTCAGGCTGCTCCAGACTGGTCAGGCTCGGGGGTACATGAGACACTTCCAGAGTCCTGATGAATGATCATTTACTAACAAACTGTCTCACTTGTCAGCAGGAACGTTGGTGGCCTCTGCTCATTGGCCAAGAGGAGGGCCACTCTGGAATGCTGTCAATGAATCTCCCAGAAGTGCATGGACATGTGCATACACACACGCGTGCACACACACACACACACACACACACACACACAGATATACATAAAGCAGCCACACCCTATGCCATTGTGGCTTTAATTTGCATTTTCTAAATGGCTAATGATGTTGAACATGTTTCCACATGCTTATTTGCCACTTGTACACCCTCTTGTGTAAAATGTATCTTCCTATTTTCTACCCATTTTCTAATTAGATATTTTTAACATTGGCTGTTGCATTTTGAAAGTTCTTTTTATAGTTTAGATATTAGCCTTTTGTCAGAGATGTGCTTTGCAAATATCTTCTCCCAGTCTAGAGCCTGTCTTTTCATCATCTTAACAGGACCTTTATCAGGGCAGAAGTTTTCAGTTTTGATGAAGTTCAATTTATCAATTTTTCCTTTCATGAATTATGCTTTTGGTATCACATGTAAGAGCTCCTTTCCTAATCCTAGATTCTGAAGATTTTCTTGTATTTTATTCTAAAAGTTTTATGGTTTTATTTTACATTTAAGTCCATTATCCATTTTGAGTTAATTTACAACGTGTAAAACTTACACTGAGGCTTGCATTTGCTATGGGTGTCCAACTGCTCCAGTCCCATTCGTTGAACAGGAATCTTAAATATTTTTGAAAGCACTAATCAGTCATTTTAATATTAATATTTGATAACTCACTTGTGGTCACTCATAGGTTTGTTTCTTTTGTCTGTTTTTTCTCTTGATCCTATTTTTCGGGGGTATACCTGTTAATATGTGTTTGGATACCGGACATTATAAATCAAACATCATAGTGACTATAGATGATGGTATTTTCCTTCATAAAGTGTTTATCCTATCCTCCATCAGTGAATGTGGAATAACAGACCCCTTTACTTTGTCAAGGGCTGAATACCTTGAAATTTAGTTTCATGCTTTGTAGGGACTGGTTTGCCTGTTGTGCACATGCCCACTTTCAGAGTATAGCCTTTCCAACCAATATCCTGGAGTATTTACCAAGGATCATCTTCCTATGTGGGTCAAAAACTCCAATTTTTATTTCCCCAGCATCCAAATCTCTAATCAATTGCATTTCAGATACTGTCTGCTTGGTTTCTTTGTCTTTAGCCCTGTGTTGCATGAGGGTGCTTTGGAGGGTGGGGAAGAAATAGATGCAGTATGTTTGTTTGACTTTTCTGCACCTCCCTACTTTCAGGTCTCTGAAGCCTTCACTTTCTGTTTCAGCATACTCAGACTCCAAGTATTGTCTCCTCTGTCCCGTGAGGTTGCCGAAAGCTCTCCCAAGCTTTGAGGTCATCCTCAGTCGAGCCCCTGCAGTCTCCCTGCTGCTCCAATAGCTCACCCATGCAGGGGGCACAGGGCTCACTCAGGGCACCCCTTCTCTCCAGGACCTGAATGCTTAGGGCCTGCCTCTTCTTATGGCTGAACACAGCCTTTGTGTTTTGTTTTGTCCTTTGATGTAAGTTATTTCTAGTTGCCTTTGCCTGGAGTGTTAGTCTGCTGTAAGTTGCTCTGTCATAGTTGAAAGAAGTCCTGCAGACCCTGTGTTCTGACCAAGGTTTGCCTGACTCTAAATTCCTTGACCTTTGTATTCTAGCTAAACTTAATATAGAGTTTTCATGAAAATACACCCATAAACAAGGAAACTCTCTGATAGAAGATTCACACACAAAGACAAACACACCAATTCATGCTTCATGTATGTCACACTCAGGGTTTTCTACTTTTACTGCACACATCAGAAAACAGCCACTCTGGCTACTTTTGAGGTGATGGTCTTGGTCCTAATTTAAATACAAAAAGGAAAACACCATGGCTGACGGGAGGGCCTGGCATCTCCTGTGTCCTGGATGGCACCAGCCCCCCAGGCATGCGGAAAGAAGCACAGTCCCCTGGAGCTATGCCATCTGCCCTGGGGCTCTGACCCATTCATGCAAAATGGCTGCACCTCCACCCTTGCTATGTGGTGCTGTCCTTGGAGTGCTTTACATCTTCCAAAGCCACGTGACATCTGTGGACTCCCCAGTCTAGTAAAGCAAGAAGGGGTGAAAGGGGTGCCTCAGTGGAGCCATGTCTGTTCACACCCACCCATCCACTTGGCATGTCTTTCTCGGTCACAGGACTCGCAGCGTGCCACGCCTTCCTGCTGCTCTGGGAGTCTCTGTCAGTTCTTCTTTCTCCTCACTTAGGATCTTACCTCTCACCACATGCTTGCTTGTGTCACCCACTCCAGCCAGACCACAATCCCTGGAGATTCCTGAAACTCTCGAGGCATCTCGGACCTCTGCTCCTCAGCAATGCCAATCAACACACTCCTCTCTTTCTTCCTGCCCTTCTCTGGGCTGTCACATGGGTGTAAGACACCACCTCAGGGAAGCCTTCCTGGATCCTCCAGCTGGGTTAGAGGGAGGCACCTGTGGCTGGGGACCCGCCCCTGCCCTCTGCCGTGGCACTCTCTGCCCTGCTGCCATTTATGCTCTGTTTCTGTTTAGGCCTCTGGCAGTCCTTGGCTGTTTTCCAAGAGGCAGCCCTTACCATGGGGTGGTGCTGCTGAAGTCAGCCTGAGGCCAAGCCTTTCAGGCTGAGCCACCAGCTCCGAAGAGCGAGCACAAGGAGGGCCTAAGGAGACATGCGGTCTCCTTTTAGGAGCTGGGCTGAGGACCCTGGCAGGGCTTCGGTGGACTGAAGGAGAAAAGGGGAGTGAGGACTTTGGATCTGCACCCGTGGCATGGCCAAATACTGGACAGTAAATATGAGCCAGCAGGTTCCTGGGTCAGGGTACACCAGCCTGGCGAAAGCATCACACCCCCATCTCCTTGTGCCCAGATGGGGAAACTGAGACTCAGAGGGGGGTACCCAGGCCACTCCACCCTCGTCTCAGGTATTGGAATTAGGTGAGGCCTGGATGAGCCCTTAAAACCATCATTTTGGGACCAGGACAGGATGATTCTGGAGAGGAGGGGAAGAGTGAGCGGATGGGACATGGCACTCAGGATAACTCGGGAAGAGATCTCATCACAGCACCCGGCAGGAGACAGACGGCACAGTCAACTAGGCTATGAGGAGGGGTTTTAATGAAGAGACTCTTTACAAAGGTGTGAGTGTAGGCAAACCACGAGACAGTGCTGTCTCCTAGGCCTCAGAGCTTTGGGACCCCAGGACCCAGGATGGAGGGTGTCAGGGGAGGGGGTCACCGGGACCCAGAGATGAGTGAACTTCCTGACAGCCTCTGTTCACTTCTGGAAGACATGCGGGCTGCCCTGTTCCTGCTGAGGGAGAAGCAGCTGGGCGTTTCTACCCTGACCTCCCGCTGCCCTGGCCGTCTCCCTGTCCCTCTAACCTCTTCCTGGGAGTCTCCCCTGGCCAAATCCAACCCAGAGCAGAGAGCAACGCAGCCACGTTAATGGTTCCTGCGGGTCAGGGCAGGGCGACGAGGGTGAAGGCGGGGAGTGCAGGGTACAGGGACAGCTGGGGGAATAGCACTCTGTAGTGAGGGTGGGAGGCCTAGAGCTTTGCCATTTATGTGTCCCGGGTCCCTGGCCCCACTGTGTCTGCATATAAGGGGGCTGATGTGTGGCCTTCCCGAGATTCCCGGCCCTCGATCCCACTCTGCTCTGCACGCCAGACTCCAGGAGGTCAGCACTAGGGTTCCAGGCCCTGCTACTCCCAGGGCACACCCAGCTTTTCCCTCCTGGGAGCCCTAGAATTGGGTCGGGGTCTCCTTTCCCAGTACCTTTACTGCCTCCTTCTTGCTGTGCCAGTAAAGGAAACAGCTGGGACAAGACACAGGGTGGAGTCAGTCAGGGAATAGGTGTGTTTTCTCTGGGGATGCTGGGGCTTGGAGAGGTCACTCACCCACCTCCAGTTATGGCCAGGAGCAGAGCACTGCTGAGACTCACAGCCCACAGGGAGATCCGCCGGTTCCTGCCTGGGGTGTGAAAGAGGGAGTCAGGTGTTTGGAGGCCAGGCAGGGATACCTCGGCTCAGAGAGAAGGCCGCCATCCTTTCATTCTTTGATTTGTTCACTCATCATTTGTTTGCAAACGCTTACTGAGCACGCTGTGTGCCCAGCACATATCTAGACAAGCAAACAATCATGGTGTGGGTTTCAAGGGAAATAGGACAGGAAATGGGAGGGGAAGTGACAGTGAGGATGGTTGACAAGCCTCTGGGGTGGGAGGTGATCAGGGAAAGCTTCTTAGGAAACAGGAGTCTGAGCTGGACTTGGAAACACAAATAAGGTATCAGTTCAAGGGCAAGGCTGTGTCCCCAGCACAGGACATGCACAAGAACAGAAGCATGGGGCTGCCCGTATGCACTTGGTGTGCCTGGGGAGGAGGGGGCCCCCGAGGAGGGTAGGCTTTATCTAGGGGCATTCGGGAGCCACTGCTGGTTATAAACAAGGAGTGTCACAGGTAGAATTGCTCCTTGAGAAGGAGTTCAGAGTGTGATGTGGCCCAGAGGGACAGGGAGGCTAATGGGAAATGTTGCTGTAAGTTGGATGAGAGATGAGAAGGCCTGAGAGTGGAGGTTAGAATGAAACTATGGGAACACATAGAAGACTTATTTAGCAAGACATGGTGATTCTCCATGCTAAGTGGAGGCAGATTCCCGGTTTAGGAGGCTGAGGGCATGAGTGGGGCCATTTGTTGAGAAGGGCCCTGGAGGAAGAGCAGGTGTGGGGGTTCGATGGGATTGGGCATGTTTCACTTTTTCTTTTCTTTTCTTTTTCTTTTTTTTTTTTTTGAAATGGAGTCTTGCTCAGTTGCTCAGGCTGGAGTGCAGTGGTGCGATCTCAGCTCACTGCAACCTCCACCTCCCAGGTTCAAGCGACACTCCTGCCTCAGCTTCTTGAGTAGGGATTGGTCATGTTTCTAGGCATGGCATCTCTGAAAACCAAGAGGCCTCCCAGAGTGATGTCCTACAGGCAGATGCCTCCAAGGCTCTGGAGCTTGACATGAGGAGATCAAGAAATCCCAGGAGGTGCTGCCTTCACCCAGGGTGAGGATAGAGAACAAAAAAACCTTGAGTTGGGCAAAAGAGAATGACAGAGACAGTAACGGCTCTGGGAGTGCAGGGCAGGGAAGCAAGAGGCTGGAAAGCATGGCGGCCACTTACCTGGGCAGAAAGTGGGGTCATTGCAGGAGAGGAAGTAAGTCCTGCAATCGGCACAGCTGGTGACCTTCAGGGTAGACTGTATGTCTATGGGAGGGGAGGGACAGGGCTAGGGGTGCCAGGTGTCTTTCAACCCTCCCCCAGGCCCAGGCCCCTTGCATACTCACCACAGGACTCATTGCAGGCTGCCAGGGGTGAGAAGGTAGAGAAACTGAGGTGTTGGGGAGGCAGACAGCGCCAAGGGGGTCTGGGGTGCAAGCAGGAGATGGAGCTGGGGAAGGTGTTCATGGGCAGGAGTGGGGCTCCTGGGGATGGTCGAGGGGGCTGCAGAGTGAACTCTGCGTGCCTTCGGTCTTGGCAGGTGCGGAGGGCTGGGCCACGTGCAGGGATCGTCCCCACCCCTTACCCTTCTCCTTCAGCCCATCAGATATCTTATTCAGCCTCGCAGTGAAGAGATTCTTGTGCATGTCGATCTCTTCCAGAAGTACTGTTTTATCTAGGTAGAGCAGGAGGGAACGGATGTTCAGTGCTACAACTTGCTCAAGGTTGGGTTTTCAGACCCTTGTTTCTAAATGGAAGTTCCAGAGAGCACACAGAGACAGACGGCATTCATCTCCCACCTTCACAAGACCACCCACCCATGGCCACATGGGCCTCTGAGAGTGACTTGGAGGGTCGGCCTTTGTCAACCCAAGCCCCAAGGCCCTGGGACTCTTGACTTCCTCACCATCTCGTAATGTTTTGATGGCTTGGTGTACTTGAGTGAAGAATTTGGCTGTTTCTTCTTCCAAATGGTCACGATCTGAGGATGAGATACAAGGTAAAAGAGAAGTCAAGGGCGTAAGATCCCAGGTCAGGTAAAGAGGCCAGATCCAATTCCTGATCTCCTGTCTGTGCCTTACCAAGGTACCAGGGTTTGAGAAAATTATTATCCTCTAGGAACAGAGAGTGAACGCTTTGAGAAAGTTCTGTGGGTGGCCCCGGCGTCCCCCAGAGAATCTGAAGGTCGTAATCTATCCAGGCAGACAGTTCCGGCCAGCAGCGGAGGCAGTTCTTCCCTTCGATGGCGGGCAGCAGACAGATGATCAGGAAAGGCACCATCTTCTGGGGTCCTCCTACTGTGCCCCAGTGCCCTGCCTGGAAGTTCCACGTGGAACACTGGTGTTCTGTCCCCCTGGGAACCACATTCTCTTGGCAGCACAAAGTGCATTCTGCAGGGCAAGGCAAGGCCCAGCTGTGGAGTCACAGTATGAATCCAAGCTTTGGGACTGGACCTAAGTGGGAGCCTTGGTACATAGTTCCTCCTTTGAACTTGGAGTCACTTGTTCAGCAGGGAAGGTCCTTGTGAGGATCAGAGAGACGGCTGCACTGCCTGGTGGTGGGTGCTCAGCTATCTTGACTGTGTTCATCTGGTGTGGAAGAGTTTAATACGACTGAAATTTGAGAGGCAGAAAAGAACAGCACAACAAGAGGGTTGTTGAGTGAAGAGAATCAGAATCTCTTCACAATTTTCCACAAAGGGTCAACCAAGGAGAAGTTGATGGAAAAAACATGTTTTCATGGCATAGATAAACTGACAGCTGTCTCATGTTTGGTCGAGCCAGAGGGGCTTAGCTTCTAATACCACAGTGCAGGCAAAGAGTATAGACAAGTTCCAGTCAGCATTGCACAGAAGTGCAGACAGAGAAGCCACGTCCAGAGCAGTGGTTCTTTTGTGAAATGCGCCCTGAAAAAAAGCAAAACTCCCTACTCTTTTGTCATAAAGAAATCCAGTGGGATCCTTGTCACTCCTCAGCTGGCAAGCTTTGCCCTTCCATGCCATGATTCTGAGTGCCTTGGGCTGGATCATGGGCAGCTAAGACCACCAGGCATTTAAGGAATGCCTCTAACATGACCAAGAGACAAGAACCATAGCAAGAATTCAAAACAAAGGCAAACAAAAACAGCAGGAAAAAGGAAGAGTACAGAGTTATGACAAGAAGCAGAATAAAACTTAGAACCTAGCTAGGCACGGTGGTTCACACCTGTAATTCCAGCACTTTGGGAGGTTGAGGTGGGTGGATCTCCTGAGTTTGGGAGTTCAAGACCAGCCTGACCAACTTGAAGAAACCCCGTCTCTGCTAAAAATACAAAATTAGCTCGGTGTGGTGGTGCATGCCTGAATCCCAGCTACTAGGGAGGCTGAGGCAGCAGAATCACTTGAAGCTGGGAGGCAGAGGATATGTGAGCCTGAGCCTAGATCATGCCATTGCAACTCCAGCCTGGGCAACAAGAGCGAAACTCCTGTTAAAAAAAAAAAAAAAAAAAAAAAAAGCTTAGAACCTAATTACAATTAAATTGACAAAATACTGTTTTTCCCAGACAAGAAGAAGTTGCTATGTAAAAGAAAGAGTTATTAGAGTCTAAAAATATGATAGCGCAAATTTAAAAATTCCATAGAAGTGTTGGGAGATCATTTCAGAAATCTTCCAGACAGAAATACAAAAAGACAGAGATGGGAAATAGGAAATAAAAATAAAATACAATTAGATAATCAATCCATGAGGTCCAACATCCAGCTAATACAAGTTCCAGAAAGAAAATGGAGAGGTGAAAATTATTTATAATAGAAGTTGTGTAGGAAGTATATTCAGGAAGAGATTCTATTGTATATACAGAGGAATGTGGCATTGAGGTTTGCTAGAAGAAATAGTTGAGGCTGGCCGCAGTGGCTCATGCCTGTAATCCCAGCACTTTGGGAGGCCAAGGGAGGTGGATCACTTGAGGTCAGGAGTTCAAGACAAGCCTGGCCAACATGGGGAAACCTCGTCTCTACTAAAAATACAAAAAATTAGCCAGGTGTGGTGGCGTGCACCTGTAATCCCAGCTACTTGGGAGACTGAGGCAGGAGAATCGCTTGAACCTAGGGGATGGAGGTTGCAGTGAGCTGGGATTGCACCACTGCACTCCAGCCTGGGCAATAGAGTAAGACTCTGTCTCAAAAAAAGAAAAAAAAAAAGAAGGAGAAATAGTTGAATTAATAAATTCAGGCTGTACTAGTCAGGTGGGCTCTGTGATGAGAGGGTGATTCCGAGTACTGCAGAGATGTTGCTCTATCCCTGGCTTTGTATGGAATCACAGATGAGGAATAAGCCTGTTTTTTGCTCCTAAGTCAATATCTCTGGAAAGGCAAGGCCTGGAAGGGACCCAACACAAAACTTCCATGTCCTCAAGATGTATCACCCTCTAAGCAACTAGTGTTTTTCACACTAGAAAGCTCATGCAAGACATGGTGTTCAGAATTTTTACTGGAGTTTCATTATGTAGGTGCGATTGACTGAACCACTGACCATGTGATTGAACTTGATCTCCAGGCCCTGTACCTCCCTGGAGGTTGGGCTGATATTCCCTGGTTCAAAGCCCCAACCCTCTAATCACATGGTTGGTCTTTCTCTTGTGGTCAGCTCTTTTCCTGAGTCATTTTGTTAACATAAAAGGATATGGCTAGGTAGGGACTCACAAGCCCACCATGAATAATAGACCCCCTTATCACTCAGGAAACTTCTGAGGATATAGAGGTTCCCTCTCAGGCACTAGGGACAAAGGACAGCCAGATTCTTTGCCATACAACAATAGCACATAAAGTTCTGATTACCCGTTAACATTTGGGCATAATTCGTTCAGATCTAGGCTTTGTAATGCTTCTTGGTCTTCTGGAATCTTCTGGGAGGATCTCAAGTCCCAGGCACAAGATTTTGTTTTGCCCATGCTGAATTGTGGAGATATTAGAATAGAGGCAATTAGAAATCCAGGGACGAGTGGAATATGACAAGGGCATCTATCTTAGCAAATTAACTCATTTGGTTGGTAAAATCATCTTAGAGGTCATTGACCTGCAAATCCTGTCCAGTTATTATAGGTACCTTGTTTGAAAGAACAACATTTGATACATCCAAGAGGCTGGCACCTGGTTGGTCAATGCCTTTATAAAGGGTTGGATTTAGTTGTTTGATTTTTTTAATGGAAAAATTACAAAAAGTTCATCATCAGATAACCTATCATAAATGAAATATTCATTTCATTTTCTTTCTGGTTAAAACTTGTGTCTTGAAATGCTTTGTTGTATCTACTTAGAATGATCAATGGGGATGCCTGGGGGGAATCTCTCTTGCAGAATTTGTTGGTAGAGAACATTAAAATTGCATGAAGCCAGTCATGTAATTTTAATGACCATCAAAAGGATTTTGCCTAGAATTGGGAGGAATTGAAAGTGAGATGATGCTTCTGGGAAAGGTTGAAACCTTGGGTGTTCAAGGAGGCAAGTTTCTGGATCTATAGGGCACTCCCCCGTCTACCTCTGCTGCTGGGCAGAGACATTCTCTCCCTAGTTAGTGGCTGTGGAGAATCTGCAAAACACAGGGCGCCTGGCTATCTCCTTCTGGTCCTAGAGAGTCATGCAGGGCTAGTGCTGGCGGTGGCCTTGCCCAGGACTCAGTGTAGCCCATCCACTGCTCTAGGGAGAAGTGGCTGAGGCCCTGAGGGGAACAGATGAGTGTTCACATTCATGTTTTGTGCCCTCCAGACCAGTGCCCGCCACCCCACTCCTATTCCCCTTTCTCTTGAATTCTTTCCATTTTCCTGACATTGAGTTCAGCTCTGCATCTGTGAAGCCTGCTCAGGTCTCTCCACCCACAGAGATTTCTGCGTCCTCTCATCTTTGTCAGGGGCCATGTTTGTGTCTTTCATTAGGCAATTAGCAACATGCCAGCTTGTGACAGGCTTTCTGTTGATTCAAAATGTCATTAAAATCTGCCGTAACCTATACTTTCTCATGCCTCATCAGCCTGCTTCTAAAAACAGGTTACAGTCACAATAGCATTTCCTTGGGCCATCTCCTTTTTGCAAGGTCTGCTCTCCTGGTTCCCCTGGCTGTCAGAGTCTGGGTGGCCCTCAGGGGCTGTCCATCTGATGCCATGATGCAGCTCATATGGCTGGCCTGGGATGTCTGCTCCTCTCTCTGTGACGCTGGACTCACCTGCCACTCTCCACACACCATGTTCCCAGCTTCTCCCCTGTTTCAGTGAAAGGGGTTCTTGCTCCTTGAAGGAGCCCAGGGTTCACTTGATGGCCTTGATGAGACCCCGGGCCCTGACCACAGCCCTGGAGAAAAGGAAAAATGGCTCCTCTCATTTAGCCACAGGCCCACTGCAGAACCTCTGTGTCCCAAGCTCTGAGGAGGCCCAAGGCCGCTGGCTATCTTCTCATGGAGGTGAGTGGCAGTCCTGGAAGCATGCCTGCTCATCGCCCTCTTGGCTTCTTACCATAGCTTCTTTCTTACAAAGCTCCTCGTCCGCAAGGATGAGCCTCCCCAGGAGTCTTGCAGACAGGTCTGAACGCTAAGGTAACTGAGACCGGTGGGGACGAGGACTGCATTTATGCTGGTCAAAGGTGATTTTGATAGGACAAGCTCTGGTTCCCAAATGAGGTATTTGTTTTCTCTGGAGAAGGAGGAGCAGAGATAGAGGCCCTCTGCCCAGGCATGGGATGTCTTTACCCTACCTCCTTGGGTTTTTGGATTTTGTTTGGGACCATGAATACATCTGAGGATGAGAGCACCATATCTCCTCTCTGAAGAGGTGGTCGTCAAAGCTCTCATGATAAACACCTGAGGTCAGGAGCACATGGCCACTGCCAGGAAGGGGGAGCATCTTTGAAGGACAAAAAGGGCTTCCTGCCCAGCCCTGCTGACATCCTTCTCTACGGCAATGTGTTCTCCTTGTTCGGGAAGAATGAGGCTCTGGTCTTCCCACACACATCTCTCAGGGGTGGTGGCACTGCAGAGGGTCTAGAGACCCCTCCTCCGGTTGGGTGACTGCCCCTCTCTCAAGGCAGGCAGGGTGCTGTGTAGTGCTCCCCGGGTAGAGAAGAATACTGCAGACATTAGGAACATTGTTGTAGGAATGGAAGGGTCCTGTCCCTGAAACTTACTAATTACACCTGTTTCCTTTTAGGTTGTGGCAGATGGTACGTTTCCAAAGAAGATGGAGCCTCATGTCCCACCCACAGACTCTTCTGCGGTGGGAACTGGCCACTCCCTCAACAAGAGGTGGAGTCCAGTTCTCCTCCCTTTGATTTGGGCTAACCTTACGGACTTGTTTGTAATTAGTAGAATGCAATAGAACTGACTCCTTGTGACTTCCAAGTCTAGGTGAGAATGGCCCTGCAGCCTCCACTGGTCCTGCTGGGAAGCTCATTCTCTGGACGTTCACTCCTGGGACGCTCCTTCTTGGGATCCAGCCACCATGCCGGGAGAAGCCTTAGACACATGAAGAGGCCACGTATGGATGGTCTGGGCGACAGTGGTCCCAGTCCAGATACCAACACGCGAGTTAACAAGTCTCTATATGACTCCAGCCCCTAAGCCTTTCGAGTGTTTTAAGGCTCCAGATATTGTGGAGCAGAGCAAAGCCACGTCCAGGCCTGTGTCCTTTCATCCAGCAAGAGATTCTGGGAACACAGGGCTCTGCAAAGTGCACAACACAAAGACTTGTTCATTCAACAGGGGAAGGACTCGGCCTTATTAGTGGTGGCCCGGGCCCAGTGGGGCCCCTAGCTGACGGGGCCCTGCAAAGCAGGATTGGAGGGCTCAGTTAGGGCAGGAAATCAAAGTGGTGGTGGCCTGTTGCTGCCTGTGTGGCCCCAGTCCTGGGGACTTGTGCATGGAGAAGTTTGGGATCTCCAAGTGAGCTTTGACTACAGAACACCCGGAAGCCACACAGAAGCTCACAGGCCTAGGCCCCAGTTGAATGAACACTGTGGCCACTCCCACCCACCCCACCCTCCAAGAAGAAAAAGAGATGGAGTGAAAAAGGCTGACAAGGTGCACTCTGACACTTCCTGCTGGAGGGTAGGATGGTGGAAATGGGGAATAAACCTTCATGCTATCTTTGCTCAGATGGATTTATTTCAAATCTTGTTCAGACATTTCTTTTCTTTTTAGATAGGGTCTAGTTCTGTTGCCCAGGCTGCAGTGTGCAGCATGATCTCTGCTCACTACAAGCTCTGCCTTCTAGGTTCAAGCGATTCTCCTGCCTTAACCTCCTGAGTAGCTGGGACTACAGGTGCATGTCACCTCGCCTGGCTGATTTTTTGTATTGTGTTTTAGTAGAGATGGGGTTTCACCATGTTGGCCAGGCTGGTCTCGAACTCCTGACCTCAAGGGATCCACCTGCCTCAGCCTCCCAAAGTGCTGGGATTACAGGCGTGAACCACCATGCCTGGCAGACATTTCCTTACTGTATGATCCTGGGCTCGATGCTTCACGTCTTGAGCCTCAGTTTCTTTATCTTTAAAATGTGGCCAATTAGAGTGCCACCTCTGGAGAGTTTTGAGATCTCTGTCAAGTGCTTAGCATAATGTAGGCCCTCGAATCTTCTAAATCCTTTCTCTTCTCTTTGGAAGGAACTTTAGGTAGCTGGGCCCAGTTGCCAATAATGACAGCAATGCATTATGAAGGGCATGCTGCGTGCCAGGCACAGAGCTTAAGGCACAGACCCCTTTGACACCACCGTCACTGGGAAGCTGCCTGCTAGTAGGCCAGTGTGCTGGGGCAGGGGAGTGGATCAGCTGCAAGGGAAGGCCTGCAGTGTCACTGACTAAGCTTCAAAGGAGTCTCTTGGCATCAGTAGAAAATATGAGGTCCCAGGTGGTAGTGCTCGGGATTCCTCCTGTTGGTTCTCCAGCCACATGACTGGGACCTCAGGCATGTGTCTGTGCCATACACTCATGGGTGAATATGTCCATACCTAAGGGTGAGCCAGCACGAATCACAAGAACTGACTGCTATTGGCATTTGCATCTGGGAAACAGTGGATCCCTCTGGGGCCAGGCATATGGCAAGGTATTTAGCTTTGAAGGCTGTGACAGGTGGGGCTGCTGTGGGCCAGGCCCTTGTGGAGACTCCTCTGGTGCCCAAGGAGAGGCCTCATGACAGAAGAGAATCCCACACTCACGGCTGCTGGGCGAGTTTCCCAGCCTCCCCGGGTGTCTCGCCTGGCATGTGGCCTTCCCCTCATGGCTGTGAAATGCCATTTATTGTGTGCCTGCTGCCTGCCAAGGGCTGTGCCAGGAGCTCCGCAGAGACGATGGAACGTAGAGCCTCCTGCCACCCTGGGAGCTGATGCTGGCTCTTGCAGGGCCTGCTAGGAAGATCGAAACTGGAGAGTAATGAATGGGGCACGCACAGCCATGGTCTAGCCACGGGCAGATGCTCAGCAAGCGTCAGTTGTTGTTGTTAGGTTTGGATTGTTGGCTCTGCAACCACTCAGGGGAGGGTGCACTAGGGTCCTGCCTTCTCTTCCTGGTCAGGGGCTGTGCTATGGGGTGCTGCTGCCTTCCAGGTCCCGCTCCTTGCCTTCCTGATCAGTTCCCTCCTCCCTGCTCTTTATCCTCCTTACCCTCGACTGTATTCCAGTATTCAGCAGAGCTATGGGATGCATTTTCTGATGGAAGGTTCCCTGCAAAGTGGTGAGGAAGGTGGTCAGTCTGGTCTTGGGCATCTGCTCTCAGCTCCTTGGGTCTGCGTGCCTTCTCCCACTCCTCCCCAGACTCTGTTCCTGGAACCTTCTCACCACTGTCTGAGGCAGTTGATTTTTGGAAAAAAAAATCTGCCCTCCATCACTTACGTGTCAGTATGTACAAGCATGTATCCTTTCTGCTGGGGGTGTTTGACTTCTTTGCTGTGGCTGGGCCTTGCCCTTTGGGGTTTATGCATCAAGGGGACACAGTCATCATTTCAGAGCCTGCTGTGTGCCAGGTGCTCTATCCACTGAGTCACATTTAATCTTTACAGTAAGTGTATCAGTCAGGATAGGCAAGGTCAGGCCCTGGTAACAAACACCCGCAAATCTCAGTGGCCTAAAACAACAAAGATTTCTTTGTCTTTTATGTTACTTATCCATACGGCAGAGGTCTCTGGTCATTAAAGCCTCTCAAAAGCCGAGCAGATGGCACAGTTCCTCCCTTGGGTGTTAGGGGCCACCCCGCCAGGGGGAGAAGTGAGTGTAGGAGGGTCCTGAAAGCCTCCAGCCGGGAAGTGGAAGATGTCATCTCCACACACAGGTCATGCACAGATCTAATTATATGGCCTCTCCCAGCCTCAAAGATGGCACCTTATGATGTGGCCGTGGTGGGGGGCTCCTGCCGAGGACCTGCCCTGAGGAGAAGTGGCAATGTCTGGTGACCAGTGTGGGGGACTCCCAGCCCAGCCTGTGACGAAAGTCTGCATTCCCACGTGACCCATGGGAACGGGAGTCGCTCCTGCAGGCAAACAAGGATGAAACAGCAGACGGAACCCAGATCCTGGACCCGAAGATCCATGCTGTGGGTGAAGAGTTTCATTTTCCCAGCTCATTAATCTTTATTGGAAAAGTCATTTGGAGGATTTTAAGAGGGTATTGGACCCACACAAAGCTCCAGCCTAGAAAATGATCACGTCCTCAGGAAACCCAAAGAAGAAACATTTGGGAGCAGTTGATGACATGGTCCCTGCCCTCTCCCCTGCTGTTCCTCCCAGAGAACTCTGTGACTCCAGAGGGGGCAGCAGAGACAGAAACAGCAGGGGGCCTGGGGCCTCCATGTAGAGGCCCACTGCATGCTGAGTTCATGCCAGCGCAGGGTGCTATCCTCACTTTACATGTGCCGGAAGCAGGGCTCAGGTTAAGGGACCTGCCAGGGCCACACAGCTAGGAACCTCGAGGTGAGGTGATCAGAACCCCATCCTGACCCTACTCCCTGCATTCCCCTCTAAAGCCCTGTAAGATAACCCCCTCATCCTCAATGCCCCTGGCCCAGGAGCTCTTGCCTAAGCAGGTGATTCTGGGTAGGAAGATCTGGGGGTATTTATGGACCTAAGAGCCTCTCAAGAGGCTCTCAGTGCCCAGCAAGAATGGATGGCTGAGTCTGGCAGTTTCCAGTGCAGGGAATAAGGCCGGCTGGCTTGTGGCTTGGTGAGTCCCAGAGAGGCAAAGAAGGCAGAGGCCAGAAGCAAAGGGAAGACTCTCAGGTCCTGGGAGTGCTGTGGGTCCTGGCCCAGAGGAAGGGGGTGCCGGGTGGTGTCACAGGGTCCATGCACTGTGTGGATCCTGGGAGCTTGGAGCATGGACCTTCAGGCCCCACTCCAGGCTGGGGCAGCCGTTCTTGAAAGCTCCTTCCACAGCAAGGAAACCCCATCACTCCAAACAGGCCCTGAGGAATGAAACATCTGCCACTTACTTTTTCCTTTCTGCTTTCCCCCTCCTCTGGCATTTTGCCGAAGCCTCCAGACCAGGTGTGCTTTGTAGGCCACAGAGCTAAATCCTCAGAGCAAGACCCTCTTCCCTTCCCCACTGAGCAACTTCCACCCTGCTCAGTGCCCTGCAGAGCCTGGCAGGGTTGGAAATGGACAGGGTTAAGTGTGTAGATACTGTTGCCCTCGGTCTTCCAAGTAGCCACGTGTGGCAGGCACGTCTATCTCCATTTCAAAGGTGGGGAAACTGAGGCCTAGGGAGATTAGAGTGGCTTGCTCCAGGTTAGCAATGGGTGAACACAGTGGCTGCCTGGTTAGCAATGGGTGAACACAGGTGTCTCACCTCAAGGCCAGTGCAGCCTGCATACCCATTGCTGAGAGAGGAGGGAGGGCCCAGAGGTGTGGGGGCCGTATAGGGTGCAGGGCAGCATGCTTCCCAGCTCCTGCGTGGTCCTCCTTCTTCTGCGGCGAGAGTGTGGCCCACTGGGGAACCAGGGTTCTCTCAAGAAGGGGTGGGGAACTTGTGGGCCGCATTTTGGGGGAAGCGGGGTTGGCTTTTGACTGGGGACGGGCAGCCCCAAGTTGACAGAGTGGAGGCAGCTGCTGCAGAAGAGGATTTCTCAGTCTTGAGGGAACGCAGTTTTCTGACAGGTAGACTTGGGTCACTCAACTTTGTAAGGAATGGCTTTCTGACACCTGGAGACCCCATCTGCAGCAGTGTGGGTTCCAGACTCACAGAGATTCAGGGAGAGTCTCAGCACAGCCCCTAACCAGCCACATGGCCTTAGGCAAGTCAATTACCCTCTAGGAGTAATAACAGAGTTGTAATGGGAATTATTTAAAATAGGTGGTGGAAAGAACTGAGCCCACGCCAGCAGGTAGTAAGCATGAGTGCCAGTGGTGAGCTCTGTTGTTATTACTGCAGTGGGATGGGGCTAGGGAGTGGCTTATCACTGGAGCTCATCCAGCAGTGATGGGATGGTCTGGCTGGTGCTACAGGGGAGACCTGCAATGGGAGAAGGTAGAATCTGACCACATTTAGGTCCTTTCATCTCACTTTTGATCATGTTTTTGAGGTGCTGGGTGATCCCTGGGCAGGTTACATGGTTACATGGCCCTCTGGGACATCAGTTTCTTCCTTTGTAAGCTCTCCTCTCTTGCCAGGGTGAGAGGATGGCAATTCAATCCAACAAGAGTCCTGTTGGTGACTGAAGCACTGTGTCTCAGAGGGAGAAGGAAGAATGGCTTTGTGCTGCAGAGGCAAGGGGTTAGGATGACTTTCCTGGGGCACGGTGGTTCTGCGGATTCTTTGGGCTCTGATCTAAGCCCCTCCACTGGCTTTGATCCAGGGGCACTGGCTTGAGAGCCTCATCTTCCCTGCACTTGGCTCCGGTGCTCACTGAAGCAGAGTGCACAAAACTCCCCGTAAAATCCTGGTAATGTGGCTCAGAATTGGGCCCTGCAGGGTTATTAGAGCCATCCATCTTAATTATACTGAAAATCACTTATGCGTTTTCCCTAATAACACTGCATTCACATTTCCCAGCTCTGAGCCGTCGCCTGGCAGGGCTGTCACTCTCAGGGTGGAGTGTTTTCTGCAAGTCACATTTCTTTATTCTCTCTCCCTTGGTGGACTGGGCATGACGGGATCCTTTCCTGTGGGCCATGGATGCAGGGTCAGGCCCTGGGGAGACTGAACCCTCCTGAGTGCTAGGTACTGCCCGGATTCTTCACACCCAGCATGTGATTTAACCCTTTGCATAACCCTGTGAGATCCATGTGCTTATTTACAGATGAGAAAACAGAGGCTGGGAGAAGCTAATAACTTATGCAAAGCAACTCCCTCAGAAATGGGGATTTCAGGAAGAAAAGCTCCTCTTCTGCTTTCCTTTAATGTGTTTGCAGATGCCCCGTCCACCCTTCAACCCCACCATTGCAGTTTCCATTCTGGCTTTGCCAGGGAGCTGTGAGAAGAAATACTTTCCTCAGGCTGGGTGAGGTGGCTCACACTTGTAATCCTAGCATTTGGGAGGCCAAGGCAGGTGGATCACCTGAGGTCAGGAGTTGGAGACCAGCCTGGCCAGCATGGTGAAACCCTGTTTCTACCAAAAATACAGAAATTAGCCTGGCGTGGTGGCAGGCGCCTATAATCCCAGCTACTTGGGAGGCAGAGGTTACAGTGAGCCAACATCACGCCACTTCACTTCAGCCCGGGCGAAAGAGTGAAACTCTGTCTCAAAAAAAAAAAAAAAAGAAAAGAAAAAGAAAAAAGAAAAGCTTTCCTCCCTTGGTGCATCCTCCCCATAGAGCCCCAGAAAACATGAATACAGCACACACGTAGACACATGCACAACACACACACATGCACGCACACATTCTCTCTCTCTCTCTCTTTCTCTCTCTCTGTCCCAACTACCGACAACTCCCTCCCTGTCTAGTATAGGGTCTCGGTTTCTCTAGTCAATGGGAAGGGCTAAGGTTGGGTCCCTCACTCGCTACTCACATCGGGGCAACCTTGAAGGTGACAGTAAATTGGACCTTGCGCTGCCCGGGAAGAAAATGGACTTGCGGCGAGTCTCAGCAGGCAGGAGCCGGGGCAGGCCTGGGAGTAGACCTGGAGAGCTCATGTCTGTGGGTGCTCCAGTCTGGAGGTTCTGGCCTGAGGGGCTCCTCCCACGGTCTTGAGACTACTGGGTACATAGAAAGCAGAAGCCAAGAGACAAATATTGGGAGGGAGGAAAAACAAGACAGATGTAGTGTATGCCAACCACACGCCATTTTGCCCTAGGGGAAATGAGTGGAGACTGAGCTTTGAAGGGCTTGGGCCGGGAAGAGAGAGGGAAGAGGGACGGGGCAGGAAGGCCTGAGCGCGGAGGTGTGGTGTGGGGAGGGAGGGCAGGGGAGACAGGAATCAGGCGGAGCCTCTGCCTGCCCTGGGATCAGCAGGTGATTCAGGGGAGGTGATTCTTGCAGGTGAGGAAGCGGGTGGAGGAGGCAAGAGGGAAGAGTCTGGCAGGGATCAGATACGGGAGTTCAGGCACGATTTACTGCCAATGGGAGGGTCACTCAGAGGGGGCTCTAGAAAGGCAGGGGCAGAGCCCCGTCCCTTCTGGGGCGGAGGCCAGCAGCCGGCCTTGGGCAGGAGCAGGCGCGCTGGGAGCTGAGGTCGAGCCGGCGGGCGCACGCGAGGGGGCGCTGTGGGGCTGCACCACCTGGTCGGCCAGGCCACGCCCACCCCGCTGAAGTGCCGCCGGGGTGCGTTTGGGGCTCTGGGTGATGGGCCCGACCGAGGATAGGGGGCTGGGAGGGTCGGCCTCGTGTGCCTGATCAGTCCTGTGGGGCCAGGTCACGCTGGGCACAGAGCCTTTGCTTGCAGCTGGGCTAGGGCCAGGTGACCGGCTGCTAGAGGGCGCTCAGCCTCTCCGGACATGGCCTGGCTCCTGGGTTCAACGCGCGGGGCCCTGGGTTGCAAGACTGCCGAAGCGCTTTCCAGCACAGATTTCCAGGGCCTGCCCTGTGAGGTGCCCCTGACGCCCCCACTTCCCTTTGCATCCCAGACACTCTGGTCCAGGAGGTGCAGAGTTCAGGGCCTGCAGAGCACGTCCCCCCACGAAGCCATCCTTGGGCGAGCACCAAGAAAGCTGGCTGATGAATGGGTTGCACCCGGAGGTCCAGACAGCTGCCTGGCCTGCTGAGTCAGCTCGGGAAAGCTGCCGAGGCAGAAACTTTTTTAAGAGTAGAAAAATAAGGCGCAAGGCTCTGGCTCGGTCTGTGGTGAAGGAGTGAGGTTTGAGAGAGGCCTTGAACCCTGGAAGACCCTGGAGGGGCCTGGAGCTCCCAGCCGGGCCTGCTCCAGCCCAGGAGGGAACAGCAGCAGCACAAGTCCGTGCTAGATGGAGGCTTCATTTGTCCAGAGCCCACCAGGCGCCTTTGGGAACTAAGATGTGGGTCTCCCGGTTCCCATGTGAGGATTCCGAGGCCCCGTGGAAACCCATCACGACATCCAGCAAGGTAGGATGGACCCGCTGGGCCTGGTGTGGAGTCCCGCCTGTGCAATTTGTATACTCACTGCCTCCTCAGCCCCTCACACCTCCCCTCTTCGGCTGCTCCCCAACTTGGAGACTGGGAGTGTGGCCGGAGGCTTCCAGAGAGATGGTCAGGGCTCTGCAGAGAAACAGAATCAGTAGGATATACACACACACACACACACACACACACACACACACACATATATGATATAGTATATCTATGTATGTATCTATGTATGTATGTATGTATGTATCTATCTATCTATCTGGAGAGAGAGAGAAAGAAAAGAGGAGACAGGCTGACGAGTTCAAAATCTGCAGAGCTGATGTGCCAACTGGAAGGCTGCCAGGCAGGAGGAATTCCCCCTTGCTCCAGGTAGGGTCAGGTCAGCCTTTTCTCTTATTCAGGTCTTCCACTGATAGGATGAGGCCCACCCACTTAGGGAGGGTGATCTGCTTTACTCAGCCTACTGATTCAATGTTTATCCACAGACACATCTACAATAATGTCTGAACAAATGCCTGGGCACGCTGTGTCCTGGTGGAGTTGATACGTAAAATAGGCAGAGCTGCTGCAGGTGCCTGGGCATGAGCTCCACCAGTCTGTTTTTTCATTGGTAAAGGGCATGTCGTGAGCATGACTGAGGCTAAAGAGTGGACACCATCTATAAGCCATGATGTGTGTGGCCCATGGTGGCTCTGTCGGACTCACCCTGGGCAGTCTCCATTAGCCCTCCCAGAAGGGACCATGCAGGCAGTAGTATCAATGCTTTTTTTTTTTTTTTTTTTTGAGATGGAGTCTCACTCTATTGCCCAGGCTGCAGTGCAGTGGCACAATCTCGGCTCACTGCAACCTCCACCTCCCTGGCTTCAAACAATTCTCCTGCCTCAGCCTCCAGAGTAGCTGGGATTATAGGCGCTTGCCACCATGCCCGGCTAATTTTTGTATTTTTAGTAGAGACAGGGTTTCACCATGTTGGCCAGGCTGGTCTCGAACTCCTGATCTCATGATCGCCCACCTTGGCCTCCCAAAGTGCTGGGGTTACAGGCATGAGCCACCGTGCCTAGCCGGTATCCATGCTTTTAAGTACTCGCCAGCTGCTCCTTGGCCAGGATGACTGTAGCTGATGTCTGCAGGACTGATGGTGATAAGCTAAGATGACACCTGCTCCCTGGGGGCCACAGAGCCACCATCTATAGATCTGTGAGGTCACTGACCTCTAGGGTCAGTCGGTCCCACAGAGGCTGATTTTATCTAAGGGCAGAGGAGCCAGGGAGAGTTATGAGCAGGGCTCAAAGCACATCACATTTGCTTCACGGAGACGATTGGGGTGCTTCCCTTCCCTGTATGGTGATGGGTCCCAGTCTGGGCTCAATGGGTAGCCCACAGGCCTCTGTGCTGGTCAAGGACGGTAACTACAGTGGGACGTTCGTCCCACACCTCCTGCCCTGATGTGCCCCGAAACCAAATCTGATATGAGGAACGCCTGTACTTAAGTATGTAAAAGATTTAAGGTATTTTGAAAACAACTATGTAGGGCTGCCAGTGGGGAACAGATGTCATACTGGCACAGAAACAACTAACTGGGACCAGCTGCATCCTTCACTCACCATCACCTACACCATCCAGGAGAATGGCATTGTAGAGAATAAGATGAGGGCCATGAGCACTCCGGGCCTGGAAATGTGCTGGTCACCACCATTCTAGATAAGAGGCTTCTTGTTCCCCACTACCTGCAAAACTCAGTTTCCTCACTGAGTGGGGCACAAATCTCTAATAGCCACATAGCTGCCCTCAGGGGTATGGTCTTACTGGGGAGTCCAGACCTGGCCATGGGAGGCTGTTCTGGACACTGCCGTGTGCGCAGAGCTGAGTTCCAACTACAGGCAGCCATAGACCAGCTTCCTGCACAGCTCTGAGGCCTCAGCCAGCCAGAGTAATCCTGAGCTATGTTTTACCTGCCTCTAACATGGTCCCTACCCTATCTATGCACCTTGCGTTTTCTGTAAGCACCCAGCATCCAGGACAGGGCCGGGCATAGTGTAGGTAGGCAGGAATGTTTATTCAGTGAATGGATGAATGGATGGATGGCTGGGTAGTGAACAGATGGAGAGGTGAGTGGATAGATGAATAGGTGGGTTGATGGGTGGGAGATGGATGGGTGGATGGGGCCAAAGGGGAGCAATGTCAGTATGGGTGGAGGGAGCTTTACCCATTGTTTTCCCTACCACAGGGCAGAGGCTGTCTCTCCTCTAGGGCTTGTGTGGCACTGGGGTCCCCTTTGTTCTCTGTCTTTGAAAGGCCAGGGTCAGACGGGCACCTGATTAGGTAGGAGGCAGGTGATGTCTGAATCCCTTTCATACTGTGGTGCTTGATTTACCTGTACATAAAATGAGAGCCCACACCCTGACCCTTGTTGCCATGGCAGGGCCAGGGCAGCACAGAGTGTGGGGTCCCAGGGATCTGCTGCTGGGTTTCCAGTAAGCATGATGTCATTCCAGAAAAGGAGAGCTTCGGGGTCAGTGGAGAAAGCTGGAGATGACCCAGGGAATAAACTCAGGGAGACAAGGCATCTTGGCCTCTGGTTGCGGGCTGCAATATGAGATCTGGGGAGGCAAGAAGGCTGCTAGGGAGTGGAGCTCCCAGGCCTGCCCTTCCTTCCTCTGAAGGCTTTCGGGCTGTCCACCTTCCATCCTTGGAGAGGCCTCCCCTGGCATTTGAGATCCTTGTGAACTCCCCTCTGTGGGGAGGTGGGGTGACAGGCATATCTTTCTTGACCAGTAGCTCTTTCTCAGATGTAGGTACTGATGCAACCCTTTACCATGCTATGTGTCTCTGTTAATTAGCCAGGGCCTGCTCTGTGGTGACTCAGCATGCTTTGCCCTCCAGTCTCCCTGTTTGATGCGGGGCATGTGGGCTACTCTGGTGTTTGTCTGAACTATTGCTGGATGCCCAGCACAGGTGAGCACCAAAGAGATGCTCTTGGGTTCAGGAGGCCCAAGAGGGGAGTCATTCACTCTCTCAGGGCTCCTGGTGGGGGCTTTCTGCGTAGATGCTGAGCTGACTAATTGAAAGAAAAAAGGGCACAGGTGCGCTTGGTCCTCCTACCTCTCTCTCCCCCACTGTCAGGGATCTGTGTTGTTCTTGGGGTGAGAAGGGGACAAGGCTGAGTTGAGTGGGTTATGGAATGGCTGCAGGGGGATGATGCCATCTGCCCGAGCCATGGGCCAGGTGTGGAATCTTGGGGCATGTCAGAAAGGAGAAAGGCTTTGTGGCCAGACACACCTGGCTTACAACCCCCCTCTCAATGCCATGCATGTGACCTTGGGGGCATCCCTTAACCTCTATGGGCATCAGTGTCCTTATCTTCAAAAACGCAAATGGCAACATCTATTTAGGATATTTCTTATTAGGATTGATGAGATTTTATTAAAAAATTTCTAGCACATGGCAGGCTCCCAGAAAAACTAGCTCCTATCATTTTTTCCAATGCAAGTAGTTGCTGGGTGAGCAAGACTTCCATTTCCCAGCCTTTCCCATGTTGCAGAACACACAGAACTGTTTGTCTGGCACAGGGGTATGTGGAGGCAGGATGTGTTAGGGGGGTATGTTGGCTGCAGATGCCCCTCCTCCTGTCCACTGGGAGCCATTCCTGGCCAACTTGGTCTCCCTCTGCGGCAACTTTGAGCTGAAGATCCTTGCCCAGGGGTCTACATGGAGCTGAACCGCTCTCTCCCTGCCTGTCGGGTGCTGACTCATGTCTTCACCCAGGATGGATTCCAGACAGGACTCTTGAGGATGAGGCAGAGGCTCCTTCTTCCTGCTGTGACCTCCTGCAACCTGCACACATCAGGGGCACGGAGGAGGCAGTTGATTGTACTAATCATTTCACAAATGCCTCCTCCAAGCCAGGCAGCCTGCAGGGCAGTTTGCATGCATCGTCATCACAAATCCTTGAAATCTCGAAAGAGAGAGAGGCACAGAGAGATTAATTTCCCACAGTCAACAGCTGCAATGAGCCAGATCTGGATTTTAAGAAAGTTTGAATTTTTAAAATTGTGGTAAAATTCACATAATAAAATTTACTGTTTAAGCCTTTTAAAATATACAGCTCGGTGGCATTAAAGTACATTCACATCGTTGTGCAACCATCACCACCATCCATCTCCAGAACTCTCCATTTCCTCAAACCGAAGCTCCATCCCCATTCAACACGAACTTCCCATTCCCCTCCCTCCAGCTCCTGGCACCCCCATTCTCTTTTCTCTCCATGGATTTGACTATTCCGGGCATCCCATATAAGTGGAATCATACGGTATTTTCCCCCTATGATTAGTTTAACATGATGTCCTTAACATGATGTATCATCCACATCATAGCATGTGCCAGAATTTTCTTCTTCTTTAAGGCGGAACCACATCCTTTTGTGTGTGATACCACATTTTGTTGATCTGTTCATCCCTCGATGGGCACTTTGGTGGCTTTCCTTTTGGCTGCTGTGAATAATGCTGCTAGGAACATGGTATGCAAGTATCAGTTCGAGATCTTGCTTTCAGTTCTTTTGGGTATATACCCATCTGTGGGATTTCTGGGTCAGATGGTAATTGTATGTTTAACTTTTTGAGGAAACTCCCTGCTGTTTTCCACAGCAGATGCACCATTTTGCATTCCCACCCCAGTGCACAAGGATTCTAATTTCTCCAGATTCTCAATGCTTGCTATTTTCTGCTTTGTTTTGTTTGTTTTCTTTTCATTTGTTTTTTGATAATAGCCACGTGAATGCAAATGGCTCTATTGCCCTGGGGATTGTGGGAGGTCAGGAATGGAAGCGCTTTGAACACAGCAGTAGGGAGGCAGCTCTTCCATGTCTCAGCTTTGAAGCATCTGTTGTGTCTTGCCTGTCCCCTCTTCCACTTCTTCCACCCCTGCCAGGCTGGACCACTGCGCACCGCTGCTGTCTCCTGTCTTCTCTTGGCTTCCCTACATGTCTTTCCCTAGACAAATCTGACCATGTCACTGACCAGCTTGAGGGCCTGAGCATGCTCTTTGCCACCTAAAGGCAAAGGCCCTTAAAAGCCCCCAGGTTGCACCACTGTAGTGGGTTTCATGTGAGTGGTGGCCTGGTCAGGATCTGGCCTTGCCCACCTCCCACCTCACCTGAGCTATGCTCCCTACTGGGTACTTGGCATCCAGCCAGCATACCCGTCAGGTCCAGGAGGCTGCCCCTACCCTCCTTGTACCTTTGCTGTTCCTATGCCTGGAGTGTCCAGAGCCCCACCTTTCATCTGGGGAGCACCCACTCATTCTTTGAGACTCTGCCCAGCCTGCAGCTCCCATGCGGGCTGACCTTGCTCCCATGTGCCCCCCCCAACCACACAGGGCATATATGTGCATGTATGTGTGGTTGCAGGCATGTGTGTGGGGCATGTGCATGGAGTATGAGGGCATGTGTGTGGGAGGATTGTAGGAATATGTGTATGTCTATGTGTGTATGGTTGTAGGAGTGTGTGTATTTATATATGTGGTTGTAGGAGTGTTTGTGCATGTGCGCATGACTGTAGGTGTATGCAGGTCTGTGTGTGTGGTTGTAGGTGCCTGTGTGTACATGTGTGCATGGTTGTAGGGGCATGTGTGTGCATGTGTGCATGGTTGTAGGAGTGTCTGTGTACGTGGTTGTAGGTGCCTGTGTGTGGATGCGTGCATGGCTGTATGGGCATGTGTGTGCATGTGTGCATGATTGTAGGAGTGCATGTGTCTATGTGTGTGGTTGTAGGAGTGTGTGTGTGGTTGTAGGTGCCTGTGTGTGCATGTGTGCATGGTTGTAGGTGTATGTGTGTTTGTGTGTGTGTTTGTGTGTGTGTGTCTATGTGTGGTTGTAGGTGCCTGTGTGTATGCGTGCATGGCTATACAGGCGTGTGTGTATGTGTGCCTGGTTGTATGTGTGTGTGTGTCTATGTGTGGTTGTAGGTGCCTGTGTGTATGCGTGCATGGCTATACGGCCGTGTGTGTATGTGTGCCTGGTTGTATGAGTGTGTGTGTCTGTGTGTGGTTGTAGGAGTGTATGTGTCTATGTGTGTGTGATTGGAGGGGCATGTGTGCATGATTGGGGAGTTTGTAGGAATATGTGTTGTGTGTATTGGCCAGGTTGTGCTGTATTGATAAACAACCGCTTATCTCAGTGCCTTTACAAAATAATTTAGTGCTCCTTACAGAAGGTTGGCAGGGGCTCCACTCTTACTGTCACTCAGGGACTGAGGCTGATGAAGGTCCCATCTCATATGAGTTCTTCCATCACCGAGATGAATGGAAAGAAGTGTGGTAAGGCGTGCATTTTCTCTTAACACTCCTGCCCAGGAGTGACACATGTTGTTTTGCCTTATGTTTTATTGTTCAGAACAAGTCACGTGGGGAGACCTGGCACACTTGTGAATAGCTCTGTGAACAGCCATGGGGGCCGTGAGCCACTGGGGATCAGTTGGAAGGGCCTTCGTTCCTCTCTCAACACCTGGGAACTGAGGCAGGACCCACGGTCCCAGGACGAAGTCTGGAAGCACAGACCGGAAAGCTGAACATTTCGCCAGACTCTCTTCCTGGGCTAGAAGTTTGGATATTCTTAGAGGCACTCAGATTAAGTAAAATTCCAATTTGAAAAATACCAGTCTGTTTTGGACGTTCCAAGAGGAGAGGGTACATTTCGCACTTCGGTCCTGGGGACGTGTCTAGCCAGCAGGTGTGGACCTGATGATAGAAGGCATGGGCTCTGGGGCCGGGGAGTCCACAGCCCTCACCCTGACTGCTCAGCTGCTTTCTGGCTGTGGTCTTGGGAGGCTTCACTGCTCCACTTTGTTCACCCATCTGTAACCTGGGGCTGGTAATCATGGCACCATTCGAGCAGCTGTGCAGAGTGAATGAGGTCATGCCTGGATGGCATGTGGCCCCAGGCCTGGCCTGGAGAGGACGCTTGGCCTCCGCTCATCATCCCTGGGGTTGACCTCATGGGTCAACCTGTAACCAGCCCTGCTCTGTCCCTTGCTGGCTGTGTGAGCGTGGACAGGTTGCTAAATGCCTCCTTTGGTTCTGAATTTCTTATTTGAAAAAATGGAGATAATGGCACCTCCATTCAGTGCTGTCCTAAGCTTATGAGGCCGGTACTGAGCCAGCACCTAGGGAGGGCAGGAGGTGCCTGGGGAGCACAGGCAGGGCTGGCTGTGTGGCCACCCTGGGGACACGGCCCGCCACACCTCACATCTGTGCAGAAGCTGCTCAAAAGTGATTCTACTCTTTTCCTTAATTGGGACAGTGCCTGTCCTTCCTTTCATTAAAAAATAAAAAATCTCCATGGGACGTGGAATCCTAAGAGCCGGCCATAGCAAGTGGTGGCTCTGTGGACAGGCATACCTCTCAGTGTCCCTCCTGTGTGATGCGGGAGCTGGAAAGACTGAATGGGCAGGGACTGTTCACCATGACAACATCTTTTTCCCCATCCCATCGGCACAGAACTAAAGTGTTCTCTACAAAGAGGGTGGAGGAGAGAGGCCATTAATTCCAGAGTGCTGGGGAGCCAGGATGGGTGCCATCATTAGAAAGTTCAAAATCACATTTTATTTCCATTTTGATGAGATTTTTATGAGTTCGAAGAGATGAAGTCGAATCCCATGAGTGTAATGGACCCAGAAAGATCACAGATACAGGATTGAATCCAACGAACCATGAGGAGTTTAGTAAATTAATTAAATTTAAGAAAATAATGATTTTTTTTTTTTTTTTTTGGCTACTGGATTAAAATTTCTAAAACGTCTTAAAAAGGCAATGACAATTCTCATTCATGGGAAGTAACAGTGACGCCGGCACTCCCTCAAACTCTTTCTTGTGTTTGTTTTATGAAACTGCATTGGTGGGAGAATGTTCACGGTGAGGGTGGTGAGGGGCCGGGTGGAGGAAGCTCCTCCAAAATGCTCCTACTCGGTTTGGTCCCTGAATCTAAGTTCTTGAACCCACAGATGCTGGGTCACAGCTCTTTCTGCCAGCATGCAAAGCAGTTTACTGTGCATGGGTTACCAGTTCGGCCCACTGACTCTGGCTGCAATTTCTGCTGCTTGCTCAAGTCTGGTAGATGGAACACTCACACAGTTACATGAAACAGCTTCATTACTCACAGACAGGGAGCAAGCGGCAATAGAAGCTCGGATTCACGACAAGGGTCCCCTAAGGCTCAGGAAGCTGCTCAGGGCAGATGGGTTCTTGTCTGCACGTGCCCACTTGCACCACAGCTGAGGGGCTCTGGAAAGCAACCTGCCCTGGGGTTTATACCCCAAGGGCACCAGGACACTCTGGGCTAAAGCACTGAAGGACATCCTGTTGCAAGAGAGACTGTCACAGAGCTGGGGCTGGTCTGGGCTGTTCCTCCTTCCTCAGGATGTTGCATTCCCAGCACATTCTATGGTTATTCTTGAGAACTACAAGAGAGAAAGTGGGAGAGAATGGATTGATGGGCCACCCGTAGGACTGTCCTGCAAGGGCAAGGTCAGAATAGTTTTGAATTGGGGTTGTTGTAGTTGTTGTATAAGCAAAGCTGACCAGTCAGCCAGAGGGGATGCAAAAGAAGCCCAGGCTTACAGAGGAGAAGTTTGGAACAGGAAAAACTGGTTCAGGAGGCAGCCCCCATCTGACTAGAATCCCACTGTAATCTCTGCACTTCACCTCTTCAGTGCATTTTAGCCTCAAGAGGAGGTAGTGGTAATAGATGGGGGGTTTCATGTTGAACACATACTTCGTTTATGCTAGAAACTCTACATATATTTAACTAAATCAGCAACCAAACTGTGACCTAATTATTGCCACATTGCAGACAACAAAAAACATACGACTACATTGATGTGTTTCACTGTAAACTCAAGACCACAGTCCCCAAAGTGAACTCTTCATTCTGCCCAGCAATCATGTTGGTTTGGCAAACGGGCTGTAAAGGGCCAGGTGGTAAATATTTTAGGCTTTATGGACCACCTGTCTCTCCTGCTCTCACTCAACACTGCTGCCACGGGCACTAGGGAAGTGAAGAAGTGTGGCTATGTTCCAATAAAGCTTTATGTATGGAAACTGAAATTTAGATTTCATATAATTTTCACATGCCAAAAAATTGTTATTCTTTTGATTTTTTTTTTTTCCTCAGCCATTACAAAATGTGAAATCCTTTCTTAGCTCCTGGGCCATATATGAACCAGGCAGCAGCAGGATTTGGCCTGAGGGCCATGGTTGGTGGACTCCCGCTGCAGGCCAGCTCTCTCCTAGATGCTAAAGGACTCTTTCATCCTTTCCTCCACAACCTCCTCCCTCATCTTCATGCTCCCTCTGAAAACCTTGCTTCCCACTTCACTGCAAAAGGATAAACAATCAGGAGAGATTACATCCACAGACCCCAGCATATCATCCCCCACCTGTTACCATCTTGTCCCACATCCTCTGCCCTCCTGCCCCTTTGCCATAGAGGGCCCACCTGGGTTCTAACTTCAATTCAGCCCCACTTCTGGGGGTCTAGAGCTCATATCCTCTGTCTTCTCCAGGAAATCACTCTAGCAGTCCTTGCCCTTCTCCTGGCTCATTCCCATAAGCATTCAACTCTGCAGTCATCTCTCTTGTCTTAAAAAATAAACAAATATGTCTTCCTCACATTGTCCCATCAGCTACTGTTAGAAACAAATGCTTGTTCCTCAGTGCTGAAAAGAAGAAATAGCACTCGAACATAAATTTACTTTTCTCAGCAAGGCAATTTTTACTTTTATAGAAGGGTGCAACTCATGGATGGTACAATGGTGAGAACACACCTGAACGAGGGAAGGGAAAGGGTTCTTATTCCTGATGCAGGTAGCCCCTACTGCTGTGTTTTTCCCCTGTTGGCTAGGGTTGGACCACACAGTCTAAGCTAATTCCAATTGCTTATTTTTAAGAGAGCAGGGGTACGAGCCAGAGTGGTGGGGTTAGTAGTTTGGCAGGAAGGGCGGTTATAGAACAGGTGACTCAGGATGAGTTAGGATGGAGCAGGCGACCGGGGTAACTCAGGTCAGAGCAGATGACCTGGGGAACAGATGTGAACTACTGATTAGAATTGGTGGGAAAGTTGTTTACTGAAACTAGAGGCAAGGGGGCGAAGAGAACCAGGAAGTTAAACTTTAAAATGGAGAACCAAAGAATAAGAGGGCTGAACATACTGACATACTGATTATTTGAAGAGAAACTTGGAGTTCACTATATCTAACATACTATACCATTTCTCTGCTCCCATTTGTAGCAAAACTTCCTGAAACACTTGTATGTGTACTGACTCCAAAGCTCCTCCTGTCGTTTTCTCACTTTAAAATGTTTGTTATTTTTAAATTGAGGCAAATTTAGATAGAGGAAAGTAAACAGATTTCAGTGTACAGTTCAACGATTTTAACAAATATGTATTCCCATGGACAGTATATGTATTCCCATGAACCCAAATTAAGATATAAACTATTTCCATCATCCCGAAAAGCTACCTTTCAATCCTTTTCAGCCAAGGCAGTCATTGTTTTGATTTCCATCACAGTAGATTAGTTTTTCCTACTCTCGGACCTCCTATTTATAGAATGTGTCTGGTTTCTTTTGTTTAAACAATGTTTTTGAGATTTGATCCACCCAAGTATCAGTGGTTCAGCCTATTAGTTTTTCTGGGGACACCCTTGTTTAAATATATTACAATTTGTTTAATTTGTTTATTGATTATCCTGTTTAAATATATATATATTTTATTATATAATATATTATATTATTATATAATATATATATATTTTCTAACTCTGAGCTATTATGAATAAAGCTGTTATGAACATTTTTATGTAGGTTTTCTTGTGGGCCTACACCTTAATGTCCCTTGGTTATATTCCTGTGTAGGGTAGGTGTTTGTTTGACTTCAACAGAAGCTGCTAATCACTTTGCTAGAGTGTTTTAAGCCTTTTCACCCTCCTGACACTAACACATAAGAATTTCAATTGCTCCACATCCTCAGTCAGCGCTTGGTATTGTAAATTTTTAATTCTAGCCCTTTGTGCAGGTGTGAATGACATCACTGGATTTTCCAGGTGATGATGTTGAGCACCTTTTCATGCACTTCCTGGCCATTTGTTTGTTTTCTTCTTCTCTTTTAAAATAATTGTGTTATCTGTCTTTTTCTCATTGACTTGTAAGAGTTCTTTATACATTTTAGATGTAATATTTTGGTCTGATATTTGGTTCAATAATTATATCACAGACAAATCTATAGCTTTTCTTCTCTTTTTTAAAGAGTAGTGTCTTTTTATGAGCAAAATATTTTAATTTTGATGAAGTATAATTTATTTGTTTTTTTAAATTTTATGGCTTATGCTTCTAGGGCCTGTCTAATAAATCCTACGATTGTAAAAATATCCTCCTATTTTTCCTTCTAGAATATTTTTAGTTTTAGCTTTTATATTTAAGGCTGTGATCCATCTTGAATGAAGTTGTGTGAATGGTGCCAGGTGATAGCCAAAGTTAATTTCTTCCATGTGCTATGCGGTTATTTCAGCACTGTATGTTAAAAATACTGTTCTTTCCTCACTGCTTTTGTGCCTTTGCCAAAAATCACTTGGCCATATGGGTGTGGGTCAATTTCTGGACTTTATTTTCTGTTAACTTTGATGTCTTTTTCTATCCTTGAGCTAATAGCACACGGTCTTTATAATTGTAGTGTCAGATCAAGTTTGGAAATCAGGTACTGTGAGTCCTCCAATTCTGTTCTCTTTCTAGATTGCTTTGGCTATTCTAGGTCCTTTGCATTTGTGTATAAATTTTAGAATGAGCTTGTCAGTTTCCATAATAAATCCTACTGGGGTTTTGACTGGTGATTTCATTGAATCTATAGATCAATGTGGATTAGAATTGGCATCTGTTACAATAGTCTTTCAATCCTTGAGTATAGGATATCTTTCCATTTATTTAGGCCTTTTCTTTCTTTTAGCAATGTTATATACTATTTTTTGTATAGAGGTCTTGCACATTTATCAGTTAAATTTGTTTCAACATATTTACTTTTTTGAATGCTATTGGAAATTGCATTAGTCCATTTTTGTTACTTAGAATATCTGAAAGTAGGTAATTCATAAAGAAAAGAAATTAATTTCTACAGTTATAGAGGCTGAGAAATCCAAAGTTGAGAGACCGCCTCTAGCGAGACCCTTCTTGCTGATGAAGACTCTCTGAAGAGTTCCAATATCACATGGTGAGGAGGCTGAGGTGCTACCAGGCTAGCTCAGGTCTCTCTTTCTCTTCTTGTAAAGCCACCAGTTGCACTCCTGTGATAACCAAACAATCCACTAACCCCTTAATCCATGAATGAATTAATGCATTAATAAGGGCAAGGCTCTCATGATCCAATCACCTCTCCTCCTCCTCCTCCTCCTTCCTCTTCCTCTTCCTCTTCCTCTTCCTCTTCCTCTTCCTCTTCCTCTTCCTCTTCCTCTTCCTCTTCCTCTTCCTCTTCCTCTTCCTCTTCCTCTTCTTCTTCTCTTCTTCTTCTTCTTCTTCTTCTTCTTCTTCTTCTTCTTCTTTGAGACAGAGTCTCATTCTGTCGCCCAGGCTGGAGTGCAGTGGCACAATCTCAGCTCACTGCAACCTCTGCCTCCTGGGTTCAAGTGATTCTCCTGCCTCAGCCTCCCGAGTAGCTGGGACTATAGGCACGCACCACCACACCCGGCTAATTTTTGTGTTTTTTAGTAGAGACGGAGTTTCACCATCTTGGACAGGCTGATCTCTAACTCCCAACTTCGTGATCCACCCGCCTCGGCCTCCCAAAGTACTGGGATTACAGGCATGAGCCACAGGGCCTGGTCTGCAATCACCTCTTAAAGGCTCACCCCTTAACACTGCTACATTGGGGATTAATGTCAACATGAGTTTCAGAGGGGACAAAAATTCAAACCATAGCAAAAACAGTATCTTTTTAATAAAAAATTCATTTTCCATGTGTTGCTAGTGTTTAAAAATAAGACTGCTTATTTTATTTTGACTTTTAACTCTCCAATCTTGTTAAATTCACTAATTATTCTAGAAATGTGTAGGTTTCTTTGGATTTTTCTACAATCAGGTCATCTGCAAATAAAGACGGCCTCCATCCTTTCTTTGTCTTGCCTTAGAGGACTACTAAAACCTTTAGTACTGTACTGTATAAACTTGATAGGAATGAATGTCTTTGCCTAGTTCCTAGTCTTAGAGGGCAAATGTTGAATATTTCATCCTTATATATGTTGTCAGCTATGTATTTTTCATAGAAATTCTTTTTCAGATTGAGGAAATTTTCTTCTACCTTTTGCTTGCTGAGAATTTTTATTTATGAATAACTTCTAAGTTTTTTTTTTTTGAGACAGAGTCTCACTCTGTTGCCCAGGCTGGAGTGCAGTGGCAGGATCTCGGCTCACTGCAAGCTCCGCCTCCTGGGTTCATGCCATTCTCCTGCCTCAGCCTCCAGAGTAGCTGGGACTACAGGCATGCACCACCACACCCGGCTAATTTTTGTGTTTTTTAGTAGAGACGGGGTTTCACCGTGTTAGCCAGGATGGTCTCGATCTCCTGACCTCGTGATCCACATGCTCAGCCTCCCAAAGTGCTAGGATTACAGGTGTGAGCCACCGTGCTCAGCCGAATAATGCTTTCTCTTAATCTCTTGAGACTATCACATGGTTTCACATATTTATTGTGTTAATATGTTGAATTATATTGATTACTTTTTAAAATGTTTTTAATTTTTGTGGGTACATAGGCGTATATATTTATGGGGTGCATGAGATGTTTTGATATAGGCATGCAATGAGTAATAATCACATCCTGAAGAGTGGGGTCTCCATCCCCTCAACATTTAGTCTTTGTGTTGCAAACAATAAAATTACACTCTTTTAGTTATTTTTAAATGTACAATTAAGTTATTATTGACTGTGGTCCCCCTGTTGTGCTATCAAATGGCAGGTCTTATTCATTCCTTCTATTTTTTTGTACCCACCATTTATGAATTTTTAATGCTGAGCAAACCTTGCATTCCTATGATATACCCCATACATTTGTTTTTCATCTGTTTCTGGATTCAATTTGCTAATATTTTGCTAACGATTTTTTGCATCTCTATTTATATTAATCTGCAATTTTTTTTTCTTGTACTATTATTGTCAAGGTTTTGTATTAAGATTGTTAATCTCATAAAATGCGTTGCAAGTGTTTCCTTTTTTGTTCTCTGATAGAGTTTGTGTAAGTTTTTTTTTTGTTGTTTTTTGCAATATTTGGTAGAATTCACTAATAAAGCCCTCTGAGTCTGGAGGCTTGTTTGTTTGCTTTGGGTGGGTTTTTTGTTAATGTTTAAAGTGAGACTGTTTTAATTTATAGCTTCTATTTAAAAAATAGAAAGCTCTTGAGATTCTTATTTTTTCTTGTGACAGTTTTGGGAAGTTGCATTTTTAAAGGAACTGTTCCATCATCTAAGTTAATGAATTTCTTGACGTAAAGTTGTTCGTAATACTTTATTATTATCCTTTTGATGTCTGCAGAACATTTCTAATTTCATTTCATTCTTGATATTGCTAATTTCTCCCTTATTTTATTTTGTTTTCTGGATCATTCCTGTTATTTTATTAATCTCTCAAAATAATTGATTTTTTGCTTTGCTGATTTTCTTCATGGCTAGTGTATTTTCTAATGCAGTGATTTTTATTTTTATTTTTGAGACAGAGTCTTGCTCTGTTGCCCAGGCTGGAGTGCAGTGGTGCGATCTGGGCTCACTGCAACCTCTGCCTCTCAAGTTCAAGTGATTCTCCTGCTTCAGCTTCCTGAATAGCTGGGATTATAGGCATGTGCCACCACTCCTGACTAATTTTTGTATTTTTAGTAGAGATGGGGTTTTGCCATGTTGGCCAGGCTGGTCTCCAACTCCTGACCTCAAGTGATCCAACCGTCTTGGCCTCCCAAAGTGCTGGGATTACAGGCGTGAGCCCCCCTGCCCGGCCTTCTTGTGATTTTTAAAAACTCTCTAATATTCATTATTTCTTTATTACTCTATTTGCTTTCGAGTTACTCTGTTTTTCTTTTGCTTCGTTCTGAGGTGGAAGCTTAATCCGCTGATTTAAAACTTTCTTGTTTCCTTTTACATAAAATTAAAACTATAAATTTCCTGGTAAGCAGTGCTTCAGCTGTTTTCTACACATTTTGATTTGTTGTGTTTTTCAGATAAGAAGAGTTAATGATTTCCTTTTGAGTTTTTCTTTGCCCTGATATTTGGAGGGATTTTTTTCCTGGTTAATTTTTAAAATAATTGCTTATTTTTTAAAAAAATTTAATTCCAGAGTGCATGAAAGCCTCCCTTGTAAGATTTCAATCCTTTGAGGCATGTTTTATGCACCAGCATATGGTTTATTTTGGTTGACGTTCCATGTGCACTTAAAAGGAGTGTGGATTTTGTGTTCTACATGCATCAATTGGGCCAAATTCGTTAATTTTGTTGTTTCGTTCATTGATATTATACAGATTTTTAAAAATCTGCTTTTTCTGCCAATTATGGAGTGTTATGATCTCCAACTCTAGCTGTGAATTTGTCTGTTTCTCCTGTTTAATCTGTTAAATTTTGCTTCATGTATTTTATTTTTTTATGTTTATTTTTTTAGACGGAGTATCGTTCTCGTTGCCCAGGCTGGAGTGCAATGGTGCGATCTTGGCTCGCCGCAACCTCTGCCTCCTGGGTTCAAGAGATTCTCCTCCCTCAGCCTCCCAAGTAGCTGGGATGACAGGCATGTGCCACTACGCCTGGCTAATTTTGTATTTTTGGTAGAGACGGGGTTTCTCCAGTGTTGGTCAGGCTGGTCTCGAAATCCTGACCTCAGGTGATCTGCTTGCCTCGGTCTCCCAAAGTGCTGGGATTACAGGCGTAAACCACGCGCCCGGCCTATGTGCATTTAAAAGGAGTGTGCATTCTGTGTTCTATATGCATCAATTGGGCCAAGTTCATTAATTTTGTTGCTTCATTCATTGATATTGTACCGATTTTTAAAAATCTGCTTTTTCTACCAATTACGGAGTGTTAAGGTCTCCAATTCTAGCTGTGAATTTGTCTATTTCTCCTGTTTAATCTGTTAAATTTTGCTTCATATATTTTAAAGTCTTGTTGTCAGACGCATCCACATTAGGGCTGTCATATGTTCCTGATTGATTAATCCTTTCATTGTTGTGAGACATTCTTCTGAATCCCTGGCCATGTCTTGAAGTGTGCCATAGCTATTATTATTTTAGTTACTCAAACTTTCTTGTTATTAGTTTCTACAAAGTGCATATTTCTCTAACTTTTTCTTTTGACTTACATCGTTGGCTAGATTTAAACTCTGTCTTTTGTAAATAGCATAGAATTATAGATTGTTTTTTTAAAAAATCCAGTTTAACAATTTTTGTCTTTTCAGTGCTTAATTTCCATTTGAGATAATTATTGAAATTGTTGGATTTAAGGCTATCATCTTGCTATTTGTTTTATATTTGTTCATTTGTCTCTGTTCTTTTGTTCCTTTATTCCTGCCTTCTTTTGGAGTAATCTAGCATTTAAAGAAATTTAAAAAAAAATCCATCTTATTTTCTCTGCTGACTAGCTATGCTTTTCTGTATTATCAGTACTATTTTTGCTAACTTAAGCAAAAATATCATAATCTACCATAAGTTATTATATTGCTTAATGTATAAAGTAATTTTCCTTTCCTCCAGCCTTTTTGGCTATGACTGCCTTATATTTTACTTCTACATATATTATACATTCTATATATTTATTATGTATTTTTATTGCTTTTACTATAAACAGACAATAATTTTTAGAAATTAGTTAAAAACAGTATTCTTTTATATTTACAGTCATATTTAGCATTTCTGGTGCTTTTCATTTCTTCCTGCGTGTCTGGGTTTTCATCTGGCATCTTTTCTGTTCAGTCTGACGGACTGCCTTTAACACTTTTTTGTAGTGCTTATCTGCTGGCAATACATTTTCTCATTTTTTATATTTGCCTGAAAATGGATTTTTTTTAGCTTTGATTTTTTAAAGTGTTTTTCATCTGATAGAATTCTGAGTTTGCTTTTTTCTGCTTTTGGCACTTAGAGATTGTATGCTTGTCTTCTCAGTTCCTTTTTTTTTTTTCTTTTCTGGTTGAAATGTGGTTGTTTCTCTAGATGTAAAGTGTCCTTTGCCTCTGGATAACTTAAATATTTTTCTTTAGTTTTTATTTTCAGCACTTTGCCTATGACATGTTAGGAATGGTCTTCTTTGTATTTTTACTGCTTGGCACTTTGGAATATCTGGGTTTAGATATTTCATCAATTTTTGGAAAAAATTCTGGTTATTTTCTCCTCAAGTATTTCTTCTACCCTCCCACTCTCTCTTTCTTTGATATTGCTCCATAAGTATTGGACCCCCAAAAATTCTCTGTCTGTGTTTTAGTTAGATAATTTCTGTCAATATGCCTTAAATCCACTGTTTTTTTTTTCTTTGTGTTAAGTCTGATGCTAAACTCATCTAATACATTTTTCATTTGTGTATTGTATTTTTCAGTTCTAGAGTTTTGATTTGGTTCTCATTTTGTAGTTTAAACTCCTCTTTTGAAATCCTTTGTATGTTTGCTCACCCATTCTATTCTTTTTTATTCCTCTTAACTCTTTAATACATTTACAACAGTTAAAAAAAAGTCATTGTCTTCTAATTCCAAAATTTGGATGATCAACATTATTCATGCTTTGCCTCTCAATTGTAGATACGTTTTTATGCTTCTTTGAATAACTAGTATATTTTTAATTGTATGATGGATATTGCAAATATCTTGCAAAGACTCTAGATTATGTTATCTATCTCTAGAGGTTGTTGAACTTTACGAGATGTGTATGTATGTATGTAGCAGTTGAATTACTGTTGGATCAACTTGGTCTCATGTTGTTTCCTCCTTTTCTCTCCATAACTCTTAATGTCAGAGGGTCCCAGTGCTCCTTTCTTCTCTGACCTATTTATACTTTCCTCCTGGGTGAGTACATTCAGTCTCATGAATTTAAAATACTCTACATATGCTGATGATGGCATATGTAGAGTATTTTGTAAGTCAGCCTTGACTTCTCTCTTGAAGTCTATCTTTTAGTAGATTCAACAACTGCATACATCACATCTCTTCTTGGATGTCTCATAGACATCTCAAACTGAACATGTCTAAAACTGCCTAATGTTAATCCCCAAGACGGTGGGAAAAATGTCTCCAGGCCATGTCAGAGACCTTCACAGCAGCCCCTCCTATCACAGATCTGGAGACCCACAAGGAAAAAGTGGTTTTGTGGGCTGGGCCCAGAGTCCCCATGTTGTTTGCAGCCTCAGGACTTGGTGCCCCTTCTCCCAGTGACTCTAGCCTTGGCTAGAAAGGGCCAAAGTAGAACTTGGGCTGTAGCTTCAGAGGGTGGAAGCCCTAAGCCTTGGCAGCTTCCAAGTGGTGTTGAGTCTGCGGGTGTACAGAAGTCAAGAACTGAGGTTTGGGACCCTCCGTCTAGATTTCAGAAGATGTATGAAAATGCCAGAAGATGTATGGAAATGCCTGGATGCCTGGGCAAAAGTTTGCTGCAGGGATGGGGACCTCATGGAGAACCTCTGCTAAGGCAGTGTGGAAGGGAAATGTGGGCTTGGATCCCCCACATAGAGTCCCTACTGGGGCACTGCCTAGTGGAGCTGTGAGAAGAGGGCCACCGTCCTCCAGACCCCAGAATGTAGATCTGCTGGCAGTTTGAACCTTGCCCCTGAAAAGGCTGCAGACCCTCAATGCTAGCCTGTGAAAGCAGCCAGGAGGAGGGCTGTATCCTGCAAAACCGCAGGATCGGAGCTGTTCAAGATCATGGGAACTCACCTTTTGCATCAGTGTGACCTGGATATGAGACCTGGAGTCAAGGGAGATCATTTTGGAGCTTTAAAATTTGACTGCCCTGCTGGATTTCAAACTTGCGTGGGCCCTGTAACCCCTTTGTTTTGGCCAATTTCTCCCATTTGGAACGGCTATATCTACCCATTACCTGTACCTCCATTGTATCTAGAAATAAGTAGCTTGCTTTTGATTTTACAGGCTCATAGGCAGAAGGGACTTGCCTTGTCTCAGATGAGACTTTGGACTGTGGACTTTCGGGTTAATGCTGAAATGAGTTAAGACTTTGGGGGATGGTTTGGAAGGCATGATTGGTTTTGAAATGTGAGGACATGAGCTTTGGAGGGGCTGGGGCAGAATGATATGGTTTGGCTGTGTCCCCACCCAAATCTCAACTTGAATTGTATCTCCCAGAATTCCCATGTGTTTTAGGAGGAAGCCAGGGAGAGGTAATTGAATCATGGGGGTCAGTCTTTCCTGTGCTATTCTCATGATAGTGAGTAAGTCTCACGAGATCTCGTGGGCTTATCAGGGGTTTCCACTTTTGCTTCTTCCTCATTTTTCTCTTGCCACCACCAAGTAAGAAGTGCCTTTCACCTCCCGCCATGATTCTGAGGCCTCCCCAGAATGTGGAACTATAAGTCCAATTAATCCTCTTTTTGTTTCCAGTTTTGGATATGTCTTTATCAGCAGCACGAAAATGAACTGCCCAACTATGCTAATGGCCTGGCAGCTGGGCTGGGTGAATTAAAATTTTTCTTTTTAATTTGAGCTTATGCGAAGCAGCCTGAGAGGAAGGGGTGGTTTTGTCCATTTGTGTCTCCAAAGGCATTTCTGTGGTGGCTGGGGCAGGGGGTTGGTGAATGAGGACACTCAGCAGGGAGCCCTGAGTATGAAAAACAGATCAAGTTTTGCCATCAGACAGGCTAGAGTTAGGGACTGTCTACATTTTTTAGTAGTTGTGTAATCTTGGGCATGTAATACCAACTCTCTAAGCCTGTTTTCTCATTTGTAAAATGGGTATGATGAAGCCTCCCTTGTAGGGTTAACTGCCTGACACATAGTCCACACTGCTAGCTCTGTGGAGGAGGGTCAGAGGCAGCAGGGACTGGAAGACAGTCCCTTCCCTTTTCCTTTAGCTTCAGGCATTCCTTGGCTTCCCAAGGAGTGCCCCCTAGCAGACTGGATGATCCTGTGCAAGGGCAGTCCTTGGGCCTTTGCTGTGTGGAGGGTCAGCCTGATTTTACAGGGCATATCTTTTTGAGGGGCTCTGACCTCATCTGGAACATCTCTGAAAAGGCCAACCATTCCTTCCACCATTTCATCCACACCCCTTAATTTTTTATTAGAAAATATATTTCAAGCATATGAATAAATATATAGTAATATCTGCATGTGTGCTTTGAATAGTAACAATAACTTTGTGAACACCTGTGTATCCACCCCACAGCTTGAGCAATAGAACATTACCAGTAACTCCAAGGTCTCCAGAGTATATCTTTCTCAATTGCAATTACTCTCTTGAAATTGAGCTTATCAATCCTTTACCTTTTTGGGGTAGTTTTTGTTGTTTTATAGTTTTATTACATGGGAATGTATCTTTAAAGGTTATAATGTTTAGTTTTGCAGGTTTTTGAGCTTTATCTGAAATGGAATAATTTTGTACCCATTCCCTTTGGGCTGTTTTTATTCCATTGGATACTATGTTTGTGAAATCTGTCTCTATTTGATAAAGTATTCTGTTCATTCATCCTCCTATTGATGGATGTTTGGGGGATTCCCGTCTTTGTATTCTGTGAGCAACGCTGCATTTTCTACATGTGTGGTGGTGATCCTACTCACACGTTCCTGCTGATTCCCATTTGGTATCTAGAAAGAGGATGGATGGGCCACACAACATGTGTATGTTCAAGTCACAGGACAGTCACAAATCATCTTCCATGATGCTTTCCCTGTTTACATGTCCACAAGCAACGCGCTGTCATTATTCCGTATTTCCATCAACTTTTGTGTTGTCAGGCTTAATTTTTGCCAATCTGAAAGGTGTTGAATACATCCTATTGTGGTTTCCATACTCTTTCTTTACAGGAAACTTCCAAGACCAATGTGAAGGCTAACTCCAGCTGGGGACATGTGACTCCAAGTCCCAAATATGCAAGGCTTATCTGCCTCTACCTTTCCTAATTGGACACCAGCTAGCACTGGCTGATGGGGCAGAGGCTGGAAACATAATTTGATTGGCCTTGCCTCTTTGAATTTGGAGATTTGTACCCCTCACCCTACATCTTTGCCCAACCTGCTCTCAATTGTTGATTAATTTACCGTAAAGCCCTGGAGTGGCACAGCCCAGTGAAGGGTGAGAAATAGGGTTGGTTTGTGGTTGGTGACTGGCAGGCCATCCATCACTCTGAGGGGAAATTGCTCTTTTAAGGAGAAGTAGTGAATTGTTTCTGGTCCAAGCATAAGTCAGGCAGCCATGTGGAACAGTGACAGTCCTCGTAGCCCTGGGCTGGGTCTCTGATAGGTCATTTGTTGCTGTTGAAAGTGTCACACTTTGCAGATTTGCTACGGATAGGCAGTTTGATGAGTGGGGAAAGAAGTCACAGTGACTTGATCTCAGCTTCCTAATAGAGATGTTCCAGGGCCTTCCTACTGCCCACCAACTCTCATCTGACTCTGTTCAGTGCCATGTTGGGCCCCCGCCTTCTTTAAGATGGCCAATAGCTGTTCATGTTTTTATTCTTTGTTTCATTAACACAGTGGCTCCCAGCTGGGTGATTCTGCCCTGCAGGAGACATTTGACAATGTTTGGAGAAGTTATTGGTTGTCACAGCTGGAAGGTACTACTGGCCTTTAGTGTGTGGAGGCCTGGGATGCTGCTTAACATCCTACAATGCATAGGACAGCCCTGGCAACAAACAAACAATGCACAGGACAGCCCCTGGCAACAAAAAGAACCATCTAGCCTAGATTGTCCACAGTGCTGAGGCTGAGAAACCCTGCATTAATTCACTGGAGGGTCAACACACATTTGTTGACTACTAGGGATGAGTCAGGAACTACTTAGGCACGGAGGACAGTTGTTTTCAGCTCAAGTTTTTGGGATCTTTCATTCTCAGTGCCTCCTTAGCTACCTGGACCCAGGACGTTTCATTCCTACATTGTCTCATTGGCCAAATGGGAAAGCGCTTGCTTTTCAGACCCCTTCCTTGGCCATTCCCTATTCTAATCAATGCAGATCCTTCAACGAGCCCAAATCTGAGAGGTGACAAGGAACCCAGGAGCCAGTGGCCCAGGTGCAGGGGGGTCAGCCGGAGTGCAGGCGTGGAGGCCGACCATGGAGAGTGGTACTGTGGCCGTGCGTGATGGGTAGTGGGGTGTAGGTGCTGAGAGCAGGAGTCTGTGGTGGATGGTCTGGGATCTAGTCCTGGCCCGCCCCTTGCCAGCTGTGTGAGAGTGCCTCAGGACCTTGTTTCCTCATCTATACAATGCAGACAGGAAGAACACTAAAGATCTGGTGGTGTTATGGGGTTACATGCACCAGTCCATGTGGACGGGTCTTCTCGGTGTCTGAAAGAAGGTTCTATTTTGTGAGTGGCTGGAAATGTGGGGACTGAGTGTTTGGGAACCTTCTGGCCTCATTCCTTCTGAGGCTGCCTGTTTCCCCCTTAGAATGTTGCCATTTCCATGTTCTTTTATTTCCTTTTAGTGAGTTTCAATACAGAACAGATGATATTGCAGAGGCCCAAGCGCTGCTCACTTATTTCTTTCTGGCTCTGGGCCCCTCACTAATGGCATATACTTGGGGGGTCATTCTGGAGCCTGGGGCAAAAGGAAAGATTGGGAATTAGAATCTTATCTTTGTTCCCATTTTAATGTTTTATTCATTATGATTTTTTGCATTAATTTAGACTTAAAAGTATTTTTATTTATAATTTATTTACAAATATAAAATTCTAATTTGTTATATTTTTATTTATAATACAATATATAATGTAATACAAATGCAATAAATATTATTTTTCTTGATTACTGAGTGTTTTGGTGCCTCTTTAAATTTTGTACCTGAACTGAGTACTTCACTCGCCTCACCCTAGCACCCTAATACGGGGTGGCAGCCCTGTTCTGTGCACCCCATGAGGGGGTTGGGGGAGGAGGTACTGGACCACCCCACTCTTGGCACTGCTGGTGCAATGAATGGATTTCTTCTGCTAGGGATTTTGGCATATGATGGCTAATTTTAGCTGTCAGCTAGACTGGGTTAATGGATACCCAGATAGCTGGTAGAGCATGACTTCTGGGTAGACCTGTGAAGTGTTTCTGGAAGAGGCTGGCATTTGAGTCAATAGACTGAGAAAGGAAGGTTCACTCTCACCCAATGTAGGTGGCACCGTACAATCCACTGAAGACCCATATAGGGCAAAAAGAGGAAAAGTGAATTCCGTGTCTCTTCCAGAGCTAGGACACCCTTCTCCTGCTTATCGGAACTCCAGGTTCTCCAGCATTCAGACTCCTGATTTGCACCAGCGACCCTCAGGTTCTCAGGCCTTTGGCCTCAGATGAGAGTTCCACCGTCAGGTCTCCTGGTTCCCAGGCCTTCAGACTTGGACTGAGCCAGGCTACCAGCTTCTCTGGTTCTCCAGCTTGCACGCAGCAGGTCACAGGACATCTCAGCCTGTGTAGTTGTGTGAGCTAATCCCATAGTAAATCCCTTCTCCTTTATCGTATCTGTAGCTAACTCATTGGCTCTGTATCTCTGGAAAACCCTGACTAATACGACGTATCCCTGGGCCAACTTTATCCAACTAAGCCTGGCTTCCTCCTTCAAAGTTCCCCATGACTGTGAGTAACAAGTTATCTTTTCAATGGCAGTTGTGTCCAGGCTCTTGGCCTCACTGTACCTGAGTTACAATAAAACCCACATTTTACAATAGCTGGTCATTTACTGTCTCCAGGGATTGCCTCACCCTGGGAAGGGCAGCCTCTCAGAGCTACTAAGGGCCCAGATGTCAAAACATCAGAATCCAAGAACAGAATGAGTTCAAGGAGCCTGTCCTCTTCCCCATACCTGCCCAGAGCAGGGCTCAGTAACCAGGAGAAGCTGTAGCTCTAGACTGGGAGCCAGAGAGAGGAGGATCCCTGTCTTTTTGGTGGTACCGACTTGGATTCTAGCTCCTGGAGTGCTTTCTCTAAGACAGAGCTTGGGACTGGGGGCTGAGCTAGTTCTGTCCACAGATGCTCCCTATTCTTATGAAGATTGGGTAGCTTTTCTTGAATAAATGCTTCTCCATGTTGATACGTCACCAGAGCAATTTCCAGAGACTTTAAATGATTGTTTTTATAACTTTCTCTAGGTGAACGGTGGTTTGCTAGGGAGAACATCTGCTGCGGTCCTCACGCTCCATCCCAGAGGTCAGTCTCCTGCAGTTAATCCTAATACAAGGTATGGTTCGTTTTTATGGTGACTGTTCTGGAAAAACTTCATGATTTCTAAAGTTTGCTATTCAGTCAATAAATATGGATTAAATGCCCACTGTAATGTATATCTGTTGGGCAGATAAGCAAAATATACCAAATATAAACCAGTGCCCTAATAGGCTAGAACTGGACTTCTCTCTCATGTGGGTGTCCAGCAGGTGGCCAGGGTTGCTGTGCAGCCTGACAGCACTGGACTCAGACTCCCCTCTTCCTGCTCTGATGGGTTCAGTGTGCAGTTTCCATCACATAGTCCAAGGGAACTGGTCCAGCTCCTTCCTTCAAGTTTGCCTTCTGGATAGTGGCAGAGGAGGACAGGGAAGGGAAGGACATCTCTTTCTCTTTAAAGACATGTCCTGAAATTTGCATGCGTTGCATCGACCAGAACTTGGTTATCTGGTCACAGCCAACTGCAAGGGGACCTGGGGTCCAGCTGAAACCCAGCTGTTCTGTTGTTAAAGAAAAAGGGGGCTGTGGACATTGGCTCTCTGGCTGTTAGTGCCACAGCCAGTGTGTGCCAGGCATTGTGAGCGGCTGGGTATACTTGCAGAAGCAAAATAAGATGAGTCCTTTTGTGGAGAACCAGTGAGACCTTCCCCTTTTAGACATGACCCCAAAGCTGCATATCCCTGGAAGTGGGCCTGGTCAGAGCCTGGTATCCAGGAATGGACTCTCACAAATCTACAGTTTGGGGAGGGGTTTGGACACATTCATCTTCTTCCCAAAATCTCTTTGTGACCACATTAGCCATAGCAGAAGTGGAGAGACTCACCCATGCCCACAGTGCACATTTGTTCTTGATTCAGAGGACTAGGGGGAAGAAGTAAGCTTTTACTAAGTATCTCCTCTGTCCCAGCTCCCGGCTGCTTGCTGTGGACGTGTCATCTCTCCTCATCCCACTCCCACCTCCCCTCCACACACACAGAGTGAGAAGCAGGTGCCATTGTTCTTCTTGCACAGAGGAAAAGCCTGTTATTCAGAGAGGTTAGCCACATGCACAGAGATGGGGAAGGAATGTGGTGTGGGCAATTGGATGACCTTGACTGTAAGTGTCCCTTGGTCACCCCAAGCATGGGGCAGTTCACCTGGAGCAGCTTCCCTCAGCCCTGTTCAAAAAGCTGCACCAGGGTGGCAGAAGACAGCAGTACCCAGGCACCCGGGCAGTCAACAATATGCATGTGTGGTGTGTGTGTGAGTGGGGCTGGAGAGAGGTGAGGCCATTGGCCTTCACCATGAGCAATCCCTGACAGCCTTTTTAGTGATTTGAATACACAGACTGCTAATTACATTCAGAGAGGATATGAAATTGGGAGGGAACGTAAACACCGGTGAGAATAACAAAGAATGTAGCAGAATCTCAGCGGTTATGAGAATGGGCAGAAAACAATGAAGTGAAATTCAAGCTAAAAAACAAATTAGATGAGAGATTTTTAAGGTGCCAGGGGTGACAGAAGAGGGAGAACATCCTATCTGAGTTTTAATGTGTGCCCACAAATCCCTGCCAAGCAGAGTTGCAAGTCAGCATCCCGGGCAGGAAGGACAGACGGCATTTCAGCCCCAGTGTGCTCTGGGGCAAGCTGCCTGCGCGAGGTGGGAACCTGGAGACCCCAGCACACCATCCTGGGCCTGGAAAGATGAAACAGGCAGAGAGAACAAGAGGGAGAAATATCTCACATATTATTCAGGAATGAAAGATGCCGGGCGAGGAAACCCAAGGAAATAAACATGTATTCAGGTCCCAGCAGCCCCAAGTGATCTTTCTGCCCATGTGATGGTGAGAAGGGGGCCGGTGGGGACAGCTCTCCATAGGGTCAGGGTCATTAAATCTTTTTGTGTCTCAATTTCTTCATCTGTCCAACAGGTTTTTCTCTGGGGCAGGAGGGAGGGGGACCTCTCCACTGCAGGAGCTTAGGAGGGGCTGGACAGTCGGAGCTAGAGGAAGGCAGGGAGAAAGAGCCTTAAAGGGGGCAGATAAGTTAGAACCCATTTCGTTTCTGTTTGGCTGGAGGAAGGGAGGCGGAGGCGGGTTACCCTTGTTTGGCTTCCCCAGCAAAAAACCTTCAGACAAATATTGGATTCTTCTGGAGGTGATCCCATGCCATACTGGTAGGAAGTGGCAGGGGGGCCTGGAAGAGCAGGACGCCTTGGTTGTCAAGCAAATTAGTGCAGTGGATGCTTGGGTTTACTCCCACTGGGGAACTTTGGGGCCAGTGAAGAATGCACACCTCACAAGTACCCCACCCAAGGGTGAGGGAGCTGGGGTGTGTGCGCACTGCACCCTGTCATTGATTGGGGGTTGCTTTCTAGGGGAATTCATTCCCCAGCACCTCTGTGCTTCAGCAGCCAGAGAAAGGCCCTAAGCAAAGGAATGTAAAGACTAGCACCTGGGACTAGTCCAGGGAGCCCTGAGGTTGCAAGAAACAGAATGGAGGAGTGGACACTGATAGGCCCTGCAGCACTGAAGTGAGGGAAGGGAGGGACCAGAGTAGCAGCCTGGCCAGATGACAGATGACAGGGATCCTGTTATCCCATTCAGCCAGCAAGCAATGACAGTGTCTATTTGCAGGGAATCTAGACCCTGTGAATAATGACTTGCGTGTCAGCATCATGGGAAAATTGGACTATTAGAAACAGCTGCTAAGAATGGGAGTACATTCAGGGGCCTATGCATGCCCAGGGATTCTAGCTGCCCTGGGAAGCAGCAGTCAGGAGTGCAAACCTCAGAGATTGAAGCTTCTTCTGGCGTTCCCAGGCTGTGTGCCTCAGTTTCATCCCTTCACTCGTAGGTGCTTCTGTTTCCCAATCTGCAAAACGGGGATAATGTTTGTCTGCACCTCTGGAACAAATGGCCAGTCCATGCTTCAGTTGTAAGACATTGGAAATGTGAGAGAGCCGTGGACCTCTCGTCTTCCAGATGGAGACATGGCCACAGGACTCTCACAGGATGGGCCACCTGTTGGTAGGGGACAGCTCCAGGCTGCTCCAGCTTGGCCTGGCTTTGTCTTCTGCCAGGTCGACTCTGTATGCATGATGTGTGGGATTGCCCAGGGTCAGCATCTGCTTTACCCTAGACTCTGCCCTTCCAGAGACTCTCTAAGAGAGGATGGCCAAGCTTCCCTTGAGCCCTGTCAGGGTCCGCGTCCCAGACTCCTCTCTGGATGGGGTTCCACCTGTCTGGGTTCAGCAGCCACCACAGCCCTTGCCTCCTCTTCCTCTAACCCCTGAAATCCCCTGACATGAAGCCTGAGAACTGCCAGGGTCTAACTCTGCCTCCCGAGGAGCACAGAGACCTGGGTGGTGTGTGCCCTCAATGTGTCCCACCATCATTATAAGCTTCAATGAGTATTCTGCCTTCAGAAATCCCCAGAGGAGAAACATGCACTGGTTTCCATGTCCACGTTCAGCCCCCCAGCTCTGGGGGTACATTTCAAGTCCTCTCCCAAGCATCTCCCCATAAACCTCTTTTTTCTGGGCTAACCCACGGAGACCCTGCAGCTTCTAGTGCACCCAGCCAGGCAGGGTGCCAGGCTTCCTTCCTGGAGGTGTCCCCAGTCTGCGAGGGGTACTTGTGGAACCTCTCACTCTTCAGCTTTGCGGGGGAGGGGCAGTGGCTGTGGGCACAATGTCCCTACATGGCACTTCTGTTTATCTCGATTCCTACAGTGGGGCTCTACTTTCTTCTTCCTTCCCTCCAGTCACCTCCTCACGTGGACTGGGATGGGGCTACTGTTAGCTGTGGAGGGGCCAGCCCACAAAAGTGACCCATGACTGGTCGGGTGGCCTGGCCTCTGCATTCAGTCAGGACGGGGCACAGGAGTGGCCCAAAGGCCCAGGGGCCTTAAGAGACTAACCAGGGGCAGGTGTGAGATGAATTGTCTTAGTAAAGTCGGGGAGGAGGGGAATGGTCCCTATTGAAACATCTCCATTCTGCCGGAAGGGTTGGCGGGAAAGTAGGTCAAGCATTGGTCCCTGAATGCCAGGAAGCCACCTCTCATGGAAATTACCTGCCTGAAAATTGGGTCATGCTTGCACAGCTGGGACCTGGGGGATCCCCAAGCTAATCTACTCTGGCCTCCCCCGACCCCCAAGCATCAATGAGAGTGTCCAAGACTGGACTATTTTTAGCCACCTGTGAGCTGCTCATGTGCTGAGCAGGAGTTGGAAGGTGGGCACTGCTGAGCATCCTGGAGCTACAGAGACCCAAACTGTCCCCCTCCCAAGGCCTAGATGAGGCATGGAAGGCCCAGGCCTTGGAAAGATGGTGAACATGACATCTCCATGCAGACAGAGTTCCAGAGAGAGTCTTCTAGAAGGTAGACCCACTGCGCCACTGACCTAAGCCTACAGTTGGTTATCATTCTCTGCCAAAAACCTTCAGGCACTCCAACTTCTGGCTAAGGAGGGTCTCCAGACTTGGGTGCTCCCACTCATGGCACACACTGCCTCCTATTCCTACCAACCCCAGCCACCTGCGGCTTCCAAACCCTCCAGGTTCCTCCTGAGCACACACTGCAATGCCCTTTCCTCTCATGCCTGGCTGGAACATACTGACTTCTGCCTTAAAAGGTCTGTTCTCTGAGTATTTCACCCCTTAGGATCCGAGCATCACACCTTGAAAGGGTTTGTTTAAATGTCAGTCTCCCTTGTTGGGCTGCAACTCCTCAATGCCTTAGGTCAGAGCTTGACACGAGGTAGGTACTCAAAACATGTGATGGATGGACCCGTTCCATGCTCATCTGTTGGGCAAGGGTAATGATTGGCATGGGAAAGTCATGAGAAGCTCTTGGAAAATAGACACTTTCCTTCAAATGCTGGAGCTGCTCACTGCCGCAGGGTGAGGTTCTGGTCTCAGCAGAGTTCCTGGCTGACAGCCTCTGTATAGGGAAGGTGGGTGGGGAATCTGACAGCCTTGGTGTAGGTTTGAAGGATTTGGGGGCTGACCATGAGGTAGCAATAGTAACATGAGCTTTATGTGAGTGACGCTTTGACAGATTCTCATGTCCCTCACAGCAAGAGGTCATCTAGAGGCTCTGGTATGAGGGTTACCACTTAGAGGAGGAGGAGGGCGGCAAGGGAACCCTTGGGGGAGAGGGGGCTTGATGAGGGGGTCATGTGTCTAGGTGAGAGAGCTCCAAAGGGCAGCAACAGCTTGCAGTCTTAATAGCTCTTGGGTTGATCTTATCTGTGGCTGCAGATGCTTCAGATGCAGGTTGTGCAAAGTAAGCAGGCTATAAACAGCTGAGAATCTACTTATTTGGGCTATTTTAAAACAGTTGAATGTGTAAACATTTGAATGTGATTCCAGCAGGCTTTTGAACTGATGGGTCTTAGCTTGCTGTGAAGAAGTAACCAACCTAGGGGCCAAGACACAAAAGTCCTTTGGCTCATTTATCTAACACGGGGGGAGGGCAAGGCTCAGCTGGAGTCAGCGTGGTTTGTATCTTTCCTGTTTATGCCACAGACTTCTCTGTTGGCTGAATTGATACAGTTGAGGGGATTCCTACACATATTTGAACACCTGTACGATTTTAGGACACCTCAACACATATTTACTGAGTTTCTAATGGTTAAGATATAACGTTTGTCCTCAATTATTGCACAACTTGGTGGGAGGAACAGACCACAAATAGCTGATCACAAATCCATATGATGCATGATGTCTGCAGGGCACACTGGTGGCTCAGGAAGGGAGGAAATGAACAGTGCTTGGCAGCAGGGATACCATACCCAAGACTGTGAAGATTTAGAACTCAGAGTGGATGTGCTCAGATACAGCAGGTTCACCCCACAGGGGCCATTTAACCTCAGTAGGTTTCAGGGCCAACTGAACAGCTCACTATGCAGAGGTGGGGCCCAGAACTTGGAACCTGCTGATGTGTGCACAGCTCTGCAACCTCTGCAAACTGCTTTCCCTCCATAAGCTTCAGTGTTCACTTCTGTACAATCAAGGGAAAAATCTGCACCTCTTCTGCACACCCTCTAAACGTTGGTGCCTCTCAGGCTCAGGCTCTGGCCTTCCTCTATGTATAGTCTTTCCCAAGGTAAAGTCTGGTGTCGAGGCTTTAAATATCACCTTGGTGCTGATGGTCCTAATTTTTTAAATCTTCAGCCCTGAGCCCCTGGCCTTTCCCTAGAGCTCCAGACTTGTATTTCCAATTCCATTCAGGTTTATAATTCCTTACAGCAGGATCTGTTAGAGCATCCTGTAATCAAACATATTGATATTTCTGCAGTGAAACATGTGGATATTCACTCTAAGTGGGATTACAAAATCCCACTAAGTGGGATAACAAAAATCTGTTAATAGCCTCTGTATTCATTCGTTTTTGCATTGCTATTGAACTACCCGAGACTGGGTAATTAATAAAGAAAAGAGGTTTAATTGACTCACAGTTCTGCAGGCTGTACGGGAAGCACAGCTGGGAAGGCCTCAGGAAACTTACAATCATGGAGGAAGGTAAAGGGGAAGCCAGCACGTGTTACATGGTGGGAGCAGGAGGAAGAGAGAGTGAAGGAGGAGTTACTACACACTTTTAAACAATCAGATCTCATGAGAACTCACTCATTATCATGAGAACAGCAAGGGGGAGGTCCGCCCCCATGATTGAATCACCTCCCACCAGGTTGCTCCTCCAACATTAAAGAGCATAACTTGACATGAGATTTGGGTGGGGACACAGAGCCAAACCATATCCGGTTCCTTCTCTGAGCTTCATTTCATATCAGGTCAGAATTTACTGGTAAATGAATTACAAAACACCTTTTGGTTTTCTGTGTTTTGTAGATTTTGGAATTATACATTTAATGAGGCTTGGTGGACCTGTGCTGTCTCTCCATTCATTTTCTGATAGGCACCCCAAAGTTAACATGCTTACTGTGACCTTTGATTTTAACACTCCCCACCCTAACTTGTTGATTTGCTGTTTTTCCCATCTCAGCTAATTTTATCACCATTCATACAGTTAATTTCTCAAGCACAGATTCTAGCAGTTACTCTTATTTTCCCTCAATTTCTCTTTCTTCTTCTCCAATGTCTAACCCATCAGTAGGTCATTGGCTCTTCTTTAAACCAGATCCCAGAAATTCTCTGCAAGGGTCTTATAGGGCCCATCTTATTATACCCCATCCACAGCCCCATTCATGCATTACACAGTGATCTCAAGGATCTTTTAAAATCCCTTTCCACTGAAACAGGTATATAGAAGATAGTATCAGTCTTCTGCTTAGTCCACTGAAAATGGATAAAATCTAACATTTCCAAGTCCTCTCAGACCTTCAACACTGGCCCTGCCTACTCCTCTGACATCATCTCATATGATTCCATCTCTTAGTCCCCACACTTCAATCCCACTGGTTTCCTTTCTGTTTTCCTACCATGCGAAGTCTTCTTGCCTTGGGGGAATTTGTGCCAGGGGCTCATAAGACTGAAATACCTTCCCCTAGATATTTGTATGTTTGGCTGAAGGTTCCTTGCCTCTGCCCATAATGTGCTTAAAAAATTACTTCCTCTTCCTTCTCATTATTCATTCTGTCTCCATCAGATTTTATTTTCTTCATAGTACTTACTTGTTTATATTACTCACTTGTTTACTTGTTCATGATTTCTCTGTGGACATAAATATCCCTGTAAACTGAAAACTCTTGAGAGCATGGTGGGGAGGGAACTGGCTCGCTCTGTCCCTAATATCAGATGCCTAACACAGTGACCTGCACGTAGTAGGTGCTAAACAAATATTTGTTGAAGAAAACAATGAATGAATACATCTCCCATTAAGGGGGAATGCTATGAAACCCTATATGTGAATGATTCGGAACCCAGCCCTTGGCCTGGACAGAGCTGGGTTTGAATTGACCTCTGGCCATTTGACCCTGGAAAGCTACTCAGTCTCTGTAAGCTTCCATTTCCTCTTCTGGAAATGAACTTCATAGGTTGGTGGCAAAGAGGAGGTGAATCTGTGTGAAGCCTATTGCACCATCTGGCATGGTATCCATGATCAATCAATGCCAACCACTGCTACATTGCAGAGCAAAGGGACACTTTGTGCTGTGAACATGGCCACACCAGGCGTGGCTGGATGAGCCCAGTTCAGCTCCCCTTACTAAAGTGAATTGGCTTGGTAAGTGAGAAGCGGTTGATCTGGGAATACTGCCATGGCCCTCAACATGCTTCCTGACACGAGTTTTGCAAGCCCTGTCTTGGTGAGTACTGAGGAGCAGGAGAGCCGAGTGGAGGGTTGAGAAGGGGGAGGGTTGAGGTGGTAGGTTGGTGAGAGAGGTTGAGGGTGGGGGCTATTGCCAGCAAAGGTGCAATGTCTGGAATCTGATGTGCTGGGGACACCAGCCATGCAGGAAAGTAAGGCTGGATCCCAGAGCAGTCCCTGGGAAAGCAGATGCAGCCAGAGGGATACACATTGACAAAGAGCTGAGCGACGTGTGGTGTCCAAGGGGCAGGTCCAGGTGATGAACCAAGCATCCTGCTGTGGACTGGAGCTGAATCTAGGATCTAGAACTCAGGAGAATGAGACAATTTAGGGGGGAAAAAAGCAAATATGGAGGCAGTGAACAAGTTCTGGACACCTTCAGGATTGAGCTGCATGGGAGTTGGCAGAGAGTTCTTCTTCCTGGGGGGCCCTTCCTGGCATGGGGGTCGTCTGCTAGTTTAAAAGCCCAAGGCTAGATGGACTGGTGGTGGGAATGGGGTGCATGTGATATGGTTGGGATAGACTCAGGGACATGGTAGGTTGAGCTGATAAGGGTAGGTTGGGGGATGAAGTGCCAGGGGAGGGTAGAAAGGGCCCTGTAGTCAAGCAATGAACCACCCGCTGCAGGGATTCCTGGAGCAGGGAGCTCATTGTGTGGCCACATCCACATCAGGGGGTCAGCTGGATAACTGTGGGGGAAAAGGCCATAGACTTAGTGTTTAAAACAGAGGCTTTGATGCCATAAGAACTGCAGTGCAGGCAAGAGAGGATGCTCACCACCTCACACGGAGACCCCCATAGCCCTGATCCTTAACATGTGAAAGCTATAGGCTGTGGTCACAGGTTAGCAACTTCACAGAAGTGATTGGCAGGAGGTGCTGTGCCATATATTTGAAAGGAATCATGGTATTTGTCCATCAAGACATTGAGACCCATAACAGGGCTGCAGTATTTGCCTGCACAGTAGATGGCTGAGTGTCAGCTCTGAGTGTGTGTGCATTTGGTTGATGTTCCCATCAGTGACTTTGACAGATGACAAAGGTGTGCCTAGAGACCTGGCGGGTGAGGTCCTTCCTCAACATCTCACTGCTGGATAGGAACCTGCACCTATGCCTTCAGGTGTACAGAAGAGACTTAGTCTGAAGGATACGAGTGTCCTGAGCTGAGGGCTGTCTCAGAATAGCTCTTTCCACACCCTTCTGACCAAAGAGGAGAAGCCCTTGCATGTGGCCTCGATGGCCCAGTGCCCTCTTCTGCCTCTCCCCAAAGTGACTGAGGCTGCCTCTGCCCCACCCAGCCTCCTGTTGGCTCCACACTCAGGAATACCCCAGCAGCAGCTGCCCAGGGAGCCAGGCGTAATCTCTGCTGCTTCAGCAAAGCACAAATCACTAAACAAAACTCAGCCCTTCCTGGGAGCCTGCCTGTCACTGAGTGTATAAATGAACAGTCATGCTCCATCCATCCTGGGTACAGCTGAGTGCTGTGCTTGCTGCCCTCCCCCACTCCTAGGATGCTCTCTCTCTCTCTTTTTTTTTTCTCTCTCTCTCTCTGCACCCTCCCACCCTTCTCATCTTCCAAGGTCTCTCCAGGCCTGCTGCCTCATTGTCTCAGCTCTGGAGCCCTTGAGATTGAGCGGCACCCTACAACCCTGTCTGTTCTGGGGCCGTCTTGGTGAACTGGCAGGTGTTCCCAGGCCCCCAGCTCTTTCCTGCCTGTCACGTACCATTTAGAATCTGGTCTTTGGCCACCACCTTCTTAGCTGTCCCATCCTCTGCTCCATGAGGAGGGGTCTCACTTCCTCAGTCAGATGTTTTGGCTTCTGTGATGCAGAATCATGAGAATGGAAAGAAGATGATTAAAGTCTGGACTCACTGGTAAGGTTGGGCAGAGGCAGCAGGAGGCAATGTGGAAGCTGAGACTGGGAGGGGAAGAAGGGGATTTGGCACGGGCGCTGGAGCAAGGGTGAGAGTAACAGGGAGGCATGTGCTGCATTTGGAGTCTGATATTCATCAGAGTTGCGAGTAAAGTGAATCCCCCTTCATTACCTGTGGGTCTGAGCTCTCTGTTTCTTGAACAGGACCAGGCAGGTCTCTGGGTTCCTAAGGGTCGCCATCCTTTCTGGTTTCTACTAGAGTGGGTGAGCTGGGCATGTCCCCTAACTGGAGTGCAGCCACTGTGAAGGCAAGGAGTCATGTTGCACCTTGTCCCTAGTGGGTGACAGAGACCTTTTGGGAGTGCTCTGCAGTGGGCAGGGCTGAGCAAAGCCTAGTGACATCTAGGACTGACTCTGTGATCCTGCCCATTTCTGTCCTGCAATCCTGGCCCAGCCTGTTTCCATGACACAGAGCACCAGCAGAGGACGGAGCACTGCCCTTAGCCTAGACATTCTCTTCCCATTGCTTACTCTTGGCAGTGCCTGGGGGCTGTGTGTGATTCCAGAAGTCAGGCTCACTTGCTTTAGAAACCAGTTCTGTCGGAGATGGTGTGAGTCTAAGAACAAGGAACATGGTTTTGTCTTTTTCTTGTAGCTGACAGACTCATCCCTTCCCGCTCCTCCTCCTCCTTTGTCTTTCTCTCCTCTGCTGTATGAAAGGCACCAGGCAGGAACTCGGGTGGTGTTCTGGGATCAGTCCCAGATCCATCTTTGGGGCTCAGAAAGCCAGAGGAGAACCAGCTGCCCTGACTGGGCTGCAGCCAGCTCGGAAACTTCGCCTCACCCTCTTTCCACCATGACATGGGCGTATGATTGTCCCTTCTCAGCCAGAGTTTCAAGGGACCCTGCTGGAGATCATAGAGTCGAGGGAAGCTGTGAGGCCTGGCCTGACGCCTTTGCACCTGTCATCTCTGTGTCTTCACAAAGGTGGGAATGATAGCACCAACTCTAGAGGGATGGGGGGAGGCCCTAGTGCAAATTGCAGAGCTTGGACAGACAGGGGGGTTCTGATCAGAAGGCAGTTACTATTTCTAAGAGAAGGAGACAGGAGGGGACAGTTTAGGGGTCTTGCCTCCTCAGTGGCTGGAACTGGGGGAGGGAGAGAACAAGCAAGAAACCGCCTTTGCTTTTGTGAGTCCACACGGAAGCATTGCAGACCACAGCTGGCCTATGGACAGGCTCTGCTTAATGAGAAAGCAGATACAGGTGGGGGCTGCATGGTGGCAGGCCAGCTGGGACGGGCTCTTTTTATGTCATCTGGAATATTATGCTTCAGATCATACGATTGCTTGCTCAGCATAAATACAATGGTCTCATCACACTTTTTATTGAGATGAAATTTATATCCTGTGAACTGCATAAATCATAATTTTATGACCCACTGAGTTGTGACAAATGCATACACTTCAATCAAGATAAAGAACAATTTCATCATTCCAAAAAGTTCCTTCATCCCCCACTTTGAATCAATCCTCACCTGTCATAGACAATCACTCTTCTGATGTCTATCATCAAAGATCAGTTTTACCTGTTCCTGAACTTCATATAAATGGAAGCTTACAGTGTATGCTCTTTGGTGTCTAGTTTCTTTCATTGACTAGAATGTTGTTGTGTATGTGATGATGTGGAAACTTTGAAAAAATCTCTTCCAGTTGGCAGACATATCAGTCATTTCCAGTTTTTGAATAGTATGACCAAAGCTTCTATAAACAATATTTTACAGGTCCTTTTTGTGGACATATATTTTCTTTTCCCTTTGGCAAATGCCCAGGAGTGGAATTGCAAGGTCATAGGGTAATGGAAGTGTAGAGAAACTTCCAGACAGATTTACAAAGTGGTTGTGCTGCTATACATTTCCACTTGCAGTGTGTGAGAATTCTCGTCATCTACATCCTTACCAAGCAGCGGTGTTGTCAGTCTGTGCTATCGACTGGACGTGTGTGTACTCCCGCATTTCACATATGGAAACCCAGTGGGATGGCATTTGGAGGTGGGTCCTTTCGAGATAATAAGGTCACGAGAGTGGAGCCCTTAGGAATGGAATTAGTACCCTTATAAAAAGAGATGTGAAGGCCTGGAGCGGTGGCTCATGCCTGTAATCCCAGCACTTTGGGAGACTGAGGTGGGCAGATCACCTGAGGTCAGGAGTTCGAGCCCAACCTGGCCAACATGTTTTAGTACAAACCCCACCTGTACTAAAACAAAACAAAACAAAACAAAACAAATTAGCTGGATGTGGTGGTGCATGTACCTGTAATTCCAGCTACTCTGGAGGCTGAGACAGGAGAATCGCTTGAACTGGAGAGGCAGAGGTTGCAGTGGCAGTGAGCTGAGATCACGTCACTGCACTCCAGCCTGGGTGGCAGAGCAAGACTCTGTCTAAAAAAAAAAAAAAAAAAAAAAAAGCAGGGGGTGGGGGAGGGAGGGAGAGAGAGAGAGAGTTGATGAGAGATTACCTCTGTGCCATGTGAAGATACAAAGATACAACAAGCAGTCAGGGAAAAGGTCCTCACCAGACACCCACCCAATTGGCCAGCACTTCGATCTTGGACTTCTAGCTTCCAGGACTGTGAGAAATAAATGTCTGTTGTTTAAACCTCCCAGTATATGGTATCTTGTATAGCATCCTAAACTGATTAAGGCAGTCTCTCTAAATTTAACTGTTTTAATGAATATGAAGTGGTGTTTCATTGTGGTTTTAATTTTAATTTCCTTGAATACAAACGAACTTGAGAAATTTTTATGTGTTTATTGGCCATTTCTATATCTTCACCTGCTCAAGTCTTTTGGCCTTAAAAAAAGTAAGTTGTTTATCTCTTTATTACTGATTTGTAGGATTTTAAAAATACATAATCTGAATAGAAGCCCTGTATCAGATATATACCTTGTGAATATTTTCCCCAGTCTATCACTTACTTTTTCATTTTCTGAATAGTGCCTTTGAATAAACAAAATTAAACATTTTTCATTAAGTAGCATGCGATTCCAAACTTGAACACCATAAATCAGAGGAGCTAGTGATTTTTCAAAGGAATTTTAAAAACTTTGTTCAGAAATTTAAAAAAGATTTAATTGACACATAATTGTAATATGGGGTACAATATGATGTTTTGATATACCCATATCTTATGATACGATCGAATCAGAGTATTTAGTGTATCTGTCACCTCAAACATTGATCATTTCTTTGTGATGAGAACATAGACAATTTTCTTTTCTAGCTATTTTGAGATACACAGTATCATATTGTTGACTATAGTCACCCTACACCAGAACATACTCCTCCTTTCTAACTGTAACTTTGTACCCATTAACTATACTTTCTCCATCCTCCCCTCCCTCTCTCTGTCCTCTGGTAACCAGTGTTCTATTTCTATAAATGATATCAGCTTTTTGAGATTCTACATGTGATATGGTTTGGGTTTGTGTGCCTGTGCAAATCTCATGTTGAATTATAATCCCCAGTGTTGAAGGAAGAGCCTTGTGGGAGGTGATTTCAAGGGCAGATTTCTCCTTTGCTGTTCTCATGATAGTGAGTTCTTACGAGATCTGGTTGTTTAAAAGTGTGTGACACCCCACCCCCCCACTTTGTTCTCTTCCTTCTGCTCCAGTCACATAAGATGTGCCTGCTTCCTCTTCACCTTCCCCCATGATTGTAAGTTTCCTGAGGCCTCCCCAGTCATACTTCCTGTACAGCCTGAGGAACTGTGAACCAATTCAACCTCTTTTCTTTCTAAATTACCCAGTCTCAGGTAGTTCTTTATAGCAATGTGAGAACGGACTAATACAATATGTGAGTGAGATATGTGAGTGAGATCATGCAGTATTTGTCTTTCTGCATCTTATTTCACTCAGCATAATGTCCTCCAGGATCATTCATGTTGTTGCAAATGATAGGATTTCATTTTTTTTTTTAAAGGCTGAGTAGTATTCTATTGTGTATATATACCACATTTTCTTTGTGCATTCATCTGTTAATTGATACTTAGATTGGTTCCATATCTTGGCTATTGTGCATTGTGCTGCAATAAACATGGAAGTGCAGATATCTCTTCAACAAACTGATTTTCTTTCACTTCCTTTGCATATATACCCAGTAGTGGGATTGCTGGATGATATGATAGTTCCATTTTAAATTTTTTGAGGAACTTCCATACTGTTTTTCATAATGATTGTACTAATTGACATTCCCATCAACAGTATGTAGTAAGTGTTCCCTTTTCTCCACATTTTCACTGAAACTTGTCATCTTTTGTCTTTTGGTAATAGCCATTCTCATTGGAGTGAAATGCTATCTCATTGTGGTTTTGATTTGCATTTTCCTGATGATTACTGATGTTGAGCATGTTTTCATATACCTGTGGACCATTTGTGTGTCTTCTTTTGATAAATGTCTAACATGGTCTTTTGCTCATTTTAAAATAGGATTATGAGTTTTTGTTGTCGAATTAATTTTTACAAATATATTCTGAATATTAACCCCTTATTAGATGTATACTTTCCAGATATTTCCTCTCGTTCTATAGATGTCCTCTTCACTTTGTTGATTGGTTCCTTTTGTGGGCAGAAGCTTTTTAGTGCTATGTAATCCCATTTATCTATTTCTGCTTTTGTTGCCTTGTGTTTTTGAGGTCTTATCCATAACAATATTTGCCCAGTCCAATGTCATGGAGCATTTCCCCTAAGTTTTCTTCTAGTAGTTTCCTAGCTTTGAGTCTTACATTTAGGTCTTTAATTCATGTTGAGTTGATTTTTTAAATGGCAAAAGAAAGTGATCCAGTTTCATTCTTCTGTTCTCAGATATCCAATTTTTCCAGTACCATTTATTGAAGAGACTGTCCTTTTCCCCGTGTGTGTTCTTGGCACCTTTGTCAAAAATCAGTTGGCATTTTTTTTGTATGTGTGTAGGTACGTCTGTTTTTTGTATATATGTATAGATTTATTTCTGGACTTCTGTGCTGTTCCATTTTTCTGTGTGTCTGTTTTGATGTCAGTACCATTCTGTTTTGGTTACTATTGCTCTGTAGCATATTTTGAAGTCAGGCAGTGTGATGCCTCCAGCTTTCTTTTTCTTGCTCAAGATTGCTTTTGCTATTCAAAGTATTTTGTGGTTTCATATAAATTTTAGAATTGTTTTTTCTATTTCTGTTATTGGTATTTTGGTAGGAATTGCACTAAATCTGTAGATTGCTTTGGGTAGTATGGACATTTTAACATTATTTCTTCCAATCTCTGAACACAGGATATCTTTCCATTTGTTTGTGCCCTCTTTGATTTCTGTCATCAATATTTTAAAGTTTTGGTGTAGAGATCTTTCACCTCCTTGGTTAAGTTTATTTCTAGCTATCTTATATAGTTTTTGTAGCTAAAACATTTAAAAATGTTGATAAAGTTTTGATTTATCATTTTTCTTCTTTCATGGTTAGAAATAGTATCTTTTATAAAAAAAATCTTTTCCTATCCCAAAGCTGGGAAGGTATTTTCCTGTATTTTTTTCTAAAAGTGTTACAGTTTAAATTATTTGTTTAGATCTGTGATCCATCTTGAACTAATTTGTGTGGGTGTGTGTGGTATGAAGTAGAGTTTGAGATTAATGTTTTTACTTTGTGTTTTTCCAGTTCCAGCACTAATTTTTAAAAAGACTTTTCCATAAGATTTTTTTGATGACTGTCAAAAATCGACTATATGTGTGTGTGTCTATGCCTGGACTTTTTATTCAGTTCCATTAATCTATGTTTATGTAAATACCATACTGCCTTGATTATTGTAACTTTATTGCAAGTCTTGAAATCAGGAGTTGTGGGTCATCCAACTTTGTTCTTTTGTTTCAAGACTGATTTGGTTACTCTAGGTCCTTTGCATTTCAAAATGAAGTTTAAAATAAAGACGTTGATTTCTATCAAAGAGTCTATTGAAATTTTGATGTGAATGATATTGAATTTATTGATTAATTTGGGAGAATTAACATTATAACAATGTTGACTCTTCCAAATCATGAACGTAATATATTTTGCCATTTATTTAGGTCTTTAATTTCTCCTAGCAATGCCTTATAGTTCTAAGTATAGAGGTCTTGCATGTCCTTTCATATATTTATTCTCAAGTACTTTATTTTTTAAAATTTCTTGTAAGTGGTATGTTTTTCAAACTTAATGTTTATATTGTTTGCCGTCAATATATAGAAATGCAATTAATTTTGATTATTGACATTGTCCCTGTGACTTTGCTAAATTAACTTATTCATTTCATTATGTTTTTAGATTCTTCAGGATTTCCTTTTAACAATCATGTCATCTGAAAATAGAAACTTTTTTACTTCTATTTTTTTGTAATCTTTATGCCTTTTAATTTCTTCTTCTTGCCTTACTGCATTGGTTAAGGCCCCTAGAGCAATATCAAATAGAAGTGGTAAGAGCAGGTATGCTATGAAGAAAGCATTTACTATTTCACCTGTAAGTATGATTTTTAGATGTAGAATTTTGGTAGATGTTCCTTACAAGATTGGTAACTTTTCCTTAATTTCTAGTTTGCCAGGAGTGTTTTGTTGTTGTTGTTGTTGTTAAGTGTTGAATTTTTATTCAAGTGCTTTTTCTCTAACTATGGGGATGATCAGACAGGGCTTCTCATTTAATTCTGTGAACGTACTGAATTATATTAATAATGTTTGGATGTTGAATTGACCTGGCATTGCTTGAATAAACTCCACTTGATGTACTTAATGCTATGTACAGCTAATATTTTGTTAAGAATTTGGTGTATATGATCATGAGGGAGATGAGTCTAATTTTCTTCTAATTCTTTGTTAAGCTTTGGCATCAGAGTTACTTTGGTTTAATAAAATGAGTAGATGCGTGTTCTTACCTCTTACATATTCTGAAATAGTTTTTCTTAATGTTTGAAAAAAATTATCAGTAGAATTATGTGGATCTGTAGTTCTCTTTTTGGGGTTTTTAGATAATGAATTAAATTTCTTTAATAACTATAAGTGTAGGTGTAGTACCTAATCTCCAGGAGGGCCATCAGTGATACCTACCTGTTGGTATTCACAGCCTTGTGTAGTTGTGTAGTCTCCTCCAACATTGTACCAGGGTTTACCTGTGTGTCCAATGACATGCAGCAGACTTAATGATATGCCACTTATGAGTGTATTATAAGGGACCGCAGCTTCTAGCTATGTTTCTGTCTTAGATCATTCCCTCTGAGGAAAGCCGGGAGCCATGTTGTGTGAACACCCAGGAAGCTTGTGAAGAGGCCCTTGTGGAAAGAAATAGAGCTTTTGGTTGACAACCAACCGGGAGCTGAGGCTACCAACAACCCTGTGAGTGAGAGTAAAGGTGGATTCTCCAGCCCAGTCAAGCCTTGAGGTGACTATAGCCCTGCCTGGCAACTTGACTGCAACCTTGGGAAAGACGCTAAGACAGAACCACCCAGTGAGGCTACTCCTGGGTTCCTTAACCTCAGTAATTTATGAAATAATAAATGTTTCTTATTTTAAGCTCCTCTATTTTGGAACAATATTTATTACCCAGAAATAGATAATTCATACAATGAAGCTATTCAGATTTTCTATTTTTGTGTGTGTCAGTTTTGGTAAATTATGTTTTCTAAGAAATGAGTCTATCTCACCAAAGTTGTCACATTTATTGACATTATTTTTCACACTATTCTGCTAGTTTTCTTTTAATAGTTATTGGATCTTTACTGATATATCTTCTTTTATTTTTGATATTCATAATTTGTGTTTTCTCTTTATTTGGTCAGTCTTTCTAAACTTTTTTCAATTTCAATTCTTTAAGATAATAGATTTTGGTTTTATTATTATTTTCTTTTTAATTTTCTAATTTATTGATTTCTGTTTTAATCTTTATACTTTGTTCTTTTCTGTTTACTTTGGTTTTAATTTAATTCATGTTTTGAGTTTCTTAACTTAGAGAGTTAGATCACTAAAATTATCTTTTCTTTTTTTCTAATATATGCATTGAAAACTCAAACTCTCTCTAAGCATCACTTTAGCTGCATCCCACAAATGTTCACTGATTACGTTAACATGGTTCCTTTGCATTCTTAAATGTGCTACATACTACAGTATGCTAACTGTTTTAAAGTCTTCGTCTGCTGTTTTAAAGTATTCATCTTGGTCACGTTAGGACCTATTTCTTTTGACTTTTCTTTGTCATTCTGGCTAACTTTTTCCTGCTTCCTCTCGTACTTAGTAATTTGGGCTAATGCATTACCCCTGCCTCAGCCTCCTGAGTAGCTGGGTCCACAGGTGTGTGCTACCATGTCCAGCTAATTATTTGCTTAGTTTTATTTTTAGAAATGAGGTCTCACTGTATTGCCCAGAGTGGTCCCAAATTCCTGGTCTCAAGTAATCCTCCAGCCTCAACCTCTAGAGTAGCTGGGATTATAGGCACAAGCCACCATGTCTGGCTACTTTTTCTTTAAAAGTTTTTTTTAGAGATGGGGTCTTGTTATATTGCCCAGGCTGGTCTCAAACTCCTGGGCTCAAACGATCTTCCCTCTTCAGCTTCTTGAGTAGCTGGGCTCATGTACCACTCACTGCATCCAGCTTAGTAATTTTGATTGTATATTAGACATTGTGATGACACACTGACAATGCCTGCATTGTTTTCTTCCTTGGTCAAAGAGTGTACAATGATTTCGACTATCATTGTCCATGATACCAGTTCAAACGAACGTAGAAATAGAAAATAGAAATAATATGATTAAGCTAGGCTTTTATGGAAGGCAGTTATGCTCACCTCTATGCCACCAACATCACTTAGGCAAGGCTTTTCTGAATTGACATTTAACCTTCAGATGAGAAGGAATGAAAGCACAAAGAGTAAAAAATAAAATCTTCATGAAGGAACAGTGTAAGAGATTGATACCTGGGCTTGTCATTTTTGGTAGCTGTCCTCTGAAATGTAATTAGTTTATATCTAACTGCTGTATAGGGTGAAAAAATATATTTAATTATTTAATGTAAATTATGCAACTAATATTTTCTTGGAAATTCACTAGGAAGTGGTACTGCTCAAACCCACACTTTTATAAGGTAATTCGAAATGTTACCAAAGCATGGATGAATGATTGTAACTTCATACTTCCAAGAAATTTGGAGTCAAAATCTTTAGGACTGTACTCTTCAGCAATGTTTTTCTAACCTGTATTTCACACGTAGTGGGCCATAAAATCAATTTGGTGTGCTATGACCAGCATATTAAAAAGTGATATAAAATACAATAGAATAAAATAGTGTATAACAGCAAATGACAGGAAATAGGAGATGCACTGCATATTATATAACTACATTTTTTTTTGAAATGGAGTCTTGTTCTGTCCAGTCTGGAGTGCAGTGGCACAATCTTAGCTCACTGAAACTTCTGCCTCCCGGGTTCAAGCGATTCTCTAGCCTCAACCTTCCAGGTAGCTGGGATTACAGGAGCCCGCCACCATGCCTGGCTCATTTTTGTTGTTTTTAGTAGAGATGGGGTTTCACCATGTTGGCCAGGCTGGTCTCTAACTCCTAACCTCAAGTGATCAGCCTACCTCGGCCTCCCAAAGTGCTGGGATTATAGGCGTGAGCCACCGGCACCTGGCCGACTAAATTTTTTTGATATTTTGTTTGGTTTTGTATGTGTATGTATTTTGAATTATGATTAAAAGTATATTTTTAAAGTTTCATTCATGAAAGTTTGAAAAACACTACACCATGCTGTAGACCTTTGGAGTCTTCCATTTCATAGAATGATCACGAACAAACCAAAATGATAGGGAACTGAAGTATCTTGTAATCCAGAGATCTTTGGAACAGCTGGGAGGAGTATGGAGAGAAGAATGGACATGAGTGATCCATTTGTGTGTTTCCTCATTCATCCGTTTGTTGATTAATGTGGCAAGCATTTCTTGAGTTCTCCCACGGATTAAGCATACTGTGTGTCTTTAATAACACAAAAAAAGAAAAGAAATGGTTCCTTCTCCTAGGAAGCTCACAGTTCAGTTGGCAGAGAACCAGGTGGACAGACATTTCTCATACAGTGTGATGAATCCTATGCTATGGTCGAGATGTCGTTACAATTCAGAAGTGCCTAACCAATCCTGGATTGGAGGTCCTGGAAGACTTCTAGGAAGAGGTGATGTCTGCACTGGGCCTTGAAGTTCGAATAGGGGTTATCCAGCAAAGAAGATAGGAAAAGTATGCTCTACAAAGAGGGAGTAGTACAAACATAGCCCAGAAGGAAGGGGAGTAAGGAGTTTCGGGAGCCATGCACACATGTGAGGGCAAAAAGTGGAGTATTTGAGACTGTAAGCAGGGCTGAGAAACTTATCTTTTATAAGCAGATTGTGTTTTTAAAAGTCACTGTAGACTTATTGGTGGGGAGCAACCTGAAAGCAAGTGACTGTTGCAGGGACTGGTCCTGGGTTGGAGAGAGGGGAAAGCATGCATTTGAGGGAATCTGAGCAGGTTTCATTTGGGGATCAGCTGACAACAGGATGAGGACAAAGGTGCATGAGAGCAAGATGTCTTAGATGACTCATGAGGCTCTGTGTGGGACCTCAGGGGATGTTGGTACTGTTCTCTAAGAACGGGGATCCAGCAGGAGTAAGAGTTTTGGTGGTGGGTGGGGATGGGCTAAGAAAATGATGCTCCCATTGTTATCATGTTGCCATGGTTACTGGAGCCTATCCAGATTGAGATCAGATGGATTCACAGGGCTGGATTTCAGAGACATGAATTTGGGAATTTGCATTACATAGATAGGGTTTGAAATGTCAACATGACCAACCCTGTCCAGAGTCTGGGATTCAGTCAGCTGGAGAAAACGGGGAATCTCATAAATCATTGCATAAATAAAAGTGTGAATCTTCAGGCCCTTATTTACAGTGGCTTTAGTGTGCTACATTTCCAGGGAAATATATGTTCTTGTCATCCAACTTTAAGAGAAGTAAATGAACTTGAATCACATGAGTGGGTTTAAATGCCAGCCTGGAATTTAGGAAGCTACTTTGCACCTTCTTTGCTCTCATCATCATCATCATCTTCTTCTTCTTCATTAAGAGCATGCCATTTTGTCTCTGCCTTTGGGTATATAGATTAAAATAAGGCTGATTGCGGAGAAAAAAAAAGACAGAGGCAGTTAAGGAAACAAGAAGCTCATGTTGTGGACACAAGCACATCTTTTAATGAGCCTTGCTAAACTATCTATCCTGCTGGAGATCTGAAGAAAGCCAGGTGATGATGAGCTGAGATCTCTACCTCTTCCTGGACCCGCCTGATGACCCAGGGATTGCCAGGATTTTAGGGGACTCCACCTGGTTGCATGACTCCCTGGTCTGCAAGCTGCTTTGGGGCAGGGACTCAGTCTGTCTTGTTTGTTACTGTATTCCCAGGACTGAGTTCTGTGCCTGGACTAGGCATTCAGGGAAGTGTGGAATGAACGAATCGGTGAATGAATACAAAGAGTAGCAAAAATAACTGAACTAGACACCGTAAGTGACTAGGAGTCTGGTTTGAGTCTTGATCTTAGCTTCTTAATCTTTACATTGAGGGTCATAATGTTGAGTAACAGTTCACTTACAGCTGCCATGAGGATTAAATAAACTAATATCGGTAATGACTTAGTGCAGTGCTTGGCATGTGGCTGACAGTGGTTCAATAATTCAAACTACTGCTATTATTATGTTGCTGTTGTTGTGCGTTCCTAGTAGGTCACTACAATATGTTGGCTGACAGACTGCATGAGCTGCCCACACTTCAGCTTCCTCGTTTGTAAGGTAGAGATGGTAAATCCTGGCTCGTCCCCTCTTGGCTGATACAATGATTAGGAAATGATAGGCCTGGGATGCTGATGTTGAATCTCATTGTCTTACTCTCCAGGTAGCTTCTCTCCATAGGAGGCAAGTAACTCAGGGTGAGTGGCAGAGCCAAATGGGAGATGAATGTGAAAATATTCTGGAAGGCTGAAGTTGCTAAGCAGAACATAACAGTAATTGTAACATAATCCTCATATAGCTTTTGAGCAGCTGTGGGGGCTTTGAAATCTCACAGCCTCGTTTCCTAGCCTCACTTCCCCTGAGCTGCTGCATGAGCTCATGCTGTCATTTATATTCCCTGGATCTCAGTTGAGATCAGGGAGTTGAGGCCGAGTCTCCAGGTGGTCGTGAAGGTAAAAGAGAGAATGGCTGTGTGTGAGCCCTCAGTACGCCCAGTATAGGCGTTTGACCTGTAGCAGTTGTCGCTGTCTGATAGCATAACTGAGAAGGGGTGAGACCAGGATAAGGACACAGGTCTGTGGCAGCAATTTGAAGTGTCTCCTATGTTTTAGGAGGAATATGTGTCACCTGAAGGACTCGGACTGCCCCAGAGCACGTGGAGGTCACTCTCAGGGTGTGGATGAGGAGGCAGGAGTTTGCAGCCCAGAAATAGCCATCATGCTCTCATCTCAGAGGTGTCCACAGAACGTCTTTGAGCTAAGAGGGGCCAGGCCAAAGGTGCAAGGCAGGCAGGACCCTCAAGGACAGTTGTCTTGGGCATCCCCATGCCTCCATATCTGACCCAGCTCAACTCTGCCCCCCAGTCAATTTTGAGGTGCCTAAAGGCAGCCAGTTGTCAGCCAGAGTATTAGGGTGGTGAGCTGTAGAGTTGAGTGGACTCTGGAGCCATTCCGCCTCTCTCATTTGGGTCTGCCACTTCATAGCTGTGTGAGATGGGTTAAGTTACTTGACCTCTCCGTGCCTCAGTTCCCTCATGTATAATGTGAGCTTAGCAATAGAACTACCTCGGGGGTTAAGGTGTATCTACCACACTGTGACAGGGGCAGCAGTAGGTAAGTGTTCAGTGTTAGGATTGCCCTGGAAGGACAATTAGGATATCAGAATATCAGAAGAATAGCATCCCAGGCCCTGGGATCTTTAAGGCGCCTTTCAGCCCCACCACCCTGCCATGGGCCTGGCACCTTTTCCTCTGCCCGTGCAGTAATGGTGGTCACCCAAGGCACCAGCTGATGAATGGTAAGCCTGGAAGGTCCCAGGGCTTGCAGCCGCTCTCTCCTCTCAAGGCCGGCCCACATCTCACATAGGCTCCAACTCGTACTGTCAACTTCAACTTGACCTGGGTAAGCGTAGGCCAGCCCAGCACAGTGTAGGGCCTGAGGCAATGCCCGACCTGGAAGCTCAGGTTGAGCTGGGGGCCACACAGAGCTCTGGCAGCAGGCAATCTTGGTAGCTCAGGGCAGTCCATCCACCCCAGTGGGCTGTGGACTTTTCCTGCCCATCTGCCATCCCCTTTAGGATACATCTGCCCAGCCCCAGGGTCTGTCCCCCTCTGATTCCATGGTACCAACCATCTGCTTTTTGGGAGCTTGGTCTGATGATCTCATGAACCTCTTTGTGCAGCCCAGAGCCAGCCCGATGCTGCCACCCAGCTAGCTGTCCCTGCTGACACAGCCTGGAGTGGGCAGTGCCCCATCCGATCCTCGCCCTGCAGTCTCGAGCCTCCGTTTAGTAGGAATAGCAAAGCTGCCATTTTCAGGGAGGCCGATTCCCATGCACTGAACTTCCCAGTGTGTAGATGTCAGCCCGGTTGGTAGCTGTCCCACCAAAGGACAGAACCCTCATGCCAGCGTCTTAAGCAGGAACTGGGCCAGAGGGCTGCATGGATGTTGTGATCACTCCTGGCAAGGGGGTCTGATCGAGCCAGGGCCCAAAACACAGGGGTGTGTTAAGCATTTGCTTCATGCCAGGATGGGCTGGTTGGGGGTCCTCAGCAGTGTATCTGGCTGTGGGCAGGCCAGAATCCTACTCCCCTAGTGTGGGCCTGGCATGCAGCAGGAAGATGTATGCTGTGTGCTGGTGCCCCACACCTCTCTCCTGGAGGAGAACCAAGGTGTCTCCTGCTCTCACTCCCATTTCTCAGGTTCCATCACGATCCTGGTGCCTCTGCTAACACCTTTTTCTGACTGACAGCTTGCCATAGGATCCCTTACCCTCACCTCCAGGGTGATAGCTTTGGGCATTGTGATTTATTTTTAAATTTTCTCTCCACATCCCACAGAATGAGGTCCTGCATGCTCCCTGGGAGAACCCCTCTATCAACCATTGTGGTGAGGGCTTAGGAGACCGTTGCCCTTACCTTCCCAGGGTCAGCCACAGGCCCCAGAGGAAAGAAGATGAGCCCACGAGAGGGCCCCAGAACTCAGCACACATCTACTGCAAGACGAGAGCTGTGGGCAGGAACGCGGAGGCGTCAGAGCCAGGATGCATTTAATAAGCAGTGTGACAAGGAATAAAATAACTATTAATAAGGTACTTTGCAGACTTGATTCCAGGCCCATTAAACTTTCCTTTACCTTATTTCACACTCCATTTCCAAAGCACCCTCTTCTCTCCCCCCACCTTTCATGGTTCTGGCAAACTTGGGCCCTAATGAAGTCTGGCAGCATAAATTTAAGGCAGTGTCTGGCTGAACCGAACAGAAACTCGTGTCTACGGCACAGTAGTCTGAGTTGCTGGAGACATAAATTCGGCCTCAAGACTGTCCGATGGAGTCAGCGAGGCAGGCCAGGGCTGTGACAGCTGTGGGTGATGGTGCCCCAGGCATTCCTAAAGCCTAAGGTGGCAGGCTGCTGAGTGGGGAGGCCTGCTTGCCCGGAGTGCAGAGGCTTTCGTTCATTCACACATTCATCCATCCCACAGGCTCTCACTGGGGCTGTATCCAGTGTGTCAGGAGAGCTTTCTACCTTCACAGCTTCTTCACCCTGCCAGGTGAGCATCACCTCCATTTTACAGACAGGGAGGCTGAAGGGGGCTTGTGGAGTTTGCCGGCTCGCCTGAGCTCACACAGATAATCCTAGTGCAGATGTTAGCCAGTGAAGGAACAGGAAGACACCAGGCCCCTTTCCTCTCCAAGGTGGTCTTTCTTTTCTCTGATGGCCTCCCCCGCCTGCAGGCCTTTGGTTCTATGGCTGTCTTTTGTGGTGAGCAGGTGCTGTGCTCTCCCGGGAGATCTTTCTCTAGTCCCCTCCAGCATTTCCTGGCCCTGCACTTTGTCTCACTTGAGTTCGTGAGCTGGCACAGGGTTCAATCAAGGCTGGGTCCCCCAGGTTCCTGGCAGGTCCCTGTGGCTGGAACCTGGGTTTCCAGGGTCCCCGTCTGGGGCTCAGTGTGTGAGATTTGAGACTGGGCTCCTCTGTGTGGGGCCGTAACAGCTTCATTCATCAAATAGCTGAGCGATGCTGGGTCTGGGGTGCATGGGTTCAGCCCCTGGAGATGGGCGGGTGGGGAAGGAGCTGGGAGAGCAAAATGAGGCGGGTGGTTAGAAGTGGGGGGAAGAGAGACCAAGCCTCAGCTTCCCATAGACAGCTCCAGGGCTCCAGGGGCCCTTCCTGGTCAAAGGAAGCCTCTTCTCTAGGCTTCTAGGCCTGAACTAACTTTGAACTCAGCTGACGTTGAGACATCAGTCACTTGGAGGCTGGGAGTTTATTATCATTCTCTTCTTTTTGTCTTGATCACCTATTCTTCTCTTACTTTTCCGTTTTCTCTTGGGCTTCCTTCCCCTTTTCTTCATGAAGTGGTGTAGCTGTTTGAGACAAATCTTCGTCTTTTTGATACTAATGATGATATTAGTGCTAGCCTTTGTGTTATTGTTGGCAATGGTGTTGGTGTTGGTGCAGGTGAGAGTGCTGTTAATGCTGGTGATGAGTGTGCTTGTGATGAGTCTGCTGGTGATGATGGTGGCAATGGCTGGTGTTGCTGGTGACAGTGGTGGTGATAATGATGGTATTTCTGGGATGATGATGATATTGTTGGTGGTAGTGATAGTGGTGGTGTTGCTGATTAGGTGACAATGATGGCTATGGTAGTAGTGACAGTGATGATGGTACCATCATTACCAGCACACTCATCACAAGCACACTCACCATTGCCAACAATAACACACTATTCTCATGTTGCTCTCTCGGTCTCCCAGGCCCGAGGGGCCTTTCTGCAGAAGGTGTGATGGTGGCAGTGGTAATGGTGATACCCACTATTTAATTATCATCTGCTATGTATTATTTCATTTAATCCTCACAACAACTTTGCAAGAGAGCTCTTAGTAGCACCACTTTACAGGTGGGGAAATTGAGGCCCAGGGAGGTGCAGGGAGTTGCCATAGCCTCACAGTGAATAAGCAGTAAAACCAGGTTACCAAACTAGCTCTTTCCAAGTCTGGAGCCCTGCTGGCCCTTTATTCCCATGACCTCAGCAGCCTGAGCTCTGCACATCTGCTCTGCCAAGTTCACACAACACGGGGGAAGGATTGCTTAAAGCAATCTGATTTTTACTGGCTCCTTTAGGATTTTCTGGATTAAAAACAAAATTACAACAACACACCAAGCATTTCACTGTTCTCTAAATTCTAAAGTTCAACCTGGAAATGTTTGGGAATTTTTGTCTGAGGGTTTAAGGAAAGAGACCAACATTTACCAAGAGCCTGTATTGTGCCCGTTACTTTTCAGATGCTGTGACATGTCATCCTCACGTCAAGCTCAAGTGGGGCCAGCCTTCTTATCCTGTCTTCAGATGGGTAGACTGCGGTTGGGGAAAGTGTGGCCAGCAATGGGGTGGGCTTTCAATCTGGCTGCTGTGATTCCAGAGCCTGTGTGTTCCTTTCTCTCTGTTGTGCTGCTCCCAGAGGGCAGCCCATGTCTCTTCCAGTTGTGTATGGTGGAAGTAGGTGCTTCTGTGTCTTAGGGTCGCTGTGAGGATGTGTGACCCACATTAGTGCTTGTGTGGGTTTTGTGCACAGTCAGAGCTCAATAATGGCAGCCATCATTCTTCTCAGGAAGGAGAAAGTTGGCTCACTTTGCTCCAGGTCACCTAGTGGGGCTGTCTCCAAGCCCATTGTTCTTTTTTCTGTTTGTTGTCCCTTGTTTGGAGTTTTCCTTTGTCTCTTGGCAAACAGGTGAATGACAGAGACCCTACCTGACCTCTGTGGCCTCTCGCATCAAGGCTCGGGACTCAGTGCCGAGGAGACTAGGACCCTGGTTCAGTAGCCAAGTGGTCTTGACCTTGCCTTGCTTCCTGTCCCTATATCCCCTCCTCTGGTCCAGCCACCTGGTCACCAGGTGGAGCTAGGCAGGAAACAAAGCTGGCTCTGTGCACCCAGCCTCATTCTACATGGACTTGAGCAGGGACTACTATATCTGTGTCACAGCAATAGAGAACATCACGTGTTCCAATTATCCAGTGTTACATAAGAAACTACCCCAAGTTAGTGTCTTAAAACTACTCATTGTATTATGCTTATTATCTGAGGGTCAGGAATTTGGATAGGACTCATTGGAGTGACTCTTTTGCTCCATGCAGCATTGACTGGCTTTAGTCAGCTGGAGGTTCTAAAAAGTCTTCACTCATGCCTGGAAGGGGCAAAGGGTGGAGAAGGTAGTGGCTGGGCTCAGTGGGGCCCACTTCCTCTCTGTGGAGTCAGAGTTTCTCCAGGTTGTCTTTCTAGCAGGCTAGCAGGACTTCTTACACAGCAACTCAGAACTTCTTACACAGTAACTCAGGGCTCCAAAAGCACCTGCCCAGAGATGAGATGTGGAGGTTGCTAGTCTCAAAGCCTGGGCCTGGTAACTGGCGTAGCATGAGTTCTGATACATTTAATGGATGAAAGCAGATGCAGAGCCTGCCCAGATTCAAGGAGAGGGAATAAATATTGCATCTCTTCACCAAAGGAGTGTCAAAGAATTTGTGAGCATCGTTTATCCACCACAAGACTGAAAAGTATGTTAGACCCTCATTTCCCTCCCAGGGTCTTGCTTCTCTTGCGTGTCCCTGGCTCATGACAGAGGCCACTCTTCTCCTTGCACTTGGTGACAGGCAGCTTTCTTTAGTAAGAGTCTGAGGAATACAATCATCAGAGCTGCTCTCTCATTGTAAACCCACAGCTCAGAAGTCTGTTTTCAGTTAGTGGAGGATGAGGAGCCTGGGCAAATAAATATCTCATCATGGTTATTGGGAAGCTGCAATTGATCTTTTGGATTCGATGGCAAAAAATTAAGGATGATTTAATTTCAGTCAACTCAGTGCAACAGGTGTTTAGCTATGTTTGGGGTCTGCTTTGTTGTTGTTGTTAGATGGAATCTCACTCTGTCACCAGGCTGGAGTGCAGTGGCGCGATCTCGGCTCACTGCAACCTCTGCCTCCCGGGTTCAAGGGATTCTCCCGCCTCAGCCTCCCGAGTAGCTGGGACTACAGGCGCACACCACCACATCCAGCTATTTTTCTGTATTTTTAGTAGAAACGAGGTTTCACTGTGTTAGCCAGGATGGTCTCGATCTCCTCACCTCATGATCTGACCACCTCAGCCTCTCAAAGTTCTGGGATGACAGGCGTGAACCACTGTGCCCAGCGCAGTTGCTTCTTAATAATCCCTTTGGAGTCAGTCACTCTTATATGTATTCAAGTCTTTTGAGATTTCTATTACTTTATTGCCATTCCATCTTTTTGCCACTGTCATAAAGAAATCTGAATTCCTATTTCATTCCATTTCAAACCATCCCATCCAAATCATTCCATTCCACTCATGTTTTCCCAGCCAGCTCAGTTCAACACGTCTCATTCTATCCATTTCACACCATCTCTTCCAAAACTTTCCTGATATCCATCCTGTCCCACATTAGTTCATTGTTTGATTCATTTGAAAGTATTGATTCCCCCCATGCTATTCACTGGATCGAGTTCATTATTCTAAATATCCCTCCTGGGTGTCTGCAAGGTAGAAATACAAGAGAAGCCCACCATGTCCTGTCAAGTGAGAGCTGCCCAGGCATGACCAGCCCACCTGACCACCATGCACTGGAGAGGCTGGAGCTAACCATGGGCCCAGGTTCTAACGTGGGTGCTTCCGCCAGAGGTGAGAGCTATTGGGGTGTCCTCAGCTGCAAAGGACAGTAATTAATGCATGTTATTTTTCCTTTGATCACTATTTATGCACTTTAAAAAGAACTTTAATCTTTTATTATGGATAATTTCAAACACACCAAGAATAGAGAGAAGAGTAATCCTTCTATACTCATTACACAGAACAAATCTCGTTTTAATAGAAATTCCATGTCATTATTTCAGCAATAACTGCTTGCATATGTCAGTCTAGCCTCTATTGTAAGCATAGCCACAATACCAAAATAAACCTATCAAATAAACAATTACTCCTTAATACCAGAGTGTATTCAGATTTCTCTGATTGTCTCAAAAATGTCGTTTTATAGTTGACTGGTTTCTTGTTACATTTGGCTGATTTGTCTCTTATGCCTCTTTTAATCTCCCCTGCTCCTTTTCATGTCTTTCTGTTTGTTTAAGAAACTTGGTCATTAGTCCTGTAGGATTTCAATATTCCAGGATTTGGCTCCTTGCGTCATTCTGGTGTTTTTCAAGATGTTATGCCAACTTCTGTCTTTCTTGCAAATGTACAAATTCCTGTACATATTTTGCTACAATGTATGCATTTAAACTTTTCTCTTTTTTATTGTAGTAAATACACAGAACACAAAATTTACCATTTTAAAGCATATGATCTGGTGGCATTAAGTACATTTTCATTGTTGGGCAACCAGCACCACTGCTTAGTTCTATAACTTTTCATCACTCCAAATGGAAACCTCATACCCATTAAGAAGTCACCCCCTATTTCCCCCTTGCCCCAGCCCCTGGCAGACATGAACCTGCTTTCTGTCTCTGTAGAGCTGCCTATTCTGGACATTTCATATAAGTAGAATTACATCAGGTGGCCTTTTGTGTCCGACTTTTCTTTTTTAAATATATTTTTAATTTTAGATTCACAGAAAAGTTATGAAGATAGAAAGTTCCCGTATACCCGCATTTAGTTGTAGATGTTTCCAAACTCATGGATTTTATATATTTAAAGTGTTCTAATCCATCACAGATATTATTCTTTTTGATGTTTGCATTGCCTTAACTTGGCTAGTGGGAGCCCCTCAAGCTGGCTTCCGTGTTCTTTTTCATTTATGAACCTAAAGAAGACAGTCCTTTTAGGGTGGCACTTAGAAGCCAGCTGTTGAGTTAAGAAGTGTGCATGCATGGTGCTGGGTGAGGGAGGAGAGTGGAGGGGAGGGAGGTAAAGAGCTTAGAGTAGTAAAAAAAAAAAAAAAAAAGGATGCCAGCCGGGTGTGGTGGCTCATACCCGTAATCCCAGCACTTTGGGAGGCTGAGGTAGGCGGATCATGTGAGGATGGGAGTTCGAGACCAGACTGACCATCATGGAGAAACTCCGTCTCCACTAAAAATACAAAATTAGCCGGGCGTAGTGGCGCATGTCTGTAATCCCGGCGGCTACTCCGGAGGCTGGGGCAGGAGAGTCGCTTGAACCAGGGAGGTGGAGGTTGCGGTGAGCTGAGATCACTGCCATTGCACTCTAGTCTGGGCAGTAAGAGCGAAACTCTGTCTCATTAAAAAAAAAGAAAAAAAGAAAAAAAAAAGAAAGAAAGAAAAGAAAAAAAAAATAGGATGCCAATTCGATTTCTAGGGAAAACGGCATTTTGTACAATATGCTCTGGAGTTTTGAACTCTGCCAGCATAGTTCCCTCTGGGCTGGAGATTCTGTCTTTATTAACAAACCCAAGCTGGCCTCCTTCCTCTAGGGCTGCGGGAAGCCAGGCCTGCTGGGCTAGCTTGCCCAGCCCGTCGATAATTAAGCAGACCCACTGCTGTCTTCCGCTAGAGCTCATCGGCCACAGGCTTTTGGGTGATGATTAAGCAAGGGCTGCAGAGCGCCAGGATGCCTCTGCTCGGCTGGGAAGAGCTGCTGCAGTCCCTTCGCATCCAGCATCCAGGATGGCATCAGAGGAGTTGCCAGAGGCCCTGAGCTTGCCTGCCCAGCACCACATTACTGTATGTGTATGTGAAGGCAGCCAGAGAGGGAGGACGTGTACTGCAGAGGGGCGCCTGTCCACCGACACACTTTGTGTTGCAAATTTGCAGTGGTTTCCTCCTTTGATTCTCACAATAGTAACTGTTAAGGGTTCTGTATGACTGGAGATTCCCGTATGCACTTTGGACATAAGAGGTGAGAATGAGCCCCTATCCTCAAGGAGTTTGTTAGGGAAGCATCGGGCAGCACTGTCAGGCCTTCTAGGAGAAGCTGATAAAAGGAAAAGACCAGACAGACAGCCTGCCATGAGGACTGAGTTGTGTGGTGCCAGTACCTGTAGCATTTGCAGTAGCAGGTCAGAGCGGAGGCAGCGTCACCATCATACTCAGCAACATCACTAGCTAGACTCTCTGTTGGGCTGTGATATGGGCCCATGCTGGGTTGGCCAGGTGGGGGACCACCTTTCTGCCCTGGGTGTGCACACATGGGAGGCCAGAAATGATGCCAGAGGAAACACAAGGCAGGAGGAGCTCTGGGCTAAAGCGAGAGCCTGGAGGCTCACCCAGACAGGCAGCAGAGTAGAGAGTTGTGATAGTGGATGAGGCTCTGGGGCCTCGTGGTCCTAGTGTGTGCTGTGGGCAGGTCTCAGCATCCTCGCTGGCAGATGGAAACTGCCACCTTCTTCTTCTGGGTTGCTGTGGGAATGCAGTGAGAGTGTACTGGGGCCTGGCTCAGGGCAGTTGCTAAATAGGGCAGGTTGGCATGAATAAGTCTCATTGCATATGCTCAGGAGGAAGATGGCGAACCCTGTTAGCTTCCTACAAGAGAAGCATCTTGGGGTGGAATAGCCAGGGCTACTGTGACAAGAGAGATGCACAGTGAGTATAAGCGTGAAGCTCAACCCCTGCAAGGCCCCAGAGAAAGAGGAGAAAGTTCTGCCCCAATATCGTGGTGAGCCCCCAGACCCACGCTCTATGCTCTGCTCCCTGGCTTGAGTGTTCCACGGCGTGGGTGCTGTGCTTCCATGTATTTCAGGGAACTTGCAGACCCTGGGCTCCAGGTGCTGCTGATAAAGCCAAAAGGAAGAAAAACCTTTGGTTGGCCTTTTCTTGACAGGCCACAGTCCCCTCTGTATAATTAGGTATGCCTAATGATCATGTTCCAGCATGTTCTAGTAACACATCATGTATGATGGTGTATAATTAGGTGTCACTGTGTGGCAGTCAAAGAGGGCTTCTTAGAAGAAGTACACCTGAGCCTCATCTCAATGAACAGGGGGGATTCCAATGGAGAGAGTGGAGAGGAGTTCCAGGGGAGTGACAGGAAAATGCACTGGACTTGGAATCAGGAGATCTGGTTTTGGCTCAGTCACTCATTGACTATGCTCTTTGCTCAAATCACTTCACCTCTTTGAACCTTGGTTTCTTTATCTGTATGATGGCTGTGATAATATACAGGGTTGTCATCAGTATTAAATGAGACTGCATTGATCCAAAAGCACCCTGGCCAGTGCCTGGGACACAGAAAGCACCCAAAAATGCTGACGCTTTGGGAAAGAATGGGCATGGGGCTAGCAGGCCTGAACCTAGGGCCCATGGGCAGGGACCATGAATGGGCTGCTGAAATTACCTTTAAAAGTTTGTATATTAGTCTGTTTTGCATTTTTATAATGTAATACCTGAGGCTGGGTAATTCATAAGAAAATAGGTTTATTTGGTTCATGATTCTGCAGGCCTCACCAGAAGCCAAGCATAGTATCGGCATCTGCTCAGCTTCTGAGAAGGCTGGTGGAGCTTTTACTTGTAGCAGAAAGCAAGGGGAGCCAGTATGTCACATGGTGAGACAGAGAGCAAGGGAAAAGGAAGGAGGAGCCAGGCTCCTTTAAACAAGCAGTTCTCACATGAACTAACAGAGTGAGAACTCACTCGTCACCATGAGGAGGGCACCAAACCATTCATGAGAGATCCACCCCCATGATCCACCCCCGCCAGGCCCCACCTCCGACACTGGAGGTCACATTTCAACAGGAGAGTTGGAGGAGACACATTCAAACCATATCAATTTGTGTATTTGTTCTTTTCTCTTTTTCTGGAATGAGTGTTTTGTAGATTTATCAGAATCCCCCCAAAATAAGGAGCCATTGACACAGAGCTTCAGACGTTATGAAGTGAGTTTGCACATCTCATTTGAACCCGCAGTGCTCTGCTCCATATACTGAACCGTTACTATCACCAGCCGTGCTTGATGGTTGGAGTAAGTCTCAGAGGGACTTAGGACCATCATGGCCTCCTGCAGGCCTCCTTCCCCAGCTTTTTCTCTATTTCCCTTCCCAAGATCCTGGGTGTCCATTGGAGGACCATGCACTCCACAGGAAGGGCCCCTGGAGGGGCTCACAGCCTGGGCAGAGTCAGTCACATGTTCCACCTTGGTGGTCATGCTGGTGGCTCATGCATGAGCATGTGACCCAGGGGCCTAATCAGAGTGAATTTCCTGGTTTGCCACTGTGAATTCTTGGACACATATTCTGTGTCTTCCTATGGCCTGGGTCTTCCAGGGGAGAGGCCTAGGACTGTCACAATCATTTTGCTCCTATAAGCGAAGTCATCTTGAGAGTAAAGGTCACCCAGAGGAGAGGGTGGAGCCAAGAATCACTGAGAAGAGGAGCTATTTTCTCGATTAAACTGACCAAATTCACTCTGGACTTCTTCAGTCACATGAATCACAAATTCTCTTTTGTAGGCCAATTTGTGTTTTCTTTTACTTGCCACCAAAACCTCGTAGTTGATCCAGGTGCCCCAGTGCTGATTCACACAACACAGTACTGACAGAACTGGGATGTGAGCCCAACATTCTCCAGCTCCCATTAACAACCATTTGGGTCATGACTCTTTTGAGGTTTGTGGACAGTTCAGCATGACACACCCCTTGGGTGAGAGGTTCTGACTAATTCACTTCCCAATGGGCAAACGGTGCTTCTAAAATCTGGTTCCCAGGTAAGTTCTATCATTAATTCCAAGGGAGAAGTTGTGATTCTGGTTCCCGGGAGTTGACGAACTTTCCACTGTTTCCTTCCTGGAACTCTCAAGATATCTCAAGATCTGGAGGAAGGACGTCCAGGGCTGCTGGACACAGGGCTGAGTGGGGTGGCTGTTCAGTCCACGCTCATGCCCTTTTCTCCATCTCTCAAGTGCTCCTGAGCCCCAACCATGGGCACATACTTGGGGAGGTACCAGGAAGTGAAACACATGCAGGCCCTGTCTGCCAAGTTCACCATTCAGGGGGAGATTTTCTGGGGTTGGTGAGCATGGGGAGGCCTGAGGGTGCAGGAGCACTTGGTGGTGCAGCCGAGACTCACCTGCAGCCATGGGACAGCCCCTGCTCAGTGCTTACTGTGTGCCTGTGTGCTGTGGTGGACTGAGTGCAGCAGTGCCATGGGCAGAAAGGAGGTCCCCATCCTGGCTGCTACAGAGAAGCAATCGGATCTCAGGCAAGTAAAGGGCATTGAAAGCTCATAACCCTCCTTTTCCATGGAATAAATGCAACACTCACAAGAACTCAGTGTTCTAGTGATTACTAAGATGACGCAGATGGCTGCATGTTCTAGTAACTAGCATGCTAGGTGCTCCAAGGACTTAACATTTTCTATGCATGCCGATAACATCATGCCTCCCCTCCAATTTATCAAAAACAAAAACAAGCAAACAAACAAAAAAACCCCAACCCAAACCTACGCTAAACATTATTGGGAAGGAAAATCTGGATCATCCTTCCCCTAAAAACAGTTTAACCTGAAGGATTTATTTACATAGAATGTGTCTTTTGGGACAGCACTATCCTTCCTTGCTGTGGGTGGAGCCAGCCAGGGGTGACAGAAGGCCTAGCTGACCAGCACCCAGCCCCGGCTCTATGCTGTGCCACCTTGGGCAAGACACTTCCGCGTTCTGAGTCTCAGTTCCCACTTCTGTAAAACAGACATGATTTTTAGTTACTGTTGAGAATTTAGACATAGGCTTTGCTGGAGTTGGGTGGAGGTCAGTTTTTATCCAGTAAGGCAACCGTGCAGGACCAGATGTATGTTTCTTTCTCCATGATGCCTGGTTTTGTGGATGTAAATGCATTTTCCCATCTGAGCACTCTGGGATTGGTTAGGAGCAAAGGAATATGAGAGGAAAGGGCTGCAGGGACATGGTACCAGCCACAGCAGAACCTCAGCCACACCCCGTGACTCAAGGGTGGCCAGTGCTTCTTCTCAGAGTGATGAGGACATCACTGTCAGGTGAAAGCATGGCTTCTCTGGTGACTAGCAGCTCTTCCAGGGCTGCTGGGCCACTGCAGCCTTGGACAGAACATGGGCCTGAAGAAAGTAGCCAACTCTGTGGCTTCCCTGGGGAAACCAAGGCAGCTAAGCTTCCTGTACCCATCTCACAGTTCCGCTGTAGGATCAAATGTAAGATGCATAGGAAAGCACCTTAAAAAATGCCAGATGTCCTCTCTCTCTGACCTCTGAGGTTTGACTGCTGGTTGAAGTCTGTGGCCTGCTTTCTTCCCACATCAGCCCAGAGGGTAACTCAGTCTCCAGAGACAGGAATGACTTGATATAAGGTATAGAAATTGGAACTCAATAGGTTGGATGCCGTATCACAAACAAAAAATACTCGAAATGTATATGCTTCTTGCGCCCTCAGGAGAGGTGTGTGTGGAGGTCAAGAAGGGTCCATCCGTTGGGGTGAGCTGTCCTCCTTCAAGCATGCCCGGCTTGAGCTGGAGCTCACTTCAAATGGCATTCTCAGTCACGTGGGAGACCACGGAGGAGCCAGGCTTCCCATCCAGGGCCAGAGTGTGTGCCTTCTTCCAGAGTGTCAGAGAGTCCCTCATATGAATAGAGACAGCAGAGATTTAACAGTCACCCCCAAAGTATGGTGAGTGTCCAGGTGTGGTGCCCTGTGGTGGTGGTGGAGGAAGGGCTGCCTCTTCCTTTGAGTATTTTTGCTTCTAAAAGAAGATTTACCTTCACTTCCCCACTTCTTTGGGAGGGGTTCATGGGAGGGAAAACACAGAAATACACACACAGTGATGGAGGGAAAGAGAGACAGAGAGAGAAGGGCAGAAGCACAGAGCCCGGGAGAGGGAAGACGGAAGAAATGTGAGAAGTGGAGAAACACATTCAGAGGAAGCTGGCAGAAGGAAGAAAACCCACCCATGGTGGTCAGCTTTGAAAAGATGAGCTTTCTCCAGCACCATCAGGGTGACTGAGGAAGGGTGAAAGTGCCCACGGCCAGGAGGAGGCCCATGGGGTGTGGGCAGGGCTGGGAGGGCTGCACAGGGCAGGAGGCGGGGAGCCCGGGAGCCTGTTTACCTGGGATCACTCATCACACCTGCCTTGGTGATAATGGGTGGGCAGTGAGCCCTTGCCCTTCAGTGGGACTGAGTCCTCGTGGCTGGAGGGTGTCTGAGAGCACACACGGCCTGGGCAGGGAGGAAGAACCCCAGGTGGCAGATCCGCCTGCCTCGCTTCCCAGTGTAGACCATTCCCCAGGGCTTGTAGCATGTTCGTGAAAGATTTCTAGCTTTCTTATGTTAGTTAGAGAACAAAACAAAACAATTACCTTATTATGCAATAAAACTTGCTATGTCTCCAGTCCCATGATCATTGATGTGCCCTATTGTCAATATTTCCCTTGTCCCCTTTCTGGTGTCTGGGAAGCCTGGGCAGGCCTGTGTCCTCCTTCCTGGCTGGCCCTGACCTGGAGGGACCACCTCTCTTCACACGGTCCAGCCAGGGGCTCTGACTGAGCCATATCCTTCCCTTTGACTCTGCGAAATGCTGGGATTTATGCCCCATAGGCGACTATCCGTTAATCCTTTTCTACAGTCTCTAAAGTTCACTTTCCTCCTTCCAAAAAACAAATCTCTTCTGAAGTCAGAGGAAGCATCAGTGATTGAAGTGAACAGACTGAATACAAGGGTTCTTAATAAAAGAGTCTCTCAACAGAAGGGTCTGGGGATCTCGGCGCTGAGAAAATGTGTGTCTTCTCCCACCTAGACACTGGCCTGAGCTGCCTCAAATTTTAATTCCTCAGATGCTGAAGATGTTTCACCCCCTGAGATCGTACTATGGCTGGATTTTTTCCTCTGAATACCAACTGGGTCCAGACACTAACAATTCAATTTCATGCTGACACTAAGTACCGTGACGTAGCACAGACCCCACAGGGTAAGGGCTCAGTCCCTTGTGACTGCTCCCCACTTCAGATGCCAATTGCAAGTCTGTGCCCATAAACCCCTCCTCATGTTTGTTAATTTGCTCTAATGGCTCACAGAACTCAGAAAAGTGCTTTCCTGACTACTACAATGTTTTTTAAATCTCATATGCCATTTATGTATTTACTTTTGTTTCTTTCTCTTCTGTCTAGCTGAAATTTTCCAGCCTTTGGTCAGTATCTCCCCATTTCTCCCGCCCAGCCTCTGGTAGCCACTGTTCTACTCTTTGCTCCTATGCGTTAGACATTTTTAGATTCCACATATACATGATACCATGTGGTATTTTGCATTTCTTGTGCAATAACTTTTTCAGGAGTAAATTGTCGGCTCTTTTAAAATAAAATTAATTAGCTTTCTGTGCACCTGTGACTAATTTTTCCCATAGTTGTGAGCAATCTGAATGTCTCCATATGGTCTGGCAATTAGGTATTCCATCAGTTCTTAGCACCTTCCCTCTTGGAGCCTCCTACCCTCAAACTTCCATTCAGACAGGCTGCACCAGGCCATGCACACAGCTGTTGTTCAGGAACTTCCTTTCATTATTTTTATCTTAACCTTCCAAAGGCTTAAGAAAATGTTTGAGACACGAAAAACAATTTTGACTCCAATAATTGCAACTTATAAATAAACAAACAGCTAATTAAGTTGCATATTAGCATGTCAACCAGTTGATTGCAACTCAATACAACTGAACTCCACTTTTCCCTAAGCATCTCTCTGACTCTGATTCAATCTGCATGTGTAGCTAGATCCTGAGACATCCCTGAAGATATCCACAAGGCAGTTCTTTCACATGGGTGATGCTGCTCTGGCAAACAGAAAGATCTGAATAGGTTGGCACCCATGCCCACAGAGAAGGTTAATCTCAAAGAGAAGTTTAACCCAATGGGAAGGTCAAGTTTTTGGAGTTATCTTCTTGCTATTCCCATATCTGACTCTGCTTCATTTTCTCACCTGCCGCTGTTACCAGTCTCACTCTTCTGGTGTAATAATCCACCGTGCATTTTCTAAGATTCTGGCTCATATCCTGGTTCTAACCTTTAACTCTCCTTCTTGGACAAGGGATTCTATAGATGACCTTGTGGGTTTCAGCTGTATTGACCAAAGTGGTCTTCAGCTCCTCCCTCCTGGGCTTAGCTCTTCCTCTGTCTTTGAGGGGAGACCAGATCTGGAAAGTGATCTTCCCAGTTAGTTCATTTCACTGAGAATGTTGTCACATGGAAATTTGGACACCTTCCCTTTGCTCCCCAGATGCATTCTCCACCCGTCTCCACCCGACTCTCAGTCCTAGGAAGCAGATATGCATGCACTATGTCACCCAGCCCCTCTTGCCTTCTGCTTCTAGTTGGATTTGGCCGATGGGGGCTCTACAGGAGGTCTTCAGGCAGGGTCAGAGTGAGATTGGGTGACTCCTGTCAAGGTGACCTTTTATACAACTCTTTTGGCTTTGGAAGCTATTCTCTCTCCTTACTGGCTAGCCATCTAGCTGTTTGTAATGTAAAAAGTAAAATAAAAGTCAGAAGCCTTGGGCTTTCTGTAGATGATCATGTAGCTTGTTGGACCCAGGAAGATCAGAAATGTCACATCTTTCTTGTAACTTAATTTTTAATTTGAGACTCCATTTTGCTGACGATGCACACATATAATTTTAGTCAAATTGGTGTTCCTCCATTTTCTTTGAATTTGGATTTACTTTCTTGGGTTATTAGCTTGGGAATTAAAAAGTCTCAGGGTGATCTGCTCATAGTAGTCCTCGCTGAGCTGTCTGTCGTCAGTGGTCTTTCTGCCAAGGGCACTGCTAAGCCATCCCTTATTGTGACTTCAGGTTCCTTTCAGGCCTGCCTCTGTTCCTCTAAACACAACACATCACCTTTCTTCCTTGAGACCTTGACCTTATTTTGGTGTTGTTCCTGGGAAGAAAAACAAATTTTTCCCTTGGCTGTTGATTATCTTAAACCTAGCTGGAGGTTCTGTTATTTTCTACCCAGAAGGGAGCAAGGTTTCTTTCTTAGGGACTTCTAAAATCTCAGCTCTCACCCCTTCCCCCTAGACTAAAATGTTCTTCCCCAGTTTGAGGGGTGGAGAATGGAAAACTCTGTTCCATCTCCTTCTGGCTGCTTCTAAATCTATTATATTTGGCCCAAGTCATTTTTCTTCCCTTCAGAGCCTACAGTCTTTGGAAACTAAAAATCAAGAAAGGGTCTAGATGATCTAGGAAGGAATCTGGAGGAGATAGGAGGATCAAGAGACAGACTGGAGGGACACATGGGTTACTCTCTTAAATATTTCATCCTTCTCCCACCCCACTCCTAACTGTGCTCTTTTGGGTCACATGAGGGAGAAATGCTAAGGAATGGTAAGAAATCATTGAATAGTCCACAACCCAGAAGAGGAGAAACTGAGGGTAGAGAGGCTGGGGAAGAGAGGTTGAGGAAGTGTTTCCTGGGAGATAGAGGGCTGGTGCTCAGCGCCATTGAAGGGCTGCAACAACCCTGGCTGCAAACATGTTCACCAAGAATGAAGCCCTGTGTCAGGACTGGATAAGACTGAGCCTTTTTCAGAGGCCAGGAACAAGTAGAAGCAAAAACAGGCCAGATACAGCGGCTCACACCTGTAATCTCAGTACTTTGGGAAGCTGAGGCAAGAGGAGTGCTTGGGCCCAGGAGTTTGAGACCAGCCTGGACAACATACAGAGACCCCATCTCCAAAGAATGTTTTGTAAAAATTAGCCAGATGCAGTGGATGCCTGTGGTCCCAGTTACTTAGGAGGCTGAGGTGGGAGGAGGATCGCTTGAACCTGGGAACTCAAGGCCACAGTGAGCCATGATCGCGTCACTGCACTCCAGCAAAAAAAAAGAAAAAGAAAGAAAGAAAAGAAAACAGTCCCATGTGAACCCCAAAAGGTGAGAAGCCAGGGTAGTTATCAGGTTTTAAGATTGGGCCCAGGACAATGGACAGGAGCGTAAACATTAATCCTAACTTTTATGGGGGACTTATGACAGGCTAGGTACTAACTGTTGCTCATTCAGTCCTTACAATAACCCAAGGAGGCACTATGTAGAATCATTTCCACTTTTTAAATAGAAAACTGAGAATGGAGAACTTGGTATCCTAATCAGGGTCACAGAGTAAGTTAGTGAAAGAATAGGACTTGACTGCCAGGTACGGTGGCTCACACCTATAATTCCAGAACTTTGGGAGGCCAAGGCAGGTGGATCACCTGAGGTCAGGAGTTCAAGACCAGCCTGGCCAACATGGTGAAACCCCATCTCTACTAAAAATACAAAAATTAGCCGGGCTTGGTGGTGCACGTCTGTAATCCCAGCTACTCAGGAGGCTGAGGCAGGAGAATCGCTTGAACCGGGGGAGGCAGAGGTTGCAGTAAACCAAGATCATGCCATTGCACTCTAGCCTGGGTGACAAGAGTGAAACTCTGTCTCAAAAGAAAAAAAAAAAAAAAAGAATAAGGTTTGATTGCAGTTCTGTGTGCTACTAAACCTGAGTCTTAATTATCTTGCCTTTGTGTTACCTCCTGTTACTCTCGCATCAGAGAAATGGGGTGGATGAGTAGTGACAGATTCAGGAGTGAGGTGATAATCAAGGATGATAATAAAAATATTAAAGGCTAACATCACTGAATTTATCCTATGTTCCATGAACTCCCAGGCCCTTGTACATATCTTCGCTTCCTTCTATATTTTCAGAAGCAAAGACTAAGAGAGTTGATTAGTGGAGTGTCTTGCACAAAGCAAATTAAACAATTTCAGCTTCTCCTACTTCCCACAATTGGAGTTCAATTAAAATAGTAGGTCTTCAGATGCTTGACATTGGCTGTACTAGAACTCTATTAAATTACTATAGACCTGTTCTTCAAAAGAAACGGTTAACTCGATGTCAGTAAAATGGTGACATAGATAGCTATAAGCATTTGTATCCTTATAGAAACATTGCAAAACAAGCAAAACTGGTCAGAACCAACTTTGTCAGAACTTTAGAAAACAGTAAAAAGTTCCCAGCAACAAAATGAATGCTAAATTTAAAAAAAGGCAATTAAAAAACTGCTCCTCGCACTCAAGAAAATATCCATTGCTTTTACCTCATTGCACTCCTGAAAGCAAGATGGGTCACCAGCAGCAGTACTGAAGCCACCTGCAAAAATTCGACCAGGGTTCTTGCTCTTGTTGCATCTGTTCAAACCTGCACAGTCTGATCCAGAAATATGGCCTCAATATGTGCTGCCAGTGTTTCTGTCAGTACGCAAAGGATATCAGTTTCATTAATTCGGATTAAATGATCTTCCTTCAAAGGATTATCCAAGGCATCTACTCAATGAAAAACCATGATAGTTCTTTGTACATAAAATAAACATTTAAAAAAAAAAGAGAGAAAATATCCATCAAAAACACAAGTTGATCATAAGCTAAGGAGCAGAGATTTTAGGGACCACACATGAAAACAAATAGTCTTTGCAAAAATCATTTGCAAAAGTCATTAAAAGGATGACTATAGACTTCAACAATTAAGAAAAAACAGTAAACCCTGAGGAAGAAAGAGGATCTCATTTCCAGAGCTATCATACTATAATATTCAAATATTCAGCTTTCTGCATAAGAAATCACAAGGTATGCAAAGAAATAGGAAAGTATGGTTTATTCAAAAGAATAAAATAAATTAAAAGAAACCATTTCTGAGGAAGACCAGACATTCAACATACTTGGCAAAGGTTTTAAATAACTGGCTTAAACAGACTCAGACAACAACAACGACAACAAAAAAACATGAACAAAGAATAAAGGAAATAAATAAATGAAATATTAAAACTTAGAATATCTAAAAAGACATTATTAAAAAGAACCAATCAGATATTCTGAAGGTAAAAAGTACAATAACTGAAATTAAAAATAATCTAGAAGTGTTCAACAGCAGATTTTAGTAGACAGACACAGGTATCAGTGAACTTGAAGATAGAATAATTGAAGCTATCAAGTATGAGGAGAAAAAAAGAATGAAGAAACATGAACAGAACCTAAGGAATATGTGGAACACCAACAGTCATGTGTGTGTGTATATAGATATATATTTTACCGAAGTCCTAGAAAGAGATGACAAAAATAAAGGAGCAGAAAGGATATTTAAAGAAATAATGGCCAAAAACTTCCCAAGTCTGCTGAAAGACATGCATCTATATATTATAAAAGCTCAACAAACTGCAAGGAAAACTTGTAGTAGGAAAACTCCAAGGGACTCACACTGAGACATATTAAACTGTTGAAAGTCAAAGAGTCTTGAAAGCAGCAGGAGAGAAGTGACTTATCCTATGCCAGGAATCGTCAACAAAATTAACATCCAATTTCTCATCAGAAACCATGGATACCAAAGGGAGTGGAATCATATATTCAAAGTGCTGAAAGAAAAAAAAAATCTGTCAGTTGAGAATTCTAAATACAGTACAACTTTCCATAAACAACAAAAGAGAAATTAAGACTTTCCCAGATAAAAAGATAAAGCTGAAGTTTTTTTTTTTTTTTTTTTTTTTTTTTTTTTTTTTAACCAGTAGGCCTGTCCTACAAAAAAAGCCAAGGGGATTCCTATGGATTGAAAAGAAAGGACACTAGGCATTCATCAAAAATGCATATAGGGCTGGGTGTGGTGGCTCATTCCTGTAATCCCGGCACTTTGGGAGGCCAAGGTGGGCAGATCACCTGAGGTCAGGAGTTCGAGACCAGCCTGACCAACATGAAGAAACCCCATCACTACTAAAAATGCAAACTTAGCCAGGCATGGTGGTGCATGCCTGTAATCCCAGCTACTTGGGAGGCTGAGGCAGGAGAATTGCTTGAACCTGGGAGGTAGAGGTTGCAATGAGCCGAGATCATGCCATTGTACTCCAGCCTGGGCAACAAGAGTGAAACTCTGTTTAAAAACAAACAAACAAACAAACAAACAAACAAACAAACAAACTAGATATGCATATAAAGAGATAAAAATCTCCAGTAGAGATAAATACACAGGCAAATATAAAAGCCACTATTTCCATATTATTAGTTTGTAAATCCAGTTTTCAGTTCCTATATGCTTTAAAACACAAATGCATAGAAACTAATTAAAAATCTACATTCTTGGGCACATAATATATAAATGTAATTTGTGACAATGACATGTATAGGAGGAGAGTATTTGTATGCTATTAAAGTTAAGTTGCTATAAATTCAACTACACTGTTACAAATTTAGGTTGTTAAATATAGTCATAATGGAAATCACAAAGAAAATATTTAAAAATCACACAGAAGGAAATAAGAATAGATTCAAAACATTTCACAAAAAAATCAACCAAACACAAAATAAGCAGTAATATAGAAAATGAGAGGCAAAAAATACATGAGACATACAGAAAACAAACAGAAAATGGTAGAAGTAAGTCCTTCCTTTTTTTTTCTTTGAGATGGAGTCTCACTTTATCACCCAGGCTGGAATGCAGTGGCGCGATCTCAGCTCACTGCAACCTCCGCCACCCAGGTTCAAGTAATTCTTCTGCCTCAGTCCCGAGTAGCTGGGATTATAGGCATGTGCCACTGTGCCTGGCTAGTTTTTGTGTTTTTTAATAGAAACGGGGTTTCACCATGTTGGTCAGGCTGGTCTCGAACTCCTGACCTCATGATCTGCCTACCTTGGCCTCCCAAAGTGCTGGGATTACAGGCATGAACCACCATGCCCAGCCGAAGTAAGTCCTTCCTAATCATCAATGACTTTAATTTTAAATGGATTAAACTATCTGGTCAAAAGAGATTGTCAGGGTAGTTTGAAAAACATGATCTAGCTATATGCTATCTACAAGAGATTCACTTTAGTTCTAAAGACATAAGTAGGCTGAAAATGAAAAGATGGAAGAAGATATTTTATTCAAATAGTAACCCAAAGAGAGGTGGATGTCTATATTAGTATTAGACAAAATAGGCTTAAAGTCAGAAACTTCTACAAGGGACAAAAAAGAGTATTATATATCAACAAAAGGCAAAATTCATTAAAAAGCCTAACAATTATAAACATATATGAACCAAACAAAAAAGCCCCAAAATATAGGAAGTAAACACTGACAGACTCAAAGGGATAAATAGATTGTTCTAAAATGAGAGTTGGAAACTTCTACCATTTTCAATTGTGGATAGAACATCTAGACAGAAGAGCAGTAGGAAAACAGAGGGCTTGAACAACATAATGAGCTAATTAGACCTACAGATAAATATAGAACCTTCCACTTCCAAACAGAAGAATATACATTCATCTCAAGTGTGCATGGAACATTTTCCAGAAGAGACCATATGTAAGGCCACAAAATGAGTCTCAACAAATTTTAAAAAATTAAAACCACACAAAGTGTCTTTTCAGACAACAATGGCATAAAGATAGAAATCAATAACAGAAGGAATATTGGAAACTTCATAGACATGTGGAAATTGAACAATACACTTTTAAATAACCAATGGATCAAATAATAAATCACTGAGAAAATTAAAACATACTTAGAGATAAATGCAAAGAAAAACAAAACACACAAAAATTATGGGATGCATCAAAAGCAGTGCTCAGAGGGAAACTTAAAATTCCCATTAAAAAAGAAGAAAAATCTCAAATCCATAACCTAAGTAAAAGAAAACAAAGCATACAAAAATTATGGGATGCAGCAAAAGCAGCGCTCAGAGGAAACTTCCCATTAATAAAGAAGGAAGATAAAAAAATCCATAACCTAACTTTACACTTTGAGGGACTAGAAAAACAAACTAAAATCAAAGCTAGCAGAAGAAAAGAAATACTGAATATTCAAGCACAGATTATAGAAATAGGGAATAGGCTGGGTGGGGTGGCTCACTCCTGTAATCCCAGCACTTTGGGAGGTCAAGGTGGGTGGATCACTTGAGGCCAGGAATTCAAGACCAGCCTGGCCAACATGGTGAAACCCCATCTCTACTTAAAGAGAGAGTGAGAGAGAGAGAATAAAAGGCAATATAAATGATCAATGAAATCAACTGTTGGTTCTTTGAAAGAACAATAGAACAACAAACCTCTAGCAAGATGAGAGAGGCGGGAGGGAGAGAGGAGAGGGAGACAGAGAGAGAGAGAGAGAGCGAGAGAGAGAGAGAGAGAGGGCACAACTAAAATAGAAAATGAGAGTGGGGACATTATTACTGACCTTAATAAAAAAGAAACAAAAGAGTACTATGCACAACTGTATACAAATTAGATAACTTAGCTGAAAGGGAAAAATTCCTAGAAACATACAAAATTACAAAATGTGACTCAAGAAAAAATTTAAATTCTGGACAGACTTATAACAAGAGTTTGAATAGGTAATAAAAAACCTCCCAACAAAGAAATCCTAGGACCTGTTGGCTTCACTTGTGAGTTCTACCAAAGAGGAATGAATTAATACCAATCATTTGAAAATGCTTCCAAAACGTAGATGAGGAGGTAGCACTTCCTACTTGATTCTATGAAAACAGTATTACCCTGACACTAAAGTCAAATAAAGACATCAAATGACATGAAAGTTATAGACCAATATACACTATTAATATAGATGAGAAAGCATAAATAAAATAATAGCAAAGTGAACCTAACAGCATATTAAAAGGATTATACACTATGCATAAGTGGGATTTATCCGAGGAATGCAAGGGTGGTTCAACATAAGAAAAATGATCAGTGTAATATATCATATGGACAGCAAAAAGGAAAAAAAAATGCATGACGATCTCAGTTCATATAGAAAAGTAATCTGAGAAAATCCAGTATCCTTTCACTATAAAAACACTCAGAAAACTAAGAAGAGAAGAAAATTTGTTAATATTTTAAATGACATTTATTAAAAACCCACAGATAGCATCATACTCAATGGTGAAAGACTAAAAGCTTTCTCTGTAAGATCAGAAACAAGATAAAGATGCTCACTTTTACCACAGCTATTCAGCATTGTACTGGAAGTTCTAGCCAGATAATTAGACAAGAAAAAGAAATAAAATACATTCAACTTGGGAAGGAAGATGTAAAACTGTTTCTGTTCACAGCTAATATGGTCATATAAGTAGAAAACACATAAATATCTAGGCATAAGCTCAACCCATAAGGATCACTTGTTTCTGTCCACCAGCAATAAACAATTCAAAAAGGAATTGAGGAAACAATTTTATATAAAATAGCATCTAAAAGAATAAAATACTTAGGAATAAATTCAACCAAGGAAGTGAAAAACATGTACACTGAAAATTATGAAACATAGCTTAAAGAAATTAAAGAAGATCTAAATAAATGGAAAGACATTCCATGTTCATGGAAAGAAAGACAATATTGTTAAGATGTCAATACTCTTAAAAGCAATCTACAAATTCAATGCAAGCTCTATCAAAATCAAACAGACTTTTTGTTTTTGTTGTTACAGAAATGAAAAAAAACCATGCCTCAAATTCATATGGAATTTCATGGGACTCTGCATAGCCAAAACAAACTTGCAAAAGAAGAGTAAAGTTACAGGTTTCACACTTCTCAATTTCAAAACTTATTACAAAGCTACAGTAACCAAAACAATGTGGCACTTGCATAAGAATAGACATAATAGGCTGGGTATGGTGGTTCATGCCTGTAATCCTAGCACTTTGGGAGGCCAAGGAGGGTGAATAACCCGAGATCAAGAGTTCAAGACCAGCCTGTCCAACATAGCAAAACCCTGTCTCTACTAAACGCAGAAAAAAATTAGCCAGTCATGGTGGTGGGTGCCTGTAATCCCAGTTACTTGGGAGGCTGAGGCAGGAGAATTGCTTGAACCTGGGAGGCAGAGGTTGCAGTGAGCCAAGATCATGCCACTGCACTCCAGCCTGGGCAAGAAAAGCAAGACTGCATCTCAAAAAAAAAAAAAAAAAAAAAAAAAAAGAAAAGAAAGAAAGAAAAAAAAAGACACAATAGACTAGTGGAATATAATTTAGAGCCTAGAAATAAATAAACTCATACATCTATGGGCAATTGAATTTTGATAAGAGTGGCAAGTCTCATCAATGAGAACAGAATAGTTTCTTAAACAAATAGTATTGGTATAATTAGATTTCAAAATGCAGAGTAATGAAGTTGGACTTCTACTTCCATATACAAATATACTCCACCATAGAGAAAAAATAACAAATTTATATTAACAATCTAAATCTAAGTGCTAAAGTCCTTAAAAGAAAACATAGGGATAGATCTTTATGACTGTGTAATTGGCAAGGAATTCTTAGAACACCAAAAGCATGAACAACAAAAGATAAAGTGGATAAATTAGTTTTCATCAAAATTAAAAACTTGTTCACCAAAGGATATTATCAGTAAAGTGAAATGACAAACTACACAATGAGAGAGAATATTTTCAAATCATATATCTGATACGAGTTTTTAAGGAAAAAATTATGTATGACACTCTTAAAGGTGGAAATGCAGACTTTATTCAAGGGTGCAATGGAGATAAGTACAGGGAGCTCTGCCACAGGGTCTTGCGATGGGAGAGACAGACTGGATTCAATTCTGACTCCAGCAAAGACAAGTGGGAATTTATAACCAAGGAACAGGGTTGAGGTCAGTGGATGGAAAATGACTGAGAGGAAATATCAAGTATATGGGGCTTCTGGTTAAACTGACTTAGCAGGATCTTTTTCTCAAACTAGATTCCACAAGGACAGAGAGGGAGCGCAAGGTCAGACTTAGTCAGAAAGGACTTAGGAACCTGATTAAAGTTTTGGTCAAAGGAGAAAATGTTTGTCAGAGTTTACTATTCAGAATTTATAAAAAAACTGTTACAACTTAACAGCAGATACATGAATGACCAATAAGCACAAAACAAAGATGCTCAACATCATTAGTCATTAAGAAATTGCATATCAAAACCACTTCTCACCCACTAGCATGGCTATGATGTAAAAAAAAAAAAAAAAAAAAAAAAAGGAAAATAACAAATGTTACTGAATACATGGAGAAATTGGAGCCCTTGCTCATTCTTGGTAGGAATGTAAAATGATGAAGCCTCTGTGGATATTTGGTGATTCCTCAAAAAGCTAAACATAGAATTACTCTATGACTCAGCAATTCTGCTCCAAGATATATACCCCGAAGAAATGAAAACAGAAACTCAGATCTTATACCCCAATTTTCTTTTCCTTTTCTTTTTTCTTTTCTTTTTTTTTGAGATGGAGTTTCACCCTTGTTGCCCAGGCTGGAGTGCAATGGTGCAATCTCAGCTCACCGTGACCTCTGCCTCCCAGGTTCAAGTGATTCTCCTGTGGGTTCAAGTGATTCTCCTGCCTCAGCCTGCCAAGTAGCTGGGATTACAGGTATGCACCACTACGCTCGGCTAATTTTGTATTTTTCGTAGAGATGGAGTTTCTCTATGTTGGTTAGGCTGGTCTCGAACTCTTAACCTCAGCTGATCTGCCTGCCTTGGCCTCCTAAAGTGCTGGGATTACAGATGTGAGCCACCATGCCCTGCCTATACCCCAATTTTCATTGCATCACTACTCTCAATAGGCAAAAAAGATGGAAACAACCTAAATGTCCATCAAGAGATGAATGTATAAGCTAAGTGTGTTATCTACGTCAAATATTATTTACTCATAAAAAGGAATAAAGTTCTGATACATGTTACAATGCGGATGAAACCTTGAAAACACCCTAAGGGAAGTAAGTCAGACGCAAAAGGACACATATTGCCAGATGACTCCACTTATATGAAATATCTTGAATAGGTAAATTCATGGGAACAGAAAGTAGCTTAGAGGTTACCAGAGGCAGGGTTCGGTGAGAATGGAGAGTTACTGCTTCATGGTTAAAAAGTTTATTTTGGACGGGGGAGCGGGGGTGTGTGTGATAAAAAGTTTTAGAAATACAGGCTGGGCATGGTGGCTCACACCTGTAATCCCAACATTTTCGGAGGCTAAGGCAGATGGATCACCAGAGATCAGGAGTTAGAGACCCGCCTGGCCAACATGGTGAAACCCGTCTCTACTAAAAACACAAAAATTAGCTAGGATGGTAGTACGCGCCTGTAATCCCAGCTATTCAGGAGGCTGAAACAGGAGAATTGCTGGAACCAGGGAGGCAGAGGTTGCAGTGAGCCAAGATCACGCCTCTACATTCCAGCTTGGATGATGGAGTGAGACTTGGTCTCTAAATAAATAAATAAATAAAATAAACGTGAATGTTTGCGCAACACTGTGCATGTAATTAATGCCACCAAATTGTACAATTAACAATGGTGAAAATGGTAAATGTTACATTATATATATTTTACCACAATTCGTAACATTTAAACATTTTTTAAAAAAGTTCTGTCCTGAGTGCTGCTGGCTGCTTCTCTAGCATATAGTCAGTCCATCACTCCTTCCCAGAACATTTTCTATTTGGTTCAGGAATGTAACCCTCCTGAGTGTATTCTGTAAACAGCACACAGGGCTGGACCCAGGTAAAGAGCCATCCAATCATGATTGTGCTATCCCTTGCCTATGACTGGTCTAAAAAGCCAGGTTAAAGCCCATCAAGGCACAGGATTTGTTGTGGTCTGTTATTGGTCCAGGAGTGGTCACAAAGCCTAAGTGCCCAGTTAGACTGAAAGGAAAAATGTTTGTTGTTAAAGGTTCATTTTTTCTCCGCTTTCCTCCCGATGAACACAGGAAGGGGTACATTTCCTGACTCAGTGCTTCCTAATGGATACACGCACGGGGGTGGGGGTGGAGTAGTCCAATAAGAGTGAATAATCTCGTCCCTTCTCTTCCTCTGCTGCCCACTGTCCGTGTTGAGAAAGCAACCCAGGCATTCCTGGATTTGACCTGTGGGTTCCTTTATATGCCCCCTACTCTGCCCAAGCCAGGGGAAGGCTTAACTCGAGGCTTCTGTCAGGGAGCTCCCTCTTGCCCTCCATCCCTGAGACTGGGACCTGTTGCTGCTGTGGAAGGCGAGTACCTCCTACCTGGAGCCTCGAGGTTTTTCCCAGCATAGCTTCAAGCAAGCGTCCTTGAAAAGTAAGTCACAGGTGCTTTCTGATTTTGGGGAACTCGCCTGCTCATTTTTTATGACATGGAAGAATAAAATGCAGAGGGAGAAAGCAGAGGCGTACCAGCTCTGTCGTTCTTACAGCCTCATTTCCTAAGTACCAGAATATAGGCCTCTGTTGAGCTTCCTGCTGTGTGATTGATTCTCAGTGACTCATTCCCCAGTGGGTCCCTCTTTCAGGAGACAGGCCGGCAGGGGGTCTGTCTGGGTGTGCTTATCCGCACATTTGTTTGATTCTTCTTTTGTTCTATCTTCTCTGTGGAGGAAATGGCAAGGGGGCTCACACCTTTTCTGTCTGTCTCAGCACCTCTTAGTCCACTGATATTCTAGCAAGCAATGGAATCGCCACTCGTTATTCTCACCCTGTCATCAATGGCTTCCCAGAGGAAAGGGGGTCTTAGCCAATAAGTGATGCAGGGACAACTGGGTAATCACATGAAAAAAAAAATTAAAACTAGAACCACAATTTCACCTTACCTCAAAATAAATTCCAGATGAATGAGAGTGTTAAAACAGGAGAAAAAATACAACCATGAAATTACACACAGAAACTATGCAGTATACTTGAACACTCTGGCAAAATGGACACATTTTTTAAAGATTAGAAAGTGTTATAATAGAGGGAAGAAGAAATAGAAAACGCTAACATTCCAACAGACAATAAATAAATAGAAAGAATCGTTTAATCTTTGTCCCCCACCAAAAAGACCCGAATCCAGATAATTTGTGAGCTCTACTAAACTATCCATAAAGAGTTATTTCTTATCTTATTCTAGTTATTCCAAGAAGCAGAAAAGGATATCAAATTGCTCAGCTCATAGTTTAACCAGTATTCCAAAACTGTATCGGAATAGAAGAAAATCATAGGCTCTTTTCACCTTTTAGAATAGAGATAAAAACAATAACCACACCGGGCGCGGCGGCTCACGCCTGTCATCCCAGCACTGTGGGAGGCCGAGGCAGGCGGATCACCTGAGGTCAGGAGTTCGAGGCCAGCCTGACCAACATGGGGAAACCCCATCTCTACTAAAAATACAAAATTAGCCGGGCGTGGTGGCACATGCCTGTAATCCCAGCTACTCGGGAGGCTGAGGCAGGAGAATTGCTTGAACCTGGAAGGCGGAGGTTGCAGTGAGACAAGATCGTGCCACTGCACTCCAGCCTGGGCAACAATAATAATAAATAATAATAATAATAAAAATAATACTCTCAATAATAATAATAATGACAATAAATACAACAAGCATTAACAAGATTCATTTATCATGCCCAAAGAAGGTTTATCTCAAGAGGATAAGGATGGTCCAACATTTAAAAAAATCAATAAAATTATGTCAATATGTGCAGAATAAAATGGGTAAAGTTCAATGCCTCATTATTTTCTAATTAAAAATGTATTGATGAGTAATATACTTAACAGAAAAATATACAAATCCTAAGTGTAGAGCTTAATTAGTCCTCATAACCTGGAAGCATGCAGGCACCCATCCCCCATAACCCTAAATATCACCCTGTATCCTCTCTAGTCACCAATCCTTACCTCTGACAAGGGCAGCCACTGTCTTGATTGCAAATAGCAGAGCAAACATTTATTATTCAATAAATGGTACTGGGACAATTGAGTAGCCATGTGGAAAAAAAAATGAAGTTGACCTCATAGATCAGTTTAGTCTGTCTGCACTTTATATAAACAGAGTCAGACCGTGTGCTCGCTTTGTGTCCGACTTCTTCCTTGCGACATTAGATCCATCCGCGTCATCCACGTTGTTGGCAGTAGTTTAGTTCGCCCATTCTTATTGCGCGGTAGTATTCCATTCTGAGAGTACAAGGCATTTCATTCACCCATTTGGACGATTTGATGATGCGGGCTGTTTTCAGTGTGGAACTATTAAGAATGATGCTACTATGAATATTTTTGTACATGTTTGTTGGTAAGCTTACATATGCATTCTGCTGTGTGTACCCAGGAGTGGAACTGTGGTTGCAGCGGATACACAGATTCGGCTTGTATACACGCTGCCAAGCAGTTTTCCGAAGTTACTGCCTTTTTTTGTTAGACGGAGTCTGGCTCTGTTGCCCAGGCTGGAGTGCAGCAGCACCATCTTGGTTCACTGCAACCTCCGCCTCCTGGGTTCAAGTGATTCTCCTGTCTCAGCCTCTCGAGTAGCTGAGATTACAGGTGCCCGCCACCACGCCTGGCTAATTTTAGTATTTTTAGTAGAGATGGGGTTCCGCCACGTTGGCCAGGTTGGTCTCAAACCCCTGACCTCAGGTGATCCGCCTGCCTTGGGCTCCCAAAATACTAGGATTATAGGCGTGAGCCACTGTGCCTGGCTAAAGTGATTGTCTTAAGTCAAAAACAAGGGTGTGAAGCAGACCTGGAGAAGAGCATTCACATACATGGGATTTATTAAGGGTGTGCCTTCAGGAAACGGGTAAGGTAGTGGAGAAGCAGGACAGACAAAGGGAAGAATCTAAGTAAGGGTATGATTTAAGGCAAAGTCCCGTGGAGGAGTGCATTGTAGATCTCACAGGAGAACTTGGGAATGTAAATCATGCCTCGGAGTTGTCCGGCTGGGAGTCACCTCTCCTGCCAGTCACTGGTGGAGGGCTGCCCGTGGTGGGTGTATACTCATGCATTGCTGGCTTCCTGCACGTGTGTGCAAAGCAGTCCTAGATGCAGGAAGCCCATCCTTTGAAAAAGAGTTGCTCCTGTGGGAAGCTGGGGTTAAGAGCACCATGAAACTGGGGAGAGGCATGCTGAAAAGGGGTCAAAGGTTCTGGGTGAGAACTGCTGTGGACGGAGTGATTTTGCCCCTCACAATTCATGTGTTGAAACCTTATCTTCCAACGTGATGGTATTAAGTAAGAAGTGGTATCTTTGGGCAGTCATGAAAATTAGATGAGGTCATGAGGGTGGAGCCCCATGAATGCAATTAGTGCCCTTCTAAGAGTCCCAAGAGTGCTTGCCTCCTCTCTCTGCCATGAGAGGACACAGTGAGAAGACGATCTCCTATGTACAAGGAAGTGGGTCCTCAATAGGCACCACCTGAGTCTTGGGCTTCCAGCCTCCAAGACTGGGAGAAATAAGTGTTTGTTGTTTAAGTCACCCAGCGTTGGTATTTTGTTACAGCAGCTAGAGCTGACGAAGACAATCATTGACTGTGTGTGCCCCAGTGGTTGTGTCAATTCATACCCCAAAAGCCGTTGTTCCCTTCCTTATCCACACTTGATATGTCAGTGAGTCTTTTTCAATGTGGCCATTCTGGTGGTTCAACACCATTTAGCTATGCAAAACATTTTAGCAAAGTAAGACTAGAAAGGGACTTCCTTAACTTGACAGAACTTATAAACCAGAAACCTACAGCAAACATCACACCTAATGCAGAAATTTTTGATGCATTACTTTTAGAATTAAGAAAAACATTAAATATGACCTCTTTTGCTGCCAGATTTTACACCATCTTAAAGGTTCTGTAAAATAGACAAGAAAAGGAACCAAGATTATAACATTTGGAAAAAGGAGATACAACTCTATTTACAGATGATTTTATACACAGATAATCACAGAAAATACTTAAATCTAATAAGCACAGTCATTGGACTTGCTAGATTCAAGGTCGATTTATAAAAATCAATAGCATTTATCCACAACATCAATAACCATCCACAAATACAATAGAAAAATAAGAAATCCACCATGGTTATAAAGACTATAAAGTGCCTAGAAATTAACAGAGGTTACACAAAATATCAATGGAGATAATTTGTAACACTTAATGGACATAAAAATCTGAGTAAATACTTGTGATTTAATAAGTTAACTTCATAAAGATGTTAATATTCTCTCTATTAATCTGTTGATCCAATACAATCCCAATACAAAGTCTAGGTTGATAGTCTAAGGATTCTAATAGAATTATGTTTAAATTTAAAGAGAAGAATGAACATTTATAAATAGTTGATATTGAGAAAGAAGAGCCAGGAGGGAGGACTTGCTTTACCATATATAAAGAAGCACTGCAACATCACTACAGTGAAAACATGGTGGCACCTGCACAAAAAACAGGCAAACAGACCCATGGAACAGAGTAGAAATGGCTCAGGAGGCCAGGCGCCGTGGCTCACACCTCCCAGCAATTTGGGAGGCTGAGGTGGGCGGGTTGCCTGAAGTCAGGCGTTGGAGACCAGCCAGCCTGGCCAACATGGTGAAACCCCATCTCAAGTAAAAATACAAAATTTAGCTGGGCGTGGTGGTGCATGCCTGTAATTCCAGCTACTCGGGAGGCTGAGGCAGGAGAATCACTTGAACCTGGGAGGCGGAGGTTGCAATGAGCCGAGATCATGCCATTGCACTCCAGCCTGGGCGACAGAGTGAGACTCAGTCTCAGATAAATAAATAAATAAATAAATAAATAAATAAATAAATAAATAGCTCAGGAACAAACCCATGCCTATGTCATACTTGATGAAAGACACACATAAATCAGTAAGTAGATAGGATCAAGGAAACTGGCTACCTGCCTTTACCCATATGCAAATGGAGAATCCAGCTGCATTGAAGACCTAAATGAGAACAGTAAAACTATGACGCTAACAGAAGAAATAATGGGAGAATAAGGATGACTAATGGGGTAGGAAACAACATCTTGAAAACACACAGTCTGTTCACAGACAATGTTATACAAATGCCTCCTAAACTTAAAGACTTTGAACTTCACCCATGTTGAGAGAAAATCAAATTAAAATTAAAACGAATAGTTTTTTTTTTCTTACCTGACAGATTGGCAAAAATGCCAAAGTTCATTAAGGGTTAAGTTGCAGGCAACAGAATCCAACTAGCTGGGCTAAGCACAGGTATTTCTAATACAGGGAATTAGGTGCTTACAGCTGGGAGGAGGCCCAGTGGCTCACACCTGTAATCCTAACACTTGGGAAGCTGTGGTGGGAGGCTCACTTGAGCCCAGGAGTTCAAGACCAGCCTGGGCAACATAGCAAGACCTCGTATCTACAAAAAAAATTTAAAAATTAGCTACATGTGGTAGTGCAAACCTGTAGTCCCAGCTATTTGGGGGGCTGAGGTGGGAGGATTGCATGAGCCAGGGAGGTCAAAGCCGTAGTGAGCTGTGATTATGATAGGGAAGTGCTGGGAAGGGAAGAGCGTGGTCCCTTTAAATGATATGGAAGTGGGGAGGGGAAGTGCTGGGTAGGGTAGGGTGTGGTCCCTGGCTAGGGCTCCACTCCCACAGACCTGGGTGATGACAGACATTTTTGTTTTCCTGCCCAAATGTTGCATTTCTCAAGACCTCCCCTGACCTGCCACACCCCCACCCTGTGCCTATAGAAACCAAAGACCCTACCAAAGCAGAGACAGAAGCAGCCGGCCGTCATGAGGAGCATATCAGCGGAGGAACACACTGGCGGCTGGCCGTGGAGAGGAACGCACAGGCTTAGGAGCACACCTGCAAACTGGCAGGCCATTGACTGGTGGAGTGGCACAGAGTTAGGCTTGGAATTTGGCTGGGGAGGTTGGAGGATAGCCTGACTCCGGGGGAAAACCTTCTCACTCCATCCCCTTCTGGCTTCCCCCATCTACTACTTCCACTCAAGAAAACCTTGCACTCATTCTCCAAGCCCATGTGTGATCTGATTCTTCTGGTATACCAAGGCAATAACCCTGGGATACAGAAAGCTCTCTCTCCTTGCCATAAGGCGGGCGTCTAGTTGAGCTGGTTAACACAAGCTACCTATAGGCGGCAAAACTAAAAGAGCATCCTGTAACACATGCCCACCGGGGCTTGGGCTGTAAACATTCACCTCTAGACACTGCCGTGGGGTCTCGGAGCCCCACAACCTGCCTGTATGCTGCCCTAGAGGTTTGAGAGCAGGACAATGAAGAAGCAAGCCACGCCCCCATCGCACGCCCTGCAGGAGGGACAAGGGAACTTTTCCTGTTTCAGTTGTGCCACTACACTCCAGTATGGGCAACAGAGCGAGACCTTGCCTCAACAAAACAACAGAACCCAAAAAACAGAATGGTTGATAGGGCCATAGGAGAAGAACCTCCATCAGTTTCCCAGGAATAATGTTCAGCCCCTAGAATCACTGTGCTGAGTTGAAGAAGTCTGTGGCTATCAATGCAAAACAATACGGAAACCTGCCACTTTCCTTTCCTGTTGCCAGATCAGGACACCCCTGAGTGAAATGAGAAGCTGCCACTATAGCTACTGGCCTTAGTACTCCAGCCAGTGAATGCTTTGCCTCTCTTCTCATGGGGTCCAGGTCTAAACCAAAGTCTGTGGCAGTGTGTCTGATCGGTAAACTTCAGCCGTGTCTGGAGCCCTTGCTGTGAGGGTGTCTGGATGGTCCTGTTTTTGATTTTCTAGCCTTGGTGGACTAGAAGGGAGTGGGGTGGAGGCTGAAAAGCCAGTGGATGGGCCTGCCATTGCGATGGGCAGATAGCAGGCCTCTCCTGCACCACTGGGAAAGGGTGCTGGTGCTGGTTCGCATGCCAGTGGTTGGCCCTGGGGCTGGATATTTGTGAAAGGGTGTGTGTGTGTCTTTTGATCACTGTTACAAATGTAGTGCTTTACCATTCTTTGAACATAAATGTGTCTGTGGAAATCTGCCAAAATGCCCTTCTCTTTGTCAGAGACTTGTACTTACTTCTAAGCCTGGAGAGATATAAAGGGTTAGGCAATTTTACGATCACAGAAATAGCCGAGCTGATCCCCATTGCACAGAGACACACTCCTTATACCTTGTATCCTGTCCTTATGGGAGAAAATGGCAAAAGTGAAATGAGCCCTGGATTGAGGGTCAAGAGTCCCGGCTTCTAGTCCAGGCCCTGCAGTATTTCCCCAGGGCAAGGACTAACTTTCCCTCCTGGGCCTCCATGAGGCTAGTGTTCTCCCTAGTTTACAACCACACAGTGTTGTGGTGAATGGACTTGGAGGGAACTGTATTAAATGAAACGCAAAAGCGAAATTGCTCTGGCTGGGTTGAGGGGAGCCAGGTGTGTGGAGGGGAGCCCTGCCTTCTGCCTCTTTTTGCTTCTGCAGCGGACTTGAAGCAGCTCTGCAGAACATGGCTTCCAGATCACAGGATCGGCTTCTTTCCAAGGTGCCTTTCAGCCTTAGGTGTTTTGCACTAAGAATCCAAAGGCTGATTCCCTCAGAGGCAGGAAACGACCACTAGCCAAATATGCCAAACAGCCCCACACAGGTGGTGGGTAGGAATTTGCTATAAGCCCTCGGGCACAGAAACCGTCATTTTGTTTTATTTCTCTAAATTGAACTAAGTCAGGCTATTTGAGCTGTGTCTCCTCAGTTATCATTGGAGCTCCCTGCTGCTGTCTGGGAGCACCTATGAACATCCTGGACTTGCTGGGGCCAGAGCCAAAGCCAGAGCCAGGGCCAGACAGCTGTCTCAGCAGGCTCCACAGTTCACACTGTGCTTCGGGTCCAGCATCCAGGGCTTGGAGGTGCCCCAGTGCGGGGCTCCTGAGTCTCAGTCCACTGCTGCCTCAGGGCTGCGTTTCTCAGGGTCCTGGCTCTCTGGGGAGACCACAGCCAAATGGAGCATGGGTCTGCCTCTTGCGGAAACCCCCAAAATCCTGGGAGAAAGCTATCCTGCACTACCAATTGTCTGCTTCCATCCCTCCCACCTCTCTGCCCCCACCTCAGCTTGACCACCTGCTTTAATGGGCCTGGATTTCCCAAAGAAGGCCGGGAACTTTGGGGTGCCTGGATGCTTCAGTTTGTACCCTTAAATTTAAAAGCTGTTCATAACCCTCAAGGGGAGAGAGGAGAGCTTGGAGTATCGGGACTCGCTATGTAAGAAAGCGGGTAAGGGGGACGCAGAGGACAACGGGGAGACCCAGGATTTGCACTTTCATCCTTCACAATAGTTCATAGGACAAAAGCTCACTAACCTATGCTTCTGCCTCTGCTTTTTCTTAAGATTACAAAATAAAATTTAAAGAATAAAATAAAAATCACCTTCAATTTTACCCTCTGAAAATATCCTACTTGTAAATTTTAATGTGTTTGCTTCCAATTTTTCTCCTAAGTACACTCTTCCATCATTAAGGTCATACTTCTATGGTCTGTTTTGAAAACCCTCCTCCGTATTAAAGTATATTGTATGCATTTTTACATTTTAAAGTTCCTCTTTCACCATTTAGCGAATGTCCATTGAGTTCTTACAGTGTAGGTGCCAGGGGTTCCGTGGAGCGCAATGGCCCTCACCGTCCTGATAGAGGCCTGCAGTCTGTTTGGGGGGTCCTGGGGAGGAGTCAGGTGGAGGGTGGGGAGCTGGGAGTCACTGATACGCAGGTGGGTGGGGGATTCTCAAGCTGGAGCCAGTGCCTCCCCGAACTGAATGCAAAGCTTTGTAAGTATGTGTGAGCATAGGAATTTATTTCTGAATAGAAAACTCCCAGCTTTCACAGGACCTTGGCAAGGTCAAACCGCTGAGTGATGCGGTGGTGAAGTTGTGGGCGGGGATATGATGGCCCAGGGAGAAGGAAGAGAGACATGCTGGGAACTGGTTGTGGAAAAAGCAACGATGAAGGCAATGGAGAAGGACAGATGGAAAAGGTAGCAGGAAGACCTTGGCTGCACGTCAGCTGGTATGAAAAGGGAATCAAGGAAGTGAAGGAATGGAAGAGTCTCCAAAAAATTCAAACTGAACAACAGGCAAAAACGCACTTCAGTTCCACCTGTTACTTATGCAAAGAGCATATCCCTCCTCTGGGCATCCTCTCAGCCTTGTAGCTCTGCCTAGATACCAATACTATTTGCCCAGGGACCAACTAATTCAGTTTCTCACTGGACTTGAGCAAGAAAGGATAGTGAAAACTCATAGCTTCCATCCAGATCATATACCCAGAGAGTGTTTCTCCAGGACCCGTGATTTTGTAACAGGCACTTGTCAAGATGGATGTATGCTTTCCCGTAATATTTTTGTGGTTTTCCAAAACAGTGCTCCTTTAGTCATGGTCTGCATTTTTAGTTTGGAATTTGTTTCAAACAATAGGACCTAGTGTTCCTTCTGTCTTTAGTGTCCCGTTAAGTAGCTCTTTTTTTGTCATACAGGTAGTCAATATACAGTCTCACTTTTTATTTTGAATTTTATGGTACTTTTAGGTTACTCTGGGTCAGCCCAGGCCTAGAACTGAGCTCTAGAAGGTCCTAGAGATGTGATGTCATTTTTTTTTTTAACAGGTTGATAAATGCCTGGATTTAAAATGAGCCTTGGGAAAAGATGCAGAATAAATACTTAATTCAATTTGGAGCACAGGAATCAAATGGATTTACTCGAACAGTGAAATATTTAAACGCCACGTTGCCAGGTTGCTGGTGTATATGGATGACATACTTATGCATGTCTATTTAAAGAAAGGAACCAAACATTTCAAAGTGATTGTTTACCTGAACCTAGAAGAGTGCAGACAGTTGAACAAAACCGCTGCAGGTTTCTGGAAATGTCTCTAAAGATGCATTAAAGTGATGCAGCTCATAATGTTATTTTAGGGATGATGGCAGGACTGACAGAGAGGGAAATTTGTGCATGATAGGGAAATCTTGAAATAGTCAAGTGGCTCAAATCATTAGTGCTAGGAGCTTTGAACTGGTTCAAGATTTACCTTTAATTATTAACCTTCTTTAATATTTCAGAAAGTCTGTAATAAAAGAGGCACGTTGCATTTAATTTATAGTTATACAGTCAGAGATTGTTCGACTTGAAATGGATGTAGATCATCTTGGGCGACTGGAGATTCGCAAGCTTTTATATTCTCCAGCATACCCCAGAGATGCCATACCGTTTCTCCCGGTAACAGTGTTCTGGAAGGCAATGATTCTTTGGTTGAAGACCTGGGTGAGAAATGGGGGAGGGATTGCATAAGAGAAACAAAGTCTCCAGTGTTGTGTTTAGTTTGAAAAATGCCTCCTTTAAGAGATCCTAAATTTTAAAAATCATTCAGGATAAACTCATCTGGTATTTTATTTATTCATGCTTCTCACTACACACACAAGCAAGAGTACAATGGCGCCTGTGTTGATACCTTCATCGTTAATCCCTTCCCTGAATTCCAGACTTATAGTGTACATCTCATAGGCATCTCAAAATTATTTCAGTATATTTTATTCTTCCCACTCACTGAACTCACTCTTCTCCGAGTCTCACCAGCACAGGAGAGGATATCACAGTCTATATTAGAGACTGGAAGGGTAGTGGTTCATATCATGTGAGATATCTGGTAATGGCACCAACTGTAACAGTTTGAAAGATAGATATTTCCCAACGAACTCTAGTTTAAAGAGAAGAGCTCAGAAAACAGAGCTGCAGTAGTGTGTGTTAGCTGCAGCTGGCTGAAAATAAAAGAGAACAGAAAGTTGAGAAATCTGGGGACCCGTACATCTGAACGAGGCAACTGCTTTCCAATTCCAAACAGTAAAAATTAATATTGAGAAATGCTTGAGCAAGAAAGGACAGTTAAAACCCAGACTTGCAGCCAGTACCAAGACAAGCTTGTTCATCACACTCATTGCTTAACATTTCTGAATGGATTAAGATGATGACCAATAAACCATTTTCAAAATGGGCCTTGGAGAAAAGATGGAGAGGTGTGGGTAGCTGAAATTAAGGGGTGGGGGTGGAGAGAGAGAAAGAGAGGAAGAAAGAAGGAGGGAGAGAGGGGCGGTGGGGGGAAGCATTTTTCAAGAACTCCGGTGTGACAATGGGGCATGGAGCTGCTTAGTATTAAATAGGTAAGAAACTGCCTAGATTTTTAGGTTTCTGAGAGAGATATGTTGCCAAAGACACCAAAAGTCTAGGCCAAAATAGTTTGTAACTGAGACTTAAAATGACCATTGGACCCCAGCGTTCTACAGGAAGGAGGCAGGATGAGATGCTCAGCCTGAAAAATGCCCTCTTCAGATGCAGCCAAGGAGGAAAGTGGAAGGCCTGGAAGTTCCCCTGGGAAGCCCTGGCTGGAGTGAATTAGCACCTAACTCAGGAAGATGCCCCTCCCAGGTGGGCGGTTCTGGGAAGGCAACCCAGTGGGATTTCAGATTCCAGCAGACCATCTTATGGGGCCTTGCATCTCCCTTTCTCCCTGGAATCATGTATTTTGATTATTCCTGATTCTGCCCTGTGTGTGTGTGGTGGAGGGTGGGGTGGGGGTGCGGGGGAAGAAAGACAGCTTTGATGCAGGGCACGAGTCTCTGGGGCAGAGCAGCCTGACAGGACTCATGTGTAAACGGTCTGCATGGCTGTCTGGCATGGGGACCCCTGCAGGAGCAGGGCACAGAGCCCTGTGCTTTGAGTCTGGTGTCCCACCTAACAGGGCTCTCAGGAATCTAGACACACACAACGTGCAGTCTCCACGTGACCACTGAACAAATGAACCAAGGGCTGAGTGAACTGATGAACTAATGATCCATTTGCTGAAGTCTGTGTCAAGTTACTCTTCATTTTAGGCCCTGGGAGTCAAAGATGAGAGAGGAGGTCCACGCCCCATCCTGGGTCTCCAAGGGAAGGCTCACAAGAGGGGAGGGAGTGGGGTGGGAAACTCTCTGAGCAAAGAAAGCCAAAGAGTTGGGTCTGAGCAGGAAGTGTGGCGGTGGGAGCCTGTTTGCCTTGTCCAGGAGAAGCAGCCTAAGGGTCTTCATGGGGAGAGGACCTCTCTATCTTTGGACCAAGACTGGTTCACACGGGGGTACTCACACTGGGGGACTCACACCCCAGGCGGGTTGCATCAAGGTGATTCACACACCATGGTGACTCCCACACACACAGTGACTGCCACACGGGGGTGACTCCCTCACACTGGGCGACTCTCATACCACATGACTGTCCCACACATGATGACCCCCACACAGTGTGACTCCCCCACAGGGTCCCTCACACTCCAGGTGACTCACCCAGGCTCTCCCGCTGCTGCCTGACACCCTGGAATCTGGGCCGAGTCCATCTGTACGTAAGGGTGTTGCAGGTCTCACGTGAGGGGCTCTGGGGAGCCAACGCTTTGTGATTCAGGGTTGCTGTCTCCAAGCCACATCTAGCCTGGCGCTCCGGCTCTGTCCTGGAACCTGAAGAGCAGAAGGCAGTGGACGGCCTGACTACCTTCTCCAGGCCGCCCTGAGGCAGGTGGTCTTGACTCCCCTGCCCCCTCTGAGAGCTGGCCGAGGCGATCGTCCTGGCGGACTTGGTGGATGTCCCTGGTGAGTGGATGGCGTTGACCTCAGGACTGTGACTCTGCTCCCAGGTGCCTGATAACTCACTGGGGCTTGCCTGGGAATGGGCTCCCGCAGAGCTTTCCTGAGGCTGGCCTCTCTTCTTCCAGTCTGGGAAACAAGTTCTTTAAGTTTAGTATCCACAACAAGGAATCTAGGAGCCCAGTGGGTCACCTCCAGAAATTCAAGGACTTGGTCACTTGCAGAGGTTCATGAGGTTCTTCTGGGCAGCCGACTGTGCTAGGAGCAAGTGCCCACAGCTTCCCGGGGCAGACGGGGCCTCCACAGGCTACAGCATGGGGTGGCGAGTGTAGGGCCATTGTGAGCCTCAGTGGGGCCTCCGCATGCAGAGCGAGGCTTCCCGGAAGAGGTGGCTGAGCTTGAGTCAAAGATTTTAGCAGTAGCCAGGGGAAGGGGAAGGAGGAAGAGAGGAGGTGGTGAAGAATGGAGGTGTGTGCTGACATGGAGCTGCTCAGTATGGCTGCCTCTGTGTCTGCGTGCCAGTGTGCACATGCATCTGGGTTTCTGTGTGCACATACGTGCACATGAGTGTGGGTGCATCAGCATATGTGTTCACTTGTGTTTGTGTGAATGATGTGCACATGGGTGACGTCTGTGTGCATGTGCGTTGTGTGTATTTGTCTTCGCATGCGTGTATGTGTATGTACACGTGCTCTTTGGGTGCATGTCTCTGTGTGTGCACACGTGAAAGTGAAGTTGCACTTGGGGTGGGAGGAAGAGGAATCAGCGAGAGGGGAGACTACAGAGCCATGGTCATGTCTGCCTCACTTCTGGAGGTGTCCACGTGACCAGCGCACTCAACAATATCTGTTGGAAGAATAAATGGGAGAACTGTGATTCCTGGATCCTAGGGAGCCACAGAAGACCGCTCTTTGGGCTGCAGTGGGGAGCACAGGGTGGGGTGGGGTGCTGCTGAGGCTGTAGGCAGTTTCTGCTCTCCCAGAAGTCACTCTTTTTTTTTTGTTTGTTTGTTTGTTTGTTTGAGACGGAGTCTCGCTCTGTCACCCAGGCTGGAGTGCAGTGGTGAGATCTCGGCTCACTGCAAGCTCAGCTTCCCGGGTTCACGTCATTCTCCTGCCTCAGCCTACCGAGTAGCTGGGACCAGAAGTCTCTCTTACCCTGCCGGGTGTAGGATGCAGAACACCCCATCCAGGAGAGGATCCAGGGCTATCATAAAGGTGCAACTTCTACCAGGCTCCAGCTGCTATGTGGGCAGGGAGAGGGCGGTGCTAGGTCAGAAACACAGAGGAAAGGCAGCAAGGGGCCAGGCCAAGTCCTGTCCAGGCAGGACTTTTAAATTTGCAATTGACAGTGGGTTTAATCAAGTTAAAATTTAAATCTACTCAAATTAAAATCAAATTTAAAGTTTTAAATTTGCAATTTGAGTGGGTTTACTCAAATTAGCTTAACAACAAAAAGGAACATATTGGTTCCTAAAACTGAAAGTCTAGGACAAGACAGCGTAGGCATGGCCAGGTCCAGGGGCTCAGAGGATGTCCAGGACTGGGTGGTCTTCATATGTGGTGGCTTGGCCTTCTTCTGAGTTGACCGTTCTCAGAGCAATGGCACAGATGAGTCCCACAGCCCCAGCCCTAATGTGTTCTCTGCCTCGTTGTCAGCAGGGATCTGCTCAGAAGGTCCTAACTGGTCGTACTTCTGCTTTGTAGGCAAGGGAGGCAGGTAGGGAAGGAGCAGAGGGCAAAAGCTGCCAGGCCAGCAGAGAGGACAGGAGGTCACCCACCCTCGAGGACAGTAGCACCACGACTGCAGTCCCATCGTCAGAGGAAGAGGAGAATGGGACTCGGGGACATTCTCCCGTTTTTAAGACCTGGGAGGTGTGTATTTAAAGGCAAATAGAGAAGCATGATCAAGTAGAGAAGTCCTATCCGGCAGTGTGCTCAGAGAGAAGAGGACCATATGATACGGGGGTGGGAGAGGAAGAAACTGAGTTGACAAACAGAACATATAGATTTTCCAAAAGGGTCTAAAAGCAAACACTTTGTGGAAAAACACACCAAGAAACCTTGGGGAATGCCCCCAGAGCCCAGCAGTCCCCGAAGCGTGATTTAAACACGCTGTACTCTACAACTGCCATCTCCAGCACTTGATGTTCAGGACTGAGTCTGCATTTTGCAAATCATTCCCTCCATCATTTTGTTCTTCCACAGTGATGCGGGGGTTGCCCTCATCATGTAATATCTTATAGCAGCTAGTTTCCTTCCATCTTCTTAAAATAATGCATTTCCACGTAGCTTGTGCTGTCCTCTGGGATTAATTAGTGACTGAATAAGTTTCAGGAGGTGTAGGTGGCCAGCACTTCTTGACAGATGGCAGCTGGAAAAAAAATGGGAGATGATTGCTAGGACGGTAATTAGGATTTTCTGGATGTGAGAAGTTTATGAAATACCTCTGGGGTCGAAGTGCCCACAGAAGTTCTTGGAGCAGCTGAGCCTGTGGTCAGGCAGCCATTCATCCTCCCTCTGAACTCTGGTTAGAAATGGGATTTCCTAGTACACTGAAAGCAACAAAATATAATAAGTTGATGTATACGCAAAACTCCTGCTTCATAATTGTGGTCTAGAATTAATTGAATACCCTGTAGCTTTTTGTACTGTATACGCTAATGATGACCAAAAATTGATTCTCTTCTATATTTCCTTATTAACATATCTTAAAATGACATATTGTGAATAATGACCTCCTGTACTGCTGGACTAGGCAACTTTATAATTTGCAATTCAAGCTGTTTATTCTTTTCAATTTGTTTAGGTAATTTATTTTCACAGGAAGAAAAAAAGAACTAAATTGCAGGAATGCACAGTCCCTGTTGGCTGGAAAGTGCTGGGGATCTGGAGTGAATAAATATTCCTGAAATGAGACGATCACAACTGTGTGGGGAGCCTCATGAGTGGTCATGCTAGTTATATTTTATGGAACGTATTGAATTAATTTAATTATGGGATATCAGTGCTCTGCCTGGTAATTAGTGCTGTGGCTATTTCTCCGCGTGCTCCAGTGCCAGGCAGGGCTGTGTAGTCCCGCAAGTCGCTGCTGCCTTGCTCAGAGGTGGCTGCTGACCCCAGGCCGCTGCTCTGCAGCAGGAGGCAGGATGGAGAGTTCTCATCTTGTCCTCTCCCTGTCCCAGCTCCTCTCTTCCCTGAGAGAGCATCACAGAGGCAGGCAGATGGAGGTCCATAGAGTGCCTTCTTTCATGCCAAATTATAATTTATTGTTATTTTATTAGTGATCTAATTAGTAGCTCTGACCTAGAGGAAACTTTTTGTGTCCAGCTCAGCAGGCATCTCCACAGCAAGCTCTGATCACAGCCCCAGACCTGTGAGCCTCAAGTTATTCCCCAGGGAAGGAAGGGTCTCAGGCCAGCACATTGTCCCTGTCACCACAGCTACCACTGAAACCCTGCTTCTTTCCTGCACCTGCCACTGCTTCATGATCTCTCGTCATCTCAGGGACGGTTGCTCCTTTTTTTTTTTGCTGAGCAATTAGAAGATTTTGTCAGACAGAAATTCCCTGCCAGAGGTTAACAAACTGACTTGTGTGGGTCCTGCTTTGGCCCCTTCCTCTCCCCTTCCCCAATATCCCTTCATCTCTTTTGCCTCCCTTCTTTCTTCCTCTTCTCTTCCTCAGTGTGGTCATTCCTCCACCTTGTAAGATTCCATCCCTTCCTTCCTCCTTGGGGACTGACGCTGTGGACTATCCTTTCTCTATCCTATACCGCCAGGCCTCTTTGTGTGTGTTGCTTCCCAGTGCATTTAAAGCCACTCAAGTCCTCCAACGCTGAGAAAATTCCACTCAGCATCTTTCTCCAGCTATCACCGTCCTCTCCTCCTGCCTCTCTGCCACAGCTGCGGTGTTTCTCTTCCCCGCTGTTTCCCGTATCCATTGAAGTTGGTACCTGCCCTCCATAACCCCCACAAACCTGCTCTAGCTCAGGGCGCCCATGGCCTCCTGACTGTGGAACTGGCCCTTCTCAGCCCTCCTCCCCTCTAGGAGAGGAGCACAGCACAGTGGTTAAGAGCTTGGACTCCCAACCTCTCTGTGCCTCATTTTAAAAAAATCTGTATAAAGAGGATAATAATGGTTTGTATGAAAGTGCTTGGAATACTCTGGCATCTCATAAGCACCCTCTAAGTGCAGTTTATTGTGACAATTCCTCACTCCCTCCTCAGCTCCAGGCTTGTGCACACAGTTGCCTACTGGACATGTCCAGATTCCCGCCTTAGCCCAACCACACTGCGATCATGCTTTCCCTGCCTGCCTCCCTCTGCAGCCTTCTCCCTCTTCCTCTTCATGAACGGACCTGGCAGACACAAGACTGCCAAAGCCCAAACCTGTGCCTGGGTTTGGACCCCACTTTTCCCTTAGCACCCAGGGCTGATCAATCACCAAGTCCATTTCTAGAATCTTCTTAATGTTTGTCCCCTCTTTCTACTTTTCTTCATCGTCACCGCCTGTGCCTAAGGTCAGACTGCCACTGCGTCCTGCCAGGTCTATTGATCCGGAATCCGATTTCTGGAGTGACTTTTCTGGAAACAGACACACGTAGGAGTCAGTGTCCTGCCTGTATCATCCTTGGCACCCAGCACTCCTGCGAGGCTGTGCCAGGCCCCCTGTGACCTGCCTTCCACTGTTTCTCTGGCCACAGGCCTCTCCAACGTCCCTGACACCTGAAAATACTTTGTCCTTGCAAATATGACTCAGACTTCGGGTGAAAATGCAGCAGACTTAGTGGGGAACCATCCAAACAAGGTAGAATTGGAAACGGCTCCTGTGTTTGCTCCCTTTTGAGATTTTCTGGGTACCCACACACTATTTCTACACACCTGTGGCACTCACTGCCATGCTCACACCTAGAGCAAGGGAAAGGAAGAAGGGGCATTTTATGGGGCGCAACCCTGTGCCCAGCTAAAAGTCAGAGCTCTCTTTCAGAGGTTGAAGGGGAGTGGTTACTGGAGCTATTGGGGATACCACAGCCTGTAACAGATGACATCATTTCCACACGTGCCATGGCCCTGATGTATGAGCAGTGAGGTGCTCTGGGCCTGGTCACGGGTTCTGTTCAGGTGGCTTTGGGGACTTGTTCCCTGCCTGGGGCATCAGGACTGGCATCTCTCACCACAGTCCCTACATGGATACTCCTGGCCTGGGCTCCAGAGGTTCTCTGGGTCCCCTGAGGTACACGTGTCCCCAGAGGCTCTTCTCTCACTTCCCTATGTGGGCTCCATCCTGGCTCATGGGAAGGACATGGTCTCCAGGAGTTTGTGTTGGCTGGGAGTCCAGGTAGGGCCACCCTGTGTCCCCTGGGGACACGCACCAAGCTCTCCACAGGGTTCTTATGAAGCCCCCTTCATTTGGCTTAAGGGGAAGGTAAGAAAAATACAACAGCAGTATCAAATCAGCCTTTCTGAGAGGAGTGTTCTTCCAGATCCCTCTTGCTCCATCTCCTGGGCTTTCCTTATGCACCTCCCTCGAAGTGAGTAATGGACTTGTTTTTTGGGTCACCCCTTCTGAACCAGTGATACACAGAAGGATGGATCGTAAAGCCATTGCAAGGGTTGGACTTGTCACAGCCACAGGGCAGTCTCTGCAGGACGGTTCTCTGGGTGGCCTTGGAACAGCCCAATTCTTTCTCCTTTCTCACTCATACTTCTCAAGAATAACGGTAGAATGTCCTGGGAATGCAATGTTCTGAGATAAAGAGAAACTGGCTGGAACAGCCCAGCTCTGCTTCTGTCCCCTTAGAAACAGGATTTCCTTCAACATTTTAGCCCAGCAATCATGTTGTCCCTGGGCTATAAAACCCTGGGCGGGCTGCTTTCCAAGGTACCTCAGCTGTGGTGCAGGTGGGAGCAAAGGCAGACAAGACTCTATCCACCCTAGGCAGCTTCTAGAGCCTTGGAGAACCAGCTTGCCATGAATCCTATGCTTCTGCTGTCCCTTGCTGTCTACTGTGAATAATAAAATCTCATTGCTTAACTTGTGTGTGTGTTCATTCTCACTGGACTCATGCAAGTAGTAGGGATTGCAGCCCAAGAGGCAGCAGGCTGAAGTGAAAACAAAGGCCCCTGCTTCTCAGGTCCCCAGGTTCCAGGAGGCAGGGGCTGGTGCCCTCCTTAGCTGCAGCCCACACAGGAGCTCAGGGGCTGAGGGTAGAGCCTGGACTTTCTGCAGGTGTTCTTGTTAGCAGTGGCACACTGTGTGGGCTCATCCCGGGAGAGGACTTGCCGCTGATGCCAAGGAAGGAACCGTCTAGCTCAGAGTACCAATGGACATCAAATGCAAGCCATAAATGTAATTTGTAAATGTTCCCATAGCCGTGTTTAAAAAATAAGAATCAGGTGAAATTAATTTTCATAATACATTCTATTGAACCCAATATATAAAAATATGACTGCAACTTAAAATACGAAAGATACTAGTTAGATATTTTATATCCTTATTTAGACTAGTTGGATATTTTATCTCTTTTTTTTTTGCACTAAGTTGTCTAAACCCAGCGTTTTACATGCACAGAACATCTCAGCCCACAGGAAGTACGCTCACAGGCTTATTGCCACTCTGGCCAGTGGCTGCCGTATGGACAGCAGGGCCAGCTGTCACCTACCAGGCTTCCATTCCCGAGAGAGGCTTCACCCTCCAAGTGTCCATTACCTGGTCTATAAGTGGGAGTGATGCTATTGCATCCCACTTGGGTTTTATCTTTATCTTTTACCTCTTATCTTTTATCTTTATCTCAGAACATGGCATTCCCAGGACATTCTACTGTTATTCTTGAGCTCCCATGGGCTCATTGGGAGGAGTGAGGTAGGTAAGTGTTGCCTGGTAACATTTCAGATCCTCACGAAGGTTCCTCTTTAACCACATTGAGTTGCTGTCCTGTGTGCTGCTGCCATCGGCTCAGAGAATAGAGGCACACATGGAAAGAGCACAGAAGCCAAATGCATTTCTACCTATCAATAGCTACATTTTTGAGTCATCCTTAGTGCTTGATACTTTTGAGCTGCTTTTTGCATTGACTCATTGTTATCATCTTCATTTTATACATGCGGACATCCACACACAGAGAGGCTTGCCAAATCCCCTGAAGTCACATAATAGGTAAGTGGTGGAGCTGGAATCTGAATCTTGACAACCTGGCTTCCTCCACACGATTCTCATCAATTTATTTCGTATTTTTATCATGTTTTATTTTTTGGAGATGGAGTCTTGCTCTGTCACCCAGGCTGAAGTGCAATGGCATGATCTTGGCGCACCGCAACCTCCACCTCCCGGGTTCAAGCAATTCTCCTGCCTCGGCCTTCCGAGTAGCTGGGACTACAGGCGTATGCCTCCACGTCTGGCAATTTTTTTGGTATTTTTTAGTAGAGACGTGGTTTTACCATGGGGGTTGCCCAGGCTGGTCTTGAACTCCTGAGCTCAGACAATACATCCGCCTCAGCCTCCCAAAGTGCTAGGAGTACAGGTGTGAGCCACCACGCCCGGCCCAATTTGTTTTTAATCTCATAAAGACAGTCCCCTTTGTACAACTGCTGAGTGTTTTCGGGAGAAAAGATTCCCAGCTTTTGGGTTTCTAAAAGCAGCAGAGGCAGGTGGCTGAGACTGTTCAGTACAGGAGGGTGCTCTGGCTCCTGAGAGGGTCCAGCATCATGCTGTGACTCACGGAGGCCCCTGTGCGGAGATGCCACCTGGGCCCAAGGATGCCCACGAGCCCTGCGGTACGTGGCTCAACCTTACTTTATGCCATTGTCATTTACTGAAGGTAAATTCTGGCTATGCAGCCTCCAGCAAGATAGGGCTGAGGGCCAGCTGGGATGGGATGGGTGCATGTGCTATAGAGCTGGAGACCCTGGTGGTCCAAAAACCCAAGGAGCGCTGTGAGGGATGCTGGCCTCAGTCCCCACACCCAGGTGGGTCAGCTCAAGTCTCATTGTTCTGTAGCAGAGAGGGTGGGAGAGGGACTTTCTGGTCACACTACATCCCGCTGAAGATTGTCCCAGAGGAGGGAAGGAGGGAGGGAGGGAGGGAGTGGGCCAGGGATAAGAAAGGAGGGAGGGAGAGATGGGGAGAGAGAGAAAAGCAACAAAGAGAATGTGAATGGATCTTTTCTTCCTTTTGAATGGGGCAATCACCTGAATAACACTTGGGCCAGGCAAGGGCAGGAATGGAGGAAAACATTTCTGATGCTTGTTCATCCTGAAATACCTGGGTCAGATGGTTGATTCTGTGGATGCTGCCAGAATTCATCTCAGATATAGGCAGACGCAGAAAAATATTCCTGTGGAGGGAGCCATCAGGATACGTGCACTGCAAGCCTCAGGGATCTAGAATACTTGTGTGCATGTGTGTGTGTGGTTGCATGTGTGCGTGCATGTGTGCACATGTGTTTGTGTGTGTGTGCATGTGATTTTCTTCAGTGACACAGCAGTCCATTCCCAGTCTTCTCAAGGCTCAGGAAGCCCCTTGAACAGGTGCAGTCGGCCCCAGCACCCAGAGGCATACCCTTGAGTTAGCGTTGCCTCCTCTGATCATCTCCACCTGCAGAAGAGGTGATGTGATCCCAACTTTAAAGGTGAAGAAACAAAGTCTCAGAGAGATGAAGGAACTTGTCCACCGCAACATTTAGTTGATTGAGCAGCAGGGTTTGAGCCCAGATTTTTCTGTAAAGCTCCTGGGTTTCCTACTGCCTCATGCTGTCATGCCAAAGTCAAAACAGTTAAAGACTCCGAGGCATGTTTATACATGTAATTATGTATGTATGATGCTGGCCTCCGTGGATGTGGAGAGACTGGCCTCGTTTTGGTCCTGACTCAGGAGCCCCTCCAATACAGCTCTGCAGAAGCTGGGGCCAGTGTAGGGCAGGGACAGGACTTTTGTGTCCTTGCTGTGTCTGGTGCTGCCCTGTGTGTGACCTGGTGGCCCATGTCAGTGGCAGCCACAGAACAGGCTGTGTTTTATATCATCCAAGGGCAGTAGGGCGGTCTGGGCTGGGGAGTGGGGTCCCCTAAGCCTTGCAGGTGGTGCTGAGACAGCTCCTCCCACCAGCCCTCACCAGGCTGTTGGCGTAGGAGAGCATGAAGGGCTAATTTCATGGCTGATAAAACTCCCTGTACATGAGACTTCACAGACAAACGAGAGCCCTGCTCCTCTCGTTTTTACTATGACATTTATTTTCTCCTTAAATTGAGAGAGGTACGTGTTCCATCCTTCCTTGGTCGTGGCCCCTGCAGTCGTGCGAGGAAGGATCAGGGCTTTTGTGATGAAAGTCAGGACACCCAGAGAGGTGAAGGAGCTGGCCTGGGGTAGCCAGCCTTGAGGCAGGCCAGGAGCAGATGGGGCTGTCTGGGGAGGCCGGTGGGAGGCTCCAGGTGGGTCTGCAGGATGCAGCTGTCATTCAGAGTAGGTGAGGTCTGATTTGGTTTGATGTGATCTTGGCATCCTGTGCCTTTCCTGGCCGCCCTGAGCTATACTTTGCTCTGCAATGGATTCTCCAGGACCTGACTCATCTGGCCTGTTCCAGGAAACCTTCCTGAGTGCTTGGCTTTTGGCCACCTCCTTTCTCCCCTGAATCTGTGTCCAAGGCCACTCTCCTGATGCTACTGGCTCTCTCTGTAGGCCAGGTGCTACCATGTCAGAGTGATCTCATGGGAGCCCCTCACTGCCTTCTCTCAGAGACGAGGCAGCCGAGAGGTCCAGTCCATTGGGTGGAATCTCCCAGATCATAGATGATGGGGCTGGATGAAGCCCTCAGCTCATCCCATCTGACCCAGGTCCAGTGCCCCGTCCTGGATGGGTCACATGACTTAACTTTTTGCAGGTGATGCTTTTCCCCAACACCTTGTTGCATCTAATGTTTCTCCTTAATGACACTGGAAACTTCTGGGGAACAGTTACCATATTGCTTTTTCTCCTATGCCTTCCCCCAAGTATGAAACAGACACTCACATGCATCCCACAAACACAAAGGGCCACCCACAGACAAACACATGCATGGTACACAGAATACACAATGCACACAAAACCACAGGGCCTGCACACACCTGCCTGAGTCCACCTGCATGCCTACGTGTACATGACACCTGCCCACCAAGCATGCACAAACAAACTCACCTACCTGTACTTCTTGAGCACACAGATGTGTTGAGGAAAAACAGTTGTGAAAGGGATTTTGGCAGAAATCAGGACTTAAGACTACCTCGTGTGTCCCAGGCTGAGCCACTTCCAGGTCTTCTCCACCTCTGAGTCTGGCTGGCAGGTGTGGTGGGGCTTGGCTCTGGTCTGTGCACCAGACAAGGGCAAGGAACACCCCCAGCCTCAGTTTCCCCTTTTGTGAAGTGTGGTCAGCCTGCCTTGCCCATAGGTGTTTGTGAAGATTAAATGAGAGGGCAGATGCCACCTTGAGTGAGTTGATAAGAAATGAGCCTTTCATTCCTCTCTAAACAATGAAGCTTAGTATTCAGAACAAGGGTGAGGAGGCCCACATGGTGGTCACTTGGCAAAGAAAGATGCCCTTCTTGGCCCCAGACTAGAAAAACGTTGGCAGGGGAGAGGACTCAGAGACTTCCACAAATTAGCATTTAGAAAAATGAAAACAATAGTCACTTATTACACTTTATTTTTTCTCATTTTATAGGTAACATACAATCCACTTTAAACCATTTGGAAAATGCAGAAAAATGCTAAGAAGACTATTTTTAAGAAGCACCTCGGTCCTGCCACCTTGGCGCAGTCATTCATTTACTCACTCGACAACTTTCCCAGGCACCTCCACCAGAGTGTGCAGTCATTAGTCCTGATTTCTGTCCAAACCTTTCTTTCACCACTGTATTTCCTCAGCTCACCCGTGTACTCAGGGAGTGCAGCTAGATGAGCATGTTTGTGTGTGCTTGGTGGGCAGGTGTCATGCAAACACAGCTACGCAGGTGGACTCAGGCATGTATGCACAGACCCTGCGGTTGTGTGTTTCATACATGCCTTCTGTGTATGCCATGTGTGTTTATCTTTGGGTGGCTGTTTGTGCTAGTGCCAGGCCCAGGGTTAGCAGTGAGTGAGACAGGATGGATGCCTGGGACCATGGGATGTAGGTTCTGGTGGGAGGGAAGCATGTCCTAAGTGTTTTCCCCATCGTAACTGCAGGGGCTGAACACGCATTCAGGGAGTGTGATGATTGATTTTATGCATCAACTTGACTAGGCCACAGGGTGCCCAGATATTTGGTGAAATGTGATTCTGTGTGTGTCCATGTGATGTTTCTGGATGAGATTAACATTTGAATGGGTACAGGGAATAAAGCAGATGGCCCTCTCCAGTGTGGGCCTCATCCAGCCAGTTGAAGCCCTAAACAGAAAAAAGAATGAGCAAAAGAGAACCTGAGCTCTCTGCCTGATGGTCTTTAAGCTGGGACATCAGTCTTGTGCCTTTGAACTCAGGCTTAGGCTAGAACTTACACCACTGACTCTTCTGGTTCTCAGGCCTTCAGATTGCAGATCCTAAGGCGGGGCGCGGTGGCTCAAGCCTGTAATCCCAGCACTTTGGGAGGCCGAGATGGGCGGATCACAAGGTCAGGAGATCGAGACCATCCTGGCTCACCCGGTGAAACCCCGTCTCTACTAAAAAAATACAAAAAAACTAGCCGGGCGAGGTGTCGGGCGCCTGTAGTCCCAGCTACTGGGGAGGCTGAGGCAGGAGAATGGCATGAACCCGAAAGGCGGAGCTTGCACTTGCAGTGAGCTGAGATCCGGCCACTGCACTCCAGTTTGGGCGACAGAGCGAGACTCCGTCTCAAAAAAAAAAAAAAAAAAAAAAAAAACCGGTTGCAGATCCTGGAACTTAACCCCATAATTGTGTGAGCCAATTCCTTATTATGCATGTAAACACGTGTGTATGTATGTGTGTATATAAGTGTCTATCTATTTATCTATCTATCATCATCATCATCTATATATCTCCTGTTGGTTCTGTTTCTTTGGAGAATGCTGACTAATACAAGGAGGAAGCTGTCTTTTATGGAAAACTATCTGGGAAATGAACAAGGGCCTGGGGGGCTGGTTGGCAGGTGCCAAGGCTATGAAGGAGGAGCCAGCTGCCCTCACAGATTTGAGGACTTGGGAGTGCCTTGCACAACAGCCCTTGACTGACCAGTGTCCAGCATGGCCCCCTGTGGCTGTGTTGTGTGTGCTCTAAGAGAGCCAAGATGCAGGTCTTTTTTCAGCATTGCTGCAGTAGTAGGCATGCAGCAGAGACGGCGAGGTCTGCATGGTTGCACTGAGTAGAAGCTAACTCACGACAATCACTCTGAGGTGCAGGTTGGAGGGGTGGCTCTCAGCAAGTGGTGAGGGGTGGGGATCACAGCTCTAGCAAACTTCAACCATACCCTGCAAGGAACTGCCACAGTCTCAGGTCCTCATGGACGTTCCTGTTGGGGTCAGTTAGCCCCCGCGTGAATCCCACCCCCAGCCTGCATTCCATGTGTGGCCTCATGAGCGATATTCAACTTCCCTGTGCCTCAGTTTTCTTATCTTAAAAATGGAAGTAATAAGACCATCCTCATAGAATCTCATTGTGCAGGGACATCATGCATGCAATAGGATTCTATAAGGCGGATGCACACAACCCCTGCCACTGACACAGGGTGCATCTGCATCACCCCAGATTCTCCTGCGTCCAGCGGCCTCCCCTTGTCATCCATGTCCATCTCTCCCTGCACAGGCTTTCCCCTACACAAACCGCCAGCTCCCTCTTGGAAGTCTGTTTCTCCTTGAGGAGAAAGGACGAAGCTGATTTAAGCGCAGGCAGCCTGTCAGTGGAACAGAAGCGGGAAATGAGGATGGAAACAATTACAAATTAAAACCTGTCACTGGTGCAGAGTCCCTGCCCCCTCTCATGGTGATTAAAGTCATCTCCCTTTGAGAGGCCTCTGTGTGGGAGGTGGGTGCCTGCCCTCCGCTCCTGTCCCCTTGGGCAACGCTGCGGAGGAGCGCTCCCCTTCCTCGGCGGGACTCCTTGCCGTGGTTGCTCATTCGGTCATTCATCCATTTGTTCATTCGTTCAACAGTATTTATGGAGAGGGCAAGGACGTGCCTGGCAGTGCTCCAGGGCCTGGAGACAGAGCCACCCAAAGGCGAGAATTAGCTTGACTGGTGGTGGTGATGATTAGGTCATTTCAGAGAGCAGGGAGGGCTGTGCCATGTCTGTGGAGAACCAGGTGCAGAAGGAGGGAGGTACAGCAGAGCGGCCAAAGGCAGGTGGAAACTGGTGGCAGGGTTTGGAAGAAGGAAGGTTCTGGAGGAGGATTATCGCTACGCCAGCTTGATGCTGGGAGCAGTGTGTGTCACTGGGATGTGAGAGCTGGGACAGAAAATCACAAGGATTTTGCAGCACTCACCACAGGGGAGACAGCTTTCTTGCCATGACTCCAGCCATCCTAACTCCCAGCTTGAAAAAAAAAAAAAACAGTACTTGTGGGAGAAAGTGGGTGCAAAGAGGGGTGAGACATTAACACTGGGGGCCCACAAAGGGACCTGGGGTGCTGAGCTTGGAGGGGTGCAGGGGAGGGGAGACAGGCAGTGGTTATCTACTACTTACAGGGTCACTGTGAGTGACAGGAGTGGACTCACCACGTGGTCTTGAGGGTGAAGTGGGCGCTCTGAGTTTACATTACAAGCAGACAGTTCTCAGCTCCACATAAAGAACTATTTGCTAAGAAGTCTTATCTGTTGAACCATTAATGGAAGGAGCTGCCCTCCATTTCCAGAGTTCCTGGAGGAATTCGAGGAGAGACCCACTGGCATTTTAGGGAGACTATTGGAGGCAGTATGGTTGCAGGAGGAAATAGATATCTACATACTGGAAAATCTGGGCTCTGGGACCAGATGGCCCTAGGTTCCAGTCCCCATCCAGCAGCAGATATTTCATCCTTAAAAAAGGGGAGAAGTTTACTGTGTTAGGACATAGGTTTTTGGGCTTGGGACACATGGAGTGCACCACAAGGGGCTGAGTGGAGGAGCAGCCTACAGGTTTGTAGAAACAACGCCGCTGGCTCCATGCTCTCCCCAGCTACTGCGTGGCCACTGCATGGCCCTCCCAGTCTGCACTGTGGTTCCCCATCCTGCTGGTGAGAAGCAACTCTCAGGGTCTCCCTGGGATTGGTGAGGCCACGCAATGAGTGCCTGGTCCGGGGAGGAGACCAGGTCTCCAGCCTCCCAGCTAGCCTGTCTGCTTCACTCAAGAGCTGCTCCTGAGGCCTGCCTGAGGGTCTGTCCCACCCAAGGCGCCGCAAAGGTTGGTTAAATCAAGCCAGGTGGTTTGGCCTGTCTTCCCCTCCTGTGTGCACATTCAGAAAGGGCAATAAGCAGAAAATTGAGGTGACCAATGGTGCCTGCCGGACAGCGGAGATGAAACAGATCTGACTACACAGATAAGGAGAAGAAAATGAGCTCTCGGGGCCTCCTTGCCTCTGCTTTGATCAGCAGAGACACTGTCGGGTCACAGCGAAGAAGCTCTTCTGGAATCAGACACTATTTTTATTCTGTTGGAGCCCCTTTAATTGTGCTGTACTGAAATCCGCAGGCTCCCTGAACAAAGGGAGTGGGGAAGTAGATTGCCAGGACCTGGGGAGGAGGGAGGTCACGCTGTTATCACTGGAGGCTGAAAGCGCCACCCTGTGCTGCTGCTCTGTGATTACCATCAAAGCTAATTAACACAGCTTCTTGTCCCAGGTGAGACCCAGCCTGGGGGAATCATGGTGGGGCAAGTTGGGGAGGAATGGGCTCCTGTTTAATAACTGGCATCTCCCCCAGCACCACCGCTAACTCTGTCAGTAGGGGGGTGGGCAAAGCTGCCAGTCCCAATGGACCCTGCTGGACTCTCCTGGCTGGGATCCTGTGCCTATGGCTCTCCCTACCTTTGCTCTCCTGTCTTGTCCTGTCCTGTCCTGTCCTGTCCTGTCCTGGGGCCAGGGATTCTGGCTTTCAGCTTTAGAGCAGGTGGATGGGGCCGAGAGTGGGAGCTCACTTCTGGGGGCAGCAGCTTCTGTGTAGGCAGGTCACTGGTACACTGCCCCCTTTACTACCTTTATTCCTCAGCTACGTCCTGAGCACCTCTTACGTGCCGAACACTTAAGACGCTGGGGATGTGCCCATTAGATGTCCTGGTGGTCGTGTGGAATAAGGCTTGGAGGGAGAGATGCATGGAGGGTGTGACCCTGACGATGGGGAAGCTCCTCAGCATCCCCAGGAAGGGATGAAGGGGCTGAACTCACAGGGCTGGTCATACCCTAGTTCAAGGATAAGGAGGGGCAGCCACATGAGTTGGGACGGGGCTTTCCAGTACAGGAAAAGTTGATGCAGAGGTACGAAATAAAAGGAGGACTCGGAGTGGTTGACCACACTGAGAAGCTTCACCCCAGGGGATGGGCAGATAAGAGAGGGTGGGCAGGATTTCATGTCATCCATGGACACAGTCTTATCTACTATGTGACTTTTGTTATAAATGACATGTTTGAAAATGGACACCAGCAAGGCTCATTTACTCTGTGCGGGCATTCATTTTGAACCCTGGCGCACTCATGACCACTCTCCTATTATTCTTTCATTCTGAGGTTTATTTACCCATTCCCTTCCCTATTGACTCTTTTGTTCATCATTCCACAATAATGACAATGTATGGAGTTCTTCCTTTCCTCCTTTCCTGGGGCGCCCTTGCCCGGCAAGGACCGTGCAGAAGCGGGAACCGGGCACTGGAGGGCGCGCGCGGCACGTGCATCTCGGCTGGCGCCTCCTGGCTCCGCAGGACCGGAAAAAACCTCGAATACTCGGGCTTAGAAGGCTTCTAGCCATCCCGTTCCTTCCACTCCTCACAGCACAGATGGAGAAACTGAGGCCTGGAGAATAAGCGTGGTATGCCCAGGGTCACCGGAAGAGTAATGAGCTGAACCATAGGGGAGGAACGGGAAGCGGGGCTTCTGCGCAATGCGGGGTGGCCCGGGACCACCGGAGGAGGCATGGTCGGACACGTCCCGGAGCCTCGGTACCCGCGGTGGCTGTGCCAGCCGAGATGAGCCCCTCCCCCTCTAGGAAGGCGCAGGACTTGGGGAAGCCTCCGCCGCCAGGCCCCCTGCCTACCCGTAGACCCTGGGCGCCGCCCGCAGTCCCTGCCCTTCACTTCCCAACCCCTGCGTGGCCCCAGGATCCACAGCCCTGGAGTTTTCCTCCCCAGTAAACAGTGCTGTCCCCCACTTAACAGCAGAGGAGCCCAGGAGTTCAGGCGACGTGTCCAAGGCCGAACAGAGGGACAGCAGTGAGCTGCTCAACATTTCCAGCTGCACAGCCAGGACCCGGCTGGGGGCGGGTGGAGATGGGGCGCAGGGTTAGGGTCCGGGTCCCGGGAAGTAATGACCGGGGGCGGTGACCACTGTCCTCAGCTTCCCGGCGGGCTTCCCTCCAAGGAATCCCTAAGCCCAGAGGTGCCTGGCTGGGAGAGCAGAGAGGGTGCTGGCGCTGGGACAGACCGCGGGGGTGGGGCGGGGGCGCAAGCGGGGAGAGCTGGCCAAGCGCCTGGGCGGGGCTGGGGCCAGAAGGCGTCTGTGAGCGACCCCTTGCCCGCTTTCCCCGCTGTACAATGGGTATGGGTGTGCTATACCCTTTCTGCTCCCAATGGCTTTGTCCAGAGTGACCACACTTGGGAATTAACACTATTGAACACTCCCTGTGGTTGTCTCCGGGGAGACTCGCAGGGGGCTGGGATGAAACTGGGCTGTGTGGCCCTGGAGTGAGGTCCTCAGTGTGCCTCTCAGGCTGGCTGAACCCAGGGGGGAGCCGTGCCTGGCTTATGGTGGTCCCCCATCCTGCCCTTCTGGCTTCATGTTCTCACTGAGGCCACGCGCCCCATCCCCAAGACACCCGCCTGTCCCATGGAGATGCCTCCTCCTGCATCCTTCTCCTGCAGGACTCTTGGGGACTCCATCCCTCCCTCTTCCAGCTCTGCCCTGGCTAGGTGGGGCATCTTCATTCAGTGTTATTACAACAGCCTCAGGACTTGCCTCTGTGCCTGCAGCCAGAGGGCAAAGCAGAAAGCGATCTTGGACAGTCATCCTGCCTAAACCTTCTATGGCTCCCCAGTGCCTTATGGGATCAAGTTAAACCCCTTAGCATGAATTGCCCCTGATCAAATGATCAAGGCTAGGAAAGAGGGAAGAGGTGGGGGCGGGGACGGAGGGACAAGGAAGGACGGACAGAGAAAGAAGGAGCGAAAAGAAAGGAGGAGGAGGGGAGTGGAGCTAGGAGGAGGGGGGGAGGGAGGGAGGGAGGGAGGGGGAGGGGGGGAGGGAGGGCCGGGAGGGGGGAGGGCTGGCGGCTGGGCGGATGGAGGGATGAAGAGAGAGAGGGAGGGCGGGCGAGGTGGGCGGGAGGTTTTCTTTCTTTCTTTTCTTTTTTCCTTCCTTCCTTCCTTCCCTCCCTCCCTCCCTGCCTTCCTCTCTTCTCTCTCTCTTTCTCTTTCTTCTCTCTTTTCTCTTTCTTTCCTTCCTTTCTTTCTCTTCCTTTCTCTTTTTTCTTTCTCTTTCTTTCTTCCTTTCTTTCCCTCTTTCTTTCTTTCTTTCTTTCCCTCTCTCTTTCTTCTTTCTTCCTTCTTTCCCCCTTCCTTCCCTCCCTCCTTCCTTTCTTTCTTTCTTTCCTTCTTTTCTTCTTTCTTTCTTTCTTTCCTTCTTTTCTTCTTTCTTTCTTTCTTTCTTTCCTTCTTTCTTACTTTCTCTCTCTCTTTTTCTTTCTTTCTCTTTTTCTTTCTTTCTTTCTTTCTTTCTTTCTTTCTTTCTTTCTTTCTTTCTTTCTTTCTTTCTTTCTTTTTCTTTCTCCTTCCTTCCCTCCCTCCCTCCCTCCCTGCCTTCCTCTCTTCTCTCTCTCTTTCTCTTTCTTCCTTTTTTCCTGGGTGTGACTTTCTGCGTTAACTCTTGTCTGGATTTTCGGTCTTTTTTCTTTATTCCCTCTCTCCTTTTTTTCCATTTGTCCCTTCCTTACCTCCTTTCCTTCCATCCTTCCTTCTTCCTTCCTTCCTCCTTCCTTCCTTCCTTTCCTTCCATTCCTTCATTCCTTCCTTCCTTCCTCCTTCCTTTCTTTCTTTCTTTTTCTTTCTTGCTTTCCTTTCTTTCTTTCTTCTTTCTTTTCTTTCTTTCATTCTTTCTTAAGGGTCTTGCTCTTCACCTAGGTTGGAGTGCAGTGATGCAATCTTGGCTCTCTGCAAACTCCTCCTGGGTTTAAAGGATTCTTGTGCCTCAGCCTCCCTGAGTAGCTGGGCTTACAGGTGCACACCACCACGCCGAGCTAATTTTTGTATTTTTATTAGATATGGGGTTTCACCATGTTGGCCAGGCTGGTTTCAAACTCCTGGTCTCAAGTGATCCACCTGCCTTGGCCTCCCAAAGTGCTGGGATTACAGGCCTGAACCACTGCCCCTGGCTGCCCCGATCAAGTCTTTAGTCTCAATTCTGGACACACAATTGCCTCCCTCTACCCACGGTGCTACATCTGCAAAGCACTCACACAGGCACACACTTGTGTCCACACCCATATATGTGCACATGAGCAGTGCCTGCACACACAACAGACGGGCACACAGGTACTCCCATAATTTGCCATTTTTTCTTCCCAGCCTTTGCACTTGCCTTGAACACACTGTTCCTCTTTTTGTGTGCAATACTTTCTCAGGTTTCAGGAATCAACTAAGTCATCACTTTCTCCAGGAAGCTGCCTAGACTGCTGGTGTGTTAGGTGCTCTCCCCTGGGCTCCCCTCATCCCTCTGGTGCAGCACCGACCTGTTCCTGGTCCCCCACAGAAGACAGGGCATGTCCTGAAGGCAGGGCAAGGCATGTTTCTTCTTTGTCGCCCTGCAGGAGGCCTGACAGAGAGACAGCCTTCTGGAGGGTTTGCTAAAATGAATGAATGAGGAGAACCAGAGTATCCATCAAACGGAAAACTGAAGAAACTTGGTTGGAGGGATACCCAGAACGAGGCTGGCTCCAGAATGTGCTGGAAGCTCACAGTGCCTATAGCAGGACAGACAAACCTGCTTCAGTGAGGACAAGCTAGCTTAGTTGGTGTCACAGCGGCCCACAGACCAGTGGCTCAAAACATGGACAGTTTATTTCTCATTTGCACTTCAGGTCATTGTGGTCAGCAGGAGCTCTGCTCATCACCGTCACTTATGTGCCGCTGACAAAGCAGCCCCAAGTCCAATGTGGCCTGCCTGTGTCACAGCAGAGCAGGGTTCTGGAGATAACTTGGCATATCCCTTCTGCTCACAGCTCACTGGACAGAGCTAGTAACATAGCCCCACCTGCCCCAACCACAAGGGGCTTGCAAGTGCCATCTGCCTTGGGCTCAGAAAGGTGGCATCCTGGAAAAGTGGCCAATGGTACTAATGACAACCACTGTCCATGTGTCACCAGGGAGCCCAGAGAAAGGGGCTTTGAGGAGACCTCGAAACTATATAAGCCAGCCTCCCGTAGCACTCCTGTTTTCTGTTTGCCCCCCTCCCACCACACTAAGCCACCTACCATGGCCAAAAGGAATACTAAGAATTATAAAATCGGAAGAGGTCCTGGGATCTAAGACAGACTGATTCTTCTAGGGTGTGTGTGCATATGTGCAGGTGTGTGTGTGTGTGTGTGTATGAGTGACCATGTGTTAGTGAGTGTGTGGATGCAGGTGCACTGTGTGCATGTGTGTGTTTGTGTGCACATGTGCATGTGCAAGTAAGTGTGTGTGTTTGCTGGGAGCAGTGATATTGTGTGTAGTGGGTCAATAGTATTCACACACTGGAGAGGCTGGAGCACATGGCTGGGGGCAGAAGGTTCCACGCTGTAGGAGCAGGGGCTTCATGCTGTAGGTGAGACCCCAGTCCTGGCATATGAGAAGCACTTTTAAAGGTTTTCTAAATGAAGAAGGGATGGAAGCAGTATCAGGCTTCCAGCCACTTCTGTACCCTGGCTCTCACTGCTCCCCGTCACGGAAATGCCCCCTCTCTCCTGTCATGGGCTGCTGTCCTGACAGCAGCTGTCTTCTCCCCCAGGGGAGTAAAAGGGCTTGGTGTCCTTGCACCACTGCTGCTTCTTGGATCCACTCGTATGCCCTCCAGTCAGAGCTCTGCTGGCGCCTTGCTCCACCGCCTGTGGCCTTTCCGGGGACTGGGACCTCTGGTGGCCCAACCTGTTCTTTGACACCCGAGGCATGCACCTGCCTCTAGATCTGCTTTCCACTTGTTCTTTATGGTGTCAACTTTCATCCCGATGGCCTATCTGATACACGCTGACCTCCGGCCTCTGTCTTCCTTGATGTTATCTCTGGGGACCATCTCTGGTGGTTCAGGTCAGCCGGCTCATGCCCCACATCGGTCTGGAAACTTACTATTACTGGGAACTCATCATTTCCAAATCCCTCCCTCCACTCTGTGCTTAAAGCTTCCCTCCTCCCACACGGCTGTGCATCTTGGGACCTTGAATCTCATCCCTCTACATCCTCCCAAGGCAGCAGCCCCTTTCTACCCTCTCGTTCCTCCTGACCCACGAGGATAAGACCCTGGCGTTCCTCTTATGTTTCCTGGTGCAATCCTTCATGCTTGCTTTCCCACACCCTAGACTTCCTCACCTGTGTTTCCCTCCAGCAAATCTGGTAAAGCCGCACTCCTGGGTGAGCCCTCCCTTCACTCTGCTTTCTCCCCACCTGCCCCTGAATGGCCGAGCACTGCTGGAAAGAGGCACACAGTGGGACAGGTGATTTCGCTGAATTTGAGTGTGGCCTGCACCAGGCCAGCAAGTATGATTATAGAGGGACACTGGCTTAGTGTCATTGGTTCCTGCCCTCCCAGCTCTCCAACCCCTCTTGACTGTGACATACCAGAGGCAAAATAGAGGATGGTAACAGAGAGCGACAGATTTGTCACAGTAGGGAAAAACACAGCCTTGTTGGAAAATCATTCAATTAGAGGACTGTGTTTGTTAAGAAGTCTCGATGGCCCCCAAAGAAGATAACACTGGGAAGACCAGATCTGGAGGAATTCACAAAGACCCAGAGCCAATCCATGAGAAGCAGCCTTGGTGGGCTAGCAGTCAGAGGCATGCGGAGATCGAGGGACTAAGGACCACCATCAGAAGCTACAGGGGAGACAGGGAAGAGAAGAAAGCTAGAAACAAATGTGGATGAGATTGTCTTGTGAAAGGCTGAGCAAAGAAAAGAGAAAGAGGTCCACAAATCCCTAGTATTGAAAGAGGAGGCAGAGGAGGGATGGCCAGAGAAGGGCAATGAGATCAGGAGATAAGGCATCCAAGGAGAGAAGGAGGGTACACAGCAGTTCAACACCCAATAGCCCCAGATGAAAAACCATATTTCCCAGCTTCTCAGCATGTAGGAGTAGCAAGTAAGATAAAAGTCATTATATAGGGTTACTGAGAGAATCTTCTGTCTTTCCCCATTTGCTCCTTGCTGCTACTTGGAACTTGAATGTGATTCCTGGAGTTCTCACAGCCACCTTGGATCATTTGGTTACCAGAAGAGCAAATCCATATGCTAAGGAGGGCAGAGAAGAAGGGTAGAAGGAGGCTGAGTGCCTAATAACCTTGGAGTCACCACAACACCTTTGGGACAGCTCACCTCTGGGACTTTATTTATGTGAGAGAAGGCTAATCCTCTGTCTTGCTGTACACTTATTGACAGTTAAGGGCATGGTCCCAGGTAGTGGGAGGGTTCCAGACCTATGGGCTGAGTAGGATGTGGTCATTAGGAGGCTGTGAGACACCTGGTGAGAGCAGTGGGTCATGGGGTGGAGACAGGATGCAAGGTGTGAGGCTTGAACAGAAAAGAAGGATGGGGTAGGGGCCCATGAGAATTGAACACTTTTTTATGGGTTGTGACTCAGGAGTACAATGGAGAGATGAGATCAGTGTGATAGGGACAGTGTGAGCCAAATGCATTTCTCTGGCAGATACAGTCTTCCTTGGTGCCCACACAGAGTCCAGCACACCCTGGGGTCCAATGTATTGGTGCAGGCAGGAGGAAAGTTGCTCAGCAGCCAGGCCAGGGAGAGGGCATGTTTTGCTGAGCTGTATCAGGTCCATTGCTGTAAAGGCTGGTTGGGTCTCATCCTGTTGCTTTCCCCAGAACCACTGGTAGGGGAGGGGCTTCTGAGTGACTCCCACCTTTGTCACTTCACCAAGCTGTATCTCAGCCTCCTCATTTGTGAGCTGGGGGTGCACATTCCCACTGCAGGTAGGTGCTATGAGGCTAACTCCAGATCATGCTCATGACATGTTCCTCTCTGTGCCTGGTGTCTTCTCCATTCTTGACCTGACTCTAAGAGATCATGTTTCCAACAGATGAAAGGCTTCATGAAGGATGGTGGCACCTACAAAGCATGCAGGATTTGGGGACAGCCTGACCCTTCTCCTGGCCCTACGTCTTCTGTTTACTTTTCCAGGGACCTCGGGCCAATTCTTTTTTTTTTTTTTTTTTTTTTTTTTTTTTTTTTTTTTTTTGGAGACGGAGTCTCGCTCTGTCGCCCAGGATGGAGCACAGTGGCCGGATCTCAGCTCACTGCAAGCTCCGCCTCCCGGGCTTACGCCATTCTCCTGCCTCAGCCTCCCGAGTAGCTGGGACTACAGGCGCCCGCCACCTCGCCCGGCTAGTTTTTTGTATTTTTTTTTTTAGTAGAGACGGGGTTTCACCGTGTTAGCCAGGATGGTCTCGATCTCCTGACCTCGTGATCCGTCGGGCCAATTCTTTTACCCTCTGGCCTTGGCTTCTCATATGTAAAACGGAAGCAACACCTCAAATTAGCTGTGCGGGGGTTGAAAGAGGTGATGGGGGTCATACAACCACTCGAATATCTTACATTAAGAGACTTGGACAGTGAAGAAGGAGACCTGCTGTGCAGGGCTGTTCCATGGCCTCCACCTCTCCTGGACACACAGCTTCCTTTCGGCTTCACTGAACCCCTAACATATGCCTGCCGGGGTTCACTGAAGCTCTGAAATGGCTGTTGAAAAATTATTTCAAAGGAAGTTTGTCTGTTTAATTCATTTTCTGGAAATACCCACGTTCTCAACTTAAGTAAGAATTATTCCAGAAATGACAAAATCCCCCTTCCTTGGAAGTTTGGTAGAATAAAGATACAGAGGATGAGGTGGAGCCAGGCTCTCCTCATCTGGGAAGACCTGGGGAGCAAAAAGTGGCAGATATGGACTGCCCAGAAGGTCATGGTGACCATGTCCAGTGTCTAGGGGTGCCAAGCATGGGGTGGGGTCTATAAGAAACTGAGCAGGCCCTTATTGACCTTCTCCTCTGAAACGGTTTGGCTCTGTGTCCCCACCCAAATCTCACCTTTAATCATAATAATCCCCACGTGTCAAGGGTGGGACGAGGTGAAGATAATTGAATCGTGGGGTCAGTTTCCCCCATACTGTTCTGATGATAGTGAGTGACTTCTCATGAGATCTGATGATTTCATAAGGGGCTTCCTCCTTCACTTGCCACTCATTCTGTCTCCTGCCAACCTGTGAAGAGGTGCCTTCCACCATTATTGTAAGTTTCCTGAGGACTCCTCAGCCTTGCAGAACTGTGAGTCAATTAAACCTTGTTTCTTTGTAAATTACCCAGTCTTGGGTATTTCTTCATAGCAGCATGAGAACAGACTAATACATCTTCCTTCAGAACAAAAGGGCTGGGTAAGGGGGTGGGCAGGGAGGTTCCCAGCAGTACTGTGCTCATGGCATTGTGCCAAACGTGTACTTGTCCTCCATCTGAGCCTCCACAACCCTGAGAGGAGATGTAGTCAGAGGCAACCCAAGTTTTTGCCAAGTGAAGCTCCATAAGGAGACAGAGCAAATTTCCAGATGGGCCAGGATTGGAGCCCACCCATGACTCCAGGTCTCAGAGACAGCAATGCGTGCTCCACATCGGGATCCTAGGTCTGCACCCCACCCCAGAGGAGGACACAGCAAGCCAGCGTGGTGTCAGTGAGGACTCCCATCTCCAGTGCCTGTGCCAGGAACAGCCCCTGAGGCCTCTGGGGCCCCCAGGAGGTGCCTCCTCCTGTGCTACTGCCCCCGGGGAGGGGGCTTCCTTTCCAGGTAGTCATGGGGCTACTGCTGTCCCTGTTCATAAAAGAAGGCACCAATCATTAAGATGCGAGAGTGAGAGAGGAAAGGAGAGAGAGAGGGAGAGAGCCCACAAGAGCAAGTAATGGAGGAGCAACAACTGCTGCAAAGGGGAATGTTTTCATTTAATTTTCCATACAGTAATCATTCGCCAGTGTAGAGATGATGCCAGAGAAGGTGGGTAATCATGTGAAACCAACATCACAAGACAGGGGTGGAATTACTGGGCCCTGCTGTCTCTTAATGTGAGATGTTGAACACTTGGGCCAGTTGACTCGAACGTGACTTCAGTCTTAAGTGTCCAGCACATTCCACCTGGGTAGAAGCTGCTGGCTCTAGGTCCTGCTATCAGGGGCTGTTCCTGGCACAGGCACTGGGGGTGGGGGTCCTCACGGACACCACACTGGCTTGCTGTGTCCTCCTCTGGGGTGGGGTGCAGACCTAGGATCCCGATGTGGAGCACAGCGCTGGACACTCTGCCTAGAATCCCTCCCAAGGATGTCACATCAGAGCACCCGGAGCTACAGGGAGCTGAGCTCTGCAGAGTCCAGGAATCCACATCAGGGAGGCCAGCGAAACCTAGAGGATCCTGAAGAGGGGAGGAGTGGCGGACTGGGGAAGGTGTGAGGAGATTTTCCAGAAAATCACAGCTTATCCCTCTTGTTACAGAGATGCATCTCTTTCTGTGTGTGGTTGTGCTGTCTGCAGTCATATACGTTGTATCCAAGGGACTGGCAATATTTTGATATAGTAACAGTGTGGATTTTGTTCTTGGTAATTCCTCTTTTAACCCAACTGCTTTTAAATTTAGACTTTGACTCTGAAACATTTGGACTCTCCCTGGGGGGACCAAAGGAAGCAATGTGATTAAATTTTCTGGAATCAGCAGAATTGGGGCTTGAAATAGAAATTTTTTTTTTTTTTTGAGACGGAGTCTTGCTCTGTCACCCAGGCTGGAGTGCTGTGGCCGGATCTCAGCTCACTACAAGCTCCGCCTCCCGGGTTTACGCCATTCTCCTGCCTCAGCCTCCCGAGTAGCTGGGACTACAGGCGCCCGCCACCTCGCCCGGCTAGTTTTTTGTATTTTTTTAGTAGAGATGGGGTTTCACCGTGTGAGCCAGGATGGTCTCGATCTCCTGACCTCGTGATCTGCCCGTCTCGGCCTCCCAAAGTGCTGGGATTACAGGCTGGAGCCACCGCGCCTGGCCTTGAAATAGAAATTATGTCCAATTATAGAAAATACATATATTTTTAAAAGATACCTTCCATGTTTTTTGAGTTAGGGAACATCCCAGATTGACATCTTTGTGGCCTTTGTAGTCTTTGTGGCCTTGGAGATGAAAGTAAACTTGGTTTACCCCACCCCTCAATTCCACAGCCTGGCATCTCAGCAAGCACTGTTGGAGCTTCGCCTGGTATCTGGAGAGCAGCCTTCACTCTACGTTGTGTGTTGAATCATCTCTTTAAACACAAACAGTGCTTGCCATTAGAACTTTTTAAATGCACTTTCTACCTGTTTCTTTGCACTTGCAACCTCACACTGTGTAATCATTTTATATATAAATATTTTCAAAATGTATTGCCTTCTTCCCAGGTTAGTGAACAGGAGTTGACTCAGCAGGACTGACTCCTTGATGCCATGACCATTGCCAGTTTGCTTTGTCCCTGTTCTGTGATGCCTGATCTCGAATGCAACTCCTAGCTGCTGCCAGCCGATCGGCTTGGTTAGGAGCAAAGTGAGCACAGTGCTTGGAAGCCCAGTAGTGGCTTCAGAGTACTTGGGCTATTCCAGGTCTACAGCTGCAGACCCATTCCACCACCTGCTCAGACTTAGACCCCTCTGACATCCTTCAGACCCCAGGCTTGGTGGGCATCTCAGGGCTTGCTGCAGAGCCTGATGCAAAATGAGCACGCCACAGATGATGGCTTGTTTCATTATTATTTACTGCTACCCAGGTCTAGATGAAGGCTCTGAGAGGAAACAAAATAAGCGAGATCCTGTCAAGTTTAAAAAGGAGAGAGATTATTAAATCACTACAAGGTTGAAGACATTTTTAGCTATTCAATTTTATACAGTATTGATTGACTCCCAGTTATGGAAGATGAGAGGATCCATACCATTTGCATTTTCCCCTGTATAACCTCTGAACAACTTTTCATTGTTATTTGTGTTTTATTTTTTCTGGACATACAACATCCATATTCTATTATGTAAACAGGGTTCCTATATTTGTTCAATATTCATTATAGATGTAAACAGATTCATTGCTCACCACCATTTTTTAAATCATCATTTCTTCATCCCTCAAGATTTTTTTTTTTTTGCAAAATAATATTTTAAGGAAAGACTACTGGATTTGGTAATCTCCGAGCTTCTTATTTCATGCTTGTGTAAATTGATCTATTGCCTAAGTGATATTAAAAGTCATCTTGGTTTCTATATGTAGATGGCGTCCTGGCTGGATATTACGCTCACCACCATTTTTTAAAAAATTATCATTTCTTCATCCCTGAATTTTTATTTTGATTCCTTTTATGTCTAGATATTTTTGCAAAATACTGTTTCTGGGAAAGACTACTGGATTTGGTAATCTCTGAGCTTCTTTTTTTTCATGCTTGCATAAGTTTACCTATTGCCTAAGTGATATTAAAAGTCATCTTGGTTTCTGTGCTTAGATGGCGTCTTGACTGGATATTGTGATCTGCTGTTTCCTTCAGGACTTGTAGACAGTGCTCCCTTGTCTTTGACTTTGCTATTGCCCTGGATTGATATATTATTTTTTACCTTTCTAGGTTATTTGTTGTCTGTCAGAATGGCTGGAAAATTATTTCCTTATGCTTTAATTTTAATAGTTATCTAGGAAATAAGATATTTCAGTATTATGCACTTTATGGAAAAATTTTCCTGATCAGAATGTGCATTCTTTTAATCTACAGACTATTTTTTTTCTCAGCAATTTCAGAAAGTTTAAGAAGACATTATCCATTGCAGGTGTTAGGACAGGCTTTCATTCCTATTGTCTGTTTCCCCTCGCTGCTATAGTGGTGTCCTTTATACACAGGAGATACATTCCAAGACCCCCAGTGGATGCCTGAAACCGAGGATAGTAGCAAACGTATATAGTCATCCCTTGGTATCCATGGGAGGTTGGCTTCAGGATTGCCCTGAATACCAAAATTTGAGGATTCTTAAGCCCTTTAAATAAAATGGCATAGTATTGGCATGTAGTCTACAAACATCCTCTCACATACTTTAAATCACTTCTAGATTTCTTACGATACCTAAAATAATGTAAATGCTGTGTAAATAGTTGCTGGACTGTATTGTGTAGGGAATAATGAGAAGAAAAAAGTATGCATATGTTCAGTACAGTTGCAACCATCCACTTCGGGTGTGTCAACCAACTGTCTACAGTTGGTTGAATTCACAGATGTGGAACCCATGGATATGGAAGGCCAACTGTGCTATATATTTTTTTGATCTGATAACTGGGATGGCTACTGAGTAACTAATGGGCAGGTCATGTATACAACAGAGGTGCATGAGACCAAGGAGATGATTCATGTCCCGAATGGAATGGAGTGGGTTGGTGGGATTTCATTGCTGCTATTCCCAACAGTGCACAATTTAAAACTTATGAATTGATCATTCCTAAAATTTTCAATTTAATATTTTTAGACTGTAGTTGATCAGAGGTAATGGAAACCTCAGAGAAAGGAAAACTACTGTATCTTTTCTGCTCTCTTTCCCTTCTTCATCTATGTTCATTATCCAGTCACTTAACCTCACTGAGCCTGCTGCCTCATATAAAGTTAGAATAATATACCTATCTCAGGGCAGCTCCTAGGACTAAAAGACTTAATATATGTAAAGCTCTTAAGAAACAGTGCTTAGACCAGAGCAAGTCATGGAAAAGTGGTTGTGATTTTTATTATTATGGATTTTTAACATTATTATTACTCATCATAGTGAAGTCGTTCATTGCAAGGACTCTGGAGCCAGACTGCCACATATTAGCTGTGTGACCTTGGGAAGATACTTAACCTCTCTGTTTCTCGTTTTTCTCCTCTGTAAAATGCAGATAATACTTGTCCTTACCTTAGGATTATTATGAGGATTAATAGTAAAGTGCTTAGAACAGTACTGGCATGCAGTAAGTGTGCTGTATGTGTTGTTAAGTAAACATTTTCTGAAGCTTTTCCTGCAGACAAGCAATTATTTTCAGTAGTGTTTATTCTGTTTCCTGCTGTTTCTAATGTATTATCTGTAATAATGTTTTGATATTAATTTGCTTCTGTATGTCTATAATGTTTTTTCACTTCATTCTGTCTTATCATTCTGTCACTGAGCTCTCCTGTTATTGACTTTACACCCTTTTAAGTTGTACTTTAAAGCAATTCTGGAACATTTCTTTTCACTCCTTGAGTGATGTTTTCTTCTAGGTAGGGTTCTTTGTTCTTGCATGCTCTTTCCCTTTTCTTCATTGTTATTGTGTGTGTATGTGTGTGTGTGTTAGTGTATACCGTGCGCATCTGTTATTCCTTTGTGTAAGTGAATCTTGTTTTTAAATCTTGGCTCCTGCTCAGGCAGCATTGTCCAGAGCTTCTGTCTGCTCCACTCAACACTGTGGTGACTTTCTTCTTTATCTGAGGCCCCTTACCTCCCCTCCCCCTTGACAGCCTCTGTTTCACTGGATTACTGTAGCCTGAGGGCATGGCACAGGGATGGATAGGGTACAGGCTCTGAGAGCCCTGGGCTGGGGCTCGCCTCGGATGGCTGAAGTGTTGACACTGGGGAAAATGCCTGCATGAACCTGTTCCCCATTACTAGAGGTGGGGTTAGGGGAGGGTTAGAACTTTACTCACGTCCCAGTAGCCAGCAACCACTTCTACTTTTTTTCAGTAAGAAAGGACAAGACCCCCACTCCTTCAACTCCAGTTTTCTTCACTCTGGGCTTGAGGGTGCTGGTGAGAATGCTCAGGGATTTTCAGACTTGCCAGTGTGTTCTTTGGGGTGGGGCAGGTTAGCCTCGGTAAGGTGGGCGGCTTCCTGTCTGGGTGTGTAGAGCACCAGCTTGTGGCCTGCTCTTCCTTTGGTTGCTGTTGGAGAAAATATTTGTGGAGGGGGTGGGGCCTTTAATGTATGTTTTCACTTGTTTTTAAAAAACATGGTAAATTAGTTTCCTCTTATTTTTCCCCAACTTTATTGAGATATGGTTGACAGTTAAACATCGCATAGGTTTAAGTTGTCCACCTTGAGGATCTGATACACATATATGCTGGGCTTTCAGTAGCTGCTGCTCATGTGATTTGGAGACTAGGCTTAGAAGCCCTGTGACCCAGTTGCTTTTAGCCAGCTTAACTGTCTTTTGATTAATCCTTTTATTTTTGTGTCACTGCCTCCCCAGCAATCTTGAAGAGACTGCGACATTATCAGATCTATAGAGTAAGCCAGAAAAGTGCCTCTGAAACTTGAATAAGGGCTTTAAAATGTGGCTAATATCTGCTATTCCCTTCTTCCCTTGACTGAATGAGGCAGCACAGTCACCCCAAAACTGGGCTGATTCCAAGGCACTCCAAGTTTGCAGAGAAGTATAAATTCTCTCAACTGTCTTACAGCCTGGAGGACAGCAAGGGTCAGGTTGGGTAATTTTAATTATATTCAGTTAGCATGTCTTGAAGCCCATAAATCTAAATGCCAATAAATTAATATATCATTCTGAGTGCCTCCCAGCCACAGCATTAAATCACCTATGCAGGGAGTGTCACGTAGCATGGGGCAAACTCCCAGAAGCACAAACATTTCAATTTTTCTGTAGTAATCTGTCATTAATGGGGCCTGCAAATTCCTGTGTCCACACATGTGAACAAGAACAACGGAATGTGCTCCCTACATATGAACTCGGCCCACTGTCTGCGCAGCCGTCCACACCCAGAGCCTCCGTGATAGGGGGCTAATCATCCCTCTCCAGGAGCCTGGTCTGGTTTCAGGGGCAGGTGCTTCTTTCTGTGTGTGACGTTTAGAGTCAGGCTGAGTTAAAGTGCCTCTGGCCTTTACTGTTTGGTATCAGGAAGGATTTCAAACCCCACCTTTGATACTCAGGCTGGTGCAGGGGGCCTTGGGTTTGAGCCGGCTGGGATCAGGGTGAGGCAGGTGAGGTACCACTTCCAGTTGATGATGGAGTCCTGCTGTGCCTGCACAACATTAGAGCTTGATGGGCCAGATAATATCCCACTCATGACGGGGGGCTAAGGTTGCATGGAAACTTGGCCTGTTCACTAAGACCCAGTAGCAGCCAAGAGCTCTTTCTCAAAAGGAGAGTAGTTATCTGCAGAGGACGGCTCAGTGTTACTCCAGAATCCTGGACTATGATTCACCTGTTGGAGCCTGCTGCAGGCCCCAGACAGTGTCCCTGTCATGGCCACTTCGAGCTGGATTCAGTGGCCCAAGTGGTAGATGAGCTTTCATAGCAGCCCGGACCCATTGCACAGTATTCCTTCTTGTTTTATTCCCCATTCAAAATGAACAACTTTTCAGGGTTCTCAGGAAACAGGCTGGAGTAGAACGCCCAAATGAGGAATATGTTGCTGCTAAAATCCAAGTCCTCCACCATCCCCTGGGTGCTGTGCCCTTCGTTTGGTTTTGGGAGGGGCCAGGTGCAATAATGTGTCCTTTACACTAGCAGAGATATCTCAATATGTTCTAGAACACTGGGCCCCTACACCTTTTGATGAAGTGGAAGGACCCTGAATTTTTGTCGGATTTATTTCCCAGCCTCTAGCCCATAAATGTTTTACCAACATGCCTGCAGTAGTTGCTGCATCTTGCTCACTCGTCAGCATCATGTCATCAATTTTATGGACTCTTTTGGAAGAGAAAAGTGATCAAAATTCCTGCAGACTAAACTATGAGAGAAGGGTGGAGAGTTGCTATACTCTTGAGATATGTCCCTGAGACAGGCCTGGGCAGCTGAAAGCAGACTGCTTCTGTAGTCTTTACTAATAGGTAAAGAGGGAGAAGAAAGTACTCACCAGATCAATGGCTGCAGAGCAGGTACCAGGGAATGTGTTAATTTGTCTAAGAAATGAAGCCACATCTGGAATGGCAGTTACAATTGGAGTTGCCAACTGGTTAAGCTTGTGATAATCCACTGTCATTCTCCAAGATCCATCTGTCTTCTGCACAGGCCGGATGGGCATGTTGAATGGGGATGTGGTGGGAATCACCACCCCTGCATATTCTTCTCTCCAGGAGTGTGGAATTGATTTTGGTTTACTATTTTTGTAGATAAAGGCAATTCTAGTGGCTTCCACTTTGTCTTTCTCACCATCATCACCCTCACTCCACAGACCAGGAGACCGACGTAGGGATTCTGCCTGCTGCTGAGTATGTCTGTGGCAATGATACACTCCAGAACTGGGGAAGCAACAGCAGGATGCATCTGGGGACCCCCAGGACCCACCGTGAGATGGAACTGAGCTAAAACTCCATCGACCACACAGCCTCCAGCAGCCCCTATGCTGACTGGTGGGTCACAGTGATGTTCGGGGTCTCTTGGAATCAGTATCAATTCAGCGCCAGTGTCCAGTAGTTCCCAAAAGGTCTAATTATTTCCTTTCCTCCAGTTCACAGTCACCCAGGTATATGGCCATAGGCTCCTTTGAGGAAGGCTGGGCAGAAGATCAATAGTGTAAACTTTGGGCAGTATAGTGGGGGTCCTTCCTCAAGGGGACCTGGCCTCCCCTGCGTTCAGGGGGCTCTGGAGCTGTAACTTGGCTTGTCTGGGAATTGGTTGATTGGGGAGATTTTCTGTTTTGGTAATTCAAGTCAGAATCTGTTCAGTGGACCTGGAGTACCTCTGATGACACAGATCAAGTAAGCATTTAGTCAGCCGCCCATCAGTTTCTCTTCTAGGGACACTGATCAACCAACCAACACCATAGATCTCTGTGCACTGGGGTCTTCTGACTGTTGCTTTCCTCCTCTGACAAGTATGGTCCTTAGCCTGACATGAGAGGTTGTCCAGGATCTGACCACAAACTCTCAGCCTCAGATCTCTCTCCTCTCTCTGTCTTGAACTTTGGGCCCCAACAACACTGAAATGCACATATTCTATTCTCTCCTTAGTCAGGCCAGTTCTCACCCCTAGGCCGTTACTGGGGCTGTCACCCCTGCACAGAATGTTCCACTCACTCTGCATTATGATCTGACTCCCTGGGAAAGAGCCTCTGTGTCCTGAAGACCTCCCCTATACTTCTCTGTTCCCATCCTTTACCCCAGTGTTTGGTCCTCATCTACTTTCTTGTCCCTTCCCCCACTGTCTGTGAGTTCCTCCAGGAGAGGGCTGTCCGTGGGACTCAGCTTTGTGTCCCCAGTACAGGCATTGGCACTGAGCTAGCATGCGAGGAATGTTCTATGGACGTGTGATTTTAAACTCTGGTGCTGAAAGTGTCTGAAAGATGCATTTGATGGCTCTCTGACTCACCTGTCCAGTTGAGATGCGGACATTCCAGTGCATTCTTATGGGTTTAGGTGAGATGCAAAAGGTGCATTCTCAAATGTCACTTAATAGTCTCCATTTTGCATGTTCAGTCAGTGAGGCTGGAGATGGACTATACCCTGCATGATTTTTGTTTTGTTTTTGACAGCCTTTGCTGTCTGTCAACATGGTTCTTCATAAATTGTTCTAATTTATGAGGTGTTTCATACTACAGGAGGCTAGCAGAGGCAGGAGCTTGGTAGGGTGAAGGAGTCAACTCCTTGGCTTGTAAAGCTGTTTGTGTTCATGTAGAATGTCAGAGAGAGGCTGCTTCCCTGGCTAGGGCACGGGATCAGCTGGCAGGAACTTTAATTAAAGGCAAAAAGTTGCCACTCCTGGGCTTCACAACCTCCACCCGCTCTGAGTTCTGCTCTGCAGCCCCTGGAAACTCCTGCACCAAGCAGTGAATTATTCAACAGAGCAAGGCAAGTAAACAAAGAGGTGGAAGAATTCACCTTAGCCCCAGTATGCAGAGGTGAGCAAAGAGATGCCACAGTGGCAAAAAGCATACACTTAATGAAGAAATAAGATATTTACAATGCAAATTTATTTTTTAAGCAGCCATATCAAACCAAAAGCAAAAAATCAGTGCATTTTTTTTCTACTGTTTTTGTTAGTCTACTGTTTTATTTATCTATCAGTCCTCATGAGGGGCTGGTAATGTAACATATCTATTTATTTGTTAGTGTTTTAGAGATTTAGTGATTTCTTGTTATTTTTAAGGTTAAATATTGAATGCCATTTCACAAAACACACATGGTTTTTATTTATGTGACTCAGAAATTAAGCTTATAAAATATGTTTATCTTATGAAGTTGTTTTCAATGCTTAACTCTGCAAGTTATATCAAGGTTGTAGGAATCACTTCTCTCAGGCTTTGGGAAGCAAATCGATGTTCTTATTTCAGGTCTTAAAAAAGGCAGACAATTGGCGGGGCACGGTGGCTCAAGCCTGTAATCCCAGCACTATGGGAGGCCGAGACGGGTGGTTGACAAGGTCAGGAGATCGAGACCATCCTGGCTAACACAGTGAAACCCCCTCTCTACTAAAAAAAAAAATACAAAAACTAGCCAGGCATGGTGGCGCGTGCCTGTAGTCCCAGCTACCTGGGAGGCTGAGGCCGGAGAATGGCGTAAACCCGGGAGGTGGAGCTTGCAGTGAGCTGAGATCCGGTCACTGCACTCCAGCCTGGGCGACAGAGCGAGACTCTGTCTCAAAAAAAAAAAAAAAAAAAAAAAGGCAGACAATTTACTTCTAAGATTGTTTCAGTAGGGAGATATGTTAGAATATTGAGGGAAGGGTTCTTTTTCAAACTACACCTTCTCCCTCCTCCTTCCCTCCTGCTCTCAGGGGATTTGCAGCCATTCTCTCCCACCTACCTGAGCCGTGGTTAGTGTTGAGCCATGATGGGCATGAGTATTGTGGCTGAATGTAAGGAACAAGAGAGCTACTTGCATCATTGCTTAAAGGAACAGCAACAGACAGTTGTATTAGTCCATTCTCAGGCTGCTAATAAAGACATACCTGGGTCTGGGTAATTAATAAAGGAAAGAGGTTTTATTGACTCACAGTTCTGCAGGGTTGAGGGGGCCTTACAAATGTGGCAGAAGGGGAAGCAAACATGTCCTTCTTCACGTGGCAGCAGCAAGGAGAAATGTCGAGCAAAAGAGGGAAAGATCCTTACAAAACCACCAGATCTCATGAGAACTCATTCACTATCATAAGAATAGCTTGGGAGTAATTGCCCCCATGATTAAATTACCTCTTACCAGGTCCCTCCCATGACATGTGGGGATTATGGGAACTACAGTTCAAGATGAGATTTGGGTGGGGACATAGCCAAACCGTATCAACAGTGGAGCACTTTGGCTATCTAAAATGTTCCCCATCAATTAAAATAGACTCTTCCCTTTAACTTTGTAGTCATCTTTATGCGATTGTCTGTGCTTCCAAGACTCTTTAGCAAACAGATCCTCTTAATGAGAAATACTCTTTTCTCAAACACTTTTTTTCTATCTTACAACATTTATCTCATTCTTTATTGTATTAAGTTATTCTGTTTACATACTTTATCTCTCCAGACAGACTATCAGCCACCTGACTGCAGGAATCATGATTTATTGTCTTTCTATTACTCAAAAAAGTATTGCTAATAGTAATCAATAGATGTCTTATATATATATGTATAATAAGTGAGTGAATGAATGAATGGATAAAATCTCAGATCTTAATATTCTGTAAAAAGAATTCTGTCCATTATATATTTATTTTTCACCTAACAATTAGCTCAGGGACAAAGAAGCAGACACAGGCATATTTACGCCTTTTGTCAGGAATGAGCAATGTTGCCCTTACAGAGATGATCGTCATCAGTTTAATGTATAAAGCAAGCATCATGTTGACATGTGAAAAGTAAGCAGTTTGGTTTTCCTCAAGGCTAGTTGCAGGCCATTTGGGGAGCCAAGAGAAGGGTGTGAGGTCAGAGAGACAAGTCTCCAGACGATACCACCCCATTCTGATTTTCCATGCATCGAAAGGCCTGGATAAACGTGAACTAGGAACCTGTATACACCAAATAGTATTTGTAACGTGTCTGAAGTGGTGGTGCTATTGAGTATGCCTCAGGCATTTATCCAGAATTAGAACTGGTTTAACAAAGACTTCATGAATAGGAAACAATACTGGCCCAGAGGAGCTCAGCCCAGGCAGGCAGACAGAGGTGTCAACAGGGCATTCTAAGTGGCCCCATGGCTGCAAGGACAGGACTGTGTCCTGGGTGTCCTAGAGCTCTAAGTCAGCATGGGGGAGTCAGGGCTGACTTCCAGAGATGGCAGCATTTGAATGGAAAGTTGAAGGGGAAGTAAGAATTAGCTGGAAAGATGACAGGGAAGACATCCTGGGAGGAGGGAGTAGCACAAGACATGAAGCAATGACACAGCAGCAGTAATGAACACCTTTGGTGTGCAGACCTTGGTTTCTAACAACCATGTCAACTAAAAGGAACCAGGGCTCCTTGGGCCATGGGACAGAGAGACTGGGACAGAGAGAATACAGGATGAGGCTGAAATCTCTTGTGCAGGAAAGAGAGTGTTTCAAGAATGATAGGGACCCGGAGGAAGGGCCCACTGGCCACCTCCTGAGAAAATTCAAGCATCAAAATAAAGTATGAGTGATGACGTATAACGCATGAGAAAAGTAAGAATCCTTGAGTCCCTACTGATAGTAAATGAACGAAGGGGGGAGAAGGGAAATGTGGAAAGAATGACGGAGCCGGAGAGCCACACTTCACCACTTTCAAGAGCCACCCTTCATCACTCGATTCAGGTAGGAATTGTCAGTGGGTGCTAAGGCTGTAGGGAAAGTTTGGTGACAACAGGCCATTTACACACTTTCAAAGTATCTCCCCACAAATTACATACACTAATTACAAGGGGAAATAGAGCAACTTTATTGTGGAGAAGCCTGGCAGGCATCACCTTTACCAAATGATCAAAGTTAATATCACCAGAAATGGGGCTAAGTCCCAATCATGTGCCTGCTAATACGATGGGCTGAGAGCACATCATTTCTCAGCACTCCTGTCGAAAATGCATAACCCGAATCTAATTATGAGAAAACATCAGACAAACCCAAATTAAGGGATTTTTTTAATAAAAGCTTTGTACTCTCAAAAAATGTCAGTATCATAAAAGACAAAGAAAGGCTAATAAATCATTCCATATTAAAGGAAACCAAAGAGACACAAAAATTATTTACTATAAAATATAGTAGCCAAGAAAAGTAGTATTAGGAATGGATGAAATATTAATAAGTTTTTTTAGAGTAGAAAATAGTATCACATCAGTGTCAAATATCCTCATTCTGATAAATGCAATTTGGGTATGTAAGCGAACATCATTATTCTTAGGTTTTCCATGCAGAGGCATTTAGGGGTTAGGGGACATGTCAGCAGCATGTTTTTAAATATTCAAATAACTGAGAGAAGGAATGAAAAAGAGATGATGATAAAACAAAAATAGAGTAAAATGTTAACCATTGGTATATAAGGTTCTTTGCAATATTCTTACAACCTTTTTTTTTTTCTGTAAATTTGAAATTGTTTTTAAAAATCCAGCCTTTGGTGCCAGAATACCTGGATTTGAATCCAAGCACTGCCACTTACTAGCTGTGTGTCTGTGGGCAAGTTACTTAACCTCTCGGGTTAAGCTGGGCTTCAGTTTTTTAATCTGTAACATGAGGATAATAACTGTGCCCACTTCAGGGTGTGATGAGATTGAAGCATTAAGACACGTAAAGCACTTACAAGTGTTTGGCACAAGGTAAACCCTGGGCTGGTGGTTGCTGTTGTTGTTTCTAAGAGATAAATAAAATCATCACAACCGGAAAGGTGAGACAGGGATGTCTCCTGGAGACTTGTAGAGTGAGGACACTGTGTGAGGAGGTAACCAGTGCCCTGGAGGGCACCTTAACTCAGGCCCTGGCACAACCCCAAACTTGGGCCTGTGTGGTGTGAAACTGGAGTAAGATCAGGGTCCCACTTCCTGTTGCTCTAATGAGACTGAGTCTGTTTTGAAGGTCCAGGAAGGGAGGCAGACTGGCTGGTGAAGCCCTGGCCCCAGGTGCTCCTCCTCTGTCCCAGCTGGGATGCTGTGTGCCCTGGGACTGGCCCTGTGGCTATGCCTGAGCAGCAGCTGATGTGTTTGGCAAACAAGGGCCCCTGTGGCACTGCCAGATACCAGGGCCCACCACTTGTCCCATGGCAGGAAAAATAAGACCCCACATCACCTTTGGGCCTGCCATTGACTAGCTGGCGGCCTTCAGCCTGTTGCCCGACTCCCCTGAGCTGCAGTTGCACCATTAGGATTCTAATACCCACCGCTAACTATTCACTGTCACAAATCAACAGGTAACATTTATCAAGCATGTTTATTAGGCCAGGCATTGTTCATGGATTATCATTTAATCCTCACCACAAACCTCTGAGGTAGGTACTATCAGGATCTGCGTTTTAGACATGGGGCTTTGAGGCTTAGAGACGTTAATTAAATTGCCCAAGGTCACACAATGAGTAAGTGGTGGCGTGGCTTCCACCTGGCTGTGGGGTCACTGCTATGCTCTTATCACTGATTGCAGTGCTTTGCTTGCTCTTGAATATTTTTAAAGTCGTCAAATGGTGTAAGTTTGCCCAGCAGCTGCATCCAGTCTTGGGCCTGCTGGCTAATCTTGCGAGGGTCAGGAAGGTGCCCTGAATTCGTCCGGTTGTGTGTTCTGGGGCATCAGTTTTGCCTTTGATCAGTCTCACCCAGCAGGTGTGAGGCTTGAGGCAAATATCCTGGAGACACCTGGAGGCTGCCTCGTCCTCCAGAGAAGGGCTTGCAGCTGGCGCCGCCTCTGCGGAAGCTCCAGGTGAAATTCAGGGCTGCGCACCTGTGAGGAGGGATGGGCTGGAGCAGTGGGCTTGCCCACTCAGCTGAGGGGCATTATGGAGCCTGATTCTTCACTGCTCAAACCTGGGCAAACAGTGGAGGCAGAATTGAATGAGTTCCCCCACCTGAAGTTGGGCAGACCAGGAAAAGGATGTCCTGTTTCATGCCTCAGCGTCCATGTGACAGCCCTGAGATCAGGGAGCTGGGTCGTGTGTGTGCAGTGCAGGCCCAGGCATCTCCAGGCACGTGTGCCCCCATCCGCAGCCCCACACTCACAGGCAAGCTCACCCTCCCTTCCTCACACACACAGCACACGCACCGCAGACTTTCCTGGTAAAGCAGAGGCTTCCTGCTTTACAGTTGGGCCTGGAAGCAGGGGCAGAAATGTCCCTGCTGAGTTATTTTCCTCCCAGCAGGGAATAGGGTAGTGTCCCAAAGTCTGCCCACGCACTGAGTATGAATGGCTCATGCAATCCAGGTGGCTGCAATAGCCCATTTACCTGGGATCCCTGGCTGCAGGCCTGGGCTCCTTGCTTACCCACTGAACTCCTGAGTGCCTGGCCCACACTCCAGCTTCCAGTCTTGGCCTAAGGCAGCGAAGACCCCTCTGGCTTCCTGGGTCCCTCTGGCCTCCTCGGCCCCTGCTGCTCTGCTGCTTTTCCTAAGGGTTGCCTCACGTTGGGGCAGGGCCAGGGAGGAGGGCCCCAGGCCTGTCGGGGAACGTGCCCTTTCCCTGGAAGACCTTGAAGATGCCCACTGAGGAGTGAGGGTGATTTCCACCCAGGATCCAGCAGTGGAGCCAGGAGCAGTGTTTGAGGGTATGGCCCACGGTTGGCTCCTTGAGAGCTGTTAAGTGTTGGGCGGGATTATTGCTGCCAGCTCCTGGAATCCCCTTCCTTGAGTGTGCTGTATGGGCTGCTCCTCCAGTTTTACAGAAGAGGAAACAGGCTCGGACAAGTTAAGTGTCTGCCCGAGGTCATCTCTTGGTAAGTGGACCCCAGAGTCTATGTTCTTTCCACAAACGGATTTCCTGGAGTTGGGAGGGGAGAGGGTGGTGGGGAGATTGGAACATACCAGCTATACTGAGTGTCTGAAGGGAGCAAGAGGTCCAAGAGATGGGCAGGAAATCCCAGTTCATCATAAGGAAAAAGTTTTCTGCGTTTGGAACTTTCTGTAAAGCAGTGATACCCCCCTCACCATCATCAGAACAACTCGGCCAGAGGCTGGATGGTCAGGTGTGAGGGATGTACAAGGAGGGCACTCTCTGGAGGCTGGACTTGAGGAGCCCATGAGTCTGAGAGGTGGCATGCTAGACACTCTCAGTCCCTCCCATCTTAGTGAGGATTTGCCTCTCAGACTGGAGTTATCCAAAATCACCTGCTCTGAGTGCTGGCGTGCTGTGGCTGTGGCCTCCTACTTCATCTCCCAGATTGCTATTCCACTCTATCCAGCTTTCTCTAGTCTACAGCCACAGTGATTGCTCCCAAATGTGAAAATGTCCATGTGCTTCCCCTGTGTAAACTTTTGGCATGGGTTTGCATCACTCTTAAGATAACGTCTCTCGATGTGACTACAGGACTGGCATGGTCTGTACCTGCTGCCCAGCCACACCTCATGCCCCTGCCTCCTCTACTCTGGCCTGTGGGACAGTTGGGTCTGATACTGTCCCACCCACCACAGGGCCTTCCCACGGGGCCCCCTGTTACTCTCCACCACCTCCTCTCCTTCCCTTTCTCCCAGTTAACTCTTACCCAACTTTCAACTCTTGGTGCAGGCACTGCTTCCCAAGGAAACCTTTCTTGATGCCTGCCCCTGCCCATATTACATCCTTCACAGGTTCACGTGCTGTTATAACTGCACACCGTGTATGTGATTATTCCTCCATCTGACATCTGCCCCCTGCCAGGTTGCAAGTTCCATGAGAGCAGGCACCGTGGTTGCTTTGCTGGACACCTGTCTCCAGCACACGGAAAGAACAGACACCCCAAGTGGATCTGCTGAGTAAATTAACTGGCAAGTCCTTGAGGCAGTGGGGCCCAGGAGAGAGGATTTTGACAGATGAAGGACTGGCCTGCCCTTGTTAGCAAGAAGGCTTTCTGGGGGCATCAGGGTGGGCATCTTCACTGGTGGCTGAAAGGCCCTGGCATGAGAAACCCTTCACCTGGGCACTTCCCCCCTTAGGAATGACTCCCAGCTCTCCTTCAATGTAGGGATTTGTGATCTGTGGGGCGGTGGGGGTGGGTAGGGGATAGAGATGGGAGAGGAGTGCTCAGACCCAGAGGCTAGACAGGCCGTACAAAGCCTCAAGTGCCTTCGGGTATTGCCTGGAACAAGTGCTTACTGATAGTTCAGTGAGTTTTCCTCCTTGCCCCGACAGCCTTTGTATTTGTGCAATCATGCCTTCGTTTGTTTGGACATTCGTTATTCCAATTTATCTTTCTTGAGGATCAATTAGATGACCAAGAGAGAATTATGTTCATTGAGACAACTGCTTTACAAGTAATGTTAATTTGGGTGAATATTCTTATTTCCTTATTTGGATAAATATCCAAATTTCCTTGTAATGGAAATACTTATAACCACTGTCTATTTTCCCCCTGTATTGAACATGCATACAGGTAATAATCCTCTTCTTATAAATTAGACAAGCAAGAAATCAAGAAGTTGAGCAGTTGGCCAACCAGAGAGTCTCGGTGTCTCCATCTTTAAAATGGGACTAATATCAGCAACCCGAATGCGAGGGGGCCCATGTGGCCTAATGGTGTAGGGAGAGCGGCTAAAAGAAAATAATTTTCTTTAACTCCTAATAATACAAAGGCAGTTTACCCTTTCTGAAAGTGGTTCAATATTCAGCTGTAACGAGAAACCAAAATCTTGTTAAACGGTCTCCTTTCTGCTTGAGATCTGACACCGTGATGTCTGGCTAATGGGAATGTGATCTCATCAGACACGTGTGCTAAGACCTGAGGTTTATGCTGACTCAGTTGTTCTAATCCAGCTAAATATTTAATATGTGTCTAGCTCACATTACATCCTCAGCCCCAAGTTAGTTATCCTTCATCACAATCGAATCCCATTCTTCCTTTACTAAAAGAGCTTTCTGGCAGAGCAGAATACTTGGGGGCGTTAAGTAATACATAATGATGCTTCTCAAGACCAACAGATCCAATATCCGCTCTGTATCAAATATCATGTAACATTCTTTTTATTATACAAAAATGAAATATCGATAGCATAACTTACCTGTACACATAATTGTTTAAAAAGACAATGAAGCCCTGAGCATAAAAATTATAGTAGAAAGGAGAAATAAAAGCAAACCAATCCATAGTAAAATACAATATATTGTAATTGCTCGGGTCTGGCTTTCCTAGAAAATGTAATAAAGTAATCAAATGTTTGCATGTACTTAAAATGAATAAATGTGTATGAAGAGAAAGAAGACAAAAATTTTGTTGAAGATTTTTCTTTACATTTGATATTTTGAAGTAAGAGCTACAGAAGGACTTATACATGGCAGGGACTCCGCTGTGGGACTGCGGTGATAGCCGCAGATGTAGGTGTGTCCAGGTGTTTGGGGCTGGAGATGACTCAAATTCTTGGAAAGGCATTGCTATTGTGACAGGGTTTTTCCAAAAGAAGAGCAATTCTTGGTAAAGGAGTAATTCTTCCCTTGATTCACGTAATTGTTGCATTTGAAAACTCAGAGTAGGTGAAACTAGGTGAATATACTTTGTGTTTATATGTAAAATGACACAAAGTTCAAATAACAAACAGGCCTATCATCTATACACATGTCCAGCAGCACATTCAGAAGTGAGGTTGGGACCCTTCCAGGTACTGCAGAAGTGCCACCCATCATATTGATAACCCCAAACACCCTACAGAGTTCCCAGACAGCCCTAGGGGTCAGCATTCACCGTGTTTACAACACTGATGGGGAGGCTTGGATGTTCACATGGCCCAGGGGAAAGTCAGAACTTCCGCCTCTGCCGCTCTGTGTCTCTGATGACCATGCGGGTAACAGCTGGGATATGACTCTGAGCACTCACTACCTTCTGGCCATGGTGGTAGCTGTTCTCCCTACACCATTAACCCACATGGACCCCCTCCTTGGGTTGGTGATATTAGTCCCATTTTAAAGATGGAGACACGGAGACTCTGGTTGGCCAGCTTACTTAACTTCTTGATTTCTCACCTTTCTAATCTACCAGAAGAGAAGCATAACCTCTACACATTTTCAATAGAGGAGGAAAAAAGATAGTGAGTAGGAATATTTCTATTAGAACGGGAAATCTTGGTGTAGATTAATCTGTGAGCCAGGAAGTAATTATAGAGTAATCCTCTGTTGTGTGTGGTCAGAGGGGCTGTCCAGTGGTGGTTAGAAGGAAGCATAAAGGGGTCTGTGTTTTCATAGCGCAATCTGGAAGTGACTTGTGTGATCAGTTGGGGTTTAAACTGTTCTTGTTCTGATGAAAGTAGAGGAAATGTAGATGGTACCAATGGGTTCCTAGAGTGAATCTCTGCAGGGGGACAGGTTGCGCAGCCTCAGGAACCAACCTCATCCACCGTGGAGCTGCTGGTCACACAGCACATGCAGCCTGCTGGAGGACAGCACACCCTCTGAAGAGCTGACTGCTCCCTAAGGGCTGGCTACTGAGGAAGCTCTGTGACCTGAGTGAGCTGAGGAGTGGGCACGGCTGGGGGTGGTGTCCTCAGAATCTCTGCTTTGGTTTCTCATCAGGGCTTTGGTGAAAGGCACTGGAGGTTGATACTATAACCCACGGAAGCTGCTCACTGAGTATGTGTGTGTGTGTGTGTGTGTGTGTGTGTTTGGTGGGTTGTGGGGGAGGTGAGAGAGAGAGAGAGAGAGGAGAGAAAGATGAGAAGATATTCTAGTTGAATGAGGCACACTTGGATCAGAGCAGAGGACCCTCTTTGCTGGAAAGGGAAAAGATCCCTTGCTAGGGATTCAGCTTGGTTTTATTTCCTTCTATGTACTCTGCTCTTGGCTCCAGCCAGCAGAGCTATACCAAGAAGAATCACATTAAACAGAAAAGCAAACATTTTGATTAAGAACTGGAAAGTCCCCACTGCCTACCCTCTCTTCTGGAGCCCAGCCACAAGAGGGGAAGGTGGGTGCAGGGAAAAGAGGCTACTGGTAAGCCCTACGTCCATTGCTTGGGGACCCCTAGGTGCATTTGGGCCTGTGACAGCCTGGCTGAATGATGCCCTGAATGAAGGCATGTCCCCTTCAGCCTGAGGAGGTGCCTGTGGGATCCAAAGAAACAAGCAGCCCAGGCTACCATGACAGCACCACAGTTTCAAGTCAGTCTGCATTCAAGGAAGCTGGGGAAGCCCTGGGGTGCCCAGATGTGCCCTGTCTGCTGGCTCCAGAGGTGGGCTAAGATGGCCAGGCTTTGACTTTTGGAGGATAGTGGGAAGCCCACGTATGTTGGGGTGTCAAAGGAGGGCATCTCAAGGTGATGTTTGTGGAGAGAATGGCTCTGTGGGCCTGGGCTTCCTCCTAATCTGGGCATGCAGAAGTTCTGTTTGTTCTATGGACAGCTATGTGGTGTGGAGTGACGTTATTTGAACCCAGCTTGAAAAAGCAGGATAACCTAATTACAGAGAGTAAATTCCATATCATCTTCATGGATATAGAATATCATTTTCATCAATATAGAACAATTAATTGCATTTCTGTTAAAGCATTTTCATGTTAAAGCATGGGCTTAATTATTCACAGTCAATTCTCATTGTTATCTCAATAAAGTACTGAATTAAACAGCCCATGTAGGCATTGTTACAGATGGATCACCTGGGTTGCTTGAAATTCTAGAGATCCAACCACTGACTGCACATGATCTTGAGTTGCTCTGAGCACCTGCACCTTCAAGTGTTACCTGTCCTGTTGCCATCAGTGCTTTGGAAAGATGGTCCATTAGAAGAAGCGATTTTTTGAGTCCCCATTTCACTCTGCAGAAAGCTCTTAATGAAACTCTCATCGACTTGAGTGCCCTTTTGAATTTGTATAGATTTAGGGGGTACTAGTATAGTTTTTTTTTTTTACTAGTATAGTTTTGTTACATGAGCATGGCTATATACTGTTGGTGGGAATATAAATTAGTATAACCCCTATGGAAAACAGGGATTATACAACACCTGTGGAAAAAAGTATGGACATTTCTTAAATAACTAAAAATAGAACCACCCTTCAATCTAGCAATCCTGTCACTGGGATTGTATAAAAAAGACACCTGCACTCATATGTTTATTTCAGAGCTATTCACAATGGCCAAGATACGGAATCAGCATGAGTGTCCATCAATGGATGATTGGATAAAGAAAATATGGTGCCTATAAACCACGAGATAACTCCTCCTCTTGGGGGAGATATCCCCAAATTTCCACTGGGGAAGGGAATTTCTGCTCAAGTCCACAAGGGAAAGCTGCTGGGATCTAGCTAGTTTTAACTAGTGCAATTAGGCAGGCAAACAAAATAAAGATCATCCAGATTGAATACAAAAAGAGTAAATCTACCTTTAGTTTGGAGTGCACTAGAAATAATAGCTGACTTTAGCAAGTTTGCAGTGTTCAAGATCAATACAGAAAAATTAATTGCATTTCTGTAGACTGGCAATGAACAATCAGAAATTAAAATAAAAACATCTTTAAATAACAAAAATTTAAATACTTTGATATAAATTTGACAGCAAAATGCTAGACCTGTACTCTGAAAGCTAGAAAACATTGCTAAGAGAAGCTAAAGATCTAAATAAGTGGAGAGGTATATGTCATGCATGGGTCAGAAGACCCAGTAGTATGATGGCAGTTCTCCTCAAACTATAGATTCGATAAAATCCAGTCAAAATTCCAGCAGCCTTATTTATCTATTGATTTAGCAGACATGGACATAGTACTGCCTGGGGCTCACAGGGGTTACACCAGTGCCAAGCTGGTGAGTGGCAGAGCTTGGATTCATGATAGCAATAAGAATCAGAGAACTTTAGAGCTGGAAGGGACTTTTTAAAGGAGCCAGTCTAACTTCCACAGGGTACAAATGAGAGAAGCAAGTTCAGGAGAGAGGAAGCAGCTTCCCAGGGTCTCAGTGCAATTAAATTACAGCCTTCCGGACTCTCAGATGAGCGGTCTTTCCATAGCAGAGTGGGAGCCAGGCAGGCGGAGCCAGCCGCTGCGTCGCCAGCCTTCCTTCACTTCTCCTTAAAAAAAGAGATTTATGCCTAAAAATGAATGCTCCTTGCTAGTTTATTTTTCCCTAGGTGGGGAATCGAGACAATATAAGAAACTTGTATTCCTCCTTCCCCCGTGGAAACACCAAGCATGCACGTGGCTGATGAGCTGTCACTCCAGCCAAGAGGGGCACCATGAAGCTGCAATATTGAATTTCATTAAAATACTTGATTCTGAAAAAGGAAATAATGTTTTGAACCCATGTTCAGCCCTAGGCATAGGGAAAAATGTAAAATCAGGCAGTTTGAGAAAAAACGGTCACGATATCAAATGAACAGGCACCAGCATAGTCAGTGGTGAATCAGAGAGGAGGCCTTTTGAAATTCCTGGAGCCCCCATCAGGAAGAGGCACATCTGGCCTTTTATGGTCAGAAATGTGGTGGCCAGGCCATCCCTCTGAGTTCTGCAGCTTTACATGCAGCTTAAGAAGTAATACAGAGAGATCCCGTGTGCTCCTTCCCCAGTTGACTCTAAAGCAACATCTTGGAAAACTATAGTGCAATATAACCAGGTCACTGACCCTGATACAACCCGCAAGCCTTATTTAGGTTTTCCTAGTTTTATTGCACTCATGTGTGTGTGTGCGTGTGTGTGTGAAGGTGTATTTGTGTGCATTTAGTTCTGTGCTGTCTCATGTGTGGGGCCATGCTCCTACCACTGCAGTCAAGATACACAACAGGTCAGCACAAGGATCTCTCATGTTGCCCTTTAAAAAAAATTGAGGTGACTGGGCGTGGTGGCTCATGCCTGTAATCCCAGCAGTTTGGGAGGCCAAGAGGGGCAGATCACCTGAGGTCAGAAACTCCAGACCAGCCTGGCCAACATGGCGAAATCCCGTGTCTACTAAAAATACAAAAATCAGCTGGGCGTGGTAGTGTGTGTCTGTAGTCTCAGCTACTCGGGAGGCTGAGGCAGGAGAATCACTTGAACCCAGGAGGCGGAGGTTGCAGTGAGCCGAGATCATCCCACTGCACTCCAGCCTGGGTGACAGAGTGAGACCCTGTCTCAAAAAAAAAAAAAAAAAAAAAAAAAAATGGTGGAATTCACATAAAATAAAATTAGCCATTTGGCATTCACTACATTTACTATGTTGTCTAAATACCACATCTGTTGAGTTCTAAAACATTTCCATCACTTCAAATTTGTTACCCTTAAGGAGTTTTCCCCAGTATATCCTGCATCTGGCTTTTACTTACATAGCGTTTTCAATGCTTATCAATGTTGTAGTATACAGGTTTGTGGCTGAATAGTGTTCTGTTGTATATATATACCATGATTTGTTTATCATGGACATTTGGGCTTGTTCCACCTTTTGGCCATGTGAATGTGCTTATATGAACAAAACTTGCATATGTATTAGTTTGGGTATCTGTTTTCAGTTCTTTGGGGAATATGCCTAGGAGTGGAATTTTGGGATCACAGGTAATTCAGTGTTTCATTTTTTCAGGGAAGGTTAAACTGTTTTCCACAGTGGCTGAGCCATTTTATTCCCATTGGTAATGAATGAAGGTTCCAATTTCTCCACATCCTTGTCAGCAGTCTGGGAGATTGTTTTTATTGCTGATTCAATCTCTTTGCTGGTTTCAGATTATATTAGTCTGTTAGGGCTTCCAGGACAAATACCACTGACTGGCCTCAACAGCAGAAATTCTGCTCCCCTACAGCTCTATCCCCGCTTTATGTTGTTGTTTTCAGAAATTACATCTTTATATATTGTGTGCCTAATAGCATAAGCTTTTTATTAGACCTGTTGATTTCTTGTTAAAAGTTGGACATTTGGGTGTCAGAAGGTGGCATCTCTGGAAATCTGATTCTCCCCTTCACTAGAGTTTGCTGTTTTTAATTGTTGAAGGCTGCCGGTGTCCCTTTGTTTAGTGACCTTTCCAGATAATTTTTGCAAACACTGTATTTTTTTTTTTTTTTTTTTGTCATGTGTGGTCTCTGAAGTTTGTTCCTTGAGCTTGTGTTCAGTTAGGATTTTGAAAGATATTTTTTCGAGTATCAGTGGTTAAAAGCAAAACAAAGAAGATCCAAAACAAAAATGAGAACAAACAACAACAAAACCCCACTGCTCTCTGTCTTTTGCATACTGGCTCTGTGCTGTGGCACTGGTTAGCCAGGCTGTTTACTTCTCTACCTTAGCCTTCACATCCTGCCAGTCCTAGAGATCAGCCGGCGGTGAAAGCTTAGGATTTTCTCAGCCTTTTTCTGAGATGCATCTTGTTCCAGGCACGCAAATGGCTTTCTAAATTCCACGGCACACACAGGTGCTTCTGAATGTTCCAATTTCTCAAAGAAGCTCTGCAGCTTTTCCTCTCTGACTTTAGAGGTTCTACTCTATATCTCGACTCTAACCTTTCACCCCTAGAGGACGCAGATTTCATTTGACTTGTCATGTTTTGAGCATTCAAATACGTGTAATGTGTTTGAACAGACAAACACGAATTTGGAATTAAGGCCTGCTCTGCTCTCTGAACTAGGGACTTGGGGGGCCCACACTGGGAATATGGGCTGCTATATTCAGGACTGCCACCAAGCTTGAGAGGGTGTGGGGCCAGCAAGTAGAAATGCAACAACGTTGTTCTATCATTTGAAGTTGTCATTTTTCTTGATTCAATGTTTGTTATTCAGATTTTCTTACTTTTTACTTAAAGTTCTTTTTCTGTCACAGGATCCCATCTGGAATACCAATTACATCTTTTTTTTTAAAATTAATTAATTATTTTTATTTATTTATTTTTTTCTGAGATGGAGTGTTGCTCTGTTGCCCAGGCTGAAGTGCAATGGCACAATCTCGGCTCACTGCAAACTCTGCCTCTAGGTTCAAACGATTCTCCTGCCTCAGCCTCCGAGTATCTGGGATTGCAGGTGTGTGCCAGCCGGACAAAAATTGCATGTCCGGCTAATTTTTGTATTTTTAGTAGAGACAGGGTTTCATCATGTTGGCCAGGCTGGTCTTGAACTCCTGACCTCAAGTGATCCACCTGCCTTGGCCTCCCAAAGTGCTGGGATTACAGACGTGAGCCACCATGCTGGCCTGGGACACCAATTACATCTAGTGCAATGTCACTGCATCTAGAGTTTCAGGCTTTCCTTGTTTTGATCCCATTGACAGTTTTGAGGAGTACTGGTTATACATTTTGTGGAAAGTCTCTCAATTGAGATTTGTGTGATGTTTCTCTCATGGCTAGACTGGAGTTATGGGTTTGGGGAGGGAAGGACATAGAAGAAAAGTGTGATTTTCACCCATCATATCAAGGGTACATGCTGTCAATATGCCTTATCACTGTTGATGCTGATGTTGATCCACATCAAAGCTGTGGTAGTGCTTGATTGTTGATGGCTGCATTTGTCCATTTTTTTTAGTGACCTTTCTGAATAATTCTTCAAAGAAAACTATTAAAGTTATTCTTTCCAACTCTTCTTCCTCTTTGTATAACGTACCTTTTGGAAGGAAGCAACTTTGCACAGCTTACATTAAACGAATGAGGAGTTATGCTTTAACTCCTTGGAAACTGAATATCTATGCAAATGATCTGGAATTCTGCATGACCTTGTGTACCTTTTTCTCCACCATTTTTTATTAATCTAGTCAATCATTTATTTAAATCAATTTGAACATTTAATTTATACTTTGAATTAAAATCTAATATTACTACTTATTGCTTAAATTATAGATTTGTCAATCAAAAGCTCTTTCAGGTGGCTATTGTGATCTTCTGACATTCCCCTATCATTTTTTTTTTTTTTTGAGCACTTTCTTACTTTCTAGCCCTATAAGATGTTTTGGACGCTACAGGATGTTCCCATCCTAGTCCTAGAATCAGCCATTTATCCAAAGGTCCCTGGGTTCCTTTTATTGGAATATGTTGGTAGAAACCAAGCTCTGGCCACTAGGTGTGCTCACTGCTACTGGGATGTCATTGCTTTAAATGTATACTAACCTGTGCATGTATACATATCTATTCCTATTTCTATATGTAACCATCTCTACATAGACTAAGCTAACATGGGTCCTTGCTGATTATCTGACTCTAAGCCATTACCATATAAATAATTCTAGTCTCCTTCTCTTACTTATCTTTAAACTCCCACTCCAACAGTGAGAAACCTAGCTTCCACCATCTCCCGTTCTTTTACTTGATTGTTCAATTCCAGTAGACATGTACAGTGATATCAGAATTATTATTACTATTATTAATTGAGATGGAGTCTCACTCTGTCACCCAGGTTGGAGTGCAGTGGCACAATCTTGGCTCACTGCGACCTCTGCCTCCCGGGTTCAAGTGGTTCTTCTGCCTCAGCCTTCTGAGTAGCTGGGATTACAGGTGTGCACCAACATGCCTGACTAATTTTTGTGTTTTTAGTAGAAATGGGATTTCACCATGTTGACCAGGCTGGTTTTGAACTCCTGACCTCAGGTAATCCACCAGTCTTGGCCTCCCAAACTGCTGGGATTACAGGCATGAGCCCCCATACCTGGCTGTGATATCAGAATTATTAACCAGTGCCCCATTGGGGGAAAACTTTATCAGCTAGCATTTATGTATAGTTTCTTTTGTCTTTAGTCTTACAGACTCCACTCATTTCCAAAGTTACTTAGGTCAGTCTCTTTTCTTCCCATTTCCTTCAGTGAGGTTGTTTCATATATTTGTAAGTCAGATTCTTTTGCCATGGCTTGCATTTGCAGTCCAGTGTCCCTCAACCATTTTATCAAAAACATTTGCATGCAATAAAGGTTCACTCTGTGTGCTCTAAAGTTCTATGTGTTTTGACATATGCTTAATGTGACATATCCACCATTTCAGCTTCATACAAAACATTTCCCTGCTCTAAAATATCTTCCATGTTTCACCTATTCAACCATCTCCTCTCTCCAGCTACCATTGATCTTTTTGTCAATGTCATATGATTGGAATGACAGAGTATATAGCTTTTTCAGAACTGGCTTCTTTCACTTATCAATATGTATTTAAGATTCATCCATGTCTTTCACAGTTTAATATCTCATTTCTTTTTATTATTGAATAAATTTTTTATTGTATGAATGTACTATAGTCTGTTTATTCATTCACCTATCAAAGAACATTTTGTTTGCTTCAACTTTTTGGTCGTTATGAACAAAGCTGCTATAAACATTCACAAGCAGGTTTTTATGTCATCATAAGTTTCCAACTCAATTGGTAAATATCCACAAGTGCAGAGTCTTAGTTCATTTTCACGCTGCTGATAAAGACATATGTGAGCCTGGGTAATTTATAAAGAAAAAGAGGTTTAATGGACTCACAATTCCATGCGGCTGGGGAGGCCTCACAATCATAGTGGAAGGCAAAATGCACATCTCACATGGTGGCAGACAAGAGAGAATGAGAGTCAAGCAATAATGTTTCCGCTTATAAAAGCATCAGATCTGGTGAGACTTACTCACTGCCACAAGAACAGTATGGGGGAAACCACCCCTATGGTTTGATTATCTCCCACGGAGTCCCTCCCACAACACGTGGGAATTATGGGAGCTACAATTCAAGATGAGGCTTGGGTCAGGGACACAGCCACACCAAATCATTCAGTTTCTGGATTATGGGGTAAAACTATGTTCAGCTTTCTAAGAAACTGTCGAACCACCTTCCAAGGTAGCTCTACCATTCTGCATTCCCGAAGCAATAGGTGAGTAGTTAGGTTTGTGAGTGTTAGCTATTCTAATGGGTGTGTCATGGAATCTCATTGTTTTAATTAGCATTTCCCTAATGATAAAATGATATTGAGCACCTTTTCATATGCTTATTTGCCATCTGTATATTTTCTTTAGTGTGACATCTGTTCAGGTATTTTCCCCATTTTTTGATTGGGTTGTTTTAATTGTTGCATTTTAAGCATTCTTTGTGTATTTTGGAGACAAGTCTTTTATGCGGTATGTGTTTTGCAAATATTTCCTCTCAGCCTGTGGCTTGCCTTTTGATTCTGTTAACATTATGTTTCACTGAGCAGAAGCTTTTCAATTTAATAAAGTACAAATTTCTACTTTTTAAATTTCAAGGATTGTACTTTTGGTATTGTATCTAAAAACTAATAATCAAACCAAGGGTCACCTAGATTTGGGGGCAGATTTTTACCATCCAAAAATTAAATTGCTGGTCCTTGTTTGACTTATAAGTGGTATTTGACAAAATGATTTACTACTTCTGGATATATTTTCTGTGTGCAGCTTCTAGGACACTACACTGTTGTTTGTTTTTTTCTCCAACATCATAAACCACTCTTTCTCAGTTTTCATTGCTGATTTCTCCTTAATTCTCTGATCTCTTATTGCAAGGAATGCTCCAGGGCTTAATTTTATGACTGCTTCACTTTTCTACATACACTCACATTCTTGTGACTTTAGTCCTTTTTCTTTAAACATTATCTGTGTAATGTTGACTCGCAAATGTTTATATCCTTCTAGGACCTCTCTCTTAATTACAGATTCCTATACGCATGATTGAATCTCCACGTTGATTGCATCTGGAATTTAGTGGGCCTGAATCCAAACTCCTCTTCTTCTTTTTTTTTTTTTTTGAGATGCAGTCCCCCTCTGTAGCTGAGGCTGGAGTGCAGTGGTGTGATCTTGGCTCACTGCAACCTCCGCCTCCTGGGTTCAAGCGATTCTCCTGCCTCAGCCCCCTGAGTAGCTGAGACTACAGGCGTGTGCCACCACATCCCGCTAATTTTTATATTTTTAGTAGAGACAGGGTTTCACCATGTTGGCCAGGTTAGTCTCGAACTCCTGACTTCAGATGATCTGCCTGCCTCAGCCTCCCAAAGTGCTGAGATTACAGGCGTGACAAACTCCTCATTTCTACCACCAAGTTTGTACTTCCTAGTCTTTTCCTCTCAGTTACTGACAGTTAGTTGCCAAGGGGTCAGCATTTTCTTGGGTGGTGGGCATTAAAGATGGTATCCATTTCATGGAAGCAGCCTGGGACTGGGTTTGCAGAGCAAGCAAGCAATGCCTCCTGTAGATTATTTGCCATGTGGCTGCCGTTGTGCCCTTTCCTATATGCAAGCAGTGTCCTCCAACACTGACTGCAGGCTTGGCCATGTGACTTGCTTGGACCAAAAGAATATGGAAGAAGTGATGTGTAACTTCTGAGCCTAAGCCTCGAGAGGCTTTACAGCTTCTGCTCTCATTCTTTTGGCATACTTCTTTGGGATCATCATGTGAAAAAGGCTGATCTAGCTTCCTATTGGATGAGAGTCCACACTGAACAGAGATGATCCTTCCCAGCGAAGATTCCGTCAATTACCAACCCCTAGTTAGTGCTAACACCAGACATGCGATTGAAGGCATCTCTGACCATCTGGCTTTATTTAAGTCACTTGATGACCACTGTCAAATATGTATCTTTAGACAAGACAAACAGAAGGACCTCCCACTGGAACCTGGGCCAAATGGCTGACTCACAGAAGTTTGAGCAAATGAAAAATAGTTTTCGCCTTAAGTCACCAAGTTTTGAGTTAGTTTGTTATGCAGCAAAAGATAACTGTGATCTAGGAAATCCAAGCCAAACTTCTTATCTTTAGTGTCCAATATGGCCTAGTACAGGTTTGGGAGCTTTGGAGAATGTGCTCACTTGAATGTGACCAGATGGCCTGTGTTATGTGAGCCAAGCTGTATTTTTGTTCAGAGAAAACTGTGTTTAGCTTTCTTCCTTTCCCTTATGATTTAGTAAAATTTGTAGAGTTCCTTTCTTTACCAGTTGGGCCCATCTTTCAAAATGTCAGCTTGTGAACTCCGTGGGGATGGTGTGTCCAAGGAGGTCCCTTGGCGTCCATGTGAGGGTGGCAGTGGGACCAGAGTGAGAGTCCAGCCAAAGCGAGAACAACTTTAGTCATTTAGCTGCAATTTCTTTGATTTTTTTTTTTTTTTTTTTTGCTTGTTTGTTTGTTTGTTTTTAGATGGAGTTTCACTCTTGTTGCCCAGGCTGGAGTGCAGTGGCGCGATCTTGGCTCACTGTAACCTCCACCTTCCGGTTTAAAGCGATTCTCCTGCCTCAGCCTCCTGAGTAGCTGGGACTACAGGTGCCTGCCACCACGCCTGGCTAATTTTTGTATTTTTAGTAGAGACAGGGTTTCACCATGTTGGCCAGGCTGATCTTGAACTCCTGACTTCATGATCCACCTGCCTCGGCCTCCTAAGGTGCCGGGATTACAGGCGTGAGCTACCACGCCCAGCCTCAGCTGCAATTTCTTTCCTCAGAGGGCCAATCTCTGAATGTTGTAAGACCTCTCTTATTGAGGATGTCTGCTTCTTTCTTAGGTTCCTTTTTAGCTCCCACACTCCTTTTCCAGGTCCTGGACTGGTTTTGCCACTCATGATCATCCATGCAACAAACAGCTATTGAGCTCTTCCCTAGGGTTGGATCCTGTAGGCCCAAACATTACAAGATAAAAGACAATTCCAGTCCTTAAGAAACAGATAAGGAGGGCTGGGCATAGTGGCTCATGCCTATAATCCCAGCATTTTGGGATGCCAAAGTGGGCAGATCACCTGAGGTCAGGAGTTCGAGACCAGCCTGGCCAACATAGCAAAATCTGTCTCTACTAAAAATAAAAAAATTAGCCCAGCCTGGTGGCAGGCACCTGCAGTCCCAGCTGCTTGGGAGGCTGAGGCAGGAGAATTGCTCGAACCTGGGAGGTGGAGGTTGCAGTGAGCCAAGATCTGGCCACTGCACTCCAGCCTGGGTGACAGAATAAGACTCTGACTCAAAAAAGAAGCAGACAACTAATAAGACAAGTTTAACACTGTCTAATAAAGAAAGTAGAAAGATGAAATATATTGGAGACACAGAAAGGGAACAGTCAACTAAGCCAGGGAGGATTCCCAAAGTTGATGGCACCTGAGTGAGTCTAGAGTAAAAATAAGAAAAATACAGGCCATTTCCATCCCCAAGGAGGTCCCATGCTGGTGGGAACACACAGTGCAAAGGTGGAGCAACACAGGAAGGTTAGGGTACTGACTTCAGCCTATGGCTCCATGTCCTCTGCAGGAGGCTCTGCTGCACTGCTACAGGGAGCTAGCAGCATTCCATGGCATGAACCCACACTATTTAAACATCCATTCTTCTGTTGGTGGAAATCTCGTTGCTTCAAGTTTAAAGATACTACAGATTGTCTGGAATGAACACATTTGAATACATCATTTGGTGCATATAGATACACATTTCTGTTGGGAAAATACTTAGGAGTGGGTTGGTTTATGTTCAGCTTTGGTAAATATTTCTAAACAGTCTTCCAAAACAAGTTTCCATTCCATTCTATCTATCTATCTATCTATGTATCTATCTATCTATCTATCTATCTATCTATCTATCTATCTATCTATCTATCTATCTATCTATCTATCTTCTATGTATGTATGTATCTATCATCTATGTATCTATCAGTCTATCATCTATCTCATCTATCTTTCTATCATCTATCATCTACCTACCTACCTATCAATCTATCTATCTTCTACCTATCTATTGTCTGTCTGTCTATCTATCTATCTATCTATCTATCTATCTATCTATCTATCATCTTCTATCATCTATCTAGCTATCTATCATCTATCTATCATATTCTATCATCTATCTTATCTATCTATCTATCATCTATGTATCTATCTATCATCTTTGTATCTATCAATCTATCATCTATCTTTCTATCATCTATCATCTTCTATCACCTATCTATCATCTATATATCTATGTATCCATCAATCTATCTTCTATCTATCATCTATCCATCTATCTATCTATGTATCTATCAATCTATCTTCTATCTATCATCTATCTATCATCTAGCTATCTATCATATTCTATCATCTATCTATCATCTATGTATCTATCAATCTATCATCTATATATCATCTATCATATTCTATCATCTATCTATCATCTATGTATGTATCATCTATGTATCTATCAATCTATCATCTATCATCTATCATTTTATATCATCTATCATCTATCATCTTCTATCATCTATCTATCATCTATCTATGTATCTCAATCTGTCTATCTTCTGTCATCTATCTATCATCTATGTATCAATCTATCTATCATCTATCTATCTATCTACCTACCTACCTATGCGGTGGATGAAGCTGATTTGCTCAGATGAAGTGCGCTTTAATTGCAAGTGTGGCAAGAACCTCAATCCCCCAGTTGTCTCTGTAAGGCTTTTTGCGGCTCTTGCAGGTGTGTGCAGGTCACAGGAAGTATTGGGAGAAACATTAAAGGGCTTTGCAGTCAGAAAGTCCTTGTACTGAATCCTGACTCCATCACTAACTGGCTGTGGGGCCCAAGCAAAGTTCATAACTGCCTCAAGGCTGCATCATCATGTTCCATGGAGTTAACCTGCCCAATCTCTCAGGGCCACTGAAAGGAGTTAAATGTGTATACTGTGGGCTGGCCGAAAGCCTAGCCTGTGGCAAGTGTGCAATAAACAGTTGTTGTTATTACAGTTGTAAATGCTTTCTCTAAGTGGCGACAGGATGTGAGAAGGGCTTCCAGTTGAAACCACAGGCTGGCAAGCAGTCAAACTGCTGGCATAAGGGCCATGCAGGAAAATTTAGGTACTTGAGGTTTGTTAAGGCTCCAGCGTTCTCATTTCAGCTCAGTTATTCCTATTTTATCCCAAGTTACATAAGAAGTTTCTATTTCTTTTGTCTCCAGGTCATAGCAGATTCATGGAAGGCATATGCGGTCATGATGGTAGTGGTGGTTGTGGTCATTGTGACGAGGAGGCCTGTCCTTCACAGACGTGCAGACAACAGTGGGTGTGCGTACCTAAGGGTTGGCAAAAAGGAAAAGAACAACAACAGAAAGAGACCCATGCCCCTGTCTCTGGTTTTTCAATGCGCTCAACTCACCCACGGTAGTCGGAGTGGGAAATGTTAAAAAGCTGCAGCAGCCCCTGACCTCAGATTGTCCTTGAGCTTTCATTCCACCTGCCTTGATGGTTCCCTGGTGCTTTTACCCATCAGGCTCATGTGGCATCCCCACCTGTATTGCCCTGCAGGTCTTGTGTCTGTGCCACGCTCTGAACTCACATTCCTTCTATATGACACTTTGGGTTCAGACCCCACCTCCAGGCTGCCCTGATTCGCTAGGTGGGGCAAAGTCAAAAGAAAAGCTGCTGAGAGGCCGGGCGCGGTGGCTCATGCCTGTAATTCCAGCACTTTGGGAGGCTGAGGTGGGCAGATCACAAGGTCAGGAGTTTGAGACCAGTCTGGCCAACATGGTGAAACCCCATCTCAACTAAAAATACAAAAATTAGTCAGGTGCGGTGGCATGCACCTGTAGTCCCATCTGAGGCAGGAGAATTGTTTGAACCTGGGAGGTGGAGGTGGAGGTTGCAGTGAGCTGAGATCGTACCATTGCGCTCCAGCCTGGGTGACAGGGCGAGACTCTATTTCAAAAAGAAAAAAGAAAAAAGGAAGAAAGAAAGAAAGAAAGGCTACTGGGAAAGAAAGGAAACACTCACTCTAAGTTCCTTTAGAGGAGCCAGAGTGCCCCCTCTGTCCCCAGAATGTCCAGGGGCAGCACAGCCCAGTCATGGTAAACCAGAAAGACTATCCCCACCCATAGTGGTGTGTTCAGTTGAATTTAGGATCCTAGAAGACAGGGTGGTGTGGGAATATTTCCACCAGTAAAATTAAAAAAGAAAAGAAGTTTTGAATCAGAGATACACTTTGTATTATTTGGCTTCCACTTGGCCGTATTTGACATTGAAAGAGAAAGTGTTTTGATCTACATTTGAACTATGAGGACCCGCAGGAGTCACACAACTGGTCCATATGGCTGGACCCCATAGCTGGCCCTCAGTCCAAAGACCACACTGCTGGCCAGGGAAGAAGTCCTCGAAACTGGAACAGGTTATGGGTGATATATATATATATATATATATATATATATATATATATATATATATATATATGTATGTATGTATGTAATGTTTAGGGGTCCTGAAGCTGCAGGAGTCCCCAGACCCTGAAGGAGCAAGGGTCGAATATCTTAGCAGATGAAACAGAATGTGATGGTTATGCCTACAAGGCTGGGGATAGGCTGCAGGGAGGCCTTTATGAGCAGCAACCCCAGGGCACAGGCTGAGAGGAGAAATCCTGTAAAATAAAGAAGCCCAGCAGTGGTGCCATTAGTCGCACTAAATATCTGGGGCTCAGAGGTTAAGTGCATTATCGAAGTGCCAAGTTAATCGAGGCAATTGAGTTTTGTTCAGTTGCAGCACACGGGCTATGCAGCAGGATACACAGCACTGTTTGAGGAGATGGGAGCACAGTTACAGAGGTAGATGAGCCTTCCCGGGTAGCCAGCTTCCCTTCTTCTGTAGCCCCAGGCCTCTGCTGCTTGCTCCCTCCTCAGGCACAAATGTTCTGCCTCTCTGCTGGGACTGGCGTGGACCTGTGTCCCTGCACCCTGCCATTTCTGCTGCTGAAATACAGCCTCAAGTCATGCATTTGTCCAAGCAAGCATGCCACCTGGAAGTGTGATCCTAGACTTTACGTTTTTTGAGATGCCCGAGAAATTTTTAAAAGTTCATATATTACAAGGATTTTCATCTGTTAATTTCCCAAATTAAGACATTAAAAAAGTCAACAATTGCTAATCAGAGCTTATCATTTCTCCACGGAAAGTCCATTTTGACACTGAGAGAAGGAAAACAATTTTCCAGAATAAAGGACAATCAATTATGTTGACTAAATAGATTAAATTTCTGATTATTTTCTTTATTTCTTTCCACTTTCTGCTTTCTTGAAGGATCAGTGTGAAGTTTACTGTGGACCGGGGCAGCTAAGGGGGTTTCAAGTTGTCCTAGATTCAAATCTGCTAGCCTCACACGATTGGCCTGTCTTTGGGCATAGAACTTAAGCACAGAAGCAACAGGGTGTGTTTGCATGTGTGTGTGTGTGTGTGTGTGTAAAGAGAGAGAGAGGGAGAGAGATATTTTAAGGGATTGTCTCATGTGATTGCAGAGGCTTGGTAAATCTGAAATCTGTAGGTTAGGCCAGCAGGCCAGACACCCAAGGAAGAGTTGCAGTTTGAGTCCAGAAATATCTGCTGGCAGAATTCCTTCTTGCTTAGTCCGTATTTGTTCAATTAAGTCCTTCAACTGATTAGATGTGGCCCACCTGCTTTGTGGATGGCAATCTGCTTTACTCAAAGCCCATGGATTGCAATGTTAATGTCTCCCAAAGATCACCTTTACAGAAACATCCAGAATCACATCTGGGCATCATGGCCAAGCCAAGTTGACACATAAAATTAACCATCACAGTAAGCTTCAGTTTTCTTGATTTACAAATGAAATAATAATCTCTTCCTAACCATTGCCTGGTTTAAATGACTTCACAAAATAGCACATAAAGGCTGCCCCAGAATGCCTGTCTGGCATGATTTTCTGTCCCTCTCTCAGGCTCCCCAGGCTCCCTGCAGACAGTTACCACTGGGCTCCAAGTCCCTGGGGGTGCAGCTGTATCCTCCTCCCAGAGGCCTGGCTGGGCAGGGTCTTAGCGAGCTCTTTGCCGTGACTCCCATCCACGAGGGTCCACCCATCTTCCCCACCAGACAGCCCTGAGGGGTGGACGGTTTCCTGCTCATCTCTTCAGCCAGTGCCCATCACAGACTCTGGCACATAGTACGTGTGTGGGATGATTGAAGAGCTGGGTGAATCGCGGGAATTTTAGGTGGGACTTAGGAACACCATCAACTGCTTTCCCAAGACTCAACTTTCCTTTTGTGGGACTCTGCTGCCTGCCCCCTCCTCCCTGCCCTCACAGGAGCAGGACTTTTGCTCCAGGTCCTGAGCAATTGCGCTCCCCTCTCTGGCCTCCTTCCCCTGGGTGCCATGGCAGCTTCCTCTCTCTTACAAACACCAGTGTCTGTACTGCTGGCCTCTGCAGCCCCCTCCCAAAGCAAGAGTCCCCTCCAGGCCCTGCAGAGCCATCTGTCTGCCCTCAGTGCTCCACCTCTGCAGGGCTTCTTGGAGGTGCTCACTGCTTCATCTTCCAGAGTCTGTCTTCCTCCTGCTTCCTGGACCTGCCGGTGCCTCCTCACACTCCCAGACCACGGCTTCCTGTCAGCCAATCGTCTGGCTTCCTTCTTCACTGGGACTTCCCTTTTCTGACTGGCTTCTCCCTTAGGACCATAAACCTCACTATCCTTCCTAAGAGTTTCCACCCACCCCCGCCCCACGTTTTCTCAGCAGTGGGCTCCCCCTGACCTCACTGGGTAGAGGGTGAGCAGATTGCATCACTTCTCTCAATCGAACCCTAAACATCCCTGATGCTCACCAGCCTCTCTTCCTCCACTGAGTTCTTGGAACAAGCAGCCCCTGTGTAGACGGCCCCACCCACCTGCACCCTGGCTGCCTTGCCCGAGTGTGCTGTGATGAAAAAGAATGTCTATAGATCACCATGAGTGAGATCGAGAGAGTTCTCTAGGACTTGGGGCAAATTACTGCACCTCTTTGGACTTCAGAGTCCTTGTCTTTAATTTCTGTCATTCAGTGAAGTTGCTGTTGGAGGTACTAGATCTACTGGACATTCACGGGTCTGGCACAGAGAGGGTGCATGAGGAGAGATGGCTTTCACCACCTGTCATGCCACCCAAATCCTCAATGACCCTCCTTGCCCTTGCACCCTATTCTGCTCCCACTGGTGTAGGAATGGACCATGGTGCCTGGTCTCCCACGCATTTGCCTCCCCTCCCATCACGACACACACACACTGCCCTTCCTTCTTTTTCTTTTTTCTTGAGACGGGGTCTCGCTCTGTCACCCAAGCTGGAGTGCAGTGGCGCGATCTCGGCTCACTGCAACCACAGCCTCCCAGATTCAAGCAATTCTCCTGCCTCAGTCTCCCGAGTAGCTGGGATTACAGGCGCCCGCCACCACACCTGGCTAATTTTTGTATTTTTTAGTAGAGATGGGGTTTTGCCATGTTGGCCAGGCTGGTCTCGAACTCCAGACCTCAGGTGATACACTTGCCTCGGCCTCCTGAAGTGTTGGGATTACAGGTGTGAGCCACCATGCCTGGCCTGCCCTTCCTTCTTTTGCAGGCAGGGCTAGGGCTGAGCTGATCCAGGGGAGACAATGCTTGGTTGGTTTGGGGTGGCAGGGTGGGTGACAATGGTGGGCATCCTTCCCTTGGGGCTGAGCAGGTAGAAAGCAGAGGACTCAGGGCTGGGGCTGTCAGGGTTTTCATGGCCTGAGAGCAGCCCAGGGTGGCTCTGGGGCCCAGGACATTGGACTGGGCCTGTGGGAACTGTCCCAGCTTCCTCTTGCCTCTGCCCCACTGCCTGCTGCTGCTGCATCTTTTTGGGCTCTTCTCGGATAATGTTTTTGCCACCCCTGCTCCTGCTGCATGCTGAGGTGGCCTTGCTCCCTTACCTGGGCAGAGGCCTTTCCTCTAGCGTGCTGTGGGGTCTTCTTCTGGTTCCCACCCTCAAGCAGCCCCTCACTGTGCTGGCCTGGCTTCACCCCGTGAACCTCCCATTCTGGCACTTGGACCTTTCCAAACCGGTTCTGTGAGCCCCTCCCTGCCGAGGCGGCCGCCTCTACCCGAGGATCCCTGTTGCATTGGTGACAGCTCCCCTGTGACCATCCCAGCTCAGACCAGCTCAGCGGCAGCTGGCCCACGACAGACAGGGGACTTCACCAAGGACCACCACATTCCACCCCCACTGAATCACTGAATGCCCTTTCTGTGTGCTTTTATTGAACTATTAAGACTACATTATGAAATAACAACTAGTTAGCAGAGAGAAAGCTTTGGACAAAGAGAAAAAAGAGAGTGTTCTGTGAAGTAAGAGAGAAGCTGATCTTGGTTACCTATTCAGCATTGGAAAGAAGAAGGGGAGCAATTAAGACTTGAGCACCAGTGGCCCACCATGAGCACTTCCCTTCCCCTCTTTTTTCTTTATTTGCTGAAAAAAACTGGGTTACTTGTGTTGTAGAATGTCCCACGGACTAGGTCTGGCCAATTGCATCTTTGTGGTATAATTGAACTTGTTATTCTATCCCCCACATTTCTTAAAAATTGGGAGTCAGATCTGGAGGCTGTTTGGACCAGTTTCAGTTTGGCTAGGACCCATCACAGGAGATGCTGTGATTGGTGCAAATCTGTTGTCTGGCATCAGAAGCACGTGCTGAGGGGTCGTCCCTCTTTAGCGACCCCAAGGTGTGCCAGTCCAAACCCTCCATTCACAAGCCTCATCTGGGGAGATTTTCATGGGCAGCCGGGGTTGAGAACCCTGGTTAGGATCTACCCCATCATTTTTCAGGTGAGCTGGAAGGTATGTGACTGTCCCCACCCACAGAGCCACACAGGAAGCTCCAGCCCCAGCCCCACAGTGCAGGATGATCGGGTTCTGCCCATCAGGCCTCTTGCAGGCAGTTTTCCAGGGTGCTCTCTGGGTTTCTCACATTTCCTCCTTACCAGGTACAGCATCAGGGCATTTCCCTGTGACATTTATTGACCACTAGAGAGGAACCAGAGATCTCTCCTGACTGCCATCTAACTTCAATGAATGTCTCATGTCCAAGGCATGACAAGGGCTTCTGAACGTCAGCAGGCTTACAGGGGCACTGGAGAGGAGTGTGAACCCTTCTTCTAGGCACCTTGCATGGGCAATTCAGTCTGTGGTGGGCCCTGGGTCCAGCTGACCCCATCAGAGGCTGCCTTAACCCTGGAGCCCAGAGGAGGCTGGTTCCTGGTGAATCATCCAAGTGTCTCTGTTGCTCAGTGAGTTACCCAGGGCACCTGCACTGGAGCTAGGATGGGACTATTCTTACCTATTGGCTTTGTCCACGGTACACATACTGCCTGGAATGCACCTCTGCCCACTGGCCCCCATGCAGGGTTCTGACGTACTCCATGACTGCTCCCCTGCACTGTCTGTGCTGATCCCAGGTTGGGTCAGACTGTTGACTTTCCCGCTGTCAGCACTGACCACGCTGCGCTACAATCAAGGGTGTACTGGTTACTACTGAGCAGAGCAATGGCATCTGCAGAAAAGCAGCCCTGATCTGCAGCGTGTGCTGATACCTGAGTGTGGACACGCTCACCATGGTGATTTCAGGAGCTGGCCCTCCGTTCCAGGGAGTCTGGTTTGAGTGAGCAGTGGACAGATTCTCCCATGTTCCTGCCTTATCTTGGAGGCGTCTCTGCTGGGGTTGAGTGCAGCGCTGAGCCATGCAAAGGGATGACAGGAGGCCTAGGCTGCATCCCCTCCCTGCTTCTATGGGCTTCTCATATCCCCGGTTTTCATAGGACAGGTCTGGCACTTCTCCAGAGGGGAGTAGTGTCTCCAAACCTTCCCCAGGGATTCTGCCTGCTTTTCCTCCCTCACAGGGTCAATTTGGGCTCTGTCCCTTGAGACTCCCATCTCAGCCTTTGCAGGTGGCCCCTTCTGTACCTGGCATGTTGGGAGCAGGAGAGTTCTTTGGGCCTCAGACCTCATCCTTTTCAGCTCTGGTTTGCTAGTCCAGCTGGCCAGGGACAGAGACGATGACTTGGGGTTACCACCCCTCTCAGAATCCTGGGTCTGTGTCTGTCTCTGACCTCTGGCTCAGTTGTGGCCTCTGCAGGGTTCCTAGGGCAACCTAGCTCTTGGGCCTTCACAATGGAGGCCCCTCTGCCTGCTGAGCTGTTTGGAGGCTCTGCCTTCTTTCCCAGCCTGCTGTCAGAGATGCCTTAACTGAGCCTGGGGTAGTGCCTGGGTCTCTGCCCAGTTTCTTCAGCCCCTTCATTGTGTGAGTTTTATGAGGTGTTGGGGGGTATCACATACTCAATTTGTGAGAAGTTCACCATAGAAGCAGTAGGAGGGTAGCCTGCATATCATGAGTCCTTGCTTTGTGCCAGCCTTGCTCTAGCTACATCCTTCAGCTTCACAACCGCCTGATGAACCTGTCATCATCATGTGCATTTTACTTTCAGTATATTGAGGCATAGAGGTTAAGTGTATTACCTGAGGTCACACAGCTGCTGAGCAGTGGAGCTTGGAATTGAATCCTGGAAGACAAGTCCATAACATCAATGCTTGAAATCAGAATGTGTAATGCCTCCAGCTTTGGTCTTTTTTTTCTTAAAACTGCTTTGGCTATTCATGGTTTTTCATTTCATATTAATTTTGGAATTGTTTTTTTTCTATTTCTGTAACCAATACCAATGGGATTTTGACAGAGATTGATTTGAATCTGTAGATCACTTTGGGTAGTTGGACATTTTAACAATATTAGGTCTTCTGATACACGAACATAAGCTATCTTTCCATTTCTTGTATCTTTTTTCATTTCTATTACCAATATTTTGTAGTTTTCAATATTCGAGTCTTTCTCTTCCTTAGTTAAGTTAATCCCTAGGTATCTTATTCATTTCGCGCTATTATAAATAAACTCCTTTTCCTAATTTCCTTTCCAAATAGTTCATTATTAGTGTACGGAAACATAACTGAATTTTTGTAAATTTATTTTGTATCCTCCAACTTTATTGAATTTGTTTAGTAGCTCTATAAAGCTCTATAAAAAATTTGTTTAGTGTTTCTATAAAGTCTTTAGAAATTTCTACACATAATATGTCATCTGCAAAGAGGGAGAATTTTACTTTCTTTATGATTTGAATACTCTATTTCTTTTTCTTGCCTATTGTTCTGGATAGGCCTTCTAGTACTATCTTGAATAGAAGGGGCAGAATGGGCATTCTTGTCCTTGTTTTTCCATCTTAGAGGAAAACCTTTATGTTGGTTGCTGTTGAGTATGATGTCAGCTGTAGGTTTTTCATTCATGGCCCTTTATTTCATTGAAGTAATTTTCTTTTATTCATAGCTCATTGAAAGGTTTTTTTAATCATAAAAGGTTGTTAAATTTTGTCAGGCACTTTTTCTGCATCTATGATACATTTTATTGTGTGATTTTTATCCTTTATTCTGTTTATGTATTATATTAATTAAATTTTGCATTTTGAACCATCTTTGCATTCCAGGGATAAATCCCACTTGGTCATGGTATATGATCCTTTTGCTGTGCTGTTGAATTCAGTTCACAAGTATTTTGTTGAGGATTTTTGCATCTGTACACATCAAAGATATTGACTTATTATTTTCTTTTCTTGTGGTGCCTTTGTCTAGCTTTTATATCAGGGTAATACCATCCTCATAAAATATATTTAGAAGTATTCTTGCTCTTCAATTTTTTTGGAAAAGTTTAAGAAGGATTGGCATTAATTCCTCTTTGAATGTTTGGTAGAATTTACCAGTGAAGCCTTCTAGTCTTGGGCTCCTCTCTGTTGGAAGATTTTAGATTACTGGCTCAACCTTTATATCATTTATAGGTCTATTCAGATTTCCTGTTTTTTAATGATTTAGCTTTTGTAGATTGCAAGTTTCTAAAATTTTATCAACTTCTTCTAGGTTTTCCAATTTTTGGCATGGAATTGTTTATAGTAGTATCTTATGATCCTTTTGTGTTTCTGTGGTATCAGCTGTAATATCTTCTCTTACATTTACATTTTATTTGAGTCTCCTCTCTCTTTTTTCCTTTGTTTAGGTAAGGGTTTGTTAACTTTGTTCTACTCTTTTCGAAAGAAAAACAACTCAGTTTCACTGATTTTTTTCCAATTGTTTTTCTATTTTCTATTTTATTTATGAATCTTTGTTATTTCCTCCCTTCTGCTAACTTTGTGCTTACTTGTTCTTTTCTAGTTCCTTGAGGTATAAAGTTAGGTTACTTATTTGGGATGTTTCTTCTTTTTCAATTTGGTACTTATCCCTATGAACTTCCCTCTTAGTACTGTTTTGCTGCATTCCGTGAATTTTGGTATGCTGTGTTTCCATTTTTTTGTTTGTCTTACAGTATTTTCTAATTCCTTTTAAAAGTTTCTTTTTTAACCCAATGGTTATTCAAGAATACATCTTTAATTTCCACATACTTGTGAATTTTCCAGTTTTCTTTTTGCTGTTAATTTATAGTTTTATTCTATTATGGTTAGGACAAAAAAAAAAAAAAAACTTGCTATGATTTCAGTCTTCCTAAATTTGTTAGAACTTGTTTTGTGACCTAACGTGTTATCTATCCTGGAGAAAGATCCGTGTGCACTTGAGAAGAATGTTTATTTTGTTGCTGTTGGATGGAATGTTCTGTATACGTCTGTTAGGTTCATTCAGTTTGTAATGTTTCTCAAGTCCCCTGTTTCCTTATTTTCTGTATAAATGCTCTATTCATTATTGAAAGTGGGGTACTTAAGTCTCCTACTATTGTTGCATTGCTGTCTGTTTCTCCCTTCAGTTCTATTAATGTTTGCTTTATATATTTAGGTGCTCTGATGTTAGGTGTATATATATTTATGATTATTATATATTCCAGGTAAAGTGGCCATTTTATAATTATAAAATGTTCTTCTTTGTTTCTTGTGAAAGTTTTGACTAAAGTCTATTTTGTCTGATATGAGTCTAACTACCCCCTCTCTTTTGGTTACCATTTACATGAAGTATCTTTTTTATAATTTTTATTTTTTTGAGACAGAGTCTCACTCTGTTGCCCAGGCTGGAGTGCAGTGGCATGATCTTGGCTCACTGCAAGCTCCACCTCCTGGGTTCATGCCATTCTCATGCCTCAGCCTCCCAAGTAGCTGGGACTACAGGCACCCACCACCACACCCAGCTAATTTTTTGTATTTTTTAGTAGAGACGGGGTTTCACCATGTTAGCCAGATTTGTCTCGATCTCCTGAACTCGTGATCCGCCCACCTCGGCCTCCCAAAGTGCTGGGATTACAGGTGTGAGCCACCATGCCTGGCATATCTTTTTCATCTCTTTATATTGAATCTATGTGTGTCTTTAAATCTAAAGTGAGTTTTTGATAGACAGCATATAATTAGGTCTTTTTTTAAAAAAATGATTGAGTGACTGTATGTCTTTGGATAATGATTTTCATCCATTTACACTTAGATAATTATTGATAGAGAAAAAATTATTATTGCCATTTTTTGGTTAGTTGTTTCTCTTAGTCTTATAGTTCTTTTATCTGCCTTTCTCTTTCTCTTGCTGTCTTCTCTTGTGTTTTGATCATTTTTTTTTGTATTGATATGCTTTAATTCCTTTCTTTTTTTCTTTTGGGTAACTTCCACAGCTATTTTTATTTGTGTGATTACCTTGGGGCTTATATATAAACTGTCTTCAATTATAACAGTCTATTTTAAGCTGATGACAACTTAAGTTCAATTACATATAGAAACTGTACACTTTAATTTCTTCTCTGATCACTTTATGTTACTGCTGTCATGATTTAGATCTATTCATACTGTGAATCTTTAAGCATGTTTTAGTTTACTTTCTGTACTTTTGTCTTTCACACTAGAATTAAAAGTGAATTACCCACTTTTATACTACAGTAATATAGTATTTTACATTTCTGTATATTTACCTGTACCAATGAGTTTTATACTTTCTAATGATATCATATTGCTCTTTAGCATCCTTATATTTCAACTTGAAAAATTTCTTTAGCATTTTTTGGATGGCAGGTCTACTGGTACAGAACTCCCTCAGCTTTTGTTTGTCTGTGAACATCTTTATCTCTCCTTCATTTCTGAAGGAGAATTTTGCTGGGTATAGTGTCCTCGGTTGGCAGTCTTTTTCTCTCAGCACTTTGAATATATTGTCCTATTGTTTCCAGGCCTACAAAGTTCCTGCTGAATAATTCACTGATAGTCTCATCACACTTTCTTTTTTATGTGACAAGTTGCTTTTCTCTTGCTGCTTTCAAAACTTTCTGTTTTTGACTTTTGTCAATTTGAATACATTAAGTTTTGCTGTGGATATATTTGGATTCACTTTTTGGTGTTCTTGGATCCGGATGTCCAACCCCTTCCTCAGATTTGGGATGTTTTTAGCCATTAGTTTTCTAAATGAACTTTCTGATCCTTTCTCTCTCTCTCTCTCTTTGCCTTCTGAAACTTCCACAATGCATGTACTGGTTCACCTGAGACTGTCTTACAATTCCCTTAAGCTTTCTTGACTCTCTTTCATTCTTTTTCTTCTACTCTGACTGAATTATTCGTAGGAACTTGTCTTCAAGTGGCTGATTCTTTCTTCTGCTTGTTATAATCCGCTATTGAACTCTTCTAGTGGATTTTTCAATTCAGTTATTGTGTTCTTCCACTCCATAATTTCTATTTGGTACTTTAAAATATTTTCTGTCTCTGTGTTGAAATTCTCACTTTGTTTCTGCATTGTTGTCTTGACCTTGGTCAACATCTTTAAAAGAACCATTTTACATTCTCTGTCAGGCAAATCATATAATCCTGCTTTATTAGGGCCAGTTTTTTGAGATATTTCTTATTTCTTCGTTTGGAACACTTTGCCTGTTCTTCATTTTGTTGGACTCTGTATTCGTATTTGTGCCTTAGACAAAGCAGCGTCTCTCAGACTGGCCCTGTACAGAAGACTCCCAACCATCAGCTGCGTCAGAGATTCTGAGGGCTTTTATCAACTCTTCCTCTCCTCCAAGGAGAAGCAAGCAGCTGTGTTTTTTTTGTCCAGTAGCTCTGTGTTTAACCAGAAGGAAGAGGGCTATGCTGTTTATCAGCCCAAGCTGCCATCTTCACTGTTCCTCAGGCTGTGAGGCTGTTAGATCTATCCATGTCCCAAGACTGGCAGGGCAAACTTAATTCTCTGGCAGATCCTCCTGCGGAAGTTGGGACATTGAATAGTGAATTAAACCTTGCCCTTTACGGGAGAAGCTGGGAGCTCATGGAGTCTTTTCGAATCATATGATCCTGTTCTGGAGGCAGAATCTGATGCAGGGTGTCCTGAAAGTTTTTACAAGCTTTTATAAGTCTGGTTTCACATTCTCTGGGGGTGCAGGAGCCTTTCAGTTAGTCTCAATAATCAATAATTTTAGTAATTCCTGATTTCAGAATGATTTCTGAATCGGTGTGTTTGTGGAGGAAAGGAGGATCTAGGGCTTCCTACTCTGCCACGTTGCTAATGTCACACTCTCTGGTTGTTATATATTTTGGCAACTCAGACAACCTCCAATTTAAATCCTTCTGCACACACTGTTTCTGAATACTAGTCTATAACTAGCAACCGCAATGCTAGGGCTTAATGATATAATAAAAGCCCCAACTGCCCACAGTTGTCAGAAGCTGCAGCAGCTTAAGGTCAGATTGTTGATGGCCCCATCTTCTCAGGATGTCATCTCAGGACATCTCATTCATGGGGTGAGAGAGAGGATGAAGCCATCAAAAGGGAAGTAGCAACAGAGGAAGAGAAAACAAACAGGAGAAATGAGAGGTTAAAGTGTGGAGAGGAAGTGAGAAAGGTGGGAAAACGAAAGTTGGAGGAGGAGGAAGGGAGAAAAAGCGGAGAGAGGCAGGCAAGAGTGAGAGGTTTCTACCCTCCTCCTTCACTCCTGGCCATCTCCTGCTCCCCTCCTCTGCTTCTGTCCAGGCTGGTGGGCTTTGCCACAGGGAGCTCTTTCTCTTCCTTAGGGCCAGTGCTCCTCCCAGGTGACATAATTTTTTTACGCTTTTTTGCTCCGGTCCACTCACTGAGGCTACTGCCTCCATAGACCCTTGGTCCTCAAGTGAGAGAGAAATTCTAAATGTCTATGGACCAATCACAAGGACTACACAGAGGCCCTTTGCTTCACCATTGCCCAGGCCAATCAGCCACACTCAGCTCTCCACAGAAGAGAACCTGGAACCTCCTTCCTGGAACAGCCTATTCTCTCTGCACAGCTTTGGGTCCTGGCAGCCAGAGTCTTGGCAGGAAAAAGCTGGAACATCCACGCTCAGAAGGCCTGGGGTGTGGATGGTTTCTGCTGAGGTCAGGCTACAAGCATTTGCATGACAAGCATGGGAAAGGAGCATGGACAGATTTTATTTTGCGACCATCTTTTTCTTGGGATGCACATGACCTCTTGAGGATTGGGGGTGCTGGTTGGCTCCTACCTATTGCTCTGATTAACTCCTTTGAGCCCTGAGCTTTTGTGACAGACAGGAGGAGGACAAGCAGGGAGTGGGCTCGAGTCATCCTCTCAGGGAGGGAGCAGGGGAGAAACCCATTCCACTGGCTTCCTCAAGCAGGGAAATAGGGAACAACGACCAGGAAGATGGCTTTGGAAACAAATATTTAAACAACAACAACAATTCAAGATGCTTTGGACTGAAAGCAAAGAAGACCCAAAGTAAAACAGCTATAAGAACAAGGACATGTATGATATGCCACAGCAAAAGCATAGGTGTGGGTGGTCTCAGAGTTGATGTGGTGGCTCCAGAGGTCCTCAGGGTACCCCACTGAGTTTTCATCTTTCCCCTCTGCCACTGCTGTCTGCTGTGATGCTGCTCTCAGTGGTTGCAGGAAGACTGTGGCCTTTCCATGCAGCAGAGAAACAGAGTTCTCCTACTCAGCCATTCCTTATCAGTAGGGAAAAAAATCTTTTCCTTGGAGTCTATGGCAGCATTCCTATTAGTGCTATTGGCCAGGGCTGGCCCTGTGCCCAAAACTCTGCAGGCAGTGAAGGCTGGCAAGGGCTGCTCTCCTGGGCCTCAGGGTAGAGGGTGGGCTGTGCTCCAGACACATGGGTGGGAGGGGCATCTGGATAGGCCCATGGCATCTGCTGCATCCCACACATCATAGAAATCCCTGAGGGGCCGTTTCTGTTGTCTCTCTGTTGGGATTCACAATGAAATGATGATGATGACTGTGGAGTGCTGTTTTTATAGGAGCATGGACGCAGAGGCATCTGCATCCTGCTTCACAGCCAGGCTCGGGGAATCCCCAGGGAACCGCTGGACCACTGAGTGTCTGGTCCACTGAGGAAGAGAAGGCGAGCTCATCCTGTGGGAGGACGAAAGGAGACCCTGGGGGAATTAGGGGCTCGATTACCCACTGGGGGACATTCTGGAGTGAATAGTTCTTAGCCACAAACAAGAACTAATGGATAAGGAAGAACTGTTTTGTTGCTCTGCCAGGCAGTGTGGTGAGTTCTTTGCACTCATTTTGCCTAGGCCTGATCTTGCCAGTGATTATTACCCCAAGTTTGCCAATAAGGGAAAAATGTTTCCTGTTTCCAGCTGTTGGCCAACAGCCCCCCATCTCCCATGTGACTCTTCAAATGTGCACCAGATGCTTGAATTCCTGGAGGGATGTGCTCTCACTCCAGGTTTTGCCTGGTCCAGGAGCTTAGCATGGAGCCACTTAGTCATTATCACTTGTGATTTTTTGGTCCATTACTGGTACTTTCTAAAGGCACTGGGGGCAGTCTTCAGCAGGGGTCCAGCGCTCTTGGCAGCTAAACTGCTCCTTGTGGAAAGTTGGAGCTGCGGAACATACCAGACTCTGAGCCACTAAGCCCAGCATTGCTGAGGGTCCTCAGAGACTCTGCCTATGTTCTGCCAATCTGACCTGGGGTACCTCATCCCCTCCTGCTGAAGCTGCGTCTAGTTTGCTGATCAGCTTTTCTGTGCTCTGACCACTTTTGACAACCGTCCTGCTCTACCCCTCCCTCTTCTCCCCGCGCATGGAAACGGGACCCTCCTTTGTTTGCCCAAAGCATAACGAACGCTAAGATCTGGCATTTAACAAGACATCCTTAAGAAGCTCGGGCATGACCTGGGAGATTACAATGGAGAAGAGGACAGCTCCACACCGAGTCTCATGCACACACGTAGAATATCTAAGGAATGACGTACAGGTACCCTGTTACGTAGTGGGGATTAGGTTGCTGGAGAGAAAGATGAAAGGGAGATTTGCTTTCTGGTCTAAATGTGTTGAATGTTGCCCTTGAAATTTAAATCATGTTGCATATATTCCCCTTTCCAATTCAATCAGTCAACAATAAACACATGAGATTAGTCACTGCTGTTTCTATCATCTAGAAGTCCTTCACAGGGTCTTTCCTTTCTGTCCCATTTGCTGTCCCATTTTGCAGGGCTTAGCTTATCCTGCCCCCTCTCCACACACAGAGTCTCCCATGGTCCTGAACGCCCTCCCTGAGCCACAGACCCCAAAACACAGTTGGGCTGAAGAGAAAGCCAAGGCAACCCATCCTAATGGCCAGGCCTGATCCTCCACTCCTGGGTCACATCACTTTGGACTATACCTCTCCTTGTCTCAACCTCTACCTTTTTAGAAGAGGATTTAGGGGTTTACCTGCATAACCAAAGGTTGACTGAAGAGTTGGCCTCTGCTTGGAGAGGCTCAGTAGCCAAAGGCCAGCTGAAGAAAGTAGACCACAGTTTTCCATAGTTCACAGGGAGTCTCACAGCTGGGGGGATTTTGGAGATAGTATGCAACCAGCTCGTTTACTCATAAAGACATTGAGGGTCAGAGGGGAGAAGGAACTGCAGCTTGACTTTCTCTATCCAGAGAGTGCTGCTGGCCCCAGCATGACTGGAACCCTGACACTCTCTGACCTATGATTCGGCCTCCAGACTTCCCTGAGCTGTGTGACTAAGCCTGGAGGGGCTCCTCTCAGCTCAAGTCACTGCAGAATGTTCACAGGGCAGGTGGCAGGGGACAAGACAAAAGGCCAATACCGATAGACATGCGACGGCTGGAAGGTGCTGTAGCCTCTTGGGCATTGGCCCGTGGGAGGGATGGCCGGAGTCTCTCCCTGCAGAGGGGTTGTGGATGGAGTCTGGAGGGGGCCAGCTTTGAGCATGCTGAAGAAAAAGCCTTGTAGGTGGGAGGTCACCATCAGTTCTCAGATGGAGGCTGCAGCTCTGCAAGACACTAGGCCCAGCCAGGGAGTTCGGAATGCATTCTGGCGCTGCTTGCTGACACTGAAGTACTACGCAGTCTGTTATGGGTTGGGTGAGACTCTGAAAATGAAGGTGATGACCACCAGGTCATCCCAGGACATTCTCTGTCTGTCGGCTTCCTTTCTGGCTTTTTCATATTCCCTCAGAGCGCTGCTTCCTAATCACGTGTCTTCGGGTTCACCCTGGCACTTATTTCCCCCAAATGGACATGCTGAGGCTGACCTCTGTGGATCCTGATCTGGGGGTCTGAGGTGGGGGCTCGCTGTGACAGTGTTGGAATTCTCTCCAGGTGACTCAGATGCATCTGGTTTCTGATCAGCTTTTCTGTGCTCTGACCGCTTTTGACAACTGTCCTGCCTCTTCTCCCTGCGCATGGAAACAGGACCCTCTTTTATTTGCTCAAAGCATAACGATACTCAAACCTTGTTTCCTCTGCACAAGATTCGGCAGCTGGGAGTCAAGGCTGATGAGTCTGAGTGTTGGGTCAGGGCTTGGATGTGGCATCTCCCTCCTTCATCCTCACACCTCTAGCCAGCTCTCCCACTTGCCTCAAGGCCCACGGTAGCCTGTTCCATTCACCTTGAACACACTGTCTCCATGTCTGCCACCTCCCCTTTGCTTATGATATTCTTTCAGCTTGGAGTGCCTCACGCTTTTCCTCCTGCAGGAAGCCTTCCCTGCTAATCTCATCCCAATCCCCTGACTTCCTACTTCACTCGAGGACTGTACTCCTGGAAGCATGTTTGCTACATCCTGCTTCACAGCTTAAAGCCAGGTGCGGCCGGGCGCGGTGGCTCAAGCCTATAATCCCAGCACTTTGGGAGGCCGAGACGGGTGGATCACGAGGTCAGGAGATCGAGACCATCCTGGTCTACACGGTGAAACCCCGTCTCTACTAAAAAATACAAAAAACTAGCCGGGCGACGAGGCGGGCGCCTGTAGTCCCAGCTACTCGGGAGGCTGAGGCAGGAGAATGGCGTGAACCCGGGAGGCGGAGCTTGCAGTGAGCCGAGATCGCGCCACTGCACTCCAGCCTGGGCGACAGAGCTAGACTCCGTCTCAAAAAAAAAAAAAAAAAAAAAAAGCCAGGTGCTCCTGCCTCTTATAGGTCCTGTGTCCTGAAACGCTCAGCCAAGTGTTCTATTGACTGAGCAAATGGCGTAAAAAAAAAATGAATGCCTATATGAATGAGTGTCAGCTGAAAGAACAAATGTGTAAATGAATGAACAAATAAAGAATTGCAGACCTCATTGCATGCCTGCACCCCTCCAAAAATAGCACAATCCCAGTCACTGGCTCTCATCTTCCTTCCTGAAACTTCTTCCCTCTTTAGAAAGTGGCTAAGATTGGGGGTGAGCTTCATTTGATTTGACTTGATCTGCTTAGCTCTTATTGACTGAGTTTCATCCAGCCGCAAACTGGCCCATTTGGGTCCATGGCTCAGCAGAGGGACCCTGGACTTTTTCTGCCCTCAGAGCACTCAGGGTGACATGCACAGGCCCGAGATTCCACAGCTAGATTATCAACAGCCTCTGCCTGCTTTTTCCAGCTGGCTGTTGCCAGGGCCACTAAGCTATTAATACTCTGCCATCAGCTGCCTTGGAACAATGCGCGGTAAGCAGATTGATCCCTCAGCTAACTTTTCTGTGAGCTGGTGGTGGGGGGATGCCTGGGAGGAGTGGGGGTGAAGCAGCCCTGTGGGACTGGCGCCTAGATCTATCTACAGGGGATTTGTCCAGCACCTCACTCTCAGAGTCACAGGTTTTCCACACCTAAGTCCTGTGTGTCCCTTGACCAACACATCTGTGTCATTTCCAGTGTCCTAAGGGATGTGATGATTGCCAAGGGCCTTGGGATTGGGTTACCTCTGGGTTATCCCAGTTGGATAGTGTGTTAGGTGAAGAACCTGCAAGGAAGACCCTGAAGCTCTGTCAGCTCAGTGATCTGGGGCTGGATGCAAATGGTCCCATTGTGATGCCTACCGTCTCGGTCCCCCCATCTCTATCTGTCCTCACTGCCACCTCTGCTGCCTCCAAACAAACGGTGTAAGAAAAAAATGAATGTCCATACGAATGAGTGAGTGTCAGCTGAAAAACAAAATGAGTAAATGAATGAACAAATAAACAAATAACCATCATTGCCACTATTGTTACCCCATCCCAACCTCAAAACTACAACCGTTATCGTTAATACCCCATCCCAACTCCAAGATTGGCAGATTAGCCCATCACAACTCCAACCCCACTGTCAACAGAAGCACCAGCCCAAATACTGAGACTCGCCACTGCATCGCCCTCCACAGCACCCACCCCAACCCCACGCGTCCTGTAACACCCCTCACCATTCCCTTTTCCCCGGTCACCTCTGCTGGCTGTAACGCGCTCTGTCACTCACTGTGTCTGAAGAGCCAGGCTGCCCATTTCCTGCACCGCACACGTCCGTGGGCTCCCTTTTCCTTTCTAAATTGCCCTTGGGGTGTATTTAAAGCCCCTCTCAGGCCGGGCGCGGTGGCTCAAGCCTGTAATCCCAGCACTTTGGGAGGCCGAGACGGGCGGATCACGAGGTCAGGAGATCGAGACCATCCTGGCTAACACAGTGAAACCCTGTCTCTACTAAAAATACAAAAACTAGCCGGGCGATGTGGCGGGCGCCTGTAGTCCCAGCTACTCGGGAGGCTGAGGCAGGAGAATGGCATAAACCCGGGAGGCGGAGCTTGCAGTGAGCTGAGATCCGGCCACTGCACTCCAGTCCGGGCGACAGAGCGAGACTCTGCCTCAAAAAAAAAAATAAATAAAATAAAATAAAATAAAATAAAGCCTCTCTCATTTGTGTGGCCAGGTTGGGGGTGGTTGAAGAGATAGACAGGTTGATGACAACATTGGAAGAGCTCACTGGCCCCAGACAGTGGGGTACCTTGAGGGCTATAGGCATCAGTGTGAATTTGATCTTGAGGTTGCCTTTTTGAGTTAGGAGAGGTTTCCGAGCAGAAAGTTACATGAAAAATCCAAAGAATCACAGGATCAGGGGTCATTCAGACAGAGAACGCTTATTAGATACCTGTGAAGGAGTCACATGGCAAAGCGAAGGAGCAGGCTGGGGAGACGAGAGCAGGTGCAATGACCAGAGTAGACTTCTGAGGAGCTGGCATCTGGATAAGAAGGAGCCAGGCATTTGAAGACCAGGGAGAAGTGTTCTGGAGAGAGGAGTTGGCAGACACAAAGGCCCTGAAGTGGAAAGTGCTTGACTGATTTGAGGAACAGAGAACTCGTGTGCTGGAGCCCCTGACCCCTGGGAGCCAGGGTCTCCTTATTTACTACAAGATGAAATAATACAGCCCATGTATGGTTATTATGAGGATTCAGTGAGATAATGTGCACTAAGGCCAGGTCAGCATATGCGACACATATCTTGTACACACTAAGCGCTAAATGAAGAGCTATTATTACACTTCTTTGCCTTTAAAAGCCTCCTCTACCTACTCCTGACAGCCAGTGGAATGTATGTGGGCTGGATGGCGGGGACATGGTGACTTTTTTTTTTTTTGAGACAAAGTCTCATTCTGTCGCCAGGCTGGAGTGCAGTGGTGCAAGTCTCAGCTCACTGGAACCTCTGCCTCCTGGGTTCAAGCAATTCTCCTGCCTCAGCCTCCTGAGTTGCTGAGACTACAGGTGCATGCCACCACTCCCAGCTAATTTTTGTATTTTTTGTAGAGATGGGGTTTCACCATATTGGCCAGGATGGTCTTGATCTCTTGATCTTGTGATCCACCTGCCTCGGCCTCCCAACGTGCTGGGATTGCAGGCATGAGCCACTGCGCCCAGCTGACATGGTGACTTTTATGAAATGGTTGACTGGGAGTGGAGAGGCACAGGATGGCAGATGAAAAGTGAGTTAGTAAACTGAATTTTTTATTAGAAACTGTGAGTGTTCCTGATGAGGCAGGCAGGCCAACACTGCTAGGTAAATAAGATACGTGAATTTTTATTCACATCCTACCAAGTCCTACTGATGAAAACATACCTTTTGAGCATTAACTCCTTCCTGGAAGATTATGTTTCTACTTCTTGGATATTTTTTTGTTTCCCTGTAAGCATGGGGATATTCCCTGTAAGCATTTGATATTCTTGGCCACAGACCTTCAAGGGACACAAAGCAAGATCATTGCATTTCATAACCCAGTCTCATGTGTTAATTTTCCATATGTAGATGCTATAGTTTGAATATTTGTGTCTCCTCCAAAATTCATGCTGAAACTTAATCCCCAATGCAACAGTATTAAGAAGTGAGGCAGGCCAGGCACAGTGGCTCACGCCTGTAATCCCAGCACTTTGGGAGGCCAAAGCAGGACGGATCACGAGGTCAAGAGATCGAGAACATCCTAACCAACATGGTGAAACCCCATCTCTACTAAAAATACAAAAGTTAGCTGGGTGTGGTGGCACATGCCTGTAGTCCCACCTACTCAGGAGGCTGAGGCAGGAGAATTGCTTGAACTCGGGAGGCAGAGGTTGCAGTGCGCCAAGATCGTGCCACTGGACTCCAGCCTGGTGACAGAATGAGAATCCATCTCAAAAAAACAAAAACAAACCAAACAAAAAAGAAAGAAGTGAGGCCTCCAGAAAGTGATTAGACCATGAGGCCCCTGCCTGATGGATAGAATTAATTACTGATCAAAGGGCTGGGGGAGCTAGATAGGTCTCCTTTTGCCCTTCCACCTTTTCCGCCATGTGAGGACACAGTGCTCCTCTCCTCTGGAGGTCACAGCCACGCAGTGCCTTCATGGAAGCGACTGCTGGGCCCTCAGCAGATACCACACCTGCTGGGGTCTTGATGTTGCACTTCCCAGCCTCCAGCAATATGAGAAAGAAACGTCTGTTCTTTATAAATTACCCATTCTCAGGTACTTGTTAACAACAACAGAAACAAAACCAAGACAGTAGAATATAAATCCCGGAGTGCACCTTCTGTGTGTGAATAGCACAACCTGCCCTTTGGGTCCTAACTGCTGGCCTTGAGTTTGGATTACTGGTGCCCACATGGGTTACTATTCTGGAGCAGCCCTTGCAGCTGAGTGCCACACACTCAGAAGGGCCACCCAGCCTCACCCTGAGTGGACTGGGCACGATGTACGAGCTGACAGTCATTCGTTTTAGAATGACATCTTCAACTGTGTTACTTTGGCACAGATTCTGTTTTCTCATTCATCATGCAGGAGCACTCTTCTCTCCCACAAAGTAACACGCTCTCTCCCAAACTTCTCAAAGTGCATGGCCTTCCTAGTCCAGCTCTTTATCTCCCATAAAAGAACAGTGCAGAGACAGTGAGGAATGGCAGCCAACATGTGGCTTCAGGTAGGCTAAGGGATGGGGTTTAGAGAAGACAGGAATCAACAGGAGAATGTGCCCAGCCTGAAGCAGGCACCGTCACGTGCTTCCAGCATATTGTTGCGGCAGAGGAAAATGCTTACTATTTCCGGCTTCTCTAATTTTTCAAGAGAATCCAGAAATTCAGATATTTATGGGATGTCTTCCAATGTTTAAGTGTGGGCAAGTAATCCAATGTTTTTAAAAACCCTGTGCAGGGAGCACTGTGAGAGAGAAAGCCTACATAGCTGTGGGTGGGAGGTGGAGCTCTGTTTTAGGGCCTCAGTGCAGGAGGCTGCCAATTTCCTTCCCCTAGTTTCTTCAAGTGTTATTCATGAGGACAGAGCATGTGATACCTGCATATGTGACCAAGTTATACTGGTCCTCTCTAGGATTTCATTTTAAAAACTGTATTTTTTCCACTGTGTCTATGGAGGGCAAGCAACATGTTTTCCCAGAACTTTCAACCGAGTTGCCTGACATCACCTTGCGTCCCATCACAGCACAGGAGGACTGAGACATATGTTCTCTGAACTCAATGAAAAAATCCCACTGAAAGGCCCTGAGTCAGTCAGCCCAACTTGAGCCAAATGCCCTCTTTCGAAGGAATCAACTATAAACGGGGTGGGTGTGAAGTACTGTGATTGTCTGAGTTTGGATCAGGTACTTCCTCTTGGGCCAGTCAACTGTGGCCGGAGGGTGTGTCTGCGTGAACCTGGAGGGTACTATGTAAATCACAGAGCAGTACAGGGAGGGGTGTGTCCTTGAAGAAGGGAAATGAGACATTCCCTACAGAGAGAAATGGAGCGACTCTCTATGTTAGACTAGATGTGACCCCCGCCGACTCATGAATTCATGCCTTGAAGCCCTAACCCCCAATGCAATGGTATTAGGAGGAACTGGGGGCCTTTGGGAGGTGATTAGGTTTAGATGAGATCACAAGGGTGGGGCTCTCATGATAAAATTGATGCTCTTATAGGAAGACACCAGAGAGCTCTCTCTTTCTCTCCTTCTCTCTTAATCTCTCTCTTCCTCCACCATGTGAGGGTACTGCAAGAAGGCAGCTGTTCTGCCAGCCAGGAATAGAGCTTTCACCAGAGGCTGGGATCTGAGACTTTTAGCCTCCAGAGCTGTGAGAATAAATGTCTGTTGTGGAAGCCATCCAGTTTGTGGTATTTTATTGTGGCAGCCTGAGCTGACAAAGATACTGCCATAGGCACACTAGACACTTGTTAGGAAAATCTTCCCTGTCATTTCCCTGAACGTGAACTCATTGCTGACGACATCCTTGCTAATACCAGGCCATGACATTGACCAGTTCTGTCACTGGGCTCGTTTTTCGTTTGTCTTGTTTACTCCCTGCGTCTCAGAGCTTTGATTTCTCTAGTGGGGGTAATTATAATGATCTAGTGCTGTGTGAGGATTAAATGAGATAATACTTTTTGAGTGGCTAGTATGGTGCTTAGCACATTAAATAATAGCTGTTGTTCCTGTTACTCTTACTACTGTTAGGAGTTTTGTTGGGCTTTTTTTTCTTTTATCCCCCACGTCTCAGGGCTGATGCTGGAGAGCTGGCGTTTGGTTTTCACACATGGCAGTAATGACCATAGGAATCTACTTCGTTTGCTGCTTTGCCTCATTTGCTAACTTAGTGCTACTTTGGCATAAACGTGGTATGAGTCACTGTGCTGATGGTCCTGTGGCACTTTGGGAAGGTGGACAACAGGGGTCAGAGGCTTCAGATACCGAGGGCTTCATGGGACCATAATTGACAGTGAAGTGGTGTTTTGATCGATGAGTCTCAGAGGAAGTCTGGTCCACCTGCACTGCTAGAGCAAAGCTCAGGCGCTGATTCAATCCTGGTTGCTGGGGCCAGTGTGGATGGCAAGTGGGAGGAGATGATGTTCTTGGGTAAGCATCAGGACCTTCCTCTGAATCCCGGATCCTGGGTCTTATGCTCTAGCCAGCCTGTTGGTGTCCCAAGGCTCTCACAGACAAGGCAAAGCTGACAGAGGTGGTGAGTTCAGAAGCCATGCTTTCGGAGTGTCCAGGAAGGAACTGGGAGCAGGCTGAGGTCGCCCTGGGGAGGGGGGTGCCATTTGGCTTGAACCTGGAAGAATAAGTAAGGTAGAGGAAGCAGGTGAGTGGTGAGCAGCCTGAGGCAGAGGCGTGAAGTGAGGAAAAGGTTGGAACAAAATGTGGGTCAGAAGCGCAGAGACAGGGAGTCTACAAGAGGGACCCAGGCACTAGGTCACCCTGGCTCTTGAATCCTGTGGTTGTGTCAGTTTCATATGAAACACTTGTCTCTCAGTCCCAGCTCCACCCTTTTACAACTCATTTTGCAATGCTGAACTTGAGACTGCAAACCAGGTTTCTGCCTTGCCAGCTTCTCTTTGTTAGGCTCCTCCAACTGGGGGCTGCAGGGCCCCCATGAGCCTCTGTGAGGCACGCGTGGGAATCGCTCTTCCCTGTTTTCTGTGGCCTTTCTGTCTCCTCCCTGTTCCTGGGAGAATCACCCAGCCCTGGTTCTTCCTCATAGTAGCAACAGTTCCTTTCCACTGCAGCCTCTGAACTGTTCCCCTGAGATGCACCAGCACCGCCCAAACAGTGCCCCTTCCTGAGGCCTGGGCCCCAGATCTTCCTGGGCCTGGAGACACCAGCACCAATAGCAGAGATGAGAAAGTTCAGAGAAGGATCAAGACCTTAGAAAACATATGTTCTTTGTTTCCTCAAAAGTCAGGGTTTTCTCATAGAAGTGCAATCTAGTTCCGTCACGAATTAGGTTGAATGGATGTGCTGCTCTATTTTATGGCTCCTGAACCATTTCCATTTGTTTTTTCTCTTCTTCTGCACCAACACCTCATTGCCTAATTACTTGAGATGTATGATAATTCCTAGTTTTTGACAGGGTAAGTCCTCCTGTCTAAGTCTGCATCTTCAGGACCGTCTTGGCTATTCTTACTCTTTGTTCCTCTTTGTCAGTATCAGAAGCAGCAGATCAAACTACACACCACAACCACAACACGACAAAAACAAAAAATCCAACACTTTTGTGTTCAAAACACAGAAGTGCTTTGTGTGCTTTGGAATGCATTGAAGACATAGACAATGGATATTCTTTAATGTTTTTAAATCAGGTTAATAATTTTGTCCATATAGGTCAGGGATATCCTTTGTTAAATTTACTCTTGTGGACTTTATAAGCTTGAGATAATTTTAAATGATACTTTTAAAAATAACATTTTAAAATGTTGTTAGTGTATAGAAATGCAATTTTAAAAAGTGACCTCTACTAGTAATCTACAGAGTAATGCTAAATTCTCTTATTAATTCAATAATTCACCTGTAGATTCTTTGGGTTTTCTGACAGTCATAGTATCTGCAAATACTGACTGTTTTGGCTGTTCTTGCCTGATCTTCGTAACAATATTTTCCTTGCCTTTCTTTGGGAGCTGAGACCCACAGTATGATGTTTAATGGAAACAGTGATGACGGGCCCTTTACCTCCTCCTAACCTTAAGGAAATGCTTTTAACATGCCACTTTTCTATGTGATGTTTGCATTATTGGGTTGAGAAACTTTCTATTTCTAGCTTGCTAGGAAATTTTATAATGAAAGTAAAGTTGTATCAAATGCTTTTTCTTCAACTAAGAGACATTGATCTTTCTCTTTGAACTGTGAATGTATGACTTTCATTTGTTGATCTAAAAAATGTTAAATCCACCTTACACTGCCAGAATAAACCCAATGGTGATATATAAGCTTTCTTATACATTACTGGATTCAGTTTGCTAATATATTTTAAGATTTTCTTACATCTAGGTTCATGAGAGACAGGTTGCCTGTAATTTTATTTTCTCATACGGTTGTGGTTGGATTTTGGTATCCACGGTATGCCAGGTTCATAAAATGATCCCATTGTCTATTTTCTGGAGGATTCTCAGTAAATTTGGAATTGCTTATCTCATGGGCATTTGATATAGCTCTCTGTGGAACTCAGACCTGGTGCTCTCTCTGTGGGGAGAGATCTCTCTAGCTACTGCTCCACTAAGTGGTTATAGAACCATTCAAAATTTTTGTTTTTTAGTTTTCCTCAGCGTTGGTAAGTTATATTTTTAGTGAATTTGCACATATTATCTAAGTTTTCAAGTTTATTGGTATAATGTTGCTGTCCTTATATTGCCTTCTTAATAGCTGCAGAATTTGAAGTTATGTTTTCTCTTTTACTCCTAAATTATTTATTCATGCATTCTCTCATGTTTTTCTTGATTACTTTTGCCTGAAGTTTTAAAATTGGCCATTTCAAAGAACCAATTTTTAGCATTTTTTTGTCTATTGTGTATGCTTATTTTTCATTAATTTTTGCTTTCATCTTTAGTATGCTGTCCTTTCCATTTTCTTTTGGTTTGTTCTATTGTTTTTCTTAAGATATTTAGTTCATTAAATTGTAGCCTTTCTTGTTCCTACTATGAACATTTAAGAATATACATTTCCATCTATACAAGGGGACTTCAAAAAGTTCATGGAAAATTTAATTAAAAGATAAAAATTAAAAATATAAACTTTATTTCCCAACGTAAGTTCAAGTTCAAGACATTTTTGTAAGCAATGAAGCTGGCCAGTTAGTCCATCCCTAAAGAACTGAGGGTCCTTGGAATTTAACCATGTCAATGCAGTCTTTTTTACATTATTAGCTGAAGAGAATGGGTGCCCTTTACAGACTTTTTAAGATTAGAAAGCAAAAAGAAGTCAGAAGGAGCCAAATCAAGATGGAAGGTAGATGCCTCATGATATCGCATAAAAACTCTCATGCAATTGCCCTTGTTTGATGAGAGGAATGAGCAGGGTCATTGTAATGGTGGAGAAGGACCCTCTGGGGAAGCTTCCCCGGACATTTTTTTGCTAAAGCAGAAACTGCTACCTTTCTCAACATACTCTCATAATAAGTAGATGTTATTGTTTTTTGGTTCTCCAGAAAGTCAACAAGCAAAATGCCTTGAGCATCTCGAAAAGCTGTTCCCATGACCTCTGCTCTTGACCCTTCCGCTTTTGCTTTGACTGTACCGCTTCCACCTCTTGGTAGCCATTGCTTTCACTGTGGTTTGTCTTCAGGTAAAGCCACATTTTATCTCCTGTTGTGGTTCTTTGAAGGAATGGTTCAGGATCTTGATCCCACTTGTTTAAAATTTCTGTTGGGAGATCTGGCCCTGTCTGCAGCAGATCTGGGCACAATGGCTTGGCCACCCATCAAGTGGAAAGTTTGTTCAACTTTAATTTCTTAGTCAGAGTTTTGTAAGCTGAATGATTTGAGATGTCTATGGTGTTGTCTCTCGTTCCTGCTGTTAATTATCAGTCCTCTTCGATTAGGGCATGAGCAAGATTAATTTCTTTTTTCTCACAAGTTGATGCAAATTGTTGGCCACTACGGGCTTCATCTTCAACATCTTCTTGTCCTTCCTTTAAAGAAGTTATCCATATGCAAACTGCTGATTTTGGGGGCATTGTTTCCACAAACTTTTCATAAGGCATCAATAATTTCATCCTTCTTTCACCTAAGCTTCACCACAAATTTGCGTTTGTTTTTGTTTCAATTTTAGCAGAATTCATGTTGCTTTGATAAGGGCCTTTTTCATAATGATGTCTTATCCTTCTTAGTGCCTCAAACTAGATCCTAACAGACATGTTATAACAAGTTAGTATGAGTTTGTTTTGGTGCAAAAAAGTTTTGAAATCTACGCTTAGTTTTTTTATAATACGCATTTTCTATGAACGTTTTGAAGACCCTTTGAAAGTCAAATTAGCATTTCATTTCATTTTTATATGCAGTCTTTTAAATATTTTCTAATTTCCATTAGTTCTTCTTTGACTCATGTTATTCTGAAGTATGTTGTTGAATTTCTGTGTGTATATATATATATTTATATATATATAATTTGTGTGTGTGTGTATATATATATATAAATTATCTTTATGTTATTGATTTTTGACTTAATTTCATCATGGCCAGAGAATAGGGTTTATAAGATACCAAGATACCAATCCTTTGACAGTAGTTGAGACTTGTTTTTTTTTTTTTTTTGGTCTTAGTATGTTAACAATTTTTGTAAATATTTGTTTTTTGTTTGTTTGTTTGTTTGAGATGGAGTCTCACTCTGTCACCCAGGCTGGAGTGCAGTGGCGCAATCTCAGGTCATTGCACCCTCTGCCTCCTGGGTTCAAGCAATTCTCGTGCCCCAGCCTCCTGAGTAGCTGGGACTACAGGCACGCACCACAATGCCTGGCTAATTTTCGTATTTTTTTAGTAGAGAAGGGGTTCCACTACATTGCCCAGACTGGCCTTGAACTCCTGACCTCATGATCTGTCTGCTTCCGCCTCCCAAAGTGCTGGGATTACAGGCGTGAGTCACTGTGCCCAACTCAATTTTTGTAAATATTCTATGTAGACTTGAAGAGAATGTGTATTTCTTTACTGTTGGATGCTGTGGATATTAATTATTATCTATCTATCTGTCCTTTGTTATCTTCTATCATCTCTACCTACCTTCCTATCCACCTACCTACCTACCTTCCTTCTTGATCTCTTTTATATCAAGACTGGTGTATTTTTCAAAATCTTGTGTGTCTCCTTCCTTCTCTCCCTCTCTTCCTTCCTTTTTCCCCACCCTCTTTGCAAGACAGCTGTGTCAATATCTCCTGAAATAATGGTGGATTTGTCTATTTCTCTGTGAAGTTCCTGCCAACTTTTGCTTTATATATTTCAAAACCGTATTTCTAGGTGCATACAAGTTTATTATATTAGCTTTGGGGAGTTGGTATTTGCATTTTTTTATTTTACTTTTTTACTTTTATCCTTTCTGCATTGATATTTTAGACCTATTTCTTATAAATAGCATGTTTTACTTTCCTATTATGACAGTCTTCTCTTTTAAGTGGAAAATGTAATAGATTTGCATTAATTGTATTTCTAATATAATTTATTGGTTTCTAATAACTCACTGTGTACTTTCTGTCCAATCTTTTCTGTATTTGTTTCTCTTGCTTTCTTTTGAATTGATTAGATATTTTTTTCTTATTCCATTTTTTGGGGGCTCTGGTTTAGAATTTATACATTTTGGCCAGGCGCGGTGGCTCAAGCCTGTAATCCCAGCACTTTGGGAGGCCGAGACGGGCGGATCACGAGGTCAGGAGATCGAGACCATTCTGGCTAATACCGTGAAACCCCGTCTCTACTAAAAAATACAAAAAACTAGCCGGGCGAGGTGGTGGGCGCCTGTAGTCCCAGCTACTCGGGAGGCTGAGGCAGGAGAATGGCGTGAACCCTGGAGGCGGAGCTTGCAGTGAGCTGAGATCCGGCCACTGCACTCCAGCCTGGGCAATAGAGCGAGACTCCGTCTCAAAAAAAAAAAAAAAGAATTTATACATTTTTTTCTGTTATTTATTTAACAGGTTTCTTTAACTTATCAAAGTCAAAATTTAATAAATTATAATTTCCCCAAACAATATAGGACCCAAGAACGTGTTAATTTAACTCCTTTCTAAATACAGTATTGATGCACAGTCTTTTAGTTTTACCATATTTCTAACCTTATTGGATATAATAATTATTATTATTTTTGTAAAATCAGTATTTGTTTAGATTTACTTATATTTTTTCATCATGTTCTTGGCAATATGAATTCTAGGTTGACAATTTTTTCTACTTTCTCCTTGAACATATTATTTCAGTTTTCATGGCTTCCTTTGTTGCTGTTGAGAAGACATTTGCTAAAATACTGTTGATACGTTAAAATTTAGCCTGTATTTTCTCTCACATTACTGCTAATGCATTCTTATTCTCATCACTATTTAGCACGTTCACTGTGATATGTCTAGGTGTGGATTCTTTGTATTTATCCTATTTGGGTCTTTGGGATTTCTGTATTCTGAAGATTGGTGTCTTTAGTTAATCCTGGAAAGTTCTCAGTCACCTATTCCCTCCCACCATCTCTTTCTTCCTTTTCTGGAAGTCTGGTTAGATGTAGTCTAGCTTTCCTTACTCAGCCCTCCACGTATCTTTGACACACATCTGAGTTATGGACTTAATTTTGCTTAACATACTCGGTGCTCAGGGAGCCCATTTGCTATGAGAGTCTGGTTTTCTAACTCTGGGTCTCCCTTGCCAGGCAAATACTTTCACTTCCTGGGTCAGCAAGCTGGTGCCTTTCTGCATCTTTGTTTCTTTTCTGAGTCCACAGAAACGTCCTCCTTGCATCTGAGGCTACTTTCCCTCTTTTGTGCTTTGTCTTTTATAACCATATATTTAGAACAGAAGTGATGCATCTAAAGAGGAAGTTTACATGCACTATCTTGACAGAAATCATTACTTCTAAAAGTATGTAAAAGAGACCGAGACCATCATGGCCAACATGGTGAAACCACGTCTCTACTAAAAATACAAAAATTATATGGGCATGGTGGTGGGTACCTGTAGTCCCAGCTACTTGGGAAGCTGAGGCAGGAGAATTGCTTGAACCCAGGAGGCAGAGGTTGCAGTGAGCCGAGATTGTGCCATTGCACTCCAGCCTAGCGACAGAGTGAGACTCCATCTCAAAAGAAAGAAAAAAAGTGATAATAATGATATTAAGCCTAAATTAAATGAGCTTGCCTTTGCTGCGTGATCTTTGAGCCTAGTTTTGCTTTGTCATGTAATCTGAGAATGGGGTGTGGGTTCATGTGCTGTAAATGTTTACATGTTTGTGGGCTTTCACGTCTTAGTAGATGAATATTAAGGAATTGTAAGGTGAGATACCCAGGGAACGTATTTGCATGGTCTTCACTTCTTTTCTAGAGATAATGGGTTCGTCGAAATTAGGAACTTTGAAAAACAGCAGGAATTTCCATCATTTTGGCCTGTGGTGAGGGAAGAGTCCCTGTAGTCCATCTCATGACACTAAAAGTGATGTTTCTGGATTCCAAATTTGATGTTGCTACTCCCTGCTGAGAATCCTCCTGGGGATCCCACTGATTACAGAGCAAAGTAGAAACTTCATAGCTGGACCCGCAGGGCTGTCAGTGAGCATCTTCCTATTTCCTTCTCTGGGCTTGCCTCCTGCCACCTTCCCTGCTCCACCTATACACTCCAGCGACTCACAGCGCTTTGGACATGTCACAGCCATTTCTACCTAATCATTTGCCTCTTCCTGAAATCCCCCATTTGCTAGCTCAGATAAGCAATAAATCTGATAACTCAATCATACGTCCTTACCCATTCAGTACTAACAGAGTTCTTCCTCTGAGGTTTTCTTGACCAACTCCTCTCTCTCCATCCTGCCATCTTCTGGGTCATACATTGAAGCATCTTGCAGTTTTCTCTCTCCCTGTAGTTAGCAAGCTTTATAGCCATCTTGGGGTTACTTTCTATTATTGTTGCTGCCTCTGGGACCTCCCTGAGGACAGGTATTGTTCTCTATAGACCTAGTGTGCACACAGGACCAGGCACATAGGAGGTCCTCCATGCGTGCTTGGTGACTTGGAATGAAGGTGTGTTCTGCCACTATGGTGTGTGGGTGGTAGTGTGCTGGCTCAGGGCCCTGCAAGTCCTGCTCTGCCTTGGCCTAGGAGCAAAGCTTCCCACTTGAGTCCAGGGCAACACCATCCCTCAGGGCTTCCCTCTATCCTGAGAATTGAGTGTTTGTATCCAGATAAGACATTTCTGGAAGGATGTACCATTACCCCCTCCATTGTCCGTTATCCCATCCCAGGCAGACATCTCCAGTAAAGCAGGGAAATCCCAAAGGAACAGCTACCTTGTGGGGTATCTCTGAGAACATGTTTGCCCTGCTCCTGAGGGTTTGCTTGGGAAAGCACCTACTTCAATGGGAATAGATGCTAGCTCTGCAAATGGGGATGCCGGCTTGGCGTCCCTACTCACCTTGAGGCAAGCAGGGGGTGTCTGGGCCCTCTTAGAGCAATTCTCCTGCAGGTCCCTTCGTTAAACAAACCCCACATTCCCAGATCTCAGTGTGGATCTTCCGTCTCAGAGCTAGCATTTTCTAATACATCGTGTAGTTATTATGTGTACCGGCTGAAGCCTGGGTTCAGTTCTGGACTTTGCCACTTTGTGCCATGCAATTTGGATGAGCTTTCTAAGGTTTATTTTCTCTGTTTCCTCATCTGTAACATGGGGAGAAAATGATAATACCTGCCTCAAAGAATTGTTCTGAGCATTAAATGAGCTAACAGATTATACCTTGTACATAGTAAATGCTTAGTACACTTAGAAATGTTAGTCAGAACTGATGTCTAATGCACTGTGTAGCCTCAGAAAAGCCCTTGCCCCATCTCTTAGCTGGGCCACATAACCTCTTCTATGCCTTCTAGCAGCTGAGGGCCCTGGTTCTCTCCCATTTTACCAGTCAGTACCCTAGTTGGCTTCCAAACACCCACGGCATGTTAGCAGAGCAGCTGGGCACAGGTCTGGAATCCCTCTCTGAAGGAAGGGCCTTGACTCTAGTTTGGGTGATAATCATGATGATTCACATTTTCTCTTTTGGTTCTAAAGACCACCCCCTTGGGCGTGGGCTGGAAACTACTCTGTAATTTACAAGAGTGCCAATTCTTGGTGAGGCTCATCTAATTTTTAAAATTCTTTTTATTATATATTTTTGGTAGGGGATGTGGAAAAGTACTTGGTAGGAGAAAAGTGTCTGAAACAAGACCCATAAAGACACGCATAAAGGTGTCTGATCCTGGAAGGCAAAGAGAAGAGGCACAGCCTGACGCTGCCTCCTGTCTCGGCCTCTGAAGCGGGTGGGGTCTTGGAAAACTTCCTTGATTTTGATGGAACTTCTTTTAGTGGTCTTAGCACCCTAAGTAATTACGCTTAATATGCAGGTGAAATTGTCCTATCTTTTCTGTGCTTTTTTGGCATGCTTGAGTTTATAGTGGGTATATTGTGTATTTTACTGTGTTCCACTTAACATTATATCACAAGCATTTCCTCGACTTATTAAAAATTCTTTGTAACATCATTTTCTTGCTGTAGAATATTTAATTGCAAGTCTGCATCATAATTCTCTTAACATTCCCCTAATGATGCAAATTTAAATAGTTCTGTATTTTTTCTATGGCAAATAGAGCTATTATAAGCCTTTTTTAAACGGAAATTTTGGTCCGTATTTCAGCATATTGTTTTCAGGATAGACTTTCAGAAGTAGAATTTTTGGATGAAAGAATACGAACATTTACGAGATTCTTGGCTCACTACCAAATGTGTTGTCAGAGAGGTCATGCCCACGTTTCTATTCACCAGCCAGTGCGAGCCTAGTGACTTTGGGTAAGATTCTTCTAAATGATCTCCGCCCTAATTAATACGTTAAAATGCAATACACACATGTACACCCATATTTACTACACATATATATGCACATACATGTATACATATATATAAGTGTACACATATACATCTACCTATCTTTATCTATATCTAAATCTATTCTATCTATCTATAGCTACATCTCTGTAAAGTTGACCCTTGAACAATGTGAGAGTTGGGAGTGACACCCCCCTCCCTACACAGTCAGAAATACATGAAAAAGTCTTTTGACTTCCCCAAAACATAACTACTAATAGACTACTGTTGAGTAGAAGCCTTACCTATAACCTTAATCAATTGTTATATGTATCATAGTATATTCTCATAATAAAGTAAGCTAGAGAAAAGAAAACATTACTAAGAAAATCGTAAGGACTGGATGAGGTCCTTACTGCTTGTGCTTGTAATCCCAGCTACTTGGGAGGCTGAGGTGGGAGGGTGGCTTGAGCCCAGGAGTCCAAGGCTGCAGTGAGGTATGATTCTACTGCTGCAGTACAGCCTGGGCAACACAGAGAGGGACTATGTCTCAAGAAAATTATAAAGAAAAAAAGAAAATCATAAGGAAGAGAAAATATATTTGATATATTTATTATTCATTAAGTGTAAGTAAATCATCAGAAAGATCTTCATCTTCACGTTGAGTAGGCTGAGGAGGAGGAGGGGTTGGTCTTGCTTTCTCAGGGGTCTCTCAGGGGTGGCAGAGTGCAAGAAAATCTGCGTACAAGTGCACCTGCACAGTTCAAATCCATGTTGTTCAAGGGTCAGCCCTGTATATATACATGTATATACAAATATGCATGTATATATTTGTATTTTTTGATTGGTAATGCAGCTGTACATTTTTTTCCTGTTAGAATCACTTTTCAATGGCAGGTGATTAATAGTGGGTGGAATAAACAAGCTACACAACTTCCTTCTACCTCCCTGGGGGGTAGCTGCCGTTAGCTGCCAAGAATTCCAGTTCAGCTTTGCTATTTAAAATCTCCAGCCTTGTTTTAAAAATCAAACATGTCTGTGAGGGGAAAATCTCTCTCCATATAAACAAACAAAAAAAATCTTTCTGATAGTACATTTCAACAGAGTATTGAAATAAATGAAAAATACTCATGGTAAAGAGCTTTCTTTACTTTTAGGCACCTCTGCATCTCACTACATTGGCTAATTACAAGTTTAAGGAAGAAGAAAGGAACAAGGTTTATCCACCCCCCTGCCTTTTGTTCTGCTTTGTTTTTTTGTTTTCTTGTGTTTTTGTTTTTTTTTTTGAGACAGAGTCTCACTGTGTCACTCACGGTGGAGTGCAATGGCCCAATCTTGGCTCACTGTAACCTCTGCCTCCTGGGTTCAAGCAATTCTCCTGCCTCAGCCTCCTGAGTAGCTGGGACTACAGACATGTGCCACCACACCTGGCTAATTTTTATATTTTTAGTAGAGACAGAGTTTCACTATGTTGGCCAGGTTAGCCTCCAACTCCTGGTCTCAAGTGATCCTCCCACCTCGGCCTCCCAAAATGCTGGGATTACAGGTGTGAGCCACTGCACCTGGCCTATCACCCCTTTTTTACTAGTGAGGAACAAAGCTCCAAGAGGAGAGCTACCTGACTCAGCTCCATGTCATCTCCCAGGAGCTTCCTTGTCTTATTCACATAGTGAATATCAACTGCAAGACACCAACAGATTCATTCAATTGTCAGTGCACATGTGGTGTCCAGTAATTGCACAGGTACCCAGTATTGAATGGATGCCTAGTATTGCTCTGGTATCTAGTATTGCACAAATATCCAGTATTGCACAGGTGCCAGTATTGATCAGATGCTGGTATTGCACAACTTTACCCAGTATTACACAGGTACATGTTGCCCAGGTGCAAACATGCTAATGTTGGACAACTGTCCAGTATTGCACGGGTACCAGTATTGCTCAGGTGCCCAGTATACAATAGGTGCTCCATATTGCATAGGGGTCAGTATTGCACAGGTATTCTGCGTGGCACACGTGTCGATATGGCTCAGATGTTAGTGGTACGCAGCTGTCCAGTACTGCTTAGATGCTAGTATTGCACAGGTGCCAGTATTGCCCAGGTGGCTAGTATTCCACAGCTGGTCAGCATTGCACAGGTGCCCAGTATGGAACAGATGTTAGCACTGCACAGGTATCCGGTACTTACAACTTACGTGAAGCCTGCTCCCTCTGGCATCTCCATGACCTCATTTCTTAGGAAAATGAGAAAGTGGGACACAAGTCCCGTAGTGGATTTTGTGACCTTGTCTGAAACCCTCCTGGGTATTTTGCCTGACTTCTAGCACAGCCTTTTTTTTTTTTTTTTTGGTCTCACGTTCTCGCATGGGCGCAGGATGGCATTCCGAACCGAGAAGGGTGTCAGAGCTGAGCTGGGGAAGAGTAGTGAGCTTGGAATCATCTACGTTTTCTTCCCTCCTGTGTCCCTCCCACCACACACTCCACACCCATGCCTCGGCATCCCTTTCTGCTCTCCTATCTCCAGATGAAGAGGGAAGGTGGTGGGCCTTCTCACTACTCTCCCTGCTTCCTCTCTGCCTGGAGGGACGTACTTGGCAGAGAGCTTTCTAATACTCATCCCAAAGAAGAACACTTGCAGGGTAGAATTTCTGACTCAGGTCAAAAGCCTGGGTGAAATGGCCTTCCCCCTGCCCTCGCAGAGGCATAGAGGCCGAGCCTCATGAGGTAGTCCTTCTGAATCCTTTGCTTTCATTTTCTCTCTGGGATCCTAGTTGGGTATCTTTTGTTGTGGAGGAGCTGCAGATGTGTCTATGTGATACTTAAAAACTTGGTTTATTCCATAGAGATTTTAGTTACAAAGGCAGATGGACGGTCTTCATCCACAAACCGAACAGGTCTAGTTTGATCTTTTGCTCTAGGGGCTATTGAACACAAGGTGTTTCATAACCAATTCAGGGTCATATCGATTCACAATTGTGTTAAAAGAGGCTTTTGGTGCTCATTTAGGCAGCACATATACTAAAATTGGAATGATGCAGAGAAGATTAGCATGGCCTCTGTGCATGGATAACATGCACATTCATGAAGCGTTCCATATTTTTATTAAAAAAAAAAAAAAAGAGGATTTTGTCTCCATCCTGAGAGATCTCTCATAAGGGGCTTTTCCCTGTTCAGGCCTCAGTAATTTCTAGGCTGTCTTTGTCCCCAGAGTACAACTGCTAATTCCTCTCAACATTGGATGCAACGTGATTTGCAAATCTGACCATATCTCCTCCCACTTTCCTCCTGTAAAGGGCTCTTACCACCTTCAATTACAGCATAGTGGCCAGCCCCCTCATTACCTGGCTCTTTGCGGTCTCTGGGTCTGGAGTCATCCTCAGTTACTTCCATACATGCCTGAAGCTGCAGGAAGAACTGCATACTTGCAGGTTCCAATATTACCTCGCTTTCTCTGCATTCGTCATCTGCTCACCTAGATAGCTCCTTCAAAACCCGTCTCAGAATTCTCCCTCCAACAATCCTCCCCTGACTTCTCCTCAGTCCATTTGGCCATCTATGATGGACCCCTTGCAGCTTGAACTATTTTAACACATCTCTTATTGCAGCCAGTGTCCTCCAGGGAGCCAGCAAGGCCTTGCTCAGCTCCAAGTCTCTGGCATTGCACCTCCTGTAGTGTAAATGCAGAGAACATTTGTGTCCTGAATGAAAGAATTAGTGGTGCTATCTGCCTGGGAGCTGAGGTCTGGATGTCTACCATCCTTTCACCGTAACACCTCCATTTGTTACCTTAAGAAGACAATGTCCGTGTACTGCAGTCCGTGTACTATGAACAAGATGGTCCTTCCCGGGCCAGGCGCGGTGGCTCAAGCCTGTAATCCCAGCACTTTGGGAGGCCGAGACGGGCGGATCACGAGGTCAGGAGATCGAGACCATCCTGGCTAACATGGTGAAACCCCGTCTCTACTAAAAAAATACAAAAAAACTAGCCAGGCGTGGTGGCGGGCGCCTGTAGTCCCAGCTACTCAGGAGGCTGAGGCAGGAGAATGGCGTAAACCCGGGAGGCGGAGCTTGCAGTGAGCTGAGATCCGGCCACTGCACTCCAGCCTGGGCGACAGAGCGAGACTCCATCTCAAAAAAAAAAAATACAAAAAAATTATCTGGGCGGGCGTGGTGGTGGGTGCCTGTAATCCCAGCTACTTGGGAAACTGAGGCGGAAGAATTGCTTGAATCTGGGAGGCGGAGGTTCCCATGAGCCGAGGTTGCATCATTGCACTCCAGCCTGGGCAATGAGAGCACAACTCCGTCTCAAAAAAAAAAAAAAAAAAAAAAAAAAAAGGTCCTTCCCTAGAGATAGCAGTGACCTGACTCTGACTTAGGGCATCTCAGTAAGCCCACAGGATGCTTTATCTTGAGAGAGCTGTATATAGAACTTGTTTCTAAGTACTTTTTGAGAGAGAAAAAATGATAATAATTTCAGCTACTTAAAAAATAAAAGGTGGCTAATGTAATGTGTTTGGTTCTAAAAAGACTAGGAGATCTGCATACCTTAACATCAGCTTTGGAGGTCTATAGTGTTGGCAAGAGACCTCTTGATTACAGGATGATCTTAGAATAGAGGCTGGCGAACTCCATCCAACCTTCTTGCCAGGGCTCTGGATTTATGGATCCGCTCATGAACCAAGACATTCTCACAGCTGTATGCCTCTATGTGTTCCCGTCATAGAAAACCAATAACAAAGACAAGCCTGCAGTGAGATCTCTCATACACTGGCCAGAGGATGGAGAAGAAAAGTTTTCTACTTTTTTTTTTTTTTTTTTTTTTTTTTGAGACAGAGTCTCGCTCTGTCGCCCAGGCTGGAGTGCAGTGGCACAATCTCGACTCACTATGAGCCCTGTTATTTAGTTCATTGCATTGTTCATTCAACATGTATTTATTGAGTACTCACAGGTACCAGGCATGATGTTAGGCAGTGCCTACCTTGTTGGGAGACAATTCTCCACAGGTCTCTTGCATTTTTTACATCTGTTGAGTGAGGCAGGAACTGCACTGTGTTCTTGACTACATTTTCCAGGATGTTTGTGTATTAAACAGACTTGGAAGACCAAGTAGTAGCTCCATCCAGTGCAAAAGGCAGGCATTTTACTGCCCATTATGAGATTCTGATTTTCTTGGCTTAAGATTTCTCTTCTGGAACTCAACCCACCATATGGATAAACATCTTCTGAGATCAACCACATCACCCACGTGTAACTTGGAGATGAGGAGATGTCATTCAAATATGCTGATGTCATCATACTGCTTGCTGGGCTGTAAGTGCCTTTGTCTCTGACCCAGGAATCTCACGTCTTCTGTCAGCATCTATGAAACTGGTATAGGCCAAATTGCTCACTTCAAGGCAGGGCAAAACCTCAGACCCTTCACAGTTCTTGGCAAGCTTATATCCTCATTTAAATTACTCTTCAAAACATGAAAATGCAAATATTTTGGCCATGATGTTACTGGTAAGAATCCTGGAGCACGGAAAAGTTAAGTAACTCTTCCTGGGTCACACAGAGCTAGTTAGTGTCTGAGATGAGAGTTTTGTCCAAGTCTGTCCAATTCCAGAGCCACTCTCTTTTCATAACATCGTGCTGACATGCTAAATTGCAAACATTAAAATGCCTATAGTTCCACTTGTGGCACTGGGCCAGTTAAAATCCCGTTGGCCCCTAAATCATTCCCGTTGCTATGATGATAAAAATATTTAGGTAAGGAATGAAAACAATTAAGCAGCCTCTCTCCAGGGAGGACAAAAAGATAAAATCATGAAGGGGAGTTCCTTCCATTAGAAAAGAAGAGAAAATTCTCTTTAATATTTACATAACAGTTGGCTCAAAGCCTTGACCTCCTGCTGCTGCTTCTGGGGAATGGATGAGATCCATCTCTCTCCAGGCAGGATGGGCCGAGTCATGTGAAACTCAGACTAAACAATGGGGCAGCTGGAGCAGCGGGTGAGCCCCAGGGTGGGGAGGCCTCCAGCTCCATGGGCAGGGTCTGAGCCTTGCTAGACCTTTTGAAGCCCCTTTGTGAATTTCCATGGTGCATTTTTATCTTTTGTCTTGTTTAATTTGATCATTATCTTATCCGTATGATAGAGACTGACCTGTTCCTTCAGTGACTCTTTATTACCTATGCAACAGAGTCCAAATTTCTTAGCTTGGGACTGAAGCCGCTCTATGGTCAAGCCCTTATATACTGTGTAACTGGCCCAAGCCTCCCTTCCTCTCTAAAGCCTTTCCTAAGTCCATCTCACTCGCAAGATAGAACTGCTCTCTCTCCTTAGTGTTTTAAATTGATTTGTATCACTACTCTCTCAGCATCCGTAATACTTTAGGGCTTATATATATTTACATGTTTTATCTTCTCCCCTAAGCCATGGACCCCTGAAGGCAGAGGCTGCTATATTCAGCTATGTAATTCCAACACTTACATGGTACCTAATAAATGTTTGTGAATTACAGCTATATACTCAGACACACACACACATATATATTACCTATCTGTCTCTGGATCCAAAATGTAATCACTAAATACTCTTAGTTTGGGAATGAGCACTTTGAAGAAGCACAAATCATCTAAGAAAGGTTGGTAGGGAAGTTTTGGCTTGATGTAATCTAGATGATCATTTTCCTTTTCATAAGAGTGGCATGGGTGCAAGTGTCCTGGGTACTGGAAGTGTGGATGAGGTGTGACGAGGCTGGCAGCACTTGCTATCTCTATAAGCTAATCATCCCACCAAGAGCAGGTAGGCTCCACTGCATCATCTCTCCCCAGCACGAGGAGGGACCTCTCAACCAGGCCAGCTCTGACTGGGGATGGGGATGCTGGCAGAGGTGCTTGGGCCATCACTGTTCAGGGCCACTGGGTGGCAGAGACCTGGCTGAGGATTCTCTGATCCCACCACTGGTGAGTCATGCCAGCATCCATGAGTCTTGATGCCACCTGCTCTGCTCCCTGGGGAGCTCCTGCTGACTCATCTCAACCTGCTGAAGGGAGGCCAGACAGGCCTGAGTTAAATGGCTCCTCTGCCATGAGCAGCTGTGAGACCTCCAGCAAAGCTCATTGACCTTTCTGAGCCTCAATTTCTACAGATCTAAAGGGAGGATAAGGATATCCACTTGCCAGGATTATTTCGAGGATTAAAGGAGGCTTATGTGCAAAGAAGCTGGGATTTTCTACAGACAGAACTCTGTGCCTTTCCTTCTTCTTCCAGCCCTTCTCTGCCCCATCCCCTCTCTTCCTTTCCTCTCCTCTTTCTTCCTTCTTAACAGTTTTTTTGACTCTTTGGTATGTGCAAATTTGTGCATTATTTACCGCAACTAACATTGGTTGCAGGCATGCTGCAGAATGACTTAGTGCATTGCTGGAGGAAGGATCAAAGATTTAAAAACCTGGTCCCTAATCTAAGACAGCATTATTAATTGCCCACCAGTGTCCACCAGCGTGCACTCTGTGTGTGTGTGTGTGTGTGTGTGTGTGTGTGTGCACTAGCTCTTTAAGTTGCCCTGCTCTCTGGTGTGGCCGTCTGGCCTCTGCAGTTAGCCTGTGACAGCTCCCTCCTTGTGGCATCTGAGCTAGGCCACCTGGGACAGCCCAGCTCTGCAACTTCCATGTCATCACTACTGCTGCTGAGCCTGATTCTGGCTGGGTCTGGGGACCCAGTGGACTGGGAGCAGACTGTGTTTCGATTGTTTTCCAGGACACTGTGCAGGCAAAAGAGTGAGGATAAAAGGAGGTGAGGAAGGGGAGGTGAGGGGCCAGGGAGTCAAGCTTAGTGTAGACAGCTCCTGGGCCCAGTGAGGGAGAAAGGAATGAGTTACTGTCATCCTTCCCCCACATAGGCACCCGCTGTCTAGGAGGCCTGGAGAGCCCTGGGTTCATCCTCTTCTGGAGACTTTTCACCCCAACGCATGTCTATGTGTAGGTTCTGCTGCCTCCTCTGTGCTCACTGGACAGTGATCTGTGCTCCCAAACCTGGAAGATATGGGTGCTCAAAAACCTGAAATGGCATTGCCACAGGAAGGGATGTTAGAAATCGTTTACCTGAGTGTTTCCAAAATGTGCTCTGTGGACCACTTGGTCCATGAGCTCCTAGCAGGTATCCTGTGGGCAAATGGGGTCTTTGGCTCAACATGCCTGGGAAAGGTTGTGTGCACTGCTCCCCTCTCACCAGAGTCAGCATCCACACTGGGCCAGTGAAGACGCCGAGGAGCCTGCACTGCTTTCACCTGCATGATACATCATTTTCTAAACAGACTTGCGAATATTTGTTGGGACTATTTATTGCATTTTTGCCACACTGCTGTTCTGAAGATCAGTGTGGGCCATGCAGATACAGTCAAGCCCTTTATTTCATAGATGACGGCCTGCAAGCTTGAGTCACCAGGGAGAGTTCTCACTTTTGGACCAGGCTTCTGCCGTCACTGCTTCTGTGAACTCCCAGCTCATCTCCCCCACCACAGCCCCAGGACTGCCAGCTCCTCTGGCAGGTGGACTTCCCACTGAGCTCGCATCCCCATAATCCTCCCAGGGAGATCTTTGGGACCTTTCTGCCAACCCCCAGGTGGAGATGGTGCAGCCTCAAGAAACCGCAGCCCCAGGGAGTACCTAGGTGACCCCAGCACCTGGCGTGCAGTCTTTAACCTCACAGCTGCTGGTCCTTGGAGTGACAGCTGAGCTGTTGGGAATCTTGGAAAAACTCGCCTGGAAGGGAATGGTTAACCAGTTAATCTCTTTCTGTTACTCTGTTATTTTGAATTATGGCTACTCCTCAGGAAGTGTGCAGAAGTAGTGCAATGTGGAATGTTTGTCTACCGCTGCACGCAGTCGTTGACACTGGAAGATAGGGAGGTCTGAGCACTTGACCCTCAACGCTTGGAGTCAGGCACAACAGAGGTGCCATTATCAGCAACATTTCCACATAAGGGAGGAGAACACGGAGGCCAGAGGGGTCAACCAAGTTGTTCAAGGTCCTGGGACCAGGAAAGGGGAGCTGGGACCCAAAGCCGGGGAGCAGAGCTCTGCACCATGGGGTATCCTGGTCACTGTGACTGGAAGGATGAGATTCACTCATATTTTTGGATCAGGTCCATTTGTTCTAATACTGCACCCTGGAAAATCAGCACTTCAGCCGGTGCCCTGGCTGCTGGGACAGGCTATTTCTAGAGGGACATTTCACCCTCCCTTTTGTTTTGTGCAGCTGGTGCTCCTGTAGGGAAAGGAAAGCTGGTCACTGTCCTTCCTCCCTTGGCAGGCTTGGGAGCCGCTTGTACCGGCTGTGCTCTCTGAGAACTGGCCCCCACAGGAGCCAGAAATGAACCGTCCAGGCCCCATCAGAGAACAGAACATTGCACAGGTGAAAAGCAAGCCCTGGGTGGCGTTTATCTTCCCCTAGACAACTACAGTAATACTGTTGGACTCTGAATGCTCGGTTACATTTCAAATTTATTTCCAATCGTTTTGAGCTGGATCAATGGGAGACAAAGGTACCTTTTAGCTCTGGCACCTGCTGTTCCCCCCAAATGTCAAGGACTGACATTTGATGCCATTATCCCCAGTCAGCACACAGATGACTTATTTCCTTGCTTCCCCAGCCCCGGGTACCCCGGCACCCCCTCTCCCTCAACAAGGACTTTCCTGCCAGTGAGCTGATACTGTCCTGCACTACCCAGGGGGCCCCATGTGCCCAGATTTTCTCCCACCTCTGCGAAGCAAAGGGTGACCTCTGAGGTGGCCACCGCCTCCCTGGGTCCCTGGGAGAGGCCTCTTGCAGCACGAGTCCTCCTCCGTTCCTCCCTGGGCAGGCACCTAGTGTTTCCAGGTGCATATCTCGGGAAGGAGCAAGTGTTCTCTCTGTCTGCCTGGTGGTATCAGTAGGGGTGCTGGGCAATGGGGTATGTTTTTCCTGATGGAGCTGGAGGAGGCATTCAGGGAAGTGAAGTCTGTTGTCCCTCAAATAAAGTACTCCTTTCTGCTATTGTCACCAGCATCTTGGAGGGCAGGGTCGCCCTGCAGGGCTGCATCTGCACTCTCAGCAAACTCCGTGCCCTTGGCCTCGTTGGTGTGGTACGTGCCCTTGTGCCGGTACATGTAGTGCAGCAAGACGAACAGGAGGCAGACTAGGACGATGGCCACAACGGCAATCACGCCTGCAGGTGGGAAGAGGTGCAAGGGTCAGTCTGAGGCAGAGGCCCTGGGACCTGGGATGGGGGTCAAGACCCACAGGAGTTGTGTGAGGACAGATATGCTGCCACAACCAAAACAGATGCTCCTTGATTTATGATGGGGGCCAGGTTCCTGTAAGTCCATAATAAGTTAAAAAATACTGTAAACGAAAAATGCATTTAATACTCTAAACCTACTGAGCATCAAAGCTTGGGCTAGCCTACCTTAAGCAGGCTCAGAACACTTACATTAATCTAAAGTTGTGCAAAATCATCTGACCCATATTTTATAATGTAGTGCATCATACTATATATTGCCACCCTGGGAAATGGTCGAAGTTCAAAATTCAAAGTATGGTTTCTACTGAATGTGTTTGCGTTCACGCCATTGCAAACTCAAGAACTCATAAGTTGAATGATTATACATCGGAGACAACTGTACCAACGCCAGACAGGCCAGTTCATTCCTTCCCCATGCTTCACCGGCCTGTTGTGTGCTGGCCCTGTAACCTGTGCCTTCCTAAAATGATCCTCCTCTCCCCTTCTCTCCTCTCCTTCCTTCCCTCCCTCCTCTTTTTCTTCCCCACAGTTCTGCTACTAAGCATTCTGCAAACAGTCTAGAATCATATCCCAGGACTGAACCTTGTTTGGATATTTTCCATTATAAAACCAGGAAAGTCCCAGAAAACAGGGCAGAGCTGGTTGCTCTATGTACACTATACAGGGGCAAAAAAGATGAGGCTATTAACTGTGCTTGGGACAGGTTGTGTGGTTTGTGTTTTTCAATGGCCTGATGGCTGCTCCTCACCCTACCCTGCTCCCATTCCCTCCTGGGGAGTGAGGACTGCAGCGAATCTGCAGGAGGAGCAGGACTTGGCCACACAAAGGACTGAAGTGGGAGAGGGTAACGCAGAGGATGGCAAGGTGCTGGTTATGTGTGGGTGGGGGAGCAATCACCCCTCACTTCTGCTGGGACTCCAGAGGGGTGGGGAAATACAATGTGAGGCGGCTGAGGAGGGGTCAGATCACTCAGGGCCTTGAGAGTGATAGGGCAGCAGTCTCATGGGGCGGGGCTGTTTTGAGTTTAGGCATTTACTTTTAAATTGCAGAACAGGTGTCTGACTTTTCTTAGAATGCCTTTTCTTAGGTTTATTTGGAGGCCTTGGGGAGGGACTGCTGAAGAACACGGAAAGTCTGAAACTGCTCCCAAGTCCCACCTTTATAGAACAATTTCCTAAACTTCCTACTGCCTTCAGGGGAACACTTGTGTCTGCATAATGTTAATAATACCATCTAATTAGCCGGGTGTGGTGGCGGGCGCCTGTAGTCCCAGCTACTCAGGAGGCTGAGGCAGGAGAATGGCATGAATCCAGGAGGCGGAGCTTGCAGTGAGCTGAGATAGCGCCACTGCACTCCAGCCTGGGTGACAGAGCGAGACTTGGTCTCAAAAAAAAAGCTCAGTGGTGCAATGAGTTGGAGAATGCCAGGTTACACAGAGTCCAACAGGTGTCTTTGACTGCTTGCTGCTGCTGCTTTTTCTTTTTAAATTGTACATGTTTCCTGAGTTATTAATAAACTGCTGAGAAGTGTGGATCTCAAAGAAGGTCGCAGAGCACATAACACCTCCCAAACTTGGTTGTTCTTGAAACACAGTTTGCAGTCACAGCCATGACCCGTGGGGAGCCACTTGCTCAGGGTTCAAAGCAAGGCAAAGGCAGGCTCAAGTTTCCTTGAGGATGGAGGGTTGGGGTACATGGACCCAGGGCAGAAAATAATGTGGGATAAGGGAGGTGGGGGAGAAGTATAAGTAGCCTGGTCAGTCTACCCTCATCCCACCTCCACCCTCAACCTCCCTCACCAAAGCTGCTGCCTCTCCAGCCCCTGAGTTCCTGTGAGTCAACAGCCCTGAGGAAGGCTGATAAATATATATACAGATATGTACCATGTACCTATGTATGTATATTTACTAGACCCCTCCATTTCACATACAAAACCACCTCTGAAGGAGAGAAAAAATGTCCACAGCCACCCCTGCCCAAGTCCTTAGATCAGTTCTACCTGGATGTTTTCACCAAGGCTGCCCACCCTGGCTGCTTGAAGGGCTCTGTGATGACAGCTCACCTGCAATGATGGCAATGTCCGTTGTGGTGAGGGCATAGGTCACTCCTGGATAAGGCCCTGTGAACAGAGGACAAGAATCTGAGGTCAGACAGGAAGACTCTCCATGCCTAGCAGCACCTTGTCCCAAGCTGCATCCTTTATTCAGGTGTGAGCAGCTCTGTAAATGGGCCCAAGTAAACAGGAGCAGTGTGGTGTACCCACTGAATCCTAGCAGAGGTGCCCAGACCAGGAACCAGGCTCTGCCTGGTCTGGGATGGAACTCAGGTCACTCCAGGCCCATGCGAGTTCTCTGCTGTATGCCTGCACTGAGGGTGGTGCCTCCACCTGGTAGATGCTCAACAGTTATCTGTGGTGTGTATGAAGGCAGGGACTCTTGTTGTGTTTATGACAGAATGTTTGTGGAGTATCTGATGCTTACACCAGGGGTCTCAGTCCACTTTGTGTTGCTATAGCTGAATACTTGGGTAATTTATAAAGAAGAGAGGTTTATTTGGCTCACAGTTCTAGTGACTGGGAAGTCCAAATTGGGCAGCTGCATCTGGTGCGGGTTGCATACAGCTCCCACTCATGGCAAAAAGCAGAAGGGGAGCAGACATTTGCAAAGAGACCACAAGGTGATATAGAAAGCAAGAGAGTTTAGAAAGGTGAATTTGGTTTTATAACAACCTGCTCTCAGGTAACTAATCCAGTCTCGTGACAGAAAGAACTCCCTCCCTTCCTCAAGGGAGTATTAATCTATGCATGAGGGATCTGTTCCTATGACTCAAATATCTCCCACCAGGTCCCACCTCCCATCACTGCCACATTGGGAATCAAATTTCAACATGAGCTTTTGCAGGGTCGAACCACATCCAAACCATAGCGCCAGGTGTTGCTTTAGCTGTCTTCTATCTACTGTATCATGCAGTCTTCACAGCCATCCTACGAGGTGCCTGGTGTTATTGGCCCATGTCACAGGAAGAACACCAAGGCTCCGAGATGTGATGTGCCCATGATCACACAGCTCATCCAGTGTCAGGTCAGGACTTAGCCAGTGCTCTTGCCTCTGGAGTGGACGTTCTCTCTTGGAGAAGCCCTTCCCGGGGCTCCTGTCTGAGGAGTCGTTCCTGAAGCCCTCCCATAGGTCTTTCCATTGACTGTCCTGTGGGAAGGACCAGTCTATGACACTATCCAAGTTACTGAATGCATTTTTTCACAGCTTAATGGCCTGGCCAAAGAGGGCTGGGATATGTAGGACATCGGAGACCTGCATGTTTCCTAGAGTTACTGCACGGAATGCCTTCTCTATTCTGGGAGATGATTGTGAAGAAGGATTTACTGGATCACAGAAATATCAGTGTGAACATAGGAAATCCCATGTTCCCATTACAATGGCTCTGCATAATAAAACAGAGAAGGATGCTTCATAATAGTCATTTCCACTCAGAAAATCACTTTACATATAGTGCTGTGAGGTCATTCTCCCCAGTGCAGCTGCCAGATGCCTCCCTCTTATAAGAAACCAGTTGCTGGTATCAGGAGTCATAGTGGGTGAGGGAAAAACAGACTCCTGGCTAGGGGTCCACAGTAGGAAGCAGGTGGGCCTAGGTAGGGGTGTCTCGGGCCATCAAGAAGCGTGAAAGTGGGGAGGAAGGTAAAACAAGGCATCGAGTCAGCAAAGGCACTCAGTGAACACACCAGGAGTCAGGGCCTGGGGAGCCAGGAACCAGGCAGGGTGGAGGGTCCAGCATTCACAGTGCTTCTCAGTAGCAAGACCTGAAGCAGGAGCCATAGCAAGTTCAGGTGGGTGCTGGACTTTATTATAGAGTGTGAACAAGTGCAGCCTCCAATTTAGTATCTAGCACCTAGTAGGTACTCAATAAATATTCACTGAATGCATGAGTAAATGCATGCATATATAAATGAATGGATTTAGTGGTGGGCTTCTAGACTTTTCTATTCACCAAGCACCTCAAAGTTCAGAAAGAAAGAATAACACCTTGCTTAAGTAGGCATAGATGGTTATAGAAGCTCAAATATCCAGAACTGCCCTCAGAAATTTTCCAGCATGTCTTTTGACAATTTGTCCAACAGAGACAGGGTTAGAAGAGACTGTTATTTCCTCTTCCTTTAAAACAACTAATAATTGCTTACTAGGTGCCAGGCGCTGGTCTCAACATTTAATGCATTTTAACTCAGTCCTTGCAACAGTTGCAAGAACCTTGCTTGGGGCTTATCCATTCTAAAACTATGAAAGCCCCAGAAAACAGGGCAGAGCTGGTTGCTCTATGTACACTATACAGGGGATCAAAAGATGAGGCTATTAACTGTGCTTGGGGCAGGTTGTGTGGTTTGTGTTTTTCAATGGCCTGATGGCTGCTCCTCACCCTACCCTGCTCCCATTCCCTCCTGGGGAGTGAGGACTGCAGCGAATCTGCAGGAGGAGCAGGACTTGGCCACACAAAGGACTGAAGTGCGAGAGGGTAACGCAGAGGATGGCAAGGTGCTGGTTATGTGTGGATGGGGGAGCAGTCACCCCTCACTTCTGCTGGGACTCCAGAGGGATGGGGAAGTACAGTGTGAGGCAGCTGAGGAGGGGTCAGATCACTCAGGGCCTTGAGAGTGATGGGACAGCAGTCTCATGGGGCAGGGCTGTTTTGAGTTTGGGCATTTACTTTGAAGTTGCAGAACAAGCCTCTGTCTTTTCTTAGAATGCAGGTTTATTTGGAGGCCTTGGGGAGGGACAGCTGAAGAAAATGGAAAGTCTGAAACTGCTTCCAAGTCCCACCTTTATAGAACAATTTCCTAAACTTCCTACTGCCTTCAGGGGAACACTTGTGTCTGCATAATGTTAATAATACCATCTAAGAAGAAAAAACGCTCAGCAGTGCAATGAGTTGGAGAATGCCAGGGTACACAGAGTCCAACAGGTGTCTTTGGTTACTTGCTGCCTCTGCTTTTTCTTTCTTTTTAAATTGTACATGTTTCCTGAGTTATTAATAAGCTGCTGAGAAGTGTGGATCTCCAAGAAGGTCGCAGAGCACATAACACCTCCCAAACGTGGTTGTTCTCGTAACACAGTTTGCAGTCACAGCCATGACCAGTGGGGATCCACTTGCTCACAGTTCAAAGCAAGGCAAAAGCAGGCTCAAGTTTCCTTGAGGATGGAGGGTTGGGGGGCATGGACCCAGGGCAGAAAATAATGTGGAATGAGGGAGATGGTGGAGAAGTGTAAGTAGCCTGGTCAGTCTACCCTAATCCCACCTCCACCTTCAACCTCCCTCACCAAAGCTGCTGTCTCTCCAGCCCCTGAGTTCCTGTGAGTCAATAGCCCTGAGAAAGGCTGATAAATATATACACAGATATGTATGATGTACATATGTATATATATTTACCCAGGGCTAGACTCCTCCATTTCACATTCAAAACCACCTCTGAAGGAGAGAAAAAATATCCACAGCCACCCCTGCCCAAGTCCTTAGATCAGTTCTCCCTGGATGTTTTCACCAAGGCTGCCCACCCTGGCTGCTTGAAGGGCTCTGTGATGACAGCTCACCTGCAGTGATAGAAGTGTACATTGTGGTGGGGCTGTGTGATAAGACGTCACCTTCAGTGGTGGTAATGTGCATTGTGGTGGAGGCGGAGGTCATCCCTGGATCAGGCCCTGTGAACAGAGGACAAGAATCTCAGGTCAGACAGGAAGACTGTCCATGCCTAGCAGCACCTTGGCCCAAGCTGCATCCTTTGCTCAGGTGAGAACAGCTCTGTGAATGGGCCCAAGTGGACAGAAGCAGTGTGGTGCACCCACCGACTCTTAGCAGGGTGCACAGACCAGGAACCAGGTTCTGGTTGGTCACTGACTGGGATGGAGCTGTTTGAACCTAAACCACCAGGTCATTCCATGTCCATTCGAGTTCTCTGCTGTATGCCTGCACTGAGGATGGTGCCTCCACCTGGTAGATGCTCAACAGTTATCTGTAGTGTATACGAAGGCAGGGACTCTTGTTGTGTTTACGACAGAATGTTTGTGGAGTATCTGATGCTTACACCAGGTGTCTCAGTCCATTTTGTGTTGCTATAGCTGAATATTTGGGTAATTTATAAAGAAGAGAGGTTTATTTGGCTCACAGTTCTAGTGGCTGAGAAGTCCAAATTGGGCAGCTGCATCTGTTGAGGGCCTCATACTGCTCCCACTCATGGCAAAGAGCAGAAGGGGCGCAGACATTTGTAAAGAGACCACAAAGTGATACAAAAGCAAGAGAGTTTAGAAAGGTGAATTTGGTTTTATAATAACCTGCTCTCAGGTAACGAATCCAGTCTCGTGACGGAAGGAACTCCCTCCCTCCCTCAAGCAGCTATTAGTCTATGCATGAGGGATTAGCCTCGATGACCCAAATATCTCCCACCAGGTCCCACCTTCCATCACTGCCACACTGGGAATCAAATTTCAACATGAGCTTTTGCAGGGTTGAACCACATCCAAACCATAGCGCCAGGTGTTGCTTTAGCTGTCTTCTATCTACTGTATCATGCAGTCTTCACAGCCATCCTACGAGGTGCCTGGTGTTATTGGCCCATGTCACAGGAAGAACACCAAGGCTCCGAGATGTGATGTGCCCATGATCACACAGCTCATCCAGTGTCAGGTCAGGACTTAGCCAGTGCTCTTGCCTCTGGAGTGGACGTTCTCTCTTGGAGAAGCCCTTCCCGGGGCTCCTGTCTGAGGAGTCGTTCCTGAAGCCCTCCCATAGGTCTTTCCATTGACTGTCCTGTGGGAAGGACCAGTCTATGACACTATCCAAGTTACTGAATGCATTTTTTCACAGCTTAATGGCCTGGCCAAAGAGGGCTGGGATGTGTAGGACATCGGAGACCTGCATGTTTCCTAGAGCTGCTGCACGGAATGCCTTCTCTCCTCTGGGAGATGATTGTGAAGAAGGATTTACTGGGTCACAGGAATATCAGTGTTAACATAGGAAATCCCATGTTCCCATTACAATGGCTCTGCATAATAAAACAGAGAAGGATGCTTCATAATAGTCATTTCCACTCAGAAAATCACTTTACATATAGTGCTGTGAGGTCATTCTCCCCAGTGCAGCTGCCAAATGCCTCTTTCTTTCTTTCTTTCTCTCTTTCTTTTTTTCTTTCGTTCTTTCTCTCTTTCTTTCTCCTCTTTGTTTTCTTTTCTTTCCTTCTTTGTTCCTTTCTTTCTCTCTCTCTCTCTTTCCTTCCTTCCTTCCTTTCTTCCTTCCTTCCTGTCTTCCTTTCTTCTTTTCTTTCTTTCTTTCTTCTTTTCTTTCTTTTTTTTTTTTTTTCTCTACTTTCTTATAAGAAACCAGATGCTGGTGTCAGAAGTCATAGTGGGAGAGGGGAAAACAGACTTTCCGGCTAGGGGTCCACAGCAGGAAGCAGGTGGGCCAAGCTAGGGGTGTCCGGGGCCAGCAAAGAGCTTAGACGTGGGGAAGAAGATAAAACAAGGCATCGAGTCAACAAAGGCACTCAGTGAACACACCAGGAGTCAGGGCCTGGGGAGCCAGGAACCAGGCAGGGTGGAGGGTCCAGCATTCACAGTGCTTCTCAGTAGCAAGACCTGAAGCAGGAGCCATAGCAACTTCAGGTGGGTGCTGGACTTTATTATAGAGTGTGAATAAGTGCAGCCTCCAATTTAGTATCTAGCACCTAGTAGGTACTCAATAAATGTTCACTGAATGCATGAGTAAACGCATGCATATATAAATGAATGGATTTAGTGGTGGACTTCTCGGCTTTTCCAATCACCAAGCACCTCAAAGTTCAGAAAGAATAACACTTAGCTTAAGTAGGCATGGATGGTTATAGAAGCTCAAATACCCAGAACTGCCCTCAGAAATTTCCCGGGTGAAGACAGCATTTCTTAATGACAGTTTGTCCAACAGAGACAGGGTTAGAAGAGACTGTTATTTCCTCTTCCTTTAAAACAACTAATAATTGCTTACTAGGTGCCAGGTGCTGGTCTCAACATTTAATGCATTTTAACTCAGTCCTTGCAACAGTTGCAAGAACTTGCTTGGATCTTTTCCATTCTAAAACCATGAAAGCCGCAGAAAACAGGGCAGAGCTGGTTGCTCTATGTACACTATACAGGGTGAAAAAAGATGAGGCTATTAACTGTGCTTGGGACAGGTTGTGTGGTTTGTGTTTTTCAATGGCCTGATGGCTGCTCCTCACCCTACCCTGCTCCCATTCCCTCCTGGGGAGTGAGGACTGCAGCGAATCTGCAGGAGGAGCAGGACTTGGCCACACAAAGGACTGAAGTGGGAGAGGGTAACGCAGAGGATGGCAAGGTGCTGGTTATGTGTGGGTGGGGGAGCATTCACCCATCACTTCTGCTGGGACTCCAGAGGGATGGGGAAGTACAGTGTGAGGCAGCTGAGGAGGGGTCAGATCACTCAGGGCCTTGAGAGTGATGGGACAGCAATCTCATGGGGCAGGGCTGTTTTGAGTTTGGGCATTTACTTTGAAGTTGCAGAACAAGCCTCTGTCTTTTCTTAGAATGCAGGTTTATTTGGAGGCCTAGAATGCAGGTTATTTGCTGAAGAATATGTAAAGTCTGAAACTGCTCCCAAGTCCCACCTTTATAGAACAATTTCCTAAACTTCCTACTGCCTTCAGGGGAACACTTGTGTCTGCATAATGTTAATAATACCATCTAAGAAGAAAAAACACTCAGCAGTGCAATGAGTTGGAGAATGCCAGGGTACACAGAGTCCAACAGGTGTCTTTGGTTACTTGCTACCTCTGCTTTTTCTTTCTTTTTAAATTGTACATGTTTCCTGAGTTATTAATAAGCTGCTGAGAAGTGTGGATCTCAAAGAAGGTCGCAGAGCACACAGCACCTCCCAAACTTGGTTGTTTTTGAAACACAGTTTGCAGTCATAGCCATGACCCATGGGTAGCCACTTGCTCAGGGTTCAGAGCAAGGCAAAGGCAAGCTCAAGTTTTCTTGAGGATGGAGGGTTGGGGAGCATGAACCCAGGGCAGAAAATAATGTGGGACAAGGGAGGTGGTGGAGAAGTGTAAGTAGCCTGGTCAGTCTACCTCATCCCACCTCCACCTTCAACCTCCCTCACCAAAGCTGCTGTCTCTCCAGCCCCTGAGTTCCTGTGAATCAATAGCCCTGAGGAAGGCTGATAAATATATACACAGATATGTATGATGTACATATGTATATATATTTACCCAGGGCTAGACTCCTCCATTTCACATTCAAAACCACCTCTGAAGGAGAGAAAAAATGTCCACAGCCACCCCTGCCCAAGTCCTTAGATCAGTTCTCCCTGGATGTTTTCACCAAGGCTGCCCACCCTGGCTGCTTGAAGGGCTCTGTGATGACAGCTCACCTGCAGTGATAGAAGTGTACATTGTGGTGGGGCTGTGCGATGAGAGCTCACCTTCAGTGGTGGTAATGTGCATTGTGGTGGAGGCGGAGGTCATCCCTGGATCAGGCCCTGTGAACAGAGGACAAGAATCTCAGGTCAGACAGGAAGACTGTCCGTGCCTAGCAGCACCTTGGCCCAAGCTGCATCCTTTGCTCAGGTGAGAACAGCTCTGTGAATGGGCCCAAGTGGACAGAAGCAGTGTGGTGCACCCACCGACTCTTAGCAGGGTGCACAGACCAGGAACCAGGTTCTGGTTGGTCACTGACTAGGATGGAACTGTTTGAACCTGAACCAGCAGGTCACTCCAGGTCCATTCGAGTTCACTGCCATATGCCTGTACTGAGGGTGGTGCCTGCACCTGGTAGATGCTCAACGGTTTTCTGTGGTGTGTATGAAGGCAGGGACTCTTGTTGTGTTTACGACTGAATGTTTGTGGAGTATCTGATGGTTACACTAGGTGTCTCAGTCCATTTTGTGTTGCTATAGCTGACTATTTGGGTAATTTATAAAGAAGAGAGGTTTATTTGGCTCACAGTTCTAGTGGCTGAGAAGTCCAAATTGGGCAGCTGCATCTGTTGAGGGCCTCATACTGCTCCCACTCATGGCAGAAAGCAGAAGGGGAGCAGACATTTGCAAGGAGACCACAAGGTGATATAGAAAGCAAGAGAGTTTAGAAAGGTGAATTTGGTTTTATAACAACCTGCTCTCAGGTAACTAGTCCAGTCTCATGACAAAAAGAACTCCCTCCCTTCCTCAAGGGGATATTAATCTATGCATGAGGGATCTGTCCCTATGACTCACATATCTCCCACCAGGTCCCACCTCCCATCACTGCCACATTGGGAATCAGATTTCAACATGAGCTTTTGCAGGGTCGAACCACATCCAAACCATAGCACCAGGTGTTGCTTTAGCTGTCTTCTATCTACTGTATCATGCAGTCTTCACAGCCATCCTACGAGGTGCCTGGTGTTATTGGCCCATGTCACAGGAAGAACACCAAGGCTCCGAGATGTGATGTGCCCATGATCACACAGCTCATCCAGTGTCAGGTCAGGACTTAGCCAGTGCTCTTGCCTCTGGAGTGGACGTTCTCTCTTGGAGAAGCCCTTCCCGGGGCTCCTGTCTGAGGAGTCGTTCCTGAAGCCCTCCCATAGGTCTTTCCATTGACTGTCCTGTGGGAAGGACCAGTCTATGACACTATCCAAGTTACTGAATGCATTTTTTCACAGCTTAATGGCCTGGCCAAAGAGGGCTGGGATGTGTAGGACATCGGAGACCTGCATGTTTCCTAGAGCTGCTGCACGGAATGCCTTCTCTCCTCTGGGAGATGATTGTGAAGAAGGATTTACTGGGTCACAGGAATATCAGTGTTAACATAGGAAATCCCATGTTCCCATTACAATGGCTCTGCATAATAAAACAGAGAAGGATGCTTCATAATAGTCATTTCCACTCAGAAAATCACTTTACATATAGTGCTGTGAGGTCATTCTCCCCAGTGCAGCTGTCAGATGCCTCTTTCTTATAAGAAACCAGTTGCTGGTGTCAGGAGTCATAGTGAGTGAGGAGAAAACAGACTCCTGGCTAGGGGTCCACAGTAGGAAGCAGGTGGGCCAAGCTAGGGGTGTCTGGGGCCAGCAAGGAGCTTAGACATGGGGAGGAAGATAATACAAGGCATCGAGTCAGCAAAGGGACCCAGTGAACACACCAGGAGTCAGGGCCTGGGGAGCCAGGAAGCAGGCAGGGTGGAGGGTCCAGCATTCACAGTGCTTCTCAGTAGCAAGACCTGAAGCAGGACCACAGCAAGTTCAGGTGGGTGCTGGGCTTTATTACAGAGTGTGAACAAGTGCAGCCTCCAATTTAGTATGTAGTACATGGTAGGTATCAATAAATAGTTACTGAATGCATGAGTAAATGCATGCATATATAAATGAATGGATTTAGTGGTGGGGTTCTAGACTTTTCCAATCACCAAGCACCTCAAAGTTCAGAAAGAAAGAATAGGCTGGGCGCGGTGGCTGAAGCCTGTAATCCCAGCACTTTGGGAGGCCGAGACGGGCAGATCATGAGGTCAGGAGATCGAGACCATCCTGGCTAACCCAGTGAAACCCCGTCTCTACTAAAAAATACAAAAAAAACTAGCCGGGCGAGGTGGCGGCGCCTGTAGTGCCAGCTACTGGGGAGGCTGAGGCTGGAGAATGTTGTAAACCCGGGAGGCGGAGCTTGCAGTGAGCTGAGATCACGGCCACTGTACTCCAGCCTGGGCGACAGAGCGAGACTCCGTCTCAAAAAAAAAAAAAAAAAGAAAGAAAGAATAACACCTTGCTTAAGTAGACATGGATGGTTACAGAAGCTCAGATACCCAGAACTGCCCTCAGAAATTTTCCAGGTGAAGACAGCATTTCTTATGACAGTTTGTCCAACAGAATTGGGTTAGAAGAGACTGTTATTTCCTCTTCCTTTAAAACAACTAATACTTTCATACTAAGTGCCAGATTCTGCTCTTAACATTTAGTGTATTTCGACTCAGTCCTTCCAATAGTTCCATTCCATAGGAGTTATTTTTAGCCCCATTTTACAGATTTGGCAGCTGAGTCCCAGAAAAGTGTTATTTTCCCCGGCTTGTACAGCTACCTTGAGAGTCAGAAGTCAGTGATTTGAAGCCCTGGCAGCTTTGAATCAGTGTGTTTTGTCTTGCAGCGCACTGCCAAGTGGAGAGCCTTGGTAAGCTGCTTTCCATTTGGCTTGAACGACTTGGGGTGCATTTCTTGGCTTGTTGTTAGGGACCTTGTACCCACATCTGTATACTGGGAGACTATACACACTTTCAGCAGGCCGGCCAGGCTGGGGGACAGGTGGGGCCTGAGACCTCTGGGGCATTGCCACTTGGGCCTCCCAATGTGGGCTCCCTCCATGCTTATGCCCACTGAGGAGCATGGTGGGCAGGAAAGTCCCTCAGCTGGAACCACTCCCTCCAGGCCCCACGTCCTCCAAGTGTGTGGAACTTGATTTACACATGTCTCCCGATGTGACAGACTCCAGGGAAGTGGCCCTTCAGCCTGACCAGAGCTGCTGCTATAGTAGTAGATCATCGTTAGCATAGAGAGGAAGCTTGAGGCTGTCTGGGAAGGTGCAGACGCTGTGAGACAGCGGTTCTCAAAGCATAGTCTCTGGACACACAGCATCCTCTGGGAGCCTGTTAGAAATTCTCAGGCCCCAGCCCAGACCCACTGAAGAAAAACACTAGGACTGGGTCCCAGTAATTACTATAGTAGATTCTGACGCATGCTGTAGGCTGGGAAGTGCTGGTGTAAGGAGGGCTTCCGGAAGTGGTGACATCAGGCTTGGTCCTTTAAGAACAAATAGGACTTTGCTGCACAAAGCATAAAAGCATTCCAGGCAGAGAGCTCAGCATCTAAGGCAGCTCTCCACACTTCTCAGCTTTCTCCCCAGTGTCTGCTTGCCATCCACGGCTCCAAGGCTCCGGAAGCTTCTGGAGATGGCGGGGTGAGAGTCCCCCTCGGTGCACTCCCTTGCCCTGTGCTCATTCAGCTAGCATCAGTGATATCAGGTCTTTGGAGAAGGCTGGCTGAGTGAGCTCAGGTCCTGCCCAGAAAGTAGGTGGTTGTCTGCATCCAGCTTAAGGGGCCTGGGATGAAAGCCTGCCCCTTGCTGGAGCTGAGGGATACTTCTGAGGTTGGGATTAGTTTCATGCTGAGCTCAGCAACTAGGATGAGGGTGATCTGCGGGCAGCCTTGGGGGTGGGTTTATGGCAGAGTAAGGTGTTAATTACGGCTAAACTTGGGTCTGGTATCAGAAATAGACAATTCCCCAGCACAGCGATTGGACAGACATGAGAGGACTCATTTTTTGGAAAGACCCAAGCATCCTACTTTTTTTCTTCCTAGCCCTCCTCCAGGTTGCAATGTCCCCTGCTGCCCCCTGCAACACCCCTGCCAGACAGGAAGCTCCACATGTTCGGGCTTGTGTTGCTCACAACTCTATACTCAGCTTTGTACTGGGTGCCTGGCACTGAATGACAACTGCTGAATGTTTGAAAGCCTTCTGCAGCCTTCACTATGTTCTAACTAAACTGCAGCCTTCACTATGTTCATCTTTGTGGAGCTGGGAATGGTTTTTCATCTAGAGAATTTGCCATTGGCTGCAGTCATCCCTACCAACTCTCTGTGTCCTCAGAATGTCAGCTGTCTATTCTCTGGCGGAAGGCAGCCACCCCTGGAGGCAGCGGGGCACACATGCACAACCCTGAAGTGCGGGCAGTGCTCTCTGCTTCAGTTGGCAGCTTGAGTGCAGCTATTGGGGTGAAGGACCTCAGCTGCAATAGATTCTCAGGGGGCAGTGTTTTTCTGATGTGGATGGAGAGCAGGGGTCAGGTGCTAGCCCTGAGGATGGAAGTCACGCTCCTCTGTTGCCACCAAGAGCCTCTCTTCTCTTGCATTTTCAGATGACACTGTGCTAAAAAGTTATTTTTTTTTCCTGCATGGGCTGGTCTTTACATTTCCGTGCCCAACTCCCATGGCTCCCCTCCGCCATAGGCGTTGTTGAAGGAGTTCCCCTGTCTTCCACTGTCCATCTGGTCCAGCAAAGAAGGAAGAATTCAGGCACAGGGTGAGGGCTTGAAGGAGGGGAGTGAGAGTGAGGATGGCTTCAGACTAGAACCCCCAAGCGTTCTGGGAGGAGGAAGATGATCTCAGCCTCAACATCATGACAGGAAATGTAGGTTTTTCATGGGGGACTTGGAGACGTCCTACAATGACAAACCTGGTTGGTGACAGTAATGCAGCAGCAATGGCAGCGTCGACTGCTTGACAGTTGGCCAGGTGCTGTGCCAGTTACCCAGAGTGTTCAATTGGGAGGAACTTACGGGCCTGGTTAGAAAAGTCAATTTGCCAGGCCGGGTGCAATGACTCACACCTGTAATCCCAACTTTGGGAGGCTGAGGTGGGTGGAACATCTTAGGTCAGGAGTTCAAGGCCAGCCTGACCAACATGGTGAAACCCCGTCTCTACTAAAAATACAAAAATTAGTTGGGCATGGTGGTGGGTGCCTGCAATCCCAGCTACTCTGGAGGCTAAGGCAGGAGAATCACTTGAACCTGGGAGGTCGAGGTTGTAGTGAGCTGAGATCGCAACATTGCGCTCCAGGCTGGGCGACAGAGCGAGAATCCCTCTCAAAAAAAAAAAAAAAAAAAAAAAAAAAAAAAGTCAATTTACCAAGCACTCTGAAGCAGCAAGGCTTTATGCAAGTCTGATTTGGGGTTCAAGAGCCGGACAGCTATGGGGGAAGGAACAGTAACATTTGGGGGTATGGAAAGTGCTTCGCAGCTAGCACTGTGGGTTTTCTTCCTGCTCTAGATTCCTCAGCGTCCTTGCACGAGTGAAGTAGAAATCAGATGAGAGTTGAAGTACATGAGCTAACTTTTCTTTTTGGTAGGAAAGGTCAAATGCATTTACTTGCCCTTGATGGCTGGCTATTATTGCTTCCAGAAAAGATGCAGCGTACAGGCTCTAGGGTCTCAGAATTAAGTGCCCCCAAGAAACAAATGAATAGCTTATTACCCACCCATCCATTTCTCCTAGAAGCCAGTCGGTGTTGGCTGAGCAGTTAGCATTTATTCAGCCCTAGAGTTGCAGGGAAGAGGAGAACATGGTGTGTGTCCCCAGGAAGCATCTGACTTGGCTGGGGAGGTGCAAAATTCAGATTGCCCACAGTCTCTTTGTGATGAAGCATCAAAATGAGCATTGACGAGGTGCTCGGGAGACTTGGGGAGACACAACCGTGAGACTGAGCCCCAGGACCCTAGGATTCTGTGGCAGTAGGGGTGCTCATCATTGTGCTGGTTCATTCTTTCCTTCAGCAAACCTTTCGTAGCACCTCCTACACTCCAACTATATGCTCTATCATTAAGGCCAAGCTCCTGCCGTCAGGAGCACGCTGTGTAACCGACAAGGACAAAAGCATGTGGGTAAGTTGGGAAAAGGTTGCTTTCTGTTGGAGCCCACAGATCTTCAGTGTCCTCAGGAAAGGCTTCCTGGAAGAGGTGGCCCCAAGTCTGTCCTGAGATGGTGGGTGGGCAATGCCAGTGTGGTAGTGGGCATGGTGGTGGGAGACATACATGAAGGGAAGGCCGTGATGACAGAGTGGTCAGTAAGTTTCTGGGTTGGGTGGAAAGCCTTCCTGGATGCCTGATCACCATGGGCTCCAGGGACTTGCTGGGTGTAAGCTATGAGGTCTTCAATCTGCCTTCACTCTCAGGCATGGCCACCCTTCCCATCTGTGCAGAAAGCACATGTGCATTCATCTGGTCTTGCAGATGGAATACACAGGTGAGGTTGATGTGAACTTGACCTGCCTGTTCAGAACGTGTCTGAAAGTCTCAAGGTCAATATGATTGCCCTGAAGGTCCATATGGGTGACCTTACAAACAGTCCCCCAACAATCCCCAGGGCTGCCAAGGTGCTGTGCAATTTAGCTGTACTGCTTTGACACTCTATATAAGACTATCCGCAGTGCTTTCCTCCTCCTAAACCTTATCCAGTCTTATCTGTGGCTACGGTACCAAAACACCACATGGATGACAGGAATGGACCCGTGCAGGCTGCACTGCACCATCTGGATGGAAGTGTGGAGACCTGCAAGGGTGGGTGTGGAGGAGATGTGGCCTCTCTGCCCTGGAGAAGACAGTCATTCCCATGTCAGTAAATTGGGATGAAGCAGAGACTCAACACTCAGAAGGCAGAGTCAGCAAAGGACATCTGTTCCTTACGTACATCTTGGAGTCTTACTGCAGAACTTTTCGTACCTAGTCATTTGCTTTTGGGATGTGCTCCCAGGAGGGGAACTGGAAAGAAAGTGAGGCTGCCATGACTTAGAACTTGATATGTCTGGTTCCAAGGTTTTCTCTGTATAGATTTCCCTGTTATTCCCCCTGAGCCTTAAAAAAAATTTAAACAGAACGTTGCTTCAACACCATAACCAATCTGCCTCAGTTGAGCTACAATATCTAAGTAAAAGGAAAGAGTGTTTTTTCTTCATTGTGAGGCGACAATATGAAAAAGCGGAACCATTGACTCCTAAGTCCAGGATGCTGACAATAGCAGAAATCAGCAAGGCACCCTAAAGGAGGAAGAATCTGGGGATAAAAGCCTGGCTGAGAAAGGTGGAGTTACTCTTGTCACCTCACCACTGGGGAGAGGAACTTGTCAGCTGTGGATGGTGCAGCATTTGTAATTTATCAGGAAAGTGGCAAATACCTTTTTTTTTGGAGACAGAATCTCGCTTTGTCACCCAGGCTGGAGTGCAATGGCGCAACCTCCGCCCACCAGGTTCAAGTGATTCTCCCTGCCTCAGCCTCCTGAGTAGCTGGGATTACAGGTACCTGCCACCCTGTCTGTCTAATTTTTGTATTTTCAGTAGAGATGGGTTTTTCGCCATGTTGGCCAGACTGGTCTCAAACTCCTGACTTCACGTGATCCGCCCACCTTGGTCTCCCAAAGTGCTGGGATTACAGGCGTGAGCCACCTCACCTGGTCACAAATATCTTTCTTTACTCATGGCATAGATTGAAGGAAAGCAGAACCACAATTCCCCCAGCCTGACCCCCAGCGGACACACCCTGCTGGAAGATTTCTAGGGAAATCAGATTTGAAAGAGGCAGAAAGAGTGGGAAGGAGGTGATTCTAGTGGCTCTTATGTCTGGGAAGTTCCTGGGGCTCAGTCAGCATCTGGCTGCTGAAGATGGGTAGGAACTGGAGAGGGTGTCTGGGGTCAGCAGGCAACTGAAGAAGCTCAGGCTTAAGACAATGCCCAGATTGCTGAAAGGAGCTGAGACAATGTGTTCTTCCTGGAAGCAGAAAGCTGCCCTGAACAGTTGGCGGCTTCAGCACACTAGAAGGGCAGCCCCCGCCATGTAACCTCTGACTTGCCCCTGCATCTGCATCATGCTGAGGAATCTTCACAGCGGAAAGAGAACAGAGTCCTTAAGAGGGGACTGAAGGTGAGGGGAGAAGCAGGACATGCCATCTGAGAGTGAGTCAGCATCCAGGCTCGCAAGAACCCAACCCTGACAGAGATGGGGACTGGGCACAGTGGAGGACTCTGAGAATCTATTCCTTCTGCCTGTCCCCTGCCTGCCCCCATGTCTGGTGCTGGGTTTGGGGATTTGGGGCCCTTGTGCCAGGGTCTGGTCCATGCACATGCTCTTCTGCTCTATAGCTCCTGAGACTGCAGTCTTCTTGGCTTTGTTGTTGGAAAATTAAGCATGTGTTCCCAGCTGATCCACCTACTAGACCATTGCGGATTGATTTAAGGATAGCTGAGCTCCAGTGAGGCAGCAGGGAAATGCTTCTCCAAAAACAGGTGTTTAGGGCACCAAAATGGCAAAGGAAATGGCTGTGTGCAGATGTTCTGAGGAGCCAGGAAGGCCCGTGTATCCCAATCAGCATTTGCTTGACTTGCCAGCTCCAAGCTCCGCCAGAGGTGGCTGGCGTGCAGAACACCCTGGACACACCAATTTCCACCCTCAGCTCCATCCAGACACCTCCCTGAGGAGAGTGAGAGTGTGTAATCCTGCACACCATGCTCCTGGGCTCACCCATCTGCCAGGCTCAGGGGCAGGCATCTGGCCGCCCCGCTGTGAAGTCAGCACACTTGCCAGGCATGGCGCAGACAGGTGAGGGATTAGGGAGTGGCACCTCAGTGGCGACACTCATGGCCAGATCATTTTGAGGAATGCTATGTAGCTTTTCTTTTTCTTTCTTTTCCTTTCCCTTTTCCTTTCCTTTTTTTTTTTTTTTTTTTTTTTTTTTTGGCGAAGTTTTTGCTCTGTTGCCCAGGTTGGAGTGCAATGGTGCAATCTCATCTCACTGCAAACCACGGTTTCTTCACATGTAAAACCCGGTGGCACAACCATGTAGCCTCATTGTAAGCTAGTTTGTGGTACACAGTGCCTGACACAGGTCAAGCTATTTGAACATTAATGATTCTGATCGTCAATATGTCAAAATGGGATTCCTAGAAACAAGTACCTTCAATACTCTGGTACACTATTTGGCATATGTATCACCCTGAGAATCAAGCAATCCACTTCTAGGAATTGATCCTAGAGAAACAATCTGGAACAGGAACAAAAGTCTGGGCTCAGGAAAGTAGATTGCAATGCAGTCTAAAATGAAAAATTAAAGAGAGAGAACAATCTAAATGTTCCATATTTGGACATTGGTTATGTAAATTATGATACCCGCATATGACCCGGTATTATGCAGTTAGGGAAGGGGTGCACGTGAACTTAGTGACAGGAGGAAATGCTTAGGGTATGATGTTAAGTGAAGAAAACAAGACCCTCTAAATAGAAATGATGAGAAATATTCCACAAAAGTCTTAAGACGAAGGAATGAAAGGAAATACACGTCAAATGTTAAGCACTGGCTTTTACGTAGTAGATGGGTTAGGAGTGGTTTTGTTTTCTTCTAATATATGGTTGTCTGTGTTTTCCAAGTCATCTACAAAAACCATGTGTTACTTTTACAGTGAAGAAATGGGGATGAATCTTCAGAACTGGCTATTGTCTTGCAGAATCTTCAAAGTCGCCAACTAGAAGGTCTGTCAAGGTCCTTTCCCGCTGCCCTGACCTGCCTGCCTTGCTCCAGGTTCCTGCTGGGTGCCTGCACCTGCTTGGCAGTGTCTCCCGCGAGCTGGCGTCAGGCTGTTGTTGGATAGTAGGACCATGGCCACCTTCTCTGAATGGCCCTCTGAGTCTTCTGTCCACACATCCTTTGCCTAACCTGGTCAGGAGATGCTCCAAGTAGCCATTTTCATTTCCAAGAAAGACATGCATGTTGTGGAAAAGAGACAGTGCATTCAGTGACCACAGCTCCTCCCACCCTTTCCCTGGGCTGCAATTGCAGGTTGAGAAATGTGGGCTGTGGCTTCAGTCCATGGTTCACCCCCAGTCCCTTGCTTCTGCAGGTGGAAATGAAGGGAAATTCTGACCTCTCAGGGAGCAGGTCAGAGGCTGGGCATTTGGAGTCACAGCGCTGCTGGCCACAGACTTCACTTCTCGAGCTGCCTGAGTTTGTTATTGGTGTGCTACTCAGCTGTCCTTTCAAGGGTCACCAGTGTGAACAGTTTCCTAGAGACACTGGAAAGGTTCTTCTCACTTCCTACACTCATTGAGAGTCCCCTGCCAGGATTATCTGAGGGGAGGCTCTGGGTTTTCCCTTGGCTTTTCGCCTCATGGAGGGAAACCCTACACTGAAGTGTGGAGACTCAGTTTCTTCTCTTGGCCTCATCTTTCTCCATCTCCTCTGACAATTCCTGTGGCCATCTTCAACCTTTTTACCCTTATCCACATCGTTGGCTTCCTTTTCCAAGATATAATGAATCTTTCTTTCATCAACAATTTGGCTCCACCGTTTTGTTTCCATATTTGTAAAGAAATATGAGGTTTGGCTCCTGGACGCAGTGATCACTCTGAACCCCCCACTGGAGTTTTAGATGTACAGTGAGTGATTAATACTATGGTTTTGGAACCTGAGTTGCATGGGGTAGAAGTGAGGAAACACCTTAAAGAGGTAAAAATCATTCTTAGGTTACCTGACTATACAAAAACAGGCCACAGGTTGCATTTAGCCCACAGGCTGTAGTTTGCAGAACAACCTGTTCATATCATCATTAAGATGCTTTCTCTGTCTCTGCACTAACTTTTTTTTCAGATGGATTTTCACTCTTGTGGCCCAGGCTGGAGTGCAGTGGCACGATCTTGGCTCACTGCAACCTCTGCCTCCCGGATTCAAGTGATTCTCCTCCCTCAGCCTCCCGAGTAGTTGAGATCACAGGCATGTGCCACCACACCTGGCTAATTTTGTATTTTTAGAGATGGGGTTTCTCCATGTTGGTCAGGCTGGTCTCAAACACCTGACCTCAGGTGATCCACCCGCCTCGGCCTCCCAAAGCGCTGGGATTACAGGTGTCAGCCACCAGGCCCGGCTGACTCTGCACTAATTTTTGAGCTCCTAGAAGACACTGGCTGTTTTTTGTTTTTTGTTTTTTTTTTTGCTCTAGCATCTGAATGAATGAGTGATGTTGCTTAAAATATCCTCTGACATATCCTGGCTGATCCTTCTCTCATTTTTTTTTTCTTTCTCGACACACCTGCTTCTCAGATGCTGGATAAAAAACCTCCCTAAGATTCTCTAAGTTGCTCAATAGTCACTCCATAGATATACACTATGCTTCCAATGACATTAATGACTGTCATTTATTAAGTTCCTGGTGTGCAGCAGACCTTTGTATAGTCCCGGAGACACAGACGTGAAGCTGGCATCCTCTGTGTGTGAGCCTGTGTGGGCCCGTGTGTGCTCACACATGTGATCTGGGTTCAGACCAGTTGGCCTCTGTGCAGCTTGGAGTCACATTTGGGTGCCCTTCGAGGTCCCTGCTCCCCAGACAGATGCTGCGTGCTAATCTTTACCACTTCTCTGGAGGACTTAATTCATTTAAAAAATCATATAATTGCATTTTCAGCATAATTAGGTACTTAATTACATGACTAAATGTCCTCAATCGGGCTGCATGTGTAAATAATGATGATTTAGTTAGGTACGCTTTGTTATTGGGTTTCCAGAAGGCTCATCAGTTGGTGAACAGGATGTGGAAAGTGTTTTTCTCCTTCCTCCACAGGGTTTGACAGGCAGGAGCAGCAGAGCTGTGTGGGGAATGGGCAGGACCACAGGGGCGGCAGGAGGCAGGAGGGAATATTCTGCTGCCTGGAAGCTCAGTTCAAACATTCAGGAGGATTGGCTCCAAGGAGGAGGTTCGTGGCTACATCCCAAGGCAGATGGCCTACTTGCCCAGGAGATGTGCTGAGGAAGGGGAGGCCAAAGTGGCCCAGAGACAACAGGACCCACGGTTTATGGGCGCAACGGGTGGAGATGCGGTGGTGAAGAATGCTGGAAGGAAGGAAAAGTGCAGGAGCAGGATGCAGGGGGCCGCTTCTCCTCATTCCCTGGAAGCCGCCTTCTCCCCTCTAGCCAGGGAGGGCTCTGTGAGAACTCAAGGCTTCAGGAAAGGCCACTGCTTTCTCTCTACTCAGGCCAGCCAGAGGCACACTGGCTCCGTGGGATGGGGAGGGAGCCTGCAGCAGAGGGCGGTGACGTGACCAGGCTTGCAGGAGAGGATGGCTGTGAAAGTCGTGGGGAGTGTATACACTGTACATCTTAGCCATTGCCGTTGGTGATGCCGTGATTTGTCTTTTATGCCAGACTCGTATTTGAAAGCCTGTTGGAAAGACGGGGGGCATTTTCTTTCTTCTTTTTTTTTTTTTTTGTTTGAGACGGAGTCTCGATCAGTGGCCCAGGCTGAAGTGCGGTGGCGCCATCTCAGCTCATTGCAAGCTCCGCCTCCCGGGTTCCAGCGATTCTCCTGCCTCAGCCTCCTGAGTAGCTGGGACTACAGGCGCCGCCACCACGCCCGGCTAATTTTTTTGTATTTTTAATAGAGACAGGGTTTCACTGTGTTGGCGAGGATGGTCTCCATCTCCTGACCTCGTGATCCGCCCACCTTGACCTCCCAAAGTGCTGGGATTACAGGCGTGAACCGCTGCACCCAGCCAACGGGGGGCATTTTCATCTGAATACTGGGCAGCTATGTTTGGGGCGGTGGTGAAGACAAATGCACACCAACAAATGCCTCTTTCCAAAACGCATCTTAAAAGTGCTTTAAGGGTGCATCCTGATAGGTGGCATAGGGAGCATGGGTTTTGGTGCCAGAGATTTGGCAGTAAGTCCTGGTGCTCCGTGTCCCGACTCCAAGCACCCCTCCCAGACCCACGCGTGCTCATCCCTAGTGAAAGATTACAGCAGGTAACACACACAGATCACTGAGTGTGGCTATCGGGGCGTTGCACGGCACATGGGAGTTATTCTTATTGTCCTCATATATTTAACGATGAATATACACAAGAACACATACATACACACTCACATACACACAGACTCACACACAATCACAAAGACTTACACTCATATACATACACATACACACACTCAGACTCACACACGCTCACACACAGACACACACACACACACATACTCTCACACTCATACACGTACACACTCCTCTCTCACATTCTCTCACACACTCACACATTCTAACACACCCTAACATACACACTCTTTCTTACATACTCTATCACACACATTCTCACACACACACTCTCTAACACACACACTCTCACATGCACTCACACACTCATACACATACACTCTTACACATACTTTCCCACATATGCACACAGGCACACACACACGCACACACACTCACACACACACAGCCTCGGGGGACAGAAGCCTAGACTTGCTCTATGGGAAGGTATGGTGTGGGAGCCTGGCTTCAGGGGCCAGTTCCTGTGACTGGGGCAGGCAGGGAGCACTTTCTCTCCTGGAGCAGCTGGGTACCCTGAGTGCTTCCAGCTGTGCTGTGAACCCTCCTTTGTCCTCCAATCCTGTCTTCTGGGTATCAGGGCAGGAAAGGAGCTTCAGGAAGTTACCAGTTCAATTTCATTTTGCTTCTGAAACAGAGCCAGGAAGCCATCTGCCCTGGCTCAAGTGCCCATCCTGTCTTTTCTCTGTGCTTAGGGAGAAAAAGTCATCTCCCTTCACTGTCCCTGCCCCCCAACCCCTCAGCCCCATCTTCCCACTGTGTTTCTAGCAGATGAAAATCCTCTAAAATACATCTCAATCCATTACCCTGGCAAGCTCTTGCTCCATCTTCCCAGCCCCCTGTCCAGGTCTTGTGATTTATATTTGCTCAACATTAATCTTTTAAAAGCAAAGAAGCCATAAACACATACATAACTCTGCCTCCTGTCAAAAGAAATCCCATGACACAAATCAACTGCCATCTAAATTAGATGTTTCTTTCATAGAAAGTGATAAACGCGCTGGAGACTAATCAAAGAAAAGTCAACTAACTTAGACTTTGTTTCACTTTAGGATTTTGTAGGTGATATGGTTGAAGTTGGACAATCAGTTAATGTCTAATGACCAACAGGAATGCGTGAATTGGCCCAGTCCTGATGTTTGGATGCTTCCAATGTAAACAGGAGGCTTTGTTCATCATTTCTCATCAGGGTTCTTAGCACTTCAAAAGCAAGTTTGAAAGCTAACACTTAATCTTAGGAGAAGAAGGGTAAGTGCAAACACAATCTACTCTTCTGTCAGACTGGTGTGCTAATTTCCTTGATAAAGGCAAGAAGCCTTTGCTTAAGCAAACCAACTAACAGAGTGAAAGCAGTTACCCAAAAAGACATGAAGCAGCTACAGGGATGGATCTGTTTCTTCAATCAGGATTAGAGGCTCCTAGAGAAGCCAGGTTGTATGGAGGGCTCATGGCACAGCTGCAAGAAGCCAGGTTGTATAGATTTCAAAATTGTATCATTTTCAAGTATAGATGATTTCGTAATGAAACAAATGCATTAATATATTTTTTACACTTTTAATGTAACTATTTCAGAGTTGTTTTGGGAAGTATAAAAGCTGCGGTTTTAGGAGGGAATAAATGAAAGAATATAAATGGCTGAACCCAGTACATATCATTAGCTTATTTTTCTCTTCCTCATCTTATTACTTCTTCCACCATCACTACTATGGTGAATATCACTAATACAATTTTATTACTCACCTGCTTGGGTGAGGAATGGGCAATGAGGGATCCTAAAGACCAGGCTAAGAAGTCTGGGTTTTCTCGGGTAGTGACGAACAGCCACGACAGGTGAAGAGGTCATAGAGGAGGGTATTCTCTAGAGTTTTGAAGCAGGGCAGGGATGGAAAGGAGAGCCCATTGTTTAGAATAGGACTTAGAAGCTACTGAGAAAGAATCAGGATGACACAATGAGAGGCTCACAGGAGTGGATGATGGACAGAGAAAAGGGTCTGCATGTGAGGCAGGAGCTGTAGGAGAGGCTGGCGGTCTGAGAATTTGGGGTTTAGGCAGGAGTGCGAGTAGAAGCGAATGAATGGAACATCAGTGTGATGGGAGATGTAGGAGAGTTACGAATAATCATTATCCTGTGTTTCTACATGCCTAGTTATTGCATCATTTCCACAATTACAGTAAAGAATTAAAAATTAAGATGCGTCTCAGATTGCACAGTTGCATACAAAATAGATTTCTGTTCATTATGGGAGGAATCCATGAGATGGATGCAAAGGATGGGAAGGGAACAAGGGAAAGCCCCTTGGAGGATGTTTCTGATGAGGAAGGGTCCGTCCACCCTGGGCTTTGTGGCAGGGCCTGGCAGGGCTGCAGCAGGTGGGCACGCTCAGCAGGTGCCACTCACCCTGGGTGCTCAGCTCTGGCTGCACCTTGGAATCATCTGGGACCCTTTCAGAAACACACATGTTCAGGTTCTTTTCTATTACAGCTGCCAGACATAATACAAGAAGCCAGTGAAATTTGACTTTCAGATAAACAATGAAAATTTTCTGAATATAAGTATGTCCCAAGTGTTGCATGACAGCTCCACTGCGGGTCAGGCCTTTGTTTGAAGTCACCAAATGTGTTAGGGGGTTAACAGTAACAGACGCTGAGGAGAAAAGTTAACTTCTGAAGGTAAAATGTGCTGTCTCGAACAGGGTGTGTGTGTGTGGCGGGGGTGGGATTTGGAGGGATGAACCCCTCCAGCCAGAGCTCCCAGAAAAGAGCAAGGTGCTTGGGCTTTAGGCACCAGCAGACCTGGCTTCCAACCCGACCACACCACATTATACCTTAAAGGAACAAAACACTTAAAAAAAAGCTTCCATCTTCTCTGAGGCTCAGTGCTGTCACATGGGAGCAGTAGTGTCTGCCTCACAGGGAATTCTGAGCACATGCAAAATCCTGTCACGCCTGTGGGAGGCACCAGCTCCCACCACCACGTTCGGGGCCCAAAGGCCTCTCTAGTGCCCCTTTCTTCACCCGTGTCCTTGCCAAGCCTGTATCCCCTCTGGTTTCCAAACAGGTCCTATTGCCTATGGCCACCAGAAGCCTGCCTTGCTTTGGTATCTCAGAAAGTAAAGAAATCTTCTGGGTCTCACTGCTCCCATTTCTGAGAGGTTGGGGCCTGGGGACGGGTCTGAGGGAGCAGCTGGTGAGCAGCTGGCCCAGGCCCACTTTATCAGCAGCAGCCACCCAGGGCAGGCCCACTGGGTCCCCCTGCAGCCGCCTGATAAGAGGCTCAGTTCTGCTGCTTCTCCCGCTCGGAGGCTTATCAGAGGCAGGCTTGGGTGGAGGAGCCATTTCCATCAGCTTGAATAAGAGGAGGGAAAAAAGGCCCTTGGAAGAAATATTACAATACAATGCCCAGGCACACTCAGATGCAGCCACCGAGCTGCCTGCCTGTGAGACCGGGCTCTGTGTCCTGATGTTGCAGACAGGAGGCAGGTGACTCACTTTCTATTCAGAGACAGGCTTTCTTAGGACAAGGTGCCACAGGCATCCCTGCTCTGGAACCACTTGGGAGCCCTCAGGCCGCACAGGGTCCAAGCTCAGCAGAGACTCAAAGTTAAATCCAAGAGGCCGACCCTCCTAGATTGAAGAGGTGTCATTTGTCTCCTAACAGTGTGCCTGTGCCCATGTGCATGTGTGTGTGTGTGTGTGTATGTATGTGTGTACATGTGTGTGTCTCGTGGAGAGGATCTGGAGGTGCTTAAGCATGAAACCATTTGTCCGCTTAAAATTATGGTACCTAAAGCACCTGGTTGAACTGAGAAGAGGAGCTGGCGCAGTCTGCCTGCCCATGAGTCTGTGGGGGACAGAGGTTGTGGAAAACACCTGAATTCTAGTTGCAGCTCTGCCATTTGCTCTTGCTGTGGCTTTAGGACTGTTATTTCACATCTTTCCGATCTCGTTTATTTAGGAACACTCACGATACCAAGTTGTTTTAGGACCCCAGACCTTGTCTTTTAAACAAGGGCGTCATGACCCTCTCCTCCGGAAAGCACACTGGCAGCTCGCCTGGCACAGGAAGGGCTCAGTGAACGTGATCACCTTCTCCACCCCCACCCGCCACGGTCCCAGGCTGTGGGGAGGACAGAGGGATAAGAAATGTGGATGTGTTTTGGTATGCATGAGCGACTCCAAGTAGAGACAGCAGATGCCCAGGGGCCAACTTCCAAGACGTTAGGTGAAGATGAGAAGCGCGGGAATCAGGAGTCAGCCGCTTCCAGAGCAACTGGATTCTTGTCCTGGCATCGTATTACTTGAGGACAGGAGGCACACAGAAAAAGCCCTTGTGCTTGGGTTGGAGGGGCTTCGCTCACTAGACCTCCCTGGAACGTTCATTACATTAAGCAGATGAAAAGCACCTCCCAATACCCTTCTGGGTCTTAGGATCCTGACCTCGAGTGTGACTTGCCTTCTGGGTGAGTTACATTAGTCTGCACCTCTGACATGGGTGAGGCTAAGACTGAGGTGGTAGAATACTGGGTTCTAGCCTGAGCTGCGTGAGCCCAAGCTGCTCTCTCTGCCTCTCTGTTTTCAGAGAGGAGAAGGAGTCCATGTATCTGGGCTGCGCTTTCATTGTGCCAGGGAAGGGTGGGTGGGTCTGAGTGTGGTTCCTGGCCTTCCTCCCCTAGGTTAGGAGGCAGCTTGGACCTCGAAGCAGCGGGTTGAGACCTCCCTTATCCACATCCTTTCATAGTTCTGTTCTCTGTCCACTGCTGGGTCAGCCCTTCCACCCCAAGGGGAGAAGGTCACTGCTCTATGCTCTCTCCTGGGCTGATGCCTCCAGGGCTTGCACTGACCCAGAGCTGCGGGTGAGGGGCCCATGCACATCTCCCTGCTCCCTAAGGGTCCTGTGTGCTCTGTGGACTGCAGCTGCTGAGGGGACGGGGGACCCACACTCACATTCATTCCCTGCAGGGCCAGGCACCCAAAAGATACAACTGACAATTTCAGACAGGCTCTGAAAACTGGCCTCTGTGTGTGTGTGTGTGTATGTGTGTGTAAGTGTGTATGTGTGTAAGCGTGTGTATGTCTGCTGCGTGTGTGTATGTGTGTAAGTGTATATGTATGTGTGTGCATGTGTGTAAGCATGTGTGTTTGTGTATGTGTGTAAGCATGTATGTGCGTGTGTATGTAAGTGTACATGTACATATGTGTTTGTATGTGTAAGCGTGTATGTGTGTAACCACACGTGTGCGTGTGTAAGCATGTATGTGTGTATGTATGTGCATGTGTGTGAGCATGTATGTGTATGTGTGTAAGCATGTATGTGTGTATAAGTGTGTATGTCTGTGTGTAAGTGTGCGTGTATGTGTGTGTATGTGTAAGCGTGTATGTGTGTGTGCGTGTGTGTGTGTGCACGCACAGATGCATGTGCAAATTGGGCACTATGTGAACCCCCCATTTCAGGGACTGCAGGAGGGCTCACTATCCTCTTCCTCCTTCCCAGCTCCCACCTCATGTCATAGGTTGCCCAGGCCTTCCTCTCAGTCCCTTGTGAGAGCTAAGGTGAGAGGCAGAAGGGCACCTCTTCAGAGTCAGGAGACTTCTGGAGGGGGCTTGAAGGCTCCAAGACTTAGAGGGGATGGTGGACTCCTGGATGCTGTAACAGGTGCCAGGAGGTGGTCCCCTCATCTCTCGGTCACCTCACCTGTCTACCTGCATCTCTCAGTTACCTTTTCCCTCCTTCCTCCCCCAGCCACCTGGCCCTGGGTATGTCTTGGTCAGACCAGGCCTGCAGCTGCCTCAGGACCCTTGTACTTGCTGTGCTCTCTGCCTGTCATGCCTGTCTCAGATGACCCCATGTCTGGATCACACACTTTCTTCAGGGCTTTCTCAAACATCGCCACCCTTAGTGAAGCCTTCCATGGCCACCCTATAAGATGGCACCCCTCACCCCTCACCTTCCATCTCCCTTCCCAGCTTCACTGTCCACTCAGCCCTTAGTGCCATCTGATGTACTGAACATTCGACCCATGCATCCACCCCACCAGAGCATGAGCTCCTCATGGGATTCTGCCGGTTTGTTCACTGTCTTATTCCCAGGGCTTTGGCCGGGGCCTGACACACGGCTGGTGCTCAGTGACCATTTGCAGCATGTGAGCTCCCAGGCCACAGGTGTGCTGGGGCAGTTGGCAGAAGTGTGGACTCCAGGGGACCACAGCTGAGCTCAGGAGCCACCAGGTTATAACTGGATGAATGTGGACACACATCAGCCCTCGAGGCTCCATCTCCAAATCTGAATGATGGACTCCTAGTAGGGAGAGGTTTCAATGAGGAAGCACGCAAGTGCACAGCTGACACCTAGCCCATGCGTGGAGAGGTTGCTCCCCTGTGCCTGTGCTTGCGATAATGTGCTGTTTTCTGAACTCGGGTGTTAGCCGGTTGTCCCTAGCTGTGGGGCTCAGAGAAGCCTGCCTTGCACGCTTGCACCTGCTCTGGCTCTCCCTCCTGCACCTGCCCAGTGAGGTGGGGATTTTCTGCAGCGCAGATGCAAAGCCCCAAGTGCCTGTATTTCCAGAGGAGGTAGGAGGAGGGCAGGAGAGAGGGGAAGACTATGAGAGTCCCTCCTGCCTGCTGGCAGCCTGGTCAAAATTTACTATAATTTCCTATTAGCTAGCTAGACATAGTCTCAGCATGTTGAATTAAAATCTTGTGCTTGAAGAGACAAGTTGTCAGTGATCAATGCTGACTGCCGAGGATGCTCTAACTCTGGAGAATGAATTGGTAAAGACAAGTTGCAGGGCTACACAGCAGGAAGAACAGTGCTAATGTCCAGAGCTCACTACGTGCGCAGTGTTGCCTGGAGACCTTTGTCCCTGGTCATGGTCCTGTGCTGCGAGTGGGTGCTCCGGGCTGTGCCCCATCCTCAGGGAACTGGTGCTCTTCTCGTGGGCCCAGGTGAGTGGGCCCCGGCCTGAGTGGGCCTCCCTGGCTGCTGCCTGCTCCGTAACCTTGGGGTGGATTTTTCTTCCATGGTTTCCTATCCATTCATGGGGTTGAGGTGCAATAGGGTCAGATGGGCCCAGGCCTAGAAGTTGTGCCATCAGAGAGTCTCTTGTTGGTTAAAGTCAGGAGTCTATAAAAGGCTGGACAGTGAATAGTTTAGGCTTGGGGGCTACCGGTCTCCATGGCAAAGATTCAATGCTGCTATTGTAGCAGGGAAGCAGTGCATGACACTCCATAAATGATGGGTGCTGTTGTACCCCAAGAAAGCTTCATGTGTGCAAACAGGGGGCAGCTGGATTTGGCAGTGGGTCTCAGTTTGCAGCCCTCCTGTTTAAGTCTCCCTGTCTCTGAGTCTCTCTGATTTCTCGCTGGTTAACATTTACTGAGTGTGTGCCCCGTGCTAGGCCTGGGCCTTCATCCACAGCCTCTCATGCAAGGTGCCTGTGGGAACTAAGCCACCAAGAGGCTGAGCTGTGCCTGTAGTTCAGACTGGTCCTCTCGAGGCCTGTGACCCATGCGATATCTTGCTTCTTGTCAGAGCGCAGGCACATCCCTGCTGCCTCAGCCCCTTCTAGGGATTACAGAAGTGCCTGTGAGGACACAGGCATTGCTGGGGAAGCAGAGACCAAAGGGGATGAAACCAGTACCGCAAGGCCACCCTCACTGGCTCATGGCAGGGCCAAGACAGCAATGGGGAGGTGAGGTGGGTGGCTCTGCTGGGCTCCTTGTGCCCCTCTGAGTGCACTGGTTGGCGAGGCGCTGCACAGTGAGACTTCTCCAGGCAATGCTGAGCCCCGGGGTGGAATGGGGGTGTCCCAGAAGGGCCCCATGCGAGTGAGTCCTGGCTAAACTCAGGGCTTGGTCCAGGGAGGCTGGAGCAGCTCTGGCCAGTGGCATGCTGCAGCACAAGACTCCCTGAGTGGGAACTGTGGTCTCAGAAGGAAACATCAAGAACTGGACAGAGAGAACCTGTTCCTCCTTGGGGAGGGCCTCACATGCAGGGAATTCAAAGGAGAACCGTCTTTGAGAACCACTGGGGCTCTCGGGGCAGGAGGCAGGGCAGTGGGAGGCCAGTCTTTTATCCTTTCATCCACCAGACAGTTCAGCCTCTGTTCCCACAGCCCTGGGTCGAGGAAGACGAGATGTGGCCAGAAACTCAGATAATTGTGCCTCTGAGATGTTGCAACCTCAGAGAAGGCTTTTACCAAAGCACCACCCTGGAAACAGAGGGGAAAAGGACCATGAAGAGAGTTAGGCAGAGGACAAAAGCCTCCAGGAAATAATCAGAATAAGGCTCAGAAGTGCCCATGAGCAGGAAACACTAGCTTATCGGAACTTGGAAGGAATACCGTGGGTTTCATCCGCCTGTGACCGCCACGTCCTGAAAGAGGCATTTTGACTTCCTCTAGCATTGTTGGTTTTCTCAGTGAGTGACAAGCTTCATTTCACTCAAATAAATTGTTTAAAAATAGCCTGTCCCAAAAGGGTTTTTCAACCGCTCCAGGATTCTGAAATAAGAAATGACCCAGGGCGAATTACCAAAGCCTGATATAAATAAATGTACTCGACAGCCTGCTTGAACCAACTTTCTCTCACTCCTCCTGGGAAGGGATACTCTGTTCTTCCTTGAAACTCCCCAGTTTCTGCACATATGAGGGGTGGTGCTGTGCAGGGGTTAAGAGATAGCCTAGGGCTTGGAACCTCTGGGCTTGAATCGCAACCCTGACACTCACAGACATGTCCTGTACCCTGAGGATGGGGCATAGCCCGGAGCACCCACTCGCAGCACAGGAGCATGACCAGGGACAAAGGTCTCCAGGCAACACTGCGCACGTAGTGAGCTCTGGACATTAGCACTGTTCTTCCTGCTGTGTAGCCCTGCAACTTGTCTTTACCAATTCATTCTCCAGAGTTAGAGCATCCTCGGCAGTCAGCATTGATCACTGACAACTTGTCTCTTCAAGCACAAGATTTTAATTCAACAAGCTGAGACTATGTCTAGCTAGGTCAAAATTTACTATAATTTCCTATTAGCTAGAAAAGCACCCATTTATGTGGGGGGAATTATACTCCTTGAAGTTATTCTCTAAACAGCTAGGTAGCTATTTAGCCATTTCAGCAACTAATTACAGTAAGTCATAGGCAATTCGATCTGAAACCTGAATTCGTGTGATAAGAAATTTCTTACCAGGAAGACTGGATGCTTTTTATTCCTGTCGTGATGTGAACCTTGGTGCCCCAAGAAGCCCGGCGGTGGTTTGAGGGCAGCCATCTCATGTCACACCTTTGTCCCCTCTCAACTCTGAGGACTGATGGTAGGGGAAACCCACCGTTTCCTAGGAGTTTCCCACGGTGGTGGAACCAGGGATGTATAAAGGGATTAGTAATTACTTGTGGACGAATTGCTCTCGCAATCAAATTTTGTATCCAGTCTCTTTTTTAACATTTCAGATTTTCTTTCTGGAGTTTGAGCGTACAGCTTCTGAAGTTTGAGAAGCATTTTTCTCATGGAATTAATTGGTCAAGTGATAAACAGCTGTGTGTGCGCTGTAGTGGGCTGCAGGCAAATATTTAACCACAATGAGAGCATTTTACAACTGCATGGGGTAGAGATGTCTACTATGGAGGGATCATCTGAGATCCAGGCCTCAAAGTGTCCCCCTTGAGAGCAAATAGTGGCTGAGCATCAGTTAACTGCTCTGGCTCTGGAAAGCACCAGGCAGGTGACTTCAAACTTGTCTCGGGAGTGAGCCATCACAAGGGGCCCTCGGGGTGTGGTCACCAGGCCTTACTCCTTACTCAGCTGGGTCAGATGGACTTTTATCTCTTATGTATTTCTAGACTTCATGTAAGAATTAATTTAATTTAATTTTATTTTATTTTTATTTATTTATTTATTTTTTTTTTGAGAGGGAGTCTCGCTCTGTCGCCCAGACTGGAGTGCAGTGGCCAGATCTCGGCTCACTGCAAGCTCCGCCTCCCGGGTTCACGCCATTCTCCTGCCTCAGCCTCCCAAGTAGCTGGGACTACAGGCGCCCGCCACCTCGCCCGGCTAGTTTTTTGTATTTTTAGTAGAGACGGGGTTTCACCGTGTTAGCCAGGATGGTCTCGATCTCCTGATCTCGTGATCCACCCGTCTCGGCCTCCCAAAGTGCTGGGATTACAGGCTTGAGCCACCGCACCCGGCCAAGAATTAATTTTATAAAATTACCACTGCTGCAAAAAAAAGTCAAAAACAAAAATATTGCAATAGAGATTTGTAGTTGTGGCACTCTTTTGTGTGTGTGTGACTTTTAGGGTGGGGATCCCAGGCAAGGAGCCCCTTCTTTTGAAAGTTCTTTGAGGTGAAGGCCACTTCCTCTCACAGCAGCCTGGCACTGCTCTGCGACCTGTGCCTGAGCCAGGTGCAGCAAGCAGTCTGCTGGGGCTTGTGTCTCTAACCAGCATTTTGACTTGCTCTGTTTTCTGACGCTCCTGGATCTCCCCTTCCTAACTAGGCTGAAGCCCCTTTGAAGATACGGTCTTTGTCCCTGTATGTCTCCTGTGCGGCACCCTGCACACAGTAGGGACTCCCTGGATTAAAATCAAATGCCTCAGATTGGACTGGGATGATCTGAACGGTGGGGCTCGGGACTGGATTCACTATAAGTGGATGAAGAGCTCAAGGCTCGGGGCTCAGGTCACCTGCTATACCAGAGGCCCCTGCAGACTTGGAACTTAGAGGACTCCACAGGCCAGGTGCGGCGGTTCAAGCCTGTAATCCCAGCACCTTGGGAGGCCAAGGTGGGCAGATCACCTGAGGTCGGGAGTTTGTGACCAGCCTGACCAACGCGGAGAAACCCCGTCTCTACTAAAAATATAAAATGAGCCAGGCGTGGTGGCACCTGCCTGTAATCCCAGCTACTCAGGAGGCTGAGGCAGGAGAATCCCTTGAACCTAGGAGGCGGAGGTTGTGGTGAGCCGAGATCATGCCATTGCACTCCAGCATGGGCAACAAGAGCGAGACTCTGTCTCAAAAAAAGAAAAGAAAGAAAAGAAAGGACTCCGGATCATGTGATAGACAATGCATGTAGGAGTCATATCTGGAAACTGACCCAAATATTTAACTACTGGGGTATGATTGGGGAAGGTTGTTTCTGTTTTCTTTACTGATAGACTCAGGAGGAGAATCAGAATTCATCGCAGGAGGGTATGGGAGACTTAGTGCTGAACCTAAACCAAAAATAAGCAAAACAGCCTTGCTGAATTCTCTAAATCCATGTATCTCTAAATCCTCTGTCTGCTAGTTGGGGTCTGATGGCTACAATGACCTTGAGTGACAAGCAGACAGAAGAAGCTATGAGGAGATAGTCTACGTGGCAGATGCTCTGCACTGAGCAAAGAAATGGGAACAGAGTCCTAAAAATAGTGGAGTAGAAAAAGTTTCAAAAGCATGGAGCACCTCACACCCAAGGCCAAAAGATGCTGTAGGCAGCAGTTCTTACATTTGTTTCTAGTTATCTTTGGGAGGTCAGTAGGATCCATGCACCAAATCCCTGTCGGCCCTGTCCCAAACTGGGTCTGCCTTAGGTCTGGGGCTGATACCTGCCTGCTGCTAAGAAATGCGAGGAGGTAGTGTGTAGGAAGAAATGTGTGTGTGCTTGTGTGTGTGTAGGGAGGGAGGGGACAGGGGGCAGGAGAATGGAAGGCCAGCATCACAGTTTCTTACTTCCAATGACTCTTCAGCCTCAGACCCTCCCACTTAAGAATGATGAATGAGTTTCTGTGGCCTGAACAGTATACTCACAAAAGAGTCAGGGACCAGGGACTGGTCCAGTCTGGCTCCCTCTATTGCAACCTGGTTGTGTAAATTCAGCCAAATCACTCAACTTTCCTGAGATCTGCTTTATTTACCTGCGAAAGAGGGAGACTAGTATGAAGAGAGGAAACAGATTTGAAAGTGCCTAGCAAAGTGTAACAGAAATTGCAGTCATGCAGTGACAATGGTCCTCCGGCTGGCTTGTTGTATTTTAACACAGAACAAAGTTGCCAGCCCAGGGGTGGTTCTGTGGTGGAGGCATTCCAGGAATTGGCCAAGAGTTGGTGGGGACACTGTTCTCTCCCAGTGCCCCTGTAGTGACCTTGGGAGGCAGCTGCCCACTGCTTCCCCGGGGGAAGAGTGGGTCGGCCTGGGCTGGCAGGACAGTCACAACCCAGCTCTTGTGTACCACTCTGAGCACGGCATTCGCAGCTGCTAGGCCACAGGTGGATGCCTGCGGAGGACGGCAGAGGGAACACAAGTGGTTCTGGGTGTAGGGGGAGCAAAGAAAGGCCTTTTCTTCAGAGACCGGGAGAGTGACCTCAGGGCTGTAAGGAGCTGAGCAGAAGGGCAAGGGCTCATGGGCAGCCCCTCCCAGCAGGGCAGGCTGCAGAGGCCTAGAGCTGGAGAAGGACACACCTGGCTTCCAGGAGAGAGCATGTCAATGATGCACAGGGAAGCACTGGGGAAATCACCTCTTTGAACCTCACTTTGTATCTTCCTAAACTGGAATTAATAATATCTGCATCTGTGCCATGCCTTCAGCATTAAAGGAGGCACTGTGTATGTCCTCAGTAGGTGTGGAGCAGGGCAGGGTGGGCACTTGCCAGGGTGTACACAGCCCCAGGTACCTGTGCTGAGTCTGCTGTAGTGCTTTGCCCTGCGTTGGCATCCCTTGGGCCCCCATCTGAGGTGATCAATGCACTCAGAGGCTCTCCAGGGCTCCCTTCTGGACCCCTCACAGGGTGGCCTCTTTACACTGACGTCCTCCAGCCTTATCTGTGCCTTGATCTCCCTCTGAGCTGCAACTGGGTGATCACCTATCTGTCCCATGCATCAGTGGTTCCCCCTTACCTATGGGGGATGCTTTCCAAGAACCCCAGTGGATGCCTGAAACCAGATATACCACCGAACCTTACATACATGATAGTTTTCCTATGTGCGAATAAGTATGATAAAGTTTATTTTATAAATTGGACACAGTAAGATATTAACAACAATAATGAATAATGAAGTAAAACAATTGTAACAATATGCTGTATACAAGTTATATGAACTAGTCTCTTTCTCTCTCTCTGTTTCGAAGTATCTTACTGTACTGTACCTCAGGTAACTGAAAGCTCAGATCAGGGCAAGAGACTGTATCTCAAAGTCACTCTCTTCCCCAGAGAGATTCTTCCTACATCCTTCCTCTTGATCTTGTTCCTACAATTCTACAATGAACATGAATTCCTTCTGCAAAATGAAATAGGGCAAAGACAACTTATTTTTAAACTTGTAAGTGAAGAGTAGCCTAATCTTCTGACTTAGAAGGACACAAGAGTAAGAGAAAGATAGAGATAGAGAAAGAAAGAGAGAGAGAGAGAGAGAGAGAGAGAGACAGCAAGTAGTGCATCCCCTGAGCCTCCCTAGCATCTGCTCCAGCTGTGTTCGTGAAGTCCCACAGGGAGAGGTAGAGGCTGACCCTGCAGCTGTCCAGCCCAGGGAGCCCTGCGTTGACAGACAGCACTGCTAGGGAACCAGGACTGCCAGTGCAGAGGAGATCAGAGCCCCAGGAGCCAGGGGCAGATTCAGGCAGGGAGAGCAGAGGCAGTGGGCTCCGGCCCCTCAGCCTCTAACGGGTAGAACTCAGGTCACAGGTGACTTCCACGGGCCAAGGTGCTTTACTTTATGGGTCCCTTCTCCTCCCAAATATGAGAAATCATATTTCATGGCTGCATTGGTATAAAGGCAAACGTACTATTTGATCTTAAAGGTTCATTTCCTTCCTTCTGATTTTAAAGAAGCTCTAACACTGTTGTGGGCCTCTGGAAGCCTTGTGGGCTCTGAGCACTGCGTCCGGGGGTCAGGCCCTGGCTGAGCCTTCCAGAGACCCTGCGTGTAGAGGGGGAAGAGTAGGGGGTTTGAGGGGCTAGCAGGTTCTCTGAAGTCACACCTACTTGCCAGTTTCGGTATCATCACATGCAAACTGGAGATAAAAATACCTCCCCGGGGCTGCCAGAGGGCTAAGTGAGATGGCGTCTGTGGAATGGAGCCTCATGTCTACTCTCTGAGGCAGGGCTACAGTCGCCAGAGGAGGAAGATGGCTCAGGATAGTGTAGAGAATCAGTGAAAAAGAAAAAAAAAAAAAGACTATGAAAATTTTTTAAAAAGGGAATACTCAGGATTTTCAGCCATAACTGAAATTAATTTCACTAAAATGAGAAGTTTTGCAGAAGTTGAATGAAGGGGATACATATGACAAGTCCATCCAGAGCATGATCAAGCAAGGCCTGGCTCCCCTCCCAGGAGTTTGAGGCCTGGAAAGGCTGGAAAAGGCTGAGAAGGCGCTTTCTCCAGAGAGAGACGGAGAGAGAGAGACAGAGACAGAGACAGAGAGAGACAGAGAGAGAGAGAGAGACAGACACAGAGAGACAGAGACAGAGAGAGAGATAGAGAGAGACAGAAAGAGAGAGAGACAGAGAGACAGAGACAGAGAGAGAGACAGAGAGAGACAGAGACAGAGAGAGAGACAGAGACAGACAGAGACAGAGAGAGAGACAGAGAGAGAGACAGAGAAGCCAGAACCTTAGAGAGACCCAGCTCCAAGCCTGTTCAAAGGGCAGCATGAAGGAAAAAGGAGAAATGACTGCCAAAAGAAGACACTGAAAGGTAGAACGCATGAGGGCCAGGTGAGCTGCGGGAAGGAGGGCCCCTTCACCCTGAGCGGAGGGGGCACTGGCAGGCAGGGGAGAGGTTGGGGCCTGAGCTAAGAGGAGCTTAGAGTGCACCAGGGTCAGGGCCTCACCGAGGGCAGGGAGAGGGTGCAGTAAATGCTGGGGTCCAGGGCCCTCTCTGCAGAACCTGCTTGCCTACACGGATGGACCTTCACATCCCTCTATCCATCTGCTGACTCATTCCCTCATTCCTTCACTCATAGGGTGCTTTCAAAGAGCCTACTCTTCTCCATGGAGAACCAGACGGTCCAGGTATGAGAGGCTGAGGGACTGGTGCCCAGATGATATGGGGGTGAAGATGACCTCTCTCCAGGGTGATGTGAGGAAATGGAGCTCCGGAAGGTAAGAGGCTTGCTCCCTGTCACACAGCTGGTGTGTGTGTGTGGCCAAGAGCAGGGCCTGCGTGTGTTTTCTGGGCTTTCTCCACCACAGTGCTGGCTTTTGGATAAAAACACGAAGGAGGACAGGTGCAGTGGTTCACGCCTGTAATCCCAGCACTTTGGGAGGCTAAGGCGGGCAGATCAGGAGGTCAGGAGATCGAGACAATCCTGGCCAACAAGGTGAAACCCCATCTCTACTAAAAATACAAAAATTAGATGGGCGTGGTGGCAGGCGCCTGTAATCCCAGCTACTCGGGAGGCTGAGACAGGAGAATTGCTTGAACCAGGGAGTCGGAGGTTGCAATGAGCCAAGATCGCGCCACTGCACTGCAGCCTGGTGACAGGACAAGATTCCATCTCAAAAGAAAAACAAAAACAATAAAAACTACGAAGGAGCAGCATCCGGAGTGAGAGGGCCTTGCCCTGGTCTCTGTGGGACCACGCAGATGCAGATGGTCCCCTGTCATTGGGTGTGATTTTCAGTGGCAAAGGGGCAAACAGAGAGGAGTCTGGGAAGCAAGGAGGGAGCAGGGCAGCGGGGAGGAAGCTGGCGTTTAAGCACACATGCAAGCACTCAGTGAGCGGAAGCAATGAAGCACAATTGTAAGCACATACCAGGCACTACACTAGGATGTTTATCTATGAGAATACACTGAATCCTCCGAACAAAGCCCTGAGGTAGAGACTATTATTAGCTCCGTTGACAGGTTCAGGACTAGCTATAGAATTTGCAGAGCCCAGTGCAAAATAAAAACGTGAGGCCCCCGGTTTGAAAGGGAAGAATTTGAAGATGGCAGTGGCAGAGCGTTAAACCAAGGAAGTGCAGGACCCTGGTGGGCGGGTCCCATCCCCGTGTAGCCATCCCTGTCCCAGACTATGGACCAGCAACTTGTCCCAGGTCACAGCCGGTTCATAGTGGATCCAGACCCAAAACCTCATCCTCAGATTTCAAGGCTAACCCTTTATCACTAGCAAATTGACACAAAGTCTATTTGAACTAAAGGTTTAAAAAAAAAAATACAGAAGGGGAACCTGAACTTGAAACTCCGAACATTGCTGAGGCCTGTGTATAGGTTTTAGCAAGAGCATTGGAGAGTTTCTTGAGTGAAAGTGGATTTCACATCCAGTGGGCCCCTGCTGCCCGGTGAACACAGGAGAAGGGCTCGGCTGGGCCCCACATCGGAGGCATCATTGTTTTATCAGGTTTTGATCTGGAAACCCATAATTTCCCCCCTTTTAAGACTCTGCTGAGAATCCATGTGCCCATCAGCTGCTGACAAAATGTGAAGATTCTCCATTCCAGAGTTCAAGGAGAAAGAGTGGCAGTGCTGGGCTGGGTCAGCTGGAGACTCTGTGCTTGAGCCCCTCGTAAAAATGCCCACTATGTGTGGGAGCAGCGGGTGTGAGGTGCCCTGGCAGTGGCTCTCCGTGAGGATGTGTCAGTCAAGACCATCATGTGCAGAGTGCAGATAAACAGTGCCATCAGGGTGTGCCAGGGATGCAGGGAGATAACCAAGGCCACCCTGTCCAGGGCTGGCTCTACATGCTCCAAAACAGTGCTTCCTCCTCTGAGCCCTGGAAAGGGTCAGTGTTGTGCCTGCTGGGCCCCAAGTAGTGTGTGACCACAGTGTTTTGGCAATAAGAGAAGGAGCATCTGGTAGGCTGGGCGCAGTGGCTCATGCCTATAATCCCAGCACTTTGGGAGGCCAAGGCGGGTGGATCACCTGAGGTCAGGAGTTCGAGACCAGCCTGACCAACATGAAGAAACCCTGTCTATACTAACGATACAAAATTAGCCAGGCGTGGTGGCGCATGCCTGTAATCCCAGCTACTCGGGAGGCGGAGGCAGGAGAATTGCATGAAACCAGGAGATGGAGGTTGCGGTGAGATTGCATCATTGCACTCCAGCCTGGGCAACAAGAGCAAAGCTCTATCTCAAAAAAAAAGAAAAGAAAAGAGAAGGTACATCTGGCTTTCACATGCGTAAGTGGAAGCAAGAGAGACTAGGATGCAATTCCATAGATAGTTCTGAAGGAGGGGTGGTGACACCAGCAGAACAGGGGAGGGAGCAGGGACCACACAGCCAGGCAGGTCAGCGGCAAACCTTGCTCTGCCCCCATCTGCAGCTGGGGGACGCCAGGCGAGGCAGGCACCCCTCACCAAGCCCAGTGCTCACTTGTGAAGGGGTGAGAACTGCACAGGCTCTCCAGGGGCTGGAGAAGTCATGCCAGGACCCGCCTGACCCTCGCCTTGCCCAAGAAGGAACCCAGTGTCGGTGGGCCAGGCTCTGCCTGCACATGGGAAACCGGCTCATGCCAGTTTCTGCCATCGGTTGAGATTTTGTATAGGAACATTGTTCTGGAAGAATGTAGAAAAATGAAAATGTATAGTAACTAAGGACAGGAGCCGGCATTCTCTCAGAAGTTCAGATTATGTAAGGATTTGAAGAAAGCCCCAGGCCAAGATGAGAGGGGAGGTGGGGAGGGGGAGGGAGTGGATATGAAAATGAACCCCAGCTGGGTGAGAAGGTGGAAGGACTAGGTGGGATTCCTGGGGCCCAGCAACTGTGCCTTTAGAATCTATTTGGGGTTGACTTCAATTTAGTATTTACTGGCCTCCAAGTCCATGCCAAGTTCTACACCAGGAATTCCTGAGTGAGGGCTTTTTAAAGGCTCTTTTGGTATTGGAATGGTGGCAGTCCTGGGAGCGGGGACCTTGGGTCATCCCTGCAATCATCCACCTGCCTCAAAGTGGCTCAGCAAACACCTCTCTATGACAGGCCCTGAGTGGGGGACAGGCAGGGTCACAGAGCCCCTGGGGAGGTCAGAATTCTGAGAAGTGGGCAGACGCAGGAATCTTTCAGGGCTTCAAACTGTGCCCACGGCCATGATGGGTGGTTTTCTAGGCTTGGGAAACTGGGTCCTAGCACACCAGCAGGTGAGTGTGCACCGGGCCCGCAGTGTGTTGAGGGGCCTAACCTGAGCAGTTGTAAGGGGTGCGACTGGAAAGGCAGCAGGCCTGGGACAGTGCGTGAGGGAGGGCTCGAAGGCCACCCTGAGCCAGCTGCTAAGGCGGGCAAGGGCAGCAGCAGCCCAGCGCAGGCCAGGCCTGACCACAGAAAGCAGAGCATGGGCACAACGGTGGATTGGGGTGGGACACAGACCCGGCTGAAGAGCTGGGGGTGGCCGGCAGGTCCTGAGTGTCTGTGCATGCAGTTCCTCGGTGTGCAGATCCACAGCAGCATGCCCTGCCTGGCGCATACAAGCTGCGGGCCCACATACCCTGCAACTCTCCCCTTGCGTTGGCCTCAGTTGCCTGTGGGATCTGGCAACTGTGTTTCACCCGAAAATCTCTACAAAAAATACAAAAATTAGCTGGGTGTGGTGGTGCATGCCTGTAGTCCCAGCTACTTGGGGGTTGAGGCAGACAATCTCTTCAACGCAGGTGGTGGAGGGTGCAATGATCTGAGATCGCACCACTGCAGTCCAGCCTGAATGACAGAGCACGAGCCTCTGTCTCAAAAAAAAAGAAAAAACAAAAGGAAAGGAAAGAAAAATGCCTATCATAGCAGGTGTGCAGGGGAGACCCATGCAAGGCCCTTACCAGGGCTTGGCATCTAAGTTTGTTGTTATTTTATCAAAAGCTAAAAGCAACAGTTGTCTGGAGGGTGACTCCCGAAATTACCAGCATCCTCAGGCCAGGTTTGCGCCCATAAATTCCTTTTTCCGCTAACAAAAGCCACCGCCCAAGCCTCGGCCACTGGGCACAGGTCCAGGCCCTCCTGCTGTTGCTCATCAGGTGACTCTGGGGAAGTGGCTGTTATTCCCACTCGCAGATGGGAAAACTGAGGTGCTGAGGTATTTCCTGTCTCTCCCAAAGCTGGTGAGCATTGGAGGGCAGTCAAACCCAGGGCTGACTCCACAGCACGGATGTTGCTCTGGCCTCTGCTCTGCCTCTTACTCATCATGTGATGAGGACATGTCACTTCTGGGGCACGTTTCCTCACGGGGGTGGGGTGCTGACAGGAAATGGACAAAGGCATCAACCGACACTTCCCAGAAAAGTAATGCAGCCTCTTATGGAAGTAAGAAAACATACTCAGTCTCACTTAGTTACAGAGGCTCATTCCAAAGTGACAGCATTTTTTTTTTAACCCCTCAGTTTGGCTAAGATAAAAAAGTGCAGTATGAGTAAGGATGCAGGGAAATAGTGAAATAGTGACTTTCACAGGCTATTTGTGAGCATGAGAAACCAGTGTGAACTTTAGGAGGGTAGTTTCTTAAGATCTAGTAACATTTTAAATGGATACATACTTTGTCCCAGAAACCAAATGCTGAGAATTTACCCTAACAGTTTACAGACACAAGCACGTAAAATCCTCCTTACGCATTGTCACAGGAGTACTGTATGCGGTTTAAAAAATTAAATGAAGTCTGCATACAGCCTAAATGCCCATCAGCAGAGGAACTGGTTAAAGAAAACAACAAGGTATAACCTTTAAGAGATATTCTGATAGAAAAAACCAAGATGACATAAAATATATAAACTTTTTATTATGTAAAATAAGAAATATTTGTATCAGCAAATTTACTTATAGAAGGATTATCCTCAATAAATAAAGTAATTGCCACTGAGGTAGGGAGAAGGTGTCTTTCTCCTGTTTTTAACCCTTCATTCACTGTTAACTGTTTGGTTTTGTATTTAGAGAGTGCTGTTGGCCCACTGTGTGTGCTCAGTTACTGGAAGATGTTTTGGCTGCGGCCCCAGACAGGCACTTGAGGCATAGATGTATATACAGGTCTGCCACCCGAAGAGGCAAACTGACTTGGCTTGGCCCAGCCTCTCACCCCTGTGGAAGGGACCTCTTCCTACTCCTTGCAGACGGGTTCACTTGTTCTCACCACAAGCGCAGAATGCCTTGTACTTCCCACCCCTTTGCTCCCCAGGGAGTTCTGCAAGTCCCCAGAAATACTTGCCCAACCACTGGCACCCTTAGAAAGGTCCAGCTGCTGACCACCAGCACCCTGCGACTCCCAGTGCCCATGACATCTGGAGGAACTGAGCAATGGCTGAGGTGGAATTTCACTTGGCACTTAATGCAATCCTCTGCTTCTGCCAGAGTCGGTGTATTCTATATAAAGCTGCCAAACCTGGCCGTCTTCTCACTGAGCCTTGACCCCTTCCATCCAAGGGCAAGGCCACGGATCGCTGTGCATGACTCCCGCGCAGTAAATGTGGCATTGGGACCTAGCCCAGCTGAGCTGAGCAAAGCAGGCCTGCCTGGCGGAAGTGGGTCCTCTCCACTCTAACCTCTGGCTCTGATGAGCAGCGGCTACATAAACTGAGACAGGATATAGACACATCCTGCCTGAGTTAGCAGCAAGAAATAGCCGCCCCCCGCCACCCCCCTGCCATTCTTGCACAGCAGGGATCCTGCCATAAATCAGTCGGAAGTCTAAAGCGGAATGGCTTGCAAGCAAGGGCTGCACCGCTGTTTGTCTCCCAAGGCAAGTGTTGAAGTTCTGAAACCTGAGTCCTGGAGAACTGCTTGGGCGGCTGGGCTGGGCTGGGCACGGGGGCGGGGGGCCAGGCAAGCCCATCCTCTTCAGACATGGGAATGCCTGTCAGCCTCACCTCCTCAGTGCCTGAATTGGAATAATGACAGTGGCTTCTGTCCCTTTAACCCAGGACCCGCCATATACACACACACAAACACGTGCTCAAGTTACACACACACGTAAACTCCGGGAACCACAGTCTCATGTACAATTATATAAACATGCCCAGCACGGATCCAGCACTTATGATGTGTCAGTCTCCGTGCCAGGACATTTATACGGACTTCTTACTGCTGGATGAGGAATCTCCTGTTATTATTCCTACTTTGCAGATGAGGAAACTGGAGTTAAGAGAGGCTGCCTTGTTTATAGGCAGTGCAGATGATCCCAGTGCAGACTGAGGGGCCTCGCTCCCAAGTACCATTGATGCCCGCGCACTCCCAGGCCGACCCAAGCACAACCACGGGCACACGGAGTGCCCTGTACACACGTAGACCGAAGCTACACTCCTCCATGCCAAGCTCCAAGCTCGGGCAGGGTGAGGGTTGAGGCTTCACAACTCCCTGGATTTCAAAGACTTATAAAAGAGTTTGTGTCTCCAATACCCATATCATTATCATATCAATAAGGTAACATTATCACATGATAGGCTCAGGCTATCTCCTCTCTGACAGACTCTAAGAATAAGACCGCGGCAGGGTGGGGGATAAGAGGGATATGCATTAGGTTTTTTGGTAAAATAAAATGGTAGTTTTTATTGCTGAAGTCCAACAGCAGAGGAAGAGGGCAGAGAGAGGCCCAGCAATGTTTCCAAGCATCTACAAAGACTTTCATCGCTTATGATTTCCTGTCAGCAAGAAAACGTGATGGTTTAAAAGAGAAAGAAAACAAGCAGCGAGGAATTACAAATCCCCAAAGGATCCAGGCCGCAGGATTCCCCCGCATCTGTGTGCCTTTGCGGCGCCCAGCGGAGCGAGCAAGTCCCTGGGCAAGGCTGGAGTTGCCTGGAGTTCACCAGAGCCTGCCCGGTCGGCCCCTGGCTGGGGAGCAGCACAGACGCAACTTGTGATGTGGACTCTTCCCTAACTGTTCTTTAGGGGGACAGTTCTGGCCCCACACATTTCACATGCCCCGCACAAAGAAACAGAAAGCGGGCGACACGCCCTGGGTGGGCGGGCTGGCGGCCTCTCCAGCTCGGGGCGCGTGGAGGCTGCGCGTCGCGGTCCGGGACGCGGGACAGGGACTCCGCGCAGCCCAGGCGCCAGGGAACCGGGGCTGGAGTCGGGGATCTGAGCCCAGCGGGCGCCTCCTCCGCCTGGAGGCCGGGCACGGACCGGGACACCCGGGAGTCCGTGACCGCGGCTCGGCCCGTGGCTGCTGCGGGCCGCGGCCTCCAGTGGGTCCACAGGACCCCTCCCCGCAGCGGGTACTCACCGAGGCCGAGTGGCCGCGCCGTGCCGTTGGGGCTGCTCGTCGCCCACAGTCCTGGGCGTCAGCCCGGGCAGAGACCGCGGGGAAGGGCCGGACCAGGCCGGGCCGGGGGAGGGTCGCGCTCCCGGGCTCCTGACCCTCCGCGGCGAGAGGAAGCGGCACCTGGGTCACACTCCTCCCGCGCGGGCCGAGGGGAGGGGCTCTGGCCCGGAGATAGGCAGACTTCATTTTTTTTCTGCAGACTTGGCTGGTGGGGTTTCCACCCTTTTTTTTTTTTTTTTTTTTTTTTTTTTTTTTTTTTTAAACACACACCCGCCCACTTCTGAACTCTTCTTTGCTCCAACTTTCCTGCGCAAGAACCACACTTTTCTAACCGTTTCTCTTTCCATCTGCCACTACCGGATACAGAGGTTGTGGTTGAGAATTCCCCCTGGAGTGCAGGTTAAAACTCCCCAATGTGACATGATGGCCTGGCCCAGCACTGTCGGGGATGGTGACCAAATAGGGCAGACCTGTGTTGAAATCTTGGCTGGCTGCGCGGCCGCTGGATAGCTGGGCGGCCTCTCTGAGCCAGCGGCGGGGCCTTTGTCCCTGGAGAGAGTCCCTGTCTTGTTGGCCTTTGGGGGCCCTGTACCCATGGATGGGGTGTTGAGCAAAGATCGTTCCAAAACAGGAAGAATTGCTGGGCAAGCGTCGTGATTTGTTCCCATTGCTTTTGTCTGAAGCTGCCAGACACAGTGCAGTTTGTGAATTCGCTCTACTTTTGCCATGAAAACCTCCACGTGGATTTCGATACATACCTCCGTTGGTTAAATGCAGTCAACTGGCTCCACCTACAAAAAAGTGTATCATAGCATTATCTGTCCCTTCTGCCCAGAGACAAGGGCAGGGAACTTGAGGCCCTTGTTTTAAATCCCCGCCCAGGGGAACACCCTGTGCTTTTCCTGTGTGATATCTGAACCGTCCCGTGCTGCTTTGCTTTTTTTTTTTTAATTGTACTTTATGTTCTAGGGTACATGTGCACAACGTGCAGGTTTGTTACATATATATATACATGTGCCATGTTGGTGTGCTGCACCCATTAACTCATCATTTACATTAGGTATATCTCCTAATACTATCCCTCCCCCTCTCCCCACCCCACCACAGGCCCAGGTGTGTGATGTTCCCCTTCCTGTATTCAAGTGATCTCATTGTTCAATTCCCACCTGTGAGTGAGAACATGCAGTGTTTGCTTTTCTGTTCTTGTGATAGTTTGCTGAGAATGATGGTTTCCAGCTGCATCCGTGTCCCTACAAAGGACATGAACTCATCCTTTTTTATGGCTGCATAGTATTCCATGGTGTATATATGTGCCACATTTTCTTAATCCAGTCTGTCACTGATGGATATTTGGGTTGGTTCCAAGTCTTTGCTATTATGAATAGTGCCACAATAAACATATGTACTTTATAGTTCCCCAAGCACTTTTGTGACGCCCTCTGCTCCCCTACCTTCTGCCATTAAGGCCTGTCCTGCACAATCCGGAGAGCCAGGCCAGTTGTCTGTACAATGTATGGGCGGTGCCTTTGAGGCTGTCATCTGCATTGAATACGATGAGAGGTTGAGCTCTGGAGATGTGCAGCACAGAGGCTTTGCTCACCTCTACCTGGGCTGCACAAACTCCAGGCCTTCTTGACGCACTTATGATTCACTTTAGTTACATCATGAAGAACCCCTGATGCTGATAGATCTTTAGTCCAACTGCCATGTGCAGCACAGCCATGTTGAACTGAAATAAACTCCTCACAGAATGCCCTGAATCTTGATTTCCTCATCTACAAAATGGAGGCAAGAACACCTGCATTCCAGGGTTTTACAGAGGCAGTGACTGTAGAATGACAGTGGGAACAGAAAAGGCATTTAATAAACAGAAACGAGCAATGATTAATTCATTTATTTTTATTTTTTATTTTCTGAGACGGAGTTTTTGCTCTTGTTGCCCAGGCTGGAGTGCAATGGCACGATCTCGGCTGACCATGACTTCCGCCTCCTGGGTTCAAGCAATTCTCCTGCCTCAACCTCCCAAGTAGCTGGGATTACAAACATGTGCCTCCACGCCTGGCTAATTCTGTATTTTTAGTAGAGACAGGGTTTCTCCATGTTGGTCAGACTGGTTTTGAACTCCCGACCTCAGGTGATGTGCCCGCCTTGGCCTTCCAAAGTGCTGGGATTATAGGCGTGAGCCACCGCGCCCATGATTAACCGTTTAACTTTTTTTTTTTTTTTTTTTTGGTAATACATACATTTATATCTAGGTGGAACAGTAGTCCACCTCCCCTGTCCTGAGAGAAAATAACTTTAATTATCTGAAATGCTGCTGGAAAGTTGGAAAGAAGCAGAAAGTCCTGCCAGTTAACAAAGAACAAGTCATTAGGTCGTTGCAGCACACTTAGAGACTTTTACAGACTCATTTAAAACCTGCTGGCCTTAGACGTAATCATAAGCGATTTCCTTAATTTCTTAGGGTAGGATGGGTTGAAGGTATCAAAATGTTCCAGAGAATTTCTTATAGAAAAGAAGCCAAAAAGTTAATAAACTGACTAAACAGCGAAAATTGAAAGCCCCACAAACTGCAGAGGTCAGATACAAGAACGAAGTAGCATTTGTTACAGAACTAAAACAATCTCAGCTCCAGCCATCACTGGAGGATGTGACAGTTCCTTGTGCTATTAAAGAGCCAGGGCTTTGGAACTCAATCTGGGTTACTCTCCTGCCTACTAGCTGTGTAACCTTCAGCATTTTACTTTCTTTCTCTGAGCCTCAATTTTCTCATCCTGGAAATTGGAGCAATCTACAAAGTTAGGCTGTTGTGAGTAGTATATTCGATATTAATGGGGTAATTACAATGGAAGTACACTGGAGTTACTTAAAGATACTGGCCCCCTTCCTCCTCTAACACATACTTTGTTTATAGTAAGGACCCCAGGTCATTTGAAAAAGAAAGTAAATAGTGTTCCATAGTGTGTAGCAAATTATCTAGCAGGGAAACATTTGATATATTTTGGAAAATTTAACTATGAAAGTGTCTAATGTTAAATAAATGACTGTTATTTTAAGAAGGGAAAATAATCATATAAAAATTTTAATTATATGATAACAGTCTGAAATTAAGTCAAGAAATGCATTATTAGTGTGTCTTCATGTGTTGGATATTTATTCATGAAGTTAAAAAAACTCAGCTATATCTTGCAACAAAAAACCAGTTCTTATCTTATCTGGTTCCCAGAAATACTCTTAAACAGAGTATTGCCAAGAGTCCATCGTAAAGATGAGAACCCAGAGGTTCAGTGACAAGAACTTGCTCTGCAGTGTAGGCAGGAATGACAGTTCTAGCTGTGTCTTCATTGACTGTACTGTGGCTGATACAAGCTGCAGAGCCCTCCAAGGTGTGAGATGGTGTGATCCAGTCCTGGGAGGTGAATTTTCTTTTCATCTTCAGGGAAGAAACTGCTCATGGGAAACTGCCCTCCAAATCTTCAGTGCTAGTTCCTTATTGAGAGCAGGGTTGGAGGTCCCCTGCTGCTGTTGCTGTCTCCTGGGTGAACCCTTACAGACGGTGGTGGGTAGATGTTACTTGAGCCCTTTAATGAAAGGTTTTGCCCCTCATCATGGTAACACATGCTTTTAGTGCAAAAAGAAAAAACAATAAATAGAGAAAAAGCCAAAAAGATACCTAAACCCTAAGAATTGCTGGCAATCTCTAGCACATTAAAGCTATTTACCTTTAGTCTTTTTTATGCATTTATGAATATTTGCTTTATATTCTTGAGATTTTACTGAATATGTGATTTCAAATGCTGAGCTTTTACTACCAAACATTATGTCACGAGCATTTTCTCATATAAAAGTAGAAAAGCTCTTTAACTCATTTTAATTACTAGGTTGTTTCATTTTCTTTGCTAGTTGAATAGTGCTGTGATAAACCATATGAACATAATATCTGGATTTCATAAGTTTTTCCTTAGTGTATATTCCAACAAGCAGAATTACTCAATCAAAGGTTAGAAGTGTATTTAAAGCTTTTGATACATTCATAAGTTGTGGCTGTAACCTTTACTTTCTTTCCAATCAAGAGTACCAGTGTTTATCTCAGAGTCTCTTGCCAGAATTAAACAGTAAATTTAAGATCATAGTTAATTCTGTAGATAAGCAACATATGTAGTTATTTGTGTTAGCATTTTCTTTGATTACCAGAGAGGCCGAATATGCAGTCACATGCTTATTTATAAATCGCAGGTTCTTCTAGGTGACTATTTTATTCACACTGTTTCCTCATTTGGAGGTGAGATGGTTAATACTGAATGTCAACTTGATTGGATTGAAGGATACAAAATATTAATCCTGGGTATGTCTGTGAGGGTGTTGCCAAAAGAGATTATTAACATTTGGGTCAGTGGGCTGGGGAAGGTAATCCACCTTAATCTGGTGGGCACCATCTAATCAGCCTCCATCTAATCAGCAGGCAGAAAAATGTGAAAACGAGGGATGGATCTGACCTCCCAGCCTACATCTTTCACCCGTGCTGGATGCTTTCTGCCCTCGAACGTCAGACTCCAAGTTCTTCAGTTTGGGGACTTGGACTGGCTCTCCTTGCTCCTCAGCTTGCAGACAGCCTATTGTGGGACCTTATGATCATGTAAGGTAATGCTTAATAAGCTCCACTGTGTGTATATATATATATATATATATACACACACACATACATATATACACACACACGCACACACATATATATATATATATATATATATATAGAGAGAGAGAGAGAGAGAGAGAGAGAGAGATCCTATTAGTTCTGTCCCTCTAAGAGAACCTTGACTAATACAAATTTTGGTACCAGGAGTGGTTCTAGAGGAACAGAATATTAAGGATGGAGTTCTTTCATTGGTTTGGGGATTTCTGGAGTTGCCTGCTTAAGATGATTAGACCCTAAAATGCTAAGGACTCTATTTCTAATAGCATGGAGAACACTGAGAGTCCTTGGCATGAACTGTTTACAGAGTTATGCAAAATAAATGCATTTGACACTCCTGACTCACTGCTCGTAAGAGGCAAGGAGTTTAGTGACTCTATACATAATACCTTTCATCGTATGTGGAGAAACAAGGAACATAATGAAGCTGGTTGGTTGCTCCTAAGTTCAGGGACAAAGTGATGAAAGCAAATGATGAACTCAGGGATTCTGTCACCTGGTTTCAGAAGCAGACACTGAGTCTCAAATCTGCTAATATTGCCCTGAGTGAGAGTCTTAACTTCTGTAGAGAAAGAACTGAAATTGTGGAAACACAGACACAAGCTTTTATCCCACTAGTGGCTGACCTGCAACAAAAGATACATGCACAGCCTCACCAGGTGTCTACTGTTAGAGTGAGGGCATTGATTGGAAAAGAATGGTACCCTGCAACTTGGAATGGGGACATGTGGGAGGACCCTGATGAAGCTGGGGACACTGAATTAGTAATCTCTGATGAACCTTTTTTTCGCCAGAAGGAGCAGCTTCCCTATCCCCAGTAGTGGCAACATCCCCTCTCCCACCCATGCTGCTATCAGCCTTTCCACCTTTGTCTGAAGAGATAAATCCTATGCTATCTGAGGCAACAGTGATTGTCTCCCCTGAGACAGTTGCCAGGCAAAATAACGTTGATTCTCCTCAGAAGCCACCCCCAACATCTCTGTTTGCTTCTAGGCCTGTAACTAGACTAAAGTCTCGGTGGGCCCCTGGAGGTAAAGTTCTGAGTGTGACCCATGAGGAGGTGTACTACATTCGAAAAGAACTGCTTGAGTTCTTTAATTTATGTAAACTGCAATGTGGAGAACAGGCATGGAAATGGATATTAAGGGTATGGGATAATGGTGGAAGGAACATAAGAGTTGGATCAGGCTGAATTTATTGATTTGGGCCCGCTAAGTAGCGACTTTGCATTTAATATTGAAGCTTGGGGAATTAAAAAAAAGTTCTAATAGTTTATTGACTTGGTTAGCTGAAATATGGATTAAAAGTTGGCCCACTGTGAGTGAGCTGGAAATGCCTGATCTCCCTTGGTTTAATGTAGAGGAAGGGATCCAAAGGCTTAGGGAGATTGTGATGGCAAAGTGGATTAGTCACTTTAGACCTGCTCATCCCAGCTGGGAGGGTTTAGAAGATATACTCTTGACCAATTCCTTGAGAAATAGATTTTTGAGGGCAGCACCTGCATCTTTGAAGAGCCCTGTATTGCTCTTCTCTGTATGTCAGATCTAACTGTAGGAACCACAGTCACTGAGCTACAAAATTTAAATACAATGGGAATAATTGGATCCCGAAGTGGCAGGGGCCAAGTGGCAGCACTCAGCTGTCAAAGGCAAGATAGCCATAGCTACCGTAATGGACAGCAGAGACAAAGCGACAATAAGTATAGTCTGAATTGTGTAGAGCTCTGGCATTGGCTAAATAATCATGGTGTTCCTAGAAGTGCAATTGATAGGAAGCCTACTGCATTCCTACTTAAATTATACAAACGGAAAATTTCTAGATCAAATGGACAAAATACTAATTTGAATTATGAAACGAGAGAATCATGGTCCCTCAATCAGTTTCTAGACTTGAGCCAGTTTACAGACCCAGAAGCCCTTGAATGAAGGGGAGGCCGGGTCCCTTTGATGAAGGACCCCACTACATTACTGACAATTTATGCAATGAATCTTTCTCCCATCCTTTCCCAAGGAGACCCCTAGCCTTTTACCAGGGTGACTATGCACTGGGGAAAGGGAAATGATCAGACATTTCAGGGACTACTAAACACTGGCTCTGAGCTGATGTTGATTCCCGGGGACCCAAACTGTCATTGTGGTTCTCCAGTTAAAGTAGGAGGTTATGGAGGTCAGGTAATTAATGGGGTTTTAGGTCAGATTTGACTTACAGTGGGCCCAGTGGGTCCCCGGACTCATCCCTGGTCATTTTTCAGTGCCAGATTGCAGAATTGGTATAGACATATTTAGCAGCTGGCAGAACCCCCACATTGGCTCCCTGACTGGTAGGGTGAGGGCTATTATTGTGGGAAAGGCCAAATGGAAGCCATTAGAGCTGCCACTACCTAGCAAAATAGCAAATCAAAAAAGAATACCACATCCCTGCAGGGATTGTGGAGATTAGTGCCACCATCAAGGACTTAAAAGACGCAGGGGTGGTGATTCCCACAACATCCTCGTTCAACTCTCCCATTTGGCCTGTGCAGAAGACAGATGGATCTTGGAGAATGACAGTGGATTATTGTAAGCTTAACCAAGTGGTGACTCCAATTGCAGCTGCTATACCAGATATGGTTTCATTGCTTGAGTAAGTTAACACGTCTCCCGGTACCTGGTATGCAGTCATTGACTTGACAAATGCCTTTTTCTCCATTCCTGTCCATAAGGCCCCACCTGAGGCAATTTGCCTTCAGTTGGTAAGGCCAGCAATATACCTTTACTATCCTACATCAGGGGTATATCAACTCTCTGGCTTTGTGTCATAATATTATTCAGAGATACCTTGATCACTTTTTGCTTCTGCAAGATATCACACTGGTCCATTACATTTATGACATTATGTTGATTGGATCCAGTGAGCAAGAAGTAGTGAACACACAGGACTTATTGGTAAGACATTTGTGTGCCAAAGGATGGGAAATAAATTTGACTACAATTTAGGGAACTTCTACCTCAGTAAAATTTCTTGGAGTCCAGTGGTGTGGGGCCTGTCAAGATATTCCTTCTTAGATGAAGGATAAATTGCTGCATTTAGCCCCTCCTACAATGAAGAAAGAGGCACAACATCCTCTTTGGATTTTGGAGGCAACACATTCTTCATTGGGGTGTATTACTCTGGCCCATTTATTAAGTGACCTGAAAGGCTGCCAGTTTTGAGTGGTGTCCAGAACAGGAGAAGGCTCTGCAACAGGTCTAGGCTGCTGTGCAAGCTGCTCTGCCACTTGGGTTATACGACCCAGCAGATCCAATGGTGCTTGAGGTGTTAGCCTTTGGGAAGCTCCGTAGGTAAATCACAGTGGAAGCCTCTAGGATTTTGGATCAAGTCCCTGCCATCTCCTGCAGATAGCTACTCTCCTTTTGAGAGACAGCACTTGGCCTGTTACTGGGCTTTGGTGGAAACTGAGCGTTTGACCATGGGTCATTGAGTCACCATGTGACCTGAACTGCCTGCCATGAACTGAGTGATTTCTGACCCATCTAGCCATAAAGTGGGTCATGCACAGCAGCATTCCATCATCAAATGGAAGTGATATATACGTGATCAGGTTCGAGCAGGTCCTGAAGGCACAAGTGAGTTACATGAGGAAGTGGCTCAAATGTCCATGGTCTCCTCTACTGCCACCCTGCCTTCTCTCCCCCAGCCTGCACCGATGGCCTCATAAGGAGTTCCCTAGGATCAGGTGACAGAGGAAGAGAAGACTAAGGCCTAGTTCACAGATGGTTCTGCACGATGTGTAGGCACCACCCAAAAGTGGAGAGCTGTAGCACTACAGCCCCTTTCTAGGACATCCTTGAAGGACAGCAATGAAGGGAAATCTTCCCAGTGGGCAGAACTTCAAGCAGTACACCTGGTTGTGCACTTTGCATGAAACGAGAAATGGTCAGATGTGTGATTACATATTGATTCATGGGCTGTAGCCAACAGTTTGACTGGATGGTCAGGAATTTGGAAGAAACATGATTGGAAAATTGCTGACAAAGAAATATGGAGAAGAGGTAAGTGGATGGACCTCTCTGAGTGGCCAAAAACTGTGAAGATATTTGTATCCCATGTGAGTGCTCACCAACAGGTGACCTTAGCAGAGGAGAAGTTTAATAATCAAGTGGATAAGATGACTCGTTTTGTGGACTCCATTCAGCTTCTTTCCCCAGCCATCCCTGTCATTGCCCAATGGGCCCTTGAATAAACTGGCCATGGTGGCAGGGATGGAAGTTATGCATCGGTTCAGCAACATGGACTTCCACTCACCAAGGCTGACATGACTACAGCCACTGCTGAGTGCCCAGTTTGCCAGTAGCAGAGATGAACATTGAGCCCTCCATATGGCACCATTCCTTGGGGTGACTAGCCAGTTAACTGATAGCAGGTTGATTATATTGCACCTCTTCCCATCATGGAAAGGATAGAGATTTGTCCTCACTGGAATATATACTTACTGTGGATATGGGTTAGCCTATCCTGAATGCAATGCTTCTGCCAAGACTACCATCTGTGGACTCACAGAATGCCATATCCACCATCATGGTATTCCACACAGCATTGGCTCTGACCAAGGCACTCATTTTACAGCTAAAGAAGTGTAGCAGTGGGCTCATTCTCATGGAATTCACTGGTCTTACCATGTTCCCCATCATCCTGAAGCAGCTGGATTGATAGAATGGTAGAATGGCCTTCTGAAGTCACAATTACAACGCCAACTAGGTGACAATACTTGGCAGGGCTGGGGCAAAGTTCTCCAGAAGGCCATGTATGCTCTGCATTGGCGTCCAATATATGGTACTATTTCTCCCATAACCAAGATTCATGGGTCCGGGAATCAAGGGGTAGAAGTGGAAATGGCACCACTTACCATCAGCCCTCAAAATTTTTGCTTCCTGTTCCCATGACATTACGTTCTGCTGCTGGAGGTCTTAGTTCCAGAGGGAGGAACAGTGCCACCAGGAGACACAAGAATGATTCCATTAAACTGGAAGTTAAGATCGCACCTGGACACTTTGGGATCCTCCTACCTTTAAGTCAACAGGCTAAGAAGGGAGTTACCGTGTTGGCTGGGGTGATTGACCCAGACTACCAAAATGAAATCAGTCTACTACTCCACAACGGAGGTATGGGAGAGTGTGCATGGAATACAGGAGATCTATTAGGGTGTCTTAGTATTACCATGCCCTGTGATTAAGATCAATGGGAAACTACAACAGCTCAATTCAGGCAGGACTACAGATGTCCCAGACCCCTCAGGAAAGAAGGTTTGGGTCACTCCACCAGGAAAAACAACATGACCTGCTGAGGTGCTTGCTGAAGGCAATGGGAATACAGAATGGGTAGTAGAAGAAGGTAGTCATCAATACCAGCTACGACCACATGACCAGCTGCAGAAACAGGACTGTAATTGTCAGGAATATTTCCTCATTCTTTTGCTGAAAACATATTTGTGTTTGTATACACTTGTACTAAGAAAATACATTCATTTTATTTCCTTTTATCATGTGACATAAGATTTATTGACTTCATATCAACATTTAAGTATTGTTAATTTTATGTAAGAGTATTTGGGTTGGGGATTGGTGCATTTCCGGTTGTATGAAGGATAGTTGTATTATGTTATGTAAATATGACCTTATTATTGTCTTTATTTGGAGATTATGTATGATCGCAGGAGATGTGTATGCATTCAAGTGGACTGGGGTGAACTTATGATGGCTAATACTGAGTGTCAGCTTGATTGGACTGATGCATAAAAAGTATTAATTCTGGGTGTGTCTGTGTGGGTGTTCCAAAAGAGATTAACATTTGAGTCAGTGGGCTGGGGAAAGCAGATCCACCCTTAATCTGGTGGACACAATGTAATCAGCTCCCAGTGAATGTAAAGCAGGCAGAAAAATGTAAAAAGGAGAGCTGGGCCTAGCCTCCCAGCCTACATCTTTCACTCATGCTGGATGCCTCCTGCCCTCAAACATCAGACTCCAAGTTCTTCAGTTTTGGTACTGGCTTTCCTTGCTCCTCAGCTTGCAGACAGCCTATTGTGGGACCTTGCAATCATATAAGTTAATACTTAATAAACTTTGCTCTCTCTCTCTCTCTCTCTCTCTCTCTCTCTCTCTCTCTCTCTCTCTATACATATATATATATATATATATATATATATATATTCATTCTACTAGTTCTGTCCCGCTAAGAGAACCCTGACTAATACAGAAGGAGCGGCAAATGTTTTTCTTTTTGATTTATGTGAACTTTTTATATGCAAAAGAAAACATCACCTTTTCATGTGTATTGCACATATCTTCTCTTTTGGCCTTTTTCTGGTTCTTTTCAATTAACACAGAAACATAGTTTGATTTACATGATTGGCAAGTTGGTAGCTTTTAAGAAAACCTAAGTCCAGCTATGCACATTTTATGATGGATGTGGACAAGAAAGAGAAGTTTATTTTGTTCATGCTGCCATAGGCTCCTTCTAAAGAGGTGGACAGTAGGAGGTGGGGACTGTAGAGGGTGAGGACAGAGAGACAACCTTGTATCTGATCTAGACACAGAGAGGTTAGTGGCCACTGTCATGCGTGTCCGTGTGAAGAGATGACCAAACAGGCTTTATGTGAGCAACAAGGCTGTTTATTTCACCTGGTGCAGGCGAGCTGAATCTGAAAAGAGAGTCAGCAAAGCATGGTGGGTTTATCATTAGTTCTTATAGGTTTTGGGATAGGCGGTGGAGTTAGGAGCAATGTTTTGCCAGCAGGGGGTGGATCTCACAAAATACATTCTCAAGGGTGGGGAGAATTACAAAAAACCTTCTTAAGGGTGGGGGAGATTACAAAGAACCTTCTTAAGGGTGGGGGAGATTACAAAGTACATTGATCAGTTAGGCTGGGGCAGAAACAAATCACAATGGTGGAATGTCATCAGTTAAGGCTATTTTCACTTCTTTTGTGGATCTTCAATTGCTTCAGGCCATCTGGATGTATACGTGCAGGTCACAGGGCATATGATGGCTTAGCTTGGGCTCAGAGGCCTGACAGTCACAAGCTCCCAGCCTTGACTGGTCATCTATCCTACTCTTTCTCAGCAGAATGTTCTTTCTGAGAATTCATTTGTGGAGTGGTTTGAAGGCTCAGAGGAGTGACTCCACGCAAGGGAGGAGACCTTATCATGCCTGCTCAGACTGAGCTGGTAGATCCTCTTTCTTTTGGAAGTTACTAAAGGTTGGCTCTCACCATGCAAGGCATATACATGGGAAACCACTGTAGGGGCCAAGAGAAAATTCCCTTGCCCTCTGAAGGTTCACTGAAAAGTTAACTCGCAAAGGGCAGATTAGCTGGAGAAAAGGTCTACAAGTTTATTTTAACATGCATAGCATAGGAGCATTGTAGAATAATTACCCAATTAACCAATGAGGTACTTCTATATCCTCCTTCTTAGGAGACTGAGAAATGGGGAAGTGTATTGGTCCATTCTCACACTGCTATAAAGAATTACCTGAGACTGGATCATTTCTAAAGAAAAGAGCCTTCATTGACTCACAGTTCTGCAGCCTGTACAGGAAGCATGACTGGGGCTTACAGTCGTGGCAGAAGGGGAAGCAGGAATGTCTTGCATGACTGGAGAAGGAGGAAGAGAGAGAAAGGGGAGGTGCTACACACTTTTAAACAACCAGAACTTGTGATAACTCTATCACAAGAACAGCAAGGGGGAAGTCCACCCCCGTGATTCAGTCACTTCCCACCAGGGCACTCATCCGACATTGAGGATTACAATGTGATTTGGGTGGAGACACAAATCCAACCTCCATGATTCAGTCACTTCCCACCAGAGCACTCATCCGACATTGAGGATTACAGTTCGACATGTGATTTGGGTGGAGACACAAATCCAAACCGTATTAGGAAGTTTGGGTAATTTTAGGAGAGTCGTAAGTGATTTTTAGGGAAATGCAATGGGCTTGAAGAACATACAGTGGCCTGTCACAAACTGTTGTGCCTGCAGAACAGATCGTGGTTTGTGACAAAAGTCTGCCCGGGAGTGTTGATAGACTTCAGTCTTTCTTCCTGCCATGTGAGTTCAGTTAATGAAAGCTCAGGGAAGGGACCAGGGATCATTGCTGTCTTCTTAGGAAGGTCCAGACTTTAGACAGATTAAGGAACTTCAGAGAACAACTTCATCCTGGGCTTTGGGAGAGACAGAGGATTAAGAGACAGGGGTGTTGGTGGGGAGGTGGGAAAGGGGAAGGCCAGACAGACTTTGAGGCTTCTTCAGTTCAGCATGTCAAAGGGTCATATTTTGAGGTATGGATTTCTGAGCCCCAACAGCACCCAAGCATTGTGTCCTCGAGGCTGTGGGAACTGTAGTCTACTCCCCTGACTTACAGCAGCACCTCATTCAAGGGTAGATCTTTCAGCATCCAGAATGGCCCCCTTCTGGAAGCTTCCTAATGGGCATCTCTAAGAGAACAGGAACAGCATAAAAACCCAATGGGAACACTGGGTGGTCTGGGGTGGGCTGAGACGATGCATATGCCAGCCTCAACTGCTGGTGTGCGGCAGTTGAGAAAAGTTGGGAAACTTCAGACTACGGGCAAAAGAAAAGAAAAGAAAAGAAAAGAGCCCAGAGAAATGTGAGGAAGAGCTTGAATTTCTAGCAAAAAAGGAGACAACATATAGCAACCTGGGTGGTTCAGATGCTCTAGGAAGTGCGTATTTTTTCCTAAAAATGCATCGCAGCAGGCACAGGATTGTAGGACCCATTTCCTGAGCACATGGGTAGTATTTAACTGTCACAGCTAATTGTCACAATAGATGGTGCTTTGTTTTTGTTTTCCTGTTCGCTCTTCATTTTACAGAAGCTAAGGACCAGAGGGGTGACTCAGTGCCTGAGCTGGAATTCCATCCAGGGCTGTTGCCCTCTAAAGCCCTGCCATGGCAGTGCTGCCAGCTCACTCTCCTTGGGCACCTTCCCACCTCTCACACCCCTGTGTCCCTGTGGACTCCTGGTGCCATGGCACAGCTGGATGGGGGTGATTCATGCTGGACACCTGAGACACAAGGAGAGGAGGCAGGGAGCTGCTGAAAGAGGTTCAGTTAAAAACTTCCAACAATGAGGGAGTGAGTTACCAACTTTCAGGAAGCCTTGTTTGGGTCCCAGCCCTTTTCCCTTTGGATATAAGTTATTGGTATGACACTGAACTAACATATTGCATCTCCAGCTGCTCCCTGCTGAGCTCTGGAGCCCACTAAGGCATGAAAGCAGCTCTTCCTTAGGCCTTTGTTGTGGCTTTTTTCTCTTTTTGGCCAACAGGAGAGAGGAATTTGGCAGTTATGCAGATGGGGTCTCTCAGAATCCAGCCCTGTGAAGAACAGGTGAAAAGTCTATCTGGGCATGGTGCCCTGAGCAGTCGTCTGGACATGGTATCCTGGGTGTGGAGACTTAGTTTCCTTCTCTGTGGAAGAATTCACCTTCTTTTGTTAATGTAGATACCAGGGAGGGGATTCATGACAATTGAATTTCTTTTAGAGGAACTTCCCAAGGAAAACTTCAGAGAAAGCCCCTCCACGTGCTTTGGGAGAGAAAGAGGATCCAGAGACAGGGGGCAGGGGGAGAGTCAGAGAGACCTTGGTTTGAGACTGCTCCTTAGTTCAAAGCACTCAGCATGCCCCAGTACCACACTTTGGGGTATTATTTTCTGAGCCCCAACAGCGACCAAGAAGGGGGAACAGAATGGTAATTATGTTTGCCACAATTTTGCTATAAGGTTTGCACAGGTGACCTCACTCAGTTTCCAGAACAGTCTCACAAGCAAGGACAGAGCAGGATTTAGAATGTGGCAGATGTGGCCTCTCGTTCTGCTTCACCTCCTGCCACTCTGCTGAGTGACTTTGCCCCCAAGTAGGTTAATGACATCTGTGTCTGATGTGCTCTGAAGGGTTGGGGCAGGCTCCCCTGGGAGGTTTGCAGCTTCATTAATGATGATAAAGACAGAGTCTTCATAACGCTGTAGAAAAAACTAGAAAATACCATGTGAAATAAACACACATGTGTGGATTAGCTGTGCCATGACCACATCCAGATAGAACTACTTCCACCCACAGGTGGGAATGGTCATACCAAGGCCATGGGACATGGGCGACTCTTTGTTTTCTTAACTTTTTTTTTTCTCATTTATAAGTTCCTTCAAGTATTTGGCTCAAGTTTGTAGATTTAGCATGTTTTGTCCTCTCTCCCTCTTGAGAGCTCATTCCAATTATATAAAGGAATACTGGAAGAAATAAGCTTGCGAGGTGCACAGGGGTTCCTCCAGCCATCTGTGAGATTTTTGGGAATTCCTGGCTGCTGGATGGGGTGTGGGAGTGTGCTGAGAGGGAGGCGACAGAGAGCTGGGGACTGCAGCCCAGAGGAAGTCCAGAGGAAGGATGTGTGTCCATGCGGGCTGTGGGGGTCTAAGACTGCCAGAGCCACAGGGGTCTGGGCTCAGAGATGGCTGGTTGGAGGGTGGGGGTCGGAACCGGGGGTGAAGACAAGGGTTGAAGATCTCTGCTTGCAGCGGGAGCATATGTATCCTCCCCACTTCCCCACCTCTGGGTACAAAATGTCAGGCAGGCCACAGAAGTTTGTCCACAGGGACAAAAAAAGCTTAGATGTCTCTAAGAAATTGTAAGAAAGCCACTAATGTGGGAAGTAAATGCCTCCTGATGTAGTTTGGATGTGTGCCTTGCCCACATCTCATAATGAAACATAATGCCCAATGTTGAAGGTGGGGCCTGGGGGGAGGTGATTGGATTATGGAGTGGGTTTCTCATGAATGGTTTAGCACCATTGCTCTTGGCACTGTCCTCATGATAGTGAGTCTCCTGAGATCTGATTCTTTAGAAGTGTGTGGCACCTTCCTATTTTCTTTCTCGCTCCTGCTTTATTTATTTTATTTATTTATTTTTTGAGACAGAGTCTCGCTCTGTCACCCAGGCTGGAGTGCAGTGGCACGATCTCAACTCACTGCAACCTCTGCCTCCCAGGTTCAAGCGATTCTTCTGCCTCAGCCTGCCAAGTAGCTGGGATTACAGATGTGTGCCACCACACCTGTCTAATTTTTGTGTTTTTAATAGAGATGGGATTTCTCCATTTTGGCCAGGCTGGTCTTGAACTCCTGACTTCAAGTGACCTGCCCACCTCGGCCTCAGAAAGTGCTGGAATTACAGGCGTGAGCCATCACGACTGACTTTGCTCCTGCTTTTGCCATGTGAAGTGCCTGCTCCCACTTCGCATTCTGCCACAATTGGAAGCTTCCTGAGGCCTCTCTAGAGGCTGAACAGATGTTGGCGCTATCCTTTCTGTATGGCCTGCAGAACTGGGAGCCAATTAAACCTCATTTCTTTACACATTACCCAGTCTTGGGTGATTCTTTATAGCAATGCACAGCCAAACACACCTCTTCTCCCTAGGATTTGAGACCATGGCCTGTCAGGCAGCCCCCCTGCTGCTCCCCTAAACAGAGACCACACAGTCTGGAAACACAGATCTCTCAGCCCACAGTCTCACTCAGCAGAGAGACAGATCAGGAGACAGATGGATTCAGATAATTGGAGAGGAAACCTGTAATCACCCTTTAGAACAATCAGGCAGGGCTGGGCGTGGTGGCTCACGCCTGTAATCCCAGCACTTTGGGAGGCTCAGGTGGATGGATCACAAGAACAGGAGATGGAGACGATCCTGGTTAATATGGTGAAATCCCGTCTCTACTAAAAATACAAAAAATTAGCCATGTGTGGTGGCACACGCCTGTAGTCCCAGCTACTCGGGAGGCTGAGGCAGGAGAATCGCTTAAACCCAGGAGGTGGAGGTTGCAGCAAGCTGAGATTGTGCCACTGCACTCCAGCCTGGGCAACAGAGCAAGACTCTGTAAAAAAAAAAAAAAAAAAAAAAAAAAAAGGACAAGTTGAACAAAAGAAAAATCTCACCTCAGCTAAAAAAGACAGGAATAATTTAAGAAGAGAACTTAAAGCAAACAAATAAAGCAGAACTTTCATACACTCAGAGGTCTGAGAAAATACTCAAACCGTAAAATGAGAGTAGAATGCTATGAAAAAGGTAAAGCAAACAATAAGAGGAAATTCTTGAAAATGAACAATATAATGACCAAAATACACATTCAGTTAAAGAATTGATTAGCTAGGTGTGATGATGCACGCCTGTGGTCCCAGATACTTGGGAGGCTGAGGTGGAGAATCACCAGAGACCGGGAGGTCAAGGCCTCAGTGAGCCATGACTGTGCCACTGTGCTCCAGCCTGGGTGACAGGGCAAGACTCTTGTCTCAAAAATAAAAGTCAAAGTATAAAAACATTGGAAGTTAAAGCTAAAGAAAATCTTCTACACTAAGAGAAAAACAAGAGAAAATAATAGAGAAAAAATGATAGATAATAATAAGGACCTCCAAGTAATATGAATTTCCCAAAGAGAGAATAGAAAAAAAATGGGAGAGTTTTATATATATATATATATACACACACACACACACACATACATGCATACACACACACATATATATAACTGTAGATATATAACTATATACAACATTCTATATACATAAGTGTATATATCTATAGGTATAACTATATATGTGTATATATATACACATACATACACATATATAATGTAATTACAGAACAAATATTTTAAAGAGAAAGGTTTTAAAAGCTTCACAAATGAGGTGGGTAGAGAGTGAGAGAGAGGATTCTACAGAAAATAAAGTCACACTCTGGCCTTAGAACTCACATCAATAATGCAGAAGCTAGCAGACAACAGATCATTGCTTTCAAAGTTCAGGTGGAGATGACTTTGAACCTTAAATCTTATATCTGGCTAAAAGACCAATTGACTATGAGAGAAGAATAAAGACGTCTTTGGAGATGTACAGACTGCAAAAGTTTTTTACACAGAAGAAAGCTGTTGGAAAAGAAAATCCATTACAGCAGGGAGAATGGCAAGGAGAAGAGCCCCGGGATTGGGCCATAGTGGTGTGCCGGGAGGGCTGTGGAGGGACTGCAGCGTTTTGTTTTAGTTCTGGAGGATGGCAAACTTCTGGAGGGACAACGCTGTAGAGAAAAATGAAAAGGAGGCTCCACAGGAGAAATAGGATGATTGAGCGGCTGGAGACACCTGAAAATGAGGTGAGAATGCATACTTTGTTTTTCCACAGGGAAAAATATTGGCTAAAACCTCAGAAAACAAAAAGCTGAACAAATAAGCCATGGGCCAAATCTGAAGCTAGTTAAAGTACAGCATCACTTCGGGCCACTGATGGAGTGTGAGGAACGTTAACCCATTGCAGCCTCAGGCTGGGGGCATTTTCCTTGGGGAAGTACAGGGGCCAAGAAGTAGAACCCCAAGAACAGGAGACAAACCCCTCACCCCACTTGGCTCTGCAGTGGAAAAACCGGAGACTATTACTTGTTGTCACTGTTAATTGGTATTCGGGTTTAGAACGAGCCTATAGGGAAACACACACACACATTGAAGACAATCGGGGTCACTGAATTGAATGTGATTTTTGGTGAGTTTGAAATTGTGCAAGTCCAGGCCTATCAGTGGCAAGTGGAAGGAGGAGGAGGTGAGAAGTGGAGGGACGGGAGAGGATGCTGATAGTCTTCTTTGCACAGGGAGGTTGAGAGACAGATGACATTGGATCACGCAGGGACATGTGCTTTACCATATTGTTTAAAAGTTGCAAAGATGATCAACCCAGGGAAGAACCAAATATAATGTAAAAAGTGTCCAGTATCTGGAGAAAGCAATGATGTGGAGAGTGATGTCAAAGTGTTGAACTGCCATCCTTCTTATGTGAGGTGTGTCCGCAGCATCCTGAAGTGAGAAAGATGATGAACACACTCAAAGAGGTGAACGAGGCACAGAGCGTTTTGAGGGGGACTCATTTCAGAGCTATGGGCTGGGTTAAGGGCCTCACATCCAAGCACAAGCACCACCCTTAGGTCTTAAGGGACAAGAGAGGAATGTTGTTACTGGGGCTGGGCCAGGTGGGGGCCTTGGGTGAAGGGCCTCCCCTCCCCTGTTGCTTTAGCGGAGCATGGCACTGCAGAAGCACAGAGGGAGGTTGGGGCAGGTGGGGCCTTCTCTGGCCTAACCTACCTGCATGTTCTGCTGATGAAGCCCTTGCGGTCTGCCCCCATCTCCTGGGCCAAGAGTAGGGGAGAATGAATCAAGGTTGGGTAAATGAAGCATTACCAGCATGAAAGCCAATAGACGTTGTTTGAAGCTGACGACTCCAAAACTAGGATAATAAGCATATTATCGAGAAAAATGAACTAACCAATTGGAAACCTACAATCAAAGATGGTGAAGGGGGTTTTTGGAGAGCAGGGCTGTGGGTGGGGTGTATGTGGGAGAGGATTGCTTTTCAAACAAAAGCTCTCTGTACTATTTGAACTATATTTTTTTGATCTTGAAGAAAACTTGTAAACCACAGGGAAAGCATACGGTATCAAAAACATCTCAACTAGCTGAGAAAATAGACTTGATTTAGTAAGATGAAATTTAACAGCAATTCATTTAAATCAATGACCTTTTTCCAAAAAAAGGCACGTGGACAGCACAAGGAAATGACTCAGTTAGGCCTCCTAGCTTCAACTCTGCCTACAGCATGGTCAAGGGATGCATTGGGGGTGCCCACAGCTTTGTGATCTCCTTAAAGAACTGACCCTGCTTCCCCATCCCACCCGACAACCAATTCCAGAGGCTCTAAGTTGATATGGTAACCTACCTTCTCCCAGTACACCATCCCGGTCAATACCATTGTCAATATCCCTGCTTACTGGAGTCACCACCCAAAGTTCAAGCCTCCCAGCCTCTTCCTAAAGCCCTTCATGAAAATCCATCGCCCATTACTCCTTCTCCTCCAAGCCCTTCCACCAGGTGCCCTGCAGCTCACAGTCCTGTCAGCAACTTTCTCTGTGTTCTCTAACTTCTCATTAAATGTGACCTAATGTTCATGCTCTTTCAGGAGCCCTGGTTACTCTGAGGACATTGCTCTGTCTTCAGTCCACTCAAGTGGGGACTGTTTGTTGTTTGTTGGTTTTTCTCACCCTAAGTACCACTGGGACTGACCAAGGGGCAATACGCCTGGGTGAGGAGGGCGATTCTGTCTTCGTTTCCCCTTCTTGCAAACACCCAGTTGTTTGAAATGCCCTCTATCAGATTCCATTCCTGCTTCCCGCCCCCCAGTCTTTCTCTCTTGTTTCCTGGGGATACCTTGCAGCTTAGTGCTTTTCTCTCCAGCACAATGTTGGCCTTTCAGGATCCACATAAACCCAAGTCTGATTTCACAGTTCCTTGGCCTGTTCGCCAGCACTGACCATTTCCTCCTTGCTAATAGGCTCCCTGCGGTGGTGGCAGGCCGACCTTACTCCTGCACTGCCTCCAGAGGTAGCAGCACCAGCTCCCTGACCATCTGCACCCCCACCTTTCCACCGCTCTCTCTGGAGCTAATTCTGACAATTCTCCAGGGTTGTTGGAATCCTCAATCCATTGACTCTGGCACTTTTCACTTTGACCCTATCCTGTCTCTTATGTTCACAGTTCTTTCCTTACTCAGATGAGACTCTGAAGTCCACATGGGAGCCGCCCCCAACCTCAACCTCCGCTCCGCCTTGCTGTTTAGCGACCTTGCCCTTCTCTCCTTGTGACGCACTGTCTCCAGAAAGCCCAACCCCGACGGAACACCATTTACCTCCTACCCTGCACTTTCATCCTCGCAGCTCAGTGTGTGCTGCTGATCTTGTGTTGAATTTATAAGCGCTGGACTTATATAAACTCCCAGCTCTGCCTAGTGGCCTGTTATATTTTTTGGTCACTTGGATCCTCTCTCTGGAAATGCCATTGCACATCTCTTCTCTTTTTTCTCCAGACCCCTGAAGGCCTTCCCTCATCTCATTACTTTCAAAATAGAATCCACTGAGATATGGCCACTTCCTCTTTCCACCACAGGCCTAGAAGCACAGGCTCACTGAAACCTCTGGGGTTCAAGCAATTTTCTTGCCTCAGCCTCCTGAGTCGCTGAGACTACAGGTGCACACCACCACAGCCAGCTAATTTTTGTATTTTTAGTAGAGACAGAGTTTCACCATGTTGGCTGGGATAGTCTTGATCTCATGACCTTGTAATCCACCCACCTCAGTCTCCCAAAGTGCTAGGATTACAGGTGTGAGCCACCGCGCCTGGCCTTCGTTTTTCTTTTTCAAGTTTCACCTAAGAAAGAATATGGTTTTCTTTGCTTTTTGAACATTACATAAATGGAATCATATAGTGTCTACTCGTTGGAGTCTGGCTTTTTTCATTCAACTTATGTCTATAAAATTAATTCACTTTGTTGCTATCCGTAGCTGTAGTTCATTCATTTTCATTGTATCCTAATATATAAATATATTATAATTAATTTGATCTATTCTGCCACCAATAGACATTTGGATTGTATCTAGTTTGGGGCAATTATAAGTAATGTTGCTATGAAAATTCTTGTGCATGTACATGTACCCTGGTGTTCCAGTACACACATTTCTGTTGGATATGTATTGACACAGATATATACACACACGCACACACTATACATTATATATACATACTATATATATTATGTATGTGCATACTATACGTATTTATGTATATACATTATATACATAATATATACAGGTTCTACATGTGCTAGATGTATAGACACATACACAATGTACGTAACACACAGACACTTATACATTACACACACACACACGTCACACTATACACCAAAAAGTGGACTTGCTGCTTCATAAAGTATGCATTCAACTTTGTTAGATAATGTAAGCTTTTTCCCCCAAAGTGCCAATTTCCTCGGCCATGAGCAGTATATAAAGTTCTCAATATTCTACCTGCCAAACAGTTGGTATTTTGAGTGTTATAAATTAAGTTATTCTGTCTGGTATATAAGAGTATTTCATTGTGGTCTCTATTGGCATAGATAAAGAAATCAGATAAGCTGACCTTTGAGGCTGAGTATCAAAAGAAACTGGAAGGAGCTCACAGTTGCTTACATGGGCTGGTAAAACTGGACTTGACATTTGTCTTAGGTATCGACTCACTTAGTGACACTGGACTACTTAGTTTCTCTCCTTGATCTGTAGCTTTATTTTATGTAATGCATGCATGACTTTCACCTTACAGATTTATGGTGAGGATTAAAAATAATAAAACTGGACACTGTGGCTCACTCCTGTAAATCCCAGCAATTTGGGAAGCTGAGGTGGGAGGATTGCTTGAGGTTCTGAGTTTGAGACCAGCCTGGACAACATAGTGAGACCCCAATTACTACTATATACATATAGTATATATATAGTATATATGGTGTGTGTATATATATATACTATATATACACATAGTATATATATAAAATTGTGAAGCATTACATACCTACAAAACATGCAGAAAACAAAAGTCTGTATGTATACTTTTATGTATATATAAAAAAGTCTATGTGTATATATATACACATATATATTGACTGGGGCATAGTAGGTACCCAATAAGTGGCGACTGTTTTTACCTCGTATCTTCACTTATTGGTGGTAAAGTCACCAATGGAAGCGAAGCAGGCAGAGTTGCAGCAGACTGTGAGGAAGCAGCAGGGTCTTGAGGGCTCACTGCTGAATGGTCCCCTGGGATAGCCTGTATTGTTGTGCAACACATATTTACTCTTCCCTTCCCCAGCATGAGCCCAGTGCACTGCCCTACCCTAGTCCTCTGGGATTTGCTTTGGCTGGGGGAATGTGAGTGAACATGACCTGAGTGCATCCCAGCATAGTCTGGAATGTGCTAGATGGTTTGGTTCAGCCTCTTGTCCCCCAGCTCTCCCTCACAGGAAGAGCATGTGCAGGAAGCCACTGTTTCTCCGGCTTGAGCCATGCCCCTGGAAGCTTGGATGGCTCTTACTATGCCAGATTGATACCTTGACTCAGCTGTGTCTGACTTTGTCAAGAATTGCTGGAAGTGATGACCGTCTGAAACATCAGAATTTTATTGTGCATGGCAACAATAAAAAAATAATGAACATGAAATAGATTTTCTTTTGGTATAAGAATAAATATGACAGTGGACAGATATTTTGATATTCAGTCCTGAAGCTGTTAGTGTTTGTTTTCTCAGAAACATGAAACAATACGTATGAAAGGCTTTTCTGCTTGGAAAGGAGAAAATGCAGTTAAAGAAAAACAGTACCATTTTAAATCATAGTTCTCTCTATATTGATGCAGCTTGAAGGATGAAAATAAATGTCACAAACTGGAATCTTGAAGGATGGTAATAAGCTACATCAGAATATAGAAATATTTGCAGAATAGTACATATTTAGACATTATCGAGTGCAACCCTCTCACCTACATATAATAAGAAAAGGGTTAATACTAAATACGAAATACTGTTTATCTCCCTATACACCTACCCACTCATCTGTTCATCCATCTGTGGTTCCAATCATTTATATATTCAACAGCCATTCACCTACAGTCCATGAGGACACAGAGGTGAATTCGATGCAGAGTTGCCTTCAGGAAGAATAGAGTCAAGCAGTGGAGGTAATGACTTCACAGGAAATCCCACACAGCACTGTAGATATTGCCTACATGCCTCAGCAGGGCTCCACTGGGAGACTGGAGAGGAGTCCACAGTGTTCCTATAAAGATGTCTAGATCCTTGGATAAAGAGACTCCGTTTTGTACTTCTTCCTTAGATCCCACAGCAGTCGGCGCTGTGGAGCACAGGGAAGTGACAGGTGATTAAAAGCACTTGGTATGGAGGCAATTACATCTTCTCCCATGGTTATTTCATTTTAGGGACATGGCCAGCTCAGCCCTGTGGCTGTCTCCACCTGGTTCCATGTCACAGCCCCTTGATACATCTGGGCAACACTTTCTGATCTGTTTCTACCCGCCAAAACCAAGCCTGGTACATTCAGCCATTCTCTCTCAATCTCTCTTCTTTTCTTTTAATTTTGCCTCTACTAATGAGTGTTTGAGACAACAGTAAACTCTTCTATAGTTTATAGTAATGTGCTCTATTTCCGTTCTAGCTTCGGTTTCCTCCCTCAACGACCATTCAGACTGGGATACATCTATCATCTCTGTGTCACTGTGAGAATTGTATGAGTTTGTTCATGTAAAGCACTAGGAACAATGCCTGACAAATAGTGGACTCTCAACAGTTTTTTTGTTAGCTAGTATATCTTTGTGTACTTTTATGAAAATTTCTGAATAACAAATTCTGAAAAATCAAATTGCTGAGTCAGAGGGTAAATAAATTTGAAATACAGAAAGATATTTGCTAATTGGCAATTTTCACTCCCGCTTCCATAGAATATGAAAGTCCTGGTTTCACTCTATTGACATCATATGTCAATACAGTATTGTAGTAATCTGTAAAATATTAAAAATCCAGTGTATGAAAAATAGCATCTTATGGCTAGCTTAATTTGTATTTTCTTGATGAAAAGCAAGCCTGCATACCTACTAGATCTAGTCACATATAGCCTATTTGTGCTTTGTTTGTGAATGGCCTGTTTAGATTCTTTGCACACTTCTCTTTTTTGTTGATTCTCTATATTCTTATTGATTTATTGTAGTTATTTATATATTGTGTATAAATATTAACTGTTACATATGCAAATATTTTCTTCCTGTCATGGTCTTTTGACTATTCACCACTGATCTCACTCTTTATACTACTTCCAATTAATTTTAGGATTGCACAGGGCATCAACTATGCAGCCAAGAACATTTATAAACCTTGACCACAATATTAATAAAATTAGTTTGAGGTTATAGGAGAACTAATGTGGCAGGAAGACTTGAAGGGCTAAGAGTCTATAGAAAGGAGAAGCACAGAAAAGTAGTTCTGACATTTGGTGTCACTTTTTCTCCAGAGGCATTTTCTCATACACAAATGGTGACTGAGAAAACTGAGAAGAGATGACAATCTTTTGAGGCTGGGGAGAAAAATGAAGTTTACAGCTCAGCAAAGAGGACAGGCTCTGGTAAGTGCCTCAGCATTTAGGTGAAGTCTCCGACTTACTAACATTCATGTGATACATTTGTTACAATAAACCAATATAGATGCATTATTATGAACTATAAATCTATGGTAATACCAAGGGTCACCCCTTGTATTATAAAGTCTATGGGTTTTGACAAGTGCATAATATCATGTATCTGCCACTACAATGTATGAAGAAGAGTCTCACTGCCCTGAAAATCCACTATGTTTCACCTATTCATCCTCCGCCTCCTCTTGAGTCCTGGAAAACCACAGATCTGTTTTTATTGTTTCTATAGTTTTGCTTTTTTTCTAGAATGTCATACAGTTGGAATCATACAGAATGCAGTCTTTTCAGATTGGCTTCTTATGCATAATAATATACATTTAAGGTTCTTTCATGTCCTCTTATGGCTCAGTAGCTCTTTTTTAAAAATTACTAAATAATATTTCATTATATGGACATATTATTACAGTTTGTTTATTCAATATCATCTGTTGATGTACATTTTATTTGCTTTCGATTATTTGCAATTATGATTAAAGCTGCTATAAACATTCATGTGCAGGTTTTTTGTGGATATGACCTTCCAATTAAATTGGCAAATGCCATGAGTACAATTGCTAGATTGTGTGAGAAGACTGTTTAGCTTTGTAGGAAACTGCCAAACTGTTTTCTAATGTGGCTCTACTATTTTGTATTCCTGCTAGGATGCCTTACACCCTTGCAGCACTTGGAATTGTCAATTTTTTTTTTTTTTTTTAGAAATTCTAATAGGTGTGTAGTGGTATCACATAGTTACTGTAGTTTGCAATACCCTAACACATATATTGTTGAACAACTGTTGATATACTTATTTGACATCTGTGTATCTTCTTGGGTAAGGTACCTGTACCGGTTATCTACTTATTTTTTAATTGGGTTGTTTGTATTCTTATCATTGAGTTTTAAGAGCTCTTTGTATATTTTGGATGCAAGTCCTTCATCTGATATGTGTTTTGCTAAGATTTTTTTCCCACTCTTGTCTTTTCAGTCTCTTAATAGTGTCTTTTTCAGAGCCGAATTTTTAAATTTTAATAAAGTACAACTTATGAATAATTCTCATTCATGGATGGTGGTGATGATGTTGTGTCTAAAAACTCATTCCCAAACCCAAGGTCTCTGAGAATTTATTCTGTGTTATCTTCTAGATATTTTATAACTTTACATTTTACATTAAGTATATGATCAACTTTGAGTAAATTTTTTGTGAAAGACATACGGTTTGTATCTAGATTCATTCATTTTTCAAATATGACAGTCCCCTGTTTCAGTACAATTTTTTGAAAAGGTGATACTTTTCTCCATTGTATTGCCTTTCTTCCTTTGTCAAGATCAGTTGACTATATTTATGTCTATTTCTGGGCTCTTTATTCTGTTCTAGTGATCTGTTTTCTATTCTTTTCTATTTGTCTATTTTTTTTTTGCCAATATGACACTGTCCTGATTACTGTAGCTATTGAAGTAATATTGAAAGTAATTATTGAAGTCAAGGTAGTGTCAGTTGTCCAACTTTGTTATATTTAGTATTGTGTTTACTATTCTCTTTCTTTAGTGTGTTTTGATGTAAATTTTAAAAAGAGTTTGTTGACATCCACAAAATAACATCCTGGGATTTTTGGGGGGATTACATTGCATCTATAGATCAAGTTGGGAAGAATGGACATCTTAGCAATATTGAGTCTTTCTCTCCACAAACATGGAATCTCCATTTATTTAGTTCTTATTGGATTTCTTTAATCAGTTTTGTGGGTTTCCTCATATTTATCTAGTGCATATTTTATTATATTTATATCTAAGTCTTCATCTTTTGTTGTTATTATAAACAGTATTGTGTTTCTAACTTGAAATTCCAGTTTTTTTGTTGATATATAGGAAAGCAACTGATTATTGAAGATTAACAATGAATCTTGAAAAAAGGGGTTTTTCACTTCCCAGTTCCAGATATTTTTTTCTCCATTCTTTGAGTTTTTCTACATAAACAATCATGCAAACTGCAAAGATAATTTTATTTGTTTACTTTTTAATCTGTATACCTTTCTTTCCCTTTTCGTGTCTTATTGCATTAAAAGAACTTCAAATATAATGTTGAGTAGGAGTAGAGAGAGGAGACATCTTTGCCTTGTTGCTAATCTTAGGGGTAAATCATCTATTTTCCTACCGCTAAATACGATGTTAGCTGTAGGGTTTTTTTTTAAAGTAGGCATTTATCATCTGGTTCAGGAAGTTTCCCTCTGCTGTTAGTTTCTGAAAGTTTTTAACATGAATTGGTGTCAGATTTTGTCAAATGCTTTTTCTGCATGTTTTGATATGATCATGTGATTTTTCTTCCTAGCCTGTTGATATGTTGAATTGTATTAATTGAGTTTTTAAATGGTTGAATCAGCCTTGCAAAGCTGTAATAAATTCCAATTGGTTATGGTGTATAATTTTGTTTACGTATTGTAAATTTGATTTAGTAATGCTTTGTTGAGGATTTTTGCATCTATGTTCATAAAATATGTTGGCCTGTATTTTTCCTTTCTTGTAATGTCTTTATCTGATTTTGATGGTAAAGAATACTAACCTTATAGAATAAGGTAGGAGTGCTTCCTTTGCTACTAGTCTTTGGGATGAGACTGTAGAGAATTGATATTACATCTTCCTCAAATGTTTGGAGGAACTCAACAGTAAAACCATCTAGGTTCAGTGCTTTGTGTTTTGGAAGGTCATTAATTATTGATTTAATTTCTTTGATAGAGGCCAATTCAGATTTGTCATTTTTTTCTTGAAAGACAGCATCTCCATATTTTATTGTTCCATTGAATCTAAGTTATCAAATTTGACATCTTAGCAATAATGAGTCTTCCTACCCATGAACATGGAATATGTCTCCATTTATTTAGTCCTTATTAGATATCTTAGAGTTTTGTGATTTTCCATTTCATCTAAGTTATCAAATTTATGAGCATAAAGTTGTTTATAATATTATCTTCTTATCCTTTTAATATTCATAAAATTAGTAGTGATAATCCTTTTATTTCTGATATTATTAATTTGCAACTTCTCTCTTTCTCTTTTGGTTAGCCTGATTAAAGGCTTATAAAATTGATCAATTTATTTATCCTTTTTATTGATATTTTTAAAGAACCAGGTTTTGATTTCGTTGATTTTCACTACTTATATCCTTTTATCAGTTTCACTGATTTCTGCCTTATTTTAAATTTTTTCTTCTGGTTTTAGGTTTACAGTGCTTTTTTTCTTCTCCTAGTTTGCTATGATGTGAGCTTATATTATTAATTTTGTATCAATCTTATTTTCTAATGTATGCTTTTAAGGCTATAAATTTCCTTCTAAGCACTACTTTTGCTCCATAAATTTTGATAATTAGTATATTCACTTTGATTTCATTCAAAGTATATTAAATTTATCTTGAAACCTCTTCTTTGACCTATGTGTTATTCAGGCATATGCTTCATCTTCAATTATTTTGAGATTTCCCATCTATGTTTCTGTTATTGATTTCTAGTTTAATTCCACTGAGGTCTGAGAGCAGACGTTGTATGATTTCTATTTTCTAAAGTTTGTTAGAGGGTATTTATGGCCCCAAAAGTGATCTTCAATATTAAGTGCTCAATTTGAACTTTGAAAGAATTTATATCCTTCTGTAGTTGAATGAAATACTTTATATATGGCAAGTATTAAGTTTGTGCAAAAGTAATTGCAGCTTTGTCATTATTTTTAAATGGAAAAAAAAAAAAAGACCTTGCAATTTTTGCACCAACCTAATAGAACCAGGAGATCTATAGCATGGTTCAGTTAAACTATATCCTTACCAATTTTCTGCCTGCTGGATCTGTCAATGATGAAGGAATGTTGAAGTCTCCAAATGTAACAGTGGACTTATTCATTTCTCTTTGCAATTCTATCAAACTTTGCCATATATGTGTATATATATATATATATATATATATATATATTATATGGAGTCTCACACTGTCACCTGGGCTGGAGTGCAATGGCGCAATCTCGGCTCACTGCAACCTCCACCTCCCAGGTTCAAGCAAGTCTCCTGCCTCAGCCTCCTGAGTAGCTGGGATTACAAGCACATACCACCATGCCTGGCTAATTTCTGTATTTTTAGTGGAGATGGGGTTTCACTATGTTGGCCAGGCTGGTCTTAAACTCCTGACCTCATGATCCACCCACCTTGGCCTCCCAAAGTGCTGGGATTACAGGCGTGAGCCACCACGCCTGGCCTGCCTCACATATTTTAATGCTTTGTTGTTAGACACATATGTGTAAAAAATTTTTATATATTCTCAAAGAAGTGGCCCCTTAAACACTATGTAATGCCCTTCTTTATTTCTGATAATTTCCCTGAAGTTTGCCTTGTCTAAAATTAATGTGGCTACTCCAGCTTTCCTTTGATTAGTGTTATCTTGGTATATCTTCTTCTATTTCATTGCTTTTAATGCATATGTGTTTTTATATTTGAAATAGGTTTTTTGTAGATAACATGTAATTGGGTCTTTTAAACATTCTCTGTGACGGTTTCTTTTTTTGTGTATTTGAGATATTCATATTTAAAGTGATAATTTATGTAGTTAGATTAATATCTACCACGTTTGTAACTGTTTTCATTGCCCTTGTTCTTTTTGTTTTTCACTCTTTTTCTCTCTTCTCTGGTTTTAATTGAGGATTTCATATAATTCTATTTATCTCTTCTCTTAGCATATCAATTATACATCTTTAATGTTGTTTTAAGTTGTTGAGTTAATGTTTGCAATTGACAACCAATTTAAGCTTATTTTCAGATAACCAAGTACTTCTTCCTGAGTAGTGCAGTTACCTTATGATGAAAGTGTTCTCAATTTCTCCCTTTTTTTCTTATAACATTTTTGTTGTTCATTTCACTCATTCTTAAGCTATAATTACCCAATACTCTGTTGGTATTACTACTTTTGAAACTGTGCCCCAAAGCGTTAAAGAAATCAGTGACTAACAGACATTCTTGAGTTTACAGGATGGTAGATAAGAAAATAAACAACTTGCTAAAACCTGGAAACTTCCTCAACCTGTCAGATATCAAAACTGGCTGAAATTGTTTGGAACAAATGCGGCTAACTGGAGTCTGCCAGAATGAGCTTGCTGATGTCACAGCCCAAATTTCCACAGAATGTTTTATATTAACTCCCCTTGAATTTGCACATGTGATTCATAAGGTGGCACAAAGAGATAACTGCACGTGCTCAAGGACTTTTCAGACCTCTTTCCTTCCACCAATTCCCTACTAATCCCAGAATCCACACCCTAAACATTTTCTAATAATATTATTCGCTTAAAGCACAGGGAGACAGATATGAGTTGGACTCCTATCTCCTTGTTGGTTGACTTTATAAAAAGCTTTGTATTCTCAAAAACACAATGTCATAGTATTGACTTCTAGTGCATAGGGCAGCAAGTCCTTTGGCTCAGTAACAATTTGAACTATTAAATTAATCAAAAATAAGAAGAAAAAGACTTTGTTCTACCTTTGTAATATTGCGATATAATTAAAAAAATATATTTTGGTATTCATTCCCATTTTCTGGCACACAGCTCTTAAGCTCTTGGAAACCCTGAAGTAATAAGTGTCTTTTGTATGCTAATTAAATGACTGGTAACTAGATGGGGTAGTTATCTCAGATAACTTTGAGATGGTTGCCAACTATATATCACCATGTTGCAACTTTCAGTTCCATCTTCCAGGAAGAGGAGAGGGGCTGAAGGTTGGGTTGATTGCCAGTGGTCAATGATCTAGACCAGGGGTCCTCAACCCGTGAGCCATGGACCAATACCAGTCTGTGGCCTGTTAGGAAGTGGGCTGCACAGCAGGAGGTGAGCAGGAGGTGAGCAAGCTTCATCTGTGTTTATAGCTGCTCCCCATTGCTCGCATTACTGCCTGAGCTCTGCCTCCTGTCAGATCAGTGTCAGCATTAGGTTCTCATAGGAGTGTGAACCCTATTGTGAATTGTGCACGTGAGGGATCTAGGTTGCAGGCTTCTTATGAAAATCTAATGCCTGATTATCTGTCACTGTCTCCCATCACTCCCAGATGGGATCATCTAGTTGCTGAGCTCCCACTGATTCTACCTTATGGTGGGCTGTATAATTATTTCATTATATATTACAATGTAATAATAATAGAAATAAAGTGGACAATAAATGTAATGTGCTTAAGTCATCCCCAAACCATCCTCGTCTCATCTGGCACCCAGTCTGTGGAAAAATTGTCTTCCATGAAACCAGTCCCTTGTGCCAAAAAGGTTGGGCACTGCTGTTCTAGTCAATCATGCCTACACAAAAACTCAAAAGAATGGGGTTTGAAGGTCTCTGGTTTGCTGGATGTGTGGAGGTACTGGGAGGGTGGCATACCTGCATAACTCATAGGGGCTCCATGCCCCTTCCACCGTATCTTGCCCTGTGCATTTCTTCCATCTGGCTGTTAAACATCAGTGAAGTGTTTCCCAGAGTGCTGTGAGCCATTCTAGCCAATGGTTGAACCTAAGAAAAGGGTCATGAGAACCTCTGATTTGTAGCCAAGTTGGACATAAGTTGTGGGTGACCAGAGGACCTACTACTTGTGGGACACCCCAGTAGTGTCTGCAGAGAATTGGAGAATTGCCTGGTGCGTGATAAACCCCCACATACTTGGTCACAGGAATGTCCAATGCATAGTGAGTGAATATAGAGATTTACTCAATGTACATTGTTTGTTGCAGTTATAGATGTCAGAGGGTTTCAGTTTTCTTGTTAATTCTTTCTCTTCTCTTGTCTTTGTGTTTCCCTAAGAACTCTTTAAAGAGAGTTTGTGTCTTGTAGGTTTGTTTGGTTGTAATTCATTGTAATTACACTGGAGCCTTGTTGGTGAGGTCGTAAGCTACTGGGGAGGGAAAGCATATGTCATTAAATCTCGATCTCTTTGTCATTGAATCTCAGTAATTTTTAGTGGGCCTGAATCCTTGGGCTGTGACCTTCAGAAACGTGTCTTACCTTTTTAAATTATCTCTTTATGTGAGAAAGTATGGTTGGTGGAGGCTTGGAGTTGTCTACTTGCCCTTCCCATATGTCAGATAAGACTCTGGCAAAGTGGTTTCCTCTGTGTGAGGGCCCTTATTAAGAGAGAAGAGAATGCTCCAGGCATATTTCAAAATGATGGGATTTCAAAATTTGTTGGGAATTAAACTATATATTTTGAATCCTTCAACCCATGAACATAGCACATCTCTCCATTTATTTAATCTTTAATATCTCTCAGGACCGTTTTGTAGTTTTCAGTGAAAAGGACTTAAGCATCTTTCGTTAACTATTCCTAGGTATCTAAATATTCTTTAATGCTATTTTTAGTATAGTTGTTTTAAAATTTCTTTTCTAATTGTTGTTAACTACAGAAAATCAAATTATTTTTGTGTGAGACCATTTATCTTGTAGCCTTACTAAATTAGTTTATTAGATATGTAAATTCATTATAGTTTTTATTTTGTGGTTTCACCAGGATTTTCTACATAAACAATCATGTTTGCAAATACTGTCTGCAAACCTGCTTACATCAAACATGTTCCAAATCATTTTATTATAAAACAAGTGATGATGTTAGCCTACTAATTGCAAGACCTCAAGAGCCCTCAATGCCAAAGCCCAAACTCTTTGGCCTGGTAATACTTGTCTCCATATCAGAAGGAGAAGAATCCACAAAGCAAAATAGCCTGTGACATTGTGTTATCCCAGAGAGGGTGCAGAGACCTCCCAAGGCAGCAGTGACCTCACTATAGATCAAGGTGTAGGTGTAAATTTTGCAATGAATTGGGAGTCTTCATGGGTTCTGCCTTCCTCAGTCCATCAAGTTGGTCCTCAGGCTGGTTCCACTCGATACCAAGGTCAATGCAGCAGTTCTAGGATGAGCAGGTGGATACTTGCCACCCAACAATATTTCTTGCCATTTGTCATGGTGCCTTAAATGCACATGGTCCCCTCCTAACATGCAAATCAAAATTTAGATTGGACTAATAAGTCCTCACATCAATTAATTAGCTAAAAAGATTTCAGATAAGTATGATAATATTAGGTCATTCTCAATAAATATAACCTCAGTATGAATTATTTAAATGAGAAAACAGGTTTAGAGACGTTCAGTGATTTGACTAATGCCACATGGCAATTTAATAACTGTGAAATGCTTCTTAACTTTCCTGTGAAAAGAAAAGACCTGTGAAATCAGTGATTCTTAACTTTAAATATTGTATGTATATGTGGATATTGTTCATCTCTGCTTTCATTTGGGTATATGATTGACTACATAGCCTCAGATTGTGCTAAAAACAGGCCACACAACCATCTTTATGTTGGATATAGGGAATTTCCTATGACTAGAATGATGACTTTTAAAAGTTGACTATGGAACTGTGAGGTCAGCTAGACTTCAACTTGAACCCTGCTTCCTTCACTTACTGACCTTTCGGAAGTGATTTCCTCTCTCTGAGTCTCAGTTTCCTCATCTGGAAAATAAGGATGGTAATAACTATGTAAACCAAAAATAAAATTCTCAGTGCCCTGCCATCAGAATGGGCTTTCTCCTTGGCCAGGGCCCTCTTAAAATGTAACCCGGGAGACTGGTTCAGACCATGATGGGAAGCGGGGGTCAGACATGCTTCATTATACCCCTCTGGCACTAACATCAACACAGACCTAAAGTCTCTTAAGAAGCATTTACAATCTATCCTCTCCGAAGCCTGCTACCAAAAGGCTTCATCTGGAGAATAAGAACTTTGGTCCCCACAATTCCTTATCTTAACCTAGACATTTCCTTTCTGTGGATTCCAGGTCTTTAGATAAACTCAACCAATTGTCAACCAAAATTTTTAAATCTCTCCCTATAAACTGGAAGCCACCCACCTCCTTACCCCTTCTGCCACCACTTTGAATTTTCCCACCTTTCTGGACTGAACCAATGTATTTCCGGAAGGTACTTAATTGAAGTTGTATGTCTCCCTAAAATGTGTAAAACCAAGCTGCACCCTGACCACCTTGGGCATGTTCTCAGGACTTCCTGAGGGCTGTGTCATGGGCCATGGTCACTCATATTAGGCTCAGAATAAATCTCTTCAAGTATTTTACGGAGTTTGACTCTTTTCATCAACAACTATATTGAAAGCCAGGGTTGCTCAACATTGATGCCATTGACATTTTGGACTAGATAATTCTTTCTTGTGAGGGGCTAGGATATTTAGCAGCATCCCTGTTCTCTACCCACAAGATGCCAGTGGCACCTCTCCTTCCCTTATTGTGACAACCAAAAATGTCTCCAGGCATTGCTGTTGCCCCAGGAGGCATAATCACGGAAGTTGAGAGTTATTGCTGTGAGCACCACCTAATGTGTATTCAAGGTCTTCACGCAGCATCTGGCACAGTGTGCCCCTTGGACAGTGTTAGTGTTGCTGCTTCTTCCCTGACCCCCATACCCTTCATGCCCAGGGATCAATTCCTTCTACCGTCATTTCTCCATGTTGAGGAAAACCTCCACCATCATGACTGTGGGAAGAGGAATTTTCTGGGTTTGGAAAAAGCAATAGACCACCTCCTCAATTATGCTACTTAGTCACCCAAATGGGTTTAAATTGGAGAGCAGCCCTGGCAGTATCATTTTCCAAGCTGCTTCAAATACTGCATTTTTCTTCATATTTTCAGTGGGCTTATTTACAAATTGCAGGCTCAGCTAAAAAATAACATGTATTATATGTGATAGCTGTGATTTTGTTTATAAAGGAAGGTGCTGAATTTTTTTTTTTTTTTTTTTTAAGACCAGGAAGAAAATGCATGTTTAAAATGTGGATTTTGAGTACAACCAGCAGATTTGGGATTCACTGTGTAGAAAACAGCCCATACAGGGCCACTGATTGGTAACTATAGGACACAGGGCCCAGTGTGGAAGGATTGCAGAGCTCCTGATTAAAATGCAGTCCCCAAGAAGTGAGGAAAGTAAGTGATAATGTCCACTTACAGACATTGGCCCCGGCTTTCCATAGTGTTGGTGGAAAAAAGACTCATACTCAGGAAAAAATTGGGAGTGATCGAATTAGGGCGGCCTGAGAAGTGAGTAGCATGTGGTGGTACAGTTGCTGTGGTTCAGAGGAAGGCTCTCAGGCTGTGAAAAAGCCAGGCCAGCCTGCCTGGAAATGAGTTCTGGGCCTGGGCTAGGCACCTGGCTCTGGTTGTCAAGGCAGAGGTATGGCTTGGGGATCATTTGTCACCTTGCCCCCAGTCATGAACAGATCCAGGGAGAGATTTAGAAATCATGGCTGCTAGGAGTTACGTGGGAGGAAAAGCTCCATGCAGTGGAGTCTGGTTCTAATCCTGATCTCTGTGTTTTAGTGAGCACTCTGGGTGACTCTCTAGTAAGCTCCACATGCATCTCAGCAGCATCATTTACTTGGGACGTCTGTGTGTTGAGCAGCTACTTAGCTCTGTATTCATTCAGCAACCTTTGATGTCAACCACATTATAATGCTTCAAATACAAAATGCCAGCCTTAAAATGCCTAGGAGCTAGATATTTTTGTACTCATATTACAGATAAAAAGAAACATCTTAAAGGGGCTAATGGTGATGGTCTGTCAATGGTGGATTCACACTTAATTCTGTTTGACTCCAAAACCTATGTTTTTTTTTTTTTTTTTTTTTTTTTTTTTTTTTTTACCATCCACTGATGCAAAGACTGTGATAGCATCTGGTTAGCTGAGGAAGCTCAGGCATGACTAGATTTCACATAAGGTGCAGCCTGTTCCACAGGGGTTACCACACACCTAGTGCCTCTCACTGCCTAGAGTCTACTTAGGGGGTCCTTGTGATAGCAACAGGAGGCAGCCAAATGCCTAGGCTGTAAGAGTGGGTCCGTGGTGAAATCCCGCGTTCAAGTCAAAAACAGTTTGACGGCTGAAAAATCGAACTACTGGTCCCTAATGAAACCTGCAACCCAGAGTGAGAACTTCTGTTCCTGTTTGCTTGCCCTGTCCCAATCGACTCTTTCTGAATAATGCCTTTTAACCAATCAACTGTTGCCTTTTCCAGTACTACCTATGACCTGCACCTCCCCCATTCTGCATCCATAAAAAGCCCTGGGCTCAGCCATGTTAGGGAGACTAGACCCCTTTGGGTAGGGGATCACCCCCACATCCCTTCTCCATGGAAAGCTATTTCATCACTCAATGAAAATCCTCACCTTGCTCACTCTGTGGTTGTCAGTGTATCCTCATTCCTCTTGGGAGTGGGAGAAGAACTCATGCATAAGCCAGACTTGGCTCAGGTGGGCTGAGTGGGTGGGCAGTCTCCTGTAGCAGGTAATGTGGTCAGGCAAGGATTAGGCAGGGTGTCACTGGCTGGAGGTCTCTGGCTTGCAAAATGACTGAGAATAAAATCCTGTGTCACTCAGAGGCTTCCAGGAGCCTCTGCTCACACTTCAAGCATCCTCCACACTAAAGTCCTGTAATTCCCAGATCTCAGCACTGGCTGGTTGCACACAAATTATGTGGGGCATCTGTTAAAATGGTGATCCTAGGACCTTACCCTGGAGCTTCTGACCCAGTGGATATGGTTACAGGACCCTCTAGACAACTGTGCGTATGAGAATCTCTCGGATGGTTCTGACATGCTGCCAGCTACCACTCCCATCCTTGCCCCTCTGCTTGGGATACCCTCCCCCAGCCCTTCCCCCAGCTGACTCCTGATCCTCAGGTCTATTCGCTCCCCATGACCCATGAGATTGACCTCAGTGCCCTTCCCCTGTGGCCCTATCCCAAATTCCAGTTTCCATCTCAGCAAGCAATTAATTTGTATGTGGAAATTGCTGTTGCCTGACCTGTGTCTGCTACCCTCGGAGACAGTAGTTCTCCACTGGGGTGATTCGAGCCCCCCAGGGGACACCTGACAATATCTGGAGACATTTTTGGTTGTCACAGCTGGGAAAGGGGTGTTACTGATGTTCAGTGGGTGGAGGCCATGGATGCTGCCAAATAGCCTACAATGCATAGGACAGCCCCATAACAAAGGACAATCTGGCCCCAAATGTCAGTAGTGCCACAGTGGAGAAGCCCTGCTTCAAGGTCAAGTTCCTCTTCTCTACTTGCTAGCTGGGTGCTCCCCAGCAAGCTGCTTATCTCTAAGGCTCCATCCTCATCTATAACTGGGTTCCCACCTCCTCTCCGCTGTTGTGAGGCTTACAGAAGTGAATGTGTGCAGTGTGCTCAGACGGCTTGATGGACCCACAGCTCCATTCCTGGTGGAGTTTTGGGCCTTTAGAGAGCCAGGGTCCCTCCAGCCACACTGTGTGTAATAGCCGCTCTGCACTGGACTCTGGTCACATCAGTCTGGCCAGGGCTTGGCTACACTTGTGAGGAAGGAGGAAGGCAGCTCCTCTTTCCTCTCTCCTCCATTTCACAGCCCTCTGGTGACATGGAGTTAGCCTTCTGTGTGTTTGACTTTGACTCTGGTAACTCAGCTCCAGGCCGGCACATCATCTCATCAGGGCTGGTTTGGAGGAGATAAGAGAAAAAGGGTCTTTTCCCTGTAGGCCTCTTCTTTGCACTCTCAGGCCTGTTTGGAAGCAGTTTTTCTGTGATCCCCCAGATTTCATGGGTGCCTCCATGTCCCCTTCAGGTTTGCCCTGGGTTGTACCTGGTCAGACACTTTGCTAAACTCTGGAGAAATAAGGCAAAATAAGACACACTTGATTGCCCAAGAAGGTCACAGACAAGGAGAACACACTGAATAAGGAAGTGTCAGGGTTTATATCAGGAAGCCCTCTGAGCTGAACACTGTTCTAGAATCTGGTTCTGAAATTCTGGGGCTAAAGCGCTGCCAAGAACAGAGGATAAAGTCTCATCTCCATGGCCATTGTGATGGGGTCACTGCTGACGTCCTCATGAATACCACACTCACAATCCTGAACATAGTTATTACTGTACCCACTTCACCTCTGGGGACACTAAGGCTCAGGCAGGTTAAGTGACTTGCCCAAGGGAGTCGAACACAGCAGTGCTAGCCTCTTTTACACATGACAATAGCAAGTGACTCTGCCCACAGCTCCAGGCTTTCCTGCTTTTGTACTTGGCCATTGCAGGACCCTTCCAGGGAGAAATTGGTTCATGGCTCCTTTGTACTCATGAGCAGATTGCACTGGTTCATCTCTGTGCCTCGATGATAACCTACCAGCCATCCATATGCCTTTGGTGGGCACATCATCAGGACCTTCCCCACCAGCCAGCATCCTGCACTGTCCTGATTGTTTTGCTTGCAAGGAGGTCTGGCTTTCATCTTCAGAGGTAAATCGATGCCTCCACCCACACTGTTGATCGGCCTGGTTTATATGCTGCTCCCAACCTTGCAAATGACTGCCGGGCAGCATCCTTGGTGCTGTTGAACCTGCTTATCTGACTAGGAAGGCTGGAGGAGCCAGGTCATAAAATTAAATGAAATTACTGCAGGAATTAGGGTGGTAGTGACAATGAGGTGGAATTATAACTTGGAGAATGGCAAGGGAGGTTTGTGGTGCCCCACTGCTTATCTGCAAAGTCATTATTCAAATAGCTCCTGTTTTCCCTGACTTCTGGGGTTAGTATCACCCTTTGCTGGCTTGAGGAGTGCTAATCGGCTTCTCCATATCTGTCCTCTCTGATTAACAGAATGTGGGCTTTGGAAAGGGTCTTGGGGTTTGGCTAATTCAACCCTCTCATTTTATGGATGAGCAAGCTGAGGCTCAGAGAGGTGCTGGGGCCTCCTCACTGTCAGAAGGTGTTGGTGACGGAACTGAAGTGCAAACTCAGAATACTCGGCCCAGTCTAGTGCTCCCTTTTCTACTCTGTCACTTTAGAACTCTTTGTAAGGTTAACAAAAAATGGATTCGCACACCATGGTGAATTATCATTTAAACAGGCAAAGCTAGGTGACAGGAGAGACTAGCAGAGAATAGGACTTCCTTTGGATGGTATTTTGATCATTGTCACTGTTCTCTGCGGCAAAAATTGCTCTGCATGGAATACCCAGCCTATGTCAGGCCCAGAAGATCTGCTCTTGTATTCACATTCTACAATAATAAACACTTTTTTTTTTTTCCTGGCACCAACTTTTTGCTAAGAAAGCCTAAGTCACAATGCCTGCCACAGTGAACCCAGAGTCTACTAGGGAAATAGGCAAGTAAGCAAACGGCATCCAAAACAGATGGTGTGTGCAAAGACAGAAATGTGCCTAGACTCCAGAGGGTGGGCAGAGATGCTCAGAAGAGAGAGTGGTTGATATTATCTGGGGCTCTGGGAGGACTTTCTGGAGGAGGCATTGCTTTGCCAAGAGAGCCTCTAGTCTGTGTGACAAGGACGACTCATCACCTCTCACTGCGGCTTCTCTTTCATGGTGTATTGCTTTTGTCCTTGGTCTGATTGCCAGCTCTATGAGGAGTAGAATAAGACCTTTGTCTCTACATTTGGGGCCTTCATCGGTGTACATCTCAGGTTCACACATCCAGTAGATGAGCACAGTGGAATGAATTGACTGTGCATGGCCCTGTGGAACATGGGCTTGGAACTTCGATCTCATCGTAGGTTCAATGGAGATGATTATGTTTACCATGAAGGGTCATGCAGGTATTAAAATTATATGAAGCCCCTAGAAGAGTTCCTGGCATATGGAAGCTATTTTTTTTTTTTTTTTGAGATGGAGTCTCAGTCTGTCACCCAGTCTCAAGTGCAATGGCGCAGTCTCGGCTCACTGCAACCTCCGCCTCCAGAGTTCAAGCAACTCTCCTGTTTCAACCTCTTGTGTAACTAGGACTGCAGGCACCCACCACCACCTGGTTAATTTTAGTATTTTTAGCAGAGATGAGGTTTCACCATATTGTTCAGGCTGGTCTTAAACTCCTGACCTCGGATGATCCACCCGCCTTGCCCTCCCAAAGTGCTGGGATTACAGGCGTGAGCCACCGTGCCCGGCTGAAGCTATTTTGAGTGCTGGTTTGTATGAGGCACTGTTGCCTGGTGCATTCAGTAGTTGGAGGCATTTTGTTAGTTGCTGCAGAAACAATGTTTTCACTTCTCTTTCAAGAAGTAGCCTGTGTCCCCACCATCCTCACAAAGCTGTCCTGGACTAGTGGGAGCAGCGTGGTAAGGAGCTGTCCATCCAGGACATCCCTGCTGGCTCTCAGGGCAGAAGAGGTGGAAGAGCAGCCTTTGTCCTCATGCAGGATGATGGAGTCCCATTTGTGGGACTTGCTGAGATGAGTCCTCATCTGCCTATCTGTCCTTGGGGGATCTGAATTTAGACTTCAGTGAATTCTCAAACTTAGCTGGCATTTGCAGAAAATACCAGGAATGAGATTTAATTCATGCTGGCCCCAAACAGCTCTGACCACATTTATGTCTATGGATGGAGAATTTGCCAGAAAAGCATGCGTTTTCGAATTATATGGGGCTGGGTTCAAATCCTAATCCTGCCATTGAGGAATAGGGAGATCTTGGGTAGTTTCCTACCCTCTGAGTCTCAGGCCCTTTATCTACAAGAACTGGGATATAAACACTGACTCTGTAAAATCCCTGAGAGGATTATGAGATTATGTATGTACTAAGCTTGTAAATAGCAATGGCTCCACTTTCTGAGTCCTCACATGAAATTCTCTGGGGGGAAACTAGTGCCGACATAGCTCACCTTTGACAAGGCTTGTCATTGCCTTGCAGCGGTGATGGTCACCCAACAATCAGACATTTGACAGGGTGGCTGATCGAGGGGGAGGCACTGGGTGGGGAACCTGGCCTCCTGGCTCTGGAGGGCCCTGTCAGCCTCCTGGTTGATGTGAGAGACTGATTCTACACTGGCTGCTAGTTGCCTAGGCAAATGCAGGCACAAACCAACCCCTCCTTGCCTTTCTAATCTCTTTTTATGGAAAAGGAACTGGTCAACAAGGGGGAAGTTTTTAGGCAATATCACAGTTCATTTTGAAAATGGTTCAGCCTGCCAAGAAATAAAAAAACACAAACCCCAAATGGACCCCCTGCACCACCAACTCAATCACCTTACCAGTCCTGAGGGCATTTTTGCCTTTGGAACTCAGGATGGATGGCTCTCACGGCCTTGCCCACCTCTCCTCCACATTCGAGAAAACCTGTAATAATGATCCTCCCCCAACCCTCTCCAGGGACTCTTCTAATCACTCTCTGAGCCTGCCTTCAAGGGAGACAGACAAGCATGACGCTGGCGGTGGCAGATGAAGGCCGGGTCAGCACAACCTCTGAATTCCCTCCTATGATCATGCTTGAAAAGAGACAGGCTCAGCTCCATTGAGACAACTAGAGGGTGATTAAATTATTCATCTAAGATCCTTGGAGAGGCCTTTATGTGACATTTCAACCCAGTTTTTCAGGAAAAAATAGTACCACAGACAGATGGTGACCATGTGAAGACGGATCAACCACACACCCCAAATATAGCAGCTCCTCCTCAAAACCCTGCAGAACGCTGGTGCCCTCGCCTCACAGACCTTGTCTTTACAAGTGGCATTTTTAGATTTCAGAAGCTGCTAAAATCATCAGGTTTGCATTGCTGCAGTTATGACTTTGAATAACTTAAAAAAATTTTTAGGAGAGAGAAAGAGCAAAACATAGCCAACAGAAGATTTCTTAAGGGTGGCTGTATGTTGAAGCAGGAATAATTCTCACTTGAGAATGACGTTATGTGGATTGCAGCTCCCATTCTTCATCCTACTAGCTGGTAAAAACTAGACCTCTCTAAAATTTTCTGGGCTTCAGACTCTAGCTACATGAATATTTTTCATTGAATCATGTATCATAGACATTTTCGTATATCAATACATCATCAACCTTATTCATTTTAATGATATATTCATTGTATGATATATTCCCAAGTATTAATGTATCATAATTTATTTAACAATTCTCATATTGAAGGTATTGTCTCATTTCTTTCCCTACACAAAACAATGTAGTAATGAACTAGCTTCCCATAGATCTACGCAAAGTTTGGAGAAAATTTTTATGGAACAGATGAGAAGTAACTGAATTGCTGATTAAATGGGAAGAACATTTAATATTTTAATGGTTTCCACAAACTGCCCACCAAAAATGTTGTATCTGATTTACCCTTCCTCTGCCTATGCAGTTCAATTCCCCATAACATGGTGCATTGTATATTACCATCTCCATTGTAAAGACGAAGAACCAGAGACAGGTCAAGTTTTCTTTATTTCACACAGGTATGGTATAATATAATGAAGATCTGCCCAAGGTGAGCTTGTTCTGGTTTCACTCTCTGTGCCATGATGGCTTATCTCAGTGTCCACTGGTTTTCATGGTCCCTGGAAATAAGAGTTCATTCATGGTGGGATGATAGAAAGCTAGGATCCTGCAGGAAGACATTGGGACTGGAATGGTAATACCATGATCACATTGTACAGGCAAGGCCACAACTAGACAAATCATTAATTTAATTGGTTTTATTGAATGTTGGTTAGATACAAAATAATATATAATGTGTATACTAAATATACAATAATAATACACATTACAATAAATGGCAGTATATCCCCATATAGTTTAAGAAACACACATTACCAAAATCTTTGAAGCCCAGAGTGTACCTGTACCTTCCCTAGAGGTAACCACTATACCACATTTTTTTTTGTCAATAATTGTATTTGATTTCTCTCTAGTTTTAACAATTGTGGCTAAATCCATGTCAGGGTTACTATGGAATTCCTCAGAGAATGTGCACTATCAAATTCCAAGTGTTATCTGCTGATGTGGTTAGTCCAGGGCCATCACAGCTCTGCCTTGCAGCCCCGCAAAAGGAATACAATATGTAGTTTTGCAAATATAAACATTTATTTAAATGGAGTCATAACATATGCATTCATCTGCAACTTGCTTTGCACTGCTCATCACACTCCTCTGAGAGTGAGTCACCATATGCTCACTGCCATAGTTCATTTATTTTCACTGCTATACAGTATTGCGTGGGATGAATGTACCCACATCTTTAGGTATTCTCGTCATTGGGCATTTGGCTTGTTGCTGAGGTTTTGCTGTTATAAACAGTGCTGTTATGAACACTTTGTAGATATTCCCTGGAGCACATCATGTGTGGAAGCATTCCATGAATTCCTAGGAAACAAATTCTTGCATTTTTGAAATGCACATCTTCAATTTCACTGGATAAATGCCAGATTGTTACACCACAGCAGTAGGTGGGTTTTTCCTAACATCCTTGCCAAAACTTGGTATTGTGAGACTTTGAAATTTTTGCCAATTTGGTGGAAGTAAAAACAGCATTTAATTGTGGTTTTAACTTTCATTTTCCTAATGATGAGTTGAGCATATTTTCATGTATTTTTAACCATTGGCATTTCTTTGTGAAGTGTTCCTTCAAGTCTTTTGCATGTTTGTCTTTTGTGAATTACCTTTTGCTTATCAGTTTGCAGTAGTTCTTTAAATACTCTGTGTTCTATTTCTTTGTCAGTGATATATGTTGCAAAGTTTTTTTTTTCAGTTTGTGGCTTATGTTTAAAACATAATATGGCTCCTTATAATAGTCAGAAGTTCTTAGTTTTAATATGTTTACTTTTTTATGATATGCCCTTTTTGAATCTTAAGAAACCCATTTCTATCCTGAAGTCAGAGATATTCTTTCATATAGCATTCTAAAATGTTTATAGCTTTGTGTTACAGATTTAAATATTTAAAGTACCTGGAATTAATGTTTATGTATGACATGAGGTAATACTCCAGTTTGTTCTTTCGTTTTTTTCTCCTCATGTGGATAAGCGATCGTCTCAGACCATTGCAAAGCTCATGCTTTCTCCATTGTTGCTATGCTGCTGCACATTCTGCTTCGTCGGTCTACTAAGGCTACACGAATGCTGTATTTTCTTAATATCCCTTTTTAATAAGTTTGATGGGGTAGAAATTCCCATGCGATTTCTTCTTCACCGGTATCTTGGTGATTCCTGCTCCTAACGTTTTCCATGTATATTTCCATGTACGGATCTGTCAGTTTTCATTGAACCGCCCTCCACTCTGTGTTTCCTTCCTTTCACTCACACTGTGGCCACTCAAACTGGATTCTTTGCTCAGGATATTTCATCCTGTTTGTAGAAACTACTTGTCCAGTGCCACAAAATAGCTTTGAGCATTTGGGGTGGATTTACACTGAACCCATCGAGGGAAATAATTGACATCTTTAAGCTGCTGAGTGAATTCTGGTTCATAAAAATTGTATGTTCTTTCATTTATTTGAATTTGCCTTAATGTCTTTTAATATAGCTTTATAATTTTCTTCATAAAACGCTTAAAAACTTGTGCTAGATTTATTCCTATGTACTTTATAATTTCAGAGTACTTAAGTAGTATTTTGCATTTAATTATAGTTTTAAAATGTTTGCTGCCTTTGTATATAAATGATTGTTAAATCAGACAACTTTGCTAAATATACTTATTAATGTAATAATTTATCTGTTTCCTTTAACAATCATATTATCTATAAAATTTCCTTTCTTCTTTCCTATTTTCTTTCCCTCTCTCTCTTTCTTGTTCTTAAATGTTTCATTTATTTGTCTATTCCTATTGCATGGTAAATCACTAGTAAATGTTGACCAGAATGGTGATAACAGGCACCCTGGAATTTTCCTGTTCATAAAGAAAATGCTTTCATTTTTCCATTTATTTAGTGTGATTCATGTTTTAAATTGCTTGTAGATAACAGATGGATTCACAGCTGAATTCTACCAAAGGTACAAAGAGGAGCTGGTACCATCCCTTCCAAAACTATTTCAAACAATAGAAAAAGAGGGAATCCTCCCTAACTCATTTTATGAGGCCAGCAGCATCCTGATACCAATCTGGCAGAGACCCAACAAAAAAAGAAAATTTCAGGCCAATATCCCTGATGAACGTCGATGCAAAAATCCTCATTAAAATATTGACAAAATGAATTCAGTAGCACATCAAAAAGTTTATCTACCATGATCAAGTCAGTTTCATCCCTGGGATGCAAGGCTGGTTCAACATACGCAAATCAATAAATGTAATCCAGCATATAAATAGAACCAAAGACAAATACCACATGATTATCTGAATAGATGCAGAAAAGGCCTTTGACAAACTTCAACACCCCTTTATGCTAAAAACTCTCAATAAATTAGGTATTGATGGAACATATCTCTAAATAATAAGAGTTATTTATGACAAACCCACAGTCAATATCATACTGAGTGGGCAAAGACTGGAAGCATTCCCTCTGAAAACCGGCACGAGAAGGGATGTCCTCTCTCACCACTCCTTCCATAGTATTGGAAGTTCTGGCCAGGGCAGTCAGGCAAGAGAAAGAAAGAAAGTGTATTCAAATAGGAAGAGAGGAAGTCAAATTATCTCTGTTTGCAGATGACATGATTGTATATTTAGAAAACCCCATTGTCTCAGCCCCCAAACTCCTTAAGCTGATAAGCAACTTCAGCAAAGTCTCAGGATAAAAAGTTAGTGTGCAAAAATCACAAGCATTCCTTTATACCAACAGACAAACAGTGCCAAATCATGAGTGAACTCCCATTCATAATTGCTACAAAGAGAATAAAATACCTAGGAATACAACTTACAAATTATGTGAAGGACCTCTTCAAGGAGAACGACAAACCACTGCTCAAGGAGATAAGAGAGGAAACAAACAAATGGAAAAACATTCCATGCTCATGGATAAGAAGAATCAATATTGTGAAAATGGCCATACTGCCCAAAGTAATTTATAGGTTCAATGCGATCCGCATCAAGCTACCACTGACTTTCTTCACAGAATTAGAAAAAAACTACTTTTAATTTCATATTGAACCAAAAAGAGCCTGAGTAGCCAAGACAATCCTAAGTAAAAAGCACAAAGCTGGAGTTATCACGCTACTTGACTTCAAACTATACCACAAGACTACATCAACCAAAACAGCACGGTACTGGTACTAAAACAGATACATAGACCAATGGAATAGACAGAGGCCTCAGAAGTAACACCACACATCTACAACCATCTGATCTTTGACAAACCTGACAAAAACAAGAAATGGGGAAAGGATTTAATAAATGGTGTTGGGAAAACTGGCTAGCCATATGCAGAAAACTGAAACTGGACCCCTTCTTACACCTTATCCAAAAAGTAACTCAAAATGGATTAAAGACTTAAACATGAGACCTAAAACCATAAAAACCCTAGAAGGAAACCTAGGTAATACCATTCAGGACATAGGCATGGGCAAGGACTTCCTGACTAATACACCAAAAGCAATGGCAACAAAAGCCAAAATTGGCAAATGAGATCTAATTAAACTAAAGAGCTTCTGCACAGCAAAAGAATCTATCATCAGAGTGAATGGGCAGCCGACAGAATGGGAGAAAATTTTTGCAATCTATCCATCTGACAAAGGGCTAATATCCAGAATCTACAAAGCATTTAAACAAATTTACAAGAAAAAATCAAACAGCCCCATCAAAAAGTGGGCAAAGGATATGAACAGACACTTCTCAAAAGAAGATATTTATGCAGCCAACAAACATATGAAAAAAAGCTCATCATCACTGGTCATTAGAGAAATGCAAATCAAAACCACAATGAGATACCATCTCACACCAGTTAGTGTGCACACCAGTTTGGTGCACACATTCAGTTACAATGGCTATCAGTAAAAAGTCAGGAAATAACAGATGCTGGAGAGGATGTGGAAAAATAGGAAAGCTTTTACACTGTTGGTGAGAGTATAAATTAGTTTGAGCATTGTGGAAGACAGTGTGGCGATTCCTCAAGGATCTAGAACTAGAAATACCATTTGATCCAGCAATCCCATAACTGGGTATTACCCAAAGGATTATAAATCATTCTACTATAAAGACACATGCACACATATGTTTATTGCGGCACTGTTCACAATAGCAAAGACTTGGAAGTAACCCAAATATCCATCAATGATAGACTGGATAAAGAAAATGTGGCACATATACACCATGGAATACTATACAGCCATAAAAAAGGATGAGTTCATGTCCTTTGCAGGGACATGGATGAAGCTGGAATCCATCATTCTCAACAAACTAACACAAGAACAGAAAACCAAACACCACATGTTCACTCTAAGTGGGAATTGAACAATGAGAACACATGGACACAGGGAGGGGAACATCACACACCGGTTCCTGTCAGGGGATGGGGGGCTAGGGGAGGGAGAGCATTAGGAGAAATACCTAATGTGGATGATGGGTTGATGGGTGCAGCAAACCATCATGGCACGTGTATACCTATGTAACAAATCTGCATGTTCTACACACGTATTCCAGAACTTAAAGTATAATAAAAAAATTTAAAAACCTCATCTCTACTTTTAGTTTGATAAGACTTTATTTTTAAAATATGAAATACATTTTGTTTTTCTCAAGTATAAAATTTTACAATTATTCTGCTTTAAACTTAATATAGAACTTACATAAAATTATTTCTAGTGTTAGATTAACCTTACATCTCCAATGATATAGTGCATTACCTTTTCCATACATTTTTATTTGGTTTGTTCACATTTATTCAAATACTTTTTGCATTTAAGTTCATGAGTGAGATGGGCCTATTAATTTTTTCTCTTGTAAAATGAGTTGTAGAGTATTTCCACTGTCTTATCATCTGGAATATTTGTCAAATTAGAATTATTTTTCTCTTGAGAGTTAGATCTCATAGAGAAAACCATCTGAGACCATTTCTGAATAGAAAGATTTTTAATTGCTAATGTAATTTATTGAACAGTTATAGGATTATTTACACTTTTTGTTTTTTTCGTGTTGATTCTTACATTTTTAAGTAATTTGTGGATTTTGCATGTTTTCAAATATATTGGTGTAAGGTTATTTAACAAATCCTTTAATGTTTTCATTTGTGCAGCATCTGTAGTTACATACATTTATTACTTCTAATACTGATGACTTCCGTCTCCATTAGTGGTGCCGAGGATCTGTCGGTTTTCATGGAATTGCTCTCCCCTCTGTGTTTCCTTCCTTTCACTCATGCTGTGGCCACTCAAACTGGATTCTTTGCTCATTAGATTTCATCCTTTTTGCAGTCTAATCTAAATTATTATGTTATAAATTTTCCTCTGAATACTGCTTTAGCTGTAGCCCACAATTTTTTTTTTTTTTTTTGAGATGGTCACCCAGGCTGGAGTGCAGTGGCGCGATCTCGTCTCACTGCAAGCTCCGCCTCCCGGGTTCACGCCATTCTCCTGTCTCAGTCTCCCGAGTAGCTGGGACTATAGGCGCCACCACCACGCCTGGCTAATTTTTTTGTATTTTTGGTAGAAACGGGGTTTCACCGTGTTCGCCAGGGTGGTCTCGATCTCCTGACCTCGTGATCCGCCTGCCTCGGCCTCCCAAAGTGCTGGGATTATAGGCGTGAGTCACGGCGCCCGGCCCCAAATTTTTTTACACAGGCTGAGCATCCCTAATCTGAATATCTGAAATCCAAAATGCTCCAATATCTGAAATATTTTGAGCTCTGACGTGACGCCATAGGTATGTGTGACACGTTTGCTTCTCGTGGTTCAATGTATAGATGTTTTGTTTCATATACAAAGTTATTAAAAATATTGTATAAAATTACTTCAGGCTATATGTATAAGGTACAGGTAACATAAATGATTTTTGTGTTTAGACTTAGGTCCCATCCCCAATATATTTCATTGTGTATATTTAAATATTTCAAAATCTGAAATCCAAAATGCTTTTGGTGTGCACATTTCAGATAAGAAATACTCAAACTGTACTGTACTTTAATTATTGCTCAACTCAAAATATTTTTACATAATAATAACTTACTTGATCCACAAGTGATTTAAAAACTATATTTAAAAAATGATATTTATCTTTTTGTTATTGCTTTCTAATTTATAAAAATATAAGGCTATATGAAAAATTCTGGGTATTAAAATTTAAAATTTATATTCTTGTTATTGATCTTTAATTTAATTTCATTAATTCTTTAGTGTTTGAATTACAGACCAGTTGGTCAATTTTATAAATGTTATATATCTACTGAAGAAAAATTTGTATTTTCTACCAGCATGTATTACCTTTGTGTGTTTAAGTTTGTTAGTTGCATCGTTTTAATTTTACATATGCATAATATGTAATTTCCTGATATATTTATTATCTACTATGAAAATTGTATCAAATCGCCTCTTATAATATTATTTTTATTGATGATGATGGTTTTTCCTTCTAGTTATTTTAATTTCTGGTTACTACATATTAAACTATGTTGTTATATACGTGCAACTTTATAATTGTTATATCTTCTTTAATAATAAAACCTTTAACTGTTTAATAATGTTTCTATTAAACACTAATAGATTAATAGTGTTAATGCTTTATGCCTTCATCTATTTTTGCCTGCTATTAATAGAGAGCCATATAATTACTCTGGTGAGCATTTCCCTGGTATAATTTTCTTTATTCTTTTAGCCTTATTCTTTCTAGTAGTTATAATTCATAAGTGTTTCTTATGAATAGCATAAAGTCAGCTTTTGTTTTTTCATCTAGTCTGACAATCTTTGTCTTAATTCTTGAATGCAGTCCTTTACATTCAAATTACCATTATAATTACATTTATTCATATCATTTATTTTGAGCTTTTTGTGTATTATGCATTTCCTGGGCTTTTAACCTTTCCTTTTTCCCTCCTTTTTGATTGCTTCTGTAAGTTTTCCCATTGCACCTTTTTCCTCTAATATTTTGGAACTGATTAATTCTGTCTTCTGTTGTGTTAATTGTCACTTCAGGAAATTTAAGATGCTTGTTATCTTTACATCTGTTCTAAACAATACAAGGACTGATAATTAATTAGCAGCAGTCTCGTGGCCTCCTTATGATATATTATTGCCAATGATTGTTTTTCCCCAAGTGTTGATAAACAATATTATTATTGTCTTATATAGCCAATGTTTGGATAGATTTATCTACATTTTGCCTTTTTAAAAATTTATTCTCACATCTGAGATCTTCATCTGATTGTTTTCATTTTGCCTATAGGATAACCTTACAATATATTTAGTAAAATCATTTTGAGCACAGTGTTTAGGTTTCGTTAGTCTGATTTGTTTTCCTTCATCTACTTTTAGAAAGATATTTTCACGGGAGCTATTTCCTCTCAGCACATTTAAGATATTATTCCACTATCTTCTGACTTCCATTTTCTATTTGTCATTCTTTTATTATTTGTCTCTTTTATTTGAAGGTTTTTAAGATTGTCTCTTTTTCTTCTTAGTATTATGCAGTTTCACAGTTATGTTTCTAAGGTGGATTTAATTTTGTTCTTATTCTGCTTGCTTTTGTAATGTAAGTACCAATGTCATTTATCAGTCTAAAGTTTCTTAGTCATTATTTCTTAAAATATCATCTTTCCCCATCTCACTTCACTCTTTCTGATCCTTTAATTAGCCAAATATGAGACTTCTTCTTTCTATCCTCCATGTCTTCTAAATCTCTTTTGTTATTTATTGAACCTTTGTGTTTCTATACTGCATTATAGATAATGTATTTAAATTTAACTTCCATTTTGTAAAATATCTCTTTAGCTTTGGAAACTTTACAGTTAAAACCATCCATTGGGTTATTTATTTATATTGTTTATTTATTTTATTTCATTTTACGTCACATATATGCATAAAAATTATATAAACATTTACACTTATTTAATTAGCAGGCTAGTTTTTTGTAAGTGCACAAAATATAATCTATGATGTCACATTTTCACTTTTATTTATTTGATTTTATTTTTTAACTTTGATTTTACTTTTGGGGTACATGTGCAGGTTTGTTATATAGGTAACAGTTAAGGGAGTTTGTTGTACAGATTATTTCATCACCCAAGCACTAAGCCTAGTACACAATAGTTCTTTTTTCCGATCCTTTCCCTTCTCCCACCCTCCACTCTCAAGTAGGCCCCACTGTCTATTGTTCCCTTCATTGTGTCCTTGAGTTCTTACCCTTCAGCTCTCACTTATAAATGAGAATATGGGGTATTTTGTTTTTTGTTCCTGTGTTAGTTTGCCAAAGATAATGGCCTCCAGCTCCATCCATGTTTTCACAAAATATATCATCTCATTCTTCTTCATAGCTGCATAGTATTCCATGATGTATATGTACCACATTTTCTTTATCCAATCTCTCATTGATGGGCATTTAGGTTGATTTCATGTTTCTGTTATTATGAATAGTACTTCAGTGAACATTTGCATGCATATGTCTTAATGGTAGAATAATTTATATTCCTCTGGGTATATACCCAGTAATAACATTGCTGGTTCAAATAGTAGTTCTGGTTTTAGCTCTTTGAGGAATCACCAAACTGCTTTCCACAATGGTTGAACTAATTTACAATCCCACCAACAGTGTACAAGCATTTCTTTTTCTCCACAGCCTTATCAGCATGTTATTTTTTGACTTTGTAATAATGGTGGTTCTAACTGGCACGAGATGATATCTTATTGCGATTTTGACTCACATTTCTCTAATGATCAGTCATACTGAGCTTTTTGTTCATATGCTTGTTAACTGCATCTGTGTCTTCTTTAGTGGGACTGTAAACTAATTCAACCATTGTGGAAGCCAGTGTGGCAATTCCTCAAGGATCTAGAACTAGAAATACCATTTGACCCAGCCATTCCATTACTGGGGATATACCCAAAGAATTATAAATCATGCTGCTATAAAGACACATGCATACGTATGTTTATTGTGGCACTATTCACAATAGCAAAGACTTGGAACCAATCGAAATATCCATCAGTGACAGACTGGATTAAGAAAATGTGGCACATATACACCGTGGAATACTATGCAGCCATAAAAAACGATGAGTTCATGTCCTTTGTAGGGACATGGATGCAGCTGGAAACCATCATTCTCAGTAAACCATCGCAAGAACAGAAAACCAAACACCGCATGTTCTCACTCATAGGTGGGAATTGAACAATGAGAACACTTGGACACAGGAAGGGGAACATCACACACTTGGGCTGTTGTGTGTGGGGTTGTGGGGTTGGGGGAGGGGGGAGAGATAGCATTAAGAGATATACCTAACGTAAATGACAAGTTAATGGGTGCAGCACACCAACATGACACATGTATACATATGTAACAAATCTGTATATTGTGCACATGCACTCTAGAACATAAAATATAAATAAAATTAAAAAATTAAATTTAAAAGTAAAAAACAAAAAAAAAAGAAAAGTGTTCATATCCTTTGCCCCCTTTTTAGCTGGCATTCAGGCTGGTGTACACTGGTAATTATAGCTCACTCTAGCTTTAAACTCCTGGACTCAAGTGATACTCACATATCAGTCTCCCAAACAGCTAAGATTACAGGCATGAGCCACCATTCCTGGCTCCGGATTCTTCATTTTAATTGTTATACATTAAACATATTTTTGGAAGCTTTTCTTTCTTTCTTTCTTTCTTTTTTTTTTATCAGATGGTTTTGGTATTTTACTAGTCTTACTTTTTTTTGCTCATTTTATCAGTATTATGTTTATTTCTTTAAAACAGTTACATAAAAATATTTTATATTCTTGCCAGTAATTGTTAACATGAACTTTTTAGAATGTGTTACCTCCTGTTATTATTGCTGATTCTCACTCAATCTGCCTACATTTCTTGTGTATTTTTTGACTGTGACATCTGAATCCTTGGAAGTTCATCTGTGGGATTCTTTAAAGCCTGTGTTGAACATTTACTTTTACTGGTTAGCTGAGATTGACATTTTAAACTGAGTTTTCACTTTGAGTCTTTTTAGACCTTCTGGATATTGTGAATTCATGCTGCAATTTGAGTGAGGATAATTTTTTTTTTTTTCTAGCAATTCTCAGGATACATTTATTTTCTTCCTTACTCAGTGCCACAATTCACACAGGTACATTTCATTGTCCACCTCTACTCAGTGGATGTGGATGTGTGTAAGGGGAATGAGTGCGGAATGTAGGTTTATTTCTAGTAGCACTTTCTGTTCTGGCTTTAAAGAATTAGGCTTCTCACCTTCAAAGGACCCTAGCTGTGCATCTTGATCCCTAAGTCCTGCAACATCATAAATGAATGCTCAGTGTCGCGAAAAAGAAACTTACCTTCTGTGTTTGGCTTAATGCTCTAGGTTCCAGATTTCACTTGGTTTTGGCATTTGAAATATTCCTACTTTTTTGTCAGATAATCAACATACTAAAAAATAAACTTTCAATATTTTGCTGGGCATTTTTAGTGTTTTTTCCGTCTCATTTGGAGGGATAGTCACTGTCTAAAATACAAGTCTTAAAGTAGGTCTTAATTTATTTTCCCAGTACCTATGTATGAAGTACTAAGAAAATCATAATAAGTGAATCCAAGAAACATCTGATCTTAGAAAGTTTAGTGTAGCTGATAAGCAATAGGAAACACACTGGAAATAGAATGGTAAAAGAGGCTGAAATTAATTTCTGAGGTTTGTACAGGTGAAGACCTTGGGAGTTTGGAGGAGAGGCAGGAGTCTTCTCCAGAGACTACCTTGGAGGAAGTGTGAAGCACGGGGAGGATCTGCAGAGGCAGAATTGCAAGATGAGAGAGAATATTGCTTGCTTGGGCAATGACAACATGAAAGGCATTCAGAGGGAAAATTGATGAGAGCCTGGCAGTAGTAATTCTTATGCAGTAGTAATTGCTGAAGATAGCAGATGGAGGTAAGACTGAGTAGGAGGCCAGAGTGGGGTTGTGAATATAGCAAACCAGACTGAGTCTTGGGTCTGTCTTGCAGCCTGTTGGGTGGAGTTTTGAAGTGGAAAAGCCATGTGAAGGATGGACGGAGCCGAGAGCACACTCTGGTCAAATCAAGCCAGCAGTTGTTCTGCAGGCGTTGGGACACAGGCTGCTTAAAACACTGGATTACTTATGCATTTAACAACCAGTGGGTTTCAGTTTACAAATCCGGATGCCATCTTCTCTCTCTTTTTTTTTTTTTTTTTTTTTTTTTTTTTTATTATACTTTAAGTTCCAGGGTACATGTGCACAACGTGCAGGTTTGTTACATATGTATACATGTGCCATGTTGGTGTGCTGCACCCATTAACTCGTCATTTACATTAGGTATATCTCCTAATGCTATCCCTCTCCCCTCCCCCCTCCCCACAATAGGACCTGGTGTGTGATGTTCCCCTTCCTGTGTCCAAGTGATCTCATTGTTCAATTCCCACCTATGAGTGAGAACATGTGGTGTTTGGTTTTCTGTTCTTGCGATAGTTTGCTGAGAATGATGGTTTCCAGCTGCATCCATGTCCCTACAAAGGACATGAACTCATCCTTTTTTGTGGCTGCGTAGTATTCCACGGTGTATATGTGCCACATTTTCTTAATCCAGTCTGTCACTGATGGACATTTGGGTTGATTCCAAGTCTTTGCTATTGTGAATATTGCCACAATAAACATACGTCTGCATGTGTCTTTATAGCAGCCTGACTTATATTCCTTTGGGTATATCCCCAGTAATGGGATGGCTGGGTCAAATGGTATTTCTAGTTCTAGATCCTTGAGGAATTGCCACACTGTTTTCCACAATGGTTGAACTAGTTTACACTCCCACCAACAGTGTAAAAGTGTTCCTATTTCTCCACATCCTCTCCAGCACCTGTTGATTTTGTAATGATTGCCATTCTAACTGGTGTGAGATGGTATCTCATTGTGGTTTTGATTTGCATTTCTCTGATGGTGAGTGGTGATGAGCATTTTTTCATGTGTCTGTTGGCTATATGAATGTCTTTTGAGAAGTGTCTGTTCATATCCTTGGCCCACTTTTTGATGGAGTTGTTTGTTTTTTTCTTGTAAATTTGATTGAGTTCTTTATAGGTTCTGGATATTAGCCCTTTGTCAGATGAGTAGATTGCAAAAATTTTCTCCCATTCTGTAGGTTGCCTGTTCACTCTGATGGTAGTTTCTTTTGCTGTGCAGAAGCTCTTTAGTTTAATTAGATTCCATTTGTCAATTTTGGCTTTTGTTGCCATTGCTTTTGGTGTTTTAGACATGAAGTCCTTGCCCATGCCTATGTCCTGAATGGTATTACCTAGGTTTTCTTCTAGGGTTTTTATGGTTTTAGGTCTAACATTTAAATCTCTAATCCATCTTGAATTAATTTTCATATAAGGAGTAAGGAAAGGATCCAGTTTCTACTTACGGCTAGCCAATTTTCCCAGCACCATTTATTAGATAGGGAATCCTTTCTCCATTTCTTGTTTTTGTCAGGTTTGTCAAAGATCAGATGGCTGTAGATGTGTGGTATTATTTCTGAGGGCTCTGTTCTGTTCCATTGGTCTATATCTTTATTGTGGTACCAGTATCATGTTGTTTTGGTTACTGTAGCCTTGTAGAATAGTTTGAAGTCAGGTAACGTAATGCCTTCAGCTTTGTTCTTTTGGCTTAGGATTGCCTTGGCAATGCGGGGTCTTTTTTGGTTCCATATGAACTTTAAAGCAGTTTTTTCCAATTCTGTGAAGAAAGTCATTGGTAGGTTAATGGAGATGGCATTGAATCTATAAATTACCTTGGGCAGTATGGCCATTTTCACAATATTGAATCTTCCTATCCATGAGCATGGTATGTTCTTCCATTTGTTTGTGTCCTCTTTTATTTCACTGAGCCGTGGTTTGTAGTTCTCCTTCAAGAAGTGCTTTACATCCCTTGTAAGTTGGATTCCTAGGTATTTTATTCTCTTTGAAGCTACTGTGAATGGGAGTTTATTCATGATTTGGCTCTTTGTTTGTCTGTTACTGGTGTATAAGAATGCTTGTGATTTTTGCACATTGATTTTGTATCCTGAGACTTTTCTGAAGTTGCTTATCAGCTTAAGGAGATTTTGGGCTGAGACAATGGGGTTTTCTAAATATATAGTCGTGTCATCTGCAAACAGGGACAATTTGACTTCTTCTTTTCCTAACTGAATACCCTTTATTTCTTTCTCTTGCCTGATTGCCCTAGCCAGAACTTCCAACACTATGTTGAATAGGAGTGGTGAGAGACGGCATCCCTGTCTTGTGCCAGTTTTCAAAGGGAATGCTTCCAGTTTTTGCCCCTTCAGTATGGTATTGGCTGTGGGTTTGTCATAAATAGCTCTTATTATTTTGAGATACGTTCCATCAATACCAAATTTATTGAGTGTTTTTAGCATGAAGGGCTCTTGAATTTTGTCAAAGGCCTTTTCTGCATCTATTGAGATAATCATGTGGTTTTTGTCTTTGGTTCTGTTTATATGCTGGATTACATTTATTGATTTGCGCATGTTGAACTAGCCTTGCATCCCAGGGATGAAGCCCACTTGATCATGGTGGATAAGCTTTTTGATGTGCTGCTGGATTTGGTTTGCCAGTATTTTATTGAGGATTTTTGCATCGATGTTCATCAGGGATATTGGTCTAAAATTCTCTTTTTTTGTTGTATCTCTGTCAGGGTTTGGTATCAGGATGATGTTGGCCTCTTAAAATGAGTTAGGGAGGATTTCCTCTTTTTCTGTTGATTGGAATAGTTTCAGAAGGAATGGTACCAACTCCTCCTTGTACCTTTGGTAGAATTCGGCTGTGAATCCGTCTGGTCCTGGACTTTTTTTGGTTGGTAGGCTATTAATTATTGCCTCAATTTCAGAGCCTGCTATTGGTCTATTCAGGGATTCAACTTCTTCCTGGTTTAGTCTTGGGAGAGTGTAAGTGTCCAGGAAATTATCCATTTCTTCTAGGTTTTCTAGTTTACTTGCGTAGAGGTGTTTATAGTATTCTCTGATGGTAGTTTGTATTTCTGTGGGGTCGGTGGTGATATCCCCTTTATCATTTTTTATTGCGTCTATTTGATTCTTCTCTCTTTTCTTCTTTATTAGTCTTGCTAGCAGTCTATCAATTGTGTTGATCTTTTCAAAATTCCAGCTCCTGGATTCATTGATTTTTTGGTGGGTTTTTTGTGTCTCTATCTCCTTCAGTTCTGCTCTAATCTTAGTTATTTCCTGGCTTCTGCTAGCTTTTGAATGTGTTTGCTCTTGCTCTCTAGTTCTTTTTATTGTGATGCTAGGGTGTCAATTTTAGATCTTTCCTGCTTTCTCTTGTGGGCGTTTAGTGCTATAGATTTCCCTCTACATACTGCTTTAAATGTGTCCCAGAGATTCTGGTATGTTGTATCTTTATTCTCATTGGTTTCAAAGAACATCTTTATATCTGCCTTCATTTCGTAATGTGCCCAGTAGTCATTCAGGAGCAGGTTGTTCAGTTTCCATGTAGTTGAGCGGTTTTGATTGAGTTTCTTAGTCCTGAGTTCTAGTTTGATTGCACTGTGGTCTGAGAGACAGTTTGTTATAATTTCTGTTCTTTTACATTTGCTGAGGAGTGCTTTACTTCCAACTATGTGGTCAATTTTGGAATAAGTGCGATGTGGTGCTAAGAAGAATGTATATTCTGTTGATTTGGGGTGAAGAGTTCTGTAGATGTCTATTAGGTCCGCTTGGTGCAGAGTTGAGTTCAATTCCTGGATATCCTTGTTAACTTTCTGTCTCGTTGATCTGTCTAATGTTGACAGTGGGGTGTTAAAGTCTCCCATTATTAGTGTATGGGAGTCTAAGTCTCTTTGTAAGTCTCTAAGGACTTGCTTTATGAATCTGGGTGCTCCTGTATTGGGTGCATATATATTTAGGATAGTTAGCTCTTCCTGATGAATTGATCCCTGTACCATTATGTAATGGCCTTCTTTGTCTCTTTTGACATTTGATGGTTTAAAGTCTGTTTTATCAGAGGCTAGGACTGCAACCCCTGCTTTTCTTTGTTTTCCATTTCCTCCATCCCTTTATTTTGAGCCTATGTGTGTCTCTGCATGTGAGATGGGTCTCCTGCATACAGCAAACTGATGGGTCTTGACTCTTTATCCAATTTGCCAGTCTGTGTCTTTTAATTGGACCATTTAGTCCATTTACATTTCAGGTTAATATTGTTATGTGTGAACTTGATCCTCTCATTATGATATTAGCTGGTTATTTTGCGGGCTAGTGGATGTAGTTTCTTCCTAGCATCGATGGACTTTACATTTTGACATGTTTTTGCAATGGCTGGTACCTGTTGTTCCTTTCCATGTTTAGTGCTTCCTTCAGGATCTCTTGTAGGGCAGGCCTGGTGGTGACAAAATCTAAGCATTTGCTTGTCTGTAAAGGATTTTATTTCTCCTTCACTTATGAAACTTAGTTTGGCTGGATATGAAATTCTAGGTTGAAAATTCTTTCCTTTAAGAATGTTGAATATTGGCCCCCACTGTCTTCTGGCTTGGAGAGTTTCTGCCGAGAGATCTGCTGTTAGTCTGATGGGCTTCCCTTTGTGGGTAACCTAACCTTTCTCTCTGGCTGCCCTTAACATTTTTTCCTTCATTTCAACTTTGGTGAATCTGACAATTATGTGTCTTGGAGTTGCTCTTCTCGAGGAGTATCTTTGTGGTGTTCTCTGTATTTCCTGAATTTGAGTGTTGGCCTGCCCTACTAGGTTGGGGAAGTTCTCCTGGATAATATCCTGCAGAGTGTTTTCCAACTTGGTTCCATTTTCCCCATCACTTTCAGGCACACCAATCAGACGTAGATTTGGTCTTTTCACATAATCCCATATTTCTTGGAGGCTTTGTTCATTTCTTTTTACTCTTTTTTCTCTACACTTCTCTTCTCGTTTCATTTCATTCATTTGATCTTTAATTGCTGATACTCTTTCTTCCAGTTGATTGAGTTGGTTACTGAAGCTTGTGCATTTGTCACGTAGTTCTTGTGTTATGGTTTTCATCTCTATCAGTTCTTTTAAGAACTTCTCTACATTGGTTATTCTAGTTAGCTGTTCGTCAAATCTTCTTTCAAGGTTTTTAGTTTCTTTGCACTGGTTATGTAGTTCCTCCTTTAGCTCTGAGAAGTTTGATCAACTGAAGCCTTCTTCTCTCAACTCGTCAAAGTCATTCTCCATCCAGCTTTGTTCCATTGCTGGCGATGAGCTGCATTCCTTTGGAGGGGGAGATGTGCTCTGAGTTTTTGAATTTCCAGCTTTTCTGCACTGCTTTTTCCCCATCTTTGTGGTTTTATCTGTCTTTGGTCTTTGATGATGGTGACGTACGGATGGGGTTTTGGTGTGGGTGTCATTTCTGTTTGTTAGTTTTCCTTCTAACAGTCAGGACCCTCAGCTGCAGGTCTGTTGGAGTTTGCTTGAGGTCCACTCCAGACCTTGTTTGCCTGGTATCAGCAGCGGGGGCTGCAGCAGATAGAATATTGCTGAACAGTGAGTGTTACTGTCTGATTCTTGCTCTGGAAGCTTCGTCTCAGGGGTGTACCCTGCCATGTGAGGTGTGAGGTGTCACAGGTCTGCACTTAGTGGGCGATGTCTCCCAGTTAGGCTACTCAGGGGTCAGGGACCCAGTTAAGCAGGCAGTCTGTCCGTTCTCAGATCTCAACCTCCATGCTGGGAGATCCACTGCTCTCTTCAAAGCTGTCAGACAGGGGCATTTACCTCTGCCGAGGTTTCTGCTGCTTTTTGTTTAGCTATGCCCTGTCCCTAGAGGAGGAGTCTACAGAGGCAGGCCTGCCTCCTTGAGCTGTGGTGGGCTCGACCCAATTCGAGCTTCCTGGCGGCTTTGTTTACCTACTTAAGCCTCAGCAATGGCGGATGCCCCTCCCCCAGCCTTGCTGCTGCCTTGCAGTTAGATCTCAGACTGCTGTGCTAGCAATGAGGGAAGCTCTGAGGGCGTGGTACTCTCTGGGCCAGGTGTGGGATATAATCTCCTGGTGTGCCATTTGCTAAGACCCTTGGTAAAGTGCAGTATTAGGGTGGGAGTTACCTGATTTTCCGGTTGTTGTATGTCTCAATTGCCTTTGGCTAGGAAAAGGAATTCCCTTCCTCCTTCCACTTCCCAGGTGAGGTGATGCCTTGTCCTGCTTCAGTTCTCGCTGGTCGGGCTGCACCCACAGACCAGCACCAACTATCCAACACACCCCAGTGAGATCAACCCAGTACCTCAGTTGAAAATGCAGAAATCACCCATCGTCTGTGTCGCTCATGCTGGGAGCTGGAGGCTGGAGCTGTTCCTATTCGGCCATCTTGGGTACGCATCTGCCATCTTCTCTTAAGTAGTTGTACCCAGGGTTTGCATTTTGGTGGGCAGCACCTGGGTGGCGAGCAGCATCTGTCCCTTTGTATGAGTAGAATGCTCCCACCCAAGTCCCAACCTTCCTTATTGTTGGGCAAGTGTTAGTTTCCACACATTTCCACAGCTCTTTTTCTTACAATAAATTTGGAATTATAAAATATTTCTTACCTGCATGTCTCTATTAGAAGTGTGAAGATTAAAAGAAGACTGAGAGGGCCAAATATTTTTAAAAATGGGAGAGAACATATTATTTTCACACCAAAGTAAAGACTGTTATTGTTCATTTAACACACCAAAAAAAATCTAGGTATAAAGATTACATTTTAAAATATAGTTTTAAATAAGTCTGCATAACTGGTTTCCCTGTACCCTTTTGCTTTGGCCATTTCTGAATCAGAAGGTGAGAAACTGGAAAGAGTGAGACACAAAGGGTAGAGTCCAATCACTCAGGGGTGGCCTGGCAGACCTAGGTAAGAACGGTCTGTCCATGAAGGTGAGACAGAGGGCAAGTGGTTGGGAAACATGAATGACAATTCCCCAGTGGGTGGGGTGCTATAGACTGAATGTTTGCATTGTCCCAAAATTCACTTGTTGAATCTGAATGCCCAATGTGGTGGTATTTGGAGTTGGGGCTTGTGGGAGGTTGGAGTCCTCATGAGTGGGATTAGTGCCCTTATGAAAGAGGCCCCAGAGAGCTAACTGCCCATTTCTGCTATGTGAAGACAGAGAGAGCTCAGGCTTTTCTCGGGCCACGCCTCCATGCAGGAGCCTCCCTCTGCTTCACACCACTATACATCTCAGAACTGCTGACTAGAGGATAGGGCTGGAAATCCAGGGGGCTTCTGGGAACTGTTGTGCACATGACTCACCTAAAAGGTAAAATACACAATTGCAAGTGACTTGTCTCTAGGAGTTATGACACTAAACATGGAACTCATATTGGGAAAGTGGGGTTGGGTGGAGTTTTTCCTCCACTTTGCCAACTTCTTGTAAGGTCATTTGGAAAAATAAACATTCATGGAGAGGCTTCCCTTAGTCCCAATGGGGAATGACAGAAGGGATTGCGTCTGCCACCTACCATGCAGGCCACATCCCCTCTGCAAGATGCAGGAGGGGCTGTTGTCTCTACTGGGAAGGAGAGGGTAAGAGCATGTGACCGTGGGCACCACATGTTCCATTTAATCTGTGCCACACCCTGCGGGTGCTATGATGCTGTTGCCATTGGGTACAGAGGAATCTGAGAACCTGGCAAGGATGGGGAGCTCTGGGTGCAAGGTGACTCAGATGAGGTCTTTCTGGTGCTGAGCCTTTCCCCTCACACTTCACCACCCTGCCTCCCTCCCAAGGGATCTGCAGACCAAACTTGGCATTGGAAAAATTGTGAGACACTTTCAGTGGGTAAAAACTGTTGAAACTACTAAAGAATTGGCCTTTCCTCTCTTTTCCTAATGGAGTTTTTCTTGGGGCCATGTGGGCACACATTGAAATATGGATGTTTACCTTTTAGAACATTGTCCTTGGAGGAGAGGAGGGAGGGAGAGTGAAAGGCATGACTGCAAATAACTATATTATATAGAGAGCTAATCACTTTAATTGGCCCTTTTTATTCAGAGGCTCTCCTGATTTATGAATGTGTTTTTCAGGAGCCCAGGAAAAGCCTCCTGACTGGGCTCATGCAAGCTTATGGGATGGCTTTCACTGAGAACAAATATCTTTAATTGCAGTGTGAACAATAAGGGGTTTGTAATTTAGCTGCTTGCAGTAGCTATGCACTTTCTCACTATTTGCTGACAGTCTCAGACAATCCCAGAAAGAGAAACTCCCACCTCCATATTTGCTTATTTGTTTATTTTGTGAAATGAGAAGGTGAATTCCAAAGGAAAATTTCTTTTTCCAGAGCCTCTGAAGACTAGTGAAACTAAAATATCTCCTGTTTGTTTTTGGTTTCTAATATCACACTCTTCCTCTACTCCGTATTTTCAGAACTGGAAGCCACCAGTACCTGCCTCTGGCCACTAGGAAAGGCTAATGATTTTCACCAGGGCCATAGGGGCCCTCTCAGCCTTAGCTGGTAAAGAACACAAGGAAGAAGAGAGTTTTCCTTCATTGGACATCTACTGATTACAGATTAACTGCCCAGAGTTCTGCATGAAGTTGATCTCTTAATTTTTACAATACACCTATCAGAGAAATGACCAAGGGAGCCCAGTTGTATCTCTGCTGGTATCACTTCTGCTAACATCCCATCTGCCCAAGCAAGTCACATATTGAACCTAGAGTCATGGAGGTATGGAGTGGGGCAGATAATACAGATATAGGAACAGGTAAGGATATGTCTGGATGAAAGTCCTTGGTTTAATATATGCATTGCCAATTTGTGAGTTGACTATTTCACTTTTCATGCTAGCTTTTGGCAAACAAGACTTTTTAATTGAATGAAGCTATATATTAATGTATTTAGCATTTATAATTTGCTTTTATATTTAGTGCTTTTTTGTTTCTGTTTGAGAAATCTTTGCCTAATCTGAGTTAACAAAATTGTTCTTTTATGTTATCTTCCAGCAGTGTTATTGCTTTATCTTTTATATGACTTTTATAGTTAGGTCTATGTTATATCCTAGATTAATATTTATGCATAGTGCAAGGTAGAAGTCAATGTTAACTTTTTTCATCTGGGGGTCTGATTGGTCCAGCACTATTTATTAAGATCATCCTTTCCCTCACTTAGTGGCAGTGAATTCTTTGTTATAAATAAAGTAACTGTCTTAAATGTAGGTCTGCTTTTGGATATTTTGTTTCCTAATTCAGTGTTATACACTTGCACACTATCTTGAGTGCTATAGCTTTAGAATAAGTCTTGAAGCCTGATACTATAAATTTTCTAATTTTGTTCTTATGCTTTGAGATTGACTTCAGCCTTCCAGTGAATTTTTGAATTCAGTCATTGTGTTTTTCAGCTCCAGAATTTCTGCTTGGTTCCTTTGCATAATTTCTGTCTGTTTGTTGGTATTCTCATTTTGTTTATATATTGTTTTCCTGATTTTCTTTAGTCCTTGGTTCATTTTTTCCTTTTGCTTTTGAACATACTATGGCAGATGTTTCATAGTTTCTGTCTAGTAATTCCAATTCTTCTTCAAGGATGGTGTCTCTGCCAATTAATTGTATTTATTTGAGTCGGTTATGTTTTCCCGTTTCTTTACCTTGTTATTTTTGTTAAAAATTGGACATTTGAGAAAACAGCCACCTCTTCCAGTCTCTGCCAATCGGCTCTGTGCTGCTGCAATCCTTGCCCTGAGCCTGGGGATCAGTCTAAGATGAAAACAAACAGTCTTCTCAGGCCCTTTCTGGGCATGCATCTTGCCTGGGCCTTCATGTGACTCTCAGTTCCCAATTATCCATGGCTACTTTTGAATGTCTGAATTTCCCAAATGGTCTCACTCCAGCTTCTCCCTAGGGCCTGAGGTGGTCTATTTTATGTCTCCACTATAAATCTCTTGCTCCAACTGTCTTGCCCCAGATTCCCAGGTTGGAGTCTGTGCACTGCTCTTATGAGCTGTGCTTTCTGCTTTTTCCCTGCCTGAGATCTGAGTTAGAAAAGGCAGAGAAACATCCCCTAGGTAGTATCCAGATGGGTTGGAATACTGTCAGTAGGGTCTGCTCTGTTCCCTTCAGTTGAGAGAGAGGGCTGCGAGGTGGGATGCTTCCTCCTATAGGCCAAGAATATCTTGCAACTTAGGGAGTAAGGCAAAGGTAAATAGAAACACCATGACATTTACTACCATTTTGAAGGTGGCTTTTTATTAACTGCGTGTTCACTTGATTTCTTTAGACCCTTGACTGTTTTCCAGAGCTCCTATAAAAGTTGTCCAGTTAGTTTCTGGTTGTTTTTGATATTTCTATGAAGAAACAGGGCTTGGAGCTTCCTAGTACATGCACCATTCTTCTCAGACATCTAAACGTTTTTTAATCTGTCATTTTCAAAAGAATCTTTATTAATGTTTGAAAAAAGGCAATTTGCATCAAAAGACAAATCAATAATTTCAACTTTACATTTTTAGGCTATATCATGCTACTAGAAAAACAACATTATTTCTGACTCAAATACAGACTTGAAAAAAATAGTCCTTATAAAGAAAACAGAACTTGGATGAAGTGAAAAATGTTAGACACAGGCCTTTTAAAGTCAGAAGATCCACCACAAATGGTTCTTTTGCATTTACTCATGATATATTCAATACAGAATTCTACAAAGTGAAAAAAGTCCATCCAAAAGACTACACATTCTATGATTCTATTTATAGAGTTTTTTCAAATGCTAATAATATTTTTCAAATGACAAACTTTTGAAAATGGAGAGCGTATTAGTGGTTGCCAGGGATTAAGGAAGGGAGGGAGGAGGTGGGTATAGCTACAAATATGTTGTTGCATGTGTTGGTGGTTTGTTTCTCTGCTGATAAAAAGTATTCTATTGTATAAATGCACCTTAAATTGCTTCTTGAGGGACATTTCTATTGTTTCTGGTTTAGGGCTATAATAAATACAATGACTATCACTATTTTTATATAATGTCTTTGTATAAACTTAGATTTTCAATTTGCCTTAGTCAAATATCTAGGAATGATAACTGTGTATTCACCTTTCTAAGACACTACCAAACTGTTTTCAGTGCAATCATACAATTTAAAAAATGGTACCAGAACCATTCAAGTGTATTAGTTTATTCATAGCATCATCAGCATTTGGTGTTGCCAAACTTTAACTTTCCTAGCGTGCTTGGTATCTCCTTGTGCTCTTAATCTGCATTTCCTTCACGACTAATGATACGTGCATACTGACTGTTAATATATTATTATCTAGAGTATCTATTCAAAGATTTTGCTCATTATCATAGGGTTGTTTCTCTTCTTATTGAATATTAAGAGTCTTTGTACACTATTCTACGTAGAAGCCCTTTGTCAATTATGTGTTTTACAAATACTTTTTCCCAAACTGTGAGTTGCCTTTCAATTTTTTTAACTGTGTCTTTGGGTGCACAAAATTTTTAGTTTTGGTGATTTTCAGTATATAGTCATGCACTGCACAACCATGTTTCAGTCAACGACAGACTGCATGTATGACAGTGGTCCCATAGGATAACCTGAGGCTGGGTGTGGTGGTTCATACCTATAATCTCGGCATTTGGGGAGATTGAGGCAGGAGGATTACTTGAGGCCAGGAGTTCAAGACCAACCTGGTCAACGGAGCAAGACCTCGTCTCTATTTTTTTTAAAAAAGAAACCTGATATATGGCACTTGATATTGGCATTGCATATCAAGGGAGGGAAATCACTGGTATTTACTAATAGTATGGAACATTTGCTTTCCCATATGAAAGAATATATGCAGATAAAAATGTATATATCATCTAGGTTTATGTAAGTACACTCTATGATGTTCACACAATGACAAAATGGCCTAATGATGCATTTCTCAAAATGTATCCCATCACTAAGCAATGCATAACTGCATCTTTTTATATAGTTTGTGTTTTTGTGTTCTGTCTAAAAAATTCTTGTTTACTTCAGCATAATGGAAACATTCTCCTATTTTTATTTTCAGAAATTTCAGACTTCTTATATTTGCATTTAGGCCTATGATATTTCTTTCTTCTTTCCTCTCTCTCTCTCTTTCTTTCTCTCTTTCTCTCTTTCTTTCTTTCTGACAGAATTTCACTTCTGTTGCCCAGGCTGGAGTACAATGGCATGATCTCAGCTCACTGCAACCTCTGCCTCCCAGGTTCAAGTTGTTTCTCCTGCCTCAGCCTCCCAAGTAGCTGAGATTACAGGTGCCCACCACACCCAGCTAATTTTTTGTATTTTTAGTAGAGACGGAGTTTCACCATGTTGGCCAGGCTGGTCTTGAACTCCCGACTTCAGGTGATCTGCCTGCCTTGGCCTCCCAAAGTGTTGGGATTACAGGTGTGAGCCACCGTGCCTGGCGTATGATATTTCTTAAATAAATTTTTGGGTAAAATGTGAGGTAGGAGTCAGCTTAATATTTTTTTGACATGGATATATAGTTGTTCCAATACCTTGGCACCTTTGTGAAATACTGGTTAATCATATATGTGTTTTTTTTTTTTTTCCTAAACTCTCCTATTTCATTGATGATTTGGACGATCCTTGTATCAATACCATACTGTTATATTGTTGAAACTTTATATGAAATTTTAAATTCAATAAGTGTAAATCATACAACCTTGTCTATTTTTTCCAAGATTGTTTTGTTTCTTCTAGGTCTTTTACTTTTCTAAATAAACTTTAGAGTCAGCTGTTAATGTCAATAAAACAACTTATAAAGATTTTGATTGGAATTGCATGAAATCTCTATCAATCTATGGGGAACTGACATCTTAACTATATTCAGTCTTCTAATCCATGACCTCTCCATTTATCTAGGACTTCTAATATCCCTTACCAATGTTGTGTATTTTTTGGTATAGAGTTCTTTTCTTCTTTCATTAAATTTATTTCTGTTTCATGGTTTTGATGAAATTATAAATGATGTATTTTTAAATTTCAAGTTTCATCATGTAATAGCTAGGGTCTAATCAAAGAAGCAGAACTACCATATAGAAAGTAATGTAGAATGAGAGATTAATGATAGTTATTAGGCTTTATGCAATTGTGAGAGGTCATTAAGCAGCCTCTAGGATTGTTGCCTCAGTTTCTGGTACAGAGAGCATGTGGTAGTTGTTGGGAAAGGAAGATGGGCACGGAGTGGGAGAAACTAAGGACAAACCAGAACCTGTAACGACACGATAGAACTGTGTCTGTCTCTCGCTACTTCTGCTATGAACTGAATTGTGCCTCCCTGTATCCACTAGAAATTCACGTGCTGAAGCCCTAACCCCCAACAATTGTATTTAGAGATAGGGCTTTTAGGTGGTGATTAAGTTTAAATGAGGTCATAAGAGAGGGATCCTAGGATTGGTGGTCATTTAATAAGAGGAAGAGTGAGAGAGAGATTTTTCTCTGCCATGTGAAGAAATAGCAAGAAGGCAGCTGTCTGCAAGCTGGGAAGAGAGTCCTCACTAGAAACTGACCATGCTGGCACCCTTATCTTGAACTTCTAGCCTACAGAATTGTGAGAAATAAATTTCTATTGTTTAAGCCACCCAGTATGATATTTTGTTATGACAGACTGGGTTGATTAAGATAACCTGTAACCTTTATGATGCACGTGACTTGTAGGATAGGCAGACCTCCTTCACCATGTAGGTAGTCACTGACCAGGCCCAGGATTCGCAGAAGCTGAATGAAGGCACTGGGCAGAAGCTGGAGGAGCTGTTGGCCCAGCTGCTGCTCTCTCCTATGAGGTAGGCCGGCAGTTCAATAGCAATGTATATGAGTTACAATAGCTTCAGCTGTTTCTGGGTCTAAAAGTGGTACCCTTTTATTTCCATCTTTAACATATCATACAAAATTGTTTGGTGTCCATCGCTTAATCAGTTTTGCTTATTTGACACAGGTCAAAGCCACCACACATTGTTTGCAGATGGCAGGTAGAAATGCAGTTTAGGTTTTTATACTGATATCCTGTGACTTTTCAAAGTAGACTTATTTTAGTCGTTGTTGACTCTTTGGAATGTTTACATGCACAGTCATCTTGTCTGTTAATACGTAGTTTCACTTCTTTTCAATGGGTACGCCCTTTATTTATTTTTCTGCCATATTGCACAAGGTAGGACTTCTAGTGCAATGTTGAATCTGATGAGAACACACATGTTTCTTTGTTCCTGACCTTATAGGGAAATCATCTGGTCTTTCATCATTAAGTTTAATGTTAGCTGCGAGTTTTGCTTAGATGCCCTTTATCAGGTTACAAAAGTCACTTTCCCTCCATTTTGCTGATAGTTTTAATCATAAAAAAGTATTGAATTGTATAAAATGATTTTTTCCATTTTAAAAAATAATTATATTTTTGCCATTTATTCTGCTATGTAAAAAATAACATTGATTAATTTTAGAATGTTAAACCAACCTGACATTTCTTACATTCCTGAGGTAACTCCAAATTAATCATATTGTGTTATTCTTTTCATATAACATTGGATTTAATTTGCTATTATTTGTTAATAACTTTTGCATCCGTGTATATGAATGACATTGGTCATCATTTTTTGTTGTAGCTGTTAGGGTAATAACTGTGTCAGGTTTTGTGAATTTATGCTGGCTTAAAGGATTTAGGAAGTGTTCTTCCTTTTGTGTTTACTGAAAGTGTGTATGTAAAATTTCTGTGATCTCCTTCTTAAACGTTTGATCTAATTTACCAATGAAATAATATGGATCTGGACATTTTGATTATGAATTTAGTTTATCAATAAGTATGTCTATTTATTGATAGACATATTTATCAATAAATATGTCAAAGTATATGTCATACATCTGTATATATGCCATACGTATGTTATATATGATGATATGTATATGTTATATGCTTAATAAATGCACTTATTTAATTATATTATTTCTTCTTTTGTGAGGCAAATTGGGTTTTTCAAAAGGTGTAAAATTTTAAAAAATAGAGTTGACTTAATATTTATTTATTTATTTAAGAGATAGAGTCTCACTCTGTCACCCAGGCTGGAGTGCAGTGGCACAATATCGGCTCACTGCAACCTCCACTCCAGGTTCAAGCAATTCTCCTGCCTCAGCCTCCCGAGTAGCTGGGACTACAGGTGCACACCGCCACACCTAGCTAATTTTTTATTTTTATGTTCTTATTTTAGTAGAGACAGGGTTTCACCGTGTTGCTCAGGCTGGTCTCAAGCTCCTGAACTCAGGCAATCCACCCACCTCGGCCTCCCAAAGTGCTAGGATTACAGGTGTGAGCAACCGTGCTGGGCCTGTATTCTTAAGGTGTTTAGAATATATAATGACATCTCCTTTTATTCCTGAAATTTATCATTTGCGTTTTTTTCTTGTTTTTTTGATCATTCTTGTAACCGATTTATCAATTTTGTTAATTGTTTTAAAAAATCTTCTTTTAATTATGTTTCTTATTTCATTGATTTCTGATTTTATTTTCATTATTTCCTTTCCTATATTTAATTTAGGTTTAATTTGCTGTTTTTTATCACTAGGTTATAATAAGAAAATTTAGATTACTCACTTTAAGTCTTGCTTGTTTATAATGAAATCATTTAAAGATAACTTTCTTTCTATGTATTGCTTAACCTGGACTCCACAAGGTTTGATTATGTTGTGTTTTAGCCATCACTTTTGAAATATTTTCTTTTTTTTCTTTGACCTGTGAATTATTTACAATGTTTATTGCTTATTTTCTAAATAGTGTTTTTTGATATAAAGTTTTTCATTATAATAGTTTTTCTTGTTAGAGAAATCTGTTAAGATTTTGATCTTTTGAAATTTCCTAGGGCCATTATATATGTCATAATATGGTCTAACTTGGTAAACATTTCATGTACACTTGAAAATATTGTCGTTCTGCAGTTGTCAGGTGTAGCATCCTAATGATCAAGTTGGTTGCCATGTTGTTTTAATCTTCTTTATTGATTTTCTATCTACTTGTTCCGTCATTTTTTGAGAGCGGAGTGTTCAACTCTCCAGTTTACAATTGTGGATATGTCTCTTTCTCCTTTCATTCTGTCGATTTGAAGACCTGTAATTAGATGTAAGCAGATTAAGAATATTGATGTCTCTTTATGAATTAACTCTTTTATTATCATAGGCCAGGAAGCTACTCAAGTGCCTTCTCTCACTTCTTTTTTAGGAATTATTTGATTCATGCATCATTGGAGGAACAATGGTAAACTCTTTGGAGAAGAATCTAAAATACATTTTTTTCTCCATGAATAATTGGTGCTTAACGTGCACGTTTTGTGATAATACAGCCAAACAAGCTTTTTGATGTTTATTCTTTGCACGAAGATGTATTTTTTCCATTCTATTACTTTTAGTCCATCTGCTTTATATTTAATGTTTATTTCTTGTTGATAGTATATCATTATGTGTTGTTTTTAGAAGTAGGCTGTCAGATCAGTGTATGTATGTTTTATGTAGTTATTTAAATTGTTGAGTTTAAGTAAACTGTCTTGCTATCTCTTTTTATATATTACCTAGGAGTTTTTGTTCTCTGCCTTTGAGTTAATTATATATTTTCTTTAAATATTTAAAAAAATTTTTACATATTTGAAGTTTTCAAATATTAATTTTAAATAATGTTTATATTTCACCTTTCATTTACAATGGTGTTTCATCTGTCAATTTTGTTTATTGTTGAGTGGTTATTCTTGGAGTTACAGTATATATTTGAATCTTATTATGCTATTCTTAGATTTAATACTATACATTTTTTAAGCCTTAAGACCCTTATAATACTTTCTTTTTAACAAATTATTTTTAACTGCCAAATAATAATTACATATATTCATGGTGTACTATGTGATGTTTTGATTTATTTATACATTGTGGAATGAGTACATCAAGTTAATGAACATATCCATCCCCTCACATACCAGTGTTTATGTAGTGGGAACATTTAAAATCTACTCTTTCAGCAATTTTGAAATATATTATTAACTATGGTCACCAAGCTGGATGACAGATCTTGGAAACTGATTCCTCCTGTCTAACTAAAACTTCAAGCCCTTTGATCAACATCTTCCTATCCACCTACCATAACACCTTAATTCCATTTACATTCTATATCTTGCATTTTATTATGTATACTTTCAACCCAGCGATAGACTATTTTTTCTTTAAACTGTCAGTTTTCTTTTTAAGAATTAATCATTAGAACACAAATTCTGTCAGCTGTTATTTGAGAATATCTCTTTCTGCTAGATACAGAATTAAAGAATATTTTGGCTAGACATGGAATTCTGGGTTAACAGTTTTCTTTCAACTCTTGAAGTTGCCATTCCATTTTATTGTGGTCTCCATTTTTCTCTGAAAAACAGTGAGCCATAATTTCTTTTGTTATTCTCTTGTGTATAATATTACCTTATTTTCTTTGACTGTTTTTAAGATTTTCTACTTTTCTTTATTTTATTTTGTTTGTATTATTATTTATTTTCGAGACAGAGTCTCGCTTTGTCGCCCAGGCTGGAGTGCAGTGGCACAATCTCGGCTCACCACAACCTCCACCTCCCAGGTTCAAGCCATTCTCCTGCTTCAGCCTCCAGAGTAGCTGGAATGACAGGTGCCCGCCAACATGCCTGGCTAATTTTTGTATTTTCAGTAGAGACAGAGTTTCACCATGTTGGCCAGGCTGGTCTCGAACTCCTGACCTCAAATGATTTGCCCTCCTTGGCTTCCCGAAGTGCTGGGATTACAGGCGGGAGCCACCGCATCCAGACTGTTTATGTCTAGTTTTCAGTATTTTGACTCTGTTCCGCCTACATGTAGAACTATTTGCAGTCATTGTGCCGGTTATTTTCCTGCATTCATTAGATCTGTAAGTTGATAGATTTCACCAAATTTGGGACTTTAAAGACCTTTTCATCGTTTACTTTCTCTTCTCTCTTTTTGGAATTCCAGTTGTCTGTGTTGTCCCACAGTCACAGAGGCTTTGTTTACTTTTGTTGAATCTCCTCTTTTTAAAACGGTAATTTCCCTCAAATTGTCACTGAATTTATATTTTCTTTTTTAATTTTTTGCTTCCAATGTGTTGTTGAGCCCAACTCATCATTTTCCACTTTAGATAGTGCTCATTTCAGTTCCAAAATTTTTTCGTTCGGTTCTGTTTTGTAGCTTCCATGTCTCCAGTGATATTCCACATCCATTTGATTGCTGTGTAGTATCTCATTATATGGACAGATCACACTTTATTTATCAGTTTCTTAGAGAAAAATTGGGGTTTACTAGTTTGGGGGATTACAAAATGAAGCCACCGTAAACACGAATGCATAGGTTTTTGTACAAATATAAGTTTCCATTTCACTAAGGTAAATACCAAGGAGAATTTCTGAGCCACATGGTAAATCTATATTTTACTTTATACGATACTGGCACTTTGTTTTACAAATGTCTACCATTTTGCATTCCCACCAACAAAGTGTTAGGTGTTATAGCTATTCTACATCATTAGCAGAACATGGCATTTTCAGTTAAAAAAATAAAGCATCCATCCTAAGAGTTGTATAGTGGTATCTCATTGTGATTTTAATTTGCTTTTCCCTGATAACTAGTAATAATGACCATCTTGTCATATGACTATTTTGCCATTCTCATATTTTCTTTGGTGAAGTGTCTATTAATGTTTTTTCTCATTTAAAAAATTGGGCTATTTGTTTTCATATCTTTGATTTTTGAAAGTCTGTTGTGTATTTTGTATGCAAGTTTTTTATTAGATATGGGTTTCACTATTTTCTCCCAATCTGTAAATTGTCTTTTTAATTTTAAAAGCCAGATAAAGTCCAATTGATTAACTTATATGTGCTTTGGGGAAAGGATTGATGTTTTTTACTGCATGTAAATAACTGATTGTTCTAGAACCACTTATGAAAAGATTATCTTTTTTCCAAGGACGTACTTTTGCACCTTTGTAAAAAAAAAAAAAAACAATCACATACATGTCGGTTTAACTCTAGCCTCTTTATTCTGTTCCATTGACATTTGTGTCTGTCCTTTTGACAGTTTCCAAGTCTTCATTAATGTAGTTTTATAATTGAGTATTGAATCAGTTATTAAAATTCCTCAAAGTTGGTTCTATCTTGTAAAAACTGTTTTGGCTATTCTAGTTCCTTTGCCTTTCCATACAAATTTTAGAATCACTTTTCCTATTTCTAAAAATTCTTGCCAGAATTTTCATGGAAATTGGGTTGTATATATGTTTTAGTTTATAAAGAAATGAATTCTTAACAATATTAAGTCTTCTAATCCATGAACAAGGCATATCTTAACATTTAATTAGGATATCTTTCATTTCTTTTACCAGTATCCTGTAATTTTTACATATAGGTCTTTCACATTTTTGCTATAGTTATACCTAAATATCATATTTTTTGGCATTATTATAAACTTATAAATTACATTAACATTTTCTATTTCCAGTTTTTCTTTGCTAGTGCATAGAAATCCAATTGATTTTTGTACATTGACCTTGTGTCCAGCAACATAGCTAAGTTCACTTATTACTTCTAGTGGTTGTTTGGTTAATTCTTTATTGTTTTCTATGCAATCAATAATTGTAAATAGAGGGAGATTTTTTCCTCCTTACAACCTTATTCCATCTATTTTTCTTGCTGTATTGTATTGGGTAAAGCATTAATTGTAATGTTGAATAGGAGTTATAACAGTAGATATTGCTTATTCATGATATAGTGGGAAAACATTCACTCCATTATTTTATTCCAAACTATAGGCAGACTTTAGCGAGATGAATGTTACAATACTGTATAACATAATCACATACATTCTATCATTTTTCCCACATTCTATTGAATGAAAAGAAGTTAGAGGTCCAACCCACACTCAAGAGGAAGGGATCCCGCAAAAGCATGAACACTCAGAGGAGTGGATTGGGGGGCCACGTGAATAATCTGTCTATCGTAGCAATGTTTGCTTTGGGATTTATAGTTAGCATCTTGTAACTATCACTATTTACCCATAAGTAATATCACGCTCTTTCCCAGATGATGTAAGAAATTCGTAATGATATACTTCTTGTTTCCCTCCTGGCTGTTGTGCTGTTGTTGCCATACATTTTACTTCTATATATTTTATACATTTCACAATACATTGTTATTATATTTATTTTAAGCAATCAATTATGTTCTAAAGATATTTTTTAAATGAGAAGAATATATATATATATATATATTTTAACTGACATTATTTCTGGAGTTCTTTGTTCTTTTACATAGATTGAGTTTTTCATCTGATGTCATTTTCTTTCTGTCTAACAGATTTTCTATTTTTTTTTTTGTAGTGTAGGGTAGCTAATGATAAATCCTTTCAGCTTTTGTTTGCCTATAAAAATCTTTGTTTTCTTTTTTTTCTTGAGACGGGGTCTTGCTCTGTCGCTGAGGCTGGAGTGCAGTGGTGCAATCATAGCTCACAGGAAGCCTCGATCTCTTTGGGCTCAAATGATCCTCCTGCCTCAGCTTCCCCAGCAGCTGGTACAACAGGAACGCATCATCACACCCGGCTAACTTAATTTTTTTTTTTTTTGGTAGAGATGGGGTTTCACAATGTTGCCTATACTAATCTTGAACTCCTGGCCTCAAGAAATCCTCCCATCTTGACCTCTCAAAGTGTTGGGATTATAGGCATGAGCCACTGCACCCAGCCAATTTTGTTTTTGAAAGATATTTTTGCTGAGTTTTTTGTAATAGTAAGTTGACTTCTTTTCTTTCAGTACCTTAAAGATGTCCCACTATTATTAACTTGTGTTCATTTTTAACAATGGGGAGACTTCTGTCATTCTTACCATTTTGTATGTAATGAGACTTTTTTTACTGGCTGGTTTTAAGATTTTCTATCACTGGTTTTAATATTTTCAACTATGATGCATTATGGGGTGGTTTTCTTCATATTTCTTGTATTTGTAGTTCCTTGAGATTTAGGATCTGTGGGTTTCTAGTTTTTATCAACTTTGAATATTTTTGGCACACATCAAGTATGTGTTTTTCTATTTCTACTCTCTTTTTCTCTTCTTCATGTATTCTGGTTATACATAGATTAGGTTCCTTGAAGTTGTTCCATAACTCACTGATGCACTTTTCATTTTTTTATCCCTTTTTTCTCTCTGTTTTTTATCTTGTTGTTTCTATTTTTATATTTTCAAGTTTACCCATTTTTCATCTGTAATGTATAATGAACTTTTAATCGCATTCATTATATTTTAAATCTCCAACATTATGTATTTTTGTACCTAAGAATGTTATTGGAATCCTTTACATATGCTCCATGTCTCTGCTTACCATGCTCATGCTTCCCTTTCTTTCTTATGCATATGGAATGTAGTTATAAGAACTGATTTAACATCTTTGTCTACTAATTATATTGTCTATGTCATTTCTGGGTCTATTTTTATGGATGGAATTTTCTCCTCTCATTAATATGTGAACACAGATGGCTTTCTTTCTTTCTAATAGGTGTTGCCCTTTGTGTTGTTATGGGATGATTAGATTGCAGTGTTATCAATGCTCTCATAAAGCAGCAGGAACACCAAGAAAGCAAAGCCGATCCATCCTAAGGATCGAAGAAGATTTCCCAGAGGAGCATGGCATGCGAGCCGAGTCACCCAGAGTAAGTGTAGACAAAGGGGGAAAAAACAAGCAAAGGAAACTCCCAGTGGACAGAAGCACATACACAAAGCATGGAAATGAGAGAAGGGTACTCCAGGGACACCAGGGAACTCACTGTAGCTGAACTGTGGATAGGAAATGGAAAGTGACCACGCCAGACTAGCACCTGTGCCCAGCACGTGAGAGCACTTGTGTGTTTGGCTGGACAGCTTGAGCTTTATTGGCCATAGGAAGACTTTAGAAGGTGTTTTTAATTGTGGTAAACATACATAACATAAAATTTACCATTTTAACCATTTTAAATGTACGATTTAGTGAAATTAAGTATAATTACATTGTTTTGGAACTATCATCACCATCCATCTCCAGAGTTTTTTCATCGACCCAAATTGAAATTCTACATCCTCACTGTCTTAGTCTATTTTGTGTTGCTGTAACAGAATACCTGAGACTGGGTAATTTATAAAGAAAATACATTTATTTCTTACAGTTCTGGAGGCTGGAAAGTCCACGATCAAGGCATCGGCAGGTTGGTGTCTGATGAGGGCTGCTCTCTGCTTCCAGGTTGGCTCCATAAATGCTGGGCCTCACATGCTAAAAAATAGGAAGGCAAACTAATTGAACACTGTGTGAAGCCTCTTTTACAAGGGTCTTAATCCCATTAACCAGGGAGAAGTCCTTATGGCCTAATCAATTCTAAAAAGTCCCACTTCTTAAGCTTACTACACTGGCAACATCTGCATTTTGGTGGGGACACATTCAAACCAAAGCCTTCCAATCCTGGCCCCAAACTTCCTGCCAGAATTCATGTTCTGGCAGGCATAATACATTTATTTTATCCCAACATCCCCCAAAGTCTTCACGAATTTCAGCATCAACTCAAAAGTCCAAAGTCCAGAGTCTCATCTAAATCGGATATGGGTTAGACTCAAGGCACAGTTCATCCCGAGGCATATTTCCCTTTAGCTGTGAGTCTGAAATCAAACAAGTTACGGGATTCCAAAATACAATAATGGGACAGGCATAGGACAGACACGGGAGAATAGGCAAGAAGAAAGGAGTAACAGGCACCAAGTTAGTCTAAACCCAACAAAAAGAACACTGAATCTCAAGAGTTAAGAATTATCTTCTTTGACTCCATGTCCTGCCTTCAGGACACATTGGGGTAGGGGTTGGGTCTCCAAGGCTTCTGGGGATCCTCTCTCTATTCATGCTGTAGCAGATCTCACAGACTGGAGTTAAGTGCTTATAGCTCTTCCAGGCTGCCATTGCACATTGGGGCCCCTCTACCTCTGAAGTCTTGGGAGTATGCATGGAATCCTGGGCTGCCAAATACTGAAACCCACACTTTCCTTCACATTCTGCCGTCAGTAACTGGGAGTCTCATTCCTGTTTATGAAGGAATCATTATCTCCCATGAATGCCATGTTTACTGGAAGGAGTAACTTATTAACAATAGATAAAATACGATGAGTGTCTTCTAGGAATGAGTGTCTTACAGGAGTGAACTGACTTGGTCCTTATAAAGAGGACTATCCAATAGATGCTATTATTCTGATTTTAGAGTGAGGAAATAAGAACTAAGGAAGCAAGGGCTTGCCTAAGGTCTCACAACAAGTGGAGGTGGAGCTGGGATTTGTTCAGGCAGATGACCCCTGACTTCATCACACAGATTTATGGAATTCAGCCATATGGTATCCATTAGCTGTTGAGACTCATCTCGTATCTTGACACTAAAGTGTTCCTTAGGATTGGAGCATAAGGTGGGCCAGTGTTACAGGTTTGGCAAGTGCAGACATAGACACACTGTTCTGTGAGGAAGGCCTGGGCTGAAATTTCTCAATAATAATCTTTGACAGCCAGAGGACCCACCCCTGGGCAGCATGTGCATTGTAGTTACAAGGTAGGGGAATTATGTTATGGGGGCAGTCGGCTGATGTGACACACACTTCTGTCTTCTGAGTAGAGGGCTGCTTGGCCCTGCAGTCGTCACAAGAGGCAGGAAACTTCCATTACTTGGAGAAACAGGGCCCTTTGGCACTCCATTGCCTCCATTCTCAGTCTGCCACCAAGCAGGTCTGCAGAATCCGGCCTCCTTTGGCAACCTCACTCCCTGCAATGCCCCCCGCCTATGTATCCTCATTGCTTCATCACACCAGAACCTTCCCGGAGACTGACTTTTCCCTAATTTCATCTTCAGTCACTGCTGTGGTGTCCAGGTTTTGCTCACCCTAAGCTGGAAGGCTCTTTCCACCCTTTCTTGCCATTGTCCTATTCTTTCCCACTATGTGGCTTTCCAGATTCTGCCCGGCATAGGAAAGGAGCATATGCCTTGTAGTCTGACAAATTTGGGTTGGGAACTTGACTTTGTCACTTACCAGGTGAGTGACCCTGCAAGTGACACTGAAATTCTCCAGCCTCAGTTTCCACATCTGTAAAATAGGGTAGTCCATTCTAACTTCCAGTATGGTAAGACTGTGTATAAAAGGCAGCACAGTGTCTGGTACGTGTGGTTGATAATCACGAAGGAATGGTGAGGATCCACTATGGATTGACCAACTGAAATATGGCAAATGCTCATTTATATATTCATGTAAATGGAAACACATATATTATATGCATTTGACGAGGTTGAATATTCACACATGCCACTGCCCAGATGGACAAAGCAAATGTTGCCTCTTTGTCTACAACCTATTGTGTGCCATGAGCTCTCACCTAGCCTGGTAGTAGGAAAACTTACACTGGTTTGATTAGTGTTCTTTTGGTTGAAAATGTATTCCTTCAGGTTGATGATAAGACTCTCATACTCCATGCTCCTCCTTACCCACCCCGAGATGTGGCCTGTGTGCAGAGCAGAGCTCACGGTGTCCTCATGTTAGTTGGGAGGGAGGCATGCACTTCCCTGGGACTCTTGCACTGTTCTCTTGGTGTTCACTGCCCCATGCCTGCTTGGTCACTGGCCCCATTGTAAGCATTGGCTGTTGCTTGGCTGGTGCGTTTATGGACTTAGCATTGGCGTTGCCTGGCTGGCCAGGTCGTGGACCTTTTTCTCATGGGATATTCAATGCAAGTGGGCACCTGTGCTTGGCCCAACCTCAGCAGTCCACAATGTTGCGTGCATTCCTGGGGTCTATGACTCCCCTTAGTAATTCTTTGCCCCAATAAACCGACCAGTGGCATCATGACCTACTGTCTACATACCTACACAGAGTAGTAAGAAATATCAGCTCTTTACCGCCCCAGCAGCTTAACCAGGGGAAGAGGAGTAGAAATTAGGGAGTTTTCTTGAGAATGCTTGTTTCAGAATGAGCATGGGTTAAAAGAGTTTTTGGACCTGATGTATTTTTTAAAAGTATATTGAGGAAAGCCAGCAAAACTCTCTTCAACCAAAGAGTTTCTAAAAATAATAAAGGCCTTTCTATCCAATGGGGTCATGGAAGTATTTTATTCCTTTTGTAATCAAGCGGGAATGTGCATTCCTAGCTCCGTTTAATCTATCACTCACATATCATGTGCCAGGGGCTGGTGCCGAAAAGTGAATTCCATAATGAGTGAGTGGAAGATATTTTTTTTTTCTGACATAAGTATGCCTTAAATTATATATTGTTCATCTGGTTTTAAAAATGGGGAGTTCTATTTTTTTGTGATTGTCATATATGTCTCTGAAAGCCTGTAATTTCTCAGTGAGGATCAGAGGAACTTTTCTGCCTAAGAAAGTGGAAGCTACTCTTCCGGTTCTCAAAAAGTATTGCTGTTTGGAGATGAGTGAGATTTATTTGTGTTTCCTCAATCACTATTGCCTGAGGGTGAATACTACTAATAATGATGACAGTGATAGTAATAGCTCATGTCAGTCTGATTTTTTTGCTTAAAGGTGCCAAGAGGGGCATGGGCATTGCATACTGAAATCTTGCATCTGGATACCCTGCATGCCTACGTGGAGGAGACGGAATCTAAACGCTGTGATTTCAGAGGCCCATGAACACAACTTGTGCTCACACAACAATGGTAATTTTGGTCTGGACTTTCTTTTCATGAGAACATACTGAGAAGGATATAAGAGAAAGCGAACTCTCTTGCATAGGGTAACACAGGTGATCATGCGTGGCTTCCACACCAAGAGCAAGGCACTGGGATTGCATGTCGTGGTCTCCATGGTGTTTTATCCTCACAGCCATGTGAGGCTGTGGGGCAGGTGAGGACGTTTTAGAGTGGAGGAAGGTGAGACTCAAGGCAGGTGAACTCACAGGCCCAGGGTCAGGCAGGCAGTGAGCCATTGAGCTGCCCTTGAAGCCCTAGTCTGAGTTAAAAAGCTGGGCCCAGAACTTTCACAGCAACCCTCAAGAAAGTGTTACTGTTCCATTTTTACAGTGAGGTTTCCAAGAGTTAATGAAACTGTGCCATTTCTCTAAATTTATTTTAAAATCTTTTTTATTCCCTGGCTTATTCTGGAAAGTTGAAGGCATCTCCCACTTAGTAAGTGACAGAGCCTGAATTCTACCTGGTTCAGGCTGATGCCAGGTAAAATACGTCTTGTCTTCAGGCAAAATCCACCACAGAACATCAGTATGTAAAAAATGGGGGAAGGCAGCATTGGTGTATACCCATTTCATAAATCTGTATTACAATTCTACCTGTAAAATAAATGTATGAGAACAATTAGGGCATTATGACCATCAAAGACTTTTGAAATTATGTGTGTGGCTTTTTTTTTGAGATGGTGTCTCGCTGTTGTTGCCCAGGCTGGAGTGTAATGGTGCGATCTCAGCTCACTGCAACCTCTGCCTCCCGGGTTCCAGCAACCTCTGCCTCCCGGGTTCCAAACCTCCCGAGTAGTTGAGATTACAGGTACCCACCACTATGCCCAGCTAATTTTTGTATTTTTAGTAGAGACGGTATTTCACCATGTTGGTCAGGCTGGTCTTGAACTGCTGGCCTCAGGTGATCCAGCCGCCTCAGCCTCCCAAAGTGCTAGGATTACAGGCATGAGCCACCATGCCCGGCCATGTGTGTGGCTTTTAATTGTGACTACTCATTTCATATTACCTTCAGCACCAATTTATTTCTCAGTTTTATATCATTTGGAAATCTAAACATTTTAACGATAACCAATTGAAAATGCTAAATTCCTTTTAGGAAGTCCCTTTGTTGTCTCAGATCATTTAAACTTATCTCCAGGCCTGGAAATTGGAAGAGGAATAACAGGAATGCTTTGTTTCAAAGCTGATGTCCTAATAATATTTACTTCTAGAAACAGTATATAATACTAATGATTTCACAGTTTAGTATAATTCTTCCTTGCATGATAGGAAATGATGTAAATATTATATAAAGCTTAATAGTGCCATTCCATGAAACCTCTGGTTCCTCACTGCTTCTTTCCTGCATACTATCTCAAACATGAAAACAATCGCTTGGTTCAATGTTCCATGTGGATTAAACATTGATTTTTTTTTAATTAGGAAAAGACTATTTTTGACTATTTTATTTATTTATTTATTTATTTATTTATTTATTATTTTATTTTATTTTAAATTCTGGGATACAGGTAGAAGAACATGCATAGGTAAATGTGTGCCATGGTGGTTTGCTGCACCTATCAACCCATCACCTGGGTAATTAAGCCCCGCATGTATTAGCTATTTATCCTAATGAATTACATAATGAGTGAGTGGAAGATTTTTTTTTCTGACATAAGTATGCCTTAAATTATATATTGTTCATCTGGTTTTTAAAATGTGGAGTTCTATTTTTTTGTGATTGTCATATATGTCTCTGAAAGCCTGTAATTTCTCAGTGAGGATCAGAGGAACTTTTCTGCCTAAGAAAGTGGAAGCTACTCTTCTGGTTCTCAAAGTATTGCTGTTTGGAGATGAGTGAGATCCCTCCCCTGGCCCCGCCAATAGGCCCCAGTGTGTGTTGTTCCCCTCCCTGTGTTCATGTGTTCTCATATTTCAGTTCCCACTTATAAGTGAGAATATGCAGTGTTTGGTTTTCTGTTCTTGTGTTAGTTTGCTGAGGATAATGGCTTCCAGCTCCATCCATGTCCCTGCAAAGAACATGGTCTCATTCCTTTTCATGACTACATAGTATTCCATCATGTATATGTACCACATTTTCTTTATCCAGCGTATCATTGATGGGCATTTGGGTTGATTCTGTGTCTTTGCTGTTGTGAATAGTGCTGCAGTGAACGTACGTGTGCATGTATCTTTATAATAGAATGATTTATATTCCTCTGGGTATATACCCAGTAATGGGATTGCTGGGTCAAATGGTATTCATGCTTCTAGGTCTTTGACGAGTTGCCACACTGTCTTCCACAGTGGTTGAGCTAATTTGCATTCCCACCAACAGTGTAAAAGCATTCCTCTTTTTCCACACCCTCTCCAGCATCTGTTGTTTCTTGAATTTTTAATAATCACCATTATGACTGCTATGAGATGATATCTCATTGTAGTTTTGATTTGCATTTCTCTAATGATCAGTGGTGTTGAGCTTTTTGGCCACGTAAATGTGTTCTTTTGAGAAGTGTCTTTTGATATCTTTTTCCCATTTTTTAATGGGATTGTTTTTTCTTGTAAATTTGTTTAAGTTCCTTGTAGATTCTGGATATTAGACCTTTGTCAGACGGATAGGTTGCAAAAATTTTTTCCCATTTTGTAGGTTGTCTGTTCACTTTGAGGGTAGTTTCACAAACTGCGCAGAAGCTCTTAAGTTTAATTAGATCCAATTTCTCAATTTTTGCTTTTGTTGTAATTGCTTTTGGCATTCTCATCATGAAATCTTTGCTCGTGCCTATATCCTGAATGGTATTGCCTAGGTTTTCTTCTAGGGTTTCTATACTTTGGGGTTTTACATTTAAGTCTTTAATCCATCTTGAGTTAATTTTTGTATAAAATGTAAGGAAGGCGTCCAGTTTCTGTTTTCTGTATATGGCTAGCCAGTTCTCCCAGCACCATTCATTAAATAGGGAATCTTTCCCTATTGTTTGTTTTTGTCAGGTTTGTTGAAGATCAGATGGTTATAAATGTGTGGTCTTATTCTGAGATTTCTATTCCGCTCCATTGGTCTGTGTGTCTATTTTTGTAACAGTACCATATTGTTTTGGTTGCTGTAGACTTGTAGTATAGTTTTGAGTCAGGTAGCATGATACCTCTAGCTTTGTTCCTTTTGTTTAGTATTGTCTTAGCTATACCAGCTTTTTTTTTGGTTCCATATGAATTTTAAAGTAGGTTTTGTCTAATTCTGTGAAGACTGTCAACGGTAGTTACATGCGGATAGCATTTGATTCTATAAATTACTTTGGGCAGTGTGGCCATTTTCACGATATTGATTCTTCCTATCCACAAGCATAGAATATTTTTCCATTTGTTTGTGCCCTCTCTCATTTCCTTGAGCAGAAACGCTGATTTTTGAGGTCATGCCTCACTGTCTTTGCTGTTTTAAGTATATTTAGGTTGTGGCAGTGTGTTTGCAGTCTGCAGAGGGCAGTGTTGTCATTTTTTCACTTGTGATTGCCTACCTGACTACCACCATGTAGAGTGCACCCAGCATTTAGCCCCCATGGTGCACATGTGCTGAGGGGTGTCCTCGCCTGCACAGACTCTGTAAGCAGATGTGCACCTCTGACTTCAAACGGATATCACTACCAGATGAATCCCTTCCTGGTCAGTGGCAAAATTCCAAGAAGTTCAAATATAGGCTTGGGGATGGTAAGAAAGAAACTTTAATCCGAGGTAAACCTAATGCCCATGTGAGAATGTTGTAGCGTCCCTTGTGCAAAATTTTATCACATAACATATTAGAGTTGATACACTTTATTGAGGCTTAACTGCACTGGTCTCTCAGGATGGACAAGGAGACTGGTTCCAGGACCCTCTTGGATACTCATGCTCAAGTGTCTGATAGAAAATGGCATAGTATTTCCAAGTAACCTATGCATATCCTTCCCCTACACTTAAAATCATCACTGATTGTTGATGATCCCGAATACGATATAAATGCGATGTAAATAGTTTTTCTGCTGTATTTAAAAAATTTGTATTATTTTAAAAATTGTTATATTATTTTTGATTGATTGATTTCTAAATATTTTTGATCTGTGGTTGGTTGAATCAGTGGATGAAGAATCCGTGGATACAGAGGGCTGACTGCATATAAAAAATGTGTTAAGTGGAATTGAAATAAGATACTGTAAAAGATACCAATATGTTGGGTTTTGAAGAATGAATAGGAGTTCTTGGAGGGAGAGGAAATGGGGAGCTCACATGCTCTGAATGTCCTAGATCTTATGGCTCCCTGGGCAGTTGGCTCCCTGAGTAGATGCAGAATTGTGAAATATTCCTTTTACAGACTAAATGACTCCAGGGAAGTTATTTTGAGGCCTGCTTTTATATCTTTTGCTAATCCACTGCTGATCAGAATGTTAATTTAAGAACTTGATGATTTTAAACTGCTTTCTAACTTTAAGAGTCAGAGGAGCAATTAAGTGCCCCTTATGCGTTTAGTCCAAAGGGCCGTGGGAGAAGAGAAGGCAAAATCCTGGTGAACCTAGAGATCTCCATGCTTTTCTAAGAAGGTGGTATACGCCCATTAAGCCACTGCCGAGCGATGGAGGAGGTTGCACCAGCTCTCCATCCATGTTCAAATGGGTGGGTGAAAAGGTTCCCCCAAGACAGAAACCCATCAGTGCAGACTCCTCAGTGCCATCCCTAGGACAGGCTGACAGTAGAGGCACCGGAGGGGTTTTTGAAAAGCAGCGATCTCACATTCCACCCAGAGCAAGAGAGTTAGAATATCTGGACTCTTAATACATTAAAATGAAATTGGTTAATTTCAAAACTTTTATCCGGATGTGTATCTGGGAAGGAAACCAGTGCTGCAGAAGGTCTTACAATAAAAAAGAATAGTGCCCCTTTCTAACTCGCCTCGTTCTTTCTCACCCTCAGTTCTATTTTCCAAATGCAATTGCTTTTTTTTCTTTCGCTTCAGATTTTTTTTTTAATAAGTAAATGTTTAGTTTCATCTGAAGTTCTGTTTTTACCTCCCCAACCTCCATCCTCTTCCCTGCATCCTTAGAGGGGTCCACTCTCCTTGAATTGCTGTACCTCCTGTTTCATTTGTTTGCTTTGATTTTTTCCTAAGTGCATATGATTATGTTCATCAAGGAGAAACCAACCTATGCTCCCTTCATATCGCTAAGAGCTTCTGGCTTCTCGTGCATGTTATTGAGAGGGCTGTATTCTATTTTTCTTGGCGATTTTCTGCTGAGAGCCTGCCATACCATCTTCTATCATGGACTGCTGCACCGCTGGACAGCTGGCATCCTACAGTTTCTTTTTATTGGACTTTGGGTTAGGCCCATTGTTATTGCACTCTTTGTTTTCCTTTATCTTGACTTTCATTCCTCCTTTTGTTAGATTTTAGGTAATTTCTTCAGGAAGGATATATGCATGACAAAATTTCTGAGTCTCTCCGTGTCTGAAAATATCTTTATTTTGTCTTCCTGTTGGATTAATAATTTGGCTTTTGACTTGGTATCAACTCTAGGATTGAAATAATTTCCCTTAGAACTTGGTGCTGTCGTACCATTATGTCTTACGTAAGTGCTGCTGAAGAGAAATATGGTATCAGTCTGATTCTCAGGAGTTTCTAAGGTGTTTCTTTTTTCTTTCTCTTGAAGCTTTTTAATCTTTTATTATTCTTGGTCTTCTGAAGTTTCAGAAACATGTGTTGACATGGGAGTTATTTTTCATTTCTTCTGCTCAATTTGTGATGCGCTCGTTCAGTGCAATGACTTATGCTTCTCTCTAGCCCTGGGAAGTCACTCTTCCATTATTTCTTTACAATTATGTCACCTCTATTTTATGTCCTTTTTTCCTGGAGCGCCTTCATTGAAACTCAATGCCTCTTTTCTGTCATCTCCTCTAACTCCGTCACTTGGAAAATACAATTTTCTGACATTGTTTTCTAGGCATCCTAATTAAATATTTTTGGCAACCTTTTTTCTTCTTTTCCCAATAACTTGTTATCATCTCTTCTTTTTTTAAAATAGTATCCAATTCTTTTAAAAATTAAATCTAACATGTATTTTAAAATTTTAGGATAAACATTGACATTTTTTAATTCTCTTCTGTCCCCTGATGGTAGACAGGTCTGTTTCCTGGCAAGAGAGGTGGTTTGTGTATCATTGCCCCTGTTTCTGGCAGGGTTTGATTCAAGGTGAATGGGAGACAACCATTGACTCATCACCTTCTCCCATCCACTGCAGCCCCTTCCCCATTGCCAAGGTTGGCTGCTCTGTATCCTTGGCTCCAGGAACCACCCTAGAAGCCTCAGCTCCTTTCTGCTGTTCATGTGTGTGTTTTTCCGTGGAGTTCAATGTCAGGCCAAATGTTACCTGCCTCCCATTTGTTCCCCAACCCTGCTGACTGTGACCCTGTTCCTCTCCAAAATTCTGAGCTATAGCTCCTGTCACTCTGACTAAGTGGTAGTAAGCTGCCATTTATCTTCCTTTATCTTCCAGAAATTTGTTGGGTATCTTTTGACCACTGATGACCGTCTTCTCATGGTCCGCGTTTCAATGTAGATTTCTTCCCGTTTACGCTTCTGCTGTCATTTCAGGGTCTTAGGAGAGAACACAAGACCGATGTGTGTGCCCAGCCCACCATCTTGGATACAAAGTCTCATCATGACATTAACTGCCATCTGTATTGTAAAGATACAAAGAAGATGATGGTCAATGATGGGGTAGAAGGAAAGAGGTGGAAAGTGGCATGTGTGCTGGGTCTTGAAGTGTGATTGGCACTATGAAGGGCAGGGGCAGGTTAGGTGAAGGTAGATTGAGGACTCCAGTGGCACTATGAATAACAGTGGGACACTAGCACAGGCTTGCTGGAACAGGGGAGGCACAAACAGCAACAATCTGGTTCCCTCAACTTTGCTCTCTCATCTGAGTACTCTGCAGTTTTGATTGAGCTTCTCCCTGAGAGTAGGCACAGCCCTAAGTCCTAGAGCAGGATCCTTGATGACTAAGCACCAGTGCATCTGTAGCCTGAAGCCTTCCTTGAGCCTCCTCCAGCCTGGAAGTCCCCTGGCAGCAGAGGGGGGATGATAAAACATGCTCTAAACAAGGTGAGGAGATCCAACAATAATTTGTGATAGCACATCTGGTGTCATAGGTAGCTCTGTACTTGCAGTGGAAACATGGTGGGAGGCTGTTTGCAAATATGTACGAGTCTTGTCAAGGGAGTGTTTGTACAGAATAAATGGAGACAAGTGTCTCTAGAAATAGTGCTATTGCAATAAAAACTATTATTGATCATCTGAAAGTTTTAGACACTTTGTGGCACATAATTATCACAATGCTATGATAGGTGATGCTATTACCATTTTGCATACCAAATCCCCAGGTCCAAAACAATTTATTTAAAGCACAAGATCATGCACCAGTAACGGGCAGAGGCAGGACCTGAGCTCATGCCAGCCTCCTTTCCACTCATCCCTCTCAGTGCTCTGCACCACCACCCACACCCAGCTCTTCTGTGCATCTTGCTTGCCGATACTTTCTGTTTCTTTGTAGTAGTCGAGGTTCTGATATTGGAAGTAGTAGAGGAAAGTGGGACCTCGCTGATTTGTGTAGTGATGTGGCAACCAGGGACAACCAAGTCTAGAAAGCCTGGCAGCTGCAAACAGGCTCTCCTTCAGTGCTGTGAGAGGACCTGGGTGGAGTGCCTCTTGGAAGCTTGTTCTTGGAGTGAACCTCAGCATAGCCTTGACCTCATCCCATATCTTCTCTCATCCCTAATCCTCTGGCTCAGAGAAGGAGGCACTGAACAGGCTGCCATGTGAAATGCAAAGAGAAAGGGAAAGATGCACTAAGAAAAACAAATAGGGTGACAGAGCGAGACTCCATCTCAAAAAAAAAAAAAAAAAAAAAAGATTCACAACAGCACCTTCCCCATCCCCAATTAAGTTAAGCCTTACTTGTTTAAGGAAAAAAATACACACACACATACAGAATATATGCAGCTCTACTACACTGCACTTTCCACATTGCATTGCAGTTAATTCACTAGTTTAACTAATGTTTATTGAGCATCTGTTGTATGCTGGACACTGTTCTAGGCATGATTTTTCATATGTGTCCTATATCAGTTACAATTAACGTAATACTCCATATCAGTAGAATAAAGGACATACACCATGTAATCATCCCCATAGATGCAGGAAAAAAGGCAAAAATCCACGGGCAATATCTCACATAATGGTGAAGACTGGATGTTTTCACCCAGAGAATTTTTATGGGGCGGTCATGTACTAGCTTTTCCCAAGTGCCTCTCAAGGACCCAGCCCTGAGAGGTTAAGACGTGGCCTCTAGCTTTGAGGAGCTTGCAGCCTTGAAAGGGACGTGGACCTCAGAATGGTGGTGGGCTGCCTTGTGCTCTATTCTGCTGGCAAGAATCAATTCCCAAAGCCAAGGGTCTGGGTGTCGTTGTTCCAAGCATGAGTCCTTTACGTTCAGTCCTTCATTGTATTTGCTTACCCATCAAATATCTATGGAGACTTTGTTCTATGGCAGACCCTGTCAAAGAGTAAAAAGTATGTGGAGTGAAAGACAGTCATGTCAAACATGATCCCTGTTCTCATGAAGCCATAGTCAAGAGGGGGAGAGAAAGAGTAAAAAAAAGAAAAACAGACAGCCTAAGACTTGCCGTATTAAGCAAAGTTCAGAGTGCTGGTTCTTATTTTACGTGTGTGGCTGGGATGGGATGAGGGGACAATGAGGGATGGAAGCCAGGCATGACTGACCCCAAGAAAGAAGTGTGCAACTGAGAAGTGGGAGTAGAATTAGGTACTGGCATCGGGCATTGTCCCTGACTCATGAATAAGCAGCCCGTGAAGAAGTTTTGGCAGAAAGTACAGCCAGAGGAGAGGGAGCCGAGCATACAAAGAGTGTATATGTCAGGGGTCAGGTTGGACCAAATGTTAAATATTGAGCTTGTGTGATTAGTTACATTTTCCTTTACAAAGAGACAGGATGGAAATGTTGACCTGCTTTCTTTTGTAGGTCTGGCTTAGCCTGATCAGACCCATTAGAGTCCAGCAATTTTTTTTTTTTTTAAACATCTGACTCGCAGCCTAAATGCCCACACACAAAAAAAATCCACAAATGCTCACAGCCAAGGAAATCTATTAGTGGAAGCCTTTTCCTACAGTAAATTATGATTTCAAGGAATTCATGCAGGAGTACATACATTTTCCCACAGATAGCAAATTTGACCTTTGAAATAACATGTTTATCCTTGCAAATTTGACAGCCACAAAGCATTTTGCATATGGATTATCTTATTTGATACTGACCTCTGAATGTTTTTTTTTCCTCCTGAGCGCAATATACAAAAGTAGAAAAAGTGTCCAAAATGTGCCCATTGATAATTGAACGGTCAATTTAGTGGCCACCTAAGATACTTCCTTCATCTTTTTCAGTCAACCAACAGCAAACAACAAGAACTTCTGATCCAGAAACCATCAATATTCTAAAGTAACAGATGTGGTAACCTGCAGTATATTTTGGAAACGAATTGACTTATAAAACCATATGCATGGATTGCAAAGGAAATCAATTCCTATAATTTGGTGAAAGAGGGGTATGTCCTGAGAATGGCCTGTGGATGACCAGGATTCTGGTCTGGCGGGAGAGCATTGCAAGTCAGACCCAGATTTTAGACCTGCCTCTGCCACCATGTGGCCCAGTAACTCCTCCCTATCCCTCTGTGCTTCATCTGTAAAATGAGGACTTTGGCACCACTTCGCATAGCTGAGTATACATTTGTGAAGCAGTTTAAAAGTGTTTAAGTCGCTTTCACACACTCTGGTTTTATCTTTCACAGTGGTCCTGTGAAGTTGCTAGACCATGGTTTAGCGTTTGTAAAGACAAAAAAAAAAAAAAAAAAAAGGAATGGGAAACCCAGAAAGGTTCAGAGGCTTGTTCTGTGTCTCATAGCCAGAGCAGGGGATCCTGGCTTCTGGGATTCCACATCCACCGCCCACATCCGGGGCCCCTCATGGCCTTCCAGAGGCGCTGCTCGCATTGCAGCTGGCATCTGCTCAGCATCCTGACCCTGCAACTCTGCTGGCTGCACCGTGCAGACCCTCTTTGGGCAGTGGCAAAGGATATTAAGGGCTGGCCTGGAAGGGAAAGGTCACAAGTGAGAATTTTAACAAAATCATACGAAATTTTAACTTAAAGTATGATTTATTTTCTCTATGTTTCTAATGGTCACAAACACCAAAATTTGTAATCCTCAGATGTAAAGATTTGTTCCTGATGAGGGTGGAACATTTGCAGTCAAAATGAAAGTCAAATAAAGTTTTAAAACGTAAGACTCATTTAATTGAGTCCACAACTTTGAATTTTTCTGTTGTTGTTTTCAATATAATAGTGTTATTGAGATATAATTCACATACCATAACATTGAATCATGGTTTTTAGTGTATTCACAGAGTTGTACAGCCATCACCATAGTCAAATTTAGAATATTTTCTTTATCCCCCAAATATACCTGTAACTGTTATTCAGTTACTTCTCATTTCCCCTCAAACTACTCTGTTCTCCATGTAAGCAATTGCTAATATCTGTTTCTATAGATTTGCATGTTCTAGACATTTCATATAACTGGAATTGTACAATCTGTGGTCTTTTGTATCTGATTTCTTTCACTTAAAATCATATTTTCAAGGTTTATCCATGTAGAAGCATGTGTCAGTACAGAAGGTCCTCAAATAGCATTGTTTCATTCAGTGTAACTTCATTAGGATGCTGATGATTAAGAAAAACAGCATTCCTGGTTGGGGCCACTGTCTGAGTGGAATTTGCACATTCTCCCCATGTATGCATGTTTTCTTTGGGTACCCCAAGTTTTCTCCCACATCTCAAAGGAGTGCACACATTAGGTAAATGGGCACCTAAATTGTCCCAGTCTGAGTAAGTGTGACCTGAGTGTGTGTGCCCTGCAATAGAATAGCTTCCTGTCTGGGGCTGGTTCCTGCCTTGTGCCTGGAGCTGTTGGGACCCAGTACAGCTACCATCAACCCTTAATTGGAGTAATTTGGTAAGTAATTATCTTATTTGGTTTTGATTAATCTTTCTTACGTGTATGTATAGCTCACTATTACTTCAATGTTAAATATTAGAATTTTAGAATTTTCCTTCCCTCCCTCCCTCCCTCCCTCCCTCCCTCCCTCCCTCCCTTCCTTCCTGCCTGCCTGCCTGCCTGCCTGCCTGCCTGCCTTCTTTCCTTTTCTATCTCTCTCTCTCTCTTTCTTTCTTTTTTTTCCTCTCATCGTGTTGTCCAGGCTGGAGTGCACTGGCACAATCTTGGCTCACTGCAACCTCTGCTTCCTGGGTTCAAGCGACCCTCCCGCGTCAGCCTCTAGAGCAGCTGGGATTACAGGCGCCTGCCACCACACCTGGCTAATTTTTTGTATTTTTAGTAGAGATGGGGTTTCACTATGTTGGCCAGGCTGGTCTCGAACTCCTGGCCTCAAGTGATCCACCTGCCTTGGCCTCCCAAAGTGTTGAGATTACAGGCATGAGTCACTGCACCTGGCCTGTTTTGGGTCTTTCTTTAGAAGTTTGGTGATATCTTTGTGATCAGTAATATGCCATGTTAACTAAACCCTGTCTTATATCAGAGATGGCAGTGAGACTGGTTTAGTATGCATCATTTCACTTAAAATTGTAGTTTCCAAGAACCTATCAAGGAGGTTATGTGAGAATTTACTGTGCTTTCTGTTGTGGAGCCAATATTCTATTATTGGACATACCACCATTCACCATTATCCATTCTCCAGTTGTTCCTACTTTTTAGCTAGTATGAGTAATGCTGCGATGAAAATTTGTTCTAAAGCCTTTGTGTGGAGACATGTTGTTATTATTCTTGGGAATATACATAGATGTGGAACTGAGGAGTTGAATAGTAACTGTAGGTTTGACTTTCTAAGAAACTGCCAAGTGTTTTCCAAACTTGCATGATTTCACATTCCACCAACAGTGTCTGAAGTTTCCAGTTTCTCCCTTTCTTGCAAATACATCATCAGGTTGTGTGTGTGTGTGTGTGTGTGTGTGTGTGTGTGTGTGTGTGTGTGTGTGTAGCCATCCTAGTGGGTACAAAGTGGATCTCATTGTGGTTTTTTCCTATTTGCATTTCCTGGATGGCCAATGATGTTGAACACCTTTTCACATATTTATTGAATATTTGTGTATAATCTTTGGAGGATATATCTTCAGATCATTTGCCCATTTAAAAGTTGGATTATTTGTTATCTTTTTAATCATGGAGTTGTAAGGTTCTTTATATATTCTAGAAACAAGTTCCCTAGTACATATAGTATTTGCAAATATTTTCTCCATTCTATGTGTCATTGTTTAGGTTTCTTGATGATATCCTATAAAGCACAAGGTTTGTAATTTTTATGAAGTCATATTTATCTATTTTATCTTTGTCATGAGCTTATAGTGTCATAATCTGAAAAGTCCTTCCTTAAGCCAAGGTTGTGAAGATCCTGTTTTATAGTTTTAGCTCTTCAATTAGGTTCATGTCATTTACACAGATATAGTTTTGCTTCCTCCTTTCCAATATGAGAGCCTTTAAAATATGTATATATTCTTGCCTAATTGCCCTGAAACAGCAAAATATTGTAAAAAAGAAAGTGGGAAAAGCAAACATCCTTGTCTTGTTTCTGTTCTTTGGGTGAAAACATCCAGTCTTCACCATTACGTGAGATATCGCCCGTGGATTTTTCATATGTGTCCTATATCAGTTTGATGAAGTTCCCTTCTACTCCCAGTTTGTTGAGTGTGTTTATCATAAAAGGGTGTTGGCATTTGTTACCACTACTTTTCTGCATCTATGGGAATGATTACATGGTGTATGTCCTTTATTCTACTGATATGGAGTATTACATTAATTGATTAAAACAATCTTGCATTGCTGGGATGAATCCCAATTCATCGTGGTATATAATCTTTTTAATTTGCTGCTGGATTTTGTTGTCTGGTATTTTGTTGAGGACTTTTATGTTTATATTCATAAGAGATGTCTTCCTTGCTTCATATCAGGGTAATACTAGCCTCCAAGAATGAGTTGAAAAGTGTTTCTTTCTCATCTATTTTTTGGAAGTATTTATTGGAATTAATGTTTAAATATTTGTTAGAATTCAATAATTACTCTGGGCTTAGAATTTTTTTGCTGGAATTACAAAATTGCTCTCTCTCTCTCTCTCTCTATATATATATATTATATATATATATGTAAAATGTGTGTGTGTGTGTGTGTGTGTGTGTATGTGTGTGTTTTGTGACACACAGTAAGACTGGTCTTACTCTGTCGCCCAGGCTGGAGTGCAGTGGTGGAATGTGGCTCACTGCAGACCCTATCCTGGGCTCAAGTGATTCTCCTACCTCAGCCTCCTGTGTAGCTGGGACTACAGGCATGCCCCATCACACCTGGCTAATTTTTAAATTTTTTGTAGAGACAGGGTCTCACTGTGTTGTTTAGGCTGGTCTGGAAATCTTGGGCTCAAGCGATCTTCCTGCCTTGGACTCCCACAGTGCTGGGATTACAGGTGTGAGCCACTGTGCCTGGCCAAATTGCTAATCGAATCTGTTGTCTGACTAAATCTATTCAGATTTTCTATTTCTTCTTGTCAATTTCAACAGGTTGTGCCTTCTGGAAAGTTTTCCATTTTATCTAAGTAATCTAATTTACTGATGTTGCTTTGTTGTATAATTTTTCAGATAATAGGAACATGATTTGATTAAACATTTCACTTTTAGGTTTGGTACTTTCGACATGGTTCAGGAAGAGCATACCATTTCTGAAGTGGGACAGACCTAGGCGAAAGATCTCCCTCTGCTTTTGACTTGTTCTTGGGGATGAATTTTAACTTCTATCAACCTCAGTTTGGTTGTTGAGCCTTGTTAGGCATCAAGGGCCATGGTAAGAGCTTCCCCCACATTATTTAACAACAAGGAGAATATTCTCATTTAAAAATAGGAAATGGAAAGCTCGAAGAGCTGACTTGAGAGGGTAGCACATCCTCTACGTGACGGAGCCAGGGCGCAATCCCAGGTCTGTGAGAGTCCAGGACTCTTTACCACTCTATGTTCTTGCCTTCGGATCTCCATTTGTGGGTTTACTTTAGGATCTGAACGTACACTGACTATGACACTTGATTCTGAATCATTTCGTTTCCTGTTGTGGTGGTGGTGGTGTTGTGTTTTGTTTTTTCCTTCTTGCATTGGAAAGTTCTTTTTTTTTTTTTTTCCGAGACAGAGTCTTGATCAGTGGCCCAGGCTGGAGTGCAGTGGCCGGATCTCAGCTCATTGCAAGCTCCGCCTCTCGGGTTCAAGCGATTCTCCTGCCTCAGCCTCCCGAGTAGCTGGGACTACCACCACCTCGCCTGGCTAATTTTTTGTATTTTTTAGTAGAGACGGAGTTTCACCATGTTAGCCAGGATGGTCTCGATCTCCTGACCTCGTGATCCACCTGTCTGAGCCTCCCAAAGTGCTGGGATTACAGGCTTGAGCCACCGCGCCCGGCCTGGAAAGTTCTTAAGGTCCTGCTTATATGGTTTCTTTTAAGGCACTTTTGCTGTCATGGAATATGGCAAAAATAAACATGACTGCCATTCAGTGGGCTTAACATAAAAATACCTATGAGTGACCAGGTGTGGTGGCTCATGCCTGTAATCCCAACACATTGGGGGACCAAGGCGGGAGGATCACCTGAGGTCGGGAGTTCAAGACCAGCCTCACCAACATGGTGAAACCCTGACTCTACTAAAAATACAAAAATTAGCCAGGCGTCATGGTGGGAGCCTGTAATCCCAGCTACTTGGGAGGCTGAGACACAAGAATCACTTGAACCTGGGAGGCGGAGGTTGTAATGAGCAGAGATTGTGTCATTGCGCTCCAGCTTGTCAACAAGAGTGAAACTCCGTCTCAAAAAACAAACAAACAAACAAACAAAAAAAACAACTATGAGTTGGACTTTATTGTTTCTATTTTGCTGAAAAGGAAACTGAGGTTCGAAATGGTTAAGGGTCTTTCCCAAGGTTCACATGCTTCCTCGGTTCTGTAGATGCCTCTCACAGCTCTCTGGCTGGCTCCTTCTCATTTTGCCACTTCTCTCTTGGATTGCTCAGGAGTCTTCTCTTGGTCTGCCTTTCCCTAGCAGCCTCCTCCCCTCTCTCCTTGCAGTGCCGCCTAGGCCTGTTGAAAAGCAAATTTTATCACATGGCACTTCTGGTGAGCATCCTTCAGGGGTTCCCGGGCTTTCAGAATATCATCCAGAAGTCTTTCTTCAGGCCTTAAGGCCTTCCGTGACCCAACCTGGCTGATCTTCTGGCTTCTTCTCCGTCTCTAGGAGTGCACTTTGCTCTTGCCCTATGGAACTACATATAGTCATCACAAATATCATGCTGTTTAATCCTCTATGACTTTACACATGCTGTTACCTCTGCCTGAAGATTTCCTTCCCATTCCTTTGTTTTATTCAACCCTGCTTATTATTTGAAATCTTGTCCTTTCTTCAAATCTTATTTGATACCCAACCTTCTCAGTCTCATTCTAGTGACCCTACTGAGTGCTCTTACAATCTCTGGTTTATGGTCCTGTCTTATATTTTGTCATGCTGCTGGAGCTGTTGACTTCTTTTGCTAGAGCTGTTGACTTCTTTGCCTTCCCCTCTGGATTAAGAGCTCTTAGAAGGCAGAGAGCTGTGCATCTCAGGACCTAACATGGTGTGCATTTCAGTGTGGAGGCTTAAGACTTTTTTTTTTTTTTTTTTTAAACCAGCTGTGGTAACACCAAACAGTACAACTGGAAAAAAGAGCACTTTTCACCCTTGCCTGGGAATCCTATCAGGCAAATCCCTACAGATTCCTTTTATGCTTTATTGTCTTATTCAGATGCTTGGCTGTAATCCATCAGACACTTCTCATCCATTAAATATAATTATAGGCTTTGTTGGACTAGCCAGATGTTAAGCGTAGTGAAAAGCAAATGTCATTTCATCCAACAGAAAGGTTATAAACCTATTTATGTTGGCAGTCAACTACAAGTATTTGAATGATGGGTGAAGCAGACAGGCCTTTCTGTTGGTAATCCCAAGAATAAGGGCTCCTCTCAGGGGAAGGGCATTGGGTAATTGGGGTTGAGGTGGAGTTGCAGACTTGGTAGTAGTAGTAATGACCTGGCTAATTTTGCCAGTTGCTTGAGATGATACATGTATCTCTTTTTGATACATGAAAGTTGTTATCCCAGGAGAGCCCGCCCAAGGTTCCAGACCTTCAGGCATTCTGACAGAGTGTGTTTGGAATGAGATTTCCTCCCTATCTCAGATGGTGGTGCCAGGATCCACCCAGGCTCCCAGGCTAGAAACCTGGACATCAGCACCGAGGAGTTACTCCTTCTACTTCCTGCATCAAACAACCATCTAGTCTTGCCCATTTTATCTCCCAAATATTTCTTAAATATTCACCTTATTTCTAATTCTATTAATATTGCCCTAGTCCATATGTCCCACTACCTCTTGGCTAGACTCCTTCCACAAGGACCCCGAACTATTGTTCTCTACTTGCAGGTACGACCTACCCCACTCACCCTCCATTCGATGGCTAACATGATCCTCCACACACAGCCCAAATTTGGACATGCTCCTCTCTTGTGTAGAGCCATCTAATGGTTTTCTATCTTCTGCTGGATCAAATCCAAGTCTCTTGGCATGGCATACAGGCCTTCCATTATTCCCCCTACCTCTCCGGTCTCTTGACTCTCCAATTCTGTCCTGAAAATGTCAGGTTTTAAACTGAATTCTTTGTAGATTCCTGCTCGCATCCTCCTGTTTTAAAACAGCATATCATTTTTTGTGTTGGTTCTGTTGCCTGGAATTCCCTTTCCACCTTTTTCCTCCTGAAGTAGTCTCATTTACTTAAAAGTATATTTTTTAATTGAGGCAAAATTTACATAACAAAATTAACCATTTTAAAGTAAGCAATTTAGTACATTTGCAATGTTGTAAATCACGACCTCTATCTAGTTCTAAAACATTTCATCACTCCAAAATAAAATCCCATAAGCACTGAGCAGTTACTTCCCATTTCATCCTTCCCAGGACCTTAAAACCATCAGTCTGCTTTCTGTTTCTCTGGATTTACCTATTCTGGATATTTTATATAAATGGAATCATATGATACATGATATTTTGGTTTTGGCTTCCTTTTCTTAGCATAATGTTCTTAAGGTTTCTCTGTGGTGTAGCATATATCAGCCCTTCTTTGTTTTTATTGCTCAATAATATTCCATTGTGTGTATATACAACAATGTGTTTATCTATTGATATTTCGGTTGTTTCCACATTTTGGCTATTGCAGTGCTGCTATAAACTTTGATGTACAAGTATGTGTTTGAATACCTATTTTCAGTTCTTTTTCATACATACGTAGGAGTGGAGCTTTTGAATCACATGGTAACTCTATGTTTAAACTTTAGTAACCAGCACCATTCTATCTTTGCATCAGCAATGTAGGAAGGCTCCAATTTCTCCATATCTTGATCAACAATTATTATTTTCCATCTTTTTGATTATAGGCATCCTAGGAAGTGATAAGCGGTATTGATTTGCATTTCTCTAGTGATTAGTGATGTTGGATACCTTTTCACTTGCTTGTTAGCCATTTGTATATCTTTTTTGGGGTAATGTCTGTTCAAGTCCTTTGCCCATTTAAAAAGTCGAATTGTCTTTTTGTTGTTAACTTGTAAGAGCTCTTTACATGTTTTAGATACCAGACATTTATTAGCTATATCATTGTCAAATATTTTTTCTCATTCCCTACGTGGTGTTTTCAATTAGTTATTAATGTATTGATGCAAATGTTTTTAATTTTCATGAAATCCATTTTATGTATTTTTTTATTTTGTTGCCTATTCTTTTAGTATTTTATCTAAGAATCCACTAAAAAATTAAAGATAACAAAGATTTACTCCTGTGTTTTCTTCTAATAGTTTTATAGTTTTAGCTCTTATATTTAGGAATTTGATCCATTTTGAGTTAATTTTTGTATATGGAATAAGGCGTGAGTTCAGATTTATTGTTTTGCATCTGGATATCTAGTTATTCCAGTACCACTTGTGAAGAGACTATTCTTTCCTCACTAAATGATCTGAGCACACTTGTCAACAATTGACTATTGATGTATAGGTTTATTTATGGATTCTCAATTCTATTTTATTAGGTTAAATGTCTATCCTTTGCCAGTGCCACATTGTTTTGATTGCTGTAGCTTGTAGTAAGTTTTGAAATTGGTAATTGTAAGCCTTACAACTTTGTTCCTTGTCAAGACTGTTTTGGCTATTCAGGCACTCTTGCATTCCATATGAATTGGAGGATACACTTTTTCATTTCCACACAAAAGGCTGTTGGGACTTTGACAGCAATTGCCTTGAATGTGTAGATTGCTTTGGGTAGTATTTCCAGCTAAACCATATTAAGTGTTCTAAACCATGAGCATGGGATGCACTTCCATTTATTTAAGTCTTTATTTTACCAATATTTTCTAGTTTTAAGTGTTTATGTCTTTAACTTCCTTGGTAAAATTTATTACTAGATAACTCATTCTTTTAGATACTACTATTAAGGTAACCTGTTTTCTTACTTTTTCAAGGTATAGAACACAATAGATTTTTGTGTGTCACCTTGTACTTTACAATTTTGCTGAATTTATTTATTTACTCAAGTTGTTTTTTGTTTCTTTGAGGTTGTCTATGCGTGGGAGAGATGGTTTAACTTCTTTACTTCCAATTTTGACACTTTTTATTTCTTGTTCTTGTATAATTGCTCTGGTTAGGATTTCCAATACAATGTTGAATAGCAGTGATAAAAGCAGACCTCCTTGTCTTGATCTTAGGGAAAAAGCTTTCACTTAATTCACTACCATTGAGTATGGTATTAGCTGAGGGTTTTTCATAAATGCTTTTGACATATTGAGAAAATTCCTTTCTATTCTTAGTTTTCTGAGTGTGTGTGTGTTTAAAATCATGAATGGTTGTTGGATTTCACCAAATACCTTTTCTTTTGCATGAATTAATGATCGTGTTCCTTTTGCTTTTTTCTATTAATGTACTTTATTATGTGGCAAACCATCTTGTTTAAAGAGAGATACATTCTACTTGGTTCATTGTGTATAATACTCTTAATATGTGTTCATATTCAGTTTGATGGTATTTTGTAGAGGGTTTTGGCACCTATATTCACAAGAAATAGTAGTCTGCAGTTTTCTTCTCTTGTGGTCTCTTTCTTTGTCTGGTTTTGGTATCAGGGTAATGCTGGCTTTGTAGAATGAGTTAGGAATATTCCCACCTCTTCTTTATTTGGAAGAAAGTGAGATGCATTGGTATTAATTCTACTTTAGATTTTTAGTAGAATTCATCAGTGAAGGCCTCTGGTCCTAGACATTTTTTGTTGTTGTTGGGATGTGTTTGATTACAGATTCAATCTCTTGTTCAGGTGAGTTCAGATTTTCTATTTCTTCTTGCATCACTTTTGGTATTTGTGTTTCTAGGTTTATTTCATCTAGGTTATATAATTTGTTTACGTGACACTGTTTGTGATATTCTCTTAAAGTGTTTTTGTATTCTGTAAGTTCAGTAGTAATGTCCACACTTTAATTTCTGATTTTAGTTATTCATCTATTTCCCCTTCTATCTTCATCAGTTTAGATAAATGTTTGTCAACTGTATTTGTGTTTTAAACCGCGAACTTTTGGTTTTCTTGATTACATTGTCTTTCTATTTTCTATTTCATTTATCTCTGCTCCAATTTTTATTAGTTCCTTCCCCATGCTAGATTTGGGATTAGTTTACCTCTTTTTTTCCCAGTTTCTTAATATTATAGTTAAGTTATTGATTTAAGATTTTTCTTTCTTTTTAATGTAAGTTTCACAGCTATAAATTTCCCTCTGAATGTGACTTTCACTACATCCTGTAAGTTTCTGAAGGCTGTATTTTTGTTTTCATTCATCTCAAAGTATTTTCCAATTTATCATTTGATTTCTTCCTTGGCCCATTGATTGTCTAAAAGTGAATTGTTTGATTCTTACATATTTTTTAATTTTCTAGTTTTTCTTTTGTTATTGATTTTGGTTTTATTCCACTGTGGTTGGAGAGATATTTTATATGATTTTAATTTTTTTTTTTTTTTTTTTTGAGACGGAGTCTCGCTCTGTCACCCAGGCTGGAGTGCGGTGGTGCGATCTCAGCTCCCTGCAAGCTCCGCCTCCCGGGTTCACGCCATTCTCCCGCCTCAGCCTCCCGAGTAGCTGGGACTACAGGCGCCGCCACCTCGCCCGGCTAGTTTTTTGTATTTTTTAGTAGAGACGGGGTTTCACCGTGTTAGCCAGGATGGTCTCGATTTTCTGACCTCGTGATCCGTCCGTCTCGGCCTCCCAGAGTGCTGGGATTACAGGCTTGAGCCACCGCCCCTGGCCTGATTTTAATTTTTAAAAATGTATTGCATCTTGGCCAGGCACCGTGGCTCATGCCTCTAATCCCAGCACTTTGAGAGGTCGAGGAGGGTAGATCACTTGAGGTCAGGAGTTCAAGACCAGCCTGGCCAATGTGGCGAAACCTCAACTCTGCTAAAAATACAAAAATTAGCTGGTCATGGTGGTGTGTGCCTATAATCTCAGCTTCTTGGGAGGCTGAGGCATGATAACCTGGGAGGGGGAGTTTAGAGTGAACCAATATTACACCACTGCACTCCATCCTGGACAACAGAGTAAGACTCTGTCACAAAAATAAATGAATAAAATAAATAAATTTGTTGCATCTTGTTTTATGTCTAGCATATGGTCTATGCTGAAGAACGCTTCATGTGTGCATGTGAAGAATGTGTAATCTGTTGTTGTTGGATGAAGTATTATTTATCTATCATGTGTTAGGTCTAGTTAGCTTATGGTGTTGTTCATATTCTCAATATCTTTATCTTCTGTTTTGATGTCATATCCATTATTGAAATGGTATATTCAAGTCTCCCATTATTATTGTACAGCTGTCCATTTCTCCTGTCAATTCTGGCTATGTTTGCTTTATATATTTGGGGGCTTTGATATTTGATGAAAATATGTTTATAATTGTTATGTCTTCTTAATGAATTGAATAATGTATAATGATGTTATTTATTTCTTGTAACAACTTTTGAGTTAAAATCTATTAAGTTTGATATAAATAGCTACTACAGATATTGTTTGGTTACTATTTGCAAACTATTTGTGTCTCTGAATCTGAAGTGAGTCTCTTATAGACAGCATGTAATTAGATCATTTTAAAATCCATTCTGTCAGTCTCTGATTTTTAATTGTCAAGTTTAAGGCATTTACATTTAAAGTGGTTACTAATGAAGGACCTACTTCTTCCATTTTTTATTTGTTTTTTAATGTATTTATTTTATTTATAATAATTATTCTCATAATGTGTCTTTCATGTTCAGTTGATTTTTTTAGTGTATCATTTGATTTCCTTTTATTTATATTTCTAAATTATTTTCCTAGTGATTACCATAGGTTAACAATTTGAAAAATTTAAATTTATGGCATTCTAGTTTGAATTAATAACAACCTAACTTTAGTAGCATCCAAAATTTAGTAGCATACAAAAATCTTCTCCCCTGTATATTGCTATTGTCACAAGATGTATCTTTACACATTTTGTATTAATTTACATAGATTTGTAATTATTTGTCTTTTAAATAATATAGGAACAAAAAAGAGGAGTTACAGGTGACAAAAACAATTATACTGTCTTTTATTTACTTATTTATTTACATTTATTATAGTTCCTTATTTATTATAGTTCCTTATTTCTTACAACTTCAAGTCTTGGGCTAATGTTCTTTTATTTCAGCCTGAATGACTCCCTTTAGCATTTCTTATATGGCAGATATGCTAGTGACAAACTTCCTCAACATTTTCTTAGTTGAGAATGCCTTAATTTCTCATTCAATTTTGAATAATAGTTTTGCCAGATACAGAATTTTTTATTGGCTTTAAAAAATTAGAACTTTAAATATATTATTATACTGCCTTTTAGCCTCTATTATTTCAGGTGAGAAATTGGCTCTTAATGTTATTAAGAATAAATTGTATATGACAAATCTCTATTTCTCTTACTCCTTTAAAAATATTCCCTATGTTTTTGCTTTTCCACAATTTGATTATCATATGTCTTGGTATGGGCCTTTGGGTTTATCCTAGTTAGAGCCCACTGAGCTTTGTGTAGGTTTACATTTTTTTTCAACTTTGGGGAGCTTTGGTCATTATTTCTTCAAATGATCTTTCTGCCATTTGTTCTATTTTCCTGGGATTCTGATTATATATATATACACACACACACACACATATATGTGTGTGTATATATATTTGATAATGGCTCCATGTTCTTTATGCTTTGTTAATTTTTCTTAATTCTTTTCTGCTATTCACTAATTCAATTACCCTATCTTTCTGTTTTCGGATTCTTTCTTCTGCCAGTTCAAATCTTCTGTTGAACCCTTCTAGTGAACTTTTATTCAGCATTTGTACTTTTCAACTCTATATTCCTATATGGTTGCCTTTTATTGATGTTCTTTATTTGTTTATACATTTCCTCCTGATTTTCTTTAGTTACGTGTCCTTGTCCATGTTTTTCTTTAGCTCTCTGCACACATTTAATACTGTCGATTTAAAGGGTTATCTAGTAAGTCGATATCTAGGTTTACTCAAAAGTGGTTTCTATACATTTTCTTTATGCCTGTGAATAAACCATGCTTTTCTTCTTGTTGTTTGCATTGAAAATTTTTGTTGAAGACTGAACATTTAATATATTATAATGTGGTAACTGTGGAAATCAGATTCACATCTGTCTTCAAAGTTTGTTGTTGTTGATTGTTGGGGACCACCATAGTTATTAATTTGTTTAGTGACTTTTTCAAACTATTTTTTGAAATTAAAGACTGTATTTCTTTCATCTGTGGTCACTGAAATCTCTGCTGTATTACCTTAGCAGTCAAGCAATGATCTGGCAAAAATTTCCTTAAACACCTTGAGCATAAAGACTTCCCCCCACAAATTTTTGGAGACCTCTGAACAAAAATGCACCTTCAATGCTAAGCCTGTTCACCTACACCTCTGTCTTCACCTTTAATTTCTGCTTGTGCAAGATCCAAAGTCAGCTAAAGGTGTAAGCCTAGGCTCCTCTCACAGCTCTCCTGAGCATGTGTTTGGCCCTGGAGATATGCATTGCACTCTAGATTCCCCAGCATCTGTGGTAGCCCTTCAAAGGCCTTCATTTCCTTAAGAATATTCGTCTCCAGCTTTTTCCTTCCCAGCTGTTGGGTCTATCTACCATCCCTTGCATCAGCTGGCCATCCATCTTTAAGTGCTTTCTACACAGGCTGCCAGGAAGATCACTCTATTCCAAGTGAGCACAACAAAGGGAAGGGCCTGTCTATCAATCCCTCAGACAACCACCAGACAGGTCAAAATGCATAACCACAGATTTTGAGAAAAAATGTCTATATTGCCTCTCTGACACGAGCAAGCCACTCCAGGAATGTGAGTTGTCACCCCCACAGTCACTGCTGATCTAGGCAGTGGAAGATAGCAGGCAGGTAAGCAAAAACTGCCACGATGCTTTATCATCTCTTTTTAGCAGCCTCTTCCTTCATTAAGCACTCCTTTGATTGCAGTATGTTTTTGACTGGATTCCAGAATCCCGAAAAAGTTGATTGTCTCAGGCCGGGCGCAGTGGCTCAGGCTGTAATCCCAGCACTTTGAGAGGCCAAGGTGGGCGGATCACTTGAGGTCAAAAGTTCGAGACCAGCCTGGCCAACATGGTGAAACCCCGTCACTACTAGAAATACAAAAAATTAGCTGGGTGTGGTGGCGTGGTGGTGCATGCCTGTAATCCCAGCTACTCGGGAGGCTGAGGCAGGAGAATCACTTGAACCTGGGAGGCAGAGATTGCAGTGAGCCTAGATCGTGCCACTGCACTCTAGCCTGGGCAACAGAGTGAGACTGTCTCAAAAAAAAAATGTTGATTATCTCAGATTTTGCAAGCTTAGTGGCTGCCTCAGTTGGAGAACCAATTTCTGAAGCACCCTAGTCCATCATTTCTGTGACACCACTTCACACTATTTAAACCTATCAGGCAGATGTTTTTGTTTGTTTTTCCTTCAGAAATCCTCTTTTAATTCTCCTGATAGTCGTTTCTCTTCTTTTCTAAACACCTTCTGCCTGTTAGAAGACTTTTATTATTGCACTGATCAAGGTGTATTTATTGCATTTCAATTTATTTATTATTGTTACATTTAATTTCTCCCTTAGAGTGGAAGATTCTTGAGGGCAGTGGTGACTTTTAACAAGGGAATCTGGCACTTAGAACAGAATCCGGCCGGTTCCTGGAACAGTGCTGGGCACATCATAGCTGCTAAAAAAAATGCCTGCGTAATTGAATTGACACCAATTTCCTAGTTCATAGACAGGCATATAAACAGAGGTTTTAAAATAAAGTGATTAAACTCAAAAGAATAAAGTGCTTAAGAATCCACTGAGAACATTACAATGAACACTGCTTTGCTCATTTGCTGAGAGAAAATAACTTCTTTGCTGTTTCGGTCTCTCTTGTGTTATAAACGATCCTGAGAGGAGATTCATTTTATTTCCACATAAAAAGACTGGGCAGAGGGAAGGCACTATAAACTAGATTAGCACTTCAGGAAACTGTCTCATAACACGCCCTATTCTGGCCTTTGTGGATGATTGTATAGCAATGGGAACCCATGAGACATCTTCTTCTTCCTTTTACTTTTCCTCCTTCTGGTCATCCTCCTTCTCCCCTTTCCTTCAAAATTTAGTCATTATAATTTTCTGGCTCTGCTAGCTGGTTTTCATATTTTCTTTTACCACACATAATTCTCACAGGAGCATGATAGGCACACATAATATCTTTGCTGGCTGTGTTCCCAGCCTCATCTTGTGTCTAGTGTAGGGGCCAATCAGACATGGTACTAAATGAATGAGTGCGCTGAGATAAAGGAGGTTGGTACATAGCGTTTCAGCTCTTCTCCAGGTAGAATTCACGACGACTTTGTGTTCAAATCTACACTGAATGTGCTTCTAACCACTGGACATACTTAGTCTACACGGCTTGCTTTCCCATACAACTAAGAGCTTCCCAAGAGTAATGACCATGTCTCATTGATCTCTGTGTCTCTGGGGACAGAACAATTTATCCAAGAAATATTTATGAATGAATAAATGAATATATTGGCAAGACAAATTCTAGAGGGATTTAAGTCAGACCGAGGAATCTAGGCTGAATATAGCAAATATCATTCTACCCTGTGTGATGGTATAAGTGGGCCCAACAGTCAAAAATATGTCTTGAGGGGAACTTTGGGATTTTACCAAAGAAATCTGTGAGTACCAGTGAGAGCAGGAATTCCTTTTCCTAGTTTTCTTAATTTCCTTTTTCTGCCAGAAAATATTATGAATATACTCTTGTGAGAGGTGTTCTGTCCCTCTCCTGAGCGGTATATTGTAGTAGCTTGCAAGCCAACCACAAATCAGATACTTGTTGCATTAAGAGAGGCATCAATTACCAATAAAACATTGCTTTAGTTATACTTGCCCAATGTGAGGCTTAGATCTGCTCCTTGCTAGACTCATTTGCAAATAGTTTGAACCTACTATGTTTGAATACATATCAGTCATCCTGAGCTAATTACCAAAATATATATTCTCCTCAGCTCTTGAGAGCATCATTGTATAGGCTGGCATACCATCTCTTAAGATTTATTTCACACTGCTATTTTGGAATGAGGAAATCATTGGTAAAATCTGGTTGCTGTAAGTTTCAAACTGCACATTAGATTGCCATTGGTATGGTCTGATCCCCACTGGCTGCTGTGCCCTAATGCTTAGGCTGTACCCCTCATCTGTGATCTCACACCTGGAGGAAGGTCCTCTCAGACACCATGGATTCTGGAACCTCAGGAACTTCTGTCTTGATAGATTCTTCAGGCATAGTCCGAGGATCTACTCTGTGTCCATGTCTACCTGATGCTGTAGAAGAAGGAAACCAACATTTGCTAAATCATTTCTATGAGACCCACAATGTGTTAAATGCTTTGTACTGCAAAGCTCATTTATTCTTTTATAAAAAGCCTGTGAGATAGGTGCTCTGATCCATTTTCTACACATGGAAGAATCGAGGTTCAGATAATTTAGGACACTATAAATAACTAACAAAATGTGTTTGTTGCTTTTTATACCCCCCTGTGATGGTTAATACTGAGTGTCAACTTGATTGGATTGAAGGATGCAATGGATTGTTCCTGGGTGTGTCTGTGAGGATGTTGCCAAAGGAGATTAACATTTGAGTCAGTGGGCTGGGGAAGACAGACCCACCCTTAATTTGGTGGGCACCATCTAATCGGCTGCCAGAGAATTATAAAGCAGGCAGAAAAATGTGAAAAGGAGAGACTGGCTGGGCCTCCCAGCCTACCTCTTTCTCCTGTGCTGGATGCTTCCTGACCTCGAACATTGGACTGCAAGTTCTTTAGTTTTGAGACTTGGACTGGCTCTCCTTGCTCCTCAAGTTTACAGGCAGCGTATTTTGGGATCTTGTGATTGTGTAAGTTAACACTTAAAAAACTTCCCTTTATATATATATGTATATACATATATATACACGCACATATATACATATATGTGTATATATAATACATATATATACACATACATATACATATATGTGTATATATAATACATATATATGTGTATATATAAATATACATATATATATATTTAGTTCTGTCCCTCTAGAGAACCCTATTATACCCCCTTACCACCACTATATCTATTTCTGCCCTTCTCGGTCTTGCTCTGTACCCCAGGAGGCTGGTTGCTATGGGGTGAGACACCTGGGCTTCCACACCAGCTAGTTTCCAGTTGGCTTGGTCAATGGGAGATACTGGCAGGAGGTTAGAGGGTGGAAGGAGTATTTGGTATTATTCAACCTCCCTTCCTACTTTTGGCCAAGTTTCTGGCAGTTACTGCCTCTCCCCATGACTTCAGCAACTGTCACTCTTGGTGACTCCAGGTCTTGATAGGCCTTGATAATAGTAATTCCTTCCCTGGTCCCTTAGGCCTAGGGTTGATAATGACTTCCACATTTTCATAGTCTCCGGATGCCTCAACATTTCCGGTTTTCCATATCTTAGCCCATATCCTGTAAGTTATGTTTTATTAAAGTGTCTGAGACATCTGAGGTGGAATCTGTTTTCTGCTGAAGCCCTAACTGATACTCCAAATATCATAGTTGATAAATACTATGTTGGAATTGGAATTCTATCTCCTCTTTCTTTCTTTCTTTAGTTCTTTCGTTCTTTCGTTCTTTCGTTCTTTCTTTCTTTTTCCTAAGTCTTTCTATCCTAAGTCTATCTTTTAAGACTGTGTTCTCTCCACTGGCCTACATTGTCTCATTATTTCATTTTATGTGAAGTGATTTTAGGAGCCTCTCTCTGAAGGAAGATACTGAGGCCACTGAGCTCAGGCTGACATAGTCTTGCAAACAGTGGTGCCAGACACGAATATGAGTCAACCTAAGAAGTAAACCCAATATTTAACCAAGTGCAGGTGAAAAATCAAATTGGGGATGCAAGGATACCCTTAATTAAACAAGAAAGAAACATGAATGATTAAACAACATCGAAGTGGTATTTGAATGACCTTCATTTTAGATATCATGTGGCAAACATACTTTCAGAAAATAGTTTACTTCCCTGTCCCAGGAGTATCTTTCCTCTCATCTTTGGCATTCTCACGGCCGATTTGTCTCATAAGAAATTCCCTTAAGTCACAGGCATTTCCATGACCCTGTTCTTTTCTACCTCATCTCAGTGGTATCCAGTATTTTTCTCCAGTCTAGGGGCTGGGTCGCAGATGAGACGTGGCTTATCGGTGGTGTTATTTCTACTGCAGCTCTACAGTCCTTCATTATTTTGGGTTCCAATTTCTTTTCATTTCATTTCTTTTACATATCATGTCTAAACTTATTGCTTTACTGAAAGACCCTTTGGGGTAAAATATTTTATTTTCTTTTATGTAAATATTCTTCCTGCTCAAGGTCAGCGGGACAATATATGTTTAATTTCAGTAGCCTTCTAACTGCTTGTCTCCATTTCACATATTTGGGTAATATGCTTGATGATATTCTTTCTTCCAGTTTTGCTAAAGTATAATTGACTTATAATAAAGTGCACATATTTTAAGTGGACAAAATGATGAATTTTGGCATAGAAGTGTTTGTATGTAAGTAAATAAGACACCAATATCACAGTGTCTTGACTACTGCAGCTTTATAAGAAGGGTTGAAGTCAGGTAGTATTAGTTATCTAGCTTTGTTCTTCAGTATTGTGTTGGCTTCTATCTTTCCATATATAAAGATATTTTCTATATTGTATTGTCTTTTATCTTGCCATATAAACTTTAAGATTAGTTTTTTGATATCCACAAAATAACTTGCCGTGGTTTTGATTGTGACTTCTTTGAGTCTATACATCAGGTTGGGAAGAACTGACATCTTAAGCAAATTGAGTCTCTCTGTATGTGAATATCAACTATCTCTTAATTTATTTACATCTTTAATTTCTTTCATCAGAATTTTGTAGACTTCTTTAAACAGATCACTGTATATATTTTGTTAGGTTTATACCTAAGTATTTCATTTCTTGATGCTAATGTAAAAGGTATTGTATTTTAAATTTCAAATGCAGTTCTTCAAGAAATAGATGTTTTAATATTAACTTTGTATTTTGCAACCTTGCGATAATTGCTTGTTAGTTCCAGGTGGATTTTTTTTTTGGGCATATGTAGATTTACTACAAAAACAACAGGCATCGAAACAAAGAAGATCTCCATCGTAACCTTTTACCTATTATCTTATTGCATTAGCTAAGACTTCCAGGACAATGTTGATTGAAGTGGTGAGAGGCAACATCCTTGTTTTGTTCCCAAACTTAGGCAGAAAACATCCAGTTTTTCACCATTACGTATAGTCTTAGCTATGGCTTTTCTGTAGATGTTCTTTATCAAGGGAACAAAGTTTCCTGTATTCTAGTTTGCTGAGAGTTCATATCATGAATGCATGTTGAATCTTGTCAAATGCTTTATTTTACTGATCATATAATTGTTCTTCTTTAGCCTTTGAATGTAATTGGTTATATTAATAGATTTTCAAATGTTATACCAGCCTTGAACACCTGGGACAAATCCCACTTGACTGTGGTGAATAATTCTTTCTATACATTGTTGGATCCAGTGTGCTAATATTTTGTTTTTATGTTCAGCAGCAATTTTTTATGTATGTTCATGAGAATTTCATATAAATGGAAACAGGCAATTTGGAGGGAGATCTGGCTTCTTATACTTAGCACAATTTTGAGTCTCAAACATGTTGCTTGTGTCAGTAGTATATTTCTTTTTTTGTTATATTTGCTTTAAATAGCTAAGTCTTACTCAATAAGATTTATTAACAATATATAAGAAAAATAGCTTTTTATATTTATGTATGCATTGAACATTTCTACTGCTCTTTATTATTTCTTGGAGATCTGTTTCTATTTTCCTTTCAATCTCAAGGTCTTCATTTAACATTTCTTGGGTGCATGTCTAAGAGTGATACATTTTCTCAGGTTTTCCATCTCCAAAACCTCTTTATTTAAAAAAATTTTTTTACTAGGTATTGTATTCTAGATTGACGTTTTAATCTATTACTTTGAAGATGGTGCTCCACTATCTTCTGGCACGCCTTAATTCCAATGAGAAACTATCTATCATTCTCACACCTGTTCTGTTCATAATGTGTCTGGCTGCTTGTATTAGTACATTCTTGCATTGCTATAATGAACTACATAAGACTGGTTAATTTATAAAGGAAAGAGGTTTAATTGACTCACAGTTCCACAGGCTATACAAGAAGCATGGCTGGGGAGGCCTCAGGAAACTTACAATCATGGCAGAAGGAGGCACATCTTATATGGCTGGAGCAGGAGAAAGAGAGAGGAGGAAGGTATCATACACTTTCAAAAAACCAGATCTCATGAGAACAACAAGGGGAAAATCTGCCTCCATGATCCAATCACCTCTCACCAGGCCCCACCTCCAACAATAGGGATTACAATTCCACGTGAGATTTGGGTGGGACCACAAATCCAAACCATATTACTGCTTTTATAAGATTTTCTCCTTGCCACTGATTTTATGATGTGCTTTGGTATAGTTTTCTTCATGTTCTTGGATTTGGAGTTATTGAGATTCTTGGACCTGTGGATTTATGATTTTCATCAGTTTGAAAAAATTCCAACCATTATTTATTTAAATAGTTTTTCTTCTTTTTCCTTTTTGTCCATAGACATTTGTCCAAATATACACGTTTATGCTACGTAACGTTGTCCCACAGTTGATTGTTTTCTGTTGTTTTTTTCAATCTTTTTGCTCTTGGTGTCTTCACTTTGGATAGTTTCTATTTCTATATCTTTAGGCACAATTTTGTCTTGTTCTAAAAGTGTTTAGTATGTTTTAATTTCATCCAGTGTTATTTTTCATTTTAAACATTGCATTTTTTTATTCCTAGAAGTTTGATTTGAATTATTTAAATATTTTAGGTACTTATTTTACATATAGAAACATTCCTCTTCCTCCTTGGACATATAAAATATAATTATGTAAGTTTTTTGATGTCCTGCATACTAATTCTATCATCTGTGTCATTTCTGCATTTCTATTAATTTTTCTAGTTACGGGTTATATTTTCATGCTTCTTTGCATGCCTGCTAATTTGGGCTATATGAAAGATATTGTACATTTTATCCAATTGGGTGCTGGATATTTTGTATTTGTATAAATATTACTGTGACTTGTTCTGAGATGCAGGTAAGTAACTTGAAAGTAAGTTGATCATTTCAAGGCTCACTTTTGAGCTTTGTTAGGCACAATTTGTTTTGTGTGAGTGTGTGGCATATGTGTGTGTATTTGGAGGCATCACAATTAGCTAATGGGGAAGTGTGAGAAGCTTCTGCACAACTGCACTGAAATGGATTTAAACACATGGCTTGGGACATAATGAGTGAAGACATTGTTAATGAAATTACTACTGCCCACCCTTTGTCATTTACTAAGTATAGCCTCAGGAAAATTTTATAAACTTTCTGGTTGAGCTTCCTTGTCTGTAAAATGGACACAACAGTTTCTACTTCTCAGGATTGTCAGAGGAAGAATAGAAGAGATAATATAAGTAAAGTCTCTTGTATGTGTTTTGATCCTAAGAGATGCCCAATACATTATACATGTTATTATACTCAAAATGCTTAAAGACCCTGCTTAATCTTCATCAGATTTATTATGATTTCTCATTAAATAATAACGGCATAGGCTACTGTTTATTTCCATAATGGTGGCACCAGGCCAAATTTATCTATTCTTAGGAATGCTCTTGTGTTTTATGGCTATTGAGAAAATCAGCCACTATTAATCTCAGGCACTATTGAATGAATGTCCCACCCTGATCCCTGATACTTTTAGAAACTCAGCATTTACCTAGAAATGTTCTCTAAGATGCGGTGCCACAAGATGCCTCTTAGTGAATACGTGTTTGTGGTCAGCGAGTGTGGGTGATGCTGTGCACTGCATACAGTGTCTTTCTTTATCTTGCTCTTCTGGAGATGCACCAACATGTCAATGTAGTAAAGATGGAATTTTGTTTAGCCCCCAAATTTTAAAACAACTTTGAATATGGAATTTTCCCCATGATTCATCTAGTAACATTTGAAGAAAGTATTATTCCATAGATCACATTTTGGGAAATGCCTCATTAAGTTGTCAGAGTTTTCAACGTGCTTAATGGCAGCATGAGAGTAAGAAAGCAAAGTGTTGTGCTATGGGGCGGTGGCTACCAGTGGCTACGTAGCAAGTCAACACATTCAGCTCCATGGGAGGAGCTGCCACCCTTGATTTATACTTGCTTTAATAACTTGCTTTTTAAAAATAACTGATACATGAATGATTTCACATTACCGCACGTTGACAAAGATTTGTTCTGACCCTACTGGGAACTAATCAGAAATTCAATATGAAGTTAAGCCAACAAACTCCTGGTTCTTCTTCTTTTCCTTATTCATTGACAGTATTAATAAATCCAAAGGACTCTCCTGTCCTTTGAAATCCTGCCAATATAAAGCAATATATCTTATGTATAAGATCCCACTCTATTCTACGTGAAATCTTAAACATAAATCTCGCCTATAGCAGAGTGGGCTCTTACACATAAGATATGTAACACATAATACATAATTCTATGATAGTGTCCAATTTTAACAGATAAAGAAACAATGGATAAAATAATTTTAAAAACTTGCTTAAGACCAAATAGCAAGTGGAGCCAGAATTCTAAGGTAGGTATTTCTAACTCAGACACAGTGGAGTGTCCACCCTAAATGTTACTTCCCAGGAAGTGTTATTTCCCTGCCTTTACTGATTAACAACAAATATGCTGTGCAGTACAATATACCCAAACAAAATTGTTTTTTTTTAA